>NW_028227265.1:80902692-82360192 GCF_978045245.1 Mus caroli | reverse complement strand
CTCTGTGTCTCTCTCTCTGTGTCTCTCTCTCTGTGTCTCTCTCTCTGTGTCTCTCTCTCTGTGTCTGTCTCTCTCTGTGTCTCTCTCTCTGTGTCTCTCTCTGTGTGTCTCTCTCTGTGTGTCTCTCTGTGTGTCTCTTTCTGTCTCTCTCTGTGTGTGTCTCTCTCTGTCTCTGTGTATGTGTGTCTCTCTCTCTGTGTCTCTCTCTCTCTGTGTCTCTCTCTCTCTCTGTCTCTCTCTCTGTGTCTCTCTCTGTGTCTCTCTCTGTGTCTCTCTCTCTCTCTCTCTCTCTGTCTCTCTCTCTGTGGTAATCCCCCTAATCCACATGCCCTTCCAGCAACTTAACTACCCACCTGTCCTCGGATTCATGTGAAAGCAGGAAGGGATTACAGAGGAGCACTCTCTAGGCCACTGTAAGTGGTTATTGATACAACCTGACGTGAATCCTTCCATTTACTCCCAAGTGGCACGGAGTCCCATTCCAAATCCCCATGCTATTGAACTGTGCCCCCAGGACTGGCTGTATAAACACAAACACACATCTCGCCTCTAAGGTGGAGCTACACACTCTGGGTCCTAGCAACAAATGTGCTCCAGGTAGTTCTGAGGCAGACAAAGTTCTAGAGCCTCTTACCTAGAAGTTTAAAAACTTAGCATATGCAGCAAGGAGATCTGGGTTCAAATCTTTGTCCTGCCACATGCTATACAAGAGTTCCAGTGGCTGATATAGTTATAGTTTTTTGGTTTTCCCCAAAAGGGATGGGGGAGAGGGCTAAATTTTAACTGTGCTGGTTAGTTCTTGGTAACTTGGCACAGCTGGAGTCATTTGGGAAAAGGAAGCCATGATTAAGAAAACGACACTGACAGACTGGTTTGTGGGCAAGCCTGTGGTGCATTTTCTTGACTGACTGATGGCTGATGTGGGCCAGCCCAGCCCACCCTTGGACTAGTGGCCCTGGGCTCTGCAAGAAAACACACTGAGCCAGCCAAAAGGAACAAACATTGCTCCTCTTGGCCTCTGTCTGCTCCAACCCCCAGGCTCCTGTCTTATTTGAGTTCCTGTCCTGACTTCCTTAGGTGATGGGCTGAGATCAGGACCCGGAGGCTGAAGTTAACCCTTTCTCCTCAACTTGTTTTGCTCGTGGTGTCTTAATTCCCACAACAGAACCCTAACTGCAACAGCTAGACAGCACGGGGCCTAGTGAACAGTGAACTGCTAAATCTGTTGATTGAAATTATCAATCAATCAATTGATTATTAATATCAATCCAGAGATATTAAATGCTACCATTTGCCAAGTTTACTGTGAAATCATGGAGTAAGTCCGTACACAACTTGAGGGTTTTTTTTTTAATCCTGGTTTTAGAGAATTGTACTCAAAATGTACTCATGCCAATGAGCTGCTCAGATAAACATGTTTCTTTTGATAAAGGAATTACATACAATATCAGAGGACCTAATGCCCAAGAAAGTGACCTTGAGGACACCCACCACCCGCCTGTCTGCCCAGCAGCAACTGTGCTGTTGCCCAACTTGAGGACTCCCTGACTTCAGACGCATGCTGTCACATGAAATGGGGGTAGAGGAGATGGAAAGAAAGGCAAGCTTGAATGACAAGAGACAGACCTTATTCCTGGTACCAAATCGACACGTGTAGGCCTGAGTATGATACACGAGGACAAAAACCTCTCAAGGCTTCAGGCAGCGTACTAGGATCACAAACTGGGGTGACGTCATCGATTTGCTTGTGGTTTCCCCTCTGAACTGGCCAGTGAGAACTTACTTAACTGTCACTGTTGTGAGTGCAGAACGACATCTTAGGTATACATTTGTTATAAACTCAGAGAACCAGTTCTTCAGAAGCTCTAGTCGTGAAAAAGTTAACGCAAAATCTTCTTTACAGTGCTACTTCAAAAGGAAATTTTATGCTTTACTTGCTGCGTCGTCTGTATAGCATAACTTTTGCCGTACTCTCTCCATATGTAAAACCACCAAGCATATATTTATAGATGTCAAAGTTTAAAGACTAAACCATCAGATTAGAATACTATATCCGGGCACAAATAATCTAAATCAAGTAGACAGCTTTGGTGGCATTCTGATCATGGGGAGTTACTGTGACAGGCTAGTTAACCTTTGCCCTTTGGCCTAGAAGCACACTCAATCCCCCATCACAACAGGGTCTCTCCCCCAAACCTCGCGCTTGTATTTCAGACAGTCGCTTCCTAACCACTGCTCACTCTAACCAGTCTCCCTTCTTTTTTTTTTTTTTTTTTAAATTTATTTATTATATGTAAGTACACTGTAGCTGTCTTCAGACACTCCAGAAGAGGGCGCCAGATCTCGTTACGGATGGTTGTGAGCCACCATGTGGTTGCTGGGATTTGAACTCTGGACCTTCGGAAGAGCAGTCCGGTACTCTTACCCACTGAGCCATCTCACCAGCCCCCAGTCTCCCTTCTGCACCTAACGTCTACCTAGCAGTCCACTCACCAATACCCTCTCCTCTGCAAAAGCAGTGCTTGCAAGTGGCAGGCCTTTAAAACAGCACCTCACTTATGCTGTTGTTTGGGGGACCAGATACTACTGACAAACGCTTCAGTACTTACAATGGTATATGTTTTTTAAAAGGGGTTAAGTTTTTGCATATTGTAATTAAAGTTATAGTAATAATTTTAAAAGAAAATTGAAAGAAAAGCACAAAAGGTATCATTGCATGATTCCATCATATAATATTAACACCCAAGCCATAAATCCATAAGACCAGAACACAGGCAAATGGTTGGTTCCAGAAGACGAAGATGGTGGAACAGACAGACTCCTTAAGGCTCCATGGGGAAACGGGAATCTTTCTCAGTGAATACAGTCTAGGGTTGTACAGCAAACACCCTGGCTGTAGTAAATGCCATTGTGCTGCTCACATAATAACTGTTAATCCACGTAACATAAATGTTGCCTCAATAAGCTGGTCTGGAAGGCAGGAACAAGCATACAAGAAAGCCAAGACTCCAAGTGAATAAAGTCCTTTTATAAGAGACAATAAATAATTAAAAACGAGGAAACGTTCAACATCCCCAATAATAAAGAGGACTGCCAAGTTCAACAACGCTGAGGCTGCGTTTCAAGCCTATTAACCTATGGAGGCTTCACTTGGGTTTCCCTGTCTCAGCAAGGTAACGCAGTTCCGGTGATAATATGGAAAAATCGGTTACTTTCACTCACATGCAATGCTTTTATAAAACAACTTGGCAGTATTAAAAATAATAAATAATAAATAAAAGAATTGGGCCAGCGAAGTGGTTTAGCAGGTCCACAGCTGCCGACTTACTTCAGTTCCTGAAGCCCAGGTTGGCAGGAGTGAACCGATCCAAGTATTGATTTAGTTCACCCAGCCATCCAGGAACCCTGTGCTACCAGCCATCACCACAGCATGCTCTGTGCTCCACGCCTCGCTCAGCCCTGCTTTTGCACACAGAGCCTGCCTCAGCATAGTCAGGACATGAGAAATGATGATTACATAAATGACAGAGGGCTGAGGGATACATGTTATTCTTTTCTAAAAGTTCCATGTCCAGCTAGGAATGGTAGCATGTACCTTAATCCCAACACTGGGAAGGAAGCAGGCAGAGGCAGGCGGAGGCAGGCAGGTCTCTGGGAGTCTGAGGCCAGCTTGATCTGCAAAGCAAGTTGCAGGCCAGCCAGGGCTGCATAATGAGACAGGGGGGGGTCCATCTTTATACATTAGTAGTAAGTGCATTTGAGCACGACGGTATGAAGGCTGGTGTTAGGTTGACACTTGATAGATTGCCTGACAACTGGGACAGAAGAGAGGAAATCTTCTAGTACTGCATCAAATTAGTGATTTTTTTAAAATTTATTTACTATAGTTGCGTTATGAGTCAGACTGCATCTTGGAGCTAAGTTTCTCTCCTCTTTCTTTAGTGCTCTCACTCCGCTGAGGAGAGCAAGCCAGTCCAGCAAACACTTTTCCCTGAACTCTTCTCCCCGCTAAGAGCCAAGAAATATTTGCTTGTCAGATTACTTGGTTTTGAAAAGTGGCTTGAGAACGTAAGTGGCCATGCCAGCCAAGAAGGTAGGAATGTCTGTAAGAGGAAGAGGGGTTTTTAAAGGACTGCTATCCAAACAGTAGTCCACCAAGAGGCTGCATCCCAGCCTGTAGCTAAAGAACAGTACGGATCCCACCAAGCCAAGGACAGGACCACACAAGCCTCCTGTCTCGCTGGAGACAGCCCTATTATGGGACTTTTGTCAAAGCTGCAGACCTAGGAGAAGTTTTAAAAATCCCTTTAGCCTTACTATCGTTGAGTAATCTCAGTTAACAACAGGATGCTTCCTCAGGGGCTGTACTAAGTAAATAATTAGATACATAGGTACAATAATAAAAATACCTACATTTTACCAAGTTCAGGTCATACTAAATAAGCTATATATACACTGTAGTTTTGAATCTTGATTTTAAAAATGCATCCTTTAAGGCTAGGAAGATAGCTACATGTTTAACTCAGGTAGACTTTCAAAAGGTTTAATTCCCAACCCCTACATAGTGACTCACAACTGTCTGTAATGCCAGTTCCAGGGGACTAGACAATGTCTTCTAGCATCTGAGGGCACCAGGCACACCCAAGGAGCACAGATGCACAGGCAGGCAAAGCACCCATATGCTTAACAAATGAATGTGTCCTTTACACTCTGTCTAAGTTAGGGTTTCATCACTGTGAGCAGACACCATGACCACGGCAACTCTTATAAAGGACAAAGCTTAACTGGGGCTGGCTGACAGTTCAAAGGTTTAGTGCCCTGACTGCAGGGTGGGAAGCATGGTGGCACTCATAACAGGACTGTCCCCAGAGACGGGAGGTTTGTTGTTGTCGCCTTGGTGGAGTCCATGATGCTGCTGAGCTGCAGTTTCAGGGAGGCAGCCTCTGGGGCTGGGGAGGTAGCTGAGAGTTCTACAGCCAGATTCAAAGGCAGCAGGAAAACAGTGTCACACTGTGCCTGGCTTGAGAATCTGAGACCTTAAAGCCTGCCTCCACAGTGACACACCTCCTCCAACAAAACCACCCCATCTAATAGCACCACCCGCTGTGAGTCTATGGGGGCCATTTTTATTCAAACCATCACATACCCTCACTAGAAACCCTACATGAACCAACAGTGTACACTATTACTAAAGCCCCTCCATTTCCCATCTTGAGCTATTCTAATAGTTCATCCTGTAACCGTGCATACATTTCCTGGTAAATTCCTAGTAGCCGAACAAAGAATATGCACATTTTTACAGTTAAAAAAAAGTCTTTTTTTTTTTTAAGTTACAAAACCTCAATGTGTGTTAGACATGCTTTTAAAGATATATTGGTACTGCTGGGCAGTGGTGGCGCACGCCTTTAATCCCAGCACTTGGGAGGCAGAGGATTTCTGAGTTCAAGGCCAGCCTGGTCTACAGAGTGAGTTCCAGGACAGCCAGGGCTACACAGAGAAACCCTGTCTCGGAAAAAAACAACAACAAAAAAGATATATTGGTGCCAAGACATTGTAGTCCTTGGGCTGAGGGGACAGCTTAGAAGGTAGAATATCTGTAAGCCTGAGGATCTGGGTTCAAGTCCCAGAACCTACTTTAAGGGGGAGAAAAAGCAGCTGAGAATGGCTGGTGCTTTGCACTTTGCACTTAGCATCCCAGTGTTGGAGGTTAGAGAAAGGAGGCTCTGGGGCTCACTCAGCCGGCCTAGCCTATTTGGTAGGCTCCAGGCCAACAGAAGACTCATCTTAAAGGAACTGGATGGCATTCTTGAGGATGACACCTGAGATTAGCCCCTGGACTACCCGTGCATGCACACACAAGCACATGTGCACCTGCACACGCACACGGGAATGAACGCTCACACACATTAAAGAACGAAATAAAAATGTAATTCTCACAGATGTCCTGCATGTGGGCTCTCCTCTGCCACTGTTTCCCACACCACAGAAGAGAATGTGTGTGTACCCACATCCCACCAGCCTGGAGACTGTCTAGGCTTGGGGTGATCTCATTACTACTCACAGAGGATGCCAGCAAAACCAGATCTGCTTCAGGTTTTATTTATTTATTTTTAATATTGCAAGTTCATGAGCTATTCTGGAAATGGGACCCAAACCTAAACATAAAATTCATTTATGCTTCATACAGCCTGAAGATAATTTAAACAATAATTTTAATACTTCTGTACATGAATGATACTTTACAGTGTGGAAGTTCTCACTTGTGGTGCTGTCTGAGGCTCATGGGGGTTTCGACTCAGCAGCATTTTGGGGTTCGGATCTGAGCTGTGTGTGTACCCCGTAGTGAGGGGGGCAGCTCCTTCAGTTTGAGCGGCTTCATCTTACAGTTGTGTCATTTGGCCTTACTGATCTACAGCAGAATTTTACACATTTTGAATATGAATCTCTTGAAGTTGTAAGTATTTCATGAAGATACTACTTATGTCCTATGAACAAAGGCATGGTTATTTTTTAAATGGTAGCAAGGTTGGCTGGCCAGTTATTGAGAACAAAAAGCTAAATCCTAGCTCTTTACACCAGAATTAATTCCCGATACGTCTAGTTACACATGACGAATGCAACTGACTAGAGGAAAAGGGGGCAGGTATGAGGACCCACCAGGGGGGTCTGTACAAGACCTTGAAGACTCTGGGCTCTGTTCCTTAGCTGGGTCTCCACTGGTGTTCTTTACCAGCACAGCCACTGAGAGTAAATATGAGGAAAAGGAAATGGATCTATAGACCCATCAGGGCCCTGCTCACGGCACTGCTGCTTGCTCCTGCCAACGGGTCACTGATAAGTATTAGAAAGGGATTAAAGATTTGCGAGGTGAACTCTTTTCTCCTTGGCTTATCAAAAAGGATGTAAGAAAAGAAATATGGAGAAAATGTATGATCATGAGTTACTTTCTATTGCAAACTCAGTTCTCTTTACCCACACTGGTGACCATGGCCTTAGAGCAGCACAAGACAGGGGACATGGCTCAGATGATAAAGGCTATTTAGGTCACCACACCCAGAACCCACATGGGAGAAGGACAGAACTGACTGCTACAAGTTGTCCTCTGACCTCCACAGGTGCAGTCCCACCACACACACACATACACACATATCACACACACACAATCACAAACATTTGTGAACACATCACACACACACATACACACATCATACACACACAATCACAAACATTTGTGAACACATCACACACACATACACACACACACACAGAGCCCACAAACACATACATATAACTTTAAGACATTCCTCCAAAAAAAAAAAAAAACAAAACAAAACAAAATTTACAGATGGTTGTGAGGTTAAATAAAACTCACAACTTCCTTTGCCTGCAAACGTTTAATTACCTTCTTTTGTCCTTTGCTCTTTGTTTATTTGGGTTTTGCTTTTCAGGACCATAGCAGGGAAGTCTTTAACAGAGGAGGCGGAGCGTAACTGCTCTGGCCAGAGGCTGATCCTGCTGCCCCTTTCTGGCAATGCACAAATACCCAGTTCCTCACAGAAACCCAGAGTGCCGGCTCCCCATTAGCAAGCTCTCCACACAACTCCGGGGTCCTTCTGCAGTGATGCTCGATGCGGGAGAGAGCTACTCCATTAAAGATGATGAAAGCAAGCTTCCTCTACCAGGACACCAAGGTGTAGGATGCAGGCCTCTGCCCTGTGCCGGTTGTCCTGCACACAGGCGGCCTCTGGTGGATACCGTCCACAGTGGATGGTGTTTTCACAGCAGCACCCGCATGCGCATTTTGGAAACAAATTGTTTTGTTGCATCTCCTTATGATACCATAAGAAAATTATTCAAGTAATGAGGTAGCTATGAGGAAAGGAAGTGTGGGGGGGGGAGTAATTTAGTTAACACAAAGCAATCCTTACTGTTAAGTCACACCGCAGTGTTAGAATTCTAAACAAATCAACATTTGTCTTCTCTACATTTCCCTACTGCCATCAAGGTAGCCCTGGGCATGCACCAAGGTATTCATTCCTGCATTGCTGCCATCCGAAACCCAAGACCCAGCTAGCCATGCGCAGAAACTCTCCAGGAAGTGCGCTACAAATCTGCCCTCCTTTGAGAAAAGAACAGTATTTTCAGACTAAATCACTGATTTTTCTTTTACCCATTTGAAGACTCCCTATTTGTTAAAAGGGAAGTTGTCTTCAAAAGTAAGGAAATCTACTTGCCTGGGTCCACACCCATAGGCACCTTCCATACACAAAGTCCACCCAACGATCCTGCCTACAAGAAAGGTTCCTGAGCTGGGCCATTACCCATCATGCTACAATTTAATAATTCTAAGGTTGCTTTTAATATGGTTGGCAAGAATTACAGACACAGTGTTCTACAAATACCAACATCAGGCAGGGAAGAAAGAAAACCCGCTAGTTCTAACAGGTACTTACTTTCATTAACAGCAGAAAAGAACGAGAAACGATGACAAAGAATGAGAGTGTTCCACTATTCCACAGTGTGGAGCCCTGACACCAACTACTGAACAGCCACAGAGTCCACGAAAGCCCAGCCAGCCTAAGACGCAGGCAGCCGAAGCCCACTCTCCTAACAGAGGCGCTGGTGCCAGCATCCTCTCTCCTTCCCATCCCCATCCTCTGCCCAGTTCTCCTTTTCAGCGTGTTTGTCCTTTAAGATTTCATCTTTAGGGCTGGTGAGATGGCTCAGTGGGTAAGAGCACCCGACTGCTCTTCCGAAGGTCCAGAGTTCAAATCCCAGCAACCACATGGTGGCTCACAACCATCCGTAACAAGATCTGGCGCCCTCTTCTGGAGTGTCTGAAGACAGCTACAGTGTACTTACATATAATAAATAAATAAATCTTTAAAAAAAAAAAATTTCATCTTTAAAATTAACTTAAGTGCCTTCCTTGTCTCTGGGATGACACCTAAATGGTGTCATTTTATAAGCTTGGAAAATATTTTTCCCATTCAAATGTTTTCACCGTGTTTGCATTTCTTGGTTTGTTCAGTCCACAGAAGTTCTACTGGTTTTTCATCTTTGTATTCCAGGCACCTGGCAAGATGTGAGGTGCTTGACAGACAAACCTGAAGGGAAAACAAGTGGACACGTGATTTCCAGCCAGCTGTTTCCACCTGACAGTGCTACAGGACCACCTACGACCACAGCAAACCTAACTCACACAGACTGCAACACGTGATGTCCCCTCCAAAGTTCCATCCCTCACCTCCATCTGTCCCCACACACAATCTGATCTTAGAAAATGGCAGCAGCAGCAGCAGCAGGAGGAACTCAGATACTCAGGCCGGGATGCCTCCTCCTCCAACAGCCTGTTAATGAGTCCATCAAAGCCCTACAGGCTGACTCTCCGGAACATACGACCGAATCAGTCACTGGCATGCCTGCTCCGGAACTGCGACCAAGGTTTAGTCCCTCTGTGCTCCCTTCTCCAAACAGCAGCTGTGGTTTCTTGAACACAGTTTTTTAGATCTTGTTCTGCAAAATGTCAACAGGAACCAGGGATGGTGTCCCACGCCTTGACTCCCAGCACTCGGGAGGCAGAAGCAGGCAGAGCTCCGGGAGTTTGAGGCCAGCATGGGCTACAGAGTGAGTTCCAGAACAGCCAGGACTACATAGTCAACAAAACAAACAAACAAACCAACCAACCAAAACACTGCAATGTTATCAGGAAATTACAAGACTACACCTTCTTTGTAAAACACTGCATCATTCCCACGCTCTTCTCTTCAGAAGTACCTTCTACAACAAGTACCTGTCTCTAGACTTTCCCTGGAGCCTGTGCTGTATATCAGCAACACACTGGGGTTGACCTTTCACTTGTCATATTGCTAACTTCCTTCCTTCACCATGAGATCACAGACTGGTCTTTGCAGTACAGCCTGGTACTGTTGGGGATTTTAATTATCCTCAAACAACGCCGTATCAAGTAGCCTTGGATAAGCTCTAGGTTAGATACGGACTGGTATGTTGTGCGATGTAGGTTTATAAAGGTGACCTCAGAAGGGTGGCACCTGTCACACAGCTACACACACACATAAACCATGTGGGTGAGTGATGGGAACAAGATGCTGGACGGGGGAAAGTTTTGGGTTGCCATGGCCATGAAGCCTTTCAGAAAGGTGTGCTGAGATACATCAGAGATCTAGCTAGTTAGTGGAGCATGATCATTCACTGACAGGACGTCACCTAACTGGTCCCCATGGAACTGCAATCAGTGCTCTTCCTGCATCCCGCAGGTACCTCTCATTTCATATAGGCACCCCAGCACTGAAGGCCACAAAGGCATCAGAGCAAATTCCCAGACAATTAAGTCCAGTCTGACTCTTCCAAAGGAAGCTTTGAGAAGGCAAACGAGTCCGACAGCTTCTACGCACCTGCAGCTGCTCACACTGAAGGGAAAGCACAGCCAGAAGCAGGCTTGCTGTGTGTGCAGGTTTGCTGTGTGTGCTGGCATACTGCGTGTACAGGCGTACTGTGTGTGCAGGCGTATTGTGCCAGGGTGTGGGCACATAGGGAAGGGACATCTGCATCCGTAAACATTGCTGGGTTTCTTGGGAACACTGGCTAAAGGCTTTTTAATTTAGATATAATTCAATTACAGCCAGATTCTATAGAATGTCTACACACATATTTTATATAAGATGGGGGAACTTTCTTATTTACTTTCCCTAAATCCTGATGAATGCCAGAAAAAAGGGCAAAAACAACAAAAAATTCAGACATTTAAGTTTCTGATTGGAATACTTAAAAAATCTGCATTTAGAATCCAATTTGATGTCCTTGTATTATATGTAATATTTGGCCAAGGCAGACTGGAGGTTCCAGCACACGTTTTAGTGACGGATTGGCCATGTGATGGTTTGCATGAGTGCTTCTGGATTTGCATCTTCAGTTGACTTGCTATATAAGCGAGGGGTCACTAGAGTTTACCAGTTGTTTATTTCCTTAGCAGTGTGGACCAATGCGAGTGTGCTGTCTGTCACAGACCCCTCCGTGCTTGACTCTCTGATGCCATTTTCCCCTCTGCACAGTCCCTTCTCCCGCAGGGTTGGGAAGACAAACAAAAGGTGGCGTCCTCCTTCAGCACTCAGTGTGTCTGACTCTGGACCACATCTGTACTGATGACGCCCATCCGTCGTCACACAATACCACTAGCCTTTGCAAGTATTTGTTGTACTACAACACCGTGCGCTGGCCCTGAGAACAACACGCATACAGATGGGAAGAATCACGGGTTTTTCTAAAGCTCCTAGATTGGAATTTCAAGACTCAAATATCAGAAAAGTGAGCAATGCTGCTAAGCAGCCTAAGGAATGGCATTAACATGCTACACATCCATTCCATACTGCACGCGTGCGTTGCTAGGTAAACACATGGCTGGACTGCTCCACTGTGGAGGCTTTCTTTGGTGGTGTTTCCTCCTCCTCGCTAGCCTGTGTTTTCTTCTGGCATAGCACCAGATCTGCCAAGCACTAAAAGTTAGACATATGGAATGTGAGGAATGTCTGATAACTTCAGAGATCAGCCCTTAGTCATAAACAAAAATGCATGCCCTTTGAGCTTAGCCTCTGACTCCATTTGAGGCAAACAAAAGCCATGAGGCTGAGTGTGGGCACAGGGGACAAGGTGACACGCAAGGTGACACGGGCTGGGCTGGGCCGGGCGAGCTCTAGATAGAGCTGCTCACAGAAACACCGTCCCTTTATTCTAAAAGCTGATGGGCCACACAGACCAGAGCCTCGCTGAGGCTTAGAGCAGTAAGTAGCACAGGAGTTAGGAAAGACCACTCTCATCAGTGTACAATAAGATGTTCTGTCCCTGCCGGCTTTCACCAACCCCTCCTTATCTTTAGTAATTTAGCCGATTCTATAGGAACAAGTATGTTCAAAATTAAATAGAACCAAAAATCAAAACAACATAAAATAAATGGCTTAAGGATTTGCTCTATTCCGATGAAATAGGAATGTCAAATTGAGTATTTATCTCAACTGAATTATTTCCCCCTGAGACAGGGTTTCTCTGCATAGTAGCCTTGGAACAGCTGTCCTAGAACTCACTCTATAGACCAGTTCGAAGCTCCTCGAACTCACAGATCTACCTGGCTCTGCCTCCCAAGTGCTGGAACTAAAGGTATTCGCCACCACACCTGGCTCAATTGAACTATGAAGGGAAATAAACTTCTGAAAGAAAACAAACATGGCAGCTCACAACTGTCACTAACTCTAGTTCCAGGGGACCAGGGGACCTCTTCTAGCCTGAGGGTACTGCATACACAAGGTACACTGATGTAAAATTAGGCAAACAATCACACACAAAAAATAAAAATAAACAAAAACTTAAAAAAAAAAACCATAAATGCAAAGGAATAAAGGAGGGGTCGTAGACAAGAGCACCTTAATTAGGGGTGACAGAAATGGTAGAGAGGTGACTTAGCAAACCAGAAAAATGGGGAAACCAAGTCACCAAAGAAAAAGCCCAGAAGCAGATCAAATCCCACTGCAACAGCCTGAAATGGGATTCCAGCATCCAAGACTTCACTGTAGCCTGTGCTTGGGAAGCCAGTTAGGAAACAGCCTAACAGAGCTGGCAGAAACGGAACAATCAATTCTCTGCAGAGGCTTAACTAGAGGCGCTGGAGACTTGCAGGCCAGCATCTGGTGCAGCTTACAGAAAAGGTGCCTTGTCAGAAACAAAAAAATGGAGGCAACGTGAACTCACTGAGAGCAAGCTTCCCCAGTTCCCTTGCAGTTCGTTTCAGAGAAGCCCAGGCACTGGGCTGACATTTGTCGGGCTGGGGACGGATTGAGTTGTACCATGAAATGCTAACTAGACCAAGAGGAAAGGCGGACTGCTGAGGGTGCCCCAGTGATACACAGGCTGTGCCTGAGCACTGCTGCACACTCCCTAGTGCACGGCTTGCACACGGTCCTTTGTGTCTCCTCCTTTAATATGACTAACAGCTGTGTGTGTCATGAAGGGCAGGCCCTGCTACAGCAAAACCCTCCACATCTCATATCCTCCTCCCTCAAGCCAAGTCCAGCGTTGTAGAAGCTGCCTCTCCAGACAGTGAGCCTCTGCTTGGCTCGGCGTCCCTGACTGCACCTTAGATGTCCACACCTCCAACCAGAACAAGCATCAGAAATGGAAGGGACAGGGACACGCATACCATTTCTGCTCTCAATCACGAGCCAAAGTAAATTACTGGGAAGAAGGGTCGTTAGTCTCTGGATCTGACTAGAAAAAAAAAAAAAAAGAGCAGAATGGCTGAGATTAGCTCCCCCATTTTCAGACTACACAATTATATACGAAGAACCCAAAGTCCCTACCAAAAGGCGGTTGGAACTAATACACAAATTTAGCAAAGCAGCAGTATTCAAAATAAGTAGTTTTTATTCAGGCCACGATGGACTTCTTGAGAGTAGAATTAAGAACATTCCATCACAGCCTCAACAACTACCACCATCTAGGAATAAGTCTAACCAACGAGCTGAAAAACACCACCAATAACAAATTACCAATTACAAAACCCTGACGAAAGGAAGTGAGGGGACTAGAAAATGGAAAGGCGTGTCATGCTCATGGATGGCAGAATTGATAGATACTGTGAAATTGAAATGTTACTGAAAGTAACCTATAGACTCAATGCAATCTCCATCAAAATACCAATGACAATCTCACAGAAATAGGAAAACGATCATCCTAAAATTCATATAAAGCACAAAAGACTCAAGTCCAAGCAATCTGCTGAAAAAATTATTATAAACAGCAAAAAAGGGAATCTCCAACGTCTGACCTCCACACAGCTATGCACTCACACACACACACACACACATATACAGGAAAAAAAATGTTTTGTTTTTTAAATCCTAACACTGGGAAATCAATCCCTGAATGTAATTTTAAAACACAGATAAACACTAAGAGACCATCTGTCGTCGTGTGGTTCACCCTGTGAACTGAGGAGGAATGGCAGGGGAACCTTGGGTGGAAACCCACTGTGTGCTCGCTCATTCAACATGTACAACTGACTAGCAGGAAGTTGTAAAATCTTTCTTTAAAAATAATTCCCCAACTTTAATTTTGAAAGCCATAAAACTTCCTGTTGTCTCTATTTACTGATCACAAATTCATCCCTAGAGCAAGCTCATATGAAGTTTTAAAGTTAAAATTTTCCTAGATATAAATATATGCAAAGTAATATGCAAAACTGTGAGCCGTAAGGATATTAACACAGTCAGAATAAAGCACACTCCAGCAAGCTTTAGGTTGATAGTGGCGTAAATGGCACACCTTGCTCTCCTACGCTTTTCTGTGTTTCCATCTTTGTGTGTGTGTGTGGTGTGTGCATATGTGGGGGCATGAGAAAGAACACAGGTCTCACTCCCCGACTTACTATCTGGCTTTACCCAGTCACTCTCTGCCTCATTTCCTTGACATCGAGTCTCTCACTGAGCCTGGAGCTTGGGGTTTCTCCACTGTGTGTGGTCAGTGACCCGCCTCTCTGGGATGACAGGTGTGCGTGGCCACAGCCAGCTTTACACGAGTGCTGGGGCTGAAACAGAGATCCCAAAGCACTCAGACCCACTGGGCCATCCCCCAGGCCTGGCTTGGTCTGGTTTGGTTTGGCTTGGCTTGGTTTTACAACATGGTCTCACTGCGTGCCCCAGCCTCCAACAGGCAAGCACCCCCCCCCCCCCCCCCGTTCAGCCTTTTTTTAGATGCTTTCTGCATTCAGCATCCTATTAAGAGAGCCATGGCCTCCACACTCAGGTTCCAGCCCATGAAGATGAAGCATGTCCAAACTGCTGCTGACACAGGCAGTTGTTGGCACTAAGAACCTTGAAGGCAGCAGAGAAGAAACGATGGTGGCTGCTGGGGAAAATGTCCATGTGACTGCATTTGAAACGGCTGACCCAGTAAACTCTCAGCAGGCACTTTCCCTTATTTTAGCAGATGACTCCTTCAGAATGCCATTCTACAGTAGTCTGTGATGAACAGGTCTCTGTCTAGTTACCCACTGGGCTGTCAGTACACAGCAGAAGCAGCCATGAAATAGCAAGAATGTCCCCGTCTAGTGCAGCCACAGGCCTCACCCTTAGCACCCTCCCTCCATCAGCCCTGACAACAGTCCACAGATGCCCAAGGCTGGTCTCCTCTCCAGCCACAGGATGTAGGCTGCTGAGTGCTCTCTGCACTCTGAGCCTCCTGGAGGCTGGGCTGGCCTGGGAGGTGGTCCCCCGTTGAGTCGGTAGGTACAGATCCTCATCCTCGAGCTGTTTTACCGCCAGATGACAGACAGATCGGGGGTGTTTTCTAGAAGGAACCTGACTAGGGCACAGCAACCATTCATCGAATGCCTTTGCCTTTGTTTCGGGCTAGTGACCATTTGGAACGTTCATCCTCCTGGCATTATTTCAGCTGCAGCTTTATGTTCAATTGGCCCAGCAAACCTACGATTCTCTAAATCATTTGAGACTGTTTTCCAAAGAAAACAATCATCCTCTAATTACCCTGCTCTGAAGTGCACATTAGTGTCCGTGAGAAAGTGTTGGGTTTATAGGAACTTGACGAGTTAGGCAAATGTCTCCAGTCTCTGTCACATTAAGTAACATGGGATTGGGCTTTTAAAAGTGCCGCTGAGACAGGACAAAATTTAACTCCTTTTTTTTTTTTTTTTTTTTTTGATAATGTAATCGTTAAAGACGGTGACTGGCTGCTTTAGGAGGGAAGGTTTGACACTTTGTCTGACGCTGCTTCCCGTGGTCTTGGATCCCTAACGCTCCCTGCTTTTTTTTAGCATGAACACTGTATCGTGTGAACAGGTTAAGGATGTAAAAGTCCTGACTCCATCACTGGGATCCATGGTCCGTCTAAGCTGTGTCTCTCCAATGGCCACCTAAGAAATAATGGTAAAATCCTGTCCATAAAAGCATAAAAACACCTAAATTATACTTGTGGAGTCTTCCTCAAACCTTAGAACTTTTATAGAAACATATTTAAGGAAGTGTAGCGATGGTAAAATAAATCGCTCACTTGCTAATTCATCTGCTTGTACACAATTGCTCATTTTGCTACATTCATTATTTCCATTTGTAACATAGAGAATCTCTCCTTCAGGTCACAGACTGATTTCAAACCTAAACGTGGTTTTTTTATCTTGAAAACTTTAACACATGCCAAGGTGTAAAAGCTTTTTCCATGTGTGACAGTAACATATTCTGCCTCTGTTCTCCAGTTTTCTACTTAATGACTTCTACCTCCCAGCATGCACTGGGGCACTTAGGGCACACAGTAGGAATCTTACCCTTTGTGCCTGCTGTCCTCTGAATCTATCTGCATCATCCTTTAAATAGAACAGATAACTTCATGGCAGCAAAGCCAAGACACAGAGACACTGACTGGACCAGGTACAAAGCGTACACCAGAGTCCCCAAGATACAACTCTGCAAAAGCAAAGGAGGGGCCAACCCCATCTCTGCAGCTCCCCGAGTTCTGGCACTTAACAATGTCGACTGTCCGCCTTGTTAAGTCTGTGAAACAATAGAATTAGATTCAAATGCCCAAGGTTAATTCATGTTCGAAAACTTAATGATTTCTCAGGTTCGCTTCAGGTTGTAATAATTTATGTTGTATTTTCTCACTGACTTAAATGGAACTCTAAATGACTCTTAATTAGCAGTAGGCTCTAACAATTTTGTTTTAAACCTCAGTGCCCCAAAAGAGCCCTTTAGAATTATCTGACGAGAAATACATGGGTCTTTTAAAAATCACTTAAAACCATATATATCACTCATGGCCAACTAGATAAACTGTGAGATGTCTCATGTGACATTCAGGACTCTCACACTCCGACCTCAACTCACCTTCCAGTTTCCATCCCCAGTGACTCCTTTACTGTCCCCACGGCCACACGTCTTACTGAAAGCATTTGCCCTGAGCCCCAGAGCTGCCTGTTGCCCACGTGTTTAATTTACAGTACTTACCATCAGCTGGACTCCTGAGTTCATACATTCAAGTCCTACTAACTCTTAGATTACGTAATTTATCATCCAATCTAGGTCAATTCTGACCCTGAGAGGGAATGTCTATGGGATGAGATACCAGGAATAAAACATGGCTGCCCAAGAGTGGGAATGTAATGGCTCTATAGAAAAACCCATCAAATCCTGATGTCGTAGAAACAAACCTTCCATTTGACTTTCTACTACATTTTATTATTTCTGCCACATACTTCCACCATGTCTTTACTGCCTAATCCAGTCTGAGTCCCGCCTCGACTCCCATTCCGTTGGGTCTCAATGCTTCGGTGTATATAGACAGGATGATCCCCTAGTGGACCTAACTTCAGAAAGTCAGTGCGTGCCTTCTGACGATCGGCATAACTTACAGACAGGATCCAAGAGGCTGAAGAAATGGTTCAGTGGTTAAAGGCCTTGCTGCAGAAGAACAAAGACCGGAGATCAGATCCCCAAAACCACACTACTGCCAGGTGGCCCACTTGTAATTACAGATCAGAAAGCAAAGACACAAGATTCCCAGCGCAAACTGGTTGTCTAAACCTAAGAGCCAGTTCTGAGTTTGACTGAGAGATCGGCCTCAATAAAGAAGTTGTATGAGGAACTGAGGAAGGCTTGCAGCCTCCATGGGTTCCTGCATACACGCACCCACACACGTGCACATGTATGTACACACACATGCACACATACCATACACAAACGGATACAGGAAAAGAAAAAAAAAGAAGAAGGAATTATAATCCTTGGTCAATTCAAAGACCCATCTCCTTTGGCGATGTCCTGTGTTTGCTATGCAGGTTTGACCACAGCAAATTTACATAGGATGTTAAGACACAGCCTTATCACCCAATCCCTCGGAGTCATGATGCCAGTACATTTAAGTACAAGATAAGCTGAACTCTGGGCTTCCACGAGGTATGATATTGCTCTATCTAGGAGAGCTTCAGAGAAGAGTAGCTCTCGGGACAGATGGCTGGGGATTGCTTATTCTCTGACACAGTTTTGACCTCCCGGGATCCCAAGGTTCTTAAACTGTATTCTTTATAAGCTACTGACCACCTTGTGTTAGGTCCTCGAGACAACCCTTGGGGATTCAGATCTGATCGCATTTGATCTTTGTATCCTCCAGAGCACACAGAGTAACACATACCAGAAATGTTTGATAAACAGTCACAGAATTAATTTTGGAAGCTGTACGTAAACGATGTGAGCTTGGACCTTGACTGAACCAAGAATCCCTCTGGTCATCCTGAGGCAATGGCACAGACAGAGCCTCGCTCAGCTCTGTTTCAGTCATTGATTTCAACTCCCCAGTGTGCAAAAGTCTCTGAGGGAGAGATAATGAGTTTATAAAACACTACGGTCGACAGAAAGGAAGAGACTGTCCAGAGTGAGCGTCTAAGGGGCAGATGGTGCCGGAACCCAGGCATTCTGCCCACCATTCTCCACAGTCTTTAGCCACCCAGGAAGATAGCTACGAACTGAACAGAGCGGCATTTATACAAAGAAAATATTTATACTGGGTAGTGGCAGAGCACACCATTGATCCCACTACTTGGGAGGCAGAGGCAGGGGGATCTCTGTGAGTTCCAGGGCAGCCATGGATACACAGAAAAAGCCTGTCTCAAACAAAATAAAACAAAGAAAATATTTACAACAAATGTTCCAAATTCTATTACTTTGTTGAAAATGAGGGAGATTTGAGATAAAGCTTTCAAAGGGTCCTTTTCCAGGCTCTGGACGGGAAAGCTGACGAAGTTAGAGAGGAAGGCGCTCATTGGGGAGGGAGAAGGTGGCACACCAGGAAGTTAGAAGCAGAAAGCTTTAGTTCTTAAGTTCCCATTTCTAACACAAATTCCAACTTACTAGACTAAATGCTGATTCCAAAAGCCGTCTGGTCCCTGTGACTCCGCCTCATAAGCGCCCATGAAAGTGCTGCTATGCTGCAATCAAGGTGTTCTGGAGACACTGTAGACAAGGCATGCCATTGGCTGGAGTGGGGCCAATCAATATGGCTTTGACTATAAGTTGTGAGCTAAACAAAAGCAATTTTTAAAAATCAAATATTTATTTTGGGGCCAAGTGTATTACACTATACTATATTCAAATACAAAGATGTCGGATTTGGGAGAAAAGTGAAAGGTTCCTTTCCTACCTGTAAGTTTCTGCACTCTCTGTAACAGTGATTAAACTGAAGCCTCCATGGTCCGCTCCCATCTGCTGGGAGTCTGAAGGCATGAGAAGTATGTCGCATTTATACAACAGGAAATATCTAAAAGCATTCTGCAGAGATTTCCTTCCCCCACACCCCCTTCCACACCCATTCCTTAAACAGCTTTCAAAAGGCCTGTTGTGTTCTTTAAAGAGCTAAGCTTTGGTTACTAATAAAAACTAGTGCACCTATCCCTTGGCTTGTTTAGACAACACATCACCACCACCGGCCCCTTGATGACATAGGACCCTTGATGCTCCCACAGTTTAGTGCCATGCAGGTCAGATCTGCTTCTTTGGTGTTATGAGGGAGGAGTTTAGGAGGAAGAGAAGGAAGCTTACCAACTCAGCTTTCTGTTCTCCACATAGCAAGCCCTGCTCAAGAGGTCCTTCTGACCTCTGACCTGATCTGTGGTAAACACTCAAGTCAGAAGAGGCCCTTTCACCCCTTTCCTCCACCACCCCAGCCCCTACCCCTGACCCACCCTCAAATCAGCTTTGCTCAGTCAGGGTTTGAATGCCCACCGGCATTTACCCCGCCGATGGAAGGCTGAAATGCACAGAAGGTGGAGTGCACAGGCCCAGGGATGCCTGAAGCTGAGGTGAGGACAGGTGCAGAGGCAAGGAGCCACGCGTCTCTTGATTATTTCTCTCTGTGAGCCAGCACCAGGGGCAGCTGTGAGTGGCTGCCTTTATGAAATGTCCAAACACGCCTTTTCTATGGCTGTAACAGACTACTGTGGTGGTCGTGCTACGGAGGAGGTCAAACTATGTATGGGCACACCACACTGCAGGCTGGTACACAGAACTGGCACACAGCCAGCTGAAGTTGGCCTCTCCACTTGAAGGCATGTACCCATGCCCCCAGAGGCCAAGCCATGTCCAGGAACCTCTTGGTTCCATCAAAGAGTACTTTCAGTAAGAGTGAGCCAAGCTGGCCTAAGCCGGAGCCACTCTGGACCCTCACCACAAGAGGGCTCTGCTGGTTCTGAAGACAAGCACAGTACAACGTTTCCTTCCCTGTGTAGGCCTGGCTTAAAGGTTTTCCTAAAATATTCTTGACTTAGAGAAAGAGCGAGAGCGAGAGCGAGAGCGAGAGCGAGAGCGAGAGAGAGAGAGAGAGAGAGAGAGAGAGAGAGAGAGAGAGAAGAAATGAATGAAGGGAAGAGAAGAGAAGATCACTGACTTTGTTCTAGCTTTCTGTCTTTTGAGATTTCTAACTGTGCCGAACACTTAAAAAAAAAAAAAAAAAAGTGCACAATCCTGTAAGCCAGAATTCCCTGACTTGTACAAAGCCATATATTCTCCAAATAAAGTAAGAAGAAGCTTAAAAATCATGCAATCTGACAAAATGACATTAGAGCACACATGACTCTTCTATGGACCTTCTTAATTGGTACTCACAGAAATTATTTTGCCCACACTGTGAAAGAATTTTAATTTCAGTTCCATTTTCTCATTAGTTGCAAAAACTCTAAAAGTACCTTGTGTTAAAGTGAGTCAATCCCAACTGAATAGAGTAATTCAGAAACCTGGTTCAATTGTCCATTGGAATACTAATTTCATTTTATCTAAAATTAATACATCCTAGAACATTAAAGCAAGCCACTCCCACCTGCCACCTTATTTGATGATTCAATTCTATTTATAATTAAGTTATAAAATTATAAGGCATCCCAAAAGTGAGATCACAAATTACTTTCGAGTTATGACCTAGAAATACCATCTCTTCATAAAATGGAAAATATCTAAATTGACTTTTTATAACCAAGTACCATCCACACTGAATAACATAAGACAACATGTGCTTTCAGAGTAACGGGCCACTGGCCCTCACCTTGGTCACGTCAAGCAATCCAGGGCTGGAGAGATGGCTCAGTGGTTAAGAGCACTGACTGCTCTTCCAGAGCACCTGCGTTCAATTCCCAGCAACCACATGGTGGCTCATAACTACCTGTAATGGGATCCGATGCCCTCTTCTGGTGTGTCTGAAGACAGCTACAGTGTACTTGTATAAATAAAATAAATCTTTAAAATAAAATAAAAAGAGGCAAGGAGGCCACAAGTGTTTTAAACAAACAAAAACAAAAGTCAAGCAATCAAAATGGAAAACCACGAGGAAAAGCAGACAGAGCAGACATGCTGTAACTGGTGTGCACAAGGCCCGGCTCAGGATGCTCACTTACCAAAGAAGAGTAGAGGCCTGTGTGGAGTCAAGCATGGGGAGGGACGCTGGTTAGATTGTGTGGTACCTATGTAGTCTGATAACTTAAAGTCCTATAAATTCAGCCAGCTGTCAGGTCTGCAACTTGGAACCACATCTGGGGAAAACGAGGCAGTGCCAGACAAGAGACACCTGGGAAGGTGCCATATCTTAGAGTTCAGGGGTGGCAGACAACTGTGAGCAGAGGCTGTTAAGAGTCCAGAAGGAGCCAGGCGTGGTGGCGCACGCCTTTAATCCCAGCACTTGGGAGGCAGAGGCAGGCGGATTTCTGAGTTTGAGGCCAGCCTGGTCTACAAAGTGAGTGCCAGGACAGCCAGGGCTACACAGAGAAACCCTGTCTCGAAAAACCAAAAAAAAAAGAGTCCAGAAGGGGCTGGGGAAACAGCCCAGACTGCACTTACACAGGACACAAGGCCTCAGGTGAATCCCTGGCTCTCAAAGTCCAGGAATGGAGACACAGAGAGACAATAGACCAGCAGACCGTGGCTTCAGAACACAGTTAGCAACGGCAACCTCGCCTCACACGGTAGCACTGCTCAAATAAACGTGCAAGCCAAGCTGTACAGTCACCTTAATAATTCATGAGAAAACACCAGTTGACCCTTGGGAATCTTGAACAAAGCGTTCAAACCTCTCTATGAATGTATTAAGAAAGTGAAAAACTGGCAAGGTATCAACATGGCACATGGCAGTTTAAACTTAGAATCAGCGAGAGGTAGTGTTTATTTCTTTTTTAAAAAGTTTGAGGTACAAGAGGGGTGAGGAAGGTGGCTTCCTTCCTGTTGTAAGCCTGAGGGTGAGAGCGCCCTCTATTGACCCTAACCGCCTGGCAAGTTCCAACACTCCCTTTAGGTCTGGACTGTATGCTGACAGCTTCATCCTGGAGCTGCCCTTTGGAGCACATGTGGTCATCGCACTGCCGCTGGATGCTGGAAAGGTTGCCTTCATTAAGTTCCTGTGACTGGAGCAGTCAGACATGTCTTCTGTCAGATCAAACCTGGGGATGTAACCTGAACAGCATGGTCACCGTCTCTGCCACACTGTGCCCATACATTCCCCACCAGGATACTTGACTATTCCCCAGGGAGATGCACGCTCTCTGTCACCTGTCTGAAAGGCCACGGGAGACAGGAAGCTTTAAAAGCTGCAATACCTTCTTGGGTTACTGGCTGGATTAATGAAAATGGTTTTGTCAGTTTGGGACTTCAAGAATAACAAATGACACTGAGAGTTGCGCACTCACAAATAACATCACACCATTTTAAATCTGAATTCAGACAGCAGTAACAAACATATAAAGAACTGGGGTCCACAGTCATAGGTGGAAACCTTGTAATTTCTATCACTTTGCCAGCCAGCTCAAGAAAAGGCTGTTTCAGCCCACCCTCAGAAGACATGCTGTGTCAATGACTGGAAGCAGGCTCTCAGCACCCATGAGACTCACTGAGTGGAGGGGTGGCATTACAGAACACTTCAAAGTCCATCTTATTACTTGCAAGTGCCCACTTCTGACAGAGGAAAAGCATACTGTAATAACTCTTAAACACAGTTTTATCTCAATAACTGCACTTCACACAGACATTATCATCACCCATGGGTCACACTATTACTGTTCAAGCGAGTCTATCTCCCTCCAACCAGTTGGTCTCCCTTGCAATCTTTCTTCCATTCTACCACCCCTTCATGAAAACCATTTTAAAAGTGTTTGTAACATTAAGAATTAGGATCAGACATCTTCCTTCAATATCCAAGATCCTCTACCAGTTCTCAAATCTCATTGCTGTCGTGTTTGTGTTGACCCCTGGTTCTGCCCTAATGATACCAAAGCCCACTGATTCTTGAAACCTGTTCTCACTACAAAGGTATCTCTTCTTCCATGGTGGTTAGACGATGAGAGAGACGGATGGATGGATGGATGGATGGATGGATGGGTGGATGGATAGGTGGATGGATGATGGATGAGCACTAAGTCCTAATTTTTCCCCTTTATGAGTATCTGTTAATTACTGTGCCATTAACATATAACATAACACATATAATTTGCCTTCTGGTCATTCGCTCTCCTCTGTCCTTGCATTCTTACTCCTCCTGCCCCGCAGGTGTCCATGCTCCTTTAACACAGCGCAACAGATGTAGCAGCTGCGAGGGGAAAGACGCCAAAGGAAAATCTGGGGAAAGTTATAAAAGCAAGGCCAGCCCTTGGAAGCCTGGGGTCTGTGGTCTGTATGAGAGGCCGGGGCGCCAGAGCAATCCTGAACCCACTGCCCACTACAGGGCTGAAGAGTATACTGCTGCTGGCAGCATCTTCACTGTCTCCCTTGATTCTACAAGCAGAAGAGGTGGGTTGGGAAAGACAGGTGATGAGCAAATCGTGCCGCCATAGACAACGGACAAAGCGAGCTCCATGCTAATCCAGTACCAATCATTTACAATGGCCACTGGACTGATCCAAAGTAAGGAAGACTCTCGGGACGATGCAGGCACTGTACAATGAGGACATAGACCAGGACCAGCAAACCCGTGTGAGAAACCTGCAACCCCACTACATAGCTCAGGCTACCCTGGTACTCGCTGTGTAGGCCAAGTTAGCCTCAGATGGTTAAGCCTGCTGCCTTAGCCTCCTGAGTGGTGGGATTTCAGGTCTTCACTGCCATGCTAGCTTGGCTGAGGGCTACAGTGAAGGTGTTTATAAAGGAGTGTATCCATCTTCTGAACACCAGAACCGATTTAAGAAAGGAAGAAAACCAAGTTGGTACAGCAGCACACATCTGTCATTCCAGTACAGTCCAGGGGCAGAGGCTATGATTGAGACAGCCTGGGCTACATACAGTACAAGAACCTATGTCAGAAGGAAAGAGATGAAGGAAAGGGGAGGGGAGGGGAGGGGAGGGGAGGGGAGGGGAGGGAAGAAGGGAAGGGGAAATAGAAGAAAAACCGCCTTTGGTGTATGCAAAAACACACAATACAGAGTTCTGGGAACATTAAGACAGCTTAACCAAGAGTATCTGGGTCTCAAAGCTCGATATACAATACCTTCTATAATATTAAATGGGATGATATGCAAGCCAAACCATCCTCTGCTATGCCTAAGATCTGGCCTAACTTAAATACATTAAACACGCCTCTTACTCTGATTACAATTCAGGATCCATTGGAGTGATATGAAACGAATACCGCCAGACTATTCCTTGGATACCTGCCCCCCCCCCCCGCTCCCCCCTTGAATAACCTTTGAACAATCTTCTTCATTAGTATAATACATCTTCCCAAAAGTCACTGTTTGTAAAAGTATCAAAACGGGTATTTTAAAATGAAGTTGGAATGTGCACCCCTAAAGCTGGTGGGAGAGCCAGTCACACAGTATGTCCACTTTTGCCCTTGGGGAGGCAAATCAGAGTTTAAAGGTGGCTTCTGTAAGATCAGCCACTGCAAAGCTAAAGTGTCACAGAGTTCTGATGTCTCTCACAGCCTACATCAGTGTGTTAGCTACTCACAACAGGAGCTGTTTGGCACAATCACTGTGCATTGTAAAAGCCGACCCCGTTCACACTGAACAATGAGGGTGACACATGTAACCATGTGCAACTGTGTATCTCCCCAGAGACCCACCTGTCTCATGCTCTCCTGCTAGCCTGGAGATGCTTCCGTGGTGTCTTTACGTCTGAAAATGCTCAAAATCTCTCACGACACAATTTAAACAGGAACATGCCAGAAACTTCTGTCCATTATCCCAAGCATATTCAAAATCATTAGTTTCCAGCATCGTTTTTAAAATATTTTCAGCAACTGTAAGTAAGCCTCTGAAGTCGCCATGTCCCTGGGTCTATAGTAACACTGGGTGATGAAGTAGATAAGGTGGTCTTGATGTGAGCGGGGTGAAGGCCCCTGCACCACCCGAAGCTTCACCCTGCTATGCAAGGCTGCTAGAGAAATAAAGCAAGAATCACAGTGTGGATTTCCCATTACCTCGAAAAAGCAAACACAGCCAGCTGTGATAGCCTTGATGTTCAGTTGGGCAAACTGGCCAATGTGAGCATTCCCTCAGGGCTAGCCTCAGACACAAGTTCCTGGGACCACAGGAGAACTCCTCCACTGTGTCTGTTTAGGTTAAAATAGCATGGGTAGGAATTGAGTCTGGTACGGTGTTACTCCCAAGCAGTGAGTCCATGGAAGTCAGACAGCTGTGACGACCCCAGGAAACCATTAGCAAATTTCAAAAATTTCCTAACCACCTCAGTGTTGGGGAGCACTGATCTAGGAAAGGGGACAGGTTGAGACTGCTTCTCAGTCACCTCCCGTTCTCCAGCTTGACACTATTCTTTTCTTCTACCAAGTGTCTACCTACCAAGTTGGGTCAACTTCCTAAGGGGTGGGGCCAAAAAAAGAGTCCTTTCCAACACTGAACCCCTCTGCCTATCACACAGATGCCTTACACCGTGAGGAATCCCAGCATTCACACTGGTCAGATCTGTGTAGCATCCAACTCTTTCAGAGAACCTGCCCACCCTTCTCCCACACGGCTGTGCCTGAGACCCCTCTACCCAGCCCACTGCCCACCCTGCATTGGGCCAGGATTAACAAATCGTGTTCAGCTGCCCACAGTGAATGCTATCCATGTTATCATTCCGACTATATAAAGCATGCATGTGTATAAACTAGAATCAGAAAGTATACATAAATGTTGTTTTAAATATTTAATATAATTTCTTCTAAACTTCGATATTGTTGAAAACTATATGTTAAACTTGATCTTGTTGCTTTCAATAACAAATTAAAAAACTAAGCCGGGTGTGGTGGCGCACGCCTTTAATCCCAGCACTTGGGAGGCAGAGGCAGGCGGATTTCTGAGTTCGAGGCCAGCCTGGTCTACAAAGTGAGTTCCAGGACAGCCAGGGCTACACAGAGAAACCCTGTCTCGAAAAACCAAAAAAAAAAAAAAAAAAAAAACTATCCTGAGACCTGCAGAATGGCAGCGCAGGTGAAGTCTAGCAGCCTAAGTTTGACCCCAGGATCCATGTGAAAGGCCGGATGTTTCTGCCTGCATTTACCAAGACATTAGAATTGCCTAAAATATTCCAAATAATTAACAACAATATTATGGGGTGGGGGAAAGAACTGCCTAAGAACTTACCAGCCGGATAGCCTGGAACACACACACAAGCAGAAACAGGACAGGGAGAAGAAAAGGACAGGTTCGAAAGTTGTTCTCTGGTCTCCATCCTTACACTATAACACCTATACTCACACACACACACACACACTTTACCGGGGAAGGGGGGCTGTTTGATTCATTTCCAAATAGCTCAAAAATAAGTATTGACAAGAATTTTTAAAAGCCACTTATAATCTCTCATTGTGAGGCAGCTGTGATTTCAAGTGTTTTATAACTAGCATACAACTGAGGAAGAAAGAGGCAAGCACCTTGCTGCAGGAATGCATGGTGCTAAACAGTGCCAAGATTAAGACTCTTCTCTAATCCACTGCACATCATACTCAACTGCACCACACGTCGGAATTAGCTGACCCCCCTCTCTACCTGCAGGGCCCTAAACCACTGACAGTTCGCAGGGACGAAGCATCTCACCTGCTGCCATACACTCTTGGCTTTGACTCTTGGCAGATCTTGTCACTTAAGCGAAAGTGTATCTTAGCCTGTACTGTAAAAGAAAGGGGAACTGCAGGGGGTTTCAAAACGACATGAGTGAGACAACTCTCATTGCCGACTGCCGAAGATAATCGTGTTTGTTTGGGAGTTATTTTCTAATTACAATTAATAATGGTCCGTGTACAATGAGTTTCATTAAACAGATCTTGTCCTGCTACAAACAATTAGTAGGAAAACAACAGAAACCAGAACCCTTATTAGTAAGACATATCAGGAATAAGTAACGACATCTGGGAGCACGCATCCTTTCTCTCTCTAATTAGTCCTGGCAGTCATGGGCTTAATTATTGCTTTCAGATATTAATCTTAACTGCATATGAATGACTGAACAATGCTCCAAGATTAGAAATAAATGGCACGCAGTCTTCCTGACCACTCCACATGCATCGCATCTTACTGTCAATCTTCTTCATGATGCCCTGTGTTTTGTAGTTTTTTTTTTTTTCAACTGGCGACTGAAATTCTAGAACAGAATGCTAGACACAATAGTGAGGTTTCCTGGTAAGCACTCACCACTGAGTCCACTCAAATAGTCACATTTCCCCACACTCCTACCTCACATCCTCTCTATAGCCACTTCCTTCCTGTGTCTACATAAACTGCACAGGAAACTGACTCAGACTAATGGAACACTAATACACCAACTCGCCTACTATTTAAAAGGAATTTATCTTTGTTCCTTTTCAGATATGAGGTCACTCAAACGGGGGAGAAAGTCCTGATGTCGGTTCCAAGGACGTGCAGTGGCCTACCAGCTGTCCCCACACCTGAAGGTTTAGGAGAACCTTCTAGAGTTTCCCTCTTCGCATCCTGAGCACCGGTCTTGCCTGCATATTCCCTAGTGCTCAGTATTGCTACTGTGAAATAGCTTAATCCAGGACCACCAAGTGATGTAAAATCATCACTTAACCCAAAATATATTTTCAATTTCAGTAAAAACTTGAAATGTATTCCATTTACTAGCCTAGAAGTAAAGTAGCATTAACACTTGCCTAGAAATGCTTGTGTGTTATTAAAAATATATAAACCTCCGAGAACGATAGCACCCACTGCTCCATAAACAGTTCTCAATTATCCAAATGAAGTTCATCTCTGCTCAGCAGGATGAAGTTACTAAGTGTGATTCATCTCCAGGCAATTCTAATCAATTAGTAATGACTCCCAGAGAACTAACTGTTAGGCAGGATTCTGGGGCAGAGGACGAATAGACCAGAATGCAAGTGGAGTGTGGAGGCACCGGCTACATGTCTATGCCACCCACGACAGTGTAGTCTGATAGACGTGGTGGCGATGGCTCTCTCCTGACCCCAGATGTCATGCCCAAGTCACCCACTCACTGTAGTAGGAAGCTCATTGCTCATTCTGGCCTGGCTGCTGAATTCTCACCTGCTTTTCTTTCTATTGCTCATTCTGGAAGAAAATAACATCTTCTTGGTTTTGACTTTTGGTTTTTGTTGTTGTTGTTTTGTTTGTTTTTTGTTTGTTTGGTTTTCTGGGGGGTTTTTCGAGACAGGGTTTCTCTGTGTAGCCCTGGCTGTCCTGGAACTCACTCTGTAGACCAGGCTGCCCTCGAACTCAGAAATCCACCTGCCTCTGTCTCCCAAGTGCTGGGATTAAAGGCGTGCGCCACCATGCCTGGCCCTCTTAGGTTTTGACTTTATATATAATTTATGGAAGGCTGCTGAACATTTCTGTGTTTTGCCTTCCAGGATACTGAATAGTAAAACCACCCCGCCCACACCCTAGGCCCCTTGGGTAACATTAGCCTGCTGCTGAGTGTTGAGCTGGAACACACACCACAGGGCTCCTCACTGATGCAGGCCAGGAGTGTGGCCAGGGCAAAGGACCCATCCACAGACACGCAGCGCAAACTCCGCAAGTCACCACTTACACACCATTTCAATACTAAAATAAGCACACACGTTTCTTAAAGGAAGACAAAACTGGACGAATCTTTAGAAGAGTAGGAAGGCGGAGTTTAAAAGAAGCTTGTTCTTAATCTAAAAAAGCCTGTGCACGTGTGTATGCATGTACACACACACACACACACACACACACACCCTTGGGGGCTCTCTATTCTCTGCATCAAGATACTCAGATGAAAAGTCAGTGCCAGACAACATTGATCCATTCACAGGCACACAAGAAGACAAGAGTCTGCAGGAGGGATGTCCAACAACAAAAAGTGTTTTGGGGGCAGCACTGTTTGTTTACTCTAACTACTGAGCTACTCGTGCAGCTGTCAAACAGCAAGAGCAAACATTTACTGAGCACTCAGGCACAGGCTTCGGGAGAACATCCTAATAGGGGCCCCATCTGTCCCGTGTCCCTCCCCGATAGATAGCCATACCTTCTGCCCACTTGTTTAAATCAGCAACCTCCACCCTACAGGGCCTACCCCAGGCATCTGGCCTTTCTGTATCCCCTTCCCGGCATGCCTTGTGCTGTGCCTCAGCCTGCCTGTTGAGAAGGCATCCCCTACTATCATCCACATTGAAGCCAGGCCTCGCTCTAATGAACTACATACATGTCGTCTCTGAGCCCACCAGCAGTGCTTGTCATGTGGATGAAAAACACTTGCTATTTATTTAGAAAGATCTAACATAAAGGCATCATGTATAATTAATAAAGATATCAAAACTCTACCCCCACACGATAAACCCATCACCGTCCACAGAAAGGTGGACTCACAAGTGTCCACAGCACACTGGCATGTGTACAAGTACCAAGGAAAGACCTTGAACAAGATCAACACAAATGTGAACCCAAGGCTTAGTGAAAAATTACGTATAAAAACATTGAGCTGCTGAGGCAGCTCCGCTGGCAACAGCACTTGCCGCCAAGCCTGCTAAACCTAGTTGTCAATCCCCAGGGCCCAAAAGGTAGGAGACCACCACATGTCTGATGTAGCACACACGGACACACATACACACAGATAAATGTTTGGAAATTGAAAACGGCTCCTCCCTGAGAGGCACCGAGGAGTTCCTTCCTCCACCATGCGCTGTCGCTACGCCATCCCATGAGGCAGCAGGATGTCAGGGCCTAAATTGCACATCCCCTCCTGAACTCTCAAGGTGACTCTGATTACAAACAGGTTCTTTAAGTAGAAATCCAGGCTAAACTAGGGCCTATGAGGGGTCCCTGGCCAAGCAGAACAAGATCCTTATAAAAAGAAATAGCCGAGAACCACTGCCCCTCACACAGAGGGCAGTACTGTCACAGCAGCGGAAACAGATTAACACAATACTTACGACTTCTGTGTGAGTCTAAATCTGCCTTCAAATAACGATGAAATCTCTTCCTGTCTTTCTTGGCCTGCACCCCTTAGCTACAGTCTCCCCCAAAGTGGCCTTCTCCAGTTCTTAAAAGAATGAGCCAGGAAGAGAACAAACCCTGCAGGAACGACCTGAAAAGATCCCAGTCCTACATTAGCAATCCTGACTCTGTGGGTCTTCACAAGGCACAGAGCATCCACTCTTAGCAACCTAGATGTGTCTAAGGCAGGGTGGACCCCCAGCTGTGCACCCCTGAGCAACTCCGCCCCCTACAGGTCACTCTTGGATTGAGCATCTATGTGCACTGGGGGTGCAGGACACACAAATGTGCGAATGTCTCTCTGTGTGTACTCTTGGCATAACAAACTCTCCCAGCAGGAGAGGCAGGGTCGGGGTTGTTCCAGGCTCAGAAGCAAATTTAAAAGTCTCGGTGGCTAAAAATGGCACTATTCCCATCTTAGTCCCCACAGTGGCCCCTCCGCCTGCACACGGGACTGGTTCCGTCATCATTCAGGAGCTTCAGCTGATGGAAACAGGAAATAAGCAAGTAGAAATGAGTCTGGCCTATCGGTAAACAGTTGGTATTTACTAAGAGGAAAGGTACACAGCTGATAGCAGGAGAGAGCTCGGGAGCTCAGCCTTGGGCACCGTAGGGATGGCGGATATTAGACATCCCAGTGGCTGACATGGTCTACATCAGCTACAGGCTCTGTAATGGTGGCACCACACATAATCAAAAGGTTGCTGCTGAGTTCCATTCCAGCTTCGCTTTCAATGAAGGAAGGCACAGAGTGAGATTTGAGCCGCAGACCCTAAGTTTCTCACTCCTGAGTTAGTCTAGAGCAGCAGATCTCAAACAGTGTGGGTCCCGACCCCTTTGTGGGTCGCATAGTCACAGCAGTTATGAAGTAGCAGCAAAAATAATTCTATGGTGGGGGGGGGGGCACAACCCGAGGCACTGTATTAAAGGGTCACAACATTAGGAAGGGTGACAGCCACTGGCCTTCAATCAATGAAGTCAATGAAGCCAGAGATGAAATGCAACCCCCCAGGTAACTAGACGACAGAAGATAGGCCGTCCTCACCCTGCTCACCCTGCCCGTACAGGAACCAGAGGGAAGAGAACTTGAGCCACTCCTAACAAGTGGAACTTAACTAAAGGAAAGGAGCAAAACCATCATAATTCAGCCCCTAAAACCAAGAGTCCCTGTGTGGCCCTCGTACACCTTCTCCAGCTGACTCCATCAGACCCCTATACAACTGAGGTGAACCCCAACTACAGTAATCAGCTGCGCTCCGCCACCCCATGTCAGCTCTTAGAATACAAGGAACACAAGGTACCAGAGTCAACTCCACCAGTCACTACTGTAGTGTCTGAAACGGCCCACGGCCACAGTAGAAATGCATACACAGAGACCATCCCCAACTGCAGGAAAACCTTTGTGAGCTTGCAAGAAAAAAGATTTGGGTCAGGAGCTCAGAGCAGAGACAGTAGAAAAGACAGGCAGGGCTTAAAGGTTTTCACCTAGACAGGGTGTCAGAAGTCAACACACAGGTCCCTTCAGCTTTCCCTGCTGAGGGCTGTGGCACTACCTTGTGCTGCAGCTGAAGAGAAGTCACAGGTAATACTTAAACAAAAGGAACTCCTGTGCTCCATTCAAATGCCACTCAAAAAATAAAGGCCCTGGCTGGAGAGATGGCTCAGCAGTTAAGAGCACTGATTGCTCTTCCGAAGGTCCTGAGTTCAAATCCCAGAAACCACATTATGGCTCACAACCATCCATAATGAGATCTGACGCCTTCTTCTGGTGTGTCTGAAGACAGCTACAGTGTACTTTAAATAAATAAATAAATAAATAAATAAATAAATAAATAAATCTCTCTTTTAAAAAAAAAAAAAAAAAATGAAGGCCCTGGGTCAGATCTGGTTTGCAGACCAGTCTGCTAAACCCTGAATTAAGCATTAGTTTTCCTAATGAGTCTAGGACTCCACTCAGAGCGTGAGCAAGGTGAGAAACCTAAGAGCAATCCCTATCACCATATCTGGATGCTGAAGACCAGGCTCTCATTTAAGAACAAACTGGTAGAAAACCTCCCTGGGCTTAGGGGCCAGCCAGGGAAGAGACCATCCCAAACTTAAGCCCCAATAATTAGTACAAACAATACAATTTTTAATTAGGTCTTATACCTTGATTTTATTTTCAATAGTAAAGAACAAAAACAAAAAACAACCAATAACAACAAATAACAAAAACAAAACCCACAACTACAGAATTTGATTCCAAAAATCCTTTCTGAAAGAACAAAAGATGGTCATACCTGAAAGAATTAAAAAATTACACTGAAAACAAAGAACACAGCAGGCACAGTGCAAAACACAAGGACAGGGCAAGAAGAGCAGAGGTGGTGGCCAGGGCTGAGCTGTTAACTCAGTCAGTACCTGAGTTCAAGTCTCAGAGTACATGTGAACAGCCAGGCATAGTGGATGTGCCTGTAATCCCAGAACTGAAGGGCTGGAGACAGGCGGACCCCCGGGGACACTCACCATTCTGCCTAGCCTAGTTAGTGTGTCCCTGGTCCCAGTGACTTGGTCAAGGGGGAGAGGGGTTCCTGAAGAATGACTCCCAAGGCTGACTTCTCACCTCCACACACAGCGTGCATACCCATATACAGACAGACAGACACACACACACACACACACACACACACACACACACACACACACGCCAAACCCTGACAAGAAGCAAATGTTAAGTACAAAACAATAAAACTCCTGAGGGACAGCTCTGAAACCAGAATCCATCTTAATAATCAATGGCACCTTATAATTAGCCACTTTGAGTGTGTGTGTGTGTGTGTGTGTGTGTGTGTGTGTGTGTACATAGCCCTGAGATAGGGACAGACCTTACATCAATGGCATTTTTGTTTGTTTGTTTGTTTTTTGTTTTGTTTTTGTTTTGTTTTGTTTTGTTTTTCGAGACAGGGTTTCTCTGTACAGCCCTGGCTGTCCTGGTACACACTCTGTAGACCAGGCTGGCCACGAATTCAGAAGTCCACCTGCCTCTGCCTCCCAAGTGCTGGGATTAAAGGCGTGCACCAACACTGCCCGACCATCAGTGACATTTTAAATGTGGAAAAATAAGGCACTAGTGAGCTGAAACCTAACAAATACAACAAAAAAATAATTCAAGACCAATTCAAGTTCTTCCGAAGAACACAAGGCCAACTTAACACTGGAATATGAATTGATATGTTTATTATTACTTGGGCCTCTCTCTTTCTCTTTACACACACACACTCACATACTCTCTCTCTCTTATGAGTATATCAAAAAGAAGTAAGAAAACCTCATGAAAAAATTCAGCAGCCATTTGTTTTACTTTACTTTACTTTAAATTGTCTCGTGGTGTCCATCAGTGGCAGTTGTGACAGTTTGTTTGATTCTGGAGCAGGGGCCCCTTCCTATACCAGGGAAGGCTTGGGATGGACACATGAACTGGTGACAGATCAGCTGAATCAACCCTGCCAATAAAGCGGGTGGCAGATGTCAGGGTGGATCAGCATCATCACATCCAGAAGATGACTTCCTGGACCTGTAGTGATGCCCACAAATACCTGTGTAGGCTGACAGCACGCCCTGTGGGATTTGGACCAAACAAAGGCGCTCATTATTTCTAGCTCAGACCAACCCTGTATTCCAGCTCTGAGCTAGAACTGTACGGCAATGAAAAGAAGAAAAAGAACTAAGGGAAAGCAAGGAAGAACAGAGAATCATTATTCATAAATGGTATTAATGTCCTCACAAAAATAATCCAGGGATTCTCTCTACCCAAAGTCAAGATTTCTAATAAAACTGAAATACTGAATGAAGAAAACATGACATTGGTAAAAGACTGAATTAAACAGACTAAAGGAAATGTAACAACAACAAAGGCAGATACACACGCACACATGCACACGCACACACCCACACACACAGATGAACACGTGTAGAAACGGTGTTGAAGCCCATCACTCCTCCCAGTGACAAGGCTAGGCATTCCAGTACGTGGCACTGAAACCAGAGCCACAGAACGGGAAAACAAACTCACCAGAATGCAACAGCCAACAACTAAGTCCTGAAGAGTTACTGGCCAAGTGTGAAAGATCAATCCCCAAATCTGTGCAAAGAGAATACAAAACTCAAGATTCTTGAGCAAGAAAAAAGAGAGACCAATCATGAATTAGAGGTTGGATAAATCTGACTGCATTTAAGACCAAAACACCAGCTCCTCAGGGCTGGCAAGGTGGCTCAGTAGTTTAAAGCTCATTGAGGAGGGCCTTAGTTCAAGTCCCAGCACCTACATGGTGGATCAAAACCTTCCATAGCTCTAAAGTCTAAGGGATCCTGACCTCTGGTCACCAGGCGCACACATAGTAAACAGACATACCTGTATGCAGGTAAAACACTCATACACATGAATAATAAAATTTAAAAATTAAAAAAATAATTCTAAAAACCAAGATGTAACCCCATCAAGATGGGAAACAAAGAGGAGGGGAGGGAGGAAGGGAGAGAAGAAGGGAGGATAGAAAGGCCAGAAACACCGGGCAGTGGTGGCACACACCTTTAATCCCAGCACTTGGGAGGCAGAGGCTGGCGGATTTCTGAGTTCAAGGCCAGCCTGGTCTACAAAGTGAGTTCCAGGACAGCCAGGGATACAGAGAAACCCTGTCTCAAAAAAAAAAAAAAAAAGCCCAGAAACTAGGAAGATACTTGGAGCATGAAGAATTTACATGGGAAATTTCTAAAGTATCTAAGGAACGTTTAAGAATCAGTAAAAGTCTGGCAATAATGGAATAAGCAAACAAACCCCACCCAGGAACTACAAGGGAAACCAAACAGCTACAAACAAGATCGGCCTCAGCCCCATTCTCAGAAGAATCTCTGCCTCTAAGTAGTTAAGTTTGCTGAAATGGAAGGTTTTTAAGTGAATCGGGCATTGGTGGCATATCTGAGCACTCTTTTTACAATGTGAGACCATACATATTTTCTCTCCATATTTTATAATTCTATGTTTTGAGCTTGTCGTCACCTTGTCTTAATTTCTGTACATGTTGTCAACGTGTCTTTCTTCAACTGTCCCCACAGTTTAGCTGTCAGTCTGCCCACGCCATACTCCACAGTTGTGTGGCCCAAACTCATAAGCATACATGAAAGTCTTCTGTTTGTATGGACACATCGCTCCCTGGTACAGCTTCTCAAACACCAGGTCATGGCTGGAGAGTCCTACCCGCAGCCTTCACCCTTCCTTTAGAAAACTGGTTTCTCTGTCCCAGCTCATTGACTCTTGCTTCGCACAAATATTTTAGAGTCAGCATGTCCCTATGTACAAGAACTCCTGCGGCTGTTGGGAGGTTTGTTTGGGGGTGTTTGAAGTACTGGGGCAAACCCAGGCCTCTCACAAGATAGAAAAGTATCCCCCACTGGGCTGCACCCACAGCCCTGTGCTAGCATTTTCACTAGAGTTGAAGCAAATGGCTTTGGGAAAAAAATGACCTTTTTAGAAGGTGTTACCTTTTTTATTATTAAGATGTACAAAGACTAGCATGATGCCTTTCATGAGGTTGAGAATCCATTCAAGAAAAGTTGCTCAATCCAGCTTAATGAACTCCATGGCCTTTGCGTGCCTGAGGAGGCACCGTCCCACACGTTCAGCCCATACTCTGGAGGAGATTGGGGCAGTTTCAAAGTGCAAACCCTAGCCCAATTTTGAGGGTAGTTCCAGTGGATCTCTCGGTCACCCATCTTGCCTTCAGACAGCCAATGAGGGACAAGGTAATGAATGACATTTTAAGGATCTTATTATTCCAGCTCACAATGATAGTGTCCTGTCTGTCTGTCTGTCTGTCTGTACATATGAGGCAAAGCCTCCAGTATCCCACTATGGCCTCAAACTTGTGATATAGGTGAGGATAGGATGACCTCCGGCCTCTACCTTCCTTCCGAGTGGTAGGACAGCCCAGTGCACTCCCTTGACTGGTATGCACAGTGCAACCCAGGTTTGTGCATGCAGGGCGAGCAGCCCACTGACTGGGCTGCACCCCTAGCGCCAGCCTCCACCTCCCATTCGCTCAGAATTTCCTCCATTTATTTCTTAATAGCATTGTGACATCGCATATTTAAATTCATTGCTTGGGATTCCACCTTTTGAAGCTCTTACAATGTCCACTTTCCATTGCCTGCTATCTTAATTCAGTGCCCGGGCTCCACCCCCAGGGAAGAAGAGTCCTTGAGCACACAAGGGCAACGGGCGGCTTTCTTCCAGGGACCGGTATGGAAAGGAGAAGAGAGAAGAGTTGGTTTTCAATTGGGGACGCTGGCAAACACTGCCCTCACCCAATGCCAGTCAGTACTAACTGTGCTCGGATGGCAGGTGTCAAATCAGGGAGCCATAATGTGCCATTAGTCCAGCTTAAGGTTCCACATACACTGGGGACTGTTCCATTTGTATTCCCTTCGTGTCTAGAAAAGTGCTCGGTAGTCACTAACACCCCTCCCCCCAGCATACTGTATAGATCACGACTGGGAACTGACTAGATGCCTGCCTGCCCCGTTGTTAGCAGTCAGCCTGTCTTCAGGATGATTTTAAGGTGTAGGAGCTCACGTGTTACTGCTGCATCAGAAACATAACATTTAGGTCCAGACTCAGATGCCACACAGTGACTACACAAAAGTACTTTTAAGGGGAAGGGAATGCCACTTCTTCACATCGCTGACCTTTTCAAATACCCGAGACAGCAGCTGTAGAAGCAGAACCTGTATTTCTACCACTTGCTTCTCCACTCAAGATCACATGCTAGTGAGAGCCTGCAGTCAGCCTTAGCCACAAGGACACAATTCTGGTGTAAAAAAGTTCTTTTCCACTGCCAAGTCAAGGATGACGACACACTAGCAAGTCCTCCTGAGAAACTGAGGCAACCTCCCAATGCTCTGCTCCTCCTTCAGACTCAGTCCCAAGCTGGCGTCAGCCAACCCCAGAGAAGAACCAGGACTTCCCATCTTGACTGATGTAGACTCTCTTGTTCTGGGAGGGGCCATCAGGACCCCTGAACTTCCTGAACGATCCCCATCCACAGGGCTTCATGGCTCTTGGGTTTCCTACCCTGCTCAAGGACAATGTTAAGGCTTTACTAGTTGATAGATAATATATGCAGACTCTATGTTATCACATAAATTAGCAGAGTTTGAGACAGGGTTTCTCTGTGCAGCCCTGGATGTCCTGGAACTCAGTCTGTAAACCAGGCTGGCCTCAAACTCACAGGGATCCTGCAGCTGCTGCCTCTAGATGGTTAGAGGCAGATGCTAGTACCATCTGGCCATCTTGGCGCTTTTCAAGACTGCCATGTATACTGAATGGAGTCAGAATGCGGTCCTCCACGTAGGCCGGGCATCCTAAATAGGGGAGGGTATGGTACTGCTTCCGGAAGGAGAGCTGGTGACAAAGGTTGCAAAAGCCTGAGTGAAATACTGCATCAGCATGTGTCCTCCAAAAGACCACTGCACACAAAGAGTAATGTAGCTACAGTGTTAGATTCTTATGTAGAGGAACAGGCAATTGGGGAAGTTATCTGAAAGGACTCAGAGCTCAGGAACATAGCAGAATGCAGAGATTCATTCCCTCACTGCATACATTAGTAATTTGTTCCTATTTCCTATTGAGCAGTATTTTGTGGTGGGAATTTCCACTTATTTGAAAGGGGTACATTGCAGTTCTCTCAAAGAAAGCCTGCAGCGGAATGCTGGCCTGAACAGTAAAGGTGTATTATGTCACCTGCTGACACAGCTGTCACTCTGTGTTGGGGCTTCCGGTTCCTCCCTATCTAGGGAGCACACTATATCATCAGGACTTCGTTTTGTTCATGTTCAGTGAGACAGTGGTTCCCCAAAGCTTAAGTTACAGTTGTCCAATGACTATGGTGGACGCTGAACACCTACCATGCATGCATTTACTCTGTATATCGTCTTGGGTCAAGAATCAACCCAAATCATGAGCCTGATTTTTATAAATATTTTTTAGATTGAATTGTGGGAAAGAATTCCGTTTTAGTGAGGTTTAAATGGAGTACTTTATTCAATGAGAAGTCTGAATGGAAGGACTCCATCTATGAAGCTTTGCGTCCACCACACAGCTTTTCTATACGCTAACCATTGTGCCCTGCGAGCACCTGGAGTTCCTGATGGTTCCTGTGGGGCTTTTGCTTGCTGTCTCCCTCTTTCCTCAGTAAGTATGCGTCAGGGCAGGGCACACCCCTTAAAGAGTTAAATGCCTCTTGCCCACCTACCCTTACCACATTGCCTCCTTTGTGCTATTAAAAAAAAAAAAAATCAGGACTAACTGAAAAGTGCAGCTGTATTTTAAAAGTCCATGAGGAAGATGTGTGTGTGTGTGTACATATATACATACACCACTCACATGCAAACCACAAATATGTAGATATGTGTGTATATGTATATGTAAGTATATTTTAATTAATAAACAGACTTTTCGTCCTTTTCTTTCTTCCTTTTCTCTTTCTCTCTTCCTCTTTCTCTCTTTTCCTTCCCTTTCTTTCTTTTCTTTTTTCTTTCTTTTCTTTTTTCTTTCTTTCTTTCTTCCTTTCTTCCTTTGTTTCTTTGTTTCTTTCCAGAGACTCCTTATGTAGCCCTGGCTTGCCTGGAACTCAACTATATAGACTAGGTTAGCCTCAAATTCACTGAGATCACCTGTCTCTGCCTCCTGAATGCTGGGATTAAAGGAGTAAGTTACCACGCCGTGAAGTTCCTCATATTTTAACCACAATTCATTACTGGGTCTAAAGTTTAGTTCTTGGAAAAATAGGGATTAAGAACACTTTTATAAGTAAATGAGTGTGTGTATATATATGTGTGTGACAGCACTAAGTTAGTTAATAAAGTAGTCTAGAACTAAATTGCGGATAACAACTGGTTTCTGAAATTAATGATTTGTATGCAAGAGAAGCACTGTAGACAAAGGCTGCTCCAAACGCAAGCCTCCACTCCTAGAGCACCACCCTAGAGAAGTGGACAGTGTTGCCTCACCACTCAACGCAGGACAGAGGGAAAACTGCAGAACTCACAATCCGCTGTGTGTGCATGCAACAAAGCCGCTGTGCTAAGCTGTGTAGCCGACATCTTGGCAGAGTACTGAACAAGTGAGTATGCTAACTCGTGTTATAAAGAACAGCCTCTACAAACTGATCCAGTAGAATCTCATAACTATTCTATATTATGCATAATTTTCTCAAAGATTAAAAACAAGTGAGGGCATGCTTCTTGATACACTCGACCACATCCCCAGCTGAGCCGACATTTCAATTACTGCTATAACTGTATATTATCTATGCCATAATGTCTCTCAGATTTGTATCCTGTCTCCTGAGCTCTGAACTTCATGTCAAATGACCCCTCTACATCTCCATCCAAATATCTCACAATACCCTAAACTCAACATGTCTAAAAATTGACCTCATATTGCCAAGTGACATCAACATCTCCCCCAAATACTAAGACCAGGAAGCCCATGCATTCTCCACTTCCACTCCTAATGGCCCAGCAGTCTGCAGCTCCCATTAGGTCTGAATGCTAAATCTCTTTATAAAAAAGCCACTTCCCGCCTGGCATGGTGGCGCATGCCTTTAATCCCAGCACTCAGGAGGCACAAGCAGGCTGGTCTACAAAGTGAGTTCCAGGACAGCCAGGGCTATACAGAGAAACCCTGTCTCGAAAAAAAACAAAACAAAAAACAACAAACAAACAAAAAGCCACTTCCCACCCACCTCCATTACTGCTCTCTGAGCTACTGATTACTGATGTGGTGTTATTACTTAGCTCCCACTAGGATCTAGTGACTAGACTACCTCTCTCATCAACTCATTTCCACTCGACATAAATTGATTATATAAATTAAACAATAAACCGGTTATACCTATGTGTGTACCTCAGTGTACGAAAGCACTACAGAAGGCCACACAAGAAATGCAAGTATAGCTACCTTACGGCAAAGAAATGTGATGAAGAGGAGACAGAGGTAGGACGTCTGTAAACTGCTGGACACATGAGTCACTTCTGAATATCGTTATGTAACTGCTCTACCTAGTGTCCTGGTTAGTCTTACTTGTCAGCTTGACACATCCCACAGTCATCTGAGCAGAAAAGCCTCGATTGAGGGATTGCTTAAAGCAGAGGGGTCTGTGGGCAGCAACACCCACAGATATTTGGCCCAGGGTTCTATAAGAAAGCTGGCTATGCACATGCGCATGAAAGAAACAGCAAGCAACATTCTTCCCTGGTTTCTGCTGGAGTTCCTGCCCTGGCTTCCCTCAATGACGAATGATGACCTAGAACTGTAAGCTCAAATCAACCCTTTCCTCCCTCAAGTTGCTTTTGGATAGTGTTTTATCACAGCAACAGAGTGAAGCTAGAATACCTAGTCAAATATAATAAAATCAAAAGCAAGGAAAGATATGTCTTGCTGCAGGGATAAACCATCAAGAACTTGATCTAACTTTGCCAATACGTCCAATCGAATATCACGCCCACCCACTGCCTACCCCCACCCCTTTCTTTTTTTTTTTTTGTTTTTTTGTTTTTTTTTTTTTTTTTCCGAGACAGGGTTTCTCTGTGTAGCCCGGGCTGTCCTGGAACTCACTTTGTAGACCAGGCTGGCCTCGAACTCAGAAATCCGCCTGCCTCTGCCTCCCGAGTGCTGGGATTAAAGGCGTGCGCCACCACGCCCGGCCCCCACCCCTTTCTTAAAGGTGGGAAGTTTTCCCTGCTCAGGTTTTGCGCAGGCTCTTTCCCCCTGACCCTGCCCAGGCCACTTTCGAGCTCCCTCTGGCCATCCTCAAGTTTCCATGTGAATGGTTCTTCTTTAGTTCTTAGGATCTAATATCTGCTTGTAAAGTAAGTGTGTGTGTATATGTGTGTTTGTGTGTGTGTGTGTGAGAGAGAGAGAGAGTATGTGTGTGTGTGTGTGAGAGAGAGCGTGTGTGTGTGAGCGTGTGTAGTCCAAGGAGGCCAGAAGATGATGTCAGATCTTCTGAAACTAGAACTGTAGGTGGTTGTGAGCCACCTAAAGTCGGTGCTGGGAGCAAAACTCAGGCCTTTTACTAGAACAGGATACTTTTAACCACTGAGCAATCTCTCCAGACCCCATTAATGGTCCTTGCTGAACCCCAACAGGGCCTCCCGGACTCCAAGAGGAGCTCGGGGGCCACCTACCACATTGCCATTACTTTGCCTTTAGACACATGAAGCTCCCAGCAGAATCCTAGACTGTGCCTTCCTGTCCGGCTAGAGTCCCAACTCCACGGGGGAGTAGCTGACTCTAACTTAATACCACGGAGGAACAGAACTGCCGATGGTGACTAGAATGTGCATTTGTGGGGGAAGGCGAGGGTAACATCTTCTGATCTGACGAAGCAAACAGGACCGGGCACAATGTCTGGCAGGCTGCCAACACACAGCCATGGGCTGACTGAGTGAGTGAGTGCATACAGAGCCTTGGGCAGGGAGCCAGCTTAGACACCTACCGACTGGGTCACCTCAGACACATCACTTAACCTTTTTACACCTCCTCATTAAGTAGAAACAGTCACACCTGGTCTTGGAGTGCTCCCAAGAACTAAACAAAGTAGCAAAGAATAAAACAGGATCACTGGTACCTGGTAGAAGCCAAGGAACAGACACACCCGAAGTTTACATCCCTTTCAGTTTAAAAGCTTGTTCTGTCATTAAGCAAAGCATCTTTTTGTTCAGCAGGAAAAGTGGTAAGTAAAGGTACCACAGAATGATATATATAAGACTGAGGGGAGCTCTTAACAAGCCATACTATGGCAGAGGAAGGCACAGGACCTGTACTTAAGTCTCCAGACAAGAACAGGGCACGGAGGTGGTGAAAGGGTTAAAAAAAAAAAAAAAAAAAGACAAACCATGCACTCTACTGAATGAGGAGGAAGGGCTTCTGCATAATACAGAATGGACAGATGCTGCAGCTGGTACAAGAGATCAGATGACTGCAGAGATAGGCCTTTCATAAAAGCCATCAGAGAAGTGAATCCTAGCCTTCCATAGTACAAGACTTGGAAGACACGAAAAGCTGAGCTACGCTTAACAAAAACACAGGCGTCCGTGTTAACACTTGGAGAGCATACGTGCACAAAAAGAATGGACTGGGGCACAAGCTCACCTGACCTGCATGGCACCAGGCCCTAGGAAGAAGTCATGCAAAGCCTTGCACCCACAGCAATAAAAAGCACCTCACCAGTAAGGAAGACACCCCCATCCCCACCCCCACTTTCCAACAAGTGGAAGCCTGCTCTTCTGAGTCCTCTGGTCCTGGCTCTCCCACAGATGAAGTCTAGTTAGTATTTTGTTCGCGTGACAGACTTCCAAATATTTGAGGAGTATTTAAAAGTAGGTGACCACATGCTCCCATTTTCTAGGCTAATCCTGGTCTGTACCTATCACCTTAACATGTCTTTTTCCATCCTTGGAGAGTCTTAGTCCAGACAGTAAAATACATGATCATCTAGTTACAAGATGCCTGACACTCCCAGGGAAACCCTCACCAGCCACCTCCTACAGCTTCTCCAGCCCCATCACCAACCCTCTTCATCCTCACTCCAAACAAGCTCCAGGCAACTGGTGTCCCCAACCTGAAAGTGACCTTCCAGGCATAGGGTCATAGGAAAAAGCAGAGCGTATTCCTCTGGTCATCGAAGGTCACCTTAACAGAAACCATGTCACGTCCTTTACCTTAGTGGAGTCCAAGTTTTCAAACTTTCACATCTTTTTCCTTGCACTTCCACTAGGTAATCACGTAATTAGACAATTAGATCAATCACTAATAAATGTGCCTGATAAAAATGCTTATGATGTTCAAACTCTGAACCATGAACATTGCATCAGAGTATTTTAAAGCACGTTGTCTGAAGAAGAAGGCATCTCTATGTCAATACAGAGTATCCTGAATGTAACTGAAAGGACAAAAATACACCAATTTATTCACTAATTCAGTCAATAAACACAACGAATCAAATGTCCCTCGTACTGGGTTAGTATTTTTCTATCTTATAGCTCTGTGTGTGTGTGTGTGTGTGTGTGTGTGTGTGTGTGAGCACGCACTGCTGTGGCACACGCACCTTCGGGTGGGGGTCAGTTCTCTCCTTCTGCCTTGCTGAGATGGGGTCTCTCTTGTTTCTCCCATAGAAGTGCTGGGATTGCAGATCCGTGCCACCTGCCTTTTTACTTGGCCCCCAGGGATAGAACTCAGCCTTGCACCACAAACACTTCTAACCACTGAGCTATCCTGGCAACCCCCAAACCAGGAATGTGGTTATAAGCTTCCAAAACAGACACTGCAGAGTATGAAATAAGGCAATCAAAAGATGCATCGTCCAGGAGAGGGTTGAGGACATGGGATGCCTCTACATGTGGCATGCTAAGATATAATTTACTGTAAGTAGTGTGTGGTGAGATAGATGGCCAAAAACCAAATCAGAAGGTAGCAAGAGACAAACTCACACTGAGGAACATACTAACGCACACACATCAGAACTGTCCGCAGGCGTGATCACGAAAGACAGAGACAGGACGTGTGGCATCAGCAGGCGTGATCAGGAAAGACAGAGACAGGAAGTGTGGCATCAGCAGGCGTGATCACGAAAGACAGAGACAGGATGTGTGGCATCAGCAGGCATCACGAAAGACAGAAACAGGGTGTGTGGCAGCTCAAGGGAAACAAAGCTGACGAGTAAGAGAAAGGTGGTGCAGATAAAAAGCAAGGAGGGTTCTTGTTTCCCCAGTCATTGTGGATGCCACACTCACTACACAAGCCTGGGAGATGCATTTTCAAGAAAGACCAACGTGGCAGGGATACTGCCAATGAGAACTGAGAGACGCCACAACCTAAACAGACGCTCCACATACCCATGTCCATGCAATCGTGCACCTATCACAGAATGCCAATGCGGGCTGAGGAGACAGCTCAGATAATAAAGCACCTAAGCGCCTGAGTTCAGTCTCTGTAAACCTCTTAAAGACTGGGCAGCGAGAGGCATGTGCTCTGGGAAGACAGGAGCAGGTAGGCATCTAGAGGTTGCTGGCCAGCTACCATAGCTTAATTTGGAAACCCCAGGTCCCAGAAGGAGACCTCTCCTCAAAAAACAAGGTGTGTGGCTTCTGAGGAACAACTTCTGAGGTTCACAGAGGCAATGCTCAGCGCTGCAGCAGTGGTCTCACTTGGGACCAGGCGGGGAAGGCCAACAACTCTGTCTCACTGGGGAACAGCGACCACTCTCTGCAGAGTCAGCCCATGTGTGCTGTGCACTTAGGAAGAGCCGATGGATGTCCCTACTCCTTTCTGATCTGGATAGGAGAGCATGAAGCAAGAGTGAAATCTTCTGGATGTGGAGATAAATAAACACCCACAAAGACTGCATGGCTTTCTGTTTTGAAATTCAAACAGTTGCTAAAATGGCACACTTACTTGAACGCCGAACACTTCACGGGTTTGACACTGTGTAAAGACAGGGAGGGAGCAGTGTGAACCAGACAGACAAGAGTTCACACCAGCCGGGCAGTGGTGGCGCACGCCTTTAATCCCAGCACTTGGGAGGCAGAGGCAGGTGAATTTCTGAGTTTCTGGTCTACAGACAAATTAGTCCTGTTCCAGGACAGCCAGGGCTATACAGAGAAACCCTGTCTCGAGAAGAAAGAGAGAGAGAGAGAGAGAGAGAGAGAGAGAGAGAGAGAGAGAGAGAGAGATCACACCAATACTAACAATGCAATAGCCAGCTGCAGATCTTTGATTTCAGATACACACAACTGAAAAGAAAACACGTCTTTAAAAAGATACAATAAAAGGGCTGGAGGGATGAGACTCATCAGTTAAGAGCACTGGCGGCTCTTCCTTCCTGAGGCCTGGGTTTGATTCTTAGCACCTACGAGGCATCTGTAACTCTAGTTCCAGAAAATCCAAAACTGTCTCTGGCCCTGTCAGCACCAAACACACATGTGTTGTACAGACATATGTGCAGGCAAAACACCCATACATATAAAATAATAAAGCTTTTTTTTGAAGTACAATAAACTAATTTTTCGTATTAAACTAGTAAATCACCCTTAAAATTAAAATACAAATGAATAAAATGTAATAATGGAAACATAAATCTCAAATTATCATTAATTAAAATTTCAAAAACTGGAAGTCAAAGTGGAAAGCCAGGTGCGGTAGTGGCACAAGCCTTTAATCCCAGCTCTTGGGAGGCAGAGACGGGTCTGAACCAGCCTGGTCTACAGTGACTTCCAGGACAGCGGCCTCAAAAAAATTAAAAATATAAAAATGAAAATCAATGCAGAATGAAAGAACAAAGGCAAAGGTAAAAAAAAAAAAATCATTAACTCGGGGGGGGGGGGGGGACTGTTACAGGAGATGGTGGCCACTTTAAGAAAAGACAACCCAGTAACTGAATGATTCTGTAACCTAGAGAAGGAAAGAGGGAAAGGCCAAGGCAGAGATGTATGGAGTTTAAGTGAGAACAGAGGAGCTGCCCACACAGTAAAGGGCAGGAATAATCACCCACACACCCCCCAAACCAGTCCAAGATCAAACATACTCAGGACCCCAACTCCACCCAACTGCAAGGAACACCTAACTCTAAGGACGTGGACTACTCCAGATAGAGTTAAGATGGAAGAACCCAAATTAGCAAGTTCCAACCCAGATGTGGAGGACAAAGGCCCAGGAGTGGTGGGTGGGATCCGACCACTCTCAGAAACACTGTTGCAAATGTTCTCAGTAAGATTCCACCAGTCGGTGCTTGGGACTTAGCCCAGGGCTGAAACTCTACAACTGGTCCTGGCACGGGGTCGGGATGTCAATAAATATTAACACTACAATCAAAAGATTCTAGCTTATGCATTTCTAAAGTGCCAAACAGCTTCAGATACAAATTCAAAGTTAGGAAATCTGTTATTACTGAAACTTACCTATCTCTCTGTAGGGAGAAACATACAGAAATACTCAAAATATATGCTTAATGTTAATTTAAAAACAAAGACAAATGAAAATTTGTGTCTATATTACCAATACAGTAGTAAGGTAATGCAATTCTGGCATTTACCTGTAGATCTGGAAACATGATGAATTATGGTTATCGTTTTTGGACAAAGCACTTTATGCCCGTCCCTTCCCAATCAATCAAAAGATAAAGCTGTCTAAAGATAGCTACAGCTGAAAACCTTCACAATGCAACATTTTGTTTTGTTGCTTTATTGCTATTTGGGGGGAGGCTAACACCTCCTGGACCCTTTCAGGTTTGACTGGTACTTTGGTACAGTTTAAAGAGGTTTCCCTGGGTGAAGCTTTTGCCTACACTCTCTCTAGAACTCGGAAAGGCAGCTCCACTGTGCAGTAGGCACTTTGCATTAGGCTGAAAAGCTACCCTCCAAGGCAGAAAGGAATTAGACTGCTGCTTGCAAGAGCCCTGCAATTACTTGGAGTCCCTCACAGACGGCTGTTAACGGCAGCAACAAAAAGTAATTACAAATCGTGCGCATCACAACATGCCTTTAAAGACACTTGACACACTGCCCACAGTCCCTCAAGTGTTGCTCTCAAATGTGGTCAGCCTCCGCAGAGCTAGGCTGGTCAGCAAGACAGGAGGGATGGAGGGCAGAGAGGGAAGGGAGAGATCTTCTGGTTAAAGAGCAACTCAGTTCCGAGTCAGTTTCCAGCAGTCCGGTCAGACAGGGGAGAAGCAGGGACGGCCCAGCATCCTCCTGAATGCCGCTCCTCGGCATTCTGCACCTATCTTCCAATGCAGCAGTCATCTTTGGCAGACTGGAGGTCTCTGCCTCCTTCCTCTGATTAGTCTTCTTTGGTGACCCTCTTCTCCAGCTGCTCTCAGATGGTCCTGACTGCCAGCTTTTCTCACCTTTCCCATGGGTCCCAAGTCTCCTCCGGTAACCATAACTACCCCTTTCCTGGAACTCATCCCACATGTTCTAGATCCAGGTTTTCACTGACCTTTAATACCTCTCACTGGCAGCCGGGGCTTTTCCCACTCGCTCCGGTTTCCCAGGGCAGGGGCAAGACACCCCTGAGCACAGTCCAGCTTTAGGCAGAGCTTCAGCCTCAGCCTGTTCTGGCTGCCTTTCTCCGCAGGTTCGTGATGGAGGTGTCCCATCCACCCTTCTGCTGCAGACGCTGGGTGTTACACTACCATCTGAATGGTGGTGATCCCTCCCTGGGAACCCACAAAGCTGCTTCTTGGCCTCAAGTTTCTGCCTCCTGTTTCTCAATAAATGACTTTTTTTTTAATTAGGGAATTCTTCATTTAGATTTCCAATGCTATCCCAAAAGTTCCCCATACCCTCCCCCCCACTCCTCTACCCATCCACTCCCACTTCTTGACCCTGGCGTTCCCCTGTACTGAGGCATATAAAGTTTGCAAGACCAAGGGCCTCTCTTTCAATAAATGACTTTTAACAAGCAGGGGGAAAGTTCAACCTCACTCTTTTTTTTTTTTCACAAAAGCTAAAAATAATATTTCACTGTATTATCAATTTGTATTTCTCAAACCCATTCCAAACATCAAATCTTTCCAAACACGATGTTGGGTGGAGTATGGAAACAAGCCCTCATTCACGGGTCACAGGGATTATTGATACAAACACCATGTAAAGCAACTGCGAGCAAGTAATGTATCAAAATTAAAATGCATTTATCTTCTGATAGCCTTTCCAAGTCTAGGATCTGCAGTTCAGAGATACACGTTAGTGTTACCAAAGCTGCTTAGGACTGGAGAAGTACAAACTGGCCGGCCGGAGTCACAGTCATGGGTAGCAGCTGTGCAGGTGACTCCACTGTGTGCTGCTCTGACGTGGGGCTGCATTCAGTGTCCCTAGGACTCGTTACTGTGGCCTTGGTCTCCAGTGTGGCTGCCTTTTGGGGTAGCTAGTGGGGCTGTTCAGAGTTTCATGTCTTGGGAGGTCCCTAGGTCGGGCAGATGCTGCCTAGCATGGGTAAGGCCCTGAGTTCAATCCCTGGAATGAATGAATGAATGGAAAAAAGGGTGCGTGTTCATAAATGAGATAGTGCTTTTAAAAATTCAGTACACTCACAAAATGAGGATATGAAAAGGCAAACGTATATACAAATGGATCATATAATCTCTCAGGCCAAACAAGTCAGTGTAAAGTGACGCTACAGTCGCGTGAAATGTGTTTCTTTTACAGCTAACTTGCATGTTCCCTTTGGGAAGAGAAATGAGTTCTAAGAGCAATGGAAGATTTCTTTTCACTAAATGTGTTAGTGAGGGTTTTACTGCTGTGAACAGACACCATGACCAAGGCAACTCTTACAAGGACAATATTTAATTGGGGCTGGCTTACAGGTTCAGAGGTTCAGTGCATTATCATCAAGGCGGGAACATGGCAGCATCCAGGCAGACATGGTGCTGGAGGAGCTGAGAGTTCTCCATCTTCATCTGAAGGCTGCTAGAAGACTGGCTTCCAGGCAGTTAGAATGAGGGTCTTAAAGCCCACACCTACAGTGACACAATTCCTCCAACAGGGCCACACCTCCTAATAGTGTCCAAATGGGCCAAGTATATACAAACCATCGCACTGAATACATCTATCTGTACAATTCTTGTTACTTTAATAAACTATCTGAGCCTGGGAAACTTCGTAGAGACGAGTGGTTTAGACACCTCAGTGTTCTGGGAGTTCACATTAGCATCAGCTGGGCTCTGACGAGGACCCCCAGGGACAGAATCACAATGGCAGGAGCCTGTGCAAGAGGAAGGGCCAGACAGGAAGCCACAGGAGGACGGGCTCGAGCTCCAGCGTTGGTAGCCATCAGTGTGGCAAGAAGGACTGGGTCCCAAGAGAACAACCTTACCCCTCAGACGCAGCAACCCTGACTGAGGACCTCTCGAGACACGGACCTTTCAACAGCCCCACTCCCAGTGCAGCCACCCTAGAGACCAAGGCCACAGTAAGGAACCTGGGGACTCTCAGAACCCAGTTCCACCTCACAGCATCGTAACTTTATTCGTCCGACTTGTGTCACCTCTATAGCTATCACCAGTTCAAAATAACAAGCTTAAAACTCATAGAAGCCGGGCGTGGTGGCGCACGCCTTTAATCCCAGCACTCGGGAGGCAGAGGCAGGCGGATTTCTGAGTTCGAGGCCAGCCTGGTCTACAAAGTGAGTTCCAGGACAGCCAGGGCTACACAGAGAAACCCTGTCTCAAAAAACCAAAAAAAAAAAAAAAAAAAACTCATAGAAAGAGAAGAGTGCAGCTGGAAAGGCCTGTCCTCGCTAGAACAACAGCGGATCTTCCTCTGCTGAGTGGATGGGGAAAGCAGTATTACGATGTGCCATGGTAAGAAGAGGGCTTCAGTGCTCAGGAGAGGCCGCAGAATAACTAAGCAGCAGATTGTATTTTAAATGACCACAACAGCAAATTAAATTAGGACTCTAACACATACCCACCCCCAGATGCTGTTGTAAGAATTAAGTGAGATAAGGCAGGGAAGATGGCTGTCACTACGGTACGTGCAACACGAGCATGAAGACCTGAGTTCGCATCCCAGGACCCACATACAAATCGGCTGCAGGAAATCACCTGTGGTTCCAGCACTGCGGAGCCAGGAGGACCTGCGGGTCTTGCTGGCCAGGAGGCCTCACCCCATCACTGAGCTCCTGGTTGTGAGGGACCCTGCCTCCAAGACTAAGCCCGAGAGCAAGTGAGGGGGAAGACCTTGAAGACAACCTGTGCAACACGCACACACAGACTAAGCAGACATATTAACTACAAAGACGTGAAGAGCCTTGAGAGGTAGATACATGGCTCACAGCAACAGTGCAGAAGTTAGGATAAATCACTGCCATCTCTGTCCACTCTAAGTTGCTGGAAATGTTGGATGATGCACGTTACTCTCATAATGTTCACTAACCTAATCACCTCTTAAGTGACAGCATTAGAAACAGGTCACAGAGGTTACAACTTACCAGCACACACAGAAAAAAACGAACACACTGCCCTCAGCATCCCCAACAAACCTGTTTTCCCATCACAGGGATGAGGCTAGTCAGAGAGCTTGTTAGTGCATGAAGTCAGACATACTGACCAATGGGGCAGAAAACTCAAGTGCCCAGAATAGAAAGCAAATGATTGACTTGGTCCATGGCCCCATGGCCGCAAAACAGAATGCGCTGCTTAGAGGTGGGCGGGACTCTAGGAGAAGCAGGTTCTCAATAATGTTTCCCTGAGATAGTTTGCCCCTGAAATGTCCTCCACAAGCTTGTGTCTGAACAGTCACAGCTGGGGTAACGTGTGAGACTTCTCTGTGGCGCAAGCTACTGAGGTAGATCTTTCGGGTTAGAGGCCAGCTCTGGTCCCCTCTGGCTTGCTCTGCTTCCTAACTGAGAACACATACATACACACACAGAGCCATGAACTCTGCCATGCTTTCCCCATCACAATGAGCTACAACCTTGCAAACTATTGGCCAAAATAAATCCTTCCTTCTTTAGGCTACTCCCATCAACTTCCTTTAAAAGACCCTGAGGACTCACAGTGGGAAGACAGGCAGTCGGAAATGAATGGCCAGGCTCTGTCCCGGGACACTAAAATGTGAACGCTTCAGCACTGTCATGTCACTGGGGGAAAAGAAGGAGCAAAGTGTCTCCAGTTTAGATCATCTTGAACGACACACAGCTTTTTAACTTGGACTAATGTTTAACTAAATCAGGTAACCAAGTGGTGCTATTTTAACCCAGCAAAACTAAAAGACATGGGTATTAAAGATATTCTCTGCGCTCACAGTCTTACCCACAGACAACTTTGTACCTCTGTAACTGGGGCAACAATCACCACACGGGATTCACCCACCAACAACCACATCATGTTCTCCTACACAGTGGAACTGTGGGCAGCACGGCTTGCTTGCCGCATGTGGCCCAGGCTCCATCTCCAATGCTGTGAAAAACGAGTGTTAGTGTATTTTATATAGTCAAGTCTATACACCAGAACACATCAAGACAATTCCTATGCAGATAAAGGCATGGTAAAGTTAAATCATATTAAATATGTTTGCACTCAGTTACACACTGTGTGAACATTTTATTCTTGTCAAGGCAGAGTTCTATTAATTTATGACTTTTTAGACAATACAGTTATGTACAGAATCATTTCACGGGGCCTCCAGAACTATTACACAAACTTCAACTTCCCCCAATTGGCGTTCTGTTTCCTCGCAGAAGAGCCATTAATAAAAACTCCTTGTTCAAAATGACAAGTTTACAGATGTCAGAGTGGATGGCTTTATGCATTACTTTTAACTTAAATGAATCCAATGTCGAGGAGAGCTCTGTATCTCAGAAGTAAAAATCTTTTTTTGTTATCAATTCATAATAAGCCAGTCTACATGCCATCATTTCTTGAACACAAGTACTGGATTTTTTTTTTTTTCAGTAAAACGTACAAATAAGCAGCGTTTCAGGTAGCTGAGCCGAGAACTCCTAAGGTAACCAACTGATTCCTCATTGTCCTAAAGTGGGGAAAGGGAAGCCAGTTTTCCTGGTTTGTCCATCTCCAAATGACTGGTTAACTTGCAGTGATTCTGTCATGGAGCAGCAAACTCCCTGCTGTACTTGCAGAGACGCTGCTTCTCTACAGCTGCAGGGCCATTTCTGGCACTAGGATGAAATCAGGTTTCCATTTCCATGGTGATCTTCTTCCTTAAAAATACACCAACCAGCAGCATCAATGAATGAACTGCTTAACTGTCAATGAAGCCTATTAGAATTGACACCCAAGATTATCCTTGTATGTATGTATGTTTGTGTGTCTGTGTGTGTATATATAATCTTATTAAGATGTGCAAAATGTAATTTAAATAGTTGACATGTAAAAATGATTTTTTTTATATTACCATTTGGAATACACACGGGCAGAGCTGACATCCACAGAGCAGCAGGTGTGAGAGCAGACACTGCGCTGGCCCTCAGAGTCCCTCACAAGCTATGCCTGACAATCTGCTAGGGTTTGCTCTCAAAGGTTAGGGCAGAGGAGAGGCACAGAAGAGGACACAGGCTCCTCTCCCATGTGCACTCTGTCCTAGAAGGGAGAAATAATTAGTCCCTGTGAATCCCTACATCAGAGCATCCCCATCCATGCCTTCCTTTATCCAGCCCACTTCCCACTCGTGGCTTCTGGAGAGAGAACTCACGACTACCGCTCGGTGTTCAAAGGTTCTAGACCAGCGGTTTTTAACCTGTGGGTTGTTACATGTCAGATATCCTACATATAAGATACTTAAAAATGTGATTCATAACAGTAGCAAAATGACAGTTGTGGAAGTGTATCAGAGAGTTGCAGCATTAGGAAGGTTGAGAACTACTTTCTAGACTTTTATTCAAATGGACCAATCTTTGTTCTTCACTACTGCCACTAATTTAGGTAAGTAAACAGTTAATTTAAAAAGCACAAAAAGTAGGGCATGGTGGCGCTCACACCTTTAATCCCAGCACTTGGGAGGCAGAGGCAGGTGGATTTCTGAGTTCAAGGCCAGCCTGGTCTAGAGAGTGAGTTCCAGGACAGCCAGGGCTATACAGAGAAACCCTGTCTCAAAAAACAAACAAACAAACAAACAAACAAGCACAAAGAAGGGCTGGTGAGATGACTCAGAGGTTAAGAGCACTGACTGCTCTTCTGGAGGTCATAATTTCAAATCCCAGCAACCACATGGTGGCTCACAACCACCCATAATGAGAAACAAATAAAAAAACCTTTGAGCTGGAGGGAGCAGGGCTGGAGCAAGAGGGAGAAGGGAAGGGGGAAAAAAAATTATAAAAACACAAGTAAGCACTAGAGAAATTGCTCAGAGATTAAGAGCACTGACTGCCCTTCCAGAGGTCCTGAGTTCAATTCCCAGCAACCACATGGTGACTCACAACCACTTGTAATGGGATCTGATGCCCTCTTCTGGTAGGTTTGAAGACAATGACAATGTACACACATACATGAATGAAAGAAAGAAATCTTTAAAACATACACACAAAACACACACACACAAGTAAAATAAAGTTGTTTAAAAAAAAAAAGGCACAAAGAAATGTAGTTAATAAATAAACAAACCATACAAGAGAACCACCCAAGTCCTGAGTCGTTGACTGGAGTCCGACAATTTAGAGCAGCAGTAGAGAACAGTGAAAGCCGCAATGTGGGAAAGAGAGAAGGAGACAGTTTGCTTGGGAAAGGAAAAAAACTAATAAGTCAGGAAAATTCCAGGTAAGTCCTGGCCTGTCCAGCAAACCACTGAGCAGCAGTTTTTAGACACAACAACAAAGCCAGCCAGACAAGCAGCTAAAGACTCACTTCTTGGCTACCCCGCCAGAGCCCAGCAAGGTCTTGCCTCATTTGAATAACATTTTAGGAATGTTCTGTCAATCTGTCTCGTGATTATTCACATCTACTGCATTCTGACTTGCCACAATTATGGTCACACTGCTTAGCAGTTTGTTATAGGTGCAACACTCAACACTTCACGAGTCTTCTAAAATCTGTTAACATCCTCATATTTGTCCACAACTCCTATTGAAATAGAAGGTTAGCTTTTCCAACTGTTGCTCATAGCAACACGGGAACAAAAGATTTTTGCATGCATAATCTAAGCGCTTAATTAGAGTTCACAAACTAGGCTCTCTGAGGAAGTAAACAGTGGAATTGTAAGAACGGTGCTCAATTACCACAAACACCAAAAGAAGTACTGAGATATGGCTCGGATTAACTGACACCACCCGACCGCCCAACCCAGGACTAGTTACAGAAGTCAAGGTTGAAAGGAATTCCAATCAAGGTCTGTAGTTCACGAATCTGTAGTAGAACCCAGGCTCCCTCACACAGCAGAGCAGATCAGGTTTGAAACTGATTTAAAGGAGAACCTGGAAGCAGCTCTCCCTTATCAGAAAGGATCTGCTCCTTCAAGCACCGCTGGCTGGACCTCTAACGAGGGCGGGGCCTGGAGGGCGATTGCAGAGGAGGACGGAGGTTACAGAGCAGAGGTGGGAGGAGCTACAGCCCAAGGGCAAAGGGGTTTTAGAGCCAGATGACAGGGATAAAGAGGATTTACAGCATGTCAGATCTCAGCCTCAGAAAGAAGGTGGAACACTGGTATAAGGCACAAGTGACAGAATCAAATTAGCTGTGTGTGTGCAACTACCGCCAGGCTGTCCTGAGCAGGGGCATAAATAAGTAATGCCGTGCATGACCTGACTAACCGGCGCCTACCTGCTCGACCTGGGAGGATTAGAGAACACACTGAGAAAGCAGGAGTTCAGTCAGAGGTGCAAACACTGAACACACCACAGAAGTACAACAACTAAGGTTCTACAAGGTAATCAAATGGCAGCTAAGGTTGAGCGAAGTGTCAAACGTGAAGTCCTCAAGGGCACCCAGACAAGAGGGCAAAGGTTGTCCAGGGAGCACTTGTAGATGGCCTGTGGCTAAAGCAAAGCCTTGAAGTCAAACTCACAAGCCTCAGATCCACCACTCCACCCCAAAGCGTCACCTTGTAAGCCTCCGGTGTATTAACTCAGCTCTTTCTTATAATACCAAAATATTCAAAACTGGCTAACTTTATTAACAAAGAAGGTCTTGCGGGGGGGGGGGGGGGCGCACGCCTTTAATCCCAGCACTTGGGAGGCAGAGGCAGGTGAATTTCTGAGTTCCAGGCCAGCCTGGTCTATCTACAGAGTGAGTTCCAGGACAGCCAGGGCTATACAGAGAAACCCTGTCTCAAAAAAACAAAAAACAAAAACAAAACAACCAAAAAAAAAAAAAACAAACAAAAAAAGCATGTCTTGAAGCTCAAGGTCACGTGATGCCCCTTCTGCTCAGCTCTGGTGAAGACCCTGTGGGAGATGGCATCCCAGTGCAGGAAGCCACCCAGGCAGGAGAGTGGTCAAGCTGGTTCTCTCTTAGAACTTTAATTCCCTGGCAGACAGGTCCCCCCCCACCACCCCCCCAAGACACCTCCTGAGACTGTGGAGGACAAATCCAAACTTCCTTCAAGCCACAGCAGAGGGTGATAACAGCTATCAAAGGCTTCATTTGTCTGATGAAATGCTTGTGCACTAAAATGTAACTGTAAACAGACACGGTGCCTGCCCTCATAGACCTTGAGATAACTCGTGAAGGGCTCAATACATGGCATTTATTAACACCCATCATCATCTTTAGCACAGCAGTGTTCAGGAAGTATAAGGTGCATGTTCCTAGCAAAAAAAATTGAAGTCATCTTGGCTAGAACAGTTTCAAAATACAGGAACACATTGGCACATGGCTCGGGCCCAACACCCTTCAATGCTTTGTCTCTCCAGTTCTGAGCCATCTCCTAAACTTCAGAACCTATGTCCAGGGGTACACTAGATGTCACTTTTAAATACCCCAGGTCTACACATCTGAAAAAAATTATGAATTTCCAGTGCAATCGGGTACCAGCTAAGCATCCTCCTCCAGATCTCTCCCCATCAGTAAGTCACAAAAGCCCCTGGCTCTCCTCCTCGGGCTTCCAGCACCTAAACTGGTAGCACGTTCTTTTTCTTTTCTCTTTTAAACCTAAAACCAGAGAAATCCACTCCCTGTTTCCCATTGTGAAAACCATCATTTTACTCCAAGCTCCAACAGCTTCTCACCAACAGTACAGTGTCCCTTCCCGCCTTTAACTATTTGTTTCACCTGTGCACACACACAGGCATGCGCACAGTGATGATGCACTTGTGCAGGTTGGAGGGCAGCTTTCAGGAGTTGGTTCCCATCTTCCACTTCCGGCCAGCTATGTACCTCTTGCTTGTGCTCTGTTCTGTGGCTCCCACCTCACAGGAGGAGGCAGGATTACAAATGCCGTTACATGGCTGCTGGGTCATTAGGCTTGTGCCTTTCCCTCCTGAGGCATTCTTATGAATAGAACACAGAGCATTCAAAGTGCGATGTTCCACAGGCAGAAAAGGCCAGACCTCTCCTCAGCCTCTGTCCCACAGCCCCGTGAAGCCTTTCCTTCAGTTTGAGACAAGGCAGCCCAACAGAGCCTTCTGCACTGAAGGCAAAGTTCTTTATATGCACATAGGGCTACTGCACAGTTAAAACGTGGCTAGTGAGACTCCACCACCAAATGTTTGCCTTGACCTAGTTCATATGGAAAAGGCCACACACTCATGCCCTAAAACCCTGGTCTGGGACTTCCTAGTGGCCCTTTCTTAGGCCTGTGCCCACAAGATCTTCAAATGGATGAAAGATCTTAATTAAATGTAGATCCTTAAAAGAAGGGCCTCCCAACTCAAAGCAGCTTCTAATGACGCCTCCATCTTTGCCAAGGCTATCGTAACTTCCTTACCCTCCCCAATTAGAACATAAAAATCTATGAAAGACCTTATTTATTTTATCCAGCACTGTTTCCTCATGATATTCATAATGGCTTCAATGCATGTTTGAAGGATGACTATGGGGGTCATGTCAGGCAAACTAAACCAGGGGCAAACGCCTGCATCTTGGAAAGATCTTGGAAAGGGTCCTTGGAACACTTCTATGTTGTTTTTATGAATACTGAGCTCTGCAGAGCTGTGCCCCGTGGGGACAGGAGACCTAAAGAGGAGCCAAGGGGACATACACATCAGAAACAGGACTCCATCTCAATGGACACAGATACGTTCTGAGACATCACTAGTGATGCAGACTGGCACGTGGCAGCGGGTCCTCACTTATGAGACGTGAGGAGGGGCTGGAGAGATGGCTCGGCAGGTAAGAGCACTGACTGCTCTTCTGAAGGTCCTGAGTTCAAATCCCACAACCATATGGTGGCTCACAACCATCCGTAATGAGACCTGATGCCCTCTTCTGGTGTATCTGAAGACAGCTACAGTGTACTTACATATAATAAATAAACCTTTAAAAAAATTAAAATAACATAAAATAAGAGAGAAGTGAGGAGCCTATCATATCTCCACACTTCCTACTGCCATACCGGAATCGAGCACAGGGCTGAGTCACACACACCCACATCGGTTCTGGGTACCTACACCGAATCAAGAAACTGAACCTGCTCACACTTCTACTGTCCTAAGTGTCACGCCTCACGCCACTCAGCAGAAATAACGGGGAGCAAAGAGAAGATAAATACAACATCTTTTTCAACTAAATTCAAATACCTGGATAGTCAGCAAATAGAAAAGAACGGTGTGGGACAAAATTCCTGGCCAGCCCAAACCTCTCCTTGGCCAGTGCAGCCTGATGACCACCGACCCCGTGGATACCACAGCCTCCACACAGACACTCTCTTCAGTTTCAAGGGAGAAAAAACAAAAAAAAAAAAAAACAAAAAGCCTGAACTCTAGTCTCTACTGACCACCACATGCAAAGGTAACTGAGAGGTTAAAGCTTTCCACTAAATGAAACTGTGTCCTTCAAATCTGCCATGCTTTGAACTTTATCGAGGGCCACTGCCACTTAATAAACGGCCTCTGAGAGGAAGGAGAGACAGCAGTACAGAGCCTAACACACCAGTGGTCTGTTGGGTAGCAGAGCAGAGCTTCTGGCAGGATTTACAGCATAAACTCTGTAGCTCAGCGTTTACTATTGGTGTTCACACTCAGAACCGTCAGCGCCAGGACACTGTCGCAATCACAGAAGACTGTACTGAGAAGACTCCTCGTGTGCTAAGGGGTGAAGAGCCAGTGCCCAACACCCAACTGTGCTAACCTAGAACTTCACAGGCAGTTCTAGCTCCAAACATTCTCACTTGGTTTTGTTGTTGTTTGTGTTTTTTTTTTTTAAAAAATGTGTAGGAGAGCTTTGCCTGCAGTCTGTGCACGCATGCATGCAGTACCCCCAGGGGCCAGAAGAGGGCATCAGATTCCCCAGGATGAGAGTTACAATTATGCACTGCCATGCGGATGCTAGGACTTGAACCCAGGTCCTTCTGAAAGATTAGCCAGTGATTTACCCACTGAACCATCTCTTCAAAGTCTCACTATTACACTTTAGAACTATGAATCATTTACTAAAAGCAGGGCTAGCAATACACACACACACAAAACAAATTATTCAAAGAACAAAAATAAACATGGTATATCTGGGAAACAGGCCCCCCTGACTCTTAACAAATTCCATCCTTCTGTATAGCAAGGTTATTATTACATGGGATTACTTTCTGTTTGAGCAGCAGCTTGTGGCCTTATAAATAATACCACTTTGCCATAGAAAAGTTCTAACTGCTTCTAGAGCGAAGAGAACCTGGAGGCAGGAACCTGGAGGCAGGAACATCAGCCTGGAGAGGCCGTGGAGGGGGTGCTGCTTACTGGCTTGCTCCACATGGCTTGCTCAGCTTGCTTTTTTTATAGAACCCAGGACCAGGAGCCCAGGGGTGGCCCCACCCACAAAGGGCTGGGTCCTCCCCCTCAATCACTTAGAGAATGCCCTAAGGGCTTGCCTGCAGGCTTAGATTTTTTTTTTTCAAAACCTACTTTACTTAGGGTTCTTACCCATGACCAGAGGTGGGGGAAAGGGTGTTGTGGGCCTGTTTAGAAGTAATTGCTTGAGGGTAATTCCACTCCTCATCCTCAGGATACCAGCAGTCCAGTTCCACAGCCAGCAGAATCGGGCAGAATCGGCGGATACCAGTAGAAGTTCTTTGGTGTGCTTTTCTCCACGAAGTGAAGACCAACAAGGACCAGTGGAAGTATTGGCCGGCATGGCAATGCAAGAGTGCCCTCTCACTGTTTGTGGGGCCCCGTTTATATTCTCTCTAAACATCACACCCCCCTCTCAAGGGTCAGTTTTCAGGAAAATGCCACATGCCTTCTCACAAGACAACTTCCAGAAAAACATCACGTGACTCGACTGTGTTGTTAAAGAGACCAGAAATTTCCACTTCACCCATCTGAGGGAGACATTTTCTTACTAGAGGTTCCCCTCTCTCTGGTGACTTTAGTTCGTGTCAAGCTGACAGTATACACTTGTAACCTCAACCCAGGGAGGCAGTCAGGAGGGTCCCTGGAGCTCAGAGGCCAGCCAACCTAGGGCAACTGGGAAGCTTCAGGACAGCGGAAAAGAGGGGACAGCCAAAGCTGCTCTCCAGCATCGCCACCCATGCATACCCGTGTTCATGCGTGTACACACACACTCACGTATCCCTCACACACACATACTTTAAAAACTAGCATTTCCATATACTAAGACATAATGCTATATTTGTACCTCCTACACTGAACTGCTATGGTGCCTTTGAAATTTGCTATTTTGTTGGATGGTTTTTCTATATCCTTATATTCAATTCTTTTTTCAGTCTTCCTGAGGCCAGGTGAGGCTGTGCACACCTACACTCTCAGCACAAGGGAAAGTGAAGCCACAGAACGAAGAGTTAAAGCAGCCTGGAACTACAGAGAGAGGGTCTGTCTCGCCAATTAAAGTCAGTGAGCAGAGGAGACCCAAGCCTCGTGCTGCAAGTCCACCCACAGTGTTAGAGGAGAATGACTCACAAGGGCTGACCTCTGACCTCCATGTCAGGGCCACGGTGCTTGAGACTGTGTGTATGTGTGTGTGCAACACATGTTACAAATTTAAATGTTAAATTTTTGAGATTAATAAAAAGGGCTCGGGAAATGGCTCGGCAGGTAATAAGCTCTTGCCATACAGATGTGAGGACCAGAGGCTGGCTCCAGAACCCACAGGAAGGCAGGTGGACATGGAGGACTGCCTAGCATCCTAGGCCTCAGGAAGCAGAAACGGTGTGGGGGCTAGTCTTGGTTGTCAACCACTCACATAGTTAATCTGGAATTAAAAGCCAAGGCACGTAGCCTCACCAATGAAGGCTTTTCCTTCACCGAATCACTTGAGATGGGAAGACCTACCCTAAACTCAGACCCCCTCAGTGGGAAGTCCCCTTGAGTCTGGGACCGACACGCCTTGTGACGTGAGGAAGGAAGCACCTGCTCTTTGCCCGCCTGCCCTGGCTCTTCCTGGCACGGCCATTCCTTCATTGGCATTAGAGCCTACTTGTTCAGGACCCAGGAGTTAGCTGGCTAGCCAGACTACCTAGAAATGATGAATTCTGGGTTCAGAGAGAGACCCTGCCTCAACACATAAGGTGAAAGGCAAATAAATATTCAACATCAGCTTTAGTCCCTCACACATACACAAATGCACTCACACAATTAAACACACATATAAAAATGCACACCACACCCACAAATATACACACGTGATGTTTCTTCCATCATCTTCATAAGCATCATCGTCGTAGTCGTAGTCGTCGTCGTCATCATCGTCCCAGGACTGGGAAGTGAAAGCAGGAGAAACAAAGCTACAAGGCCCTCCTCAACTACACAGAGAGTCAGATGCCAATCTAGGCTACAGACTGTCCCCAAAACAAACACGATGACGACGACGACAGCGACGGTAAATCTGACAGAGGTCTAGTATTTGGTAAGCGTCGATTAATCTATCTGAATACCATACAAACTGTCTACTTCAGGCCTGTACTGAAAAACCAGGCTCCCAGGATAGCCCACGGGTTCAAGGCAACCTATGATGAGGTGAGTTCCAGTATCAGCAAGCAGCAGCATCCATGAGCTCTACAAGGCAAACTTGGCTACCATGTTCCCAGACACCCCCAGAAGAAGGTCCTACAAGGTAATCAAACGGCAGCTAAGGTTGAGCGAAGTGTCAAACGTGAAGTCCTCAAGGGCACCCAGACAAGAGGGCAAAGGTTGTCCAGGGAGCACTTGTAGATGGCATGTGGCTAAAGCAAAGCCTTGAAGTCAAACTCACAAGCCTCAGACCCACCACTCCACCCCAACGCGTCACCTTGTAAGCCTCCTCCGGTGTATTAACTCAGCTCTTTCTTATAATACCAAAATATTCAAAACTGGCTAACTTTATTAACAAAGAAGGTCTTGCCGGGGGTGGTGGCGCACGCCTTTAATCCCAGCACTAGGGAGGCAGAGGCAGGTGAATTTCTGAGTTCGAGACCAGCCTGGTCTACAAAGTGAGTTCCAGGACCAAAAAAAAAAAAAAAAAAGAAATGGGTTATGGAAAACTTTAAGTGATGTGTTTCCTTTCACTGCAAGAAAGCCAACCCATGACAGAGACAGCCTCTCACACTCAGCTCTGGGCTGGGCTCGACTCATTTTCATGCTGTACAGCATCTAACAATCATGTGTATAATAAATGATCAAGGAAAAAGCCCAGTGGTCATAAATGGCTAATATTTATTTTAAATATTGATATAAAATATGTTTAAGGCTTAGGTTGGGCGTGGTGGTATACATCTTGAATCCCAGCACTCTTGAGGCAAAAGGTAGTTCTTTCAAAGTGAGTTCAAGGCCACCCTGGGCTACAGAGTGAGTCCTAAGCCAGCCAAGACTACAAAGTGAAACCCTATCTCAAAAAAAATAAGTATTAATAATAATAAATGTAAGACTCCTATCATTCTCCTTTATAGCGCAAACCTCTGGGCCTTTGGGAACTATTTTTGAGCCACAGTACATTCTCGGCTCCTGCTTATTCTCAGTAACACTGAGAGGCTGTAACGCTGTAACGCTGGCTGAGGCTGTACAGACAGAAGCCTACAGGGAAGGACTCAGCTCTGAGCCATAGCTTGCTTACCACTACTTTTCACATAAACTATGAAAATAAATAAGTAAATAAATAAATAGATAAGCAGACAGACAGACAGACAGCTGCTTAAAGAAATTGTAATAATACTTTAGCAAACTATTCCCAAAAGGTGTCTCTGGTTCACAGGGAGTCAGAGAGTTGACACAGAATGGCAGCAGGCCCCCACACGCGGCTCCTCCTAGAAGCTCAGCGCACTTCCTGAAGCCAGTGCACCTCTGCGCCATGTGCCTAACGTACTCACCTACCTCCGTGCCTGCCTAAGGTGCCTCTGTGCCTATGTGGCTGGCTACTTTACATGGCCGAGACCTCACATTTCCTTAGTTTCTCCCTTTTCTGTGCTGAGATGCCGCATCACATTCTGTGCTGTGTCCCCTCAGGTTCCTCTGAGCAGCGACGGTTTCTCAAGAGGCCCGTCTTCTTACTTATGAGGTGTCCTTGAGGCTGGGGCTGGGCTGTAATGGGGATGAGGTGGAACAGCTCGCAAGGCTTTTGAGGTGACCTCTGTCATCTGGGTGTGCGGTAACGTTTGCAGGTCTCTTGTAACATTTTAAATTATAACAAGGCAGGTTTAATTAATAAATGGCTCTGTAGAGTAAATAGCTCTTAACTCATTTAGAATAAACGCATAAATACATACACTACGTGGTTTAGTTCGTGATATGGTTCGTACACATACTTCCCTAACAAGCACATCTGACATGAAGATAAAATGTAATATGTACTTTGAATCGATATTCTACATTTAATCCCTCTCCAGCGTTTCTTCTGTGTGTTTGGAGTAGTATTCACTAGGCTGAACTAAAAGAATACGGAGGAAATATCAGGGCCAGTCTTCAAACGTCCTTTCACTAGTTAGCTATGCAAACTAAATTATAAGCAGACTGAGCCAGAGCCAACTTTTACTCACCTCTCTCTCCTACTGTCTGGGACACCAAGCTGGTTGATACACTGGTTATATCTACAATATCAGAGATCAAATGATTCAGCTAGGGACGGCGGCACACCTTTAATCCCAGCAGAGAGGTATGTAGATCTCTGTGAGGTGGAAGGCAGCCCAGTCTACACAGCAAGTTTCAAGCTAGCCAGGGCTACACAGGGAGACCCTTTCTCAAATAAAAATAAATAAATAAGTAAAGCATTCTGTCAGATAAAGGAGGAAAAGAAAGAGAAACTCAAAACCAAGAAGAACTTGAAATGTCTCTGGTATAGTTGTTCCTAGTCAAGAAACAGTGTTTCTCACCCACGGTCTCACCCACCCACAGTCTCATATATTACCCACACAACAGCACACAATCACTCTTTCACACACACAGGTCTCATACACCACACACACATGCACGTGCGCATAAATAATGTTTTGTTTTGTTTTTGTTTTCTAAGACAGGGTTTCTCTGTAGCCCTGGCTGTCCTGGAACTCTCTATAGACTGCCTACCTCTACCTCCCAAGTGCTGTACACCATCACCACAATTCATTTTTTAAAAAGAACTACTATGTTAAAATATTAAACACTGCAATATAAAGACAACTTAGCCAGGCACTGGTGGCTCACGCCTTTAATCCCAACACTTGGGAAGCAGAGACAGGTTGTTTTCTTAGTTCTAGGCCAGCCTGGTCTACAGAGTGAGTTCCAGGACGGCCGAGGCTACTCAGAGAAACCGTCTCAGAAAGAATGAGAGAGAGAGAGAGAGAGACAGAGAGAGAGAGAGACAGAGAGAGAGACAGAGAGAGAGAAAAAAAAAACTTAACTGTATTTACATTAAAATGACAAATCTGATATTGTAGCCTGCTAAAATAAAAATAATAATAATAATAAAGCCAGGTGTGCTGGCGCATGCCTTTAATCCCAGCACTCGGGAGGCAGAGGCAAGAGGATTTCTGAGTTCGAGGCCAGCCTGGTCAACAAAGTGAGTTCCAGTACAGCCAAGGCTATACAGACAAACACTGTCTCAAAAAACCCAAATAAATAAAGAAAGAAAGAAGAAAAGGGTTAAGTATAGAATTGTTGTGTAGGCCTAAAAGAAATGAAGAGCCTGCTACAGCCAACAGGAGGAGGCACCTTGGGAAGGAACATGGCTAAGTGGAAGAGGCCAGTGGCAGAGGGAGGAATGTTACTCTGTCTATACCAAAAGTCCACAGGGAAAACCAGACACAGGATGTAGATCAATGACTTCCAAAGCGCCAGCCAGCCGGGTAGAATGGGAAGTGAGTCTGTAATAGAGGAGGGGGGTGGGGGGTGGGGGGGCGGGTATTCTGAAGTCCAGGAATTCTGTAGCAGTTACACTTGCCTAACAGTGATAATATACTTAAAAAAAAAAAAAACAAGTCACTGAATTGCAAACTTTGGCTAAAATTGTAAATTTTGCGCAGTTTGTTTTATCCCAATAAAAACAACTAAGAAGAAAACATTCAAGGTGGTAAAAACACTTTGCATTTATGGTTCCATCAGTTTTCAGTTTTTCCACCTACACCCTGTGCCTTTACATTGTTCTTTCTTGTCCCACATACTAGAGGTATGTGGTAATTTTTTTAAATTTCAAAAGCGGATAAAGAATTAAGTCCAAATCTAATGAAAGTCAGTCAACCAACCTCAATCATGTGTACAGTACCAGCACACAGATGTAAAGTCTTTGTGAGGTAACCCACACATCAGGGCAGTAGCTCTGTTTCCTGCCATGTCCCCAACTCCCACTGGAGCAAGATGAAGCTGGTCACACCCCTACACAGAGAATGCCTCCTTTTCTATAGGATTTCACCCAGAAAAGGAAGCAAGTGCCATTTACAGGGCCGAGCAGGGCCTGCAGGCAGCTTCCACACTTTGCAGTGCACCAGGCTTCCTCTCATTAAATTTAAATACAGCTTGCTTGGGAGACCACATGTCACAATGGCTGACTGGAGCTGACAACTTAGCAATTTGCAGCTCAAAACAAATAGCCTGTTTATAAATAACAGTCTTTCTTGAAAAACCAACCATTGTCCTGAATCTTGCAGCAAAATTAAACTGCAGACTACAGACCCTTAAAGTCATAGAAGAAACCTTAGTCATTCAAGTGTACCAAGCAAGCCGCTATTAGTGCCCTGCCCGCTCCAGCGAGCACAGTGGTGCTCAGAACAATATTTCTAGGGTTATTCTTGGGAGACATCATAGTTAGGTTTAAGTTAATACTTCCTCGAGTCATTAAAAACCAGACATAGGCTCTGACACCACTCCCACTCAGTGGCTGCCCCGAGTCACCTGGCAGCAGATGGTGACCCTCTGGAAGGAACCACCCCCAGCAGCCATGACTGTGGTGGTATCATTCTGGAGATCAGAGCTGAGTGGTGTGGCAGTAGGGTTCTTGTTTCTGTTTGTTTTGGTTCTGCTGTTCTAAGTAATTCACATATTTATATTATTCTTCAAAATGTAGCAGCTTGCTTCTCTCATTATTTCTAGTCCAACTGGAAAATTGATTATCTCCGGTTGTTGGTAGCTCAGGGTATAATTTTTTTTTTTTGAAATCCCAATAAAACTAAAAGAGTAGCTCAACTTACACTCTCTCGTTGAGTTTAGCCTTTGACTGACCTAACCAACACTCGGTTCGCATCCACCACACACAAAGGACCCATTAAGACAGTGATGCAATTTGGATTTCCGAAATTTACACATTAGCAGTGGGTTGGTTCATTTAGTTCTCAAATTAGAAAGGAAAGAAGATTCGGGATTCCCGAATCAGCTGCCAGCAACTGAGTGTGGAAAGACAGGAGTCTGTCAGAGATGCGCTTACTGGGCGCTCCTTCCTCCTTCCTTCCTTCCTTCCCCCACCGCCATACAAGTCTCTTTTCAACTCCAAGCCACAGGCTGCTCTGTATCCCACCCTAGTCATAAGCTGCAAAGGAGGGTCCATCAGTCTTAACCCAGAATTCCTTTGTGTGGCAACCTGTAAGCTTCAGTGGACAAAAACACGTGGCAGCTCTGGCTAGCATCCAGCGTAAAGATGAGGATGCAGAGGAGCCTTGCCTGTTCACTTCACCCTCTACTCCAAACTGCAGCCCTTCCTGCCCTTTCTCCTGTGTTGAACCTAGTGTTTCAAAACCCCAGCACATTTGGCCACCGTAAACACCAAGTGGTGTGGTCAATGAGTCTTCACGGTGAGCAAGTAGGAGGGGAGGGTACCAGGCACACGTTCCAGAGCAGCAGCATTCAACCTATGGGTGGAGACCTCTTTGGGGGCCACACAATCCTTTCCCAGGGGCCACCAAGGACCAGCAGCCACATGGCAGCTCTCAATCATCTACAACTCCAACCCCAGGGGAACCCAATGCCCTGCTCTGGCCTCTGAGGACACTACACAGGCATGGAGCAGGCAGGCCCCCATACACACATTTTTTTGTAAATTAAATGAAAATTAAAAAAAAAAAAAAGTTACCAAGGCAAATAGTACTATTTGGGTCCTAATTTCAAGTTAAAAACATTGTATGAGGGAGTGGTACCACCCACATTTTAGAGTTGATTCAGAAACCCAGCTGAGCACTGTGATACACCCCAGCAAAGTCGGCACCATGTGACCTGACTCCAACAGCCTGAAAACGAGGCTGATCCCCTGCTCTAATTAGCACCACTACTCCTTTAATGAAATTATGATAGCACCACAGAATCCTCCAGCCTCCTCCCAGTCACTCAGCATAACTCTCTGTCCAACCAGAAAGACTAGCCAACTCCTGACGAACTATCAGAAGCAAAACACTCACTCTTCATGGAAGAAAGGGAACAGCAGCGAATGAATGAATCTTGCTGACCATTTTAACCAAGTGGCTTTAAAGATCCACCGCCGCCGCTGCTGCAGACCCAGAGCATCCTGGGTCATTTTCCCTTATGCTTTCAGGATTTGCAATCTGATCACGCAGATTGCACCCATGCCCTACCGGCCTGGGGAATATCTCTCTTCCCATATGTTGGCTGTGTAGCAAAATTAACAGGAGTTAGTAGTCACTCCAAATACCTTCTCCAATCAGTTCTAACACTGTGTCGGAAGACTTACTGTAGCTTAGCTGCACTGAGAGAAAACACAATTTAAACTGCCATATCACAGTGGCTGACGTCACAGGATAGCTTCTAAAGTTCTCATAGAGAAACTCAGAAATCTTTCTAATAATTCATACGTTTATCAAGTACTGAAAGGCCTAGCAACTACAAGGAAAATTCGAAGAAGAATTCATCTTAGTCAAAACTTTTGGTCCCCAACACAGGACTTGGTAAACCAGCATTCATAGTACCTGCCAGTCCATTCCAGTGTGAAACAAATGGCACATCTGGCTTGTATAAGAAGGCAGTGATACAGATATAAGCCAAGTCGTGTAACTTCTGTTTGCCTCACCCAGCCTCTGCATAGTCTTACAACCCTCTCTGGCAGACAAACAAGATGACATATCAAAGCCCATGAGCAGAGGCAGGAGAGGCTGTAAAATGCTTAGAAAGCGTAAGCTTTTACACCGCCATGAACCTGAGACTCCCAAGTATCCGCAGAACTGCAGCACAACTGTAAAAATCAAATATTTATACAGGTGCCCTACAAACCACTGTTCCGTGCACACCGTCCACACCGACGTTTACTATCCGTTAAGTAGTTTCAAAGTGCAACCGTATAAGTAACAGGCTTGGAGCATGATGAAGTTTATGACAGCCAATCTGCCTGGGGAGACTATGGAGGTGTGACTGCTGTCAGAACCTTCATCCAGCCAGCAATGGCCAGCCCGAGAGGTGTGCGGAGGTGGGGCCTCGGCACAGGTGCCTTTCCTCATCTGAGGAAACCTAAACCCTATCTTCATGGATAATTTAACAAGGATTGCTCCATAAATTTATGTCGTTCAGAACTTTCTTATAACTGCTTTTTAATAGCTTTCAACAACAATAGTTGTAGGAAATGAGTGATTGGGAATATCAAATAGAAGAGTGTGTTTCAAACTAAGGGGGTGGAGGGGTGGGGCTTAACAGGAAAAGCTCCAGAAAAGACTACAGCCCCCTCAGACCACATTGCATTAAAAAAGCCTATAGAACTTTCTAGAAATGCTAAAACTGCAAAAGGCAGGGGCATCCCTGAAGAGATGTTACTTGAATTTACAACGAGGAACTAATCCCTAATCCTAATCCGGTGTGGGGGCTGGCACCTGTAATTCCTGCACTGAGGAGAGGCTGAGGCAGGGGGATTATTGTGAGTTTGGGAGCAGCCAATGTTACTAATGAGTTCCAAGCCAGCTAGCCTGAGCTACAATACAGTATGAGGCAGTCTAGAAAAATATAAAACAAAACAAAAATACCTCCTTAATGGACAGATTTCAAATTTTACAAGAAGAAATGCACCCTACATTCCTTTTTTTTTTTTTTTTTTTTTTTTGAGAAAGGATCTCCAATAACCCAAACTGGCCTTGAACTCCTGATTCTCCTTTCACCTCACAAGTGCTGAGTTTAGACAGATGTGTGAGACCGTCCACACCCTCTAACAACTTTAATTCTAAGAAGTGTTCCTTCTAAAAGCAAAGAGAGAGTTGAGTGAGAAACAGAACATTGGTGAGCAGTCTACCAATGTTCAGCTCCTGAACTTCTTAGATGTCTTGTTTGCTTCATTCAGCTCTCCAGGTAAGAACAAAATGCTTGTATCGAGACCTGTGCAAAAACCAGGCTAAGCTTCATTCAAGTCTGGGCTACCCATAGCTGTGGTCAAGGTTCCGTTCCAGTCTCAGTGCCACTTCACAAGAAAAATCTGACCAGGTTTCCAGGTGAGGAACCACGGTTAGAAGCAAAACTCCAAAACAGTGGTTTTTTTTTTTTTTTTTTTTAATCTTAGGGGCAAAGCTACGAAGGTCGAGCCAGGAGTGGGACCCGCTCTCCACGTTCAGACCCTAGGACATGGTTCGGGGTGCGCCCTAGGAAAAGCTTGCAGTCAGTGCCCAGGAGCTAGGTATGTAAGGCAGGAGAGATGCCACAGGTGGCCCAGATGACTAGTAATTCACCATCACTTAGGCCTCCGGGAGGCCCGGAGCTCAGCGTGCCTCAGAGGTCGAAAGGTGCCCTCTCCCTCCATCTGACCAACTTTAAACAGCACACAGGAGGTCTAGAGAGGGGTCAAGTACCCCCCCACCCTGAACCGGCTAACTGGACTCGGGGTGCCAACCCAGGGCACCAATCTGGCCCTTCCCTTGGGACAGGGAGTGTCTACAAGTCCCCGAGGGGCGTGGGGAAGCAGTGGGCAATGGGGCCCAAGAAGGGGCGCCTGGCGGGCAGATACAGCCGCGCCTAGGCCGACCGTCCCGCGCCTACCCCGAGCCCCTCGGTGGGTGCAGGGCCGGCAACGCCCCACGCCCCCCGCGCCCTCCAGGTCTCCCAGACAACAGCCACCGCAGCACTTCCCGAGGCGGGTCCCCGCACCCGGCCGGGGCCCGGCCACCCACCTGTCCCGGGGGTCGATCCAGCTGGTCCTCCTAGTGTTGTGGTCGATGTAGAAAACCTTGCCGTCGTAGTCCCTGGCCTCCTCCCAGCCCCGGGGTAGCGGCAGCTGCCCGCTCCCGGCCCTCCTAGGCATGGTCCGCGGCCTCGCCGGCGAGCGGCGCCTCCATAGGGACCGGGCGCGGAGCGCGGCGGGAACGCGGGTGCCGGCGAGGGGCGTGCGGGGCTCGGGGCACGGCGAGCCACGCGCGGGGAAGCCTCGGGGATCCCTGCTCTCAGCCCAGCCAGGGATCAGTCCACCATGTCTGCCTCGGAACAGGCGAGCGAGCCCTCCTCCTCCTTGCCGCCGCTGCCTCCGCCTCTTCCTCCTCCTCCCCGTCCCCCTGTGGCCGCCGAGGGTCGCGGCGCCCAGGCTGCCCCGGCCGACGCCGTCTGGGCTCGGATCCGGGAAGCTCCGCGGAGCAACGGCCCGGCGGCGACTGGCCTGCTCATTTGAATGCGATTAGCATGCGCCCCGCCCCCGGCCCGCCCCGCGCCCGCCTCATCTGCATGCACATTCCTCGCCGCCACATTCCTGAGCTTAACCCTGCAGCTGCCGGGGCGGCCGAGGCGGGACGCGGGGCTGAGCCTGCGCGGGGGAGGGGAGCGGCGAGGCCAGGTGGGAGGCGGGAGGGCGGAGGAATGCACAGCTCGCTCCCTCCTCTGCAGCCCGAGGTGTCCCCTCTCCGCCAGACCCTTTGGGGATTTAGAGGGCTTTCTGGATGAAAAAGAAGCCAAAGGGGGAAAAAAAAGTCTGCAACCTTCTCAACCTCTTTCCGTCTTCTAGGGAAACCACAAGACTTTCGAGAGGAAAGGGTGGGGAATGCTGTCCTGGGAAGAGGTCCCAACAAACAGTAAGGGCACAGAACGCCCCCACCCCCACCCCCCACGCCGCGCCCCGTGCCTTGGCTGTTCCCGGCGGTGGGGAAGTGTGCAAAAAGCGCTGGGAGTGTGTCCGGGGCGTGTCCCGGGCCGCGGCGCCCCCGAGCCTTCTGCTCAGTCTGGCCCTCGGTGACCTCACCAGGGACCTCGCGGGCCTAAGGGAGCAAAGTAAAGGCGGGTCCCTATCCATGAGAGTTGCGACATGTCCGCCCCAGTGGCCCACGGGGCAACTCCGGCCTGATCCTTAGAAGCGACAGGGCCACCCCGCCACTGTCGCCGCCCCTCAGCCACGCGCGGACCCTGGGGGTCCGAATCACTCGTGCTGCCCCGCCGGGTCAGGGCGCTGCACTGGCGAGGTCAGGGCCCTGTGCATCTGGCGTCCCCTTCTGGGTTTAAATCCAAGGGACATGGCTGCGTCCACTATCCAGTCCCTTCCTTCCAACTCTCTGTCCCGGGAAGTTCTCCACCCCAGTCCCGGACGGACAGGGGTGGGGGGCAGAAGGGGTTAATAATCACTCGGAAGGGGGCCAAGGCGGGAGTCAGTGGCCACACTTTGCTTGATCAAGGGTCCATCTGGTATGAGGCGTAGATCTTCTCTCACAAACATTTATTTATTTAGCTATTAAGTTCTGATCGGCACTGGGTAGGAGCCGGATGTCAGACTCCTAAGACGACAAAGCCTTGGCAGAGTCAAGACACTAAGCTTGCAGTGTCCCTTGTCCTCAGTCTGGGAAATAGCCTTTCGTCCTCAACCTTTACAGCCTGCTGTGCATCGCCAACCTTATCATTATTCTTCCAGGCCTCTAAGCAGATGCTTTTGAAATGGCAGATTTTAGGAAGAAAGGCCCCAGAGCTCAATCCTTCACCTCTTGGTCTGAATTCCCTTAACCAGACCTGCCGATGTAATAACTTCAGGCCCTAGCATTGGGCAGGACATTTTCTGTGCCTGGGCATTTGCTGAAGTTGTGAATAGAACTAGACAGTAAGAACCAAGCCCTGGCCGAGCGTGGTGGCTCACGCCTTTAATCCCAGCACTCTTAATCCCAGCACTCGGGAGGCAGAGGCAGGTGGATTTCTGAGATCGAGGCCAGCCTGGTCTACAAAGTGAGTTCCAGGACAGCCAGGGCTACAGAGAAACCCTGTCTCGAAAAACCAAAAAAAAAAAAAAAAAGAAGAACCAAGCCCTGAATCAAGCTTCCAGAAGGGGACTCCAGGTGCCCTGAAGGGGGTTTTAGGAAAAGGAAAGGGATTTATTCTCAATGAAACAGTTTATGCAGCTGTAGACACTTGAAATCCCCAGGAACTGAAAAGCCAGGTGTACCTGGGACAGACAACCAGAGAAAGGCAGAGGTTCCCAAAAGAAACCTCTCATTTTCTAGGTCTTTCCCATAATGCCAAGGCCCGTGGAAGCTGGGTTTTGTGCTTTGTTGAGGGAAGTTTCTACTTCCTAACCTGTATTCTGCCTCAGCCTATTAACAGTAAGATAATCAGCCAGGGTCCTAGTTCTCAGTGGGTGGAGGGATCCTGTCTAAAATTAACCTATTACACTACCGAATGTGTAATTCTCTATGTTGGCCCATTCACATGGCCAAGATGTAGCCAGAGACTAACCCAAACTATCCTAATTTGAGGCTTCCTTAGTGAGTTTCTCCCTTCCCCGTAAAGAATTTGAAGATATTTATTGTGCTAGCACGTCGACACCTTACATCTCAACGGTAAGAGTGAAGCACGTAGCTGTTGCAGTAGGTCAGCTTGCTTCCATGGAATGAATACTCACTCCGTGGGAGTCCTCTGTATAACGAAGGCAGGTAAGCTTTCAACTAAATATTATTCAAGAATGCAAAGTGGCTCACGTTTATTGTCCCATGAATCAATAGACTTCAAAAAGAAATGCCAAAATGACACAGGCTCGTTTCTGCTGATCGGCACAGGATCAGTCCAAAAGCAGTCCAAGTGACAGAAAGAGTTGCAGTTCTCAGGACCCTTTTTATTAGGATCCAATTCTGAGTTCGTATGATCCCTTTGAAGACTCCCTAAGAGTTAAGCAATGAGACTTTATTTATATTCATAACTGTGAAATGTACAGATGATACCCTTTTAGAGATATGCACATTTCCGGTTTGCTTTTGGCTTCCAGTGATCATTGGCCAGGAAAGGTGTACAGGCTGCTTGTGGATGCCAGCCAGCCAGTTACCACAAACTAACCAGCAACGAGTCTATTCACTGGCTTGGAGACTTGCCTTTTCTCCTGGTTCTGTATTCACCAGTGTTAATCTTCTGTTGGGATGTGGAGCAATAAACAAACTAGAAGGTGATGGAGAACTGTCATCTCAGCACCCAGGAGGCAGGGCACAGGAAGACCAAGAGTTGAAAAACAGCTTTGTCTACATAGTAAATTCGAGACTATCTTAGACTACATGAGAGTCTGTCTCCAAAAAAAGAAAAGAAAAAAGAAAAGAAAAGAAAAGAAACAACGACAACAACAAAGCCCATAAACACAAAGGGATAAAGGAATATAGCCCAGGTGGTAAATGCTAAACTAGCAAGCCCTAGTTTGGTCTATAACAGCATAAAATCAGACAGTATAGCACATGTCTCAAAAGATGACTGGGGAGGTGGGTGGTTCAGTGGGCAAAAGTGCTTTCCACACAAATGTAAAGACCTGAGAATCTTGTTAAAAGCCAAGTATGGGTGTTGGTGGTGCACACCTTTAACCCCAGCACTTGGGAGGCAGAGGCCGGCTGATCTCTGAGTGAGGCCAGCCTGGTCTGCAGAGTGAGTTCTAGGACAGCCAGGCCTGCACAGAGAAACCCTGTCTCGAAAAACCAAAATAAATAAATTACACACACACACAGAAAAGCCCACTGGGAGGCTATCAGTAAGGGCTGAACTATCTATATATACAGCAAGAGTTTCAAAGCATCAGGTAAGCACGACACAGGTTCTTATCTAAAAGGAGAAGGCTATTAAGCGGAGGAAAAACCAAGAGGCACAAAGACACTCAATAGATAACATCAGTGGCATTATTAAGCATGAGGACAGGGAACAGAAAACATAAAGACCAACCTAGTCTCCTAAACACCAGCTCCATGTCAAAGGAAAACCCACCAAAGAATTCGACAGGAGGCAAATGAGACTGCTTAAGAGAACAGATGAGATACCAGAACGTACAGGCTGGGCAGGGCATGTGTGTAGAAAAGACATGGGCAAGCCCAAGTTCAAAAATGCATCTGGCATGAGGGGACCCAAGACTGACTGGAGCCATCCAGTTATGGAGGCCGCAGTGATAGTGTACACAGGAGATAGGCAAGAGCTAGGGTTAGAAGCACGGCTCTGGGGGATGAAAAGGAACGACCTGGCAGGAATTTGCAACTGATTAGATTAGAAGGGGAGAGGCGGACTAGAAGGAGGAATCTGGGATCCGTCCAAGTTTTTAGGCAGTTGAAAGCAACTCGGAGAACTGGGGGGTGAGAGGGGATGAGGAAGTCCACAGGGGAATCTGATATAGGATTTGAGTTCAGAAATTAGAGATACTTGGCAAAGAAGGGCAGCTCGCTGAAAAGGTCAGGACTTCGAATGCCCGCCGGAAGTTTGGAGCCGCCCGAGGCGGAAGTAGGCAGGTGGAACGGAATTAAGCAGCTCTTCTCTAATCCTACTCTTGGCCTGCACTTCTTCGGTAATGTGATACGACTTTGTTTATTTCTTTATGACCTTCACTTCCACGAGGTGTGTGAGAATTAGTCGCTAGCGCGGAGACCGACTTTGCAGGAACCGTTGTCTGTGTTATGCTAGTGAATCAACTCTGTGTAAGGCAAGATGAACTGGTTTCAATATTTTAATATCCCTTGTTTTCTCAAGGGGATCAAGGATTATATAAACGGAAATTCTAAATGAAGAGAACACACTCTCCCCCCACCCCCATCCCCAGCAAACTTGGGGTTGGGGGGGTGGGTTGGCTCTTGTGCAACCAAACGAGTTAAATAATGTATTTAGTTATTATAAATAGGTAACCTAATCCACACTTCCTAAGCTTTATCATCTAAAAGGTCTTTCTAAAGCTTAGTATGCTGATCTTTAAAAACTCCCAGTGCCGGGCCAAACTGGAATCTCTCGTTACCATAACTACTTGTCTTCCAGTTAGTTAATCATTGTACCAACACCTTAGGCCAAAACAGTCATTTTGACTCAGTAATGAGCATCAGCAAGACTACCGACTGGGCTTTACCTGAATAGGAGACCCCACTGAGCAGACTCTGATCACCAAGAAGATAGAGAGCGCCGGAGAACCCCTGTCTCCCAGTGAAGAAGATGGTCCATTGGAAAGTACGTGCCTAACATACAGAAGACCCAAGGTTTGAGCCCTCACCCCCATCGGAAGCCAAAGCAGCTAATCGTACAAAGAAAAGATACTCAGACATCCTGATCTCCTGTAAGGCTGTCTGTGCATCCATTGGCATTCTCTGGGGGTAGACATAATACCACATTCAATTTCCATCTTACCACGTTTGATCTGTGCCCCACCCCCCACCCCCAGCCCCCATGCCAACTTTATACTATGTGGAAAAGCAGCTCCTTTAAAAAAACGGGATTCTGGAAGCTAGGGAGATGGGTAAGACACATGTCATGCATTCATAAGGACCTGAGTTTGAATCCCCAGAGCCTGTGTAAAGCCAGGCACTGTAGCACACTGTTATACTCACAGTGTTCCTAGCAAAGCAGGTGGGAGGCAGAGACAAGGGATTGCCATGAAGGTCATAGGTCAGCCAGCCTGACCTGTGCAGCAGTGAACAACAAAGAGGCTCTTGCTGGTGTTTTCTGTCACCATTTTGAGAAAAGGTCTCTCTGTGGAGTCCTGGAACTCCCTATGTAGACCAGGCTGGCCTTGAACTCAGAGTTCCTCCTGCCTCTGCCTCCTGAGTGCTAGGACTAAAGGAATGTGCCACCACACCCAACCAGGGACAAGATGGAAGGCAGGGATCCACATCAGAATTTGTCTACTGGCCTTCTTGTATGTGTGTGCTCTGTCACACACACACACACACACACACACACACACACACACACACACACGTTTGTCCTCATCTCGGTCTTTTCAAACTATTTTGCCCTTTCTGCCCCGTCTCTCTGAATTAATTTCTCATTAAATTTTTTTTATCTTGGCGCCTGTGAGACAATAAATGTGTAAAACTCCCAAGACGGAACTAAAGAAATGAATAATAAATGTTTTACTCTGTTTAAATCTGCTTGAAGTGGTACACAACTGAACTACAGCTAAACACAAAACCCTTTGAGTGTCTCTTGACAAACGCAATGCTGGACGCTGGCAAATAGAGGAACCAACTGCATCCTCTCCCTAGGTGTTTGTCTCCCTGCTGCTGGCTCAATGGTGTGAACCTGGCTTCTAACAAGCAGAGCTTGAGGCTGTAAACCCAGCAGGGGAGCCATGGGAGGGGGTGGGAAAGACAAGGAGATGTTGTCTCAAAAAACAATGTCACAGCCGGGCCTGGTGGCGCACGCCTTTAATCCCAGCACTCAGGAGGCAGAGGCAGGCGGATTTCTGAGTTCGAGGCCAGCCTGGTCTACAAAGTGAGTGCCAGGACAGCCAGGGCTATACAGAGAAACCCTGTCTCGAAAAAAAAAAAACAATGTCACACCCAAAGTCACCCCACACACAAACACACACAGCACACCTGTGACCCCCAGCAAGTGAGAGATAAAGGATAAAGGCAGTTGTCAGAAATTCAAGGTTATCCTCATCTACAAGTTCAAGGCCAGCCTGGGCTACAAACAACAACAACAACAAAAAACCCAAAAAACTTGTCACCACACACACATACACACAGAAATTCAAAAAACAAAACAAAACAAAACATAACGCAAAAAGCAAGAATAAAAGAAACATATAATAATATAACTTCCCAAATTTATTTTGAGAGATAGTCAAATTTAAAAAGGAGGAAAATGTGGAAGGGTAGGGCCAGGGATTGGGGTGTAGTGACTGAATAAATTAATTAATGAGGAAAAATTTTTAAAGATTTGTTTATTTATTTTATGTATGTGAGTACACTGTGTGAGTGTTCATGTGGTTGTTGGGAATTTTTTTTTTTTTTTTTTGGTTTTATTTTTTTGAGACAGAGTTTCTCTGTATAGCCCTGACTGTCCTGGAACTCACTTTGTAGACCAGGCTGGCCTCGAACTCAGAAATCCACCTGCCTTGTCTCCCGAGTGCTGGGATAAAAGGCGAGCACCACCACAGCCCCGGGGAATTGAATTTTTAGGACCTCTGCTTGCTCTGGTCAACCCTGCTCGCTCAGTCCCTACTCCCTCCGGCCCAAAGATTTATTTATTATTATATATAAGTACACCGTAGCTGACTTCAGGCACACCAGAAGAGGGCGTCAGATCTCATTACGGGTGGTTATGAGCCACCATGTGGTTGCTGGGATTTGAACTCATGATCTTTAGGAAGAGCAGTCAGTGCTCCTACCTGCTGAGCCATCTCATCAGCTCATGAGGAAGATATTTTTGCCAATTAGTATAGAATGGTGGTTCTCCTAGTTATCATTAATTGTCAAATTGAGCCTAGTGCCATCTGAGAAGAAAGCTTCCACTAAAACTTACCTAGATCAGCTTGTCCTGTGGACATACTTGTGGGGATTTTCTTGACTGGGATTTGATGCCATAGGGCCCGGGCCACCGTGGGTGACACCATCCCTATGCAAGATGGGACAACACTGGGCTGGAGAGGTGGCTCAGTGGTTAAGAGGGCTGGCTGCTATTCCAGAGGTCCTGAGTTCAATTCCCAGTATGCACATGGTGGCTCACAACCATCTCTAGTGGAATCTGATGCCCTTTTCTGGTGTGTAGATGTACATGCAGAGAGAGGACTCATATCCATAAAGTAAATAGATGAATCTTTTTAAAAAGATGGGCCTGGCCAGGCGTGGTGGCGCATGCCTTTAATCCCAGCAGAGGCAGGTGGATTTCTGAGTTCGAGGCCAGCCTGGTCTACAAAGTGAGTTCCAGGACAGCCAGGACTATACAGAGAAACCCTGTCTCAAAAAAACAAAAACAAAAAAACAAAACAAAAAAGATGGGCCTGGGCTCTATAAAGATACTAGCTAAACATGAGCCTGTTAGGGAACCAGACAATGTTCTTACACAATTCCTGATTGCAGACTCCTGCCCTACAGCCACCGCCATCCCCCCTCCCCCCCCCCCCCCAAACACACACACACAAAGCTACAGAATTATATTAAAGTGTGAAGATTGCTCAACACCTATTCCTGCACTGGGGATCCTGCGCTCATGAGTAGAAATGTGCTTACCCTTAGCACACTTAGTGTAGAGGCAAATGCCTCTCTTTGTTAAAGATTATTCTAGAAATAATCTTACAGCTCTCTTGATAGTTGGTGAGCATGTGTAGACACATAAGATTTGCTATGGTAATTCTACAAAACAAAGCTCTATCTTTTCAAACTGTTACCCCTGTACCGGAGCCATAGGGTCTCACTCTGTAAGCCCAGGCTATCCTAGAACTTACTGTGTCACCTAGTTTGGCCTTGAACTCATAGCAATCCCTCTGCCTCAGCCTCCTAAGTCTTGACGTTGCCATAAACAAACAAACAAATAGATTCAGCGACTTTCTAAGTAACCTTAATTTACAAATGGCCTTAATACTGTCCCGTAGGCATCCTGTAGTGGTGGCAACTTCTTCCCAAGCATAGAGATCAGCTGTTCAATTCCCAGCAAGCAGGTAAAGAAGTCAGGTGTGGTCTCATGCCTGCCTTTAACACCAGCCCTGAGCAACACTGAGGGAAGCAGAGGCCTCAGAGGCCGACAGAGGAGAATGCCTGACACCCTCCCCCTCCTTGCAAAAATCCACAGGACACATGCATGCATGCAACAGACAAACAGACAGAAACGTACACACCACACACACACACAATGTCCTTTGAAGCTTTTTGTAGCTTCCTAAAAACAGGACCCTGGCAAGAGTATCACATAGTTTGGGGTTATCAGGTTTTCAGTCTCTTTCCATTTGAATATAAAAAATAAAAACCGATGCCTGTCGCTGATTCTGTTGCCTGTCTTTGCATCCCATTCCCCACGCCAGGCTGCCTTGTGTAGCCTCAGTGGAAGAGGATACACTTAGTTCTGATGAGACTTTGATGTGCCAGGGCTGGTCTGTACCCATGGGGTGATGAGGGGAGGGGTTTGTGAGAGTGGGACTAGGAAGAGAGGAGGGAGGGAGCCGGAGCTCAGGATGTAAAATGAATAAATAAATTAATGAATGAAAAACATGTATGCCAGAGTGTTCTAAATGAACAGAATTGATTATATATTACATATCATACACACACACACACATATCACACTATGATGGCTATTTGGCTATTCTTGGTTGTCAACATAACTATATCTAGAATTAACTAAAGCCCAAATGGCAAATGGCTGGGAACACCTGTGAGAGATTATTTTTTTTCTTACTTAAATCTTTTCAGGTGGGAAGACCTATTTCTTTTTCTTTCTTTCTTTTTGTTTTTGGTTTTGGTTTTTTTGTTTGTTTGTTTGTTTGTTTGTTTTTCGAGACAGGGTTTCTCTGTGTAGCCCTGGCTGTCCTGGAACTCACTCTGTAGACCAGGCTGGCCTTGAACTCAGAAATCCACCTGCCTCTGCCTCCCAAGTACTGGGATTAAAGTCGTGCGCCACCACCGCGAGGCACGAAGACCCATTTCTAATCTTTTGCTTCAAATCCAGTCTTCAGGATAAGATCAGTTTGGTGTCCTTTCCATGTTTGGAGTGCCCTTCTCCAACAGTAGGAAATCTGACCCTCCTCACCCCAATACGTAAGTATTTCATCAGCGCCGCTGAGTAGACCCACCCCCTGGAACTGTCAGTTTCCCTTTACTCGCTAGATGTCCCTCTTACTCAGGTTTCTATGCCTCATGACTGAGCAACTCCCTGATCAAAACCTTCCTTATACTGGTCCCCTTCACCCCTCAAGCTCCAACTCCCACACCAGGCACTCTGCCCCATCACGTGGATGATCTATCTATCTTGCTGGGCTCTGACATTCTACCCAAAGCCCTTCTCCAAAGAATCAATCTTTACTCCGTTGATCTCACCCCCCTTACAAGAGGACTGAACTCCGACATAAACCTCAGGGTGCCCCCTCTGTGTTGCCGTCTGCTGATCTTTTAAGGCTCAGCTCTCTTGTTATAACAGTGTTTTCTAATCCCGAATGAACACAAGAGTATCACGGTGGACGTCCGCTATTGCAGGCTACTGAGCCCCTTACCAGGGAAAGTCCGATCCAATTGGTTTGAAATGGGGCCTTGAAGTCTACTTTGTCCACTGCAATCCCGGGTGCTTCTGATGCAAAAGCTCAATGTGACAATAGAAAAAGTCCTTTGTGTGTGTGTGTGTGTGTGTGTGTGTGTGTGTGGGCTAGCCAGATGGCGCGGCGGGTACAGGCACTTGATGCCATGCTTGGTGAGTTAGGTTTCATGGCAGAAGGAGAAAATCAACACCCTTGAGCTGGTCTCTGACCTCCGAAGGCACAGCTCTCAGATCCTGTAGGCTCACCCACACAAACAACAAATAAATGTTTAAAAGCGTTAGTGGTATTTGGTTTGTTTTTTGTTTGTTTGTTTGGTTTGGTTTGGTTTGGTTTGGTTTTGGTTTTTCGAGACAGGGTTTCTCTGTGTAGCCCTGGCTGTCCTGGAACTCACTTTGTAGACCAGGCCGGCCTCGAACTCAGAAATCTGCCTGCCTCTGCCTCCCAAGTGCTGGGATTAAAGGCTTGCGACACTATGCCCGGCGAGTTTTTTTTTTTTTTTTTTTTTTGGGGGGGGGGGAGATAGCAGGGTTTCTTTGTGAATTTCACATGACCCCAATCCCACTCATCCCCCAGTCTCTCTCTATCTACCCTCCTGCCTTGCAACCTCCCCGGCAAAGAAAATTAAAAATTAGCCAGGTGGTAGTGGCACACCCCTTTAATCCCAGCACTTGGGAGGCAGAGGTCAGCTTAGTCTACAGAGCAGGTTCCAGGACAACCAAGGGTACACAGAGAACCCTCTTGAAAAAAAACAAAAAGTGAGTTCCAGGACAGCCAAGGCTACACAGAGAAACCCTGTCTCGAAAACAACAACAACAAAAAAAAAAAAAAAAAAAAAAAAAACAAAACAAAAGCCGGGCGTGGTGGCGCACGCCTTTAATCCCAGCACTCGGGAGGCAGAGGCAGGCGGATTTCTGAGTTCGAGGCCAGCCTGGTCTACAAAGTGAGTGCCAGGACAGCCAGGGCTATGCAGAGAAACCCTGTCTCGAAAAACCAAAACCAAAAACAAAAAACAAAAACAAAAACAAAACTAAACTAAATAAATACATCTATCTCACCATGGAAGCTGCCGTGTGTCACAGTGTACCTTTTTGCCCAAATAGTTCTACAACATTCATTGCAAGGAGTCATTTGTCTGGTTCAAGGCCTCTGGCTTCTGCTACACTATCAACAGTGAATCCTTATCAGGAGTCCTCTGGATATCCTATTGTTGCTCTGTGTCAAGGAGACCCTGCAGCCTTGGTTCTGCAGGACTGGCTCTTCCTTCGCTCCAGCAGTTCAAATGGAGTCGATGATAGAGTGAGTCAAGTCAAAGCCCCGGATGTGATAGCTGAGTTTGCCAGCCCTACAGCTTTTCTAGGACGGAGCCACTAGGGCCAGTTCTCCCAGCTTTGCCCAGGAGAGAGGTGGGGGACAGCTCTCTGGCCTACGCCAGGCAGTGAGGAGTGGATTTTGTTGGTGGTGGTGGTTTTGTTTGTTTGTTTTAAAACATACCTGGGTGGGGAAAAATACCTTTCCATACCAAGTTGCTGAATCAAATAGTAAGCATATTTAATATTATGACTTGTATTACCCAACTATCTGCCAGAATGGCTGTGCCAATTCATAATGCCCCCAGGAACGCGCACGGTGCACCATCTCCGTTTTTCTGATCGTTTCTGTTGTGCTCTCATTGTGCGCAGTGTAGGTAGGTGCCTGATGTATTTCATAACGGGTGTATCATCTTCTCCTTGGGCCTTAGTTTCTGCATATAGAATTAGGTCTTAGGTTATATCAGTTTCCCCAAATTTGCCCTGTAATGAGGCTCTAGGAATCATTGGTTAAAAAGCCTAGTCATAGGCTTTGCATTAGGCCATTCAGGGAAAGATAGCCAGAACATGTATATTCAGTTGTGACCTTTAGCTTTTCTTGAATAAGGTAGATCCATGAGCTGGTTGCTTGATTGGTCAGCTTAACACAGGATAAAGTCATCTTGGAGGAGGGACCCTTAAACGAGAAAATGCCTCCATAAGATCGCGCATTAGTCGGGAGAGCTGTGCGCCTGCTTGATGTGGGAGGACCAGGGCCCACTGTGGGCGGAGCCATCTCTGAGCAAGTGGTGCTGGGTAGTTTAGGAAAGGAGGCCGAGTGAGCCATCAGGAGCAAGCCAGTGAGCAGTGTTCCCCAGTTTAACTGTGTACCACTAGCCATACATTTCTAAGGAAACAGCAAAGGCTGCCTGCACACAGCACTTGCATAGTGTCCCGATGAGATAAACATAAAAGATGGGTTCAGAACATAGCATTTGTATCTTTGTCAAGTCTAAATATTTCAGATATTTTTTCCATTTTTAAAGGAACACTGTCACTTCAAAGATTTAAAATATTTCTAAAATGCCAAAGCCACATACCAATACTGCCCCACGGCTTTCTCCCTGAAAATATTAAAATGATGGAATGCTACATAGTAAAATAAAACCTTCACACCCAAAGGAAGATCGGACTTGAAGTAAAATTAATAATAATAATAATAATAATAATAATAATGTTTCTAACATAACAACAACAACAATAAAAATGTTTCCAATATAACAAAAATATGTGCAGCTAAAACCAATAATAATGGTAAGGAAGAGTAGAATGGGTTCTTACCATGCTATACCTAAAGGGTGGGGGAAGAGGAAGCAAGCTGTGGCTAAAGGGTTTGCCACAGAGGAACACGGATGTTCAGAGAATAAATATTAAATGAATAAATGGTTTTTTAATAAATTGTTCTTTCTTTTCTTTTTAAAGGATTTATTTACTTATTTTATATATGTAAGTGCCGTCTTCAGACACATCAGAAGAAGGCATTGGATTCCATTACAGATTATTGTGAGCCACTATGTGGTTGCTAGGAATTGAACTCAGTACCTCTGGAAGAGCAGTCAGTGCTCTTAACCACTGAGCCATCTCTCCAGCCCCAGGATGATTTTTCTTTATGCAGTATAATTATTTTTTGAATATTTTTAAGCAAATACTTTTAAAACTTAGTCATCAGGTTCCTGTTGGCTATTGACAATTTTTGCCAAATAAATCTGATTTAGACCTTTTAAAAAATTCAGTTACTTAGCACTATACTATGGCCAGTGCTAGGCTTTTTGTTTTTGTTTTTTGAAACAAGAACAATATTTCCTTGTCTGGCCCAGGCTATCCTGGAACCCACTCTATGTATGATGCAGTCCTGTATCTGTGGCTATCCACCTGCCTCAGTCTCCTGAGTACAACAGTTTTGAAAAGCAAAGAAGCTGAAGCTTCAGTAATTAAACGTGTGCAGCCAAGAGCATGCAGCTAGTGAGTAATGAAGCCAGGACTGAAGCAGAGGGAGCGGCCCCCACGACTGTGTTCTTAGCTGCAGAGAGCCAGGCAGGCAAGGAAGGCACACGGCAGGGCTTCCAGGCAACTGAGTTAAAGATGATAGAAGCAGGCTGTATCCAGACATGAAAATGTTGCAATGAAATTCACCAGTGTGTGTGTGTGTGTGTGTGTGTGTGTGTGTGTGGTGTCCACATGTATGTACTTGGGTGTACATGTGTGTAGGACAGAGATGATACTGGGTGCCTTCATCTATCACTTGTTGATTGATTGATTGATGATTGATTGATTGAGACAAGATCTCTCGTTGAACCTGGAGCTCTCCACTTTTGCCACACTGGCCAGCGAGCTCTAGAGACCTGACTGCTTCTATTCCCAGTATTGGGTTTGCAGACGTACACCACTGTACCTGGCTTTTACATGGGTCCTAGGGCTCCCCAGTTCATGTCATGCTCCCACATCAAGCACTTTATCCACTAAAGCCACCTCCCGACTCTTGGAAGAGTTTAGGCAATGAGATAAGGGATACAGAATTGGATTATAATCCGAGTCAGGAGTGAGGGCTAGAGTCCGAGCCCTTGGCAGGTGGAGACAGAGGAAGCAGGGTTATAAGGTCATCCTAGACTATATAGGGAGCTCAAGGCTATCTCAGGCTACGATATGAAACCCCAAACACATTGGATTATAACACAAAATAAAATTATACATGAGTTGAAATATAAAATATTGACAAAAAAAAATGCCGGGTGTGGTGGCACACGCCTTTAATCCCAGCACTTGGGAGGCAGAGGCAAGCGGATTTCTGAGTTTGAGGCCAGCCTGGTCTACAAAGTGAGTTCCAGGACAGCCAGGGCTATACAGAAAAACCCTGTCTCAAAAAACCAAAAAAATAAAATAAAATAAAATAAAATATTGAGGTTGATTGCCTGAATAAGTGAATAGATTAATGAATGAATGAGTAACAGAGGAAGAATCCTAACCCTTTGCCCCTTGAGTATGGCCTGGAGGTAGTGTCACTGTTGTTTAAAAGGAGTAACTTCACAGTAAAGAAGCTTGGCAAGGGGTTAGAGAGATGGCTCAGTGGTTAAAAGCACTGACTGCTCTTCCAGAGGTCCTGAGTTCAAATCCCAGCAACCCCATGGCAGCTCACAACCATCTGTAATGGGATTTAATGACCTCTTCTAGTGTGTCTGAAGACAGCGACAGTGTACTCATATACACAACATAAATAAATCTTAATAAAAGAGCTTCACAAACACTAAGCTACAGTCTCCTGGTCCCACTGCAAACTTTTTCCCAGCCCCTAACTCCAGTCTAATCATGGGAAAGCTTCAGCTAAGCCAGGACTGAGGAACAGGGACAGTCTACAAGTTAGGACAGAACAGACGACACCAAGGAGCCAACGAGACTGGGGCAATCTCAGTGGTATAATAACTATGTGTCCCCCAGACTGGAGTTTAGTGGATGGCAATGCATTACACTTCTTACCAATGCACTAAATTTCTTACTGGGACAGACGGGTGTGAGAGCTTTTAGCGTTCTGGGAGATGGTGTGAAGCCTGTACGTGCACATTCCACACCATAAACCACACACGCACGAGCATTCCAAACAAAGGCTTCACTAAGGGAAAATAACGTGGAGGGGGTGGGGATCAAGGCAACCTCTGCAGAAGACTAAACGTCCCAGCAGCCTAAGAATGACACGATATGACGTCTCAGAAGATATCTTTAAATGTGTGAAGATAGTCCTTTCAGGAGACGGGTAAGCTTTCTACCTGCGATGATGTTGTCATTTATTGCTTGAGATTTCTTTAAGGCCCCGGGTTCCTCTTTGATAGCTATTCAGTTTAACTCAGTCTGTACAGCACCGGTAGTCTCTTTAGTAACTGTTCTATGGCTGTAAAGAAACACCATGACCAAGGCATCTTACAACAGAAAGCATTTAATTGGGACCTTGCTTACAGTTCCAAAGGATGAGCCTGTGACCTACATGGCACTCGACCAGTAGCCGACAGCTTAGATCTCATCCATGAGCAGTAGGCAGAGAGGTCTGGGCTGGACCTGGTGTGGGCTTTTGAAACATCAAAGCCCATCCCCAGGGACACGCCTCCTCCAACAAGGCCACACCTCCTAATCCTTCCTCTATAGTTCACTAGCTAGGAACCAAACATTCAAATATGTGAGCCTTTGCGGGTCATTCTCAAACCACCGCAGGTAGGAATCTATGAACGCCATGAAATAGAGGTCACACATGCTATTTTGAAACATCATTTATTTAGTATATGACAATAATCTGTATTGTACTGTATACAGACTCCATCAAATATCTTTTTTTTTTTTTGGTAAAACAATGATTACTAGCATTTCTTTATTTCTTTTTTGTTTGTTTTTTGGCTTTTCTTTTTTTTTTTTTTTTTTTTTGGTTTTTCGAGACAGGGTTTCTCTGTGTAGCCCTGGCTGATCCTGGAACTCACTCTGTAGACCAGGCTGGCCTCGAACTCAGAAATCCACCTGCCTCTGCCTCCCGAGTGCTGGGATTAAAGGTTTTTTGGCTTTTCAAGACAGGGTTTCTCTGTATAGCCCTAGCTGTTCTGAAACTCACTTTGTAGACCAGGCTGGCCTCGAACTCAGAAATCCACCTGCCTCTGCCTCCTGAGTGCTGGGATTAAAGGTGTGTGCCATCACGCCCGGCTATTACTAGCATTTCAGAATATACACATGGACAATGTTTTTCCTTCTCAGGGCCATGTTAGCTTAATGCTCTGACACTGAAGTACATCCCAAGTCTAGAAAGAGAAATTCTAATCGTACTAATTCTAAATAATGTTGTTGGCTTTTACAGTTTGTATGAGCTGACCATATCTCTTTAAAATCTACTATTCTTAAATGACTCTTTGTGCAGGAATATACAACATATTAATTGATCTGGGAACAATCGTGGGTTAATTGATCTAAAAATATAGTTCTAGGCCAAATTCCACCAGCTATTTCAGATATAAAGCCAAGGCGCATATAAATGCCTGTTTAAATTTGTCATTCAGCACATCTGTGCACCATCCTTAGATAAAACTTTTTGGTCTTAAAAGTTAAGCATTATGCAGAGGAAATAAAGTCCAACTGTTCAGACCGCTAAATACAGAGGAAACAGATGGTCTCTGACCCTCCATAGAGGCCAGAAAATTCTCCTGCCTATTTTGGCTCTTATATTGTAACTAATAAAAAGTCAATTCTTCAGCTATTTGTGGTTGTAAGCTGTATAACCTTATACATTAGATTATAAATTAGATAAAAATATGATGCAACATGAGCACACATGTACACACATTCGGGTGTGCACGCACACACACACACACACACACACACACACACAGTTTTGTTTGAGGCCCAAAAGAATGGCCTGAAATTCACTATATAACTAAAGATGACCTTGAAGTCCTGCCTGTTCCTTCTGCCTCAGCCTCCTGTATACAAAGACCACAGACACATGCCACCATGCTGGTCCATTCTTATATTTTGATCTACCAAAATATCACAGAAAACAGAGTAGGAATTTATAAAGCATTCGATAAGACAATGAAAGAGACTGAGCACCACAGAATTGCTTTGGGCTCAGTGCCCAGAGAAACCTCAGACTGGGATGTCTGTGACTTAAATAGGTGCACTAGAGCCACTATAAGCGGTTCATCTTGGTGGGTTTTCAGTTAACTGAACAAAGGCAGACAGATATGTCATGGCACTGGTACTAATTTGCACTTGGTTGTAGAAAGATTACCCACAACAAAGCCATTTTGCACACCAGTTTATATAAGGCAATGCAGTTAAAAACTATAGTTATCTAGGAGAGGATTCAGTCAGCTCTCAGGGATGACACCTGGGATTGTCCTCTGTCCTCCAAATGCATGCACACATGTGCTCTTGGATGCCCATGAGCATGCTTGTGCAGTGATAGTCATCCAATCACTTTCAGTTTCTTAGCAACCTGACTGTTCTTGGAGTAAGATTACCACAAAATTTTATTGCTGTTTTGCTTTGGTTGCTCAGAGGAAAACAACAACAACAAAGACTTGATGAGAGATACTGTTTTAGTCAGGGTTTCTATTCCTGCACAAACATCATGACCAAGAAGCAAGTTGGGGAGGAAAGGGTTTATTCGGCTTACACTTCCATACTGCTGTTCATCACCAAAGGAAGTCAGGACTGGAACTCAAGTAGGTCAGGAAGCAGGAGCTGATGCAGAGGCCATGGAGGGATTACTGGCTTGCCTCCCCTGGCTTGCTCAGCCTGCTCTCTTATAGAACCCAAGACTACCAGCCCAGAGATGGTCCCACCCACAAGGGACCTTTCCCCCTTGATCACTAATTGAGAAAATGCCTTACAGTTGGATCTCATGGAGGCATTTCCTCAACTGAAGCTCCTTTCTCTGTGATAATTTCAGCTGTGTCAAGTTGACACAAAACTAGCCAGTACAGATACCATAGTCACAATTACATTTTCCATCTCGGAAGACAGTATTCTCAGCCTCTTTTGAGAAGTCCTAGCTGCAAGCTAGTGACTCTCACCACTGAGGGAAGAGATGGTTTCTTCCCTGTTCAGTCCAGTCTTTTACCCTATTGTTCCTGAGTGGTGAAGACCTTTGCCACTCTGGCTTCACACCTGGCCTGAGTCCCTGGAAGTGTGCAGATCTGCGGCCACCCACATGCAGGTACACTGCTGAGAGCTGTGTAGAACCGACATCCCTTGGCTACAGGGAAGGCTGACACCAGACTCTCGAGCCTAGCACAGAGGGCAGCTGAAGAACCTGAGCATCCAAAACCTGCCATATTGCTTCCTTTTCTCTTTTTCTTTTTCTTTTTCTTTTTTTCTTTTTTTTTTAAGATTTATTTATTTATTATATGTAAGTACACTGTAGCTGTCTCCAGACACTCCAGAAGAGGGCGCCAGATCTCGTCACGGATGGTCGTGAGCCACCATGTGGTTGCTGGGATTAGAACCCCGGACCTTCGGAAGAGCAGTCGGGCGCTCCCACCCACTGAGCCATCTCACCAGCCCCTCTCTTTTTCTTTTAATGACACGGAGGTAATACCTGCGCACACATACATTTGGAGCATGTAGAAACGTGGCTGTGTATTCTCCTTTTTCATTCTTTTTCTGGTTGTTTTTATTTTTGTGTACACCTGTCTGATAACTTTTCTTAGGAACTATTGATTACCACCTTATAGCTGAGGAATTTTTATACAACCCTTGGTCTATAGACATACACATCAAATAATGATAACTCATACAGAAATTTATTTTTAAACAATTTGTTGGCATACATATCATCTTACCATTTGTTCATGATTAAAGGGAATTTGTATGTTAACGAGACGTTCATTTAGCTTTAAATCAAGAACGACGTTTTAGCTGAGTATTTGATTCTGCAGGGCACAGAGCATCGTCAACATTTTTCATAGTTGATAGTTTGATGTTAGAGCTGGCAAAGCCAAGTGTGCCACTTTGCATAAATCCATAGCACAAAAATCCCAAGAGTGTGTTTAGAACCATTCAGAAATTGTCGGAAATTCTGTCCTAGTCTCAAGAGAAACTTTATTTAATAATTTTAAAAATGAAACTCAAATCAGCAACTCCAAGACCGTTTTAAAATAAAGCCTTTTTAACGTAATACAATCACAGAAATCCCTGCGATAATCTTTTACCTGCTAAGCGGTGGCGTAGGCAGGAGAGGGTTTGTGTTCTGTAATTAAAATCATTTATGTTCCTCCTAAGAGCAGAAAACTTTCTAAGCCCAATAAAATACCGCAACCAGGAACATCCAACACTCTGGTCTGAACTGTTTAAGGCAGCAGTGGTGATGCTAGGGAGCGACGCATGCGCAATGTGCTTCCCCGTGTGACGTCAGAATCAAGGCTGCCGAGAAGCTGTACTGAGTAACAAGAGCAAACACTGCTAGAAAACATCTTAGCATTGTTACACAATTAACTTTGTTGCTGATGTGCATTCAGAAACTTTTTACTGCTGCCAAATTTTCCACCGTGCCTACCCATCATCCCTTAGCTTCAATTATGTGACATAGTGTCATGGTCTACGTGGTCTGGGGCTTAGGGAGAATCCCAGAGTCTAGGGTCGCGGAGATCTTTGCTGGATTCCTGGTTGTATTGGATTAGCTGGGCAACCCTACAGCCATCTTCCTGTCCGGGTTTCCATTTCTCGCGTGTCTGACACAAGGCATCATTTAGAATTGGTCCGTCTTCCTCTGCCCTTATCTCCCATCCGCTGATGGCCTTGTCTTTCTTTGCCACCCGTCTCTTTATCTTTACTGCAACCAAAACCCGCAATTGTTTGAGGAGAAAAAAAATAACGTTTTTAAGTCTTATTACTGTCATTGGGTGTGCACGATGTGTGCGGGGGTGAGCATCCCACCACGCGTATGTGTGGCGGTGAGAGACAGCCCGCAACTACGCGGAGTCCGTTTTCTCCTTCCGTTTTTACCTGGGTTCTGGGGATTAATTCGGGGTCGCTAAGCTTTCCTGGCAAGCACCTTTATCTACTGAACCATCTCACTGGCAATACATTTTAAAATAGCTGGCCCTAAACTAATTAATTGTTCGTTTTGTTTTTCCAGATAGGATTTCTTTGTGTAATTGGCTTGGCCTTCCTGGAACTCGATTTGTAGATCAAGCTGACCTCGAACTCATAAAGATCCACCTGCCTCTGCCTCCCGAGTGTGGGGTTTAAAGGCAAGCGTCACTATGCCCAGCTGATTAATGTTCTAATTCAGAAACCTCATGACATTGAACCTTTCACTATTTCTTGCAGTAAATGTTGAAAATTATAACGGACTTCTTTTTTCTTTTTTAACTCCTCCCAATACTAAACTGTTTTCCTAATTCCTAAATTTTGGGGATAGGAACCTTGGCGTCTTGAAGGAAGGGTGGACGCCTCCAGCTGGAGAAAGCAGAGAAGAAATTCAGCGGGGAGAGATGTGAATTTAGTTAATCATATATATACGATGTGTGTGTGTGTGTGTGTGTGTGTGTGTGTGTGTGTGTGTGTGTAGAGAGAGAGAGAGAGACAGAGACAGAGAGAGAAAGAGAAAAACACAGAGAGAGAGACAGAGACAAAGAGACAGAGACAGACAGAGACTGAACGGGATTGAGCCAATCAGCGCTCTCCATGGGTGATGAACTGCAGAAAGGAGGAAGGCCACCGCGGTGCACCCTGGGCATTCACCTCTGCCCTTCAGTCAAGCTCAGTGAGGTCTATGTGCCTTTCATTCTCTAGGAAAAAGGAGCTGAGATGTGAAGGGGTGTCTCAAACCTTTCTAGAACCATTTCCCAACGTCTGTGTTAGTCTCTTAAGAATTTCTCTGTCTTTGATAAAAGTAGCAAGTACTCTTCCGGGGGAGTAAAAGGCTCCAGGCTTCTCTCTGGAGCTCTTGATACCCAAGCGTTTATTTCATCTTTTAAATTTTACTTATTGGGCTGGAGAGAAGATGGCTCAGTGGTTAAGAGCACTGACTGCTCTTCCGAAGGTCCCGAGTTCAAATCTCAGCAACCACATGGTGGCTCACAACCACCCGTAATGAGATCTGACGCCCTCTTCTGGTGTAACTGACGACTGCCCAGTAGCATGGGTTTTCCTTGTCACTTTACTTCTGCGCATGCGCATCGAGGCTCCTGTGCGAACGCCTCTCTCTGTTGTGTACCTGTCTGAGGATATCCTGCTTTCTGCCCAGGTCTGTGCTTAACCCGATCCAGACTCAAAAGAGTTCACAAAGTCAAAGGAAACCTTTAAGCATTAAAAATGTGGCGCTGACAGCCGGGCGTGGTGGCGCACGCCTTTAATCCCAGCACTCGGGAGGCAGAGACAGGCAGATTTCTGAGTTTGAGGTCAGCTTGGTCTACAAAGTGAGTTCCAGGACAGCCAGGGCTACACAGAGAAACCCTGTCTCGAAAAACAAACAAACAAAAACAAAAACAAACAAACAAAATGTGGCGCTGAATGCTTTCTTTGGTTTGTAGCATCTTTGGAGGACTTCAGCCCCAAAGGTTAGAATCAAATGCATATATTTGAAATCATAAATCATTTTTCAACCAGGGCATCAGGAGCATCTAATAGTTATTTATTTATTTTTTTTTACCTTCTCCCCAGGCTGCAATATTATCTAAAACCTGTGAGCGTGAATAGTCATTGTCTTTGGGGCACATTCGGGAACTGAAGTGAGCACACAGATTCTGACACTTACTGTCTGGGTGACGGTGACATCAGCGGCGTGGTTACTCAGTGTCTCTGGGTCTCTGTGCCCTCCTCTGCGTGAAGATATGCTAAACAGTGCCTATCCCATGAAGCTGAGTGCTGTAGTGGTCAGCTTCCAGTCATGGAGACAAAACACTTGAGGCTAGTCACCTTAAATGAAGAAAAGTTCATTTCAGACTCACAACGAGTTTCAGCCTGTTGTCCGTTGGCCTGGTTGCCTTTAGGTCAGCAGGAAGTCGGCAGCTGATGGAGAACATCTTACTTCCTGTGTGGGGAAGCCAAGAGAGCCTGCTCACATGGATAACAGAGCCTGCCTCTGAATGCCGAGCCACCATGTGGTTGCTGGGATTTGAACTCCGGACCTTGGGAAAAGCAGTGGGGTGCTCTTACCCACTGAGCCATCTCACCAGCCCCGCCATAGGAACTCTTAAGTGAACTTACGTATGCAAAGAACTCCTGACTTGGCCCAACATACAGTCTCCTCGAGAAAGGCTAGCTGTTGCTATTCTACCCCATATGCTTGTAACAGAGAGGATTTCTCAGATATTATAACTTGTCGTGGATTGAATGTGTCCCCTGCTGAGTTCACACGTTGAATTCCAAACCATGGGTACATCACAATGCGACTGACCACTTGGGATCTTTGAAGGGGTGGGTCTCGACCCCCTTGGGGCTTGAATATCAGTTATCCTTCATATCAGATATTTATATATGATTCATAACAATAACAAAATTAGAGTTATGAAGTAGCAACAAAATATGTTTGGGGGGTCACCAAACATGAGGAACTGTACTAAAAGGTCACAGCATTAGGATGGCTGAAAAACACCGCAAAAGTCCTATCGAATATGACTGGTCTCCTAGGAGGAGGAGCTAAGTACGGATGTTACTATAAGGAAAACCCCAGTAGAGAAGACGTCAGCTATGGGCTAAGGAGAGAGGCCTTGAGGGGAAACCATGCTAGATCTGCAAGCTGCCCCATTAAGTAAATGTACTTGCTGCCAAGCCTAAGGACTTGAGTTCGATCCCCGAAGACGCACATGGTGGAAGGAAAGAACTGACTTCCAAAAGTTGGTCCTGACCTCTGTCCCCCCACATATATGCAGTGGTAGGCACATACTAGCACACATACACAGATTAAAAAAAACCATTATTTAATTAAGAGAAAGAAAGAAAAGGAGAAAGAATACAACGTTGATGATGATTTCTATCTCTAGAATGCTGAGACAGAACACTTCTGTTTATTAACTCGTGTTTTGGTCTTTCGTTATGGCGACTTGGCCGAACTCACACCTTGCAAGCGTGAAATTCGTCCTTGGACACTTTTGATGTTTTTTTTTTTTTTTTTTTTTTTTCCTGTCTCTGTTCTTTTCTCAGACTGTCTCCCTGATCCTTTTGCCACTTTCTGAGCCAGAATCCAAATGTTTTTATAGGCTCTTCTGTCTAAATACTAACTACGAGCTGCGGGGTTGAACACAGAAGTCAGACGAGATTAGGTGGAGTCGGGGTGGGCGGGGCCTCGGGCCCCCTAGGCTCTTTCTCTGCCCTCCCTTCTTATTTTCTTTCTGTATGGACTATTTCCCATTGCCACTTCTGTGCCAAAGAATCCCAAACCTGTAGCTCTGGTTTCACTCTTTTTGAAATCTGCATGTAGACTTTGCATCAACTTGTTAGACTTTTTTTTTTTTATAATCACTTCAACACAGCTCCCATTAACGCGCATGCGTGAAGGCCTGAGTCCAACCCTAGGGTTGGCACACAACAGCCAACTCAGCGTCCAATCCGTCACGTTTCTCATATGTGTTTCCCCCCTCTACTCTTTTAACGGTTGTTATTTTCTTAGTGACCAGAGTTATGAAATTTAATAATCATTCATGCCCCTCCCCCATCTCCTCTTACCCCCAAATACTATACCTCATTTTTAAATTTTGTTTTTTAGTTCTCAATTTCTACCTTTCCCCATTTTCAGATACCGTGTGGATCCAGAACTCAGCACGGCGTGCCCTATATTCTACAGTTATGACCTACTTTCTCTTTGGTTTTCAATCTCCACCATTAAGGACAGTTTCCCGAAAGCACAAGTTGTATTATTTTCTTCTCTGAACTTCTGTGTCACTCCTTGGCTAACTTAACAATCGCAGACTGGAATTGTTTCCAGTACGAAAGCTTCAAGGCTTCCTATGATCTGTTACACGCCCTTCCTTTTCAGTTTTGCAGGGTATTTAGAACAAAACAAAAGAGTCAAACAATGGACAGATGGCGCAGCACTTAGGAGCGTTTGCTGCTCTTGCAGAGGACTTGGTTGGGTTCAGTTCCCAGGACGCACATGGTGGCTCACAACCAACTGTAGGGGATCTGATGCTCTCTAGCAGTCTCCCAGAGCACCATGCATGCACGCAGGCAAAACACTCATTCAAGTAAAACATACACATGGACACATATATCCACACTCACGCATGGACACACACACACACACACACACACACACACACACAAAAACCCAACTCTTTATGTTGTTTCCATGAAGGACAATTTCAAAAACCAGTGGCGTGGTTGACACTGCCAATAGTAATCATTTATTCTGCAAAGGTCCTTGTCTTTTGTGACAAGATGCCCTTCCAAATTGTATCCACATGGGAAATAAAATGAAGGCAATTCTGAGTTTCTGCACAAATGCTATTGTGGTGCATTCCAATGAAAATGGCTCATAAGGAATGGCGTGATCGGAAAGGATGATTGATTAGGGTGAATGGCTTTGCTGGAGTAGGCGTGGCCTTGCTGGAGTAGGTGTGGCCTTGTTGGAGTGGGTGTGTCACTGGGGGTGAGCTTTGAAGTTTTAGAAGTTCACTGTCTTTTCCTGCTGCCTGCCCATCCAGATGCAGAACTCCCAGCTACCTCCTCGCCAGCCAGCACCATGTCTGCCTGCGTGCCGACATGCCCCCCCACCCCGCCCCAGCCCCGCCATGAAGATAACCATGACTGAACCTCTGAACTGTAAGCCAGCCCCAATGAAATGTTTCCTTATAAAAGTTGCTGGGGTCATAGTGTCTCTTTACAGCAATAAAACCCAAACTAAGACAGGTATTTTCCCACAGTTTTGTTTTGAGGCTGGGTCTCACTTGGTAGCCCTGGCTAGCCTGGAACTCACCATAGAGACCAAGCTGGTTTTGAGCTCACAGAGATCTGCCTGCTTCTGCCCCCTGAGTGCAGGCATTAAAAGCATTTGTCATCATGTCTTGCCCAGAGACAGCGATCTTACCTCCATGCATTCTTAGTCCCTGTTACACAATGACGGTGGAGTTGGCTCAGTCATTTGGGTGTCTTCAACCCTCATACACCTTGGCTTAGAACTTTGAGGCTGCCATGCCCTCTCCAGCGTTTTCTAGTGGTTCATGTCAAGGGTCACTCTGGAAACCAGCAGAAACGTAAGACTTGATCCACTGCAATCAAATGCATGTTTTGTACGGCCAATGGCCTGTGCCTGAATGCCAGTATTCTGTCTTTTAAACAACAACAAAAAAAAGCCACACATGCAGGGCTCAGGTGTTGGAGCCTAGCCCTGTGTGAGGCCATGTGTTTGATCCCCTGGACTACAACACAGAAAACCACAGTCTATTTCCCAGGTTTCTTGTCTTTCTCATGGCTTCTGTCAGTCTCCATCAACAAGTCTTAAGAACATACGCCTTTAATCCCAGCACTTAGGAGGCAGAGGCAGGTAGATTTCTGAGTTCGAGGCGAGCCTGGTCTACAAAGTGAGTTCCAGGACAGCCAGGGCTACACAGAGAAACCCTGTCTCAAAAAAACCAAAAAAAAAAAAAAAAAAAAAAAAAAAAAAACCAAAAAAACCAAAAAAAACAAACCCCAAAACCAAAAAACCTATTTGTTTTTGTTTTGTCGAGCAGTGGTGATGCACGCCTTTAATCCCAGCACTTAGGAGGCAGAGGCAGGCAGATTTCTGAGTTCGAGGCCAGCCTAGTCTACAGAGTGAGTTCCAGGATACACAGAGAAACCCTGTCTCGAAAAACCAAAAAAAAGAAGAAGAAGAAGAAGAAGAATTTGTTTTATTTTCTGATTACTTACTTTCAACTTTCAAGCTATTTTGGTGCCATCTTTCAGCATGGACTAGGAGAAAGGTTTTTGAGAAAGGACTCCTTTGGGAGCAGGTAAATATAGTTTTTAATCATTTTTACTTGATTTTTTTTTAAAAAAAAGATTTTAATACCCAGAGGGATATCCATATATGACTAAGCCTGAAAAAATAAAGCATCTAATAGTTGTATTGGGGGAAATAGGTCAATTCAAGGCTACAATTAAAAAGGTGTCATGGTGTAGCCATAGTTCTTTCTGAACATCGACCATCAAAACTGTTGACAGATTACCCATTGCATGTTTGTTTGTTTGTTTTTGGCTTTTCGAGACAGGGTTTCTCTGTGTAGCCCTGGCTGTCCTGGACCTCACTCTGTAGACCAGGCTGGCCTCGAACTCAGAAATCCACCTGCCTCTGCCTCCCGAGTGCTGGGATTAAAGACGTGTGCCACCACTGCCCGGCGCATGTGTTTTTGTTTTTGTTTTTTTAATAAAAAATCTGTACATATTTATTTGTGTGTTCACGGATGTGCGTGTGTACCTGTGTACACACACAGCATTTGTGGAGGTCAGAGGACAGCTTTCAGAAGTTGGGGCTGTCCACCATGGAGGCCTGGGGGATCAAATTGAGGTCAAAGCTACCTTTGTTACGGAGCCCTCTCTCATCGACCCCATTCCAGGCGCGCTTAGCTTGATTGTAGAAATGTGTTTGGGGGGCAGTATGCAGAGACTCCATTGGAAACACAATTCTGTTAACGAGATTGCTTCAGCCGTACTTCACCTGATTAGAGAAAAGCCCTATGAATCTTTTTGTTCTGAGCCACATGTAGCTACTACTTCTGCATGCCCAGGTTTTTGTTGGGACAACCAAGGGGCCATGAGTTGCTGCTGCCACCTGGTGGTCAAAATGGGTAACTAACATCTGCCCCCCAAACACGCTGGAGCATCCTACCTAGAGTTCAGCTGGGTTCTACTCTGGGTAATGAACCCTTACTGAATTTCTAGGAAGGCCGGGGGATGTGACAATCAGTCTGGGGGACAGGTATGGATCCCTTCGACCTTTCTTTGTTTTACTGTTTGAAATTCAGTCTGTTTAATTCCACACAGTTACGTTCTTGGAACCCGTAAGCTCTTCTGAGCTTTCTCTCTCCATCCTTGGGCACCTCCCCAGTTCGGCTTCTTCTTTCGGAGATTCCTTTTTTGAGCCATCGATGACACTAACCACGACTTTAAAGCACGAGTGTTATGTTGTCCAGCATTCCCTCAGATAAATTAAAAAAAATTTTTTTTTTTTGCGAACTTCTAAAGTCCTCAGAAGGCTCCAGATAGCACTCTCCCCAAATCTCCTTCTCTGTCTTTGTGCCTAGCTCTTTGCGCGTCTCCCACCCTCTTTTTTTTTTTTTTTTTTATATGAGGCGCGGACATAGAGGAAAAAGGGTCGACTCTTCTCTTCCATTTTCAATTTTCTAGAAATAATAAATGTCGCTTCTTACTACTTTTATCATAAATATTCAAATCACTTCAACTCACTGTGGATTGAATCAGCCTTCTTAGGGGTGTTTGCAAATGTAATCATTACTAATAAAACTGTTTTTAGGAAGAATTTATTCTGAATTTGAACAAATAGCTTAAAAGCTTTGGAACTGTGGGCTACTTTCACCATGGCCATTTTCTGCAGCTGAAAAGCAGATAAATCGAAGGCTGTTTTGTTTCTAATCAAAAAGTATTTGCTACTCCACAGAGTAATTTATCATGCACATTAAATAACATGATTTTTTTCTTCAATGCGCTTAAAATGGGATGCGAGTGCAGAACATTGCCAGGCAATGGTGGTTATAAAACTCCAAAGAGGCCACAAGCACAACCACAGACACCAAGAGGGACTTCACGGATTCAGAATTCTATTTTCAGGGCTGGAGAGATGGCTCAATGGTTAAGAGCACTGACTGCTCTTCCAGAGGACATAGGTTCAATTCCCAGCAACCACATGGAGGCTCACAACTCTCTGTAACTCCAGTTCTAGGGGATCCGACACCCTTTCCCAGCTTCCCTGGGTACCAGGCACTCACGTGCAATATAAACATGTAAGGAAAACACTTATACACATAAAATTAAAATGTAAATAAGTAGCAGAGGAAACCGGAGTTCTGTTTGTTTCAAGGGCAAAATAAATAGCTGTCAGGACTAATCATGCCGTGGATCGCATTACCTCCCCAGAAATCTCTAGTTTTTGGTGGGGTTGCTCAGACAAAGGGCACGAACAATTGTGAATTTGATATAGACATGCCAACGCCAACTTGTCTTCTCTAGAAACTACGGTGGGTGTCTTGGTTAGGGTTTTACTGCTGTGAACAGACACCATGACCAAGGCAACGCTTATAAAGGACAACATTTAATTGGGGCCGGCTTACAGGTTCAGAGGTTTAGTCCATTATCATCAAGGTGGGAACATGGCAGCATCCAGGCAGGCATGGTGCAGGAGGAGCTGAGAGTTCTACATCTTCATCTGAAGGCTGCTAACGGAATACTTCCAAGCAGCTAGGATGAGGGTCTTAAAGCTCACGCCTACAGTGACACACCTACTCCAACAGGGCCACACCTTCTAATAGTGCCACGCCCTGGGCCAAGCATATACAAACCATCACTCACTGTGGTCATTTTCCTTTCTTCCTTTCTCCCTCCTTCTTTCCTTGTTTTTTTCCTTTTGGGCAGAGTCTCTCTGCATAGTCCAATTGTCCCGGAATTCTCTGTAGACCAGGCTGGCCTGGAACTCACAGAGATCCACCTGCCTCTGCCTCCCAGTGCTGGGACTAAGTGTGTGTACCATCGGTACACCATCGGTATACCAATTACCAATCACATTTCTACACTTTAGCTTTTAACACCCAAAGACACCATCACCAAGAAAATCACTTCTCCCTGGAGAAGAAAACTATACTCACTTGGAAAGACCAAGTTACAAACAACAACAACAAAAAGTAAAGAAATGCAGAGTGTTTGAGTTAAATGTGAAGAGCACCTTCCATAATGGTGGTGATGATGATGGTAGTGGTGGTGGTGGTGATGATGGTAATAATACGTCTCTGAAAATACAAAGACAATGTTACAGCCAAATCATTGGAAAGGAGGACATACATTATGATGGCTTTAAAATATATTCTTACATCCTGCCCATATCTGGGAGTGGGGTCAGGATGTTTATTGACTTTCTGTTGTAGGTGGCAGACACATCTTGACCATTTAAGGGTAACTCTTAAATGAATGAAAGTAAACCTACAACTTTAAAGTAAGTGGAAAATAGAAGGGAGGGATGCCGCGCGCGCGTGCGCGCACACACAGACACACACACACACACACACACACACACACACACACACACACACTGCCGCGATGATTTACCAGGACAACGGGAAGGAGAATTATACTCAAAGTGAACCCACAGGTGTCTAACAAACACACTATACTCAAAGTGAACCCACAGGTGTCTAACAAACACACTATACTCAAAGTGAACCCACAGGTGTCTAACAAACACACTATACTCAAAGTGAACCCTGTCTCTTAGTCGTTCAAACAAGCACAAGCAAAGGACCTCGGGGTGAAAGCACATGCCACAACTGCCTGAACTTGGACCCCCAGGACCTGAGTAAAAAGCTGCATGCAGGAGATGGAAAGGACCTGTAACTTTGCAAGCAGGCTAGGCTGGTATAGCAGTAAAAACAAGAGATTTGCTTGCCTCAAAAAATAAAATGGAAGGCAAGAGTGGACCTCCTGGATGTCATTCTCTGACCTTCATAGTTGTGTTTGCATTCTCACATGTGTCACACATACACACACACACACACACACATGTACACACACACACACACATGTGCACACACAGGCACATACATGCACACACATGCACACATGCATACACATATACACATACACACATGCACACACACATGCATGCACACACGCGTACACATTAACACGTGCACACACATACACACATGCATACACATATACACATACACACACATGCATGCACACACACACAAACGCACACACACACAAACGCACACACACATACACATTCACACGTGCACACACATACACATACACACATGCATACACATACACATACACACATACACACATGCATCCACACACATGCATACACACATATGTAATGCTGTTTTAAAATATATTTTATTTGCATGTTTGTGGTTCTTGGGTGTGTGCGCATGCGCGCGGGTGGTGCCCTCAGAGGCCGGAAGAGGAAGTCCTCAGCTCCCTGCAGACTGGAGTTACAGATGTTTGTGTGTAGCCCTGTGACTGTGTGACTGTAGAGAATTGAACCCAGGTCCTCTGGAAGGGCAGCCAGTGCTCTTAATTATTGAGCCATCTCTCCAGCCCCACACAGAAAAATTTAAAAATTAAAATAAAATATCTAAAATATAAGTGAATATGTTTTCAGTTAAGAATTGTATGTTTAAAAGAGTTCTTGCTGTGTTCTTATAGCATGTAGTAATCAATCAATCAATCAATCAAACAAACAAACAAACAAAAATCTTAAAAATAAACATGGAAACAACAACCAAAAGAGAAACTATGAACAAACAAAACTTGTGGGCCACGCGACTACGGAAAACCTAAGAGTCAAAGGCAAAAATTATTATCAGGGATAAGAAAATCAGGGGGTGGGCTGGAGAGATGGCTCAGCAGTTAAGAGCACTGGCTGCTCTTCCAGAGGTCCTGAGTTCAATCCCCAGCAACCACATGGTGGCTCACAACCATCTGTAATGGGATCCGATGCCCTTTTCTGGTGTGTCTGAAGAGATCAATGGTGTATTAGGATACATAAGATAAATAAATAAATCTTTAAGGAAAAAAAAAGAAAGTCAGTGATAAACAAGGAACAATACTCATGAAAATATAGTCTTGGAACAGCATGCAGGCAAGAGCACAGCCACAAAATACTAACTGCAGCCACGGACAGAAAGTGTGAGAAAGGAAAGAATTCTTTACAAGAAAGGACTTTTTTCCTTTCCATCTCTGGCTCCTCAGAGCTGGGATTCCAGCGGGGCACCATTGTTGCTGGTTTTTATATGGGTGCTCGGGTTTGGATTACGGTCTTCATGTTTGCAAAGCCAGTACTTTCTCTACTGATCCATCTCTCTGCTCCTTTCTTCTTTCTGTAGACAGCATCTCATTATGTGGTGTGGGTGTCCTTAAACTTAAGATCTTTGTGCCCCAGCCTCCCCAGAACTTGGCTTAACAGGTGTGATCACCAGGCCCACCTTAAGAGAAGATTTTTTTTTTTAGATTTTTAAAAAAACTGTCATTTCTGCCAGTGTGGTGGCTCATGCCTTTAATCCCAGCACTCGGGAGGCAGAGGCATGCAGATTTCTGAGTTCAAGGCCAGCCTGGTCTATAAAGTGAGTTCCAGGACAGCCAGAGCTATACAGAGAAACCCTGTCTCGAAAAAACAAAAACAAAAACAAAAACCCCAAACCAAAACAAAAAACAAAAACAACAACAAAAAACAAAAAACAAAAAAACTGTCATTTCTTGTAACTGACCAAAAAAAAAAAAAAAAGTTTACTATACGTGATGGCTATTTTTGGTTGTCAACATCTGGACCACATCTGGAATGAACTAAAACCCAAGCATCTCAGTACACCTGTGAGCTTTTCTTGATTAAATAATTTGAAGTGGGAAAACCCACTTCCATCCAGAGCTTTTGAGGTGAGATGATCCACCGCTCTGGGCCACACCTGCCTGACATTGACGTAGAAGAAGGAAGGAAGGCTTTGGGGTTTTGTATGCGGATTCTCACCCTCACTGGCAAGTTTTCCTTCATTGGCATTAGAGCCCACTTCAGCATATACTGAAGACGAGCTGAGACACCAGCCTCATGGACTGAACAACTACTGAATTGCTGGACCTTCTGTTGGTAAACAGCCAGTGTCAAACTAGCTGGATGATAGACTAGTAAGTTCCCCACCCCCTCTCTTGAGTCTATTAGTTCTATCCCTCTACAATCTTGTTTATTTGTTTTTCAGGACAGAGTTTCTCTGTGTAGCCCTGGCTGTCCTGGAACTCACTCTGTAGACCACGCTAGCCTCGAACTCAGGGATCCACCTGTCTCTACCTTCCAACTGCTGAGGTTAAAGGTGTGCACCACCACACTCAACTAGAATTCTGATACAGGATACACATTTAAGATTTTATTAACTGTAGTGTTTTGAGTGAGAATGGCTGGAATAAACTCACAGGGAGTGGCACTATTAGAAGGTGTGGCCTTGTCGGAGGAAATGTGTTGATGTAGGCTTTGAGGTTTCAGAGGCCCAAGTCAGAGCTAGTGGCTCATGCTGTCTTTCTGCTGCTTACTGACCCATATACAGAACTCTCAGCTGTCTCTCCAGCTCCACGGCTGCCTGTGTGTTGCCATGGCAACAATGGACCAAACCTCAGCCAGCCCCAGTTCAATGCTTTCCTTTATAAGAGTTGCCTTGGTCATGGTGTCTCTTCACAGCAATGAAACCCTAATTAAGACAGTGACATAACAAATATGATATAATGGAAGAAAGAAAGCTTTGTGCTACATTATTAGAGATGACACATGATTTTTAGGCATATATGTAACACGTCAGGGTCGCGAGGAAAATACCAACAGATTTTATTGTTATACCTTTTATTGTTAAATTATTAAATTAATTATTGTTAAATTAGTCAATTTTTAAAGACTTGTTTTAAATTGTGTGTGTTTGTCTGTGTGTCTGTGTCTGTGAGGGTTTGTGCATGTGCCCAGGGAGGTCAGACAAGAGCATCACGTCCTTGGGATATGGAGTTACAGGTGGTTGTGAGCCACCTGACCCGGATGCCAAACTCAGGTCTCTGAAAGAGCAGTATGTGCTCTGAACTACCAAGCCATCTTTCCAGCCTTTATTGAGTTATTTTAATAGAAAAGTCATAATTATATTACATTTATGGAGTACACTGACATGAATACATATGTGTGTGTATACATACACAATGTGGAATGGTTCAAGTGATTTATACCTAAATTGACAAATCTATTTACCATTTTATTAACATTATTACATAACAAATCTATTTAACATTTTATTAACAAAATTATTTAACTTTTTGTTTGTTTGTTTGTTTTTGCGAGACAGGGTTTCTCTGTGTAGTCATGGTATTCCTGGCTGTCCTGGAACTCACTCTGTAGACCAGGCTGGCCTCGAACTCAGAAATTTGCCTGCCTCTGCCTCCCAAGTGCTGGGATTAAAGGCGTACACCACCACCGCCTGGCTATTACTTAACATTTCTGTGATGATACATTTAAATTTTATTCTATCCTATTATTTTGAAACAGACAATGCATTATTGCTTGTTATATTAATTTTATATCCACAATGGTTCTCAGAACTCAATCCTTTTGTCTGGTTGAAATCTGGTACTTTTGAACACCCACTGATCAACACTATTCTCCCTACTTCTACCCAATTTCTGATTTTTTTCTTCACACTTTCCATTTTTAAAAGATTTGTTTATTCATGTATATGAGTGCTCTACTTGTTCGTATGACTGCATGGCAGAAGAGGGCATCAAATTCCAGTATAGAAGGTTGTGAATCACCACATGCTTGCTGGGAATTGAACTCAGGACCTCAAGAACAGCAGCCAGCTGGGCAATGGTGGAGCACGACTTTAATCCCAGCACTTGGGAGGCAGAGGCAGGCAGATTTCTGAGTTCGAGGCCAGCCTCGTCTACAAAGTGAGTTCCAGGACAGCCAGGGCTATACAGAGAAACCCTGTCTCGAAAAACCAAAAAAAAAAAAAAAAAAAAAAGAACAGTAGCCAGTGCTCCTAAACTGCTGAGCCATCTTTCCAGCTCCGCCCCCCCCCCCCAATTTCTATTTAAATTCCACATAGGAATTAGGTTTGGCAGCCTTAATCTTTCCATGCCTGGATTATTTCACTTAGCACAATAATGTCTCTTAGATTCTTCCGCGTCGTCCCAGATAATAGAATTTGATTCCTTTTTAGTAATGTCTTAGTGCTTTTCCCAGGGCTGTGACAAGATTCCCGACACAGGCAACTTAAAAGGAAGGAAGGTAAATTTTAGCTGACGGTCTCAGTAAGCAGGAAGGAGCAGTAGGGGGCGCTGGAGGCAGCCGGTCACAGAGAGTGCAGTGAGGAAGCAGAGAAAGACAAATGCCTTTTCTCAGCTCCCTTTCGTTCAGTTGGAGAGCCAGGTCCACGGGATAGTCCTGCCCACACGTAACGTAGTAGGGCGTATATTCCCTTCACAGTCAAACTTTCTCAAAGACACACCCCAAAGCGGGTCTCCTAGGTGACTCTGAATCCAGTCGTGCTGACAATGAAAATTAACCATCACAAATAGCATTTCACCACGTGAGTACACCGCGTGTCCTTTACCCATTCGGCAGGGAATTTGACTCCATATCTAGGCTATTGTGACTAAGGTTTACACCGCTGAAGGGAAGGCAGCTCATGCTCCCGCCACTGACTTCAGTTGCTATGGATACGGATCCAGACGTGTGTGTGTGTGTGTGTGTGTGTGTGTGTGTGTGTAGTATAATTCAAGTTCTACTTTTTTGAGGACCATTCACCATAATTGCCATACTCAACAACATTCCTACCTACAGGGCAGGAGCGTGTTTCCTCTGTCGTTGCTGGCAGGTCTTTCTTTTTCACCCTGGCAGGTGTGGCGTCTCATCACGGTTAAAGCCGCATTTTCTTGATGCTTGGTGATTTCAGCATCTTCTCCTGAGCTTCTTGGCCATCTATACCCTTCTTTTGAGGAGTGTTTGTTAGGACCTGTGCCTATCTTGAAACTGGCTTGTTTCTGTGCTGTTGGGTTGTTTGGAGATTGATAGACTTTGTACATTAATGCCCTATTAAATACTTGGGGAGTACCTTTCCCAGTCGCTGGGTTGTCTCTTGCTTTGGGTAATTATTTGTCTTGGCTTTTAGTTTGAAGCAATTCTCGTTCCCCTCCCTCCCCCTCCCCCTCCCCCCTCGCTTTTATTTCCTGAAGGTTTTCTCAGACCAGATGTCAGAAGCTTTCTCCCACTATGTTTTCTTCCAGTAGCTTTGAGTTTCAGAAGTCTCAAAGTCAGGCTGAGTGGATTTTCATCTACAGTCGGGATACTTTCATTACCTCCTTTACCAAAAGAGTCGGAAGCAAAGTTGAGGTGATGTGGAGGGAATCTTCAGGGACAGGAGTTTGTAGTACCAGTTTCTGAACTGAGCCGTTTGTCTAGATGCTAACTGAAAGTATAAATGAAATGTCTAGTGTAATACTCTACGCTTATAGTATAATGCTCAGTGAAATCTTCCTGTATTATTGAAATAATACAGGAAGTCTTAATGATGCTTCATAAGATCTGGAGAAATCAGGAGACAATTTTTTTTTTTTAAGATTTATTTATTTTATGTATGTAAGTACACAGTTGCTCTCTTCAGACACACCAGAAGAGGGTATCGGATTCCATTACAGATGGTTGTGAGCCACCTTGTGGTTACCGGGAATTGAACTTAGGACCTCTGGAAGAACAGTCAGTGCGCTTAACTGCTGAGCCATCTCTCCAGCCTGGGACAAATATTTTAAAAAATTAAGAAAAAGGTGATAGTAGGCCTTTTAATTTCAAGGAAACAACTTATTAATAAAAACAAGCAAACGAACCCAGGATCTCTGTGTAGTTCTGGCTAGCCTGGAACTCACTAAATAGATCAGGCTGGCCTTGAACTCACAGAGATCCTCTGGCCTCTGTTTCCTAAGGGCTTGGATTAAAGGTGTGTATCACCACACCTCACGAGAAATTTAATAAGTATGCAAAAACCGAAAAGTAGATTCGAAAATAATGTAAATATATTTCTCAAATAATGGAGTGTTACTTCAAATTTTCTTTTACATTTACTTATTCATTATGACTATGTATGCATGTGTGCGTGCATTCATGAGTGTGTGTGTGTGTCCCCGTCCATATACTACAGTGCTCAGACGATTCACTCTCTTCAATGGGCCCCAGGGATTGAACTCTGACCACCAGGCTTGGCAGAAAGCATCTTTATCTGCTCAATAGTCTTGGTGGCCACAGCAATGGAATTTTAAGGAAAATAATTTACCATTCACTTACATTTGGGTTCCCCCATTCTCTTTGATACTTAAAATGGTCAGTGTTTCAGAAATCGAACTTTTAAGACTTGATTTGACTAGAGTGAGGCCATCACCAATAGATATCAATACACCAAATGAAAATCTTTATTTAAATTTATGCTAGAGTAACTGAAATTAACCTCATTTAAAAAAAAAGATTTATTTATTTATGTATATGAGTGCCACTGTACCTGTACAGATGGTTGTGAGCCATCATGTGGTTGTTGGAAATTGGACTCCTGCTCGCTTCAGCCCAAAGATTTATTTATTATATATAAGCACACTGTAGCTGTCTTCAGGCACACCAGAAGAGGGCATTAGATCTCATTATGGATGGTTATGAGCCATCATGTAGTTGCTGGGATTTGAACTCAGGACCTTAGGGTAAGCAGTCAGTGAGAAGAGCAGTCAGTTAAGATGACTCTTAACTGTTGAGCCATCTCTCCAGCCCTAACCTCACTTTTCTTTTTCTTTTCCTTTTCCTTTTTCTTTTTCTTTCTTTTTTTCCCCCTGAGACAGGGTTTCTCTGTGTAGCCCTGGCTGTCCTGGAACTCATTCTGTAGACCAGGCTGTCCTGGAACTCAGAAATCTGCCTCTGCCTCCCGAGGGCTGGGATTAAAGGCGTGCGCCGCCAGGCCCAACAAGCCTCATTTTTCTAATTCCTTGTGCAGAGCGTATCAAGTTCACCACCAGCAGAGGCAGTGCTGATGACAAAATTACCTTATTCCCCTACTCTACACCCCTGAGCTTACGAGTGGGTAAGGAAGCGACTACCAGGAGATGCCTATTGCCCACATGATTGCACCTGGCTTGCCAATGAATTTGTAAAAAGTTCAAAGGTTTAGGAAATAGAGAACACGAAAGCTTCTAGGGAAGAAGAAATGGGGAACCAGTGAGAAGAAAAGACGATAATGTAAGATAAAGATAGAAACATGGCAGTTTGAGCCCAGTCAGACAGACGCACGGGGAAGGGGAGCTAAGTGCACTTTACCTCAGATTAAATTTTGGTTTGCAGTCTTCAAACGAGGACGGTGCGTTAAAATCAACACAATACTTCTGATTGCGTGATTATTGGAGTAAAATATCACCTGAAAGAGGCCTCAGCTTGTTACAGCTTATTTCCCTCACACAGGCCTTCTTCATTAAATGGCTGAAGGTTTGGGAATAAGTATCGGTCCTATTTTTAAGATGCAAATGACAGATAATTAATGAACTGCACTGATAATTACAGGATTTTAATATTCGTGGACATCTGTCACTTTACATTTTAGGATCGTCTAACCATGTGTGCTGCTCCCTTTTAATAGCAGTAATTAAAGTTTATGAACATATCCCGAGTTGTCAGTCTGATGATCAGGAGCTGTCCTTGTTAATAAGTTTTCTATTTTTCTTCTATTTAATTCATTGAATGGGGTTTATGTTAATTCCTTTTCGATTGTGTAATAAAACACCATGGCCAAAGCAACTCATAGAGGAAAGAGTTTATTTGGGTTAAAGGTTCTAGAGGTTAGAGTCTGTTTTGGCAGGAAGTGTGACAGCAGGCAGGGTCGCTGGAGCGGCAGCTGGGGCTCACATCTTGAACAGCAAGCAAGAGGCAGAAAGAATGATCTTGAAACGGTGTGAATCCTAAACCTGCCTCCAGTGTCGTACTTCCTCCAATAAGCCCACCTCTCCCAAGACGCCTTAAATATTGCCATCATCTGGGGACCTTCCATTCAAATGCCCAACACTGCAGAGAACATCTCAGTCAAACCAAAGCAGAATCTCACCATTGGCCTAGGCTGGGCTCAGACTCTCAACTTAGATTACAGGTGTGTGCTTGTAAGCCTGATAAAGGTTATAGATTATCCCAGAATCTTACTCTTTGTTAAGTTTGCTCTGTACTTTTCAAGACTCTTCAAGTCTGCCTTAGCACTGACAGACTCCAGCATTGACCATATGGCTCTACTTCTATGATCAACTATTAATAACAATTATTAAAACTAAGATTAAAAGGCATAGAATAATATCTAGAAACGCTATTGCCTAAGTCATTATTTCATATCTAACGTTATTTAGCGCGTGAGTGAGATGTATCACTGCTTTCCCAACGATCAATTTCCTTATCGTCACTAAGGTTTCTCATTTCTGTGAAGTAACTGTGCCGGGTGCACCTCACAAGTTGAGACATGCCTTTCTGCTCAGGGCTTTCTTCTATCACCAGGTGCAGCCTCCAAATTGATGATTGTATGGGTGTTTGCCTCGTTTTGAAACCTGTCTTAAATGTCATCACAGATTGGATATGATTTTTCCAAATCCAGATTGGATTTGAATCATCCCTCAAGCAATAAAAATGCTAGACACATGGAAAAAAAAGTTTTAGCAAAAATGACAACTCCCCAACTTCAGAAAAGTCTGTTCCTTGATATAAGCTGGGGGAAAGGATATTTAATCAAGAGACTGTAAGAGTCAAAGGTCAAATCGTATGCAAAATAGAACCTTAACCGTAACTGTAGCCTTAGCTCAGAAAGCCAGTTGGCCATTACATAAATTGGCGGAGAGTCAACTGGTATACCTGCTGCAATCCAGGAAGCCAAACACCAGCCTCACCAACTAGTGGCCCAAATGGCCAGGATTTGATTAATAATTATAGTGTCCTTAATTTTAATCTCTGCTTCCAATCTAGCACCAACTAGTCAAGTATGCATCCATAGGCAAACTCATGAGACCCCATTTTCCTTAAGCTGTTTGCAGCTTCCCATTCTAAGAGCCCCCAAGCAAGGCATATCCGAGGCTTTCTCCTTTTCCAGTATAACACTTCCACTTTTGATTTCTGGCTTGGAGTCTCTGCTAATATGCGAGCCAACATGGGTGACTCCTGCCTATAGCAACCTTGGAACAAATGGCCTTTGTTCTCAGGTCACTATTTAATTTCTTTTTTTTTTTTTTTTTTTTAGTTTTTTGAGACAGGGTTTCTCTGTGTAGCTCTGGCTGTCCTGGCACTCACTTTGTAGACCAGGCTGGCCTCGAACTCAGAAATCCGCCTGCCTCTGCCTCCCGAGTGCTGGGATTAAAGGCGTGCGCCACCACGCCCGGCCACTATTTAATTTCTACTTGGTCAATATCTTAATGACATATTGAGTGTCTTCTATAGATGCCCATTTTTTTTTTTTTCGGAAAAGATAGGAATCTATGGGTCCCACCATCTAGTTGGAAAGCTAACACACGGACACAAACTGTTCTTCAAGTATTGTATACAACAACCAGGCTGATTATTACAAAGTAAGTTGCATGGCACCAGGGTCTGCTTTCAAATCAACACCAAAAAAGAATATTGGCTTATTTAAACAGAGCTGGGAGTCTGCTGTCTCATTCAGGCGGGATGTCCTTGGAGTATGGCTTCCTACTGGCCTGAGAGAAATCATAGCAGCGGCATTCGATTCTCCCAGGGCTTCCCTTGGTGTTGACACCCTCCTCAGCACCCCAGTCGCTAGGCACCCTGAGTTTCTCATACTGATCACAAAATGCTACAGAGGAAGGAGAGTAAAACCTTCTCATTGTTTGGAATCTCCAAGACAATAGGATGCAAGCCTCTCTCTTGAGCCTCAGTAAGTGTCTTCGTTGCTTTTGCTGTCAACTCAGTTAAATCCTTGGTCTTGAGATCTTGATTTATTACAGGACCATCGAGATAGAAAATGGTATTTAACTTGGGAGAATTAACTCATTCTCGTAAACACTTAGGCTCAGTTCTGCATAAGCCTTGCAATAGGCTGGAGCAAAAGTGATTTCTTTTTATTATATATATATATATGAGAACACTGTAGCTGTCTTCAGACACACCAGAAGAGGGCACCAGATCCCTTTATGGTTTTTCGAGACAGGGTTTCTCTGTATAGCCCTGGCTGTCCTGGAACTCACTTTGTAGACCAGGCTGGCCTCGAACTCAGAAATCCACCTGCCTCTGCCTCCCGAGTGCTGGGATTAAAGGCGTGCGCCACCACGCCCGGCTCAGATCCCTTTATGAATGGATGTGAGAAACCATGTGGTTGCTGGGAATTGAACTCAGGATCTCTGGAAGAGCAGTCAGTGCTCTTAACCACCGAGCCATCTCTCCAGCCCCTACAAAAGTGATTTCTAATGGACATTGGGAATAATGTTTTCAAAACCACACATGGAGACTGGAAAACAAAATAAAACAAACAAACAAACAAACACAAGCCTTCAAGCTGCTGGTAGGACAACTTATATTCATTCGTGCAATCAGATAGTCTCAGCTGTCCCTCCTTGAGCCACTATGCTATGCTTTGGGGATCCAGACATAAAAGAAGACACTGCACTCCAATGAAAGCCCATATTCGTAAAGCTGAGGAAGGAAAATAAGTGGGCAGATACGATAGAAGCGTTCAGAGGTTTCTATGGGAACCACGTATATGGTAACTTCCTTCTAGAGAAAGTGTGTGAAAGAGAAAGTAAGATGGAAAGGGGGAAATGCGGACAAAGGAAAAATTGGCAAAGGTGGTACATAACGTGAGCTGAGCTGTCATAGTTAGGAGTCTGCCACACGTGAGGGCAATGGCAGCCATGCTGGGGTGGAAGGATCATCTTCAGAAACAGATACCCGAGAATCCTGTGCCTGCTTGGTGAACTCTAGGAGGTCACGTGACTGTAGTTTGGCAGAGGGGAAATGTTTTAGAAACTGAAAAAAAAAAAAAAGTAAGGTGTTGATCATGAAAGGTTCTTGTCTGCCCAGTATAGAAGGCTGGGTTTAGGGCTGGGGTGGTGGTTTAGTGGTTAAGAGCCCTGGCTACTCTTCCGGAGGACCCGGGCTCAATTCCCAGTACCCATATGGGAGCACTCAACGTTCTGTAACTTTAGTCGCAAGGTATCCAACCCACCCCTCTCGGCTCTTATGAGCACTAGTCATGTATGTGGTGCACAGACATATGTGTAGATAAAAGATCCATACCCACAAAATAAGTGAGTAAAATATTTTTTAAAATGACTATTTTGTTGTAAGGGCAAAGGAAGACATTTGAGGGTTTTGAACAGACTTATGCTTTAGAAAAACCATTCTGAGGGCTAAGCAGATGCTACACCGGGTAAGAGCGCTTGCTATGCAAATAAGAACCTGTGTTCAGATCCCCAGTACCCATGTAAAACCCATGGCATGACTGCGCATGCGTGTAACCCCAGCTCCAGGCAATAGGAGAGTAAGAGAAGGAACATGAGCTGGCTCAGGTGTCTGTTGTCTATCACACCGCCCCAGAGAGTGTGGCTTATACTGTGCAGTTTAGGTAGGGCCTGAACGGAATAGTTCACTTCTGTCCTACCTGACATTAGCTATGGTTTCTTGCCTGAGGCCGGAGCATTCACTTGTAAGGAGGTACCGCTGAGTTATCACTGCCTGGAGATGACCGAGGAGATAGAAGAAAAGACCAGCTCACCAACATTCCTAATTTAGGGTGAACTGCCACGGCGCAACCTCAGACCTATCACATGTGCAGATATCCGAACCATTTGCTTGAACTCTACCCTCTATTGTTTTGCAGCCCTTGACACTATAGTATGAAGAATCACTTTGGTCCTCACCTGGACACTTAGTGCTTTTTATAGAATCTGGAGCCAACAGCCAGAGTCCTGGAAGGTAGAAAGACAGACTGCTAACTTGGTATCTAGAAGCTTTGCATTTAAAGTCCTTTGTATGTGTCCATCCACCTATTTTACAAAGACACCTGTCTTCATTTTGTATGGTAGTGTATTTTTGGTAAGGCTTGGTGGTATTGATGTTTAATTTCATTTAATAATAATGTTTGCCGTATCCCTCATGACCCAGGCCTACTGGAACCCAACTTGTATCCATCGAACGCCATTTGCTTTCACAGTCCTGAGACTTTCTCCTTTGCATGTAATTGAGTTCTTTTCAAACACCAATGTAAAGGTCTATTTGCCTTCTGACCCTAAGTTCCCAGAATAATGACTGAGACTCAAAATAGATTTACAAATACCTAGGCCATATAGCCAGGCTTTCCCCCTGACTACCTATAATTTAAAATAACCCATCTATATTAACCTACATTCTGACATGTGGCTGGTTATCTCTGCTCAGGTACCCTGCGTCTGACCTTCCTCTATGACTCTTCATCTGGCTTTATCCCAGAATCTTTTCTGCCCACTGGATGTCCCACCTTTCTTCTTCTTCTTCTTCTTCTTCTTCTTCTTCTTCTTCTTCTTCTTCTTCTTCTTCTTCTTCTTCTTCTTCTTCTTCTTCTTCTTCTTCTTCCTCTTCCTCTTCCTCTTCCTCTTCTTCTTCTCCTCCTCCTCCTCCTCCTCCTTCTCTTCTTCTTAAGTGTCCGTTCTCCTTCTAATCTGAGTTGGTATAATTCCTGGTTTTTGTATCAAGTTGGCACAAGCTAGTCATCAGAGAGGATGGAGGTTGTGTTCTTATCATTGAGCTATACCTCACCCCGATATTTATGCCTTAATATTTATGTCATCTCTGTTTGCCAGTGCATTTTGAAGTCTCATGAAAGTAGTCATATTGATATCTCAGCATTAAGAGCAATGATCTTTGTAGTGGCTATTCCTGGTTGTCAACTTGACTATATCTGGAATAAACTACAATCCAGAATTGGAAGGCTCACCAGTGACCCTAACCTGGAGGCTGGGAGATAGAAGTTTCTGAGCTGGATCTTGGTATGGAGATCTTGAGCCATAGTGGCTATGAATTCCAGAAGATTAAGACAGGGAGATCTCTGAGTTCAAGGTCATCTGGGATTAAAGGTGTGGTGGCACACACCTTTAATCTGGGCTACACATTCAGCTGAAGACCTACATAAGGCATTGTAAGAAGGAAGACTCTCTCTCCTTTGCCTGCTTGCTCTTTGGGACTGAGCAACTGCTAGATCCTTGGACTTCCATTCACAGCTGCTGCTGACCACTGTTGGGAGTTGAACTGCAGACTGTAAGTCATCATCAACAAATTCCTTTACTATATAGAGACTACCCATGAGTTCTGTGACTCTAGAGAACTCTGACTGATACAGTCTTTATAAGTGCTTCTTTTTATGATATGAAGGAGAAAGAACAAGAAGAGTTGATGTGGTTGGATGATGAACTCAGGACTTTGATAAGAAAAGATCAGGGCCTTGTGTCTTGGGTGTGGGTTCAGGTGAATAGTTTTAACTACGGTATTGAAGGCTCTGGAGCTATAGAGGTGGTGGCCCTCATGACCTTGTGAGAATATAGTAGCTTCCTATCTTCTGAGGAGTTTGGAGTAAGACAGGACCTTACAGGAAAGTGTCCCTCTTGGGAATCTGTCAACATGTCTACTGGTTACAAAACCCATAAGTGGGGTCAAATGTCAATGCAACCCGACTCAAGGAGGAAGGGCTGGCACCAAGCAGGTCAGGCTGGGGCTAACATACTCCAGCTGGAACCGGTGAGTACGTTTGATTGATAATCATGCCAGTGTTGGAATGTCAGAATGGAAGGAGACTGTCTTAGCTCCCTAGTAGGAGTCCCAGGAAGCAGGTCTAGCACACTGCTTATATAACTCTGCAATTTAGAAAAATGCAGTGGATTGAATGAAGTGAAATCAAGATAGAGGTTTCAAGGCCTCTGAGAAAAGAATGAAATGTTGAGAGAGACAGAGAAGCCAGCGTAGGTCCCTCAGCGAGAGCAGCTGACTCTGTCTTGAGAAGATGCTTCATTTATAAAGGAGACAAGGACACCCTGGTAAGTGTCCCAGTGCCAACAGGAAACTCCTTGTACTGTCTTCTTAGGTCAAATCTAACATTTGACAATGTCATATTTAACAGCACTGAGGATAAGAGAATCGTAAAACATCAGAGACCAGAAAACTGGAGACAGCTCAAGGATGAAGAACACTGGCCACTCTTCCGAAGGGCTGGGGTTTGATTTCTAGCTCCCACATTGGGTGGCTTGTGATTGCTGGTAACTCCACCTCCAGGGGATCTGACACCCTCTTCTGGTCTCCATAAGGCACTTCTACACTTGTGTACACATATACTCTCTCTCTGTCTCTCTCTGTCTGTCTCTCTTTCTCTCTCTCTCACACACACACACACACATGCATACATACATATAGTCCTTGATAACATCTTACATTGAGTCCTTGGATCCTGTCAATTCCAGAAACATTCTGATCCTGGCCCCTCCAGCCCCAGGTGTCATTGCCTTGGCTCTAGGATGCATAATACGTACATTGATCACATCAGTTGGCTGACAGAGTCTCACCATCGGCTTTGTGAACAAGAATGTCTTGACTCCTAGAATAATACTTCTCATGTAGGAAAAGCCGCAGGGGCCATCGAGATGCCTCGCAAGTAAAGGCGCTGTCAGTGTCTCATTTGTGACTTGAGATCATTCCCTGGGACTCAACATGGTGAAAGGAAAGAAACAACTTTGGGAAGCTGTCCTCTGGCCTCCACATTTGGGTGGTGGTTTACACACATGTACACATGTGAGCCACATACATATACATACACACATACGCACGCACGCAGGCATGCATGAACACACATGCAAGAAAAAAGAAATTAAACAAGTAGCTTAAAAAAAAAAAAAAGAGCCACGTGGATGCTCCTAACCCAATCCTCTTTTGAGTGAGATAGCTGGGATTAGTGACTTCATGGAGTTCAAAGATGGGCCATCTCATCTGATTTACCACTGTAGCTCCTATAAAATGAACAAATGGATATGAATGAAACATGGCCCATGACAGTGGACAGTTACAAACGCAATCACGTCATACCCAATTTTAGCTGCTGCTCTAGCTCTCAGGTACTTATCAGAATATGTTAACCGCAGACCTGGCACATGGTAGGTCGTTACTGATCCAGAAGATACCCAATCAGGAAGGGGAGTCTGTTAGGGAGTGACCTGTAGTGTGCACTTTTACTGGCTTACCCTATTACTGAGCCCTCACATGCTAGCGTGCCGTTATTATGTCTCATGCTCCCAGGACGTCAGGAAGAATTTTAAGGCTTGTCAGGCTGTTCAGCATGCTGTGGGATATAGTCCTTGAAAGCATCATGAGTACTTTGGCTAAAGTCTGTGCTCGCCTCTCTGTCGGATGCTAAGCCAACACTCATGTCAAGTCAAAGCTGCAACCCAGAGAGCTTGGACTTGAGATCTAGCAAATGCATTCCCATTAAACTATTGGCAATAAGTCCCTGCCAATCACAGAAGGGTCTTTATGGATGGCAGCGACTTCGTCAAAGTTGTCTAAAGATTGAAATTTTGTGTGCCCATCTTTTTTTTTTTCCTAAGTTCCCAGAATTCCTCAGCTTAGAAAAGCAGGTTCTATGCACTGTCCCTAAATTCGCACAGAGAATAGTGTGTAGTTTGTGTCAGCTCAGTTGTGTGACATAGTGACACATTTCATTTTCATTCAACTCTCACTGAGAACCAAAGGTGTCTTGGTCTACCTGCCTGTCCCATGACAAAGACATTGGATACATTAGCTTTAAGATACATCTTTCCTTTTTTAATCTCTTAGCAAGGTTAGGGGTCAAATCCAAGGCCTCACCAGCTAGCCAGCCAATCAGGCCTTCTACAACTAAGCCCCAGCCCCAGCCCCAGCCTGTCCCAGGCACGCCCCCTTGGAATCATAGCAGAGCTCTCCTCTGGTTGATTCACGTCTGGTATTCTATCAGCCTGGGTGCCTGTGGCCATAAAGAGCATTCAGCTTCCCAGACAATCTGTAACGAAACAAGAAAATGTCTGCTTTACCTAACATGGCTTTTCAGAGATAAATAAAATTTTAAAAACCACAGGGTCTTTTTCCTGGGGTGCATTGCACATGTGTGAGGAGAGATCTGTGCTTTGTGCCTCCAGCTTTCCTGCCCCACGGGGAAGAGAGAGAGCTGCCAGCAGGAGGACTTGGGATTCCTTACTCTCACTTCGCCACGGATCCAGTGTAATGTTCGCCCAGGGGCTTCTAGTACAGATGTTTTGCCAAAATTTTCCCTTTTTGATTCCAGCATATAATGTCAGCCATGAACTTCGGGGCTGACTTTATGCTTCTTTTAAAATTGTATTTACTGTTGTTGGGTTGTGGTTGTGGCTGTGGTTGTGGCTGTGGCTGGTGGCTGTGGCTGTGGCTGTGGTTGTGGTTGTGGCTGTGGTTGTGGCTGTGGCTGTGGTTGTGGCTGTGGTTGTGGCTGTGGCTGTGGTTGTGGCTGTGGCTGTGGCTGTGGCTGTGGTTGTGGTTGTGGCTGTGGTTGTGGCTGTGGCTGTGGTTGTGGCTGTGGCTGTGGCTGTGGCTGTGGTTGTGGCTGTGGCTGTGGCTGTGGCTGTGGTTGTGGCTGGTGGCTGTGGTTGTGGCTGTGGTTGTGGCTGTGGCTGTGGTTGTGGCTGTGGCTGTGGCTGTGGCTGTGGTTGTGGCTGTGGCTGTGGCTGTGGCTGTGGTTGTGGCTGTGGCTGTGGTTGTGGCTGTGGCTGGTGGCTGTGGTTGTGGCTGTGGTTGTGGCTGTGGCTGTGGCTGTGGTTGTGGCTGTGGCTGTGGTTGTGGCTGTGGCTGTGGCTGGTGGCTGTGGCTGTGGTTGTGGTTGTGGCTGTGGTTGTGGCTGTGGTTGTGGTTGTGGCTGTGGCTGTGGTTGTGGCTGTAGTTGTGGCTGTGGCTGTGGCTGGTGGCTGTGGTTGTGGCTGTGGCTGTGGTTGTGGTTGTGGTTGTGGCTGTGGCTGTGGTTGTGGTTGTGGCTGTGGTTGTGGCTGTGGTTGTGGCTGTGGTTGTGGCTGTGGTTGTGGCTGTGGTTGTGGCTGTGGCTGTGGCTGGTGGCTGTGGTTGTGGCTGTGGCTGTGGTTGTGGTTGTGGTTGTGGCTGTGGCTGTGGTTGTGGTTGTGGCTGTGGTTGTGGCTGTGGTTGTGGCTGTGGTTGTGGCTGTGGTTGTGGCTGTGGTTGTGGCTGTGGCTGTGGCTGTGGCTGTGGCTGTGGTTGTGGTATGTATGATGTTCAAATGTGGACTCCTGGGTCTCAGTACTTAGGTGTAACCAGAGAGCGATGTGAACTCAGCTCTCTTCTTCTATCTTTACATAGGTTCAGTTTAAGAGATCTAACCCCCCAAAAATCGGTATGAGTGTTTGTCCTGCATGTATGCATGCATCCTGAGTGAGTGTCTGGTGCCCTTGGAGGCCGGAAGAGGGTGCCTGATCCCCAGAACTGGGGTTCCAGGCCTTCTTGAGCCTCTCCTAAGAGTACTGGAGATCAGACTTGGGTCCCTTGGAACAGCAAGTGTTTTTTTTGATTTTTTGTTTTTGTTTTTGTTTTTGTTTTCGAGACAGGGTTTCTCTGTGTAGCCCTGGCTGTCCTGGAACTCACTTTGTAAACCAGGCTGGCCTTGAACTCAGAGATCCACCTGCCTCTGCCTCCCGAGTGCTGGGATTAAAGGCGTGCGCCACCATGCCCGGCTTTGCTCTCTCTTTCTTACTTTCACGAGATAATCGATTAGGTTCCTACCTGGAAAATAATACTTGGTTTTTACCCTCGAAAACTTCCTGTGGGTATGAGAAAGGTCACCTCGCTTGTGCAGAAATGATGCAAACCCTTGGATGGCTTTGTGCCCTTATGTGACAAAATTTCCATCCAGATGTTACACTGGAACAGAAATGTGACAGGGACACTTGCTGGAGGGAATCTAATTTGTAGAATGTCCTCTCCTACATCCAATCTGCACTTTCCTTCTTGGGGCTGAGAGAAGTCATCACCAGCACACAGTCACTTGTCCCGGCATGCAAGAATTCATATTCTGCATGCCCAGTCCCCTTTGATTATCTACGTGGAGAGCGCTATTCTGAACTGCAATACAGATGGTATGTTTTCATTATTGTTTTTATGCCCCAAGAGACTATTCTGGGCCACCAACCCACTTCTGTGGGATGAAGGTAAAATGTAACACAAGAAGAAAAATTAAAAAGCATATGTAATAATATTCCATACATGAATGGGGATCACATAAGCCAGAGAGCAGTAGAGAGCATTGACTGGGTGTTAACAGCCATCTAAGCGATTAACATAGCTTGTAGGTACACGCAGCCTTGAAACCTAATCAATATCAGGCATTTCTGGGAAAATCATGGGTTTTCTTTTATTTTTAAGTGTATGTCTTGTAGCTAGGCAAGCTGGCTTGTAGCTATTTGCTGAATCTGCCTACAGCCTGGTAGGATTCTAGAAAGGACTTGTGGTCTGAACTACAGACTGTCCCGTGGTTTCTGCCACCTCTAGAAGTTATAAAGACTGAGCACCTTTAATCCAAAAATTCAAAATTGGACACGATCCACAAACCCTTCCTTCCTATATTCAATGGTTAAAAATGCTGTATGGAATTATCCTCAAGGGCTGGAGAGATGGCTCAGTGGTTAAGAGCACCGACTGCTCTTCTGAAGGTCCTGAGTTCAAATCCCAGCAACCACATGGTGGCTCACAACCACCCGTAATGAGATCTGATGCCCTCTTCTGGTTCATCTGAAGACAGCTACAGTGTACTTAGATATAATAATAATAAATAAATAAATCTAAAAAAAAAAAAAGAATTATCCTCAGGAGATGTTCGAAAGGTGAATGTGAAACATAAATTAATTTGGGCCTTATACTTTTTCATATACCAGTCTTCCAAAATCCAAAAAAAAAATATTCAAAATCTAAACTTCTTCTATTACCAAGTATTTTAGTTAAAGGATATTCAGAGTGTATAAATATTTGTCTAGAATTTTTAGAAGTTTCATTTTTCAGGTTTTTTAAAAAATGACGAAGTTCTCTAGGTTTTATTAAACTCTACTATTCGAAGATATCTCTTCTCCCTGGAAAGGAATATAATCAACATTTTTTTAAAAAAAATACTTTTTTCTTCATTTAATAAAAACGCCAGCTTTATCACACACACTGTCTTCTGTGTCTACGGCGTATTTTCAGAGAATCCATTTAGATCAACGACTGAGCCATGTCAACTCTGTTTCCTGTCTTCTGCCTCCATTTTCAGAGCTTCATTGGCCATTTTCTCCAAGGTTTGTATACATTCGTGAAGGAGACACTAGCTTTGGCACTTAAAGCTTTAGAATAAATGAGAAGCACTTCACAAATATGGATATTTCTTCTTCTGGTAGCTGTATTCTTATTCCTATTAATAGCTGTAGATTCCTCCCCTTCTCACTCTCCCTCTCTCCCCTTTCCCCTCCCCCTCCTCCCCTCTCCCTTTTCCCCTCCCCCCCCCCCCCCCCCCCCCGCCTCTCTCTGTTTCTCTCTCGGCATTGAATTCAGACCTGGGTCCTTATGCACGGGAAGCAAGGGCTCTCTACCTGTGACCCATAGCACCAGACGCAGGCAGTTATAACTAAGTAGAAAACCTTTTCTCATTGTTGATGCCCGAGGCCTTAGTGGTATTGTTAGTAGGAAACTATGTAAGAACTTAACTGTGACCAAGTCTCCCTAGTCATGATGCAGCAATGAGGAGATTGTCATCAATTAACGCAACAGGCCACCATTTTCCTCTCAATGGAGCGTGGGGATACCGCCATTATCTAAAGACCAAAGCCAATGTAATTTGAATTATACCTTTAGGTTGTTGGTTGAAATGTGAAATTTGACTTGGCCCTTCAGTTTCTTTATTTCTATTATTCTAACCCAAAGTGTTTATCCTATGCCATCTTTCTCTTTTGAATTAACTAAGCCAGCAGGATCAATTTAGATACCCAGAGGGCAGAACTTTCAAGTAGCCTCTTATTTAACACAACACAATAAAGCATGCTCCCAACCTCCTGTGGGCCTTGCTAAGAGTTTGTATACTCCACACATAGACCTTCAGAGCAAACATCCTTGGACCCAGATGGCTCTCGAAGCATCTTGTGATTAAGTGATCTGAAGCAAGGGACCCGTCTGTAGCCTGGTGTTGTTAGTAGTTAAATATGGATGGCTTCCAGAATTAGGATTCACTGGATGAAAACAGAGTGGGTACCACGGTCTGTGCTCCAGCCAACTCAGGTTCTTCTCTGGACTCCAAGTGATTTTTAAAAATGTTTCATTATATCTGTAATTAGCCCTGGTAAAGAAAGACCCCTTTAGCTTCTCCGGTAATGCATTGAAGCTCTCGTTATGAATAGACCCCCATGACCCCTAGTGCCTAACTATAAACAAGGGTAGTTACTAGCCTCATTAGGCAACTAGCAGATGGCTGATAAAGTCCTCACTAGTGTTTCAACCCATGTGTGGCTTACAAATATTTATCTTTAAATGGTTTAAAAATATGTTACAGGGGTCTAAGTGCTGTTTACATGAGTGTTAATGCACTCTGATTTTAACAAGGAAGATGTCTGTGATAAGCTTTTGTTTGCTGACTCTACTTGAACTGATTTTCAGGCTGTTCTCTGACTCCCTGCCAACAGAGATGCTGTCCTCCCTTCTCTCATCTTCTGCCCATTCTGCATACATTTATTCGAATGCCTAAGATGAACCAGTTGAAGGCATTAGCTACCACGATGGATGCACCCTAACAAGTGCTCAATAGATTTTTGCTGAAAGACGAGAACCAGAACTAAAGCAGAGTTTTATTTTATATAACGCTGCTGTCCAGTTAAGCAGTTTTTACTGAGGTCCATTAATAAAGCAAAGAACCATATAAGTGTCTTCCTGAAAATACAAAAAACACTTCTGAGAAAATGTTCTGCATCAGTTAGACTTTTCACAATCAAGTCTAAATATGCCTGATAGAATAACAGTGAGTGTAATTGATAATTTCCTTTAAAAATACATGATGATGATGATGACGACGACAATGATGATATTATAATTATATGTATATGTGTGCATGTCTATATGAGAGTATGTGTATTAGAGAATGTTGCGGCCTGCCCGCAGTCCACAATGCGAACGGTTCAACTGAGAATGGCAGTTCGAGCTGAAAAGAGAGGAATCTAGACGGGGCAGAAGAAAGAATGGAGCTAAGACAACATTCTGATCAAAGCTCAATTTTACTATTTCCAGACACTCAGTTATAAAGGAAAGGGGAGGGAACCCGATTTCCCAACAAGTAACTCAGGGTCCAGTAGCAGGACGAACACGTGTGTGCCTCCAGGCAGCAAAGGCAGGGTCCAGCAGTAGGCGTGGCAGGACGAATGAGCAGGTAGCTCCACCCTTGAGCAAGCAGGTTCCAGGCTGGGGGAAGGGAGGCCACAAGAGAAGGCATCTCTGGAGGCAAACAGGGCATCAGATCCCGTAGTTACACACGGTTGTGCGTCCCCTGATGTGGGTGCTAGGAACCAAACTCAGGTTCTCTGCGAGGATCTTCACCACAAGACCATCTCCCTGGCCTCAGCTGAGCATTTTTATGTAGAAGATCTTATCACCTCATTTAGTTGTGTGAAGTCTGAATATCGAAGGGGAAGTTTTCAATTTCCTGAGAAACATTTAAAGGACTGAGTCCAGGCTCCTTACTACTTGGAACCATGTGGGTTTGAATGGTGGGTTCAAGGTGACCCACTCTCATCTCTCTCCACTTTGCTTTGCTTTGTTAAATAAAATTCTACTGCAACTGACTTTGTCTCTCGGCTGAATTCTTTCCTTGGAGAAGAAAAGGCCAATGCAGGAACCTTGAGAGGGTACCATTGTGAACCTCAACCTTTCCTCATGGGGTGTTGTGGTGGCTTAAATTTACTTGGCCGAGGGAGTGACACTATTTGGAGGTGTGGCCTTGCTGGAGTAGGTGTGGCCTGGTTGGGAGAAGTGTGTCACTGTGGGTGTGGGCTTTAAGACCCTCATCCTAGCTGCCTGGAAGCCAGCCTTCTCCTAGTGGTATTCAATCAAAGATGTAGAACTCTCAACTCCTCCTGCACCATGCCTGCCTGGACGCTGCTATGCTCCCACCTGGATGATAATGGACTGAACCTCTGAGCTTGTAAGCCAGATCTAATTAAATGTTGTCCTTATAAGAGTTGCCTTGGGGCTGGTGAGATGGTTCAGCGGTTAAGAGCACTGACTGCTCTTCCAAAGGTCCTGAGTTCAAATCTCAGCAACCACATGGTGGCTCACAACATCTGTAACAAAAATCTAATGCACTCCTCTGGAGTGTCTGAAGACAGCTACAGTGTACATACATATAATAAATAAATAAATCTTTAAAAAAAAAAGAGTTGTCTACGGCCATACCACTCTGAACGCGCCCGATCTCGTCTGATCTCGGAAGCTAAGCAGGGTCGGGCCTGGTTAGTACTTGGATGGGAGACCGCCTGGGAATACCGGGTGCTGTAGGCTTTAAAATAAAAAAATTAAAAAAAAAAAAAAAAAAGAGTTGCCTTGGTCATGGTGTCTGTTCACAGCAGTAAAACCCTAACTAAGGCAGTGGTTGAGTGGGAATTAAATATGCAAAGCATTGTGGGGGGGTTGGGAGGAGGATTGGAGGGAGAGGGGGGTACTGTGGTTAGGATGTCACATAGAATTTTAAGAAATTATGCAAAGCATTTGCTGAGGGCCGTAATTATATAATTGACTATTACTACCCGTTCTTACCCAAACTACTGAAGAGTCAGTTATTCATGTGTGTTCACTGTAGCGTACAGGAATTCATGTTGGATGTTACACACAGCTCGTGCTGACCGGCAACTGTTCCTACCTCGGCTTCCCAAGCACTGGGATGTGCGCACTACTGTGCCCGAGTTTTTACATGAGAAAATGGGAAGCTAGAATTTTTAAATTATTCAAGGTCTCACAATTTTGAATGTCACCACCTCATGGAAACATTTGAAACTGCTGAGTCTCTGAGGTCCGAGGTCAGCATACCACAGTCTGTTTTGTCTGAGGAACCACAGGGGAAAAATAGACCAGAGAATGCAGCAGAGACGCTAGCGGGGCCAAGCCACTCGGAGCAGCTCTCTGTCCTCACGGCAGACTCCATCAATGGCGTCATTTTGTAAGTGTAACCTGGTCTGACTAGCGTGGGTCCATCTGCTGTGTGGCTAGCTGGCTCCGTATCTCTCACAACTTCTCGTACACAGGATCCATTTGGGTTGATTACTTTTAACAAAACAACAAAAAAACATCGACTAATGGGGGCAAATTGTAAGATTTCCATTTGCAGAAACCAAGGTCCTTAAATTAACCACAGAGTTATCACTCCAAATGTATAAACCAGTGCTCTACATGCCCTGGGAAATTTAAATGAATGTATATGTATATGTGTATGTGTATGTATATATGTATGTGTATGTATATGTGTATGTATATGTATTCCTATAAAGCTTCTACCAGTGTCTGGAAGCTGTCATAATATGCTGTCATCTTGTAAGACAAGGCTTGGTACTTACCAGACTTTAGCAACTACTGAAGTTTGGATATGAGCCTGGGAGATCAGCACTGAGTCCTTTCCAGGCCCACTGATCTCAGTCACAGCTCAAGTCAGGCTGACCTGGGCTCCTGTCCTCTGCGCTGTACTCATGCTGGTCCAGCCACCGGGGATACAGCCCAGACAATGAAACGATGTTTAAGTAAAAGAATCTGAAGTGTCCCACAAACTCGTGCGTCTGTGGCTTGTTCTCGGCAGTTGGTGCTGTTGGGGAAGGCTGTGGAACTTTGGAAGGTTTGGTTTAGCTAAAGGAGGTAGGTCACGGATGGGGTAGGTCCTTGAGGGTGTGTTATCTCTGCCCAGTTCCTGTCTGGGATCTCTAGGGGTTCTTTGTTTGTTTTTGTTTTTTTAGCTTTTTATTGTTTCTTTGTGAATTTCACATCATGTACCCCAATCTCATTTCCCTCCCTCCCCTCATACCCACCCTCCACCCGTGCAACAATAGAGAAAAAAAAAAAACAACACCTTCTTGTGGAAGCTGTAGTGTGTCACAGTGTGCCCCACAGCACACCCACGGTCCGCCTCACTTCTTGGCTTGCAGATGTTCACTGCAAATGAGTCATGGCTTCTGCTACTCTATCAATACTGGAACCTCTGGAACCTCACTGGGGTTAGTCTTCTCTCTCTCTCTCTCTCTCTCTCTCTCTCTCTCTCTCTCTCTCTCTCACACACACACACACACACACACACACACACACACACACACTTCTATCACCAGGAACCCGAGATGCTCAGAAGGGAGGAGTCAAAATCTGCAGGCAGAATGCTTGAGAGAACGCCCTCTATCCTCCCAGGAGGTGTTCCTTGCCTGCTTGGGAAGCCACCAGTTATGTGCATGCTAGGGTCACTCGTCCTCTGAACACCTGACAAGAGGACCCTGCGCTATTCTTTCCCTCCATCCTCCCTGCTCCAGTCTGCACTTCCTTGTGTTCACCCCTTCACACACACACACACACACACACACACACACACACACACACACACACACACCCCCCACCCAGCGTGTTGCTCAGCCCGAGGCTCCGACTGTCACTTTCAGGAGAGAGACATCCCTGCAAGCAGGTTCCATTTGCTGTCTGTCCATTTGCTGTTAATTCACATCGGGTGTGAGTTAACCAGGTACAGTTCAAGCCTGAGCTCAGCTGGCGAGGAGAAGCTCACCCAATGTGCAATATTGTCTCTTAGCTTGCTGCCTCATTCTGCAACTGCATTGGCCGTGTGTGTGTGTGTGTGTGTGTGTGTGTGCGTGTGTGACTGCGGCCAAAATGTCAAGCAATTATGTCATACCAAAGTGGGAAAGGCTGAATGCGTTAGTCACAGTCCGAACCAATGTGTACTTCCTGTGCCGAAGAACAAGTGGATTATTTTAGACCAAATTACTTCTTAAAAAGCTGTGCTCTGCTCACTGGGAACTGGAAGAAGCCCACCTAGTCCTTCAAGGTCTAGCACCTTGGCTTGCCAGCAGACTTCTGTGAGCCGGCAAGGGTGGGGGTTGGGCATGCTGGGGGACTAATGACGAGCTGGAGAGAATGTAAGACAAGTCCCTGAACTCACCGCCTGGTGGGAGCTGTACATAATTGATGATACTCCTACACAACAGTAGGATTACTGAGATCTGCTAATATTGATGAATGCTTTTTCATTTTTATTGCGCTTTCCAAGTATGCCAAAAACATTAAAAGTTCATAAAAGAAAATAACTTGGCTCCATCATACCTGATCGCGTCCCTGAAAATGAGTCCGTGGTACCACAAGCTTACCAACCATCTGTGCTTATGGGGACAGTCTCATTTGTCACTATCTGTGGTCCCAGGTGTCTGGACGTTCCAGATAAACTTGGGTTTGGATATTAGCCTTTAACAGAAGCAACAACAGTTCTGGGAGACAAAATCCTATTTGATTCCAGAAGTACTCTGAAAAAAAAAAAAAAAAAGAAAAAAGAAGAAGAAGTAGTAGTCATTTGTAGATAAGATGCTTAAGTGGTCAGCGATGAGTATTTATTACATCAAGCAATATGGATTGGCCTCTTAAGCTTAAAATTTATCCCTTAAATGGAAGCTAGCTTAGAGCCATCTGCCAAGGCCGAGGCTTTGCTAAACCCATAGCTCCTACTGCTGTAGCCAGCAGTGCAGAGTTCTCTCCTCAAAAGCAGATAGGACACAAATCCTTTTATATCTATACACTTGAGAGAAAAATAGGCTCGAGACCAGAGATGTTCTCAACCTGTGGTTCTCGACCCCCTCGTGGGTCACATGTCCGGTATCCTGCCTATCAGATGCTTACATTATGATTCATAACAGAAAATTACAGTTATGAAGCAGCAACAAAAATAACTTTATGATGGGGGGTTTACCACAACATGAAGAAGTGTATTGAAGGGTAACAGCGTTAGGAAGGCTGAAAGCCCTTACTAAAAAGTTGTAGTTAGCCCCTCTCTGGGCTGTGAGGAAGAACTCACCTCTGGACACTGCTGGAAGCCCAGACTCCCTTGCACACTCAGCAGCCCTCCCCTACTCCCCCCTTCCCCCCCCCCCCCCCCCGCCTCAGGCAGAGAAGGTGAGTATCAATTCTAAACTGAAGTTGCCGAGGAGGGCGGCAGGTTACATCAGTCATCAGTGGTTATGGCGACCTTGTTTAATGACATAAAAGTTGCATAGTCACTGGGTCCATAATGGATGTGCGTGAACTGGACATGAACCGTACGGTGTCAAACCACGGAGAGTTCAGGGTTTGTCATCCGCTAGTGTCAACTATTGTGTTCATACATTGCATATGCTGAAGACTGTTTATCTCTGTCTAGGGCAAGAACAAAACCACAGATCAATATACACCATGGCCTTAGTATGCACAAGGAAACACAGTCTTGTACCCTTTCTCCCAGGGCGGCATGTTCTCCATGAGGGGCTCTGAGTCACCGCTCACTGTTCCCAGGGGTCGCTGAAAACACACAAGTCTGAAGGCTGGTGACAACCTTACTTAAGAACATCTGTCATTTACCACCTACGCTTGTGGAGAAAGCATGGGTCCTTATGCCAGAAGCTCAACTTAGCTTTTGATATTTAATGTCATCATATCTTGTCTATTTACTTATTTAAAATGATTCTGATCTTCTTAATTCTTTTTTTAAGATGTATTTATTTATTATTATATGTAAATACACTGTAGCTGTCTTCAGACACTCCAGAAGAGGGTGTCAGATCCCATTACAGATGGTTGTGAGCCACCATGTGGTTGCTGGGATTTGAACTCAGGACCTTTGGAAGAGCAGTCAGTGCTCTTAACCACCGAGCCATCTCTCCAGCCCCCCTGATCTTCTTAATTCTTATTTATTTATTTTATATGAGTACACCGTTGCTTTCTTCGGACACACCAGAAGAGGTACGAGTGATTGTGAGCCACCATGTGGTTGCTGGGATTTCAACTTGGGACCTCTGGAAGAGCAGTCGGTGCTCTTAACCACTGAGCCATCTCTCCAGCCCCTGATCTTCTTAATTTTAAGCATGCGTGAAAGTACATTCTGTGCTTCCTGGGAGATGAGTATTTTGAAACACAATGCTTCGAAGTTATTTTATACTTTTTTTTAATTAGGTACTTTCTTCACTTACATTTCAAATTCTATCCCAAAAGTCCCCTGTACCCTCTCCTCCCACTCCCCTACCCACCCACTCCCAAAGTATTTTGTTTCTTTTGTTTTTTTGTTTGTTTGTTTGTTTTTGTTTTTGTTTTTTGTTTTTTGAGACAGGGTTTCTCTGTATAGCCCTGGCTGTCCTGGAACTCACTTTGTAGATCAGGCCGGCCTCTAACTCAGAGATCCACCTGCCTCTGCCTCCCAAGTGCTGGGATTAAAGGTGTGCACCACCACCGCCCGGCAAGTTATTTTATACTTTTTTACATACCTAGGTAAAGTCGCCTTCAAGTCCTCCTCTTCCCAGCCTAGACATTCCCCCAAATCCCCATGCTTTATATCATCACCCACAATGGGATAAATTAAAAAAAAAAACAAAAACTAACCCCGACTTTGAGGTGGAATAGATGGGTGAACCACAGAAAGCTGGTCGCCTTTGAAATTTCACCAAAGAGGCTAAGTTGGTTTAAATTTCTTTTGAGCCTGATGCAGCCTTCCTTCCAATAAAAACCAATTTCTATCTCATTGACATCCTAACCGTGGAGCTGTAAATAAAGGATAATAAAAGTTGATCAGAGAAGGCAAGTGCAGAGGGGAGGGTGACTAATGTCCCCGGATTCTCTCAAGTGCAAAGGCATTGCAGAGGGCTGTAAAGTTTGAGCATGCGTGGATCTTTTTGATTTCACCCTGATGCATGATTGTGTTTGCTAGCTCATGCTATGTAACATTTCACACCACTACATTCATTTGTAAATTAGATTTAAATCCAGTGTGTTTCTAGGAAAGGGAATAAATGGTGTTAAGAATGCGAAGCAAATCTCCTAAGACAGATTGTTGTGTTTTATCCCTCCCTCCCCCCTCCTTTTTCTTCTTCTTCTTCCCCCTCCTTCTAGAGGCAGAGTCACAGATACAAGACTGGCTTTGGACTTGCTATGTAGTTGGAGATGACCTTGACCATCGAATCCTCCTGCCTCCAGCTCTCCAGAGCTGGATCATAGGTATATATCATCATACTTACATCACATGTTCTATGTGATGTAGGGAATGAAACCCCAGGCTTCATGCGCACTAGTGGGCACACTACCAACTACATTCCTAGCCTCAGAATATTATATTTCAGATGGAAGCTAAAGAGAGAGACAAATACCAATTAAGGGCTTGCTAAGCACACATTATGGCAAGTGCTGTAACACATACCATCCCAGCCCTGAAGAGGAGAACAGCTCGCATCCTCTAGCGGACTCTCGACGAAGTATGGACAGTTTCTAGGTTTAGCCGGCTGGTCTTGCTAGGGAACAGCAGAACTTGTATGTAGACCTGGCATCTTCCAGCTCAGAGTCTGTGTGCCTTCCCATTGTGCCAGGGCGGCCAGAGGGAGATGCCATATCACAGGATACGCTAGTCACATCTACTCTACACACTTTCAGCAGGGACGACATGGTCCACAGTGGGGTAAAAGTGATTCTTGGAAAGATGCAGACATCTTATCATCAAGTGCAGTCCTAATACAGAGATATCCAGGATGCTGGAAGCACTGAAATTTCAGGGGAATGTGGGAGACTCTTGGGGGAAATGACTTAAGAGCCTTCCTTCTGGTATCGAGAGCAACTTTTATTACTTAATTATTATTTATAATTTATTTATCTAGGCTGAGCATTGTTGGACAAAGGGAAAAAGAAAATCCTCACTCACCCTGGGGTGGCTGTTCAGTGAATTGGTCAACCCACTCACTGTTGGTCCAATATTAGGAGGCCAACATGGCGCCCTGGCATCACCTTCTCTTTCTGAATGTGGAAGTCCAGAGAAGGCACAATAAATAGAACCTTCTGTTCTCTAGCTACTCCGGATTCCCTGGTGGGTTTGTCTCCCAGACGAGCAGGACAAAAAACCCTTCAAGAAAATAAACAGCGATTCCTTCCCTCCCCGTGCTTGAAAGGGGCATGGTCCGGAAAAAGGACCGGAAGACTCTCCATCTTGCCAGTTCATGGAGCCTGTTGGATTAGGTCGCCTTGTAGAGCATTCTAGCTGCTTGGGCCTCATGGGCACCAGCGCAGGCTAGTGTGTCATTCTTTCAGAAAAGAAAATGAATTCTTCCATTAGTGTGAGGTTTAAGACCTAACACATCGGAACTCAGGAGTTCTATCCCATGATTCCTACAGGCGACACAGATAGGAACAGTGGCTGCAACAACAGAATTAGGTTTTTTTTATTACTATTTTATTTATTTATTTATTTATTTATTTATTTATTTATTTATTTATTTATTTATTCGTTCACCACTTCCCTGCCCTCGACAGAACACAAACAAGACAGAAATCTTACGGTCTTGCTTAGCCATCACTGAAAAATTGCAGCAGCTAAAGTCCGAGGTGCAATTAAATAAGAAGTAAAGATTCTGAGCCTTCCCTGCCTTGTAGAGAGGCCCAAAATTATTTTCATAAACTCGTATCTTTTCCTTGAGGGAGGAAAAAAGGGATTGTTAAGACTGTAAATGCAGGATAAAGGAAGAAGGCTGTTAATCTCAAGAAGAAAACTGTACATTTAGGTCATTCACCAACAAGCTTGACAAAAAAAAGAAAGAAAGAAAGAAAGAAAGAAAGAAAGAAAGAAAGAAAGAAAGAAAGAAAGAAAGAAAGAAAGAAGAAAAAGAAAAAAAAAAGGTTTCCGTGACCATAAATAATTGGATTTCTTACAGGGCACTCACAATGCTTCTGATAACTCCTTTTCTCTTTATCTGGGGTTTGGTACGTGGTAGGAGGGGGTGGGGGAGAGACACTTCACAGGGGACAGAGGTAGATAAAAGGGAAAGATCTGAGAGTCGCCATTATTACCAGGCTGTATCATTTACCTCAGTTAGGAGTTGCTAGCATGCCAGGTCACCCCTGGGGTCGAGGGCAAGAGGAGAAGTTTACACAGCCATGGAGGGCATCTTGCTGGCTGGGGACATACATCAAAGAGCGGCAGCAAACAGGAGAAGAGAATTTGTTCGGGTACAGAGATCAAGATGACTGACTTCCTTGCAATGTCCTACCACGCTGTTAGGTGTGTTTTACATTTCAACATCAATTCCTTCCTTGCTTTTAGGAAGGAGCGACGTAATTTAGAGATAGATCTGTCTCTTTAGAAGGAAGTGCTTCTTTAGAGCCTGACAATTCTTTCATGCCTTCTACATACCAACTTTAGATTCTATAGCTCTCTCTCTCTCTCTCTCTCTCTCTCTCATTTTGCCCACAATGGTAAATATACATAGCATAAAAACCGCCACTCTAATGATATTTAAGTATATTGTTTGATGATTAAGTATGTTTACTTAGAAGTCAGGCTTTGGGGTAAGAGGCTAATAAGAATTGAGTTTAAGGCCAGCCTAGGTAGCAAACAGAGAAAGTATACACACTTGGTTGTAGTACCATCTTATTCATTTCCAGAACATTTATCATCCCTACCAGAAGTATTAGCTCCTAACTCCCCCACCCCACCCCACCCCACCCAGCCCATCCTTCCATCCCTGGGAGCCACTGTTCTAGTTACATCTCATGAAGTTCACTATTCCCAGGTGCCTTCGGAGAATGACATTGTCTTTTTTCTCTTGCGTCTGGCTTAATTCAGTTGCCATGATATCTTCAATGTTCATGTTGTAGCATGTGTTGGGATTTTTTTCTAGCCCTTTCTGTTATTTTATTGTGTTAAAATAGACATACCGTCTTAACCATTTTAAGAGATATTTTATATATATGTATATATATGTATATATATATATGTATATATACTATACATAATGTTATATTTATATGCCATTGCTACCACCCATTTCTGCCTTGTAAAACTCAAACTTTCCAGGCCTCAAACACCCTTTCTTTTGACATGCCTATTGACATAGGGTCTTAACTAAGTTGCCCAGGCTGGCCTTGAACTCACTATGTAGTTCAGACAGACCTTGCATTTGTGATTCTGTTGCCTCAACTGGGGTTCTAGCTCTGTGACTCTAGGCGCGACTCATCTTTTTACTTAATGGGTGTGCAGCGCTCATTACAGTGCTCATTACTTTCCTAATGGTTAATAATCTTTAGTACCTTTTTTGTGCATCTTGTTTGTTGGTTGGGTTGCCTTTTTTTTTTTTTAACTCAGTTGCTGCTGTTTTTTGATGCACAAAATTTTATGTTCAATTGGTCCGTTCTTTCTTTTGGTGGTCTATGTTTTAGTGTTATATATAAGACATCATTGCTCAAATCAATGCCCTGAAGACTTTGACATATTTTTATAAACATCTATCTATCTATCTATCTATCTATCTATCTATCTATGCACCACACATGTGCCTGGTGCCCAGAGAGGCTGGAAGAGGACATCAGATCCCTTAGAGCTAGAGATATGCATGGCTATAAACTACCAGGTAGGTGTTGGGGACTGAACTAGAGTCCTTTGGAATAGCATCCAGTGCTTTTAATGGCTGACCGATCACTCCAGCTTCTGTTTTGTTATGTTTTGCTTTGTGTGTGTGTGTGTGTGTGTTCCCTCACTAGAGTGTTATATTAGTAAGTTAGGTCCGTGATTCATTTCAGGTTAAATTTTGTGCATGCTCTCTGGCAAGCATTCAACCTCACTCTTCCGAACGCGCACATCCTCTTTTCCCGGTACCTTCCTTGGCAACTGCCTTTCCCTACACCCTTGCACAGGAGTCACCTGAAAATACCTGTAAGCACACACTTCTGGGCTGTCTATTCCATTCCATTGGTCAGTCATTCTGTCTGTCTGTCAGAACCACACTTTGGTTGTTGCTTTTTTGGACTTCCTTTGTAGCCAAAGCTTGAACTCCTGATCCTCATGACTCCATGCATGAGATCTGGAATCACAGTTGTGCGTCACCATGTCAGATTTATGCAACGCTGGGCATTGAACTTGGGGCTTCGTGAATGCTATGAAACCATTCCACTCTCCTGGTGGCATCCGTCGATCTCTATCCATCAGAACCACACTTTGGGCCACTTTATCTTTGGATTAAGCTTTAAAGTTAGACAAAGGCATGTGCCCCAGCTTTGTTTTTCGTTTCTGACATTGTTTCAGTGACTTGTCATCCTTTGGTCCTCCATGTGAAAAGGGTGGACTTTTCTATTTCTGAAAAAAGAAGTGAAATTTTGATAGGGCTTGCATTGACTTTTCAGATTATTTTCACACATTTGACATATTAGTAATATTCAGGCCTCCGATCAATATGCCTTTATTTTTGTCTGTTTTAATGTCTTTAGCAATGTTTTTATAGTTTTCATTTTACAAGTCCTTCATCTCCTTGGTTAATTCCTGAGTGTTTCATTTTGGTCGATGACACTGTTTTTTTTTGTTTTTTGTTTTTTCGAGACAGGGTTTCTCTGTGTAGCCCTGGCTGTCCTGGAACTCACTCTGTAGACCAGGCTGGCCTTGAACTCAGAAATCTGCCTGCCTCTGCCTAGCAAGTGCTGGGATTAAAGGCGTGTGCCACCACCGCCAGGCTGGCATTTCTTTTAGACAGGAACAATTTTGAAAGTTTTGAAGGTGGGTTGGTGCTCCCATTCTTTGCTTTTAAAAACAGAGTCCTCCCTAGCCTGGAATTCACCAGGTAGACTGGGTTGGTTGACCAGTAAGCCTCAAGTATCTGCTGGTCCCCACCATCTCCAATCGCTGCATTGGCTCTTTTTAGTTTGTATTTTATTTTTTGGTAACATAGGTTCTGGGGATTAAACTCTCCAGTCTCATTTATATTTTTTTCTTGAATAACTATTTTTTAGAAGATTTATTTATTTATCCATCTATTTGTTTATTTATTTATTTATTTATTTAATGTATATAGTAAGTACACTGTAGCTGTCTTCAGATACACCAGAAGAGGGCGTCATATTCCATTACGTAGATGGCTACGAGCCACCATGTGGAATTGAACTCAGAACCTTTGGAAGAACAGTCAGTGCTCTTAACCGCTGAGCCATTTCTCCAGTCTCTTGAATAACTATTCTAATTAGAGTTTTTCGTGTTATCCTGAATAGACCTGTCAAAGGAGAGATTACTCCTGATTGTTGAGTTGCATTTTTGAGTTTCTCACTATTGATGCCCATTGGGCGTTTCCATACTCACCTACTGTTACACTGAGGTTCTTTCCTTCTCCTCCGAATTGTCTATCATAGGAAGTGTTCTATTATGTGAAAACCTTCCCTGCCTGACAGTATTTCATGGCAATTCCTACCCCATGGCTCTTGAATTCTTTCTATCTCCTCTTCCAAAAGGTTCCCTGAGCCCTGGTAGCAGTAGCATTAATATAGCTGTTCTGTTTAGGGATAAGCATGCGTCATTACAATCTCTTATCCTCTGTTCTCTGACCAGTTATGCATCTGTGTAGTGACTGCTGCCTACCACCAAAAAAACCTTCTCTGACCAAGGCTGAGAGCAGTGAAGGTCCATGGTCATAACCATGAATAGTTGAAAGGAGATTTGACAGTATGATCCCTTAGCAAAATAAAAATAGCAGGTTCTTCCTGAATAGAACAGCAAAGGCTTGTGCTGTAAGATCGAGAATCGATAAATGGGACCTCATAAAGTTGCAAAGCTTCTGCAAAGCAAAAGACACCGTCAGTAAGACAAAAAGACCACCAACAGATTGGGAAAGGATCTTTACCTATCCTAAATCAGATAGGGGACTAATATCCAATATATATAAAGAACTCAAGAAGGTGGACTCCAGAAAATCAAATAACCCCGTTAAAAAATGGGGCTCAGAACTGAACAAAGAATTCTCCCCTGAGGAATACCGAATGGCAGAGAAGCACCTGAAAAAATGTTCAACATCCTTAATCATCAGGGAAATGCAACTCAAAACAACCCTGAGATTCCACCTCACACCAGTCAGAATGGCTAAGATCAAAAATTCAGGTGACAGCAGATGCTGGCGAGGATGTGGAGAAAGAGGAACACTCCTTCATTGTTGGTGGGATTGCAAGCTGGTACAACCACTCTGGAAATCAGTTTGGCGGTTCCTCAGAAAATTGGACATAATACTACCAGAGGATCCAGCAATACCTCTCCTGGGCATATATCCAGAAGATGTTCCAACCGGTAAGAAGGACACATGCTCCACTATGTTCATAGCAGCCTTATTTATAATAGCCAGAAGCTGGAAAGAACCCAGATGCCCCTCAACAGAGGAATGGATACAGAAAATGTGGTACATTTACACAATGGAGTACTACTCAGCTATTAAAAGGAATGAATTTATGAAATTCCTAGGCAAATGGATTGATCTGGAGGGCATCATCCTGAGTGAGGTAACATATTCACAAAGGAACTCACACAATATGTACTCACTGATAAGTGGATATTAGCCCGAAAACTTAGGATACCCAAGATATAAGATACAATTTGTTAAACGCATGAAACTCAAGAAGAACGAAGACCAAAGTGTGGACACTGTGCCCCTTCTTGGAATTGGGAACAAAACACCCATGGAAAGAGTTACAGAGATAAAGTTTGGAGCTGTGAAGAAAGGATGGACCATCTAAAGACTGCCAAATCCAGGGATCCATCCCATAATCAGCTTCCAAACGCTGACACCATTGCATACACTAGCAAGATTTTGCTGAAAGGACCCAGATATAGCTGTCTCTTGTGAGACAATGCCGGGGCCTAGCAAACACAGAAGTAGATGCTCACAGTTAGCTATTGGATGGATCACACGGCCCCCAATGGAGGAGCTAGAGAAAGTACCCAAGGAGCTAAAGGGATCTGCAACCCTATAGGTGGAACAACAATATGAACTAACCAGTACCCCAGAGCTCTTGACTCTAGCTGCATTTGTATCAAAAGATGGCCTAGTCGGCCATCACTGGAAAGAGAGGCCCATTGGACTTGCCAACTTTATATGCCCCAGTACAGGGGAATGCCAGGGCCAAGGGGTGGGGGTGGGTGGGTGGGGGACTGGGGGGGGAGTGTATTGGGGACTTTTTGGATAGCATTGGAAATGTAATTGAGGAAAATACCTAATAAAAAAAAATGGAAGGTTCTATCTCTTCTAGGGCCTTGGACTTCCTCAGCCAGGGACCTGATGGCCAGGGCTATAGTAGTGTTGAGCACGGGATTTCCTCTTGTGGAGAATAGCTATCCCATAATGGTCATGCCATGGTTACACCAGAAGGTACATCTTGCCTGCCTGGTTAGTATTGCAGCACTCGGGTTCCATCGCTGAGTAAGACCACTGATATCTTTTCTCCCTTAGCAGCTGACAGAACACCTCCGGGCTCTGTGGAGACTAGTCAGCATAGAGGAGTTTTCCCATCCCAGGCACTTTGAGATTGACTTTCAAAATCCTTCGATGAAAGCATGTGTGTCTTCAATCATTGGGTCTTACCTAATCAGGTTTTTAAAGAGGCAGTTAACACCCTCCCACCAGGCCAGAGAATGGAACATACTTTTTTTTTTTTTTAAATTTGCTTTGTGATTCTATTTTTAACTGAAAGCTGTGTTTTTGAACCTATCAATAAGGTGATCGTGAAAAAAATGTATCTAACTCTATGTGCATGTGTGTGTCCTGTGAACATATGTAAGCACAGATATGTGTAGGAGCCCGTGAACATCAGAAGAGGGCATCAGATCGCCTAGAACTGGAGGTACAGACAGTTGTGAACTGCCATGTGGGTCCTGGGAATTGATCCCAGGCCCTCTGGTAGAGCAGTCAGTACTTTCAACTGCTGAGTCATCTCCCCACTCCATGTGATTTTAAAAATCATAGTCTCACCTTCCAGATTTCGCTTTTTAAAAAATGATTTGTATTTTGTTTTTGTTTTTGTTTTTTAACAAGACAGGCTCTTACTATGTAGCTATGTCTGGAACTTGCTATGTAGAACAGGGTGGCCTCAAACAGCTACCCACCTGCCTCTGCTCTGGGTGTCTAAATGCTTGTGCCACTATGGCCAGCAGGATTTGCATTTGTTGTTATTATTTTTATTATGGTCCCTCTCTGTGACAAAGATTGACCTAATGTGTGCCTTTACCTGGGCATGCGTGGTCACTTTGTATTTTCCCCATAAGTCAGTTGCTTTTGAATGTACTAATGTTGTTAATACCAGGACTCAGATGAAGAAAAGTGAGAAGGGATGGAAGCCAAGGGCAAAGGTGGAGGCTTCTTCCATTCCCTGGAAGTCACTAGGGCCCAGAGGGGAGGGGCTTGCAGCACAGCGGTGCAGAACAACAATGGCCACAATCTTTCCATTTGCACCCTCACCATCACAATGAGCAGCTAGCAGTCACAGCAGAGATTCTGCAGATTTGGAGAGCTGGGTCTCTTGAGTCCCTTGGTTTCTATGCATTGGGTAGCTGCCAGCCTCCGGCCTGGAGGTGGAAGACAGGTGGATGCTAAGATGTAAGAGATGCTGGCCAAGACTAGTTACAGTTAGCCAACCGCTCAAGCTTTACCCTGAAAACTGCAGGCCTACAACAGACTCTTGAGTTCCAAAGTGGTTATGTTAGCCACTGTGGCCGTGCTGTTGTTGTCTAGGAGGGAGATACATTCCTAGAGACTTCGTACTTTATCATCTTTTCTTCTGCTGCTTTTAAAAAAGGGGGTAACACTCCAGTTTAGTGTGTGTGTGTGTACCAGTTCATCTCACATTGTTTTCACCTTTCACATCAGTTCATCTTTTGATGAACACATTATTTTCACCTTTTGAATAAAGTTGCTGTGCTCAGCTGTTTATCAATATCTGCAGAAATCCCAGGTATCAATTCTTTGTGGCTTAGGTTCAGAAATATGACAAAAGCGCAGTCATTAGATTGTATGTCAATGTTATGTTTCATTTTAACGGTGCTGTTATATTGCTATATTGTTCTCTCCGCTCCTGTGTGCGTCCATGTGTATGTGTGTGCACGTGCATGTGCGCGCACATGCACACAAGTGTGCACACCTTTCCCTCCTTTTGTCCATTCAGTTTTTGAGATAGGATCTCTCTTTGTAGCCCAGGCTGACCTGTCACTCATAATGTAGCTTGGGCTGGCTACCAGGCTCCTGGCGATCCTCCTGTCTCAGGCTCATTAGTGGTGGAGTTGTAGGGGTGTGCTGCTGTCTTGTTGGGAATTACGTGACATTTTCCCCTTGGATGCTAGGCAGTGAGCCCTGAGACTCGTGCACGCAAAGCAAGCGTCTGAGCTTGGTCTTTACCCCTGAAAACATGTCTGCAAGGTAGACGTTTCTATTGACAGATATTATAAAATTGATGATACTCTCTAACGGCCTTGACTGCTGGGTCTTAACTCCCAACAGCAGGCATCTACACAGTCAGCAGGCGAGATATACCCAGTGGACACCGTCAGATACTGTTTCAGTGAGAAAATGTGCGTAGCTTTCAATATTAAACCACAGACAGATGGAGAGTAAATGTCACTAACCCGAGTACCACTAAACAGCAGACAGTTGGGATTTGCATACACATGACGGACTAAGACCATCCCATTTCATCCAGTGTCCTGTTTCCAGAACAGGGAGACTAAGGAGATATTAGAGACTCGGTTCTAACCAGGCCTTTATCCAAGGCTTACTGGATGACCTTGAGCCTCTAAGAGCCGGGGCCCCCTAAGGATATTTGAGTTAAATCTTTTCTAGACTACCTTTGACCTTTACGGTTCTGTGACTTAACAGCTCCTTTAAGGCTGTGCAGTTGTCACACATCCATAACTCCCAATTCTGGCTCCAATCACCCTTAAGAAGTCTGCAATGATCCCTCACTGGTTTTTGTTAGATTTTTTTTTTCCTTTGCCTCTAGTCAATGGAAACTCCTCAGTTAATGATAGATTTTCTGTTACGGCAACACCGGCTTTCTGTAGCTCTGTCTGCCTGACCAGAAGACTGAATGTTTTTCTTGTGGTATTTCCTACCTAACCATTATGGTGTCTAAAAAGCGTCAACAGGAAGAGAATCTCCCAACTTCAGGGAACTCCTAAAGATCAGGTGAATGAAGAATGCTTTTACAATAGCCTCTGGGTAGATACCAGTTTTCCTGCAGTTAAAATTAAATTAAGGGTGGAAAATAAGATTTCTGTGTGCGTGCATTTCATTTGCATAGAGTCACAGGTTACTGTCCCTTCAAAAGCTACTGTGACATAAATATGATTTTCCAAGTTGTTATAAAGAAGTAATTTGAATATTAGTCCTGGAGCTCCAAGTTCAAACTAGTTGCTTATTATAATTCCTGTTATAATAGTGCTTGAAGGTTGGCCAGAGTGTTTGAGGGCCACTGGGGAGGCCTGCTGACGAGAGCTGTTGATTTGCAAGAAGGAAAAACACTCTAAGGTCGAAGTGCACTTTCTAATTAGTTAAAATCATGGCCAGGCGTGTAGAGGAGAGGGCTGATCCTGCGAAGCCGTCCATGTGACATTCCGGTCTCCGGTTCTGCCATGGGTCCCTATGTGCAAATGGTTGGCATGTATTTGTGCTCTGTTGCAAATATCACTTAACTTTATATGATGAGTGGCTTGGCATGCAGAGGCTGCCGCTCTCTGCAGTGATTAAGAAAACCAGCAGATCTGTGTGTGTGCTGCCGTAGGGAAGCAGTAGTGTGGCTAGATAAGCAAAGAAAGCTAGCCCTGTTAAGGGGAGCTTTAATTTCGTCATACTAAAATGCGACCCAGTGTATACAACAGACACGGGCCAGCCAGATGGCTCAGCAGCTAAAGGTACTTTCTCCCAAATCTGATCACCTGAGTTCGATTCCCCAGGACCTACATGGTGGATGGAGAGAGCTGAACCCTGCAGGGTGTCCTCTGACCTCCATGTGCATGCTGAAGGAAATATGACTAGTTAAAAACACTGCTGTGTCTGTCTGGTTTAAAGACAAATATCTCCATGTATCTGTTACCCAAATGATCGAGAGAACCCATGGGCCTGTGTGCTGACTTCCGCACTTTTGAGTAGAGTTACCTGTTCCTATAGTACACATAGGAAAGATACTGATGTCACTTGTTTCAGGGAGGTGTTGGCAGGAGGACAGATTCAGGAGTGAAGAATTGGGAGGGGAGTGAGGGAGAGAGCAAGTTGAAGCAAATAACTTAGTTCACAGTTTTCAGCATGGAAGAACTAGAAGTTGATGAACGTTAGGGAACACTTTTCACAGTCACACACATCCTGGGTAATAGCATAAGGGAGCTGGTGGTGCAGGGATGGCGTAGGTAGGGAGGGTCACAAGCTGAGTGTTTGCCCTGCCAACAAGGTGAGTTCAAGACCAGTCTGGGAAATTTAGTGAGGCCCTGTCTCAAGAAAACAAACAAACAATAACAACAACAACAACAACAACAAAACACTGCTAGGGATGTATCTCAGTGTTAGAGTTCTTGTCCAGCATGAATAAGGACTTAGATCCGATCGTTATAACCATACACACGCAAAAGGAAGTGTCCTAAGCTCTCATCTCAAAGTGAGGAGATAGCATTCCTTTTAAAAACGATAACATTTCTTTTGAGAATTTCATACATGAGAACTGTATTTCCACCATTTCCGTTCTCCCCTGGGCCCCTCCACTTCCTCCCGTGCATCCCCAGTTCCCTCTCTAGTTCATGGCCTCTTCTTCAATCACTATGTTACACATATCTCAATGTATGTGCATATGTATAGAAAAATATAATCTGCTCAGTCCACTTGGTGCCGCTCATCTGTATAGGTGCTCATTCTTAGCCAAAATTTGTAAGCCTCGTTAAGTGTCCAGTTCTAGAACAGGTCTGGTACATTGTTATACAAAGACTCTCGGGCTAAGGCGGTCATGCTGGGCACCTAGTGTTTACGATGGAAGAACTTGTGATCAACTTCAGTTAGAACATTCTTCAGGAGGCTGAAGAGGTGGCTCAATAATTCCCAGCATCCACATGGTGGCTGACAATCCTCTATAACTCCAGTTCAAGGACCTCTTCTGTCCTCCGTGAGCATCAGGTGTATATGTAGTACATACACATATGAAAAGAAAACATGCATATACATAAAATAAAATAAATCAATATTAAAAAATTGACAGCTTTAGCATGTCTTATTTGGGTCTGTAAGAGCTGTGTTTATTTATTTTTATAGTTTTACCTTTTCAGAGTTAATCATTCATTTAATTGTGGATTTTTGGCGTTGTTGATTGCTGTAACGCACTGTAATTTGTGCATTTTTAGGGACCTGCTTTCCACCACAGGCCAGATCCAGGCTTTCAAAGGACAATTTTTAACTTTGATAAACCTTACAAAATTATCTCTTGCCAGATACAGTGGCACACAGCTGTAATCTCAACACTTAGCAGGCTAAGACAGTGGGGCGGCATGGCTGAAGTCAGTCTGGACTGTGTAAGAGGATCCCATCTACAAACAAACAAACGAACAAACAAACAAACAAACATTCCAACAAATAATCTGCTACGCAAATTTTCTTTTTAGCTTCTAAAGTAAAAACTAAACAACCATTATGGTGCTCAACTTTATCCATTCATTTATCGTGGAAATTGGATTGCACCTGGTGATTAGCCAAGGTATATGTAAAATATGTCTGGGAAGAGCTACAGGGTTACTTATCTTTATTGCACCTATATGTCTTAGTTAGAGGGGGAAAAAAACTGGATTTATTGAACGGTTCCACAGAAGAGAATATTATTCAATTATTCCTTGTCAGGCTTCTTCATTCATAGCTTTCCTGAAGAAAATTGTCAATTCCAAATTTCCTTTATAGGTCTCAGAGGCTAGTAACTTATTGGATACAGAAAATGTCTTGTTTTCAACTTATATGTGTGTGAAAAATCACCTCTTAAAAAGCCTCAAGTGTGATATAATGCACAGCTTATGCAATAGTTACTGGTAGATAGAAGTGTATTTATAGAGAGGCACGGATATATATTCTTGAGCTTCTCCACACGTCTCCAAGAATCTTCCTTCTGAGCTCCATTCCCAGGACATTTTGTTTAGACTAAAGGAAAGATGACTATTTGGCCTTCAGTGACACACCTCATTATTTATGAGGTGCAGTTCAAAAGTTAGTCTAGAAATCAAGACGTACCTCTTCATTTGAGCATTCGGAAAGACTCCAAGGCCCTGAATATTTATGACTTTTTGGGTATTTGGGAACTGGATTTGTAGATTATTGCCCGAAATGGGTAAACTGAGAATTTGGGTTTAGATTTCCTTCATAACTTTGACATTGTTGGTGCTCTGGATGGCTGATGGAATTCTACTGTCTACAGTAATGAAATCATGATTCAAGGTTACTGTTTGTTCAGGGCACACAGGAAGAGAGGCAAGGGATCCCGCGCTGCGTTGGTGATTTGTAACTAGGAAGCTCTGCTGTGAGGAACTACAGGATCAGGCATTCATTTATGTAAAACCGTGCATCGGAGAGAGCTAATCCCTCTCTAATGTCACCTTATTTCACAGAATATTAATACCAGAAAATGCAGTTGCATATGGCTTTACGTTTGATTCCAACTAGATAAGCCCTTTTTTGGTCCATAAACAAATAACAAGGATTTCAAGGTGGTAATGTAATTTCAGCAATCCTGGAGACTTTTGAGGCATGAGAATACATATTCAAAAGCACCCTCCCTTCTACTGGTACCTTAAAAAAAAGGACTCCTCCATGGGAATACCTGATGGTTTCAAAAAGTGCTTCTGGATACTAGCCAAATACTAGCGAGGATGCTGCAGTTTCGTCCATTTTTATTTGTTTACGATAGAAAAGGTACCATTCGATCTTCTTGGTGATAGAAACTCGCCAAGTATTCTGCAACCTTTGGTATTACTTCAGTAAGCCTTGAACCCACAGACAAAATCTGCAAATGGGTGTACTAATTAATAAGTAAATAATAAGTAACTAAGATTAACCAGTAACCGTAGCCTGGAGATTGGGCACATTACAGTGTGAGTTTTCTCCATCTAAAGTACCTGAAAGAAATTTAGAGTTTGTATTTTCCCTCCTTCTCTTCCTTCCTTCCTTCCTTCCTTCCTTCCTTCCTTCCTTCCTTCCTTCCTTCCTTCCTTCCTTCCTCCCTTCTTCTTCTTTTGAATCTCACATAAACACCATAATAATTGGGAATGGGAAGCAAGCCTAAACACAAAGTTAATTGAGATTTTGTAAATAATTTATACAGGGGTCCTGGAGGTAATTTTATATATTAAGAAAATAATTTTGTACATGAGACAAAGTTTGTACATGCTGAGCCATCAGAAAGGGAAGATGTCCTAGCACCAGGGAAACAGTCTGGGGTGGTTTCCCACAATCATTGTGTTCTCAACGTGTGCGTGCGTGTGTGTGTGTGTGTGTGTGTGTGTGTGTGTGATGTGTGACATACATATGTTTATGGATGCCAGAGGTTGGCATCAAAGCATCTTCCTTGACCAACCACTCTCCTTCCTGTGTTTGAGACAGGGACACTCACTGAGCCTGGAACTCAATTTTCGAGGTTATCCCGGAATGCATCTGTTTCCGGCCCATGCCTCTTCTATTCTGTGGTTACAAATGCGTGCCATGGCACGTGATTTCGATATGGATGCTGGGGATGTAAAGTCAGGTCCTCATGTTTACATGACATCACCTGTCTTGATTTTGTTTCCTGTTGCTGTGATAAAAACACCTTAAGAAGAGCGACCCTGGGGGCAAATACTTCCTAAGGAAGTTGCTCTTGTGGATGAGGGAACCCTTTTCTTCCGAAGAGGAACCTCCTGTGGTAGAGGTTTGCCCCACGGCACCTTCCCTACCATCCCAGTATAGCAAGGACCGTTCAGTTTGGTGACTTTTATTTCTTCAGCAATTATATCTGCTTTCTCAATACCAACCTGAATGCTCCCCTAGCTTGAAATTTTTCTGTGTCAAACAAATGAGTCCATTACCTCTAAATCCATCTTCACTAAGGTTCTCAGGACAAAGGCAGAATGAAGCCATACTCTTCACCAAACTACCACCAGAACTGTCCGAAGCCTGGTTCCTCGTAGAGTCCTTGTTCACCTCTGAAGTCTCCTAACCTCAGCCTCCCATTGTCTGTGTTTCTTCCCATACACTTGTCTTCTTCTGCCACAGAACAGTTTCAGTGGCCTCTGGAAATACCTACAGAGCAATGGCTCTCAACCTCTGTGATGAACACAGGTTCATCACAGCCACGGCTCCACCTCCTGGTTCTGCTTTCTGTCTTAGCTTCTTTTCCTGTTGCTGTGATAAAAATAATAATAACAACCCAAGAGAGAAAGGTTTCTTTGCTCATAGTTCAAAGTTTAGTTCATCATGGTGGAGAAATCAAGGCAGCTGGAGCTTGAAGTGGCTGGCCCCATCCCACAAAGTCAGGAGACAGAGAGGGAGCCACACAAGCTACTGTCCTGATCCTCCTCTCTGTTCACACTGTCCAGGATTTCTTGCCCGCAATTAACACAGCTCTTCCCACATCAACTGACATAATTAACTCTATTACCTATAACAGCAGTTCACAACTGTGGGTCATGACTCCTCTGGGGGTCAAACAACCCTCTCCTATGGGTCATATATCAGATATTCTGCATATCAGATATTTACATTACAATTCATAAAAGTAGCAAAATTACAGTTATGAAGTAGCAATGAGAATGATTTTATGGTGAGGGGGGTGTCACTGCAACATGAGGAACTGTATTAAAGGGGCCCAACATTAGGAAGGTTGAGAATCACTGCTCTATAATTATGTCCAGAGGCCTCTCTCAGGTGCTTCGAGATTGTGTCATAGTGATGATAAACATTCATTACATCACCCACAATTGAATGATGTGTGGGTGATTCTGGGAATGTGCAGAAAAGATATATTGCAATCAAAGGGGTCTGAGAAGGGCATTTCCTCCTTGAAGGTGTTGAATAAACCTTGCCTCTAGTCACAAACACTTGAATATTACTTCTTGTTCTTGTTTGAATAAGAATGGCCCCCCAGAGACTCATGTGTGTGAATGTTTGGCCCATAGGGAGTGGCACTGTTTGAGGATGACCTTGTTGGAGGAAGTGTGTCACTGTGGAAGCAGGCTTTGAAGTCGCATATGCTCAAGCTAGGTCTACTGAGGCACACAGTCTCCTGCTGCCTGCATATCAAAATGTAGAGCTCTCAGCTCCTTCTCCAGCACCATGTCTGTCTGCACGCCATGATACAAATGAGCTAAACTTCTGAAACTGTAAGCTAGCCCAATGAGATGTTTTCCTTTATAAGAGTTGTTATGGTCATGGTGCCTCTTCACAATAGAAACCCTAACTAAGACACTTTACTCATGAGGTTAAACAATAATACTTCTCATTATTGTTGTTGAGCAAACATTGCAATTTGTTTTTACCAAGGAAAACATTGCAATTTGTTTTTCCTAAGTTGTGTATATTCAGTCTGTATTTACTTAGGATAGATTAAAAAATAACTTCAGCCTTTTTGTCTTAGTGAGAAGACCCTTGCTAGCTGTTGGTCTGAGGGAGAACGACTCACAGGTGATAGTAAGGTGAACTGTTCCTTGGTTATGTGATGTCTGAGAAGACTGGTATGTCGAGCCTGGCTAAGTGCCCACCAGATGGGTTTTCTCTTGCCAAATTGCTGCTTCAAATCTCCATGGTTTCATAGGTGAACTCTCCTAGTAATTGGTGGGCACTGAAAGCTGTAGTCAGAGGAAGGGTTTATCATCTTGAATCACAGGATGGAGAAGCCAACCAACAGAAAAGAGCAGCTTTGCTCCGGAGCTCTAAGTGCTGTGACTCAGATAAGGTATCAGTTTGCTTTTTATCCACGTCTCAGTGCAGGGCACGTGTTCCGTCTCTGCAGCCATACTTGCTCACATGCCATTAGAATGCATTAGGATGGCTCGAACCTTCGATTCACAACTTCCTAGCCAGCAGCATTACTCTCTTGGCTGACAAGAATAGCAGAAAGACAATTCCAGGGTCGGATATGCTCTCTCTGTAAAGAGGACATTGTAGCCTTCTCATCTTTGATTGCATCCTTGGCAAAAGCTGAGATACTTGCACACCAAGTCTCTTGCCAGGGAGGTGGGTGGTGAGGGATGCAGTGGCCATTTCTGACTATCACACACACACACACACACACACACACACACACACACAGATAGATGTACAGATTGAGAGAGAGAGACAAAGAGAGATTGATGAAGAGAGAGAGACTGAGAGAGACAGACACACAGATAAAATTATACACTTCTGGAACCCTGGGCAACAGTTTTTAAGAAATACATTGCAAAGTGTTTAGAAGTAAAAATGTCATGATATCTACAATACATTTTTATAACAGTTCATGAATAAAATGAACTCATTTAAGTTACACGACGTGGAGAAACTTTTGTTTATTCAGGATTACAACCATGAAGATGGTCAATTTTTTAAAAAGTTTGTGTGTGTGTGTGTGTGTGTGTGTGTGTGTGTGTATACACTATGCATGTATGCCAAAACTCACAATTCATGATCAGAGGACAACTTTCAAGAGCTGGCTCTCTCTTTCTGTACGTTGGTTCATAGGTTGTCAGGTTACCCAGTGAGCCATCTTTCTGACTTGAAAATTTTAGGGAAATCTTTACTGGCCTCTGCTATAGCTTGAATCTTAAACATCCTCCAAAGGCTCATGTGGCCAAGGCTTTGTTGTCAGCATGACAATATTGGGAGGTAGTAGACCCTTTAGGAGGTAGAGCTTGGTAGGAGGTCTTTTGATGACTAGGGATATGACCTTAGGAGCCTTGTGGGATTCTGGGTTCTTTGCCTCTTTGGCTTCCTTGTCAATATGTGAACAGCCTTGCTTTTCAATGTACGCTTGCCACATAAGCTACCAACAGGCCTAAAGCATAGGGCCAACCCATTGAGGGCTCTCTCTCTCTCTCTCTCTCTCTCTCTCTCTCTCTCTCTCTCTCTCTCTCTCTGTGTGTGTGTGTGTGTGTGTGTGTGTATGTGTCTAAATCTCTAAAACTGTGAGCGTTTCCCTTCAGAAATTCGCCTCTCGGATATTTGTTAGAGTGGTTTGAACGAGAAATGTCCTTTCTTGGCTCATGTATGTGAATACTCTGCCCACAGTTGCTGTTCGCAGGAGGTTATGGAATCCTTGGGAAGTGTAGGTTTGCTGGAGGAAGTACGTCACTAGGGACAGGCTTTGCGAGTTTATAGCTCCGCCCCACTCCCTGTTCTTTCCGTGTGCTTCCTGTACGCAGATAAAATGTGATCCTGTTCCTGCTGCCAATACAATAGCCCTCTGGAACTGTAAGCTACCATAAACTCTGTTTTCCTTAAGTTGCTTTGGTCATAGTCTTTTAGTATAGCAACAGAAAAGCAACCAATAGAGCAATGGAAAGCCGACTAATGTACTCACAAAGAAAGCCTGCCTTTATCTATCACCTTCCCATCCTTTGGCCTCTCTAGTCCTAGATAACCATGAATACAAATACTTTCTGGGTCTATAGACCTCTCTGGTCTTGAGACTTCATGTGAATGTTGAAGTTTCTGTAGTGCTGCAGACTGAGCCGGGGATCTCAGCACATATTAAACAAGCACTGTGCCATATTGCCGTCTAGTATATATCAAGGTCATTCATGGTATAGCATGTATTAATATACCATCTCTTCTTATCGATAAGTAATATCTCATTGCATGCATGTACTGCGTATTTTTTCACCCGCTGATTGATGGACATTTGAATTGCTCTTCCATGTTTACTATTATGATTAAAACTGATCGACGCTATTGTTCCAGTTTATGAATGGATCTTCTTACCTCTTCCAGGGGTAGGCTTGCAGTTGACTGACTCGGTCATCCAGGGAGCTGGATGATGTCAAATGTTTTCATGAAACAATGGTGTCTGGGATCACTTGACTTCAGCTTTCCAGTCTGATGAGGGGGCCAGCAACAAATTGCAACCTTTTTGCTTATCAAGGACGACTTCACTTTCATTGTTGAAAGCTTGGATTGATTCAGGATTATCAAACAAGGGATGCAGTCCCTTTTCTGACCTCCTCCGGACTCTACACACTTATGGCACATACATAAGATACTCACCTAGACAAAAATTAAAACAAATATTTTCTTTTTTATAAAAATAAAATCTATCATTTCTTTCTTTCCTTTTTTATGTGCATCGGCGTTTTTTGCCTGCATGTATGTTTGTGTGAGGGCGTCAGATCTTGAAGTTATAGATGGTTGTGAGCTGCTATGTGGGTGCTGGGGATTGAACCCCCCCAGGTCCTCCAGTAGAGCAGCCAGTGCTATTAACTGCTCAGCCATCTCTCTAGCCCCCAACAAACATCTTCTAAAGAATGTTAAATTTGGAGGTTGGAAAGATGGCTAAGCAGTTATCCACTCTTCTGACTTCCTAGGAGACACACACACACACACATACACACACACACGGTATGCACAGACAGACACACATTAATAAGTAAGTAAGTAAATATAAACTTAAAAAGTAAAACCTGCATATCATAGTAGGTCTTTACTGATGCTCTAACATCCAGATGCAATTGGAGAAAGACCCGAGGCTAAGATTTTTATTTTCCTTACTTGTTTCTGAACTCTGGGTTGCTTTTCAAATTTGCAAATTACGGCTAAGCACATACTAACATTAAGTACATTAACATTCCTCAGCACAAATGTCACAGTGAACACAAAGCCTGTCCTCTTACCTAGAGCATATGGTTTTAACAACAACAGTGATAATTTTTCATGTACCAGAGATGAACAGTTTGGCTTGTACTTTTTTTTTTTTTAATGAATTCAATCTGTTCTTGGTCCCAGGCTTGTAGTGTGATTCTTTCTGTCTGAATGGCTCTCAAAAATGAAATGACAATCTGTAGATGTGTCTCTTTATCAACAAGGGTATTGAAATTTTGGAAGACACGGGAACAGATGAAAGTACTTGGTTCAGGGAATGAAAATTACATATGGACAGAATCCCAATACAATGAGCTGATCTGCTGTTCTCTATTGAACAATTAGTCCTTGCCTGACTGCAAGGGCTTCTCACCTTGTCCCGAAAGAAACAAGGAAATGTGGGTTTTTAGGCTTTCCAGAAAACAAATATTTTTGCATTTCCAGTCTCATTTCAAGTTTCATAGAGTGTGTTCCCTTGCCAAAGAGAATAATTTTGCTCCTCTAAGGCCAAGTCTCTGTGCACCTGAGCTGTGAGTGCGTTTATGTCTCTGTGCATACAATGTGATCCTGTAACTACAGTATAAATGTGAATACGAATAAAAATGAACTAGGAGTGCTTAGTGTCTTGATTACTTTCATTTATAAAAGGTTTAAAAATCTAATTCATAGGCTGGAAAGATGGCTCAGCGGTTAAGAGCACTGACTGCTCTTCCGAAGGTCCTGAGTTCAAATCCCAGCAACCACATGGTGGCTCACAACCATCAGTAATGAGATCTGACACCTCTTTCTGGTCTGGTGTGTGTCTGAAGGCAGCTATAGTGTACTGACATATAATACATAAATAAATCTTTTTTAAAAATCTAATTCATTTCATTTAACCTCTTTGAAGATTTTACTTATTTATTTATTTATTTATTATTGTATGTGTGCATTTAGTATGTATTATGTATGTATGTATGTATGTACGTGTGTGCACATTGCTGTACACTGATATGCATGAGGGTGTGTGCATGCAGGTACCAGAAGAGGGCATTAGATGTCCTCCTCTATGACTCTGCCTATTCCTTTGAGGCAGCATCTGTCTAGGCTGCAAGCCAGAAAGTCCCAGCAGTCCTCCTGTGTCTGCCCAGCTTGGAGCTAGGGCTAGAGGCATTATGTCTGTTTGTTATGCGATCGCTAGGATCCAGACTTTGGTCCTCATGATTTCAGAGCAAGAGCTCTTCTTAACCATTGAGCCATCTTTCCAGCCACTTGTCTTATCTGATTTTTAATATCATGGAAGCTTCCATGGCATAAAATTGCTTGGCAAAATATTATAAGTAGCACTGTAAGCATAAATCTGTAAATATATTACACATGCACAATAAAAATCACCAGGTGTCCCTTATTTTGGAAGGTGTCACAGAAAAAGCTAAGCACACATAAAAGTAAAAAAACAAAAAAAACAAAAAAAAAAAACTGAGGGAGAGAGACTACTTGTTTGTTTTATAAAACAGGCCAAAATATTGATGGCACAAGTTCTTTTTGTGGATGCTCTCAGACCCTTCAAAATGCAGCATATTGAAATGTCACGCTTATTCTGTATATACCTCCATCAATAACGATTCTTCCAGTGGCTGCATCAAGCCTCTGCCCACCTAAGCGCAAGCAATCATCTCAGGATGGGAACTGAATTGCCCCCTCAAGCAAAAATAATTTCCTGGACTCTGCTGGCCCCCTGCTTGAGCTAATGATCAACCAAGCCACCAAGACTGTTTGATTATGCATCTTTCTTAACCCTGAATGGTTTTCTCTTTCCCTATTTAGACCTGGGACTGTCTGACGACGAGGGTGGGGGAGGGGGGCTTTGAACAGCATGCCCCTGTTTTTAATCAGTATGGTCATACTGAGTCAATTTTGTTTTCCCACTCCACCAAGACTTGTTGATCTCTCTTCTTGAGGTAGCGATGGCCCAGTCTAGTTTGTTGGAACCTGGAGAATCAGGTCCATGGCCTAGAACTCTGGAAACAGTGTAAGTGGATATACAGTGCCTCTGGAGGAGAGGAAGTATATATTACAGCTATTAGGTTCCTTGAATCCAAGCACTCCAGGAAAGGTCAGGTGAGATTTTAACACAGGGCTCAGAAGGGCATGAGACTTAAAATGAGAATCACTCATTTCTGAGTTTTCTGTGTAATCTTTTCAGATTGCAGTTGAAGGGTCCTCAGGGGCAGCATAGAGCATACCCAGACACCAAGTACTCAGCACACAAATGAGATTTCCTTATCCCAGAGGGATGAGGGGGCGTTTGGGGGGGGACTCCTCTGGATTGGGCAAAGACAGTAGCAGGCGTCTCTGTTAGGAATTTTAGGAGAAAAAGGGGAAGTCTGTGCCAGGATGAGTTGGTTGGTCCTGGTTGGACAGGTTAGTCAGTATAGCCAAATAATGAATCTTGATTGGTGGATCTTGGTGGTCAGCATCAGGTATGAGTTAGGTATAAGGAAGTGGCCAAAGAAGGGAATAGACTTTTGTGACTAGCTTTAGGACCATGGGAGTGCCGAAATAAGAAAATCTAACTGATTTAACAAGGGAGAGGGAAGCAGGGGAGGGCGAGACCTGCTGGAGCCATGTTTGCAGTGATCGGGCTTGTTAGAGAGTTGTAGGTGAGTGAAATCAGAGAAAGAAAAATTTGACATGAGAGGAAGGAATCTTGCAGTCATAAGCTTAATGAGAGTCCCTTCAGGGTGGCCAGAGAAGAGGCATCCGGCCCTTCTAAGTTCTCCTCTTCATGCTGCCTTCTGAGCCTCCGCTGGTCCATCGTTGATGATAGTTACCTATGCCCCATAAACTGCTGGCATCCACTGTTGACACCATGGCCCTAGACTTGTCTACTCTCTTGCTGGCTCGGGCTAGCTAGCCAACCTTGTTCTGTCTTGGCTCCATTTCAGCTGTCCCATAGCTAATATGTCGAAGTCTTTATAACAATTCTTATAAAATTAGCACTTGAGAGAAAAAAAAGGAGGAAGGCTAGACCTTTCCCATTTCCACATCTTCTGAGGCCAGCTACAGCTAGCCCGTGCTACTGGCTCAGCCAGAGGTGTTCCAGAGGATCTGAGAATACCATAGGGCTCATTAGAAATCTAAAATACTCCATCTCTGTGTTGGGAACAGAAGACCATAATGATGCAGGTATGGATATCCGATATGAATCAGCTAAAAGATGGTTGATGATGTTGGACATCTGGGGATAACGGGTCAGCACAAAATGGCCGACACTGGCTGTCCAAGGAACCCCAAAGTTAACATGGATCCAATCTGTTGTGGAATTTTCTATAAATATGCTCTTGAGGTCAGGAGCCTGGACCTTAACCAACCTGCCCATTTGTTGAACTCCATGTGACCCATGTGTGTGTGTGTGTGTGTATGCCTGTGCCCCCCTGCATGCCTGGCTACCTGCTGGAGGCTGCATGCCAAGCAGCCTGCAAGCCTGTGAATAAAGTATATTGATTGGCCCATGGTTTCTGAGATCTCTTCAACCTCTAGGTCTCCCAGAATCCTCAGTTCTTGGCATCAGCCATGGACCTCACACACTGGATGGAGTGTTAATATGCCAATGAGACATATGACACATGGAAAGGATACAACATGTATGGCATAGCCTGTACTATGCCAATATGCTTTTGTTAAGGCAGCATAAAAGCCCAACCTGTACAACAGGGCCACAGTCCCTGCTCGAGCCCACTCCCTCTCCTGGGACCGTGATCTTTCATAGTAATTTCTCTCCCTTTGCTTGCTATCTATCATCTCTGTCATTGTTTTGTTTGGGGGACACAAGAATCCAGGACTCCCTTCAGAGATATCCCTTGAGTCCGGTTCTCAGTCAGGGGTAAGCATTGTGTCTTTGGTTTCCTCTTTGGGAAGAAAGAGGAAGTATAATTTTCATACTTTTCTGGGATTTAACTGGAATTCCCTGAGACAAAAAAAAAAAGATTAACAAAGGAAAAACAAATAGAAGTTTATTAACATGTAGACAGCATGTACACACGAGAGAAAAATACAAAGAAATGAGTAAATCTCAAGTGTAGATTGCAAAGAAAGGGTTTAAGCTTCAGGCTTAAATAGCAGCATCCTTGTCAAAAAACAAAGGATGACTGGTGTGTGGGAAGGTCCCAGGATTTTTTAAAAAATGGCTAAGAAATAGGCAGGAAGGTACGTGAAACAAAGGTAAGGTTTGCTACATGTAGTTCAGTCAAGTTCTCATCGAGTCCCTGGAGACCTTGTTATCATTTTCTTGCTGCTTACAGAGGGAGAGATCGCCCTACAAATGGAAATTTCCTTTATAGATGTAAATTTTTCCCACAAAAGAATACTTTTTTTTCTTTCTGAGCTACAGCCTGTGTCAGAAGCATCTCCAGATAACCAGCTCAAAAGAATGTATCAAAGAGGCACCTTCTGCTGCCTCTCATTTCTGTAGTGGTGTGATGCGGTGGTGCGTGCCCAGCCCCTTTCCTCCACCCATCTCCATCCTTCTCGTTCTTCCGTTGTCCCTTCTCCCATTTCTCTTTGGTATTATCAAGCAATCCATTGCTATGACAAAATACCCAAGACAAACAAGCCGTATAACTGGAGCAAATAATTTAAGGAAATGAAAGACTTGACTTTGATCATTTGGTCTTAGTGTTTCTGAGGCTATGGTTAGGCAGAATAGCGTGGGATGGGACAAAGCTGTTTACTTCACTGTTGTATATGGTGTGTGTGTGTGTGTGTGTGTGTGTGTGTGTGTGTGTGTGTAGAGGGTGGGGAGGGAGGGAGCAGGGGCCGGGGTGTGGATAGGAGAGGGGGACAGAAAGGTAGAGGGAGACTAGGGACACATCCCCAACAATGACCTGCTTGCTCTAACTAGACCCCACTACTGAAAGTTTCTATCACTTCCTATATAGCCCTTTAAACTACTAATTTATCAAAAGATGAATCCTTTTATGGGACCAGAACTCTCACAATACAGTTGCTTTCCAAAGTCCCTACCTTCGTACGCTGCTGTCTTGGAGACCAAGCCTTTAACACATCAGGCTTTAGAGCACATTGAAGATCCAAATCACAGCACCCACGTTCACTCTTCCTCCTTGTTCAGGAATACCTCCTGAGTACCTACTATGTGCAAGGCATTATATAAGACACGTGGTGCTTATGAATAATATAAAGATTCCCATTACATTTTAGTGAAGGGAGTTAGACAATAATAAATAGGCAAAAATAAATGTCTAGAATGTGAGATATAAAGCAGTTTAAGTGAGATTGGGAGTGGCCAGTTTGGGGAGTGCATAATAGGTCATAGTATTAAAAAGAAACAGCTGGGCTAGGCAGGATAGCAAGGTTCTAGGGAGACCAAAGCTGATACAATTTGGGGGTTATTCTTTTAAAAAGTGAGAATGGAAAAAGTACTCCATCAGATAAATATTTACTTAGTAAGAGATTTACACTACCTGATGAAACCAGAGCTCTGAACGCTGATTAATAAGAAAAGTGATGGAGGTGGTGGTCCTGTCCTTACATTAAATGGTTTACTAGAAGGTATGGAGGTGTGCCTCTCAGGTATAACTAACTGCCGTCTGGCTCCATCATCGACAACTGCTGGCAACTGTCCATGCACACAGGGCCAGCTCAAGCCTCAAGCCTCAGAAAAATCCGCCACTTCAGTCAGGAGAAGAGAGATGTGTTCAGGGCCAGAAAGAGAGGAGCTAGCCAGGAATATAGATATCTGAAGGAAGAGAGTTCCAGAAAGAAGAAGCTGAGAACGGATTGGTTATACAGTCCCCAACTGTGCCAAAAGACTATTGTGCTGCTATGAGGGGGTTACTTCCTGCTCCTCTTCTTCTTCCTCCTGTGCCTCCTCCTCTTCCTGTTCCTCCCCTCCTGCTCTTCCTCTTTCTTCTCCTCTTCGTCTTCCTCCTGCTCCTCCTCTTCCTCCTCCTCTTGTTCCTCCTTCTGCTCCTCCTCCTTCTGTACCTATTCCTCCTGCTCCTCTTTCTTCCAGACACAGACCCACTCTGTAGCCCAAGTTGACCTGGAACCTGTGGTCCTCCTAACACAGCTTCCTGACTCCTGGAATCTGGTCTGATTCACCCAATGAGCAGGACAGAAAGCCTGTGATGTTCACACAGTTCATAATCCTTCTGATGACACTGGATAGAGAGCAGAGCCCACACAGCTCTGGAGCAAGGCCCTGATATGTACTTGTGTGCCTCGCAAATGATACACCCTGCCTGTGATCCTTCTCCTGGTGTACCAAAAAGGAGTTGTTTACAAAGTCTGTGCTGGGCTGTTTTAGAAAAGATGTTACCTGTGGATTGATAGATGCTATCAGGAATATAACTGATTAGGGTTGTAGTAGTGTACTGTCATCTGTCAGGAGCTGGGTGGGTTTTCTCCAGGGCTGCTACAATTTGGAAGTTCAAGTGCTATGTGAACCTTAGTATGTCAGTGCAGAGGCAGTGGAGCCTCTAACCAGAGGGGCCTGTGTGAGGTGACGAAGCCTTGCAGCATTGAGAGTTTTTCCTGATGCACTAGTGCTTTTTCTCCATCCCTCCCCTCTCTCCTTCCCTACCCCTTCCCCTCCTCTCCCCACCCCTCCCCACCTCTAACCTCCTTTCCCACACCTCTGTATCTACAATGCGGTATAGAAGCTCTCTCGTCTCATGGTCTCTCTGACATCCCGTTCTGCTCAAACATGTGGGCTAAGCATCCTTGGACTGAGCCCTCCTAAACTGTAAGCAGAATATGTCTCTTCCCCTTTTAACTTGCTTGAGTCTGGCATTTCGGTCCCAGCTGTGTAAACGTAACCTCACCAGGAGCTGAACAGATGAGGATGTCCATTCGGGCACTTCTAGCTTCCCAAGTAGGCCAGTTCTGTATTTGGTTACATCCACAGAGAACGGAAGTAACAAAAGGCAATCAAGACAACTCTTATAAGGACAACAACATTCAACTGGAGCTGGCTTACAGGTTCAGAGGCTCAGTCCATTATCATCAAAGCAGGAGCATGGCAGCATCCAGGCAGGCATGGTGCAGGAGGAGCTGAGAGTTCTACATCTCCATCTGAAGGTTGCTAGGAGAAGACTGGCTTTCAGGCAGCTAGGATGAGGGTCTTAAGCCCATACCCACAGTGACACACCCACTCCAACCAGGTTACACCCACTCCACACCTCCAAATTGTGCCACTCCCTGGGGTAGGGATACTCAAACCACTACACCATCTTAATCTCCTTTCTAGTTTATTAGACTTTTACCCAAGTCTGCACCTGTTCATATACATGTGTTGTTTTTTATATACCCTTCCCAGTTGTTCAGTTGGTTCACAAATTGCAGAAGTGTGTGCATGCTGCTGGATTCTGAGTGTGGTCACCCTGATTGTGAGTCCTGCTGCCTAGAAAATGTCTAGATTAGCTTTTCTGAGGTAGATGGTTGCCTTCACTATTAGGTTCTGCCACACGGCCACCGTTAGTTACGTGCTGGCATTTCCCCCGACACTGTGGAGCGCTGCTTCCTATGATCATACCCTGTCAGCTCCAGCCTCTAGAAGGACACCACTGTCCAGCTTCTGATACACTGTGGATAGTGAATGTCCCCTGAAGGCCTGGTGGCAGGCCTGTGGTGCTCTTCAGAGGCTGTGGAACCCCAGGAGGCAGGGCCTAGTGAAAGGAGACCAGATCATCGGACAGGTACTCTTGATGGAAACAGTGGGCCTCCAGCCTCTTCTTCTCTTTCACTTCTTGGCTACCATGACCACACAATGCCATGTCATGTGACCTTGCTATTGACCCAAAGACAATAGGGCCATATGACTGTAAACCAAACCTCTACAGCCATGAGCCTTTCCTCACAGATTGTCTGCCTCAAGTATTTCATACAATGACAGAATTCTTTCTAGAAAATTCCTTACCATCTCAGTAAACCAGGTCCTCTGTGTGTGCATAAGGAATAGAATCAGCCAATGATGTCACTCAGCCTTTTTTTTTTTTTGGTCTTTCATTCCTTCTTTGGTACCCTGTTGGGGTGTTTTTGTAGTCTCACTTAATTACCAAGGGCAATTATTCCCCCACCACCACCACAGAAAAAAAGCTGTTTTTAGCAACATATCAGAACTGGGTATAAATGTCCTCATCAAGAAATCCAAACCTGAGCTACAGGAAGTGCTCCTCCGTAAAGAGTTCTCTTACAGCCCTGGGTCTCCGTCTCCCCCCATCACGAATGGAGGGCCATTCAGAGTCTTGCCCCGGCCTCCCAACTGATATTCCTAACTTTAATATCGACGCCTTCCAAGCTAGCCTTTATGTTGCTGTTAGATTATCTTTTAAAAACATTTTTTTTTCGTGGTGGTTTGAATAAGAATAGTCTTCATAGGCTCATTTATTTGAATGTTTAGTCACCGGGGAGTGACATTATTTGAAAGGATTAAAAAAGTAGAATAAAATCCGGCCACTTGGAGCGGCAGACCGCTGTCCCACAGTCCACGGTACTGAACCAGCACGATGCTGGAATGTAACTGCCGTCTAATCCTTGAGTAATGGAGACTCTTGCCTAACTTTCCCCATAATTATGGAACAAAAGGAAAAGAGACCGAGCATTGTGTCCTGTCCTTCAATGCTATTCTTCACAGCTATGCTAAGCAGTCCTGTCCTCCACACGGAAGGTGCAAGCCTCTTTTCTATGAAAAGCCGACTGACCGACTGACCATACAAAGGAGTAGAGGATTTCAGCAAGTCTTCTTTTCTAGAAGTAATTTCATTTGGCTGTTGGAAAAAACAACAACAACAACAACAAACCCAGACAGGGAAATGGTTTTTGAAAAGATTCTAATCCTCATGTTTTCATAATTTGATAACTTTATAACCAAGGATGATTGAAAACCAGAGGAGGGATTTCTGTCAAATATTGTAAGACAACGGACTTGGGAGCCTTGGGAACATAATCCTAGCAGGGCCACAGATCCTTCCTTCTGTGGCTGTGAGATAGGAGAATGTACAGTTCTGCCTGGAGGAAGATGTGGATAGTCGGTAAAACACCAGCTGATGTTGTCACAAATCATTGATTCCGATGACTCCCATAAAGATTATCGAACCTGCAGTAGTTGCTCCATAAATGATAAAAGAGTTTGTTCCCTTTAAGTCTCCAGGTAGCTACATTTCAGATGAACGCAACTTGGAGAGCCAGAGTGATGTCAGTCCTGTTGAAAAGTGGTTAAGTTTTTCAGACAAGAAAATACGTTGAGATCTTAAAGCAGTATCTACTACTGACAGTTGTACTATACAACAAAAAAAGCCATTAGAAAACTTAAGCCAGTGTAGCAAGTTTATGTAGACCATATTTTTGTTTGAATTGAAACAATTATTTTTACTTTTTTAATCAACAGGTAAATGTGTGTATAGTTACATTACATAACACAATATTTTGATATATGTGTATGTTATGGAATGGCCAAATCCAAATATTTACTATACATTGTCTCACATACTTGTCATGTTTGTGTGTGTGTGTGTGTGTGTGTGTACACATACAATATATTCTTAGTATATTTTATATATGTAATTGTGGTGGTTTGCATATGTTTGGCCCACGGGAAGTGGCACTATTAGGAGGTGTGGCCTTGTTGGAATAGGTGTGGCTGTGTCAGGGGAAGGGTGTCACTATGTAGGTGGGCTTTGAGGGTCTCTTGGGCTCAAGTTCCACCCAAAAGAGAGACTCCTCCTGGCTGCCTGCTGAAGACAACCTCCTCCTGGCTAGAATACAGTATTCTTTTGGTTTCCTTTGGATCAAGATGTTGAACTCTCAGCTCCTTCTCCAGCACCGTGTCTGCCTGCACACTGCCATGCTTCCCACCATGATGATAATGAGCTGAACCTCTGAATTGTAAGCCACACCAATTAGATGTTTTCTTTTATGAGTTGCCTTGGTCATGGTGTCTCTTCATAGCAATGAAAACCTAACTAAGACAATAATATAAAGATATTAACTTAAAATTATTAGATGTGTTTGTGTTCGTGTGTGTGTGTGTGTGTGTGTGTAGAGCCATGTGTGCACAAATGTGTGGAGGCCAGTGTCACCTAGGGTATATTCTTCTTTTTCTTTTATTATAAGATTATGGCCTATCTTTGGTTACTTTGTGAGTTCTTTCTTCCATTCCTCTCCAATCCTTTTCTTCCACTCTTTCTATCACTAGATAGGAGAGAATGAAGAATAGAAGGGAAAGGGGAAGACATTATCATTAGACTACTTCCTGCTGATCGGGGGTATTGAGTTCCTTGGGGCAAATTTGATCTTCACTGTTAGGATATCTAATTTCCTCTTCTTCTTTCTTCATTTTTGCACATGACTACTTAACAAACCATAACTAACAGCAGCCAACAGCAACCAACCAACAACCTAATCTGGCCTCTTGAGGCCCTAGCATTTACAGACCCTCCAAAAAAATCCCCAGAATTCCAGACTTCACACAATTGCAGAAACTATCTGCTCTTGGTAAAATCATGCCCCTGCTTATATATAGCATGAGGTAAGTCCTAGCCAGCTGCTGTGGACAGTCTGAAGCAGCCCCATATGCCACACCTGGTATTAAAACAAAACATATGTCCATATTATTTCTGTTTTCTAAAGAAGCCAAAACTTTATAACTGTTACTACATAGGGTCTCTTTTTGGCTTGGAACTCACTGTGTCACATAGAATAGCTGGTTGGCAAACCACAGAGTTGTGACTCTTTATACCTTCCCAGTGCTGGCTTATAGCATGAACCACCACACCTGACTTTTATTTGTGTGTGTGTGCATATGTATGTATGTACATACTTATGATTTTTAGAGACAGGGTTTCTCTATGTAACCCTGCTTTCCTGGAACTCACTCTGTAGACCAGGCTGGTCTTGAACTCAGATAACCTGCCTGCCTCTGCCTCCCTAGTGCTGAGATTAAAGGTGTGTGTCACCACTATCCAGTGACTATTTTTAATGTGGTTTCTGGGAGGCAAGTACTTTATTGACGGAGCCACCTCTCCAGCTCAATTTTATTTCCAAGTCAGGAAATACTTGTGTATCCCATCTACCCTCAAATTGTAATCTTTTTTGCCTCACCCTCTGAAGTACTGGGGACTCAGAGACTCACTGTGTAAGTAACATTTTGTGTTCTTGGACCAACGGTCTTTTAACTCTTTTACTTCTGATCTCTGGTTACTACCTCTGGAGACCATTTAAAATTTTCCTGTTTCCTTTCTAAAACAATAGATCCTTGATTATCCTATACCATGGAAAACGAATGTCTGATGGTGGCTATCCATGCCATTGTTAAATTTGATATTATATGCTAAAAGTTTTCTTCAATTTAATACAGAATTCCATTTCATAAATATTTGATGAGCACGTATTCTATGCCAGGTCATGGGGACATAGAAGTAAAGGAGAGCTTTTGACATTTGAGGATTTCCTAACCCAGTGAAAGGGTCAGAGCAGAAGACAAACTGTTATTATCATATTGTAGAGTGTAATTGACTTATGAGTTTAGCATCATGTCAGCACACGGACAGACACCTAAACAGACTTAGTAAGGGCTGGCTTTCCTGATGAGATGGCGCTGAGTTGGCTTCAAGGGTAGCAGGCATCAGGTAAGCAGGCTGATGGTAGAGAGGCTTCCTGGGGAAGGAAAGCAGTCTATGCAAAGGCAGTGGAGCAAGACCCAGACATTCGGTGCCCTTAGCTAAAGTGGCTCTGTGGGTGTGAGGGGGAATATGGCTGTGGAGTGCATTCGGAGGGATTTGGATTTCCCTTAAGAATAACTGGGAGTGATGGAGAGATGCAAGCAGGGAAAGGAGAGGGTATCATTTGCCTATGAAGAACGTCATTCTAACAACAATGTAAAGAGTAGATTCAAAGAGGGAGATATTTTTGGAAAATTACTGAAATGATTGGGCTATCAGCAAAATCATTAAAAGCAATGATGGAGAGAGGAGAAAGATTTAAGAGCTACTTAGTGTATAGAATCAAAGCACTTTTTGAGAAATCAACTTTGGAGGGGGAGAGAGAGAGAGAGAGAGAGAGAGAGAGAGAACAACAGCAACAACAATAAAGTTGTCTCAGAGAATCCCAAAGGGGTCCGTCCGTCTGTCTATCATCTGTCTGTCTGTGTATGGTGTATGTGCCTATATGTATATGTGTGTCTGTGTATGTATAGTATGTGTGTTTGTGTGTTTCTGAATGTGTCTGTGTGTCTGTGTGTTTATGTGTATGTGTATAAGTGTGTAAGTGTGAGTGTGCATGTGTGTGTGTGTGGGTGTGAGTGTGTGTGTCTGTGTGTATAGTGTGCATGTGTGTGTATGTGTGAGTGTGTGTATATGTGTATGTATGTGAGTGTGAGTGAGTGTGTGTGCATGTACGTGTGTGTGTGTATGTGTGTGTGTGTATTAGGAAGCTGGAGGTTGACCACTCGCATCTGTAACCTCAGTGCAAGTAGAAACTGCTGCTGGAGGGTTGCTGGCTAGTCTAACTGAAATGACAAGTTCCAGATTCAGTGAGAGTCCTTTTCTTTAAAAACAAGGTTAGAAAGCAAACCCACGGGTTGGTGTTGAGGTGAAGCCATTACTTGATGGTCTGGGGAATACGGGAAGAAGAATCCTGAAGGTCTATGCGTAGTGGACACATGCTCTGAGTGCCTGTTGAGTCTTTTGAGTAGAGGTGTCTGATAGACAAATATGAAGCTGGGTTTGAAGCTCTCAGGATGAATTCTGGCTCAAGGCACATGTTTGGAAATCATCATCCGTAGCTGATGTCAAGGGAAGGATCCCCTAAGAGAGCATAGAGTGAGGCTGGAGCCGGGTACAGGTTCCAGGGGAAGGCATGTGAAAAACAGAAGAAAAGGAATTTTGAAAGGAGAGTAAAACTGAGGAGCCAGAGAAGCCAGAAGAAATCCAGGACAGTGTATCATGGGAGCTGGCACAATAATAGTTTGAAAAAAAGAATTCAATCTACCTTTAATAGAAGGAATGGAGGGTCTGTGTCTATCCCATTGTCACCTTGCCAATTAAAACTTTGCTTTATTCTACATAAACAGCTTTGAAATATAAAGTACATGTTTAAATAAATACACATAGCCACACTTTGTAGCTAGTCTTAGCAATTTGGGCCACATAAGGTATATCGTTCCTTCTGTATTCTATGGGAATGCCAGAGGCATTCTTTCCTCTTGTACCTGAAGAAAAGCTCAGGACTATATAAAGTAACCATTCCTGAGATTTCCCTGTGTAGACATCAAATTTTATGTTACAGAAATGAACTCTAATATGTGACTGAATGGGTTCTTTTGAGAGATAATTTATAACGCTATAATATAACTACTTGGCGCTCACAAGTTCAGCCATTCAGTTTTTATATTTGTCATAATGTCGGGAATTACCCTGAGGTGGCCAGAGAGAGAGAGAGAGGCAGTGCTTTGAATGTGATGCAAACCGAGTTGGGGCCTCAACACTGTCACATAAACATTAAGCCTAAATAATTTAGTGAGAAAATACATTTAAAAGCTTTGCTCTCTGTATTAAGTTCACAGCATTTTTATAATAGCCTCAAAATTGTGTAGAATCTAAGTCTCAGGGACTGAAAGCGCTAAAAGAAAAGTCAGCTGAAACTTGCAAACTTCTGTCTTTGGTGTGGTGTGCATGTGCGTGTGCGTGTGTGTTTAATGATGTATTTAGAGTCCAGATCACCTCAGAAGCAAGATGGAGTATCACTGGCTAGTTTGTGTCAACTTGACACAGCTGGAGTTATCACAGAGAAAGGAGCTTCAGTTGAGGAAATGCCTCCATGAAATCCAACTGTAAGACATTTTCTCAATTAGTGATCAAGGGGGAAAGGCCCCTTGTGGGTGGGACCATCCCTGGACTTGTAGTCTTGGGTTCTATAAGAGAGCAGGCTGAGCAAGCTAGTACGGAACATCCCTTCATAGCCTCTGCATCAGCTCCTGCTTCCTGACCTGCTTGAGTTCCAGTCCTGACTTCCTTTGGTGATGAACAGCAATGTGGAAGTGTAAGCCGAATAAACCCTTTCCTCCCCAACTTGCTTCTTGGTCTTGATGTTTGTGCAGGAATAGAAACCCTCACTAAGACAGCGTACATGAGTTTTCTGGATCTCTCCTTCACTAAGAAATCTTAATTTTACTGTAGATAATTTTACTATAGAATATAGAAATATATTAACCATGGTCTGAACTGAGTGAAAGTAAACCAATTTATTGACAGTTAGTTAATGTGCTACAAAGTGATAGGCTTCACACATGGGAACAGATGCTGGTTTGCACAGACTACCATCCACAAACAACGGGAGGGGTTCCCCAGCTTGTTAAAAAACATCAAAACACTCAAAAATTTGAAATGGTTGTAGTACTTTGAAAAAGAAGTGTACCCCACCCCCCAATTCCTCATAGTATTGGGGATTTGACTACCAAGTCCACAGCTGGTGGCAATGTTTGAGAACTTAAGTGACATAGCCTTGCTGGAGGAAGTGTCACTGCGGGCAAGCTCTTACGTTAAAAGCCTCATACCATTTCTAGTTTTTTCTTGGCTTTCTGCTTGTTCTTGAGGGTGCTAGCTCTCAGCTTCCTGCTTCCACCACCATGCCTGCCTGTTGCTACGCTGTTCCTACCACTGGGGACTCTAACCACCCCCCCCCCCAAACAAGTTGTCTTGGTGATGGTTTGTTGTTGTTGTTGTTGTTGTTATCACTGCAATAGAAAACTAACTGGTATCTACCTTTAACCTAGAATCATCATTTAGTGTATTTGGTCACATTTGCATGATAGGTCTACATGAGAATATTGAAGATTCGGGGCAATGATAACTCCTAGGTGGTTCTGTGTGCTTCCCGTTCCCTGCTTGACACATGATCAGTGATGCACAATTTGCTCACCTGACTGAATCTGTAACAAAAAGCTACTCAAGAGAGGAGGAGTTTATTTGGGCTTCTGGTTGGAGGGCGTAGTCCCTCATAGCAGGAAGGACATGGCCGTGAGAGCCTGGCACTCAGCTGACTTCCCCCTCCCCCCTTTAATTCAGTCTCCTAGGTGATTCCAAGTTGATAACAAGGAGTCAACCTCACAGCTAAGCTGGTGCCCGTCAGACTTCCTTTGTCACAGTAGACAGTCTGTGAGCATGGAGCCACAGCTAAGGTGAGGGTTCAAGTTCTAGACCTTCTTAGGAAGCTGTCATTGAAACACAGGTTAAGGGGAGGATGTGACGGCCAATCTTATTGGTGACATCTAGAATCAACTAGAAACCCAAGCAGCGGGGCAGACTTGTGAGGGACTTCTTTTTTTGTTTGTTTGTTTTTTGTTTTTTGAGACAGGGTTTCTCTGTGTAGCCCTGGCTGTCCTGGCACTCACTTTGGAGACCAGGCTGGCCTCGAACTCAGAAATCTGCCTGCCTCTGCCTCCCGAGTGCTGGGATTAAAGGCATGTGCCACCAAGCCCGGCTCATGAGGGACTTTTCTTGACGGGGTCATATGAGGAGGGAAAGCTGTGGTGGTTTAAATGAGATTGGCGCCATTGGCTCATACATTTCCATGCTTAGGCCCCGGCTGAGGAGCTGTCCGGGGGTGGGGGTGGGAGGAAGAACTGGGGCGTGGCCTTGTTGGAGGAGGTGTGTCACTAGCCTGGGCTTTGAGGTTTCAAAAGCTCATCTCTGTCTCTCACCCTCGCTGTCTCTCTTACTGTATCTCAATGTCTCTCTCCAGCCCCGCACCTGGCCTCCCGTGCTCCTGCCTGGGTAACTTTCCAGCGGGGCCGGAGCTCCTGAGTTCCCTTGCCAACTCCACTTAACCACCGTCCACCCCGAAGTCAGCCACCTCCACACACAGCAACCCAGTAGAAACAAAACTCTAGAAGCTTATGATTAACCAAACAGATTTATGTACCAATAAATTCTCAATTCACAAGATACCAATACAATAATTTCAGAGCCAATTGATAACAATAAAAGCTGCCCACCTAGATTAGACAAATTATCCCAATTATTCTATCCTTGATGGTTTCATAACTGCCTGTGGCTATAGAAACCACACTGGAATCTGGCTTTTCTTCCTTTCTGTCCGTCTCTATCTTGGCTCTTTTCTTTTTCCTAGAAGCTCTCTGTCTCCGCAACTCTTAGCTCTGCCTCCCTTTTCCCTGTCCAATCACAGGCCTCCTGCTGCACTAATATTTTAGTGTGGTATATAGGGAAAATCCTGTCACAATATATTCATTCTATATAATATATATGTTCGTTCTACTATATATATATACATGCATACATACATACATACATATATAGAGATACAGACACATATACATACATATGCGCATACACGCACACATATACATACATTACATTCCATCAGTTAGGTTCCTCTGGCTAATACAGAGTTGGCTAGGAAATATGGCACATACAGGATGGGGCATGGGGAAAGCACCACTAAGTGTGCTGATCTTCACCCTGTGGTAGCCTCTGGAGCATGTCTTTGTCCTCCGCGTCTCTGCTTCACCCCGAGGTGGCCTCTGGAGCGTGTCTTTCTGCCCTATGTCTCTGCTGCATTCCTGTAGGCTCACTGAGGATAGGTCTCAGTAGCATTTGAGGTAGAGATTTTGTCATACGCAGATCTAACTCCCAGCGTGACCTTGGTTAGAGATCGGCTCTCTAAAGAATAGTTGGGGTTAAATGTGCTTACAAAGATAGGTCTCAAATCTAACCACACTGGTGTCTTCATAAAAGTAAATGCTGCACTAGGGATGTTGGTATACTTACGGCCATGTGTAGACATAGTAAGGCCACTCACAGTCTGTAGGCCAAAGACGGGGACCTCAGGAGAAAACGGCTCTGTTGGCACCTTGAACTTGGGTTCTGGGTTCCTCCGTAGGGTAGCTACAACAGCTCCTGAAAGTCTGTTTTGCATTCTTTCATGCTTTGTTTTTCTCATTACCTGTGTCTACATCCCCTTTCCCATCACTCTCTTTGAACTTCTGGGACAGACATTTTATCTTACTTCTTGGTTCTAATTCTTTCTTCTTATCTAGAAAAACATCCCATTTGTTGCCTTTCTAATCCTTTAAGAAAACACACAAACAAGACAAAACAAAAAATGACACAATATCTTTTCTGCCATCTTCATAATTGCCCTTCCCAGACCTTTTGTTCCTTTCTGACTAGCAGAGTGCAGATGGCTTTCTTGTGAGCTCTCAGGACAGAAGAATTGGGGTAGCTGTGTTTACACTGGACAGAGGCCCTCTTCTATGACTATAGAGCAGCCCAAAGCAGGGCATTTCAACAGCTGGAAAGGAGGTCACAGTTTTCTTCAGTCTATACTAGTATTTTTCAGGATAGGATTTCCCTGTGTAGCCCAGGATGTCCTTGAATTTGCTCTGTAGCCCAATCTAGCCTCAAATTTGTAATCCTCTTGCCTCCATATCCAAAATGCTAGGACTCCAACCATTTGCTGCCATGTACTAGATCTTTATTTAAAATCATAGAATACAATAAAGAAAATTTCTAGAAATAAAGAAAGACAAGAGGCAAGTCTCTCTTTTTGGAAACCTTAGACTTGACAGACAGAATCGATCCGTCCAATTCTCTAGGCAGGTTTGTAACATGTATAATGTCTAAACTCTTACACACTTAAGCAGCTCAAAGGCAAAGGTTAGACAGGGTGAGGAACTGGCCTATGGAGCTGGCCTATGGAGCATAGTATAGGGATGTGGCAGCTAACTGTTTCCTTTCTTTCTCTGGGGAGGGGGCTCTCATCATCTCATTCGGTCTGCTGCATTTCTCCCAGAGTTCCTCTCTTTATTTCTGTCTCTCCGCCTTCCATGTGGAGTCTATCTCAGTTTTCTTCCTGCACAGTAAAGACGGTAGCAAAGCCAGTTTTTCTTGAGTCTTGGGAAGAGCTGACGATCATGCAAGAGCAGGCTCACACTTCTAATCTTAAGTGGAGCATCTGCCAGATAGATGACCCTTGCTGCGATTGGCAGTCCATAGCCTTTGACTCTGGAATTCTTTAGGTTTTCCGTAGTGTCTCTTGTCTCCTTCATGCCAGTTTGTACAGAGGCAGTCAGCCCAGCGGTGTGAGTGATGAAGCAACTGTGTCCAGGATCCAGGAGCTTCTTCACTCTGTGATGGAATCTGGGAGAGCAGAGAAATTGGCAGAGATTCCTGGAATGGAGTCAGCTCATGGACGGTGGCAGAAACAGTGGATCCACATCATTTGCTGGAATAAACCTTCTCTAGGGAAGGGACTGTGCAGAGTGGGTTTAGGTTTTTGCCCAGTAGTAAACAAAGACTGAAAGACAATTATCTTTATGGGTTGGCAAGTTGAGACTGTGTGGCCAAAGCCAAAGAGGATAGCCAGTACTCTCCATTTTCCATCATTTACTTAGATAATAATCTTTATCCTGCCTGTGAAACTGTGAATTTTAAAGTGAGGCCAAACCATTCAGTTTTGTGAAGCTGGCACAGTTCTGGGTACAGACATGGAGCTGACAGTGTCTGTTTATCTCCAGGTAAATGTGATGAAAGGATCTGGGGCTTCTGCATTAAACTGGTGGGTCACAGGTTTTAACCTGGAGAAGAAACATGGAGGGAAAAAAAGACCAGAGAAGGCTCAGAAATGAAGCTCCCAATAAAGCACACAATAAAGTTGAGGAGGAGGAGGAGGAGGAAGAAGAAGAGGAGGAAGGGGGAGGGGAGGAGGAGGAAGAAGAGGAAGAGGAGGAGGGGGAGGAGGAAGAAGAAGAAGAGGAGGAGGAAGATGAAGGAGGGAGGGAAGGAGGGAGGGGGAAGGGGAGGAGGGAGAGGAGGATGGAGAGGGTGAGGTGGAGGAGAAGCACACAGAAGGCAATACAGAATAATCTATAATCTGATCCTTGGTGAGGGCTTTTAACTATTTTGTGTTTCCTTCCTGTCTACTGCTCTCTACACATATACACACAGGTACCATATTTTGCCATTAAACTGACATCATACTACCTGTATAATTTTGTGTCCCGTGATGGTTAATTTCCAGAACCAATTTAGTAGGACTTGGTATCAACATGGAAGCACAACTCTGGGTGTATCTGTCCAGAAGGATCTTTCCAAATATCTTGTTGGTGGTGGTTTTTCAAGACAGGATTTCTCAAGTTCCTGGCTGTCTTGGAACTCACTCTGTAGACCAGGCTGGTCTTGAACTCAGAAATCCACCTGCCTCTGCCTCCCTAGTGCTGGGATTAAAGGTGTGTACCACCACTGCCCAGCTCCAAATATCTTTAACAGAGCAGGCAAGTGTTGAGTGTGCTACACCGTCCCATAGGCTGGGGTTCAAGACTGAATAAGAAGGGGAAAGTAAGCTGGGCACCATGATTCATCTGCTTCCTTCATGTCCCTCCACGCCTGGAACTCTACCTTCCTTCTGTGAGCCAAGTAAACCCTTCCTTCCTTAAATAGCTTCTGTATCAGCAATGAGGAAGGTAACTGGCACAACCGAGCAGGACGGTTAACACATGGACTCTGAAGTCAAGTTCAGAACTTGACTGTTGATCTTAGTCATGGTTCTTAAATCTCTAATCCATGCTCTACGTTTGAAAAAAGAGAAATCACAGAATAAATGATGCTGTCAGCTAATATGAGGATTAAATGAAACCATATACAGCACCTTATTGCAACGTCTGGTACACCGTGCTTTACAACGTATAAGTTTTCTCCTTTCACACGATACAGATAGTTCTCCTATCAAGTATTTGTAAAAGGCAGGCTCTTCCTGGTTTCTCAACACCCATTGCATGGATGTACTCTATTTCCGTCCTCACCCTCCATGCTCAGCCTCCTTTTGAGACAGAATGTCACTATGTAGCACTGGCTGGCCTGGAACTCAGAGAGATCTGTCTACTTCTGCCTCCCAAGTGCTTGTGTTAAAGGTGTGCACTCTCGTGCCCAGCCTGTATCCATCCCATTCTGATGGCAGCAGAAGTCTGAAGTTAAGATGTCACTCTAGAAAGGCAGGCTGGCTTCTGGCTCCACTACCTACTCACGTGATCTAGGATGAGTAAGTATTTTGAATCCTGTAACCTCTATTTTCTCACCTGAAAAATGTGGAGAGCAACATCCCCGCCGAGATGTGAGATGAATTGCTATTGTACAAGTAGAGTCACTTGTACACTCAGTAGAGTCAGTGTAAATGAGTCTACTGACACTCAGTAGAGTCAGTGTAAATGATGATGTTCCCATGTCACTTAAAGTGTCTCTGACGTGTGTCTGCTACATCACATTGGTTTGAGAGTTTCTAGGAAGAATGGTTATCTAAAAGTATAGTTTACCAGGAAAGGAAGAGGTCTGGTTGGTTAGTAAACAAAATGCATTTTACCTTTTTGACAGGTACAGGTAAAGCAAAAAACAATTTTTAAGATTTATTTATTTATTATATGTAAGTACACTGTAGCTGTCTTCAGACACACCAGAAGAGGGCACCAGATCCCATTACAGATGTTTGTGAGCCATCATGTGGTTGCTAGGAATTGAACTCAGGACCTCTGGAAGAGCAGTCAGTGCTCTTAACCACGGAGCCAAGTCTCTGTCTCTCCGGTCTGCTCTCCTCAGCACCGCTCTCCCCCCCCCCCCCCCCGCCCCAGCTCGCTCCAGCCACCCCCCCCCTAGCTGTAGCTATCTTCAGACACCCCAGAAGAGGGCATCAGATCTCACCATGGATGGTTGTAAGCCACCATGTGGTCGCTGGGATCCAAACTCGGGGATCTTTGGAAGAGCGGTCAGCACTCTTAATGGCTGAGCCATCTCTCCAGCCCAGCAAAACGTTTAAAATCAATTTGCATTCTGGTTAATTTTTAGCGTCAACTTTACACAAACTAGACTCACTTTGAAAGACTCAGCTGAAGAAATTGTCTCCTCAGAATGGCCTGTAGCTGTGTCTGTGAAAGATTTTCTTGATTGATAATGATGGAGGAGAGCACATCCTACTATGGGTGGCGCCATTCCTAGGCAGGTGAATCTAGGCTATATAAGAAAGCTAGCTAAGGGCAGCTGCCCTCAGAAAGACCCAACAAGCAGCTGAAAGGGTCAGATGCAGATATTTGCACCCAACCAATGGACAGAAGCAGCTGACCTTTGCTGTTGAATTAGGGAAGGCTGAAAGATGCTGAGGAGGAGGGCAATTCTGTAGGAGGACCAGCAGTCTCAATAAACCTGGACCCCTGAGATCTCACAAACACTGGACCACCAAACAGACAGCATACACCAGCTGATATGAGGCCCCCAACACACATATAGTAGAGGAATTCCGGATCTGTGTTCATTCAGAGATGATGCACCTAATCCTCAAGAGACTGGAGGCTGCAGGGAGTTTAAAGGTCAGGTAGAGTGGGGGTATCCATGTGAAGACAGGAGTGGGGTGGGGAGGAGGTGTGGGATGTGGAGCAGTCGGAAGGTGGATGGAGAGGTGTGGGGAATGGAATATGGAGTGTAAAAAATAAATTTAAAAAACCCAAACAGATGGTTACTGAAAGACCCACAACGTGAGGACTCCCCCACGTTCTGACTCAGGAGAGGCGACACCCCAAAATCACCCACAAGAAACGGTCTTGCTGCAAATTGCAAGAGGATTTTTATTCGAGAGCGTTCTCGGGCCCATGGTCATACACCACGCAGGGGTAGAGGACCATGGCGCCCCGAGTAGCTGTATAAGGGGGTATTTAAAGGAAGAAACCACAACACAAGGAAGTGGGGAGGGTGTTGTTGGAAAAATACCAAAGATACCAGTTAAGAGTCACAAGGAAGTGCAAAGTCACAAGAGTCACAGAGACTACCTGGTAATTGTTCTGGTTAACTCTCAGTTTCTAAGAGCCCCTAACAATAGCACATTTGCATGGCAGTTTCCGGCGTTGGTCAGGGTGACTTTCTTTGAATGAACACTTTTTGAACCCAGGAAGCAGGTAGGTGGAGGAAGGAATGTCGCTATCAAGGTATGATTAGCATACCTTGGAGCAATGAGTCACAAAGGTCACATTCCCAAGCCTCGACCTAAAGGCCTAGAATTTTGTTACTTCTTCAGTTACTTCCAAGAAGGAGAAGGAGGAAGAGGAGGAGGAGAAGAGGAGGAAGAGGAGAGGAAGAGGAAAGCTAGCTGAGAATTAGCCAGGGGGTGAGCCAGTAAGCATCCTCCACTATTTTTGCTCCCGACTTCTCTTAGGGATGAACTGTGACCTGAAAGTGAAATCTTCAATAATAATCCCAAGTTGCTGTTGGTCATGATGTTTACCATAGCAACAGAATGAAACTATGGCAACTTATTATTCCTAATTTTCCTTCCTTCCTTCCTTCCTTCCTTCCTTCCTTCCTTCCTTCCTTCCTTCCTTCCTCCCTCCCTCCCTCCCTCCCTTCCTTCTTTCCTTCCTTCCTTTTTCTTTCATCTCTCTTTTTTCTTGGTAAGATGATTACCAGAAGAAGGGAGAACCGCTTCCTGGAAACGTCCATGTAACCTGCACTGTAGAAAGATTCCACAGCAATCAGCCTTATGAGTTTCAAGCCACACCTCCAGCGTTTACTGCCAGGAAGAGGAAGCCCCGGTGCGCCTGGTGACCTTGTCACTGACAACAATTTATCATGAATAAAAGTACAGACTCAAATATTATATATATATATATATATATATATATATATATATATATATATTTGGCTTCAAGCCTTAGTACTAGAAGTAGGACTTACCATGTGTTTTCTGGTTTTCATGTGGTGACTAAGCTCATTGTTGTCCCCAGACATAATTCTCTATTTGATGCCTCAAATAACAAAGGACTCAACACCACATGTATTGTTGTCAGGGACAATCCTGATACATTTTCAGCTATTATCACAGTTGAGGATGCAAGTCTCAATTTCAGGGTGTAATTCAAATTCCTTTTCATTATCTTCAGTCATTTCTTGCTCCATGATAACAATGGTTATGTTAATATGAATCTCCATAATATTACATAGAAGCCCGAAGTCTATATTGGGAAAAGACTACTATAAAGGAATCAGGTTCCTGTTGTTATTAGGATTAGAACTAGAATGGGAGCCCCTTGTTACTGTCCCCTCACTGTGAGGCATCCAAAGCAGGTCAGCCAGTAAACCTCCAAGATACTCCCTGCTTCTGGAGTAAGATTTCTACCAAACATAGAGATTCCACCAGACAAATCCTGGGCCAAGAGTCTATGGATTCCTAGGAAGTTTACGAATCTAAGGCAAAGGACTCCCTGGAAATCATATAGAAATCATGTCTTGGCATACGCTCGTAGTTCTTAGAGCTACCAGCAGGGTCCCCAAGGTTCCATTGTCAAGAACTGTCATGTGAGTCAAATCAAGCATTCAAATCTTTTCCAGATTTCCAGTGTTTACTTCAATAAGGGGTGAAAGCTAATCATGAAATCCCATACTGTTTCAGCTCCATTAGGAACTGTTAAAATGTTGTCACAAGACATCCCGCACCCGTGGGCATGCAGAGATGGACAGGTCTACTGTTTGGTTTCATAGGGATATGGCAGGCATTATATTCTCCTTGCATATGGATATAATATAGCCTTGTATGTGTCCCACCACCTCTGATAAATGTTCATTCCTATAACCCATAGCATGCCTGTGCTGACTGTCCAATAGACACATACAACACAGCCAATGCTAGTGATTCTTAAGCCCCAGAGTGTGTGAGGAATTCTTGGGGAGCCCGTGAAAGCTTCCAGTTCATGAGTCACATCCAGGTCACCATGGGATTTCTGAGGGTGGGACTCTTTCCCCTGCACATAAATGACATGGTACTCCTGATGCCAGCCAGTAGCCAGGAGGCAACGTGTGTACAAAAAGGATATTTTTCCAGATCAGGAATCCTGCTTCTTTTGAAAACTAACATACGTATAATTTTAAAAAGTTATTATTAAAGTGAAAAAAAATAAAGAGAAAAAGAAAAGATACAAACATGCACACTGAAAACTGTGGGGCGTGAGCAAGTGGCCTGATGAACCAATCATGTGTCCTGACTGTGGCGTCAATCAGTATGGAAGTCAGCAAAGAGAACTCAGATAGTTTTCCAGGAGACAACTCACCCCATACCTTCCCAATGCAGAGCCCCCACCTGTCTCCCTAAAGATCCTGCTAGCTTTGTCTGCTTTTGAATTTTATATAAATGGAACCACGCTATTATTTTGAGCTTTCTAGTCAATGTGTAGATGTCATACTAGTTGTTTTAGCCAACATTTGGGGTTTTGTTGTTGTCGTTTCTGTGCTGAGGGTTGATGTCAGGGGTTTGTGAACTAGGCAAGCACTCTACCAACAGATATATCCACACCCTCAGAGATATTATAATATAAGGATTCTCTATTTGGGTATGGAAGAAGTGTGGAGACAAAAAGAGACCAAGGAAGGCATCATGAAGACACAATTGTCACCTCCAGGATGATGAAACCCAGGAAAGAAGTTGGAGTTGTTAACAGTTAAACAGCCAAGGGGAGGGATACTGCAGAGGTGACTCTCGGACCTCTAATGAGACACAGTGATGCTGTGTCTCTGATGGAGGAAAAACTGAGAACTAGTTACAGCTGATCCGGTGAGAAGGTGTGGTCCCTCCCTCCTCCTCCTCAATTGCAGGCTCACTCAGGTGTTTACTGTTGGCAGAGCCTGGGAAACACAGAGGGCTGTGAGGAGGCAGTGAAACACAGAGTGCCGAATGGAGGGACGGTGTGCACTTGAAGACCTCCTCTCTGCCTCAGTTTCCTTTGCTCAACACCATGCATGTAATCTTTGCCCACTCTGCATGGATCAGTAATTCATTCATTTTTGTTGCTATAGAATAGTGTGCTGTATTAATGTAGCAATCTTTTGTTGAACTTTAAAAAAAGATTTTATTTTTAATTATATGTGTGCACACACATACATGAATGCATATGGGTTTAAACCCATGGATGTGGGCTGGCAAGATGGCTCAGCAGGTCAGAGCACTGACTGTTCTTCCGAAGGTCCTGAGTTCAAATCCCAGAAACCACATGGTGGCTCACAACTACCTGTAATGAAATCTGACATCCTCGTCTGGTGTGTCTGATGTCAGATACAGTGTACTTATGTTTAATAATAAATACATCTTTGGGCCGAGCAAGCAGGGACTGAGCGAGCAGAGTTGACTGGAGTGAGTGAGGCCAGCTGGAGCGAGCAGAGGTTTTTAAAAAAAAAAATTCAATTTCCAACAACCACATGAAGGCTCACAACCATCTGTACAGCTACAATGTACTCACATAAACAAGCAAACAAACAAACAAATCAATAAATCTTAAAAAAAAAAACCACCATGGATGTGTTGTATATAAGGACCAAAAAACAAACAAACAAACAAACAAAAAAGCAAAAAGCAAAAAAACAAAAAAAAACAAAAAAAACAAAACAACAACAACAAAAAAAACCCAGTGTCAAATCCCCTGGGACTAGAATTGCACCCCCCCCCATGGGTGTTGGGAACTGAATGCAGGTCTTCTGTAAGGGCGGGATGCACTCTTGACTGCTACGTCATCTTTCCACACCTTGTTTACCAATTTATTGTTGGTAGACACTTGTGGATCATTCTGTTTTTCACCACTATGAATAATAGTGAGAATGGCTATTTTTAAACATGTTTCTTGGCATGCATTTGCATATGTTTATGTGGATATTTGCCTAGAAATGAAATTGCTGTCATCGGAGAAGCATACATTCAACTTACCAGGTAAGGTCAAAAAGTTGTCCACAATAGCTGTGACTGGGTTCACTCTCACCACTGACACAGGAGAGCAGCCAGCTTCTTCTCTTTGAAGCCGGCTCTTCCTCTTGCCTGTGTTCAGATTTTAGTCAGTCAATCATGGGGACAGCATTATGTGATTGCATTTCTGTCATTTCCTCGATGATTAGTAATACTAAGTATAATATATATTCTATGTACCATTTCACATCACCTCTTGAAAGGTCTCTGCTAAAATACCCTGTGTGGTTTGTTTGACTATCTTTTTCTCTCTGTTTGGAGGATTCCTTTGTAGATACTGAATTTAAGTGCTTCATTAATTATATGGCATGCCCTTTCTCTGCCGTTCCTCGCTTTTATTAAGGAACAGAAACTCTCTTTTAAAGTATTTATTAGTATTGCCTATGTGTGTGAGTGGGTTTAGGTCCATGCCGCATGTACGAAGGTTAGGGAACAACTTAGGCACCAGTACTGTCCTTCTACCTTTACTTGGCTTCTGAGCATTGTACACAGGTAGCCAAGCTTGGGCAACAAGTGTCCTTCCTCACTGGGTCATTTTGTTGGCCCAAGAACAAAAGTTCTTCATTTTAATAAAGTATCATTTTCCCCCTTAAACACTTAAAACTTTTGTTTTCAAAAGTGTTCTCCCAAGACAAAGTAATGAAGACATTTTCTCCAATTACTTAAAAAAAAAATCTGTGCTGTCTATCATGCATATACAGTGTCTATAAATAGTCACTGCCCAGGCAGGATCATTTAGGTTGAAAGGAAATTCGAGAGCTATATGCAATGATGTCTAAATGAGTTAGGTAGTGTAGAATTATCTGAGAGCATTTGCACCATCTTGGAAAGCTCTGCTGTACGACCCTGGCTAGAAGTCGTGTTGCTCACTTTCACACTGGCTCCGCAATGCACCTGGCTTTAAGTTTTCATCTATGTGCTTGGTCGGGGCTTAACTTTTTCCATACGCTCCCCCAATTAACCCAGCCTTCTTTGCTCCTTTCTGCCCCACTGTTTGGCAGCACTAATGAGTAATTTATGAAGTCTCCATTTAAAGCAAGCCTGTTTATGTGTGCTCTCTTCTGCCCCATTAGTCCATTTCTTCTCCCTTGTGCCATTAAGTACCACACGGTCATTATAAGCATCCTTCCATACCTCCTGATTCTCAGTAGCTCAGCTCCTCCCAACTGGTTCTCCTTCAGCTCTGCCTTGGTTCTTGAGTGTTTACATGTCCACAGACATCTTAATTTAATTTAATTTTTTAATGTTTAAACAATTTCAAACTCAATGAAACGTTTCAAGGACGGAACAAAAGCTATTGTCTTCCATGCCATTTGAGAGTAGATTGTGCCATCCCTCTTGGACACTTCAATGTGTTTCTACCAGGAACACTCTTGCAGAACCTACAGCCATCCAAATCAGGATCTCAGCTCTGACTTTTGATTGACATCTAGCCTTGGACCATATTCAAGCCTTACCAGCCATTCTGAGGACTCGGCTGAGGACCATACATTCATTACCTTCCGCATGTGTCTCTTAGCTTTGCCAGTCAGGAGCAGCTTCTCAGTTATTCCCTGAATGCTGTGTTCTTGACTCCATATGACGACTACAGCCCGGTTGCTCTTTCAAATACCTGGCAAATGCAGATCTGTCCCTGTTGGATCGTTTTTACATTCATGCTATTGATTCTTGGTAGAAATTACAGAACCAACGTGGGCTTTCATCCTCTGACATGGCCCAGGATTTCAGTGTTTGCCCAGATCAGTCATAACATTGAACATTTGATTGGCAGGTGGCGTCTGTTAGACTTCTGACTGTAAAGTCAAACCTGCACTTTAATAATTTACTAGGTGCCCCTGGGATTGCGTTTTGGGATGACGGAGATACCCTCTGTCTTTAATATGCTTTCAATTATGTGAGCTTCTATGGCTATTTTCCCTTTTTGCTCAATGTGATGTACTTGATTGCTATCATTTTTTATTTTGATTTTTGTGCTCGGAGGCATGTGCGTTTATGTTTGTGTGTGTGCGCAGGTGGACCTGGAAGCCAGAGCCTAACCTTGGGCATCTTTCTTTAAGAGCTATCCACCTTGCTCTTGAGAGAAGGCCTCTCACTGTTCCTCTGTGTTTACCTCCCCTGTGCTGGGAGTCCAAGCTTCTGCCACCATGCCTGGGTTTGCTCATGAATCCTGCGGATATAATGTCAGTTCTCGTACTTACATAGCAAACAATTTACTGACTGCGCTCTCTCGCCAGATCCTTTTTGGTGTTTGAAAATAGAAGCAGAGATGTCAGTGTGGATGTTGTATTCTCAAGGTTTGTCACCTGGAAAGACTTGGGGATGGAGACCAATCTCGGTATGTGCCTCACCCTGGACTTCAGTTGAGCTTGTCTCTGTGACAGTTTATATTGAGAACAGTGATGACAGCCATATCCAGTAGGCTAAAGGGGGTCTCTCCAGTCCAGTTTCCCCTCTACACATTTGTAACTCTTCTCGGACAGTCAGAAAACAACCTCCTCGTCCTTCTGCCAAAGGAAGGGAGGGAAGAGGAAGAAAAGGAAGAAGTGCAGTCTGTCAGATCAAAGTCCTGTTGAGTTTCTGGTTGGGGTTGCATTGGTTCTAGAGGCCAACCGAGGAAGAGCTGTCTCTTTACATTACAGAGCCTTCCAGCCCATGAATATGGTATAAACGCCTTCCTTTACTCCAAACCCTTTTAGCGCACTCTAGTAATGGTTTTGGCTTTCTGTATAAAATTTATCTATCTATCTATCTATCTATCTATCTATCTATCTATCTATCTATCTATCTATCATCTATCTATCTAGCATTTGATATCTCTTATCTGTTTTATATAGCAGTTTTATGTACTGTTTTGGTATTTAACACAGTTTTACAGAAATCCATATGATTTTTGTAAATTGCTTTTGTTTCCACCAACATTGCTAAAACATGAATCTTAGCAAATTAACAATGGTGAAATTTCAACTCACATAACCACAGTCTGTCATTTTTAACAGGCTCATATTGAAAAAATGTTTCTGCATGTACGTTTTATGCACACGTTTGTGCAGGAATGTATGTGCACGTACATGAGACATGAGTCAACATTAGGTGTGTTCCTCAGCTTCTTTCCACCTTGATTTTCCTTTTCAAAAGATCATTTATTTTACTTTATGTGTCGGAGTGTTCTTGCCTGCATGTGTGTATGTGTACCATGGAAATGCCTGATGCCTGAGGATGCCAGAAGGTTTTGGATCCTCGGAACCAGAGCTGTGGGCAGTTGTGAGCTGACAGGTGATGAGAATAGAACCTGGGTACTTGGCAAGAGCAGCCAGTGCTCTCCATGGCTGCACCATCCCAGCCCTGTCACCTTAATTTTTGAGACAAGATCTTTCACTGAACTTGGTCTCACTAATTTGGCTGGGCCGGCTGACCAGCAAGCCCCAACTTCCTGCTTCCCCAGCACTGGGGTTGAAGGCTGGCACTGTTCCACCTGGCATGTTTACATGGGTGCAGGATTTGAACTCAGACTCCAATTCAGCCATCGTCTCAGTCCCCCAGAGACACTGAATTAACTTCCTTCTTTTCTTTTTTTCTCTATTTCTTTTCCTTCCTTCCTCCCTCCCTCCTTCCCTCCCTCCCTCCCTCCCTCCCTTTTTTCCTTCTTTCCTTCCTTCCCTTTCTTTCTATTTTTTTTCTCCAAGACAGGGTTTCTCTGTGTAGCACTGACTGTCCAGGAACTCACTCTGTAGACCAGGCTGGCCTGGAACTCAGAAATCTGCCTGCCTCTGCCTCCGCAGTGCTAGGATTAAAGTGTGTATCATCACTGCCCAAATTACTTTGGAAGCTCTTAAATAAATAGTCAAATATGAATCAATAGTATTTTAAATTTAGATTTATCTATTTTACTTTTATATTTTTGAGGTTTTGCTTTTGTAAGTATGTCTGTGCACAGTGTGTGTGCCTAAAGCCTAAGGAGTTCAGAAGAGGGCATAAGATCCCCTGGAACCTGAGTTCTGAATGGTTGCGAGCTACCATATGGATGCTGAGAATCAAATCCAGCTCTTCTGCAAGAATGGCAAGTGCTCTTAACGTTCGAGTTATCTCTTCATCCCAGATCAAAAATCTTAAAGAAGTTCATTAGAAAACAACTTGGCTTGCAAAAAACTCATGGCTCTACACAAATACATAAAACAGTTTTGAAGATGATTTTCCCGGGATGAGGACTCCTGCTCTCTTGCAGCCACGGTCTTATCTAGACGGAAGGGTCTATGACCCCAAGTTAAGAATCTCTTCAAATCCTTCTCTTGAAAGGTGAGAAAAGTAAGGCTCTGTGGGGAAAGGAATAGAATTTCTTGAAGCAATGTTTCTATGAGTTAAAGGACCAAGATATAGACTTAGAAGAAACCCTTTTTATAGCAATGCACCCTGTAACCTCTTTTCCCCCCTCCTGGCTCACTCTCTTCTTTGAGTCTTATCTTTGCTAGTTTCTTTCGGAGATGCTCTTGGCAATCTGTCCTACAGTCTGTAAACTCTTCTTGAACCTATTGACATATGTATGTCAAGAATGAAATTCCCCGAGGCAGCAGCAAGTCTACAATCAAAGCTTTGGTGGGACCACCACTTGCCAACCTTTCTTTCCCTGAGCATCCTACTCATCCATCAGCTTACACACTGGGTGGTGCCAAGAGTTCTGCCCAGTGCCCAGAGATTTTACTCCTACCTTGGGCATTGGTGTTGATGGCTATGGGATGTGAGGACAGGGGAGAAGGCTGACTTGGGATCTATACTTGGGATCTATATTTGAAAGATTCTACTCCCTAGTCAGAGCTTTGGCTTTTTTTTTTTTTTTCAAATAGACTTTCACCTACAGACCAGGTATTTTGTTTGTTTGCTTGTTTGTTTTTGGAAAATGGAATCTTGCCGGGCTGGGGGTGTAGTTCGTTTGGTAGAGTACTTGCCTAGTATTTGTGAAGTCCTGAGTTTGAGCATCAGCACCTTATAAACCAGGGGTGGTGGCCTATACTTCTCATCCCAATATTTTGAAAAAGAGGCAGGAGGATTTAGAAGTTCAAGGCCATCCATTACATAGTGAAGTAGAGACCAATTCCTGAGACCTTATCTCAAAACTTAATAAAGTAAGATAGAATGTTGTCTGTCGTGGCAACTCGAACCTTTAACTCTTAAGACTTGAGCGTCTTAAGCAGGAGGGTTGTTGTGTGCCAGGCCAGCTTGGACTACAGAGTGAGATCTTGTGTTTAAAAAAAATACCACAAAACAAACAAATAATCAACAATAACAAAACCAGAAGAAGAAAGAGAAAATGTCAAGTCTCCATTATACCTGTTGCTTAAGCCAGCAACATGGGAGTCATTCTATCCATGTCTTGGTCTCTCTCTCCACCTGATCCAAGGCTGCGCGTCACATCCTGTCTTGCGGGATGCCTGTATCAGACTTCTAGATACAGGCTTTCTTCTCTTCTGTCTTCCTACCATGGCCGAGCACTCTTTCAGAAGTGGACACCGGTTTGCGGTCCTCTCTTGCTTCTGCTCATTCCTTCTGTGGTAATCATTCCTACTTTGATTAGAATGCTCAGACCTCAGGGAGATGGTCTGAGTCCTGCCCCCTCTTCCATTTGGCTGCTTTTCTTCCTTCTGGATTCTTTTTGCATCTTCCTGGACATCTTCCTTTGTACCTGGTAGAACTCATGCTCTCCTTGGCCTCAGTGTCCTAGATAGAACTCTTCCTTGCTTCACAGCTCTTTTGACAGGTCACACTGTTGTGTGAATTGTTGCCTGTGCCCTGGACTACTCGCCTGACCCTACCTGGCCTTTGAAGGCTGAGGAGGCGCTGAGTCAGTGATACAGACTTTGGGAGCAGGTGAGAAATACAGCTGACAAATAAGGGAGAAAACAGGAAAGTAAACTATGTGTTATTACTCTCGGTTGAAAACAAAACCAAACCACAAGGGAGCAAGAACTTTATGTCAAGGGAGAAATTGAGAAATGGGGGATAGGAAACAAGTTCTGTTCTTCGAGTTTGTTCTTTGTGTTTACGCCCAGAAGAGCAAGAAATGAGGACAGGGACTTAGCTTGTGATGAGACAGGAAGCTGACAAAGTGTATCTCTTCCCATTTCATAAAGTTATTCATACCCCTTATTCATGGCTTCATCCAGCGGAGATTTAATTACAGCCCTAAGGCCACACCCCCCAATATCATCAAGAGAACTCTGAGGACTAAACTGTGTTTCCTTGTTTCCTTTCTGGTTTAGTGCTGGGCTCTGAACTTGGGTTCCACGCATCCTAGGTCGGTACTTTGTTTCCTTTCTGGTTTAGTGCTGGGCTCTGAACTTGGGTTCCATGCATCCTAGGTCCGTACTTTGTTTCCTTTCTGGTTTAGTGCTGGGCTCTGAACTTGGGTTCCACGCATCTTAGGTCGGTACTTTGTTGCTGGACTGTATCCTCAGCCCTCTCTCTGCTTTTTATTTTGGGGCAAGGTTTTGTTAAATTACTAGAGACCCTGCCTCCACTTCCTCCACAGAGATTACCAAGCTGTGCCATAGAGCCATGTTTGAGGATTACATTTCAGCATACATTTTGGAGGGAACAAATACCCGGACCAAAGCAGTTGCCGGAATCACCACTTAGGGGCTTTGGGGCTCAGATTTGTTTTGTTTGCCATAGGATTTTTAACAAAGTATGGCTTATGGCCAGCAAAGCCACTTTAAAAAATGACTAGCTGCGCGGGTGGTGGCATACACCTTTCATCCTATAGCACTCTGAAGGCAGAGGCAGGAGGATCTCTATTCCTGGCCAGCCTAGGCTACAAAGTGAGCTCAGGACAGCCAGGGGTGGTTACACTAGGAAACTTTGTATCAAAAAATTAGATAGATAGATAGATAGAGAACATGGCTCAGTGGCTAAGAGCACTTGCTCATCCAACATGAGCCCCATCAGCAGTGTAAAAAGCTGGGCATGCCTGGGGCCAGAGGAGACAGGTGAGTCCTGAGAACTCACTAGCTAGTCATCCTAGCAAAAATGCCCAGCTTCATTTAAAGGTGCTACATCCAAGCAATAAGGTAGAGAGCAATAGAGAAAAAACGTTTTATATCCTGCTATGGCCTCTGCATGCACTTGCACGGGTACCCACGATCTCTCTCTCTCTCTCTCTCTCTCTCTCTCTCTCTCTCTCTCTCTCTCTCTCTCTCTCTCTCTCTCTCTCTCTCTGTCTCTCTCTCTGTCTCTCTCTCTCTCTCTGTGTCTCTCTCTCTTTCCCTCTCTCTCTCTCTCTCCCTCTCTCAGTTTTTCCGTGACACTGGCAGGGCTGACACATCCCTGACGTTTATTCTGCTCTCCACCTGTTACCTCCTGGGATGCCTCCTCCCTGACCCTCCACCTGCAGTTTATCAACTCTTGCCTTTAGATGGGAGCTGTAGGTGCTGGAAATGATTCCTACAACAGGGTTTCTGGGAGGACTAAAATAAACGCTAGAAATAGAGGGTGGGACTCTACCTGGAACAACACTGGTGCTGCAGGTCGTGACCTTTCTCACGTTTCCTAAAAAGCAGCTTCGGAGCACAGCATAGAGAGATGACAAAGCTAAATGGATGGACTTGAGGCTCTACCAAAGATCGCCTTGCGCTAATGAGCCTCCCAGCGATGTACGGGGAGCCCTTCAAACCTGGATCCTTTTCCATTTCTTTGACAAGTCCCTGAGATGCAGTACAGAGCAGCTGAGTCTGGTAACTGATGGATGGCAACGGCATCCATGGATACCCCCGGAGTTTACTCATCAGAGAATCCCACGGATCCGGGCGATGAAAGGGACGGACGGAGGAGAGAACAGCCAGAATTCTGAAGCCTCCCCTGAAGTGACTGCTGTACCTAGAATCATTCTGTGTTCATCTGGCCGCTAGAGAGCACTTTGAGACTAGCAGAGCTCGGGCTGTGTGCCCAGGCCTCCTTTTGAACCCTGCTGTCCTTGTGATGGGGGTGGGGGTGTGGAGGCCTGGCGGGGACGCATTTCCTCGCTGCGCTGCGCCATCTAGCTACCAGCAGTGGCTCACAAATGGCCATCAAGGCTGATGGATGCGTTTTGTGAGGCTTAGGGGCCCCGTGGTAGTGATAATGAAGTATTCTGATGTTCAGGTACATTTTATTCTGTCACCGTGGTTTTCTGCTTCTGGTGACATCACGTAATTTGTACTGCTTTACAGCGTCTTTGGAAGGCAAGCTTTTTCACCAGGGCCCCAGTTTTCTTATTGCTCCGATTCTTTTCTGTCAGATTGAATTTCTCTCAAAGAGAAAATATTGCTTGATATTGATTCCAGCGCACGAGATAATTTCAGGTTCTCGCTCGGCAGTTCAGCCAAAGCCCTGTTTAAAATCTCGAAGAGGTTTGTTTTTTTTTTTTTTTTTCCAAAGGCTAAGAGGCACAGTTCAAAAGAACAGTTCTTAAATGTGTTTAAAAGACCCTTGGCTACGTTCTCTGATGGTTTCATCAGCAGTTCGCGCTGATACGCTCTCCATTGTTATCACAACTGAACCGTATCACAGGGAGTTGTACCAGCAAGACCATCAAGTTTTCTCAAAAAGCTATAAAGCTTTGATGTTTTCTGGCCTATTTCTTACTGTGCTCTTAAACTGTTTAGCTTCTGCTGAGCCTAACGTGTACTTGCAAAGGCTAACACAGTGAAAAGACTCTTGAAGCATCCTGGGCACTGCTGCAATATCGAGACATTCAGCAGGAGGATGAGTCTCTGCTAGGATGAGGCTGGGGGCGGGGGATGGGGTGGTGCTGTTCTTTGTGCTATGCACTGGGAATGACTAATACTGACCTTCAGCTGAGCGTTGGCCCATCAGTGCTAGGGTCTAGCTGTGGACCCACATGAAGAATCTGCTTTGCTGACCAGCGCTTCTTCCATGCCCCAAAGTGATTCCATCATGGCGTCCGTGTTTGAATCAAAGAGAAATCAGTTCTAGCCATTACTCCTCCACAGATGGAGGCATTTAGAAGCATGGGGTTTTCAAGGGGTTTCTTTGACTTAAAAAAAAAACTAAATAATTTTTCCCTTTTTTGAATGACACTTGACTCTCAAGAAAAGAATATTTCTGCATGTGAAATGTCAGCTCTGTCTAATAATAACCCACTTAAAATGTGCCACCAAAAATCACTAATGGAATTTCCCACCATTTTATAAAATGAAATTCTTCCCTCTGTGCTGCGGCCAGGCTTGTAGAAGCTTCTAGAATGACAGCTATTGTGAACACAATAGGTTTCGAAAAAAAAATGAAATCGCACTCTCAGGTGTGAACTCGCTATCTCACCTGTTACCAACGTGTGCCCGTTTGTGCTGTGACACGAGACTAGCCAGGGGGTGACTAGGCAGATAGGCGACTAACTAAGGCTTTTGAGAAAAACACTCCACTGAGTTCCTCCGGGAGCCACAGATAGGAAAACAGCGTGCGAGTGGGAGCTAAGATAACAGGTATCCTCTTATTGTAAAGACATCCTTGGCTTTCAGCAGCCAGACTTAATTTTTAGCTATCAGTCTCTCAGCAAAAACAGACACATTCTTCTCCAGTCCTGGAGGGTGGACTACTGCATGCTCTCATTTCTTTAGCTCACGGGGTATTTTTATGTGGGTGACAAGGTAGTAACTATTTATCTAAAAGTAATGTTAGTTTTGCAGTTCAACAAGGCTGTACTGAGACAGTACACGTGCGTGCTGCATGCGTACACGTGCGTGCTGCATGCGTACCGGGATTCCGTGGCTCTTAGGAGCTGTGACGGGTGTTGGATGATTATGGAAGTTTCCTCTTTAGCGACTGCTGGGAGATGTACATGCAGTTTCTCATCTGGGTTTTGTTCCAGAAACAAATACAAAAATCTTTTTTTTTATTTTTTTCCCTGAGTTGCACAGGAATTCAGTAGGACAACTTTCTCTCTCAATTATTTTTATGTATCTCTTTTTCCTGAGACAAGAGCCTTTCTGTGTAACCTAGGCTGCCTTTAAATGAACTAAATAGCCCAGGGTGGCTTTGAACTCATGATTTCCCTGTCTCAGCCAAATTATAGGTGTGCACCACCACAGTTACAATGTGTGTGGTCCTATATGTCTTATTCTTTGTGTCTGGTTTATTTTATATATGCCCCCTCCCCTCCAGTGAAGTCGGCCTGTTAGTTGGCTATGTTGCTAAGGAAAAGCAAGAATGAGTGGAACAGGAAGAGCCCTGCACTCACAGCCTACTGCTTGGCTAGTCTGAAGGGGCTTTGTTGTTAAGGCAGCAGACACCCCAGTCTCCAAGTAATCCTGGTCCCTTTGAGGACAGGGCTCTCATCGTTGTCTTTTTTTTTTTTTAAGATTTATTTATTATTTATTTTTATATGTAAGCACACTGTAGCTGTCTTCAGACACACTAGGAGAGGGTGTCAGATGTTATTAAGGATGGTTGTAAGCCATCACGTGGTTGCTGGGAATTGAACTCAGGACCTTCGGAAGAGCTGTCAGTGCTCTTAACCGCTGAGCCATTTCTCCAGCCCCCTCTCATCGTTGTCTTACACTGCTACTTAATCATTAATACTTTACACTCATAGTTTTTTTTTTCTCTTAGGCAAAGACAGAGGGCAAAGGCTGATTTGACTTCCTGTTCCTGTCACGTGGTGCCGGACATGGGCGTTTTTTTCAGTGAAGGGCTGCGGTTTGTTAATTCATAGATTCTACGAGAGTGTGGTGGGAGGGAAAAAAAATCTCAGCAGATCAGTTATGTGGGCTGGAGCAAGCCCAGCAGTCTTCCAGGGCCAGTATTTCCTCATCTGTAAAAGAAGGGGCTGGACTCGATGATTGCCAAGGTCACTTCCAGCTCTGTAAATTCTAGGCCTTTAAAACATGCTCCGCTTCTGAATGGGGAACACGGTCGGTTTCCAGACAATGGAGCCCAGGGTGTATTTATGTTTGACCTCCTACCACATTCTGACTTTCTCCTCTAATGAATCTGGGTTTATTCTTCACTGAAATGGCTCAGCTCCAGGAGCCGTTGGTGTGAATCTAACACTGTGTAGATATTGATTTTTCTCGCAGGATAGTGGTTACTGTAACCACCAAACTATTAAATTTCACTCCTTTTCGTGGGGATGATCCCACAAGTGCCTAGCCACTGCCTTAGGTTGATATTTAACTCTCCAATCCAGGGCTCATTTGAAGACAGAGTTCTGGGATGATAGGTCCTTAAAAAGCTTCGCGGCTGACAGCTTTTCACCTATCCATCTTCTTAGGGTTGTCTATCAGACACTGTAGCAGTCAGAGGTGACCACACACAGGACCTGGCCTTTGCTGGCTCCTGTGTCAAAGCATAGTGCCTCTTAACCATAAATAGGATAAGCAGTTATTCAAATAGGACAGGCTCCCTTTATTATTTTGTTCATGTATTCACCCACACACACCAACACACACACACACGTTACCAATTGTTGTCAGGGCAGGATCACAAATGTCCCTCTCAACACACACCTCTATGGGACGTTTATGACACTAAAAATATTGATTTGACTCCTGCTTTTTTATTTGAGACATTTACCCCCAGTGAGGTCTCTCCAGTGACTTAAGGAAAGGCACAGTGTGGCGAGAGACGACCCCAGCCATTAACTTCTAAATACAATTTAACAGGGCTTTCATTTACAACAGTTTTTAGGCACCCTCCCCACCTTGTTATTCCAGCTAAAACACACACCACTCACCTCGGCCTGTGGTGAGTGCCCTGTCCATAAGGAATTTTACATCCTGGACTCTAACACCTTGGCTATGACCCCTCGGGCGCTTTCATGGTGACCCCAGAACAGAGGTTGTGTTTAATGATATCGCTACTATTTCTATAAAACCAGCCATCTGATCAATTCTCTTCAGGTAGGCACTTCCACAGACCCCAGCATGAGAGACTGCTCCCCCCAAAGCTTCATCCTTTCTTGTGCAGCACTGAGAGCTTACTTGCTGCTTGACAAACCTGAATTTTAAAAAGTGGAATGAGTGGCACTTGGGTAACTGACACAGAAGTAGAAAGTGCTACGAGAAAATTGCCCATTTCTTTCAGATTTACATTTCATGTATTTTTTTTTTCTTTTAAGAAGTGATAAGACATGTAATTTCCATCAGCTTCAACCGGTTGTGGATGAAAGAGGCTACAAGTTCAAGTCTGCGGAGGAGAAGCAAGCCACAGGCTGCAGAATCAGCGAAACACAAGAAGGCAGACAATGGTCACTGCCTCCTTCAGGGCTGGGGACAAACAGCCAGTTTTCGGCCAAGAGCAAAACTTTGGAGTTGGATTTTTTTTTTTTTTTTTGTCTTGAAGACAATTCTGTTTCCCCTTTGTTGCTTGACCCACTAGCCCAAGGTCTCGTCTGCTGAATGAATGCCCCTCCAGATGCCAAACTGTTTAAACTCAGAAAAAGGAGGCAGAGAGAGGGGAGTGATGAAGGCTTGCAAAGTTTTCTGTCATGTGTTAGGAACTACAAATGATTTGGCATAAAGCAATTCTTTTCTACTGGTTTATCTAGTCAGCCAATATTTAATGATGATACCTTTACAGATACACACACACACACACACACACACACAAGAAGGCAGATGCCTAAAACCTTGTAAATAGAAGCCCCTTTAAATTGTATTTAGAAGCTAATGGCTAGGGTCGCCTGTTGCCACATTGTGCCTTTCCTTAACTTACTAGAGACTTTTCACTAGGGTATATCATGTCCCATATGTGTGTATATGTGCATATGCATATGTCTATATGTATATACGTATATATTATTGTCTTAGTTGGGGTTTTACTACTGTGAATAGACACCATGACCAAGGGAACTCTTATAAGGACATTTAATTGGGGCTGGTTTACAGGTTCAGAGGTTCAATCCATTATCATCAAGGCAGGAGCATAGCAGTTCTATGTCTTCATCTGAAGGCTGTTAGCAGCAGACTGGCTTCCAGGCAGTTAGGATGAGGGTCTTATAGCCCATACCCACAATGACACACCTACCCCAACAGGGCCACACCTTCTAGTAGTGCCACTCCCTGGGCCAAGCATATACAAACATCACATTCCACTACTTGGACCCCATAGGCTTGTCTAAACATATGAGTCTCTGGGGGCCATACCTAAACATAGCATAAATGCAAAATACATTTAGTCCAACTTCAAAAGTCCCCATAGTCTATAGCAGTCTCAACAATGTTAAAAGTCCAAAGTTCAAAGTCTCTTTTGAGATTCATCCAATCACTCAATTATAATTTCCAAATCAAGACAGGAAACGAGCTAGGCAAACTCCAAATTCTCCATCTCCATATCTGATGTCAAAGCGGTCTTCAGATCTCCAACTCCTTTTTCATCTTTGTTGACTGCAACAAACTTCTTTTTCCTGGACTGTTTCCACTCCCTGTTAGCAGCTTTCCTCAGCAGATAGCCCATGGTTCTGGCATCTCTAACATCTTGGGGTCTCAAAGGCAACTTCAATGTTTTTTTTTTTTTCTGTTTTTATCTGGGATCCACACATGATCTTCTGGACTCCTCTAAAGGGCTGGCGTCACTTCACCAGCTCTGCCCTCTGTAGCACTCTACGCTTAGGTTGATCCACAACACTAATGCTGCTGTTCTGGGTGATCATCCCATAGTACTGTCATCTCTAATACACTGGGATCTTCTGCTGCAACTAGGCTTTACCTAGTTGCAGCAGAAGCCTCTCATAGGCTCTCTTCATGATGCCAAGCCCCAACTCCTTTGCATAACCCCTCCAGTCCTGGGTTGTCAACTACAACTGAGACTGCATCTTCACCAATGGCCTTCCATAGACTCTCACAGTGACAAGCCTCAGCTGCTCTTCATGACCCCGTCATGCCTTCAAAACCAGTACCATCTGGATGACTCCTACACATTACCAAGTACAGCTGCAGCCCAAGGTACAACTTTGGCTATCTCTGTAAAACAGCTTCTTTGTGCCCTCAGAAAACGCTTCCCAGATTTCACATCAGTGATGCTGGTCTCTTCTTAATCACCACTAATTTCTTATCTCCAGCATCAATTGTCCCAGTAATCCCTTCTATTCTGGACTCTAAAGCCACAGCCACATAGCCAAAGCTGCTGAGTTCTGCTGCTTGCTGGGGCTGCTTGCTGGCCCCCTTGTTCTATTACTTTATTACCAGCTTTTGTAGAGTCCAAAATAAATTCAAGAACACCTAGCCCCTTCCTCTCTGAAGGGACTTTCAGAAACATAGTGGTCAAAATGACCAAGTCTGTAGCTGCCAAAACAAAATGAGCTGTTCTCAGAAAAATAACCATAACAAGATAGCAGTTCCCAGAGAAATTCCCCTACCCCACCCCACACTGAATTCTGACAAAAACCACAAACTGCCCTGACCTTATTGATAGCTGTGACGTTAATAGTTGACCCATAAGTTCAAAATGTACTGCTGCTTTGCTGACCAAATAATAATAACCCACCATGGGGACAGGCAAAGTGAGTCACTAGGCCAAAGGTAGTCACTGTGCAAACCAACCAATGCCTGAAAAGGTTACTTGCTACACCAATTAGAATAAGCCAGCTACCCTGTTGCCTAAATCTGTCCCTTACAGGTATAAAAAGTGTGCTCTTTGTTTGTTCTGGGTCTTTTCTCTGGCCTGCATGCTGAAAGGAGAGTCCCCAACATGTTGGGTCAATAAAAAAAAAATCCTCTTGCGGTTTGCAGCGATGGTGGTCTCTGTGGTCTTTGTGAGTGGGGTCTTTTGACCAACTCCAACACTTTCTGCTTTCCAACTCCTTCACTGCCTAAGCTTGGTTGTCCTGGAACTTGCTCTGCAGACTGACTTTGAACTCAGAGATCTGCATGTCTGTCTCCTAAACACTGGGATTAAAGGTGTGGTCCACCAAGCCTGGATTTAAGTTTTTCTTCACCTAAGACTTGCTGTGTTCTAGGCTGGACTTGTTCTGCTTGTCTTTGTCTCCTGGGATTAAAGGTGTGTGCCACCATGCCTGGATCTAAATTTTGCTGGGTAGGATCTTGCCCCTTAAATCTGCTATTTCCTAGAAGATGGGATTTGGTCCCCTTTACACTTCCTGATGCCCCTTTAATATTCGAACCATATATTTTATATTTTTCCTTTCTCAGCTTGCTACACTTGTTTAAAATGCTCTTCATGAGACTTAACCAGAGAACAATCTCTATGATAGGCGTTTCTGAGACTTCCTTTGTCAGTGCAATTTCTCTGAATCTCTTCACCTTAGCCTGAGGTAGACTTTTCAGACAAGGGCAAAATGTAACCACATTCTTCACCAAAATATCACAAAAACAGTTTCTAGGTCACATATTGGAATTCTCCTCTGAAACCTCTTGGACCAGGTCTACATAGTTCAAATTACACTCAGCGGTTAAATCTTCCATATTCCTACTAGGATAGCCCATTAAGCCCCATTCCACTGCTTTCCAAATCCAAAGTCCCCAAATCCACATTCTTCCAAATAAAAGCATGGTCAGGCCTGTCACAGCAATACCCCAGACCCTGGTATTGAAAGATCCTAGTGAGGAAACCCCCACTCAACTCCCTATTCAGCATACACCCAAGAATCACGAACAGAACGGAACGCCTTGATGTAAAACACGAGGTAGTTTAATGGCAGAGCTCCGGGTCGAAACTTATCTCATGCAGGAGACAGTGGATTCAACCACAAGGCTTGGAAGCTAGGGGTTTTTCTAGAAAAGGGGCTGGGGCTGGGGGAGGAATTGGCACAGTTTCACATGATTGGTTCATTTAAACATCAGCAGCCTGTTTAACATTTAAGTTAGGTCAGAAGGGCGGGAGGTAGGGAGGCATGGGGCCAGTCCGGACATGTCATTCTCTTTATCTTTATGGCCAAGCAGCCTCCGGAATGTCTTAATGACAGGCCTACCCAGGCGTGTCCTGGCCTGCTCTGCTATGTTCTCAGCCCCAGGTTTCAAAGCTCACAAACAACTCTTTGAGCTATTTGACATAAATTACATGAATCACAGGTCTCAAGTTTTATTTTCTTTCAGTATCAACTTCTGTCTTAGGGTTTTACTGCTGTGAACAGACACCATGACCAAGGCATGTTGCAGTAAATCTCCAACCCAAATATGCCTCAGCAATGACAACACAACTCAGTTAATATGAATACATGCTGTGCACCTAGATTGGGCAGATCTACCGCTACACTACCATCTTTTCCATCTTATGAGACCCCTTAGTACTTGGGGTTTCTCCAGGCCAGGTGCTTCTGCTCAGCTTTTCATCTTCCTCCTCTTCTGTGTCCTCTCCCTCTTTCATTTTCTCCCTCTACTCTCCCCGCACCTTCCACCTTCCTTTTTATCTGCCCAATCATCAGCTTTCCTTTATTTTACAAATTAAGGTGAGAAGCAGGTTTACAGGAAATTACCTGAGTGCTGACTCATTCCTAGTTTGAGACCACTTACAGGAGAATGGAATTAACATACAATATAATTAGCTCCAGGGCTATGCACAACAAAGGTAGCTCTTCTAAGGACAACATTTCATTGGGGCTGGCTTACAGGTTCAGAGGCTCAGTCCATTATCATCAAGGCGGGAGCATGGCAGCATCCAGGCAGGCATGGTACAGGCAGAGCTGAGAGATCTACATCTTCATCTGAAGGCTGCTAGCAGAATACTGACTTCCAGGCAGCTAGGATGAGGGTCTTGAAGCCCATGCCCACAGTGGCACACCTACTCCAACCGGGCCACAGCTTCTAATAGTGCCGCCCCCTTGGCCAAGCATATACAAACCAGCACATATGTATATATATATATATATATATATATATATATATATATATATATATATATATACATATATATATATATATATATATATATGGACAAAGAGCAAAGAATCTGCACTTGACATAAACCAAGCTAACCTTCTCTACTGGCTGTCACTATAATTATGAAATAATAAAGGTTACTAACAACTTTTGAATTCATAACAATCTATTTAAGAGTCCTGATTTTTATTTCTGACAGAAATATTCTGTTGTGTCAGTTTGTGTTTTGTATAACTCTCATTGAACACATACATACAACAGATCTCATGCTTGAAAACACACACACACACACACACACACACACACACGAGATCACATACTGAATTTCTTTTCTACATTACCATCAACCTTTTTGTCATGCAGGAGATAATACAGTCTTCCCTCGTTTAAATGAGCTACTCTAGTTTGGATTTGCAGCATGGAGACATAAAATAACCAATCCCTTAAAAATAGTAACGCTGGTATTTCTAGCCACAACTGTTGAGTTATAAGAATGAACATGGGCTGGAGAGATGACTCAGTGGTTAAGAGCACTGACTGCTCTTCCAGAGGTCCTGAGTTCAATTCCCAGCAACCACATGGTGGCTCACAACCATTTGTAATGGAATGCAGTGCCCTCTTCTGGTGTGTCTGAAGACAGCAACAATGTACTCACATATGTATAAATTAATTAATTAATTTTAAAAAGTGAATGAATGCTGCTGTGGCACTGGGAATGTAATTCAGTGCTTACATGATTGCACACTTGTACTCCCAGCACTGGGAAGGGTAGAGGCAGGGAGATCAGAGTTCAAAGTCATCTCAGCTATAGCCTGGATACCCAAGACCCTAACCCTAATCCTCTGAATAAATATATAAGAGCTAGATGCTTGGATAGAGAGTTTAGATAGGTAGGTAAGTAGATGGACAGACAGACAGACTCTAGTACAATCAAGGATATTTTAACAGGCTACTTAGAAACAGCATTTATACGTTAAATGGGCCAGCAGTAAAGTTCATTTATTCTTCATGTACTGTGTAGGAAGAAGAACTGTTTTGTTTATTATGACTTTTTGTTTGTTTGTTTGGTTTGGTTTTTGGAGACAGGGTTCCTCTGTGTAGCCCTGGCTGTCCTGGAACTCACTTTGTAGACCAGGCTGGCCTCGAACTCAGAAATCTGCCTGCCTCTGCCTCCCAAGTGCTGGGATTAAAGGTGTGCCTGGCTAAACACACCTTCTTGAGGTATGAAGACACACTTTTAATGGGAGCCACACCTTCTGCTAGAAGCCTATACAAGGACATGGAAGGAAGGTGTTCCTCCTTACCTGCTTGCCCTCACCTTGCTAGCAAGTCCATTCCTTCAAAGCCTACTTCTTTGGGAGAAGACCAGTTGAGACACCCAGCCGTGTGGGATTGAGCAACTCCTAGACTCTTAGCCTTTCTGTTCACAGTTAGCCATTGTTGAATTAGCTGAACTGCAGACTGAGTCATTTTAGGAAGTTCCCTTTTATATGTGTGTGTGTGTATGGGTATAATATATATTTATATTGTGTATTATATATGTGTGTATACACATGCACACACACAATGTACATATACAATGTATATGATATATTTATATACATATATGTGTATATACATATATACATTATATATATTATATAGGAATTTTACATCGACTGGCCTCTTTAATCTGCCCCCCTCTCTGAGCTACTGAAATACATTCTAATAATGTAACACACATAGATAAGCCTAAGTTCTGTAAGCAGGGGAGTAGGCCCGAGCCTGAGTAGAACCTTTGCAAACATGTTAATGCTGTCTACTCCTTGAGACAGCCCCACCCCTCACCTAGATTTTACCACCCTTCACCCCTTACCTAGGGTGGTAAAATCTAGATATGTCTGCAAGTTCAGCAAGCCCCTGTCTGTGTTGTAGGTAAAGCATGAGCCTCCATTGTGAGCCAAAAGGAAAGGTATTAGCGAGAGATTTAACACGTACACTCACACTTGGACTTACAAGGTGGGAATGAGCAGGACATGGGAAGGCCTGCATATTTTTCTCACTTGGCTGTCTCATTTTACTGTTGGTGCAGAATCTGAAACCTCTGGCTGTGAAACCATGAATCGGGAGAGTTTCCTGTCTTGTGAACAATACCATCCTTACCTAGAGGAATTTTCAGTGAAATTCGGGGACAGGGAGGGCAACTGTGTGCAGCAGGCAGGGTCCTGGATTTACTGCAGAGGGGAGTGTGTGATCTGACCAGAATGGAGAACGATGAGAAGTAACTAAATTATGTTCGACACTCTTTCCACGGCAAAAGAAGCTTAATGATGTTGTGGCTGAAGGACCAGCAGCAACCGGTGATATATTAGCTGTAGGTTAGTGAGCAGAGAAATGAATCCAACAAGACCCAAGGACTATAGATGAGGGTGACAAAGACCAAGCAGAGGGTGGGGGAGAGAAACTACTTGCTCAGGACATAATGAATTTTAGTGGCGACAAGATAGTCAACTAAAGTGACTAACTTGACATTAAAAATCATCACTTTGATCTATGTGGCTCTTTGAAGCCTGAGTCTTATCAAGGCAAAATAAAAAATCTATAGTTAACAATGAAATATTTTCATCCTTTGCGTTCCTGGCATCCACTAAGAGCAGCACATAATTTAATTACGGAATCCACAGGCTGGACCACGGACATGAAGAATGGGGTGTCTTTGCTAGTGAGAAATTAGGCAGAACCAACTGTTTATTTTCATCCTTCTTCCTCGGCGGGCCTAAATTAATACAGTTAACAAGCTTTTGTTTGGATTAGCCGCTGAGACCGGGGATGTGCAGATTTGAAGTCATGATCATTACAGGAGCTTTTATTTATGGGGCAATGGGATGGAGTACGGGGGCGTAGCCACAAGTGTGGATAAGACAAACGGGATCAGACAAAACGTGTCATTTTGCGCTGGAATTTCCTCCAGATTTAGGGGTCAAACATCTGAGTCCAGAAAACGATGTTGAAGAAAATCAGATGTAGTTCCTTGGGGCATATGACCACTACAAACTTTACCAGGGGACTGTCAAGTGAGCAACTGTCCACCTTGAGTGGCTGGGGAAGGCACTGGCATGCATCTCAGGGTCTTTCACAGGTTTGGAGACTTAACTCTAAACCAGGTCAAACAAAAAACCATTGCAGAGAATGTTTCGAAGGAGGGGGCCTCCGGGCACAGAGGCTCCACCCAAACCCTTCTAGTATGAAGCCAAGAAGCAATTGCAGGCTAGGTGATTCTAGAGATAGCTAGAACAGTCTGCCGGCTTATTATAGAGGCCAGAACCTGGTCCCTTCATTCCCTGTTCCTTTCAGGTCCATAGCAACTGGAATCTTTGGGTCTTTTAAATCACCTTTATGCATTTAACTTAACTCTTTAACTCCTTAAAGAAGTTGGTGATGGATTCAGAGGACTGGGAGGGGCAACTAAAACGCCCAAACTCTTAGGCTCTTGGGTGGGTGTGGCTAAACGCTGTCCCTCCCTGAGCCCAGGCCTGCACCAATGGGGGGCGGGGCGGGGGAGCCCAGGACAACTCGCACTGGGAACCATAAAGGTCACCGCGACACTGAGGTTCCCCTGCGGGACAGGCTCTGGCTCCCCTCGCGCCGGGCAGTCTGCAGATCCTCTCTCTCTACAAGGATCCGTGGTCACGGTGGCCCGCGGCTTGTGACCGCGTGGAGCTGCACGCCCCGCTCCGCCCCGCCGCCCCTTCCGCCGCGCGCCGGACCCGCCTCCCTCCCGACTTCCTACCCGCGCGCACGGCGGCTGTGTGGGGTGGACGGTGCGAGCGTGGTCTGCACCTCGAAGGAGCGGACGGTGGGCGCATCCCCTCGGCGGAGGACCCTGTTCGTGGGTGCTCAGCCTGCACGTGGGCTGCACCCGGCTCGCTGCGGCGGAGGGAGGGAGGGAGGATGCAGCCCACGTGAGCGCCGAGTCTCTTCTGGCGCCCACGTGGAGGGGAGGAGGGAGACTTAAGAACCGGGAGCACAGAGTTGGGGGAGCACTTGTCGGAGGTGGAGCAGTTTCTCCCTGGACTGGTGACATCCCTGCCTCAGTTTCCTGGTTCTGAGGTTGCTCGTGGGTGGGTACAGAGCCCCGGGGAGCTTTACAAAGCAAGCACGGGGCAGCCCCCACCCTCGGCGGTGGAGAAATGTGTCCTCTCTCCCTGCCTTCCCATTCCTCTCTAAAGCTTAAAGCAAGGCGGGAAGCCAGCCAAACCAGCATGACTCCCTGTTGAGCAGGGTTGCTGGGGTGAGGAGTCCTTGGCTAATTGTGCTTTCTCTACCAGTTCACAAGAGATGTTGCCCTGTACGGCAGCCTCAGCCCTGTTGCAGAGACCATCATCCAAGGCCTGGCCTTGAAGCTCATTGTTACAGAACTGGTTTTAGTATGAGCATTTTCTCTTCCTCCTACTTGATTCATTCCCCAGAGTTGATTCATCTAGAGGAATGAAGGAGGAAGGAAAAGGAAAAAAAAAATTACCTGATTACTTACCAAGCTGGCCTGTTTGCAAATGTTATTTGTTTGTTTATATTACAGTACACTGGGCTTGGGAGGCAAATTTCCTGAGTTTTCTGAATTTGTAAGATGTGATGCTCATGCCTACTTTAGCTACACATGAGACTTGAATATATGTGTGTTTATATCTATATCTATATATATATATCTATATACATAGATAGATATATATATATAGAGAGAGAATGAGATATTTAAAGTGTCTGGAATCCATAGATGTTACACATTTTTATTCCTCCCTTCCATGTTTAGAAGGGAGCAAGTAAGGGATGGGACACTTTGGAGGCAGTGTATAGGAACTTAAATGCTTTAAAAAAAAGATTTATTTATTTTATGTATATAAGTACACTGTAGCTCTGTTTTCAGACACAGCAGAAGAGGCCATTGAATCCTATTACACATGGTTGTGAGCCACCAAGTGGTTGCTGGGAATTGAACTCAGGACCTCTGGAAGAGCAGTCAGTACTCTTAACCACTGAGCCATCTCTCTAGCCCAGGAACTTAAATTCTATAGGAAAGCAGGCAGTGTATGAATTATCTGGAAACTTATTAGTGCCAAATCCAGACTTTTCAAATATTACATTTCTTAATTTTCTCTTTAGACCAGGATGCTCTCTTTTAAGTCTAGGGCTCATGTTTCATGGTTTCTGCCTAATAAGTCCAGCTGAAGTTGCCCAGACTTTAGGGCTGACTGATGCATTTCCTAGAGAGCAGATTGACAACTGTTCTTTTCAATGCTTAGTGACGTATGACTTCTACACCCAACATGAGTGACATTTCCTGCAAAAAACGGGATGACTACCTGGAATGGCCTGAGTATTTCATGGCAGTGGCCTTCTTGTCCGCACAAAGAAGCAAGGACCCAAGTTCCCAGGTAAACTTGTGGTTTTGTGGGAGGATGTTCAGATACTGCTGAGATGTACACAAAGAGCAGGTGAGGAAAATGGATAGTTTGGCAACTCAGAACTCCGGATGCTTCCGATTCATCTCCTGTGTTCCCAGTGACTTCCAAGCTATTCATAGTTCCAATGTTTCTCTGTTTCCAGGTGGGGGCCTGCATTGTCAATACAGAAAATAAGATTGTTGGGATCGGGTACAATGGCATGCCAAATGGGTGCAGTGATGACCTGTTGCCTTGGAGGAGAACAGCAGAAAATAAGCTGGATACTAAATATCCGTATGGTAAGATGCCTTCAGATCCCATCCTGCTTCCTGTGGTAGCCTGTTGTCTTTTCCTTGTAGTCAATGGATGGAAAAGAGAAAAGATTGTAGTGGACTACCCTATCTTCCTCTACAACCCTATAAATCATGTTTTAATTAGTTCTTTGATAGTTTTATCTAAGATTTATATATTTTTGTTTATGTACATGTGTGTGCCTGCATGAGTTTATCTTTTTTTTTTGGTTTTCCAAGACAGGGTTTCTCTGTATAGCCCTGGCTGTCCTGGAACTCACTTTGTAGACCAGGCTGGCCTCGAACTCAGAAATCCGCCTGCCTCTGCCTCCCAAGTGCTGGGATTAAAGGCGTACGCCACCACGCCCTGCTCATGAGTTTATCTTATAAGCACTAAGTAGGCCCAAGTGACTCTAGATGCTAGAGGAGAGTGTCAGGTCACTTATAACTGAAGTTGGTCCTGCTGTGGGTGCTGGGAACTAAATCTGGGTCTACCTCAGGAGCAGTAAGTGCCATTTAACCACTGAGGCATCTCTCTAGCTCCCCACCCCCACCCTCCCAATCTCCATCTCTTCAAGGAGAACCACTGATGGAGGCATGGTAATTGTTATACAGGCTTGCCCTGATTGCCCAGGACCTCGTTCCCATTCTGACTGTGGTGAATTTCACAGTGGCCTGATAGCCTGTAGACACCAGAGCGTCCATTGAAGGCCACAGCCCTTGCTGAGAGAACAGGGACCCGCGTGAGGGGGCTCTGGAGGTTGCTTCTGTATTTTGGGAAGGTGGAGTCAGTTTGCCAAGTGTCGCTCATGCTAACCAAGCAGGGCTTGCCCTTGCTCTGCTGAGACACAGGAGACGTTCAACCTCTTGGCCTCATGAGGACATGGCTCAAGTACATCTCTAGGAAGCAGATACCAGACTGAACTGGACATTGGGTGGTACAGTTACTCTTCCTAATGCTTAAGTCTTCAGTCCCACGGTGGACTGTTCAGAACTAAAGGTGGAAGTTTAGAAGTGAATCCCTTTGCCTTGGCTCGTTCACCGTTGGCCTTGAGATTAGGAGAGGTGCTGGACCAGTTACATTCGCTGTGACCAAACTGGCAGAAGTGGCTTATGGGAAGAAGGATTTATTGGGCTCTCATTTTCAGAGGGACTTTAGGCCCTCATGGTGGGGATGGTATGACGTTGGGGGTGACTCTGTCCTTGGCCTCAGAAGTGTGAAGTTGTTACTCTCTGTCACAGACTGTGGACCAGAGGCAGGCCTCTGCAGAATTGTGGGGAGGTATAAACAGGCCCACCCCAGTGTCCCATTTGCTAGTTATTTCTTTTCCTTTCTGTCTGTCTTTCTATTCTCATCACCATTACTTTTTTGTTTGTTTTGTTTTTCTTTTTTTTTTTTTTTTTGACTCATGAGTTCTGGTTTTTAAAAAAGATTTTATTTTATGTATATGAGTACACTGTGGCTTTGACTGTCTTCAGGCACACCAGAAGAAGGCCCCAGATCCCATTCCAGATGGTTTTGAGCCACCATATGGTTGCTGGGAATTGAACTCAGGACCTCTGGAAGAGCAGACAAGGCTCTTAACTGCTGACCCAGCTCTCCAGTCCTTTTGTTTTTCAGAACAGCATTTCTCTGTGCAGTTCTAGCTGTACTGGAACTAACTCTGTAAGCCAGGGTGGCCTCGAATTCAGACATCCTCCTGCCTCTGCCTCCACTGCTCATGTGCTATGATTAAAAGTGTGAGCCAGCTGGGTGGTGGTGGTGCATGCCTTTAATCCCAGCACTTGGGAGGCAGAGGCAGGCAGATTTCTGAGTTCGAGGCCAGCCTGGTCTACGAAGTGAGTTCCAGGACAGCCAGGGCTATACAGAGAAACCCTGTCTCAAAAGAACAAAAGTGTAAGCCATGCCCAGCAAAAATCCTCATTTCTTAAAAAAGCTGTACACTGTTGAAAATCGCTTCACAAGCCGTGGATCCCAAAATACAAGCCTGTGGGGACATTCTAGATTAGAACTGTGGCAGGTGTTTCCTGCAGTCTACTCAGCCCTAATAGGACCCCCTCCAGAGATGATGTGGAAGAGACAAATTTGCTTTGTTTTGCTTTTGATTTCCTCCCTACATAGGCAATTCCAGAAAAGAGTCAAATCGGGTTGCACGTGTTGGTTTCTGCCTTCCTTCGTAATGTTACACCTGGTATTTATGTCTTAGAATGAACAGATTGTCTCTGTTGGAAGCAAAGTAGATTAAGGTCATCTAAAAAGGGAAGAATTGTGCCTTCTGGAAACCAAGGTGCAGGTATTGATGTAAGACTCGTCTTGTTTGTTGACTCTGCCCTGCTAGGCTTACCCTCTGTGTAGAGAGAATATCTCGTCTAGTGTATTGGATGATTCACCTGCCTAGTGTAGAGAGCATAGATTGTGTGTCAGTAAGGATGCATCACCTGTCAGTATTCAATCTGATGTCCTATGGCTTAGGCCGGAAATGGGAGGTGAGACATCCGGGGGAGGCATTCTGGATTCTGGATTGGTGCCAGGTGTGAGAGATTTCCTCAAGAAGAGGTGGTGCAGGCGCATGGTTCTTAAGCACAGGTCACGTGGCAGGATGTAGAGTAGAATCCATGGATTATTTATGTTATGAGGTAGTCAGAGAAGAGCCTAGCTATATGGCTAAAGTATTTCTAAATCTATTTTGAGTCTGAGTCCTATTTCTGGGAGCATGGGGCTGAGAGGGTAAACCAGAGCTAACTCCTCCACCTCTGGACACTTCTCATGAGCCCCTCCACGTCTGTGTTCAGTCTAATGTTACTGATGTTCTTAGATCTTCCTTCATCTTCTTAAGCCCTCCCTGTAAGTTTCTTTATTAACCGCCTAAGGACATCTTGGATGCTTGAATGGAGAAGGTTCCCAAAGAAGAGACGGAATTGAGGAGTAGGCGTAGAGACAGCCACAGAGCACTTGGGTTTTCAGGGTATAAAAAATGGTTCTGTAATAACTAAGGGGCTTTAATAGATAGTCAGTTTAATGTCACCCCTGGTACGAGCGGCAAGAACACAGACAAAATTGGGAGAGTTTAAAACTGTCTTCTGGGGCCTGGCTGCAGCTCGCTGCGTGAGTTATGTGAAGGATGTGCTAGCATATCTTGGAAACCTTGTCATCCTGCCTTTGAGTCTGTAAGCCTTTGATGGGAAGAAAGAGGGGACATGATTAGTTGTTTTGAGGCCTATGCAAAAATAATTTTTCACAGCACCGTTCGATGTCCCATCTAAAAAGCGGTGAAAGCGGAAGGGTCGATATGTTAAAGATCTGCATCGAAGTGTATGGCTTACTCCAGTCAATATTTCACTGAGTCCGGACAGTGACGTATGAGTCCTTCCTCCGAGCTCCGGGAAGGAGGGGTTCTTACCGACGACAGTCTGTGGCACTCAGGCTGGTTGCTAAAGATACCAGTGAATAGAGAAGAGGGCAGCATTGAGGGTCCCCAGTGGTCACTGGGCACTTCTCAAAGTGGGACTTGTGCCATCTTCAGGCATTGAGAGCTCCAGGTGTGTTTGTAATAGTACCTGAGAAACCAAAGACTGAATTACACACACACTACACACTCATACACATAAACATACACTCACATACATACACACAGAGATGCACATATATACACACATACACACACTACACATACACTCACACACACATACATATACACATACACACACATACACTTACAACACTCACACACACATACACATACATACATACACACATACCACACACACATGTACTCATACATACATATACACACATACAGACACACATACATACATACATATTCACACATGTACACACACACTGACATACAGGCACACACACATACATACATACACACATACACACACATACAGACACACTCACACATGTACACACACAGACATATACAGGCACACATACAGACACACACACACACACACACATACACTCCCTCCCTCCCTCCCCATTACCTGGAGCTCTGTGACCTCCAGAGTGACTGGCTTCGTTCCTAGGCTGTCACCTTTTGCCCAGCGTGGCAAGAGTGCCTTGCAGAGTGGCTTCCCAGGAGGAATTAAGCCCACACAGGCATTTGGCCAACCTCGCTGATTGTTTTTTATTGAAGAGCTGCTGAGTTTCTGAGCACTGGATGTCTGTCTCCATTATTCCTTATCATCCATACGATACCTCTAGGTTTTCAGAGCTCTTTGCCCTCGCTTATCAATTATTCATTTTATGTGTAGCTATGTTAGAATGTAGACAATTTTCTTCCACGAGGAGAAGCTTGTAATTTGATGTACCATAAAAATTGTAGAAGGTATTAAATGGTTTTTAAAAGGCATTTAGTATTACTGCCGTCATAATACACCTAACGATGGGCTTTAAGTCTAAATAATGATGGCTGTGTGCACATTGTACATTCATTCCTGCCTTTCCTGGGCTTCGCAAGCCTCTGAGAGGTGAGCATTCAGGTTGCCTGGGATCTAAGACGAGAGCTTGCTCATGCTAAGGTGGTTTTAAAACTTCTGTCTTAAGATTACAAATTTTAATTAAAAAGAGTAAAGGGGGGCTGGTGAGATGGTTCAGTGGGTAAGAGCACCGACTGCTCTTCCAAAGGTACTGAGTTCAAATTCCAGCAACCACATGGTGGCTCACAACCACCCATAATGAGATCTGACACCCTCTTCTGGTGCGTTTGAAGACAGCTACAGTGAACTTATACTAATAAATCTTTGGCCAGAGCAAGTGGGGTTGGCCAGAGCAAGCAGAGGTCCTAAGTTCAATTCCCAACAATCACATGAAGGCTCACAAACATCTGTACAACTAAAGTGTGTACTCATATACATAAAATAAATAAATCTAAAAAAAAAAAAAAAGAGTAAAGGGATGGCCAGCTGGTATACCTCTTCTTCCCTCACCCACGTTCTTAGTCACCGAGCTTCTCCACAGGAAGGAGAGACGCATGGATCCCTTAAAGAGTTCCATGGGCTCTTGTCCAGTGGTCTTAACAAGCAAGTCAGTAAGGATGGATTTCTGTCCTTACCTTGTTGGAGTAAGGAAGGCCTGGTACAGTGGGGAGGCACACCTTTAGGTGTGTCTCCGAGGGCAGGTCTAGACAGGACTGACGGAAGGGGAAAGCCTGGCTTGGTATGTGGGTGACACATTCATGGCTGAGGTCTGGCCTGAAGGAATGAGGGAAAGAGGAGAAAGCAGACTGAGCCCTAGCACACACATACACACACACACACATAGACACACACAGACACACACACACACAAGGCCTCTTCCGGAGTGATGGAACCTTCTTACTGTAGATACTCAGCCAGGTATTTTGTCAAGGTGATGGGGAAAATATCTAATACAGAGACCCTCACAGAAATGGGAAAACCTCAAACCGTTGACGACAACAAAATACTGTATGTCATCAGTGTTTACGTTAATAACTTTTGTTGGTTCGTTTGTTCGTTTTCATTTTTCAAGACAGGGTTTCTCTGTGTAGCCCTGGCTCTCTGGAACTTATTTATAGACCACACTGGCCTAGAATTCACAGAGATCCTCTGGCCTCTGCCTCCCAAGTTCTGGGATTAAAGGTGTGCGACACCACTGCCTGTCTTACCTTAATATCTTACTTATCAGATGGCATCCCTATGTGCTTAGGAAGAGTTTTTGGACCATCCTAGGTCCTTGGCAGTACCTCCTTAGTATCCCAAACACACTTTGTATCTACAGCATCTACCTCCACCCCTTTCACAGTAACTTCTCTTTGTCATACCTGTAGGGTGCCATCTGACTCCTGTGCAGGGTCTCTCTTTTTGTTGTTTTTTTAAAATCCATCTGTCTGTCTATCTGTGTGTCTAGCTATCTATCGATCATATGTTTAATGGAGTATCTTTTATTTGGTCTTGGACAGTTTCATACATGTAAACAATGAATCTTAATCGTATGCACCTCAGCTCTTGCCCCCTCCCCCCACCCCCCAGATACCCCAAAATGTCTGCCTCCCTTCTTCATTTCCTCTGTCTTATACCCTTTTGGTAACCCACTGAGTACAGCTAGTGCTGCCCGTTGGAATGCTGACGTTGGCTTGGTCCTGTGTAGGGAATCACAGCTGGAGTGAGTTCATGAGCACAGCAGTCATGCCATGTTCAGAAGACATTTCACAGCACACCTCCTGCTTCTTACAGGAATTCTGTCCCCTCTTCTGAGACATTTGCTGAATATTGGAGGGGACAAGTATTGATGTAGATGCCCCATTTAGAGCTGAGCACCTCTGTCACCTACTGCCAGTTCTTTGATTTGGCTGTGAGTTCTGTGATTTGCCTACCGCAGAGAGAAGTTTCTGCAGCCGAGGTTAAGAATAGTGCTAATCTATATGTATAAACACGAATACATGAATAATTAGAAGATGATAATAATATGGTAATAGTAGTGGGTTCCCTCTAGGGCCATCACCTCTCTCACCTTAGGCTTCTTACACTGACAGTATCAGACATGAATTCCCTCCAGTGGAGCTGGCCTCAAATCTGATCCACATATTGGTACCCACATAACTTCATGCCACTATCTCACCAGTGGCCATTTGACCTGGTAGGTTGGTTCTATAACATGAGGGTTTGCTGTTGGGTAATACTGCTAAGGACTTTTTTCCCTCAGGGACAGAGTGACATGGTTCCTGCCCCTGGAACAGGCAACAGGGCGTGGGCCTCCATGCGTGTTGATGGTTGCTGGGTTGTAAGGCTTGTTTGTATAATATATATATATTATATATATATATATAAATATAAATATATATATATATATTTACTTCATGTTCCTCCTTTGGGAAATGTTCTCCCTCCAAGGTTAATGACTCCTTGATAATCAGAGACTATACAAGGCTAGGGTGTTTCTATGTCCTTAGCAGAAGTGGTAAACACTGTGACCTTAAGGCTGTGGGAAATAACTCTGAAAACATGAGTTTAAAATATATATATATATATATATATGTATGTGTGTGTGTATACACATATTCATTTTCTACTGTGCAACATATAAGGATGCAATATAAATTATATGAGGGGCTTTATAGACATAAAAGAAATGTTAACCTAAGTCACACTCAAGTGGCTTTCAGTTTTACACTAGGCCAGTCACCACTTGAACAAAGAACCACACTGTGAGTCAACTTGTCAAGACGATATTAAGGAAGGAGATAGAGAGATTTGGGGAGTGGTTATCCCAAGGCAGGATCCTACCCAGCTAAATTTATTGTCCAGTTGAGCAGAGGATTGTCTGGAGAGCTATCTTGAGCAGAACATAGACTGATAGCTTGAACACATAATTGACTTCTCAAACTTTTCTTAACCCCCCACCCCCCAAGCCGAGGGTGGTCCTTGGCAGGTCCTTCATAGAACCTTCTGGTACTGTGGAAGCTAGTCAGCAGGGAGGAAGATTTTAGGTCAGCTCCAGTTTGATTTCTCTGTAACTGAAGTGCAGATCTTCATCAATAGGGTTTTTAATCGCCCAATTCTCTCTGGTAGACACCTAAAAGCAGTGGCAATAAGTACAGTTGCTTCTTGGAGATCAAGTACCAGGTATCTGGCCTAGTGTAGAACTGAAAGCCACTTGCATATGACTTAGGTTAACATTTCTTTAAAGAGTAGATGGCTTGTCTCTTCTAGAATTCATGAGTTGACAGCCTAATTCCAAAGTGATGGTATTTGGAGCAGGGCTCTTGAGAAGTGGTTAGACCTTGAAGATTGAGCTCTCAAAACTGTCACCAAGGACAATTGGACCCTTATGAAGGGACCACAAGGGGGCCTTCTGTGCTGGCTGGTTGACACAAGCTAGAATCATCAGAGACTCAGGAGAGGAAGAAGCCTCAGTTGAGGAAATGCCTCCTTGAGATCCAGCTGTAGGGCATTTTCTCAGTTTGTAATCTATGAGGGAGGGCCCAGCTCACAGTGGGTGGTTCCATCCCTGGACTGGTGGTCCTGGGTTGTATAAGAAAGCAGACTGAGCAAGCCAGGGGAAGCAAGAGAATAAGAGCATCCTTCTGTGACCTCTGCATCAGCTCCTACCTCCAGGTTCCTGCCCAGGTTTGAGTTCCTGTCCTGACTTTTTTGGTGATGAACAGCAATGTGGAAGTATAAGCTGAATAAATCCTTTTTTGTCCAGCTTGCTTTTTGACACCCATCCCCCCCCCCCCCCCAAAAAAAATGTTTTGTCGCAATCCTAACTAAGACAGCTTGCTTTCCACCATTTAAGAAGATAGTTTACAAACCTGGACTAGGGCCCTCCTGGGAAGTCAGCCTGTTACTGATCTTAGACTTCCCATCATCAGAACAATTAAAAATGGTATTTTATCATAGCAACCCAAAGTGACGAAGCCAGGGAGCCTGAAACTCTTGAGTTTACATGATTTATTAATTAGTAGTGCAACTGAATTTTTCTTTATTCGTTCCGTAAACTTGCAGTCATTAGCCTTGATTGACAGTTTGTGGGGAGAAAGGAACCTCAGAATGCTTGTATCGGGATAGAATGGCAGTCTTCCCTGAGTTGTCTCTCTCTCAAGAGAGAGACATTTTTTTAAAGGGTGTTTTTGTTCTTCCAGCCTTAGGATCAAAACTTTATGAAACTGTTTGATTATAATGAAATTTTAATACGGAAAATGAAAATCCCCCTGCTAAAGAAACTGTTCTTCAACTCATTCCCCACCCCAACCCCCCAAAATCCAAAAGCTAGTGCGATGTCTTCACCCATCTGTGGCAGGGAGAGGGCCGAATTGTTCAAGTGAGCACGTTCCAGGCGAGCAACAATTTAAAAACCGGGAAGCAACAAATTTATCTAATTTGCTGTATAAAAAGACCTGGGAAGATTTTTTTTTTTTTTTTTTGAGGAAGAGGCGGGTTGCTAAACTCATGATGAAGTTATTTAGCTGATGTTTTCAAGTGTGTTTCATCAAAATACCAATTTTATAAAATGGAGGTTAAAATACTTTTGGTAAATCAGATATTGCTCATTCCTTGTCTTTTTGGGTTTTTTGTTTGTTTGTTTTTTAAAGAACAGTTTGGATGATACATACAGTGACTTCATGGCTGTAGTGGAGTCAAGTTCTTTGCCTGATTAAGTAAGCTTTGGGGAGTTTTATGCAGTATTTTTTGACTCCCATGAAGCCCCGCGTTTGCAGCCTCACTGTTTATCATTGGTAAAGGACTTGGTGTGTGAGCACACCTCTTAGCTCGACTTTCTTCCATCCCATCCCAGTCAGGAAATAGGATCACTATTCCGACCATAGGATGTGTTGTCCTATTAGGGACCCCAGTCCTGATGTCCCTAGGAGAGGGTGGCACCTTTCCTCTGACTGCATCAGGTAGAAATGGAGTTGTGGACTCATACCAGATTAGTTCCTTGTTCCACAGGAACACTCTAAAAAGGTGATGCTGAGGCTAGGGTGGCCATAGCAGGCAAGGGTGCTTAATGCACAGGCATGCACACCCACATAGACATGTGCGGAGGTGTGCTCTCACACATGGGGCAAAAGGTGGCGCTGGGAAGGAAATGTTGAAAAACCAGGAATTAATTAAGGTGACAGAGCCACATGGCAGTCTCCACCACTTTTGCCAGTGTGTAGCAAAGCCTCTTTAAATTCTGTATTTAAATTTAATCTTTTTTTTTCTTGCTTAGCATATTGTTAAGCATGCAGCGGTGTCATTTTAGTGACGACGTAGCCGCTTGCCTTACCCCTTGAACACTGACATTTCCCCGACTGCCGAGCTTGTGATAGATTTCTTTGGCATCCAAAAGGTTAGTCTTGAGAAACTAATTTATCAAGAAGTTAGGAGGCTGATCCTTCTTAAGCCTTGACTTCCTCATCACTTGTAAAAGTGTCTTAGTAATTAAGATCAAATTTGTTCTTGGGGGGGGAAGCTGAATGCCCTCTGGTTTTGTTAAGCAGATCCACGGATTTGATGATTCGCTGTTTCTCTTGGTGCAGAATTTAATTTTGTGTGTAGCTTCCTGCCATTTCCTCCCCGCCTGGCTGTCCCAGAGTTGCAACGTGACAACAAGTCTAATTGGAGACTGTCGTGCAGTGCTTTGAGCCCTTGTGAAGGGAGGAAATCAGGTAGATTCTTTTCATGATCAACAGGCAGGTCACTGTGGTGTGGGAACTCGGGTATGTTGGAGTCTTTTCCTAGTTGCCTATATTACCCAGCATCATTAATTGTTTGTGAGATGTCTTCAGAAAGGAACAGATTCTTTTTATTGATGCATATCATTCCCGTCAAATCAAGCCTGTTCATTTGATTTAAAGCGTCAGTGGTCATTTCACTGTGAATATCTAGAAAAGATGGACAGAAACAAAACAGTCCCAGTCTAGAGGACAGATGTAGGAAAAGCTGAAACGCTCGTTGGTGGTGATTAAACCCTGCCATATAAACACCCACATAGGACAGTGATCGTGAAGCCCGCTCACCTCGGAGAAGCAGGAAATAGGAGTGGCCAGGAGAGTGTTAAGGCAGAGCTTTGTACTCTACCTCCCAAGCAGAGGTTTAAACACAGAAGAGTTAGTATTTTCAGGAGAGTTGGTTATCCACCTAACATTCATGCTGCTGTTATGCAAACCAGTGGCCATGTCTCATAGCCCTTGAGGTTCATAGCTGGGTGTTGACCTGACAACCCCTCCCTCCCAACCCTCCACACCCCCAGCCCCTGTCTCCAGTGGCCTTGAAAGCACCTCCCAGAGTTATAAAAGCTAACCAGCCGGCAGTACCTACTTGGTTTCTCCATGCCCTGTGACCGAGTGTGGTGGTTTCAGCAGTTGTCATTACCACTGAGTTCTGGTGGTTAACCAAGAGTGGTAGCAGTAGCCTCTGTTATTTCCGGTGTGTAGGACACTCTGGTGGAATGAAAGGAGAGTTCTAAGCCTGGCCCTGGGTTTTGTGTTTAATCATCTATGGTGCTGGAGGACGTATTCCCCCCTCCCCCCTCCCCTCTCCTGAGTAGGGTAACTATTCAATTCCGATCTCCTCCACTGCCCCTCCCCACCATAGGTGTCTCTGTGTGTGAGTCTTATAAAATAGGTTTCCATATGGGTTTTTCTTTTTTAAAGACTTACCTATTATATATGTATATATATATATATGAGTACACTGCAGCTATCCTCAGATACACCAGAAGAGGGCATCAGAACCCATTATAGATGGTTGTAAACCAACATGTGGTTTCTGGGAATTGAACTCAGGACCTCTGGAAGAGCAGTCAGTGCTCTTAACCGCTGAGCCACCTCTCCAGCCCCCCATATGGGTTTTTCAAACATTTGGTGTTATCCCTTCCCCCACTGTCTCCTCTGCCCTCCCCTCCCCCATTCTTTCCCTTTTTCTCCTTTATACCACCTGTGTTCTGTCCCCTCTTTGACACTCTTCCCTCAGTAACCACTCTCGCGTCCCAGCTTCTACGGGTATTCCTTGTAGAAAGAGACGTGTGTAATGTGTAGAAAGGGCATGTGGCGTTTGTCTCTTGGTTCTGTATTACCTTGCTCGGTGTAATTTTTTTTCCAGTTCCGTCATAAATAGATATTTCTGAAGATAATAATCATAGCTCCCCTGGAGGGAGGGTCTTGCTAGGTAGCCCGTGTTAGCCTAGAACTTCTGGCAACTCTCCCTTCTCAGCCTGAGTGTTGCAGTTACAGCTTGCTCAGCCTGCTCTCTTATAGAACCCAGGACCACCAGCCCAGGGATGGCCTCACCCACAATGGGCTGGACCCTCCCCATCAGTCACTAATTAAGTAAATGCCCTACAGGCTTGCCTGCAGCCTGATCTTGTATCAAGTTGACATAAAACCAGTCAGCACTGATTCTCAGGAGGGTTTTGTCTTTTTATTGTCCTTTTCTCTCACTGGATGTGTGGAGTTATGCAGGTCTGTAGTATCAGCTCAGTAAACCCTGCTGTGCTGAAAACTGCCTCGAGCACAAGTTCTCCTGCTAAGGTCCTGGGCTAGTCATCAGGGGCCCTGGGTTCCTCATCGGTGTTGTTTATTCTCAGTAGTCATGGGGTGCTTAGACACAGCACTTGGCATGTACGTCTTAGTCCTAGTCTCTGTCTGCCTGTCTGTCTGCTTAACCTTGGGTGTGCTGCCTCTGTGTGTACTGTATGCTTTTGTGGTACAGTGTGCTTACAGAGATCAGAGAACACTTTTTGGGGGGCGTGGTTCCCTTCTTGCAGTTTGTCGTTGCAGGCTCTCTCCTGTTTTGCAGCAGTGCATGGTCCAGGCTAGCTGGCTGGAGAGCTGCTCTATGATTCTCTCTCCGCCTCCTGTAAAGCAGTTGCCATAAGTTGTGGATTTGCAGGCGACTGTGGCTGCATCTGGGCGTTTGCAACTTCTTCGTGTCTTCTTTGTGGACTCTGGCTGGGGTGGAACGCAGGCTGCCAGCGTGGCAGGTGCTTTTATCTGCTGGATTCTTTTATTCTTTTATTTTTTTATTATTACTATTGTTTTACCTCACCTTCCCAATCTCCCAGTCTCTTTATGAAATAGATCATTGCTGGAGACCCTACCAGTTCAGTAACTTCAAGGAAAAAACTGCTGACAATGTAACTTAACTCATTACGTGTGATTAGCGTTGCTCTGTTGACTGAGTTCTGAAGGCATTCTCAGTCAAGGCTACAAGCTATGAAAGGCTGCTTGTTAGTGACAAATGACGTAAGGGTGGATTAGTGGGAGACATAAATGGGAGACATCAAATGATGTAAGGGTGGATTAGTAGATGGAAGCAGGCTTCCTTCCCTCCATTTTTTGTTGTAGTTTTTATTCTGTATTGCAATACAGGGCCGGGGATCGAACCCATGGCCCTGTGCATTGTAGGTAAGTTCTCTGTCACTGAGCCCCATCTTCACCTCCATAGTTCTGAGGTAAGTATAAACTGGTTAGAGATGGCATTCTTGAGTAGGAGGGAGGAGCTAAGGAGTAGGGCTACCCCTAATTGTGAAGATTAAAAGGCACAGAGTAAGAAAAGGATTGGGAAACAGCAGAGGTAAAGGAGACATTTGTATAAAAGCCAGAGGACATATTTGTCTCTCTGAAACCTGCTTAGAATTCTGTGGAGAAGAGAAGTTAGTCCTTGAAGACCTTTTGTGAATCCATCAGCGATGCCTCGTTGGAACAGATGCCTGCTGGGTACTGGCACATGCCAGCAGTGAATGCTGACTGTTGGTGAGAGCAGAGGCTAACCCATTGCCACCCTGCCTTCTTAAGGGCTGGTGCCAGCTACTTAACAGAGGTGCACATTTTATCTCTGTGCCTCTTTCCGATGATAGATGCCATAGTAAATTTAAAATATTGAGTATGATAACTGAGTATGAATTTTTAAATTCCGCAATTAAAATGCATTGTTGGAACGCCATTAATTTTGAGTTTAGGTGAGCAGTGGGAAGCAGAACTCTCTGCCGAGTCTCCCTCTGCGGATGAGTTACCACTTTCTAGGAATTAAAATAAATACAAACGAGTCATCTGTTCTTCAGCCAGCTCGAGTTTGTCAGCTAAGGATGAGGTTGTCCCCTCTTGTGTCATGCTGATTCCCTTTTAGAAATATAATGTATCTTATCAGTCAGTGGCTTCCTTCCGGCAGAGGATGTTTCCCTGTGTGTTCATTTACGCGTGTATTCCAGGAACCCTGTCCAGATACTATGTCTGGATTTCCCAGCGAACAGATCTGTCATATGTATCTGTTGTTTAGGATTTAGCAGTTTGTTAGAGCAGCCCAGATAGACCCCCAGATAGATGGAACCGTGAGGCAGTTACAGGAGGAGGGAGCTCGGAGGTGCTGGGTGCTGGAGCAAGAGGAGCAGGTGAGAGACAGTGTCAGTCAAGCAGATGGGTCGGTACAGAGCTGGAGAGGGAGACTCGCTCCTCCCAAACCTGTCCAAGCTGTAGCATGCTGGAGTGGAGCTGACAGAAGAGGATCAAGGTCTGGGGGAGAGAAGGAAAGGCTGGGGCTCACAGCGAAACTGCATGCTGGGGATGGGTGCAAGTTGGTGATGCCCCCACTACTGGGTTGGGCTTTTGCACGTCTGCATGGGTGTGGTAAGAAGTAAGTGCCTGTACAGAGATAGGAGGCGGTTCTGACCAGGAGAACTCTAGCACCCGGAGGTAGGGTACATGAGGCACAGGTTGTGCAAGAGTGTGACTTCAGCAAGGGCCACAGAGCTGTGTTTAAGAAAGAAAACAGGTATCTTCCACACTGCCAGGTTTGCCAGGAACCCTGTAGGTTAAGTGTCTGTGGGCTTATCAAGGTGTCGGTGTCGCCAACAGCACTTTGAAACAGGGGTGGGCTTCAGAGTGGAGCAAGTGGAAGGAAAGATGGAAGGTGAGGAAGGAGGGGTGTTATATAGACAGGGTTCTGACGTGAGCACAGCCTTATAGGACAGTGTGGGGCTGAGGCAGGGCTGTGTAGTTTGTGAAGTGTAGGAGATTTTATTATCAGGTGTTTGTTGATCAGTAGATCGAGAGAAACCGAGAAAAGGAAAAAGGTGAAGTGTTTTGGGACAGAGACGGTAGGGATGGCTTCCCAAGTAAACTGGTTAGCAAGAGGACTGGTTAGCAAGAGGAAACAGGGAGCGAGCGCCTAAGGCAGAGAGGGGCCAGGTGACAGTGGCCACAGCAGCTGCAGAGCTGGAGCAGGAGCCAGCTCGAGGGGCGGGCGGAGGGTGCTGAGGCCTGGGAGGACCTGCTGAGGAACTGTCGGAGGAATGTAGGGCAGTGCCCTCAGGAACTGCGTGCACTGCAGACTCCCGAGTTGGGTCAGCTCATCCCACGCTTCCCCCACGCTGAGGTAGGCTCTGCGAGCTGCCTGGAGCAGGCCTGGTGGAACTGGAGTTAATGAAGCCCCAGAGTTTAGATCTTGACTCTTGGTCCAGTGCTCAGTGCAACTCTCAGCTTAGCCTTTAAAAGCTGGGACCCCAAGAGGGACGTTTGGAAGCCTTTGTCCTGTGTATTCACGTGACAGCTTGTCAGAGGGTGACGGTGGCGGCACTTTGTCCCTCCTGGTACCTTTTCAGTACCTTCTAGGCATTGTGCGTCCATGTGTTTTGTGTGAACAGTAGGAAGGGAGTTGGTCTGGCTTAGCCATGGATGAAATGCAGTCATTTCTACAAGCCTCCTCCTTCTGACCTGATTATGTGCCCTTAGCACATAGGGAAGCAATGTAATTAGAGTTCTGGGGGCTTTATTATCAATAATGGAAACACCACAGTCAGAAATGTCTTTAGCCCTAAGCACTACCATTGGGGCTAAGTGGCTCCCCTGGGTGCCCTGAGTTGTTACCGGCAGCTCTGTTGAGAGGCAGAAGAAGGAAGGGGGCAGAGGATGGAGCAGGAACAGAGAGGGGAAAAAGGAACATGGATTCCTGTGGTCCGTCTGAAGTGTACCACACAGGGCCACCCGCTTACCCCTGCCCCCACCCCCACCCCAGGTCGCCCCCGTCAGCCTAGGAAGCATCAATTTCTCTCTCCGTCCCCCTCCCTGGCCAGGAGGCTGAAGCTCAGACCTCACTGAAGGTCCATTAAAGTCCTGAACCAACAAGATGGTGGGTGATAGACAAGGGAAGTGGGCACCGTCAGGAGCAAAGGGGAAGCCAACAGCAGCTCTGAGAACTGGGGTATGGTTTTCCAGGAGTGGCTTCAGGGGCAGCAGCCACTACGGGCTTGGGCCAGTAGTTCATGGATGTTAGAGAAGTTTGTGCTGGGAGCCCTGTCTGTTTTTTTTTTTTTTTAAATTAATTTATTTATTTTTAAAGATTTATTTATTTCATGTATGTGAGTATACTGTTGCTGTTTTCAGACACACCAGAAGAGGGCATTAGAATACATTACAGATGGTTGTGAGCCACTATGTGGGATTTGAACTCAGGACCTCTGGAAGAGCAGTCAGTGCTCTTAACTGCTGAGCCATCTCTCCAGCCATCTCTTGGCTGCTTTTGAGTGAGTAGCTTGTGCCTTCTGTTACAAACCTGGACTCCTTTCCGTTGTCATTTCTAGCAGAGACCTCGTCTACGGATGCAGGGTGGAAATAGAAAATTATAGACGTTTTTCAGGCCTGTGATGATTTTTATGAATTGTCTTAGTTTCATGTTTTCATTTTTACATACAAACTTCGACACTGTGTCCCAAGCAGAACTGTGTGGCAGAAGGCAATGAGATTGTATTCCTTGATCACCTGAGGAGAAAGGTTAAGTGTGAGGCTGGGCGTTGATGTGAACACATAGTCCCTTAGTTGGCGGGACAAAAGTGCTGCCCTCAGGAAGCCCCTGATACCCATCTCCTAAGAGTCATTATCTTGGGGGCCTCCTACAGCTGAAACCATCCTTTATCTTGAAAGTCCTAACTGGTGGAAACAAAGACTTCATTAGCTTAATTCTTTTTCATTGAAAGTCTTTTCCTCCACATTCCTTAGGTGCCCAGTTCCTTAAGTACCCTTCACGTAACTGCACCAAAAAAGCATTCTATTATCATTCTGAGAGGCTAGGCACTCGATGCAGACTTTACCTTCTTGTAGTCAAACCCTAGGGTCCGTATAGTCTCTGTTCAAAAGGCATTTACAATCTAGATACATCTGCGGAAACAACATGCCTCAAAGATCCGTGCATGTAACCCGGTGTTCTGCATGTTCTCAATACCACACACATGTAGTCCTTTTCCTGAAAGAAAACACTACAAAGTGTTTGCTCCACTCTGGTGGGTTCCAAGCAATTGGGGACAGGACTCACTTATTCCTGAAGCCCTAGTTTCCAGTTCAGACCTGATTGGATTAGACAGCTGTTGCAGCCAGAGTGTAACCGGGGTGTGGGGTGTGGGTGAGAGTTATAAAGTTTCCTTTCTGAGCTGGGCGTGGTAGGTCACACCTTTAATCCCAGCACTGAGGAGGCTTACAGGAAGTTAACCAGAAGTTTCGAGTCTGGTACAGCCCAGTACTCAGGGATTGCAGCTCACAGTCCGTGACTGAAGGGACTAAGGAGGCAGAAAGGGCAAGGGCCGGAACCGAGGCTGCACAGGACAGAGGAGTATGAGTATGCGGTGTGCCTCCCAGAGAGCCCGGGGGCTGGGATTGTCTCGTAGAACGGATGTAACCCTTAGCTCCCCATTTATCTCTTCCTCTCTATTGCTCATCTGTTCTTCAGACCCTTGGGAAACCCTGCCAATGAATCAGCCTGCTTCTTTACAGTCATAAAACCCTGCGATAGGAGAAGACCAGATACAGGTGTGCGGAGGGTCCCTGCAAGCGTCACAGCTGGCAAGGAGAAGATCCCGGCGAGGTAAAAATGAACTCAGATCAGCAGGAAGGACTTATCTGGTGCTGGGTCCGAAACTTCCGGGATCTGATACCAGGCAGTTCATTGCAGGGTTCATGTTAACATTACTACGGTTCATAAGAACAGTTTCCTGGTGTAATAAAGTCCGCAGTGCCAGGGAGGATGAGGGTGTGACTGTATCAAAACCAGTTTGCAGAATAGATGTGACTATGAAGACGGCTTCTCTGGCTCCCTGGCCTAGAATCTGGTGTGGTCTCTGACCAAGACAGCGTAGAGATCAGAAAGCTCGCAAGTGCATGGGACATCTCCTCTGTTGACTGAGAAACAGTAGCAAGGTTAAAAATCAAGGTCTGGAGAGGGGGTGTCTGGAGCAAACATTCTAGGGGACTTGGGTGAGGTCTCACTCTGCAGAGAGCACAGGTTACCAGGCCGTGAACAGCAGCCAATCCCAGGCTTCTGTGTGGACACAGGTATTCATTTCTTCTTTGAGGAGGTGGCCCGGTTGTGGTTGACATACCTGGGGTCCCTACTGATCTCAGAGTGCTCCGGTAGTGCCAGTGTTTGGGAGCACGTTCTAGAAATGTTGGCTTCTGATTTGGGGGTAAGCCATAAAAAGTAGACCTTTGGGGTCAGGAGGTGTCTTGTAGTGTTGGATTCAGAGGCGAGGCTGTTGTTAATTATTGACTTGGAGAGAGGGACTTGAAAGGCTGGCAGTGACATATGAAGCCTTGTCAGGGTATCTTTCAATAATTAAGGAATAAGTAGTTGAAACTCCATTTTCATTCTCGACACCGAAGCAGTTCCTTAAATGGATCTCAGAGGTGTGCGTGCCTGTCCTCTTGGTGGAAGTTTCTGTCAGGCATCTGGATGCTAATGAGAGGAGAGAGAGGGTGACCGTGCTCCCGGAGATATTCCCAGATTTAGTGACTCTGATACCCTGGTACGCCAGGAGTAAGCTCACTTAGGTTCTGATTTGAAGAATAATCGCAAAAAGTGTTATTATCAGAACAGGTGGAAGAACAGTTTGTTCGTAGTAAGTATAAATCAGCCTTAAATTGAGGTACCCCATTTCACGTTGGTTATTAATTGCAAGGTCAGATCTAAGAAAGGAGAAGTCTTTCCTGGATTAGAAACAGGCTGGTTTTCCCCTGAGTCTGGATTTTATGGGACTCTAGTGTTTCTCTTCATGGCTCAGCAGGAGACTAAGATCAACTGGGGTGGGGGTGGGGGTGAGGGTGGGGGTGACACCAACTACCGGGTTGTATGTGCAACCCTTAGAATTTGTTTAGCATCATTTGAATGTGCTTTTTTTTTTCTCTCTATTTTCTTTTCTTTCTGGTTGAGTAACTGTAATATTACCGATGTCTAAAATAGATGTGAGTCTTACATCGGATGAGATGGAAGTCAGATCTATAAAATGTGGAATCTCTTAAATCTAACAAGGATGGCGAACATCCTGTTAATTTGTCAAACTTCCTGAGAACCGCCTACACGAGACAGCGAGGATTAATCAAGCCCCAGTGAGCGAGAATTTGAAAAATACAGTTTTCTAATTATACAATCTTTACAGTGGGCCAAGGTTAATGCGGTTCTGAATTCTGACAGTTAGTAATAAAAAGAAAGGAAGACAAGACCAAAGTGTAAGAATCGCTTTATAATCACCTGAAACAGGCACTATGCTGATCGCGGCACTTCATATACATTAATCTGGTATTTTAAGCAGTTATTCTTTTTATATGATGTTGGGGATAATTAAAGGGTTTGTGTCGTTCTGGGTGCTTATCGGACATCTGCACTATTTGGGGATGTCTTTTTTTTTTTTTTTTTTTTTTTTTTTGCTTAGCCATAGACATGGATGTGTAGTTAATAGTGGAAAAATTCATCCTTTTTTTTTTTTTGACACTATGAACCGCCCTATGAATAGTTCTTCAGCATTGTGCATCTTAAGCTCTTCGTCCTGTTCTTGTGTGCATCTAAAAATCTCAGGAGAAGCTGTCAGACAGAACCAGTCATGGCTGGTTTTAAGACAAAGGCATGCTGTGGCTTTTGCTTCAGATTTTAGGTGTCCCCGCACCTCCGATCAAGCAAGCAAATCCCGGTTATAATTTAGTTAACTGATGTTGTGGCTTGCTGGGTTTGGTGGTGCATGCTTGTAATCCCAGGACCCAGGCTGAAGAAAGGATGGAGTTGAAGACCAGCTCGGGCTGTGTGCTGAGTGCCAGTCCAGCTAGCGCTGGAGAGCAAGACAGTGTTTGAAAACCCAAAATACCACAGACACACAGAGACAGAGACAGCTGAACACACACACACACACACACACACACACACACACACACACACACAGGGATGGGGTGGGGGGAGGGGGAGACTGGGTCTCAGATCAGTTAGAGGGGAGGAGAGGGGAAGGGCCAGGGAGGGTAATAGAAGGATTGGGTATGACTGAGGAATGTTCTGTGCATGTATGAAAAGGGCAGAGTGAAACCTATTATTCTGTATAATTAATATGCCCTAACCCCCCAAAAAATTGGAGAGAAGAAAACCAGAGGTTATATCTGCATTACAATGAGACAGCTATTTTTAAAATTAGAGTAGCAGTTATTGAAATGATTTCTTCTTGAGAAAAAACTTAACTCGTGGCGTGTCTGACCTCTGCTGCGTGCATGAGGGTTGGGTACGTGTTTAAGGGAGAAGGGACTGGAGTTAAGGGAAGCCACCACTCGGGCACCGAGAGAGAGTGAGGGTGGCAGCCTTGTGCTTGGGTGGTCAGAATGGTAGGAAAGAGCGGAAGGTGGTGTCCTTGCTACTTTAGCATTTACTTTTTGCATCAGTCTGTCTGTCTGTCTGTCTTTCTCTGTGTGTATGCTCACGGATGTGGGTTATGGCTCGTGTGGAGGTCAGAGGATACAGATATTTATGGCTATAAAGGCACCTTCTACCTCAGCTGTGTAGGCCAGGCCAGCGGGCCAGGGGGCTTCTAGAGATTCTCCTGCCTCCTGTGCCAGTGACCCCGAGATGACAAGCATATACCACTGTGTCCAGCTTTTCTGTGGGTCCAGTTGAGCTCACACCTTCCCTTGATCAACTGAACTGTCTCCCAACCTGTGTTTATTTTATTAAGTTCAAAATACACTTTCCCAGAGCTGGTATTAATTCTGCAAACAGAACACTCGCCTCATCGGAAGCTCATAGACCTCTAATGGCAAGCTGCACCTTGAGCACTGGTGCTGACCCCCGTTGAAGGTTCCTTTTCCATCCTTTCTGCTCTAGGGAGACTTCAGAGGCTCGAGGAGAGATCTCCAAGGCCAGGACAAGATAGGCAAGGCCCGGCATGTGGTTCTGAGCAAGCTTTATGGCTTGAAGCAGCTTTGGGGGTTACCTGCTCGTGATGTGTGCAGACAGCTAAGCAGTAAGCCGCAAGCAGGTTAGATGCATGGTCATCTGGCTGGTCTGTTGTTCCTCTTTAAGGACAGTGCCTTAGTTAGGGTTTTATTGCTGTGACAAGACACCATGACCCTGGCAGTTCTTTTAAAAGGAAATACCTAATTGGGGCTGGCTTACTGGTCAGAGGTTTAATCCATTCACACAGGCAGGCATGGTGCTGCCGAGGTAGCTGAGAATTCTACACCCAGGTCATGAGGCAGCAGGAAGAGACTGAGACATATTGGGCCTGGCTTGAGCTTCTGAAACCTCAAAGCTCACCCCTGGGGACCTATTTCCTCCCACAAAGCCACATCTACTCCAACAACAAAGCCACACCTCTTAATAGTGCAGTCCCTGTGAGCTTAGCTTCAGGCCCGAGGCCCAAGTGAGTGGTTCTCTACAGATGTAAGAAGCTTGAAGGAGTGTCAGTGATACAGAGGCTGTAGAGAGCTCCCCCCCCCGCCCCCCCCCAGAGTCAGACATGAGGCTGGAAAGACAAAAGGGCAGATTAGAGACCCTGGAAGTGTAGGAGCTTCAAGGTGAGACTGAGATGGGGAGTCCCAGGGTGAGGGATCCCCTCAGATTGGGGGGTGCCTGAACCTGCAAGTGTCTGTCCAGGAGGCTCCTAGTATTCAGATAGGCCTTGTTAGGGAGGGGCTCTGGGGGATTAGTGTGTTGTGGTTTCTCAAGTTATGGGGGCGCAGGACTGAGCAGGAGCACCTGGAGTCAGGTCTTTGTCCCCTCTTCAGATCACATGGTCTCATCTGTTGTCATGTCACTGAGTGTGTAGGCTTCTGGGTGGTGAACTGTCCTGTCTGACAGCCACTCCTGTCACCCTGCAGACTTCATTCTCTCCATCCACAGGATTGCATTGCTTGTCCTGTGACTTGATAAGATCGAGGACGTCTGTTTAGAACTCCTGTGTCTTAGTTCTGTAAACCCCTCGTTGCCTGCCACGTCAGATGTTACCCAAGATGATGATATTGTTTAGGGTGGTTTCCACTAATGAGCCTCATCTTTGAATGATAACTTTTGTCCCAAGCTAGTCAAAGGTAGTCGTAGTCGCTATGACGGTTTCTACAGAGGAGGATCCCGTAATGCTGTGTAGTAACAGATTGGAGTCTTCACAGTTCCAAATGTTAACTCTGGCCCCATCACAGAACGCGTCTTAATTGGGAGAGCCCATTTCTGATATCTGAGTGAAGAGATTTTTTTTTTTTTTGATATCTGAAAGGAAGAGAACTTTTGCACTTTCCAACTGTCACCATCAATTGGGATCTGCACTTTCTCCTTTATTTATTCAATAAATACTCAACACCATTATGTCCCTGGCACGCCATTAGCCTCTGGGGGAAGCTACAAAGAACTTAGAGGGTTCGGCTCTGCCCCCAAGGGGGACATAAAGGAAACAATTACATCTAATTGTTTTTAACACTGAGCAGTGTTAATGCTAGCATCCTGTCATCTTGTCACCAGGGGAGAAGGGGCTGTGGACACCTCTTGAAGGCCACGTGGCCATTCCAACCCTTTCCTTGTTCCTTGCCTTCCCGTGGCTCTATCTGGCACTGAGATTTGGGGGACAGGTTGTCCCTGTCCCATGTGACACCAGGAAGCTGGTACTTCATCCTTCTGACCCTGAAGAGATTCTCAGTAAATGTGCCTGACTATATGAGCAAGTGTGGTTAGAATATGCATGGCTGTTACCTTAGCCGATCAGTGTTGAATGTGGAAGCTGGTGGTGGGACATGGAGGGTAGGTAGAGGACATTCTTGAGGGGGGGGACCCATATTTGTTTTCTAGGCATTACATATGGTTTGGACCATGGCCAGAGACTCGATTCTCTCTCCAGTTGCTTGTGTTAAGCGTTTGTGTGCCTGGTGTGTGTTGAGGATCTCAGAGCTTTCCAATTTGTTTATACACTTGCCTCATCCTTGGATTCTTGTTGAATTTAATATTTAATAAATCCCTCTGGTGGGTTTACTACCCGTCTCAACGGTTTGTGTTCCCAAATGAAAGACACACTCCCTGGGCCGGCCTGCGTGTGTCCTAGCCTTAAGCCATGAACCCCAGAATCATGTGTGTCAAACTAGCTCGAACTTCTATTCTAGTTCCCAACCTGCGCAGCTTGGGGAGGAACCACGTGGCCCAACTCAGCTTGCCTGAGAAACCACCCCTCCCCCCCCCCCCCCTTAATCTTAAAGGGAAGGTATTCGTATTCCATTCTCCAGTTAATTTTTAAAAGTGAGTTCTTGCCGGACACGCGGGTGCCATCTATAGAATTAAATACATAGAAGTTCCGGTAGCAGTCTTGCCTCGATGGTTGGTGTTCTCGAATGAAAGACACGCACACAGCCTGTGTATTTCGATATGCCTTAAACAGCACAGTAGTTGGGCCATTTCCTAACCTCCAAGAGGTTTATCCAGCTCCTGCCAATAATCCTGAGTTATTAATTACTAAACTCTTTACCTTGGCTGCCCTGGACTGAGTTGGGCAGCTCTTGTGGGCCTCACTCGCTCTGCTTCTTCATGTGGTGGCCAGGCCTCCCTGTCCTCCACTCTTCTCAGAGGTGGAGTCTCTCCCTGCATGGCAGAGCTCCCTTTTCTCTTCCTCCTCCTCCTGTTCCTCCCCCCCCCCCCCCCCAGATTCCAAAAACCCATCTCTGTCCTTCCCAGCTATTGGCTGTTGGCATTTTTATTTACTAATCAGAACCAACTGGGGGCAGGTTCCCTGAAGCTACAAGCAGGTACAAGCAGGTTTTTGGGGTGCTGAGGGGGTGGGAGGTAGCAAATTAACATTCAAATACAAGCACATTAGGCTAAACCCACTTAGATTCTCTTAAAAATCACAAATCTCTCTGAGCATCACTCTGCGGAACAGTGGACGCTCCTCTGGGATAAATGTCCGGGTATGTGTTCTAAGGAGTGTGCAAGAGAGTTACAGATAACACACGTAAGCCTTCAGGAGTGATACGTGATGGCCTTGTGGAAGGCCTGCGGGACAGGCTGAGGGGTTCAGAACTAGTTCTGTCCTGGCGTTTTCTTTATTTCACTCCTGTGGCTAGCAGATAGCCGCTAGCTAGCTAAAGGAACTGGGAACTGGGTCAGCTTTGGTAGGTGTGGGAGAGAAAGGAGGGCTCTTCCTTTGACCTTGAACTCAAGCTAGGATGCCTGCATGATCCTCTGGGATCGCTGCCGGGGATGGGGGGTGGATAAGTGGATGTGTGTGGTTTTTTTGTTTTTTGTTTTGGTTTTGGGTTTTTTCCTTTTTTTAAATTAGGTATTTTCTTCATTTACATTTCCAATGCTACCCCAAAAGTCCCCCATGCCCTCCCGCCCCACTACCCTACCCACCCACTCCCACTTCTTGGCCCTTTGGGTTTTTGTTTTGTTTTGTTTAGTTTTTTGTTTTTTTTTCGAGGCAGGGTTTCAAAATAGAGAAGTAGCTGGTTATCCTCGAACTGTTTTTCTTGTGGGCGGAGCATGACGAGGAGAAGCAGATCCCTCGGGACAGCATCTCTCAGCTTCACTTGTTCTTAGGCCCGGTGCCCTCGTAATAGCCATGCTGAATATCCCTGTGTGTGCAGATCAAGACACAAATGAGCCATTTTATGTGGGCAATTTAATACCCCAGGGTCTTGTGGAGCAGTGAGGTATTGCCCCGCCTAGGGTGGGTGAAGGTACTTGACCTCAGCCCTTCCTGGCTGCTCTAGGTGCTAACAAACCCAGGCCAGCTGCTGAGACAGCTCCCCTTCCCCGGCAGTCACCACCTAGACAGACCACGTGGTGGCCCTTACTCGGGAGTTAGCTGCTGTTTCTGATCGATTTATTTTTATGGAGTCTGTTCTATGCTATTTCCAAGGTGGTGACAGAAATACTTAGTAGACTTTTCATGAGCTACATACAGTCCATGTCCTTCTTCTCTTGCCCAGTGTGCCATGCCGAGCTGAATGCCATCATGAACAAGAACTCGGCTGATGTGAAGGGCTGCAGCATGTACGTCGCCTTGTTCCCGTGTAACGAATGTGCTAAACTCATCATCCAGGCAGGTAGGAAGCAGCCCTCCCCTGGATTTGTCACGTCGGCATCGGAGCCTGCTCGTCAGCAGCTCCTTGCATGCAGGGGGGTTTGATCTTCCCATTGTTATTGTTTAGATCGAAATTAATTGCGCTATCAACTTTGCAAGGTATTTCTCGTGTTTTACGTCTGCGTGGTGCCAGGTATTCTGAGACTTAATTGCATCCTCTGTGATTCTTAGCATGTTTTTAATTTAGTTTGCAACTTCTTAAACTGCAAGCTGCCAAAAAACAACACAGGCATTGAATATAATTACTGTCAATTTACCGTCCTCTGACATATTGTGCATAGATTAGGGGGGAGGGAGGGGAATGAACTTCTGTCAGAAACAAGGTCAGCTGGGAGTCTGTATATCAAATTTTAATTTGTATCTAATACATGGTGGATACGTGAGGATCTAAGCATATCTTTGCATATAAATATCACGAGGCTCAGACATGATTCTGAGTTTTTCCTTATATGTTGCATCTCCCATAACCTGCCATGCTGCAGTCTGTCTGCTGCACCTGTTTTTGAACTGTCACATCTAAGAATGAGCTATGCTTTATCTCCATAAAGCTCTCGGTTTGAGATTTAAAGACTTAGCATGTTGAGCCAGATGTATGGGTTAAAGGGACTGTTTATCATGAGCCCCTGGTGTGTCGGATCAGAAGTCGGCTTCTAGCGGAGCACAGCGGCTGTTAAGGACTCTCTGGGTGTCCGTGCAGCTGCTGCCGTTAACCTGTCCTTTTGGGGTGCCGCCTTTGCTGGTTATAGATGAAGAGGTCAGCAGTGGGTGTGTGCAGTGAGCAGTGTGTGGGCTCTGTGGTCAGCCGGCTCATCCCCTCTGAAGGGAGTACAGAGCCCACACAGAGCAGCCCTCAGGACAAGGAGCCCTGGGGACTCCTCGCTCTCAGGTTCCTGCTGCCTCACGAGACCACAAAGCAGATCTACCCTTCTTGGAACTGGGCTAAGGTGATGGCGGAGCCTTTCTTGCGTAGGCCTGGCGCTGCAGATCTCTGGATTAGCCAGCACCCTCTGCTCCCCACGTTAGCCTCTTGAGTTAAGTAGTTGCTTTGTGAGTGAAAATACTTCCTTACCTGAAGTAAAGAAAACTTGTTAATTGGACCAAGGCTTGACTGTTTGACATGTTCTCCGTTTGCATTTGTAATAAAAAAAAATGAAAAAGAAAAAAAATCCATAAAGACTGGAAGGTGGCTTAAATACAGCCCCCTCTGCTGTCCTGGGAAACGGCAGATGAGCATTTTAGTGACTGGACATCGACTGTAAGCTCACTGGAAAAGGGTAATTAATCACAGGCACGGGGCTTCGTCTCTCTGCCTGTCTTCCACGGTTTCTGTCTGTGCTCATCTCCCACGGTTACCTGTTCAGGTATAAAGGAGGTTATCTTCATGTCGGATAAATACCACGACAGCGAGGAGACGACGGCTGCCAGGCTCCTGTTTAAGTTGGCTGGGGTTACATTCAGGTAGGTCGGGGGAACTGGTGTGGACACGCATGTGGCCTAGCCTGAAGTTTAGTGTCTCCCATGGGGTTTGCCTTCCACAAGTGGCAATGTCTTTGGAAGTGTGACGGCACGAGCCTCTGAAGATTATTTTAGGGTACGGAGTTAACTCCAGAAGTATCTGGAGACAGCCTGTTTAATGATTATATTTTAATATTAGTGACTTTCCAAGGCTTAGACTAATTATGCAAGAAGCAAGAAATTTAAAAATTTACAACTTTTGGGCTGGTACCGCTGAGCCTTTATGAATTTTTGAATATGTAAGGGCTCTAGCAGGGATAGTTTAGGATGAAAGTGGCCCACCAGGGTGAGACACCAGGAATTCTTTCCTGAGCATCATTTTGAATTAAGAGCAGAGGCCCTTCCGATCTCGGCGATTGTCTTTGCAGAGTGGAGATTGTGTTTTACTGGGAAGCTTTGCCATCTTTTATAAGTGGCCAGAAATCGTTTTTAGAATGGAAAGCCTTGCAGATTGTCACTCTTTCCGGCCAGCGGTGATACGATGCGTACAATGGGCAACCCTGTTCCTTGTGCTCTTAGAGACAGGGGATGTTTTAGTTTTTTGTTTTCTGAGGCAGGGTCTCTGAATGAACAGGCTTTTCCCAAGCTTGCTATGTAGCCTCCTGCCTCGGTCTCCCAAATGACAGAACCCACCATGCGGAGCTAGAAACAGGCTTTTTGCATGCTGCATGTCCTGTGTGCCCTAGTTTGCTTTGATAAAACACTGACTGAAACCAACTTGAGCAGGAAGGCTTTCTTTGACTTTCGGGGTACAGTCTCACACCATGGAAGCCAGAACAGGAAGTCAAGGCAAAGCCCGCAGGCAGGAACGGAAGCGGGGACCACAGAGGATGCTGCAGACATGTTCTGTGATTTCCTTGTTTTAAAAAGTCCCCACATGTCTTCAATTATTGTAGCATGTTGAAGACAGACATTTAGAGGACTCATTATTTGCATTTGTAGAACTTGATTTTAGAAAAATCTGCCCTCACTCCAAAGGGGTTGTCTTTCTGTGTATCTGACACAGAAGAAAATCTACTGTGTTTGCTTTAGAGCTGCACAAATTGGCTGCAGAAATTTCCTAGAAAATAAGATAAATACAATGGGGAAACTGTAATCGGATATCATGTTGTGCTGTTAACTTGTTAGAAATCCTTTGACTCTCGGATAATTCATGAACTCCAATAGTTGAAGCACGCGCAAGCCAAGCCACCCCATGCCTCGTTCCTGTCGCAGTCTCTTCTGCTCCGTGTTCCGCTCAGTATGGCGCACTATAATTGGCTCCTATAGAGATAAAATATCAAGAGAATCTCGGGGCATTTTTTTTCCTTCTGCACTGGAAATACAGTTTAAACTGAAATAAACAAATTGCTCTCACTACTCATTTGGATAATTCAGTTCCTTTACATATTTTGTTCTTCACTTTTAGAAAATTCACACCGAAGTACAACAAGATTGTCATTGACTTTGATTCGATCAATAGCAGACCGAGTCAGAAGCCTCAGTGAGTTTCGTCTTGTTAAAGCCCCAGAAGAAGATGACACCCCACCACGCACACACACACACACACAAGGGGCTCCCCGAGCCTTTCATCTTGAAGTCCCACGGAACTTTTTAATAGCACAACACTAAACATCTAAAGAATATAAAACTTAGAATCTTCTCACCCGTCACGTGGAGCTCCATCTGCTTCAGCTGTTGATGTAGTTTGGTTTGGAGACTAAGGGACTGCCTACCGGAGCTGGAGTGAAGGTCTCTCCCCTTCCGCCGAGTCCATCTGCCAGAGAGTGTCAGCTCTGTCATCCACCATATTTCGACAGCCGCTCCTTGCTGCTACACGGGGTAGAAGGACACACAAATAACTGCTTCTCGTTCTTAGCAGGGATGAACAGGCACACCGTGGTGCACATCTGGCCCAAATGAAGCATACCCTGTCACGCCCTTGGGAAAACAAATAGGACCGAACCAAGCTACATGAACACACCTGCTGTAGAGTTGAGGGGACCTCTCACCTGGTCACATGAGGTTGAGGAGGGCCCAGTGTCCTGGCAGATGATCAGTACAGTGTCCCCCTCAGGTCACACTTTCCTGCCTTACACAGAGCAGTAGCATACCATCCCTCTGGAGGGTAGGGGACCCCTGCGGTTCCAGCCTCTTAGCCTTGGTTTGTTGGTTACATAGCACTGTTAAATTTATCTGAGGCATAAGTAGTTCCTAGAGGAGACAGCCTATCACTCCCCCTAGACCAGGCGCTTTGCGGTGACAGCTGGAGCTATATGGATGGGTGATGAGGGACGTTCCCCCATCCCGTGTCTCCTGCTGTGTGGACACATGTCACTCCTGCTCCACGTGCCAGCATGGTTCATTTCCAAGGGCACCCTACAACCAGAGAGCACATTAATTCCTGTCCTATAAGAGGGCTGTGGGAAACTGTCTACCTGGAGGTGGTCCGTGCCAGATCCTCATTTGTGCCTTCAGCCTCACAGGCAGCATATGCCTGCTGCCCCATTGTGGGTGGGGGTGCCCCACCGCGTACTCTGTTTTTAATTTCATTTAACTTCTAGCAGACACACTCAGTGTCTTTGATAAAATAGTGTCTTTTTTCATGTGTTTTTATTTCATTTCTAAGATTTTTTTTTTTAACACTCCGTATTCTGGAGCATTTTTTTACAATTTGGATCTCTGCCAGTATTATTAAAATTTTATTAAAATCATCCAGCACTGAAACGTGTTTAGCTTTTATATTTATTCTATATGCCCAGCTCTGCTTGTGTAGTTTCTGTGTTGTCTGCAAAGCACATTACACAGGTTTGTGCTCAGAGAATACCTGAAGTGTCAATACCCTGTTCTCTCCAGGACTGGGGGTGGGTGGGGGGTGTCACATTGTGGTCTCTTAAAACTGGCGTTTGGGGTGAGGGGGCACATGTAGAGGTCAGAGAAGAAGTTCCTAGCTGTGGGTTCTCTCTGTCCCCCTTGTTCTGAAGCAGGCTGCCCACAGACGTGTGCTGTTACATCTGGCTTTTGGGTGAATTTCAGGGATTGAACTCAGGCTTGATCCTGAAGCCCCAAAAGAAGTGTTTTTACCAACGGAGCCATTTTCCTGTCCCTTGTTCCTCCTTTGAGGCCAGATTTCAATGGTGGGAAAAGGCCCTGCCGCCCCCCCACCACCCCCAGACTCCATGCCTGTTTCTAGTTTGCCCGTAGGATTGATTGGTCTCTCTGGTTAGTCTGAGAGGTAGGTCTCAGACATTCTTTTTTTTCTTTTTTTTTCTCCTCAATTTATTTCTCTCCTCCAAACCTCTTGCTCCAAAATAGGACAGAAAGAAATAGAAGAAAGAAATCAGAAAAGAGACAAAGATTGTAACTGTCTGTTATAACACGTTAGAAGTTAGTTTGCGAGCCTCCTTAGCCCAGGGTAATTTTTGTGTCATGTTTGCAGATAGGTCTAGGGGGCTAGTAAGTCATTTTAGTACATTTACTTAATTTTGATACTTTGTTACATTTTTATCTCAGCTTGTTAGGTTGAATAGTAGTGAAAGACCACATTTTTTCCCTCATTTGAAGAGAGGATAGTGACAGGCCATGGGTGTTTGTGAGGTGCTGATACCGTGGATGTGGGGCCTTGAGCCTCCATCTCTGAACCCTCGCTGAGCCCGGATTCCCGGTGACTGGATTGTAGGTAATTATGTTGTCCTTTCTACCTTGGCTCCAAGAGGAGCAGAAATGTCCTGTCCAGAGGAGTCTGCGGATGCCAAGGCTCCAGCTAATAGAGGGTTGCTTTGAACCGTCGCCTTCAGGAGAAGCCTCCCAGAAGGAGGGTGTTCTGAGCCTCTCTCTGCCTCACAGGCATTTCTGGATAATTGTGGTGAAGGTGGTCTGTATCTGAGAGCCATTGTGGCCGCCTGTCATGGCTAATCAAGGGCAGCGAGGAAACCTTCTCTCCCTGAACTGCTGGCAGAACTCCATTAAAAGGCAAAAGGTAGAGAGCAGAGTGGTAGGAGCTGTTTGCCCGGCATTTTAGACATCCCCTCCCCGCTCTCGCACATGTCCTAGCAACGAAAATGATCTAACTTATTACCCACGTTTCCTAATTGCACACAAAGCAATATAAGACAAGCAGAAACATAGAAAAAAAATCTCATTCATAATAATACCTCCAGAGGCCAGTGATTTGAAGTTCTTATGTGCCAGAGATAACTGTCTCCCAATGTCTGTATCTACCAGAGGATTAAAAATATTTCGGATGAAGTCAAATGCAGAGGCAGATACATAATCCCAACACATGGGAGGTGGAAACAGGCAAATGACAAATTCAGGTGCACCCTAAGCTACACTGGGAGACTTAAAAGCTGTCTGGTGGCACATGCGTGCCTTTAATCCCCCAAAGTGAGAGGGAAGTAGAGACAGGCACATCTCTGGCCTGCAGAGTGAGTTCTAATAGAGCCAAGACTGCACAGAGAAACCCCATCTAAGGGGAGTGGATTGGGGGTGTGGGGGATGATAAATCCTATAACAGAATCCAGGGGATTCGGGGAAAGATTTTCTTGCTTTTAGTGCTAGTTTAGTACTTGCTTTTTAGTACAAGTTTTATCATTTGGAGTCGACGTTTTTAAAAACAGTAAGGCCACACTAAAAATGGTAGTTTTCTAAGTAATTAGCTGGACAGCTGAGTGGAAGAAAAGAACTCAAGTGAGGAGTTCTGTGCAGACTCACGGAGTCTGGTGGCTGCGGTGATTGGCTGTTTGGCTGACTAGCTGCAGAGGTGTGGGCAAAAACATCTCCAGGCCCAGGACTTGGGGCATGATGCCATTTACAGGAAAAGATAGCACATTGGCCTACGCAAGAGCTCTAGGGTTCTAGCCAACACTCTTTCAGGTAGCTGAATCTCAGTGTTTACCATGCATTGGAATCTCTGACACTATAGACTTCGGCTTTAAACAGATACTGATGGCCAGACACCAGACTGAGACCAAGGAAGCCCTCTTCAGCCTCTCTCTCAAACTGAATGATGGGCTTCGGGCACCTGAGCCCGAAGGGATGCTGGTTTAAGGGCCAGGTGTGGTTCAGGGAGATGGCTAGTGAAGACATACTTGGCATGTGAGCATGGGAACCCAGGTCTGCAACCTACTCTAAAAATCTAGGTATGCTGGAACATGCCTGTAACCCCTGGCGGGGCAGGGGCGTGCACACGTGACCTACACTTGATATTGCCCGCTGTTGATATTGCTATCCCTTAGAGCCAGAGTTACTTTAATGTAGAAGCCTGGTCCTTATGGAGGTCAAAGAATTAAAAGTTCTTGTCTTTGATTCAGTTGAGTTAAATATTTCCATTGAAAATTGGGAAGGAGGTCCTTTGTTGGTCAAGGAGAAAGACATTATCTGCTCATGACTCAGGGAGTGTCTTAGGGTTTCATTGCTGTGAACAGACACCATGACCATGGCAACTCTTATAAAGGACAACATTTCATTGGGGCTGGCTTACAGTTTAGAGGTTCAGTCCATTATGGTGGGAAGCATGGCAGTGTGCAGGCAGACATGGTGCTGGAGAAGAAGCTGAGTTCTCCATCTTGATATAAAGGCAGCAGAAGGAGACTTTCACACTGGCCATAGCTTGAACATGGGAGACCCCTAGGCCCGCCCACCTAGTGACACACTTCCTCCATCAAGGCCACACTTCCTAATAGTGCCACTTGATATGGGCCAAGTATTCAAACACATGAGTCTATGGGGGCCACTGCTATTCAGACCCCAATAGGGAGGGAATTACTTTGTGAAACCCAAGGAGCTCTGGCCCTAGAGACTTACTTTGTTGCTCATCAGCTGCCAGGTCTCCACTCTCAAGCGCTGTGTTCCTTCTTAACCCAGGTCCACATCTTGCTTGCTGTTGTTCCTTCTACTTGCAAAACAACTACAACAAATCCTCTCTGGAATGTGAGGAGCCCCAAGCTTGTCATCCTCCCGTCTTTCCACTCGGTGGTACCGACCAACCTCTCTTCTCCTGTGCACCCAGTGCTTCGTCCACTTCCAGAGTGAAATGGATGAAACCAAGCTGGTACTTCACATCCCTTAGCCACTCCCTCGAAGTCCTCCCAGGTAAGGACCACGGTAATTTCTGTATGCCTTGACTACTCCAGACACCACCCATAATAATGTCGGTGGGCAGTTTTACTTAGCATCGTCTGTAGTGTAGCCTGTGTTGGCCTGTTCCCTCTTCTCCAGGCTGAAGAGCATCCTGTTGCAAACGTGACACATTCTGTTTCTGGAGTCACCCACCAAAATAGACACTTGGGGTTGTTGCTTTTTTGGCTGCTGTTCTCTTGTGTTCCCTTCTATCTCCCTAAACCCTGAGCACCTGTGTGCATCCTCCCTTTGCCTGTCCTTCATTCCCCCCACCTCCATCATCTCTGCTAAAGTTTATCTTTTTGTTTTTGTTTTTTTGAGACAGGGTTTCTCTGTATAGCCCTGGCTGTCCTGGAACTCACTCTGTAGACCAGGCTGGCCTTGAACTCAGAAATCCGCCAGCCTCTGCGTCCCAAATACTGGGATTAAAGGCGTGAGTCACCACTGCCCAACCGCTACAGTCTATCTTTAAGTCAGCAGTTTTCCCTTATGTTTTGAGACAGGATTTCATGTGGAACTTGCTCTGTAGCTCAGGCTGGCTTCCAACTCTAAACCCTGCTGCCACAGATTCCCAATTGCTAGGATTATAGGGAATGAACCAGCACACCTGGCTCTTTGTATCTGTGTGTGCTGTGTGGGCATATGTATACTGTCAGGGTTGCCTGTGCATGTGTGCAAGCGTGTGTGTGTGTGTGTGTGTGTGTGTGTGTGCCGAAGACAATGTTAGATGTCTTCCATTCTGCACCTTGTTCTTTGTGTGAGGAGCTCAGCCATCTCAGCTAGATTGGGTGGCCAGTGAGCCTCCTAGATGTCTCCGCCCCTACCCTGCCAGGGGTTACAGGCATGTTCCAGCATACTTAGATTTTTAGAGTAGGTTGCAGACCTGGGTCCCCATGCTCACACAGCAAGTATGTCTTCACTAGCCATCTCCCTGAACCACACCTGGCCCTTAAACCAGCATCCCTTAGTCTCAGTGCTGGGCCTTTGAGCATCCCCACATTTCTACACAGCTTTCCAGACTGACCTGGGGTCCTGCCTGCTCCACCCATTCCTCCAGCCTCCCTGCTAGCTGATCTTTTCCTCTGAAACTCTGCCACAGCAAGTGCCACCAGCTGTCTTCCTGGCAAAGCACTCCACTCTGGTTGATGTCATCTCTTCCACTGCCTGGGAATGTACTTGAGACATTTCATTTCCTGTGCCTTTTCCTGCTCTAACCTAATGACAAGGCCACGAGAAGCCTCACCATACCCAACTGCCTCTCCTTAACACATACTGCGCAGTTTAATGGATGTTTTTAATATTTCTACTTAAAAGTTACGGACCCAATCGCACTTCTGTTCAGCAAAGCAGCTGCTTAGGAGCCAACCTCCTGAATTTTTTTTTTAATGTGGTGTGTGTGTGTGTGTGTGTGTGTGTGTGTGTGTGTGTGTGAGATCATCTGGGGGGGAAAGAACAATTGTCATTTAGAATATAAGAGGAAAGAAAACTCTCCCTGTTAGCATCTGGGGTTAATAGGCACATTGATCTTTGAGAGAGAAGGAAGATCACTATTTAAATGTCTTATTTTTTAACTTCTGTGTTTGAGTTAAAGTGTTCTTATATATATGGTTTTGAATTAGGAATTTGGCAATAATGGATGCTCTTGGCAAAGCACCCAGAATGATGTCTGTGCTGAAACCCATCTGATTGGAAGCTGCTGTAACCGTTTAGTCTTAAATCACCGCAGAATCCGCACTGTCGAGCGGTTCTTTATTTTAACTTTTGTTAATGAAAGTGATTGCATCTTGGCATGGCCTCAGAATTTAAGGGTGCCATTTGGTCCAGGTTTTAAGTAGGCATTTTGTTTTGGAGTCACTTCCTCCGCACAGTACTGTGTGGCCTGATTCTTGCTGTATTTCTTCTGCCTTTTCCTGAATGAGCAGGCCATCGGTGCTCATTACACAGCAGACACCCGACTCGGTGGCTTGCCCAGCGGGATACTCAGACTTCACATGATATGATGCAGTTTGGCTTTATGTGTTTACCGAAAAGTGGATTGGCTGCCCAAAGATATTAGCAAAGATTCAGACTTTTCTCCTTTATTTTGTCTTCACTGGCATTTACTTGATGTCAGGCTTGGTTTCCAGACTTTAGGTATCCCAATTACATTAAATTTATTGAAATTATATAAGTGTGTGTGTGTGTGTGAGAGAGAGAGAGAGAGACAGAGAGACAGAGACAGAGACAGAGAGAGAGAGAGAGAGAGAGAGACAGAGACAGAGAGGAGAGAGAACAGAGATGGAGAAGGAGAGAGAGAGGGAGTGAGGGAGAGAGAGAGATACAGAGACAGAGAAACAGAGAGGAGAGAGAACAGAGATGGAGAAGGAGAGAGAGAGGCAGGGAGGGATGGAGAGAGAGAGAGAACAGAGATGGAGAAGGAGAGAGAGAGGGAGGGAGGGAGAGAGAGATACAGAGACAGAGAAACAGAGAGGAGAGAGAACAGAGATAGAGGAGAGAGAGAGGGAGAGAGAGAAGGAGAGAAGGAGAGAGAGAGACTGAGAGAGAGGAGGCCATAGTTAGGATCCCTATCTCTTGGCTATTCCTTTGATCAGGAGAGCAAAAGCTCCGCAGAACCCTTGAGCAAATATTCCCTTCCTTCTCGTTGGTCACAGCTAGCTTCCATGACCACTTGTAGATGCAAGGCAAGCTAAGAGGCTGCTGGGTCCTACCATGGAGGCGGTGGAGAAGGTGAACAGGAGCTGTAGGGCATGGTAGTAGCCACTTTATGTCCTTTCACAGGATGTTGTGTCGTGGCTAATTGTATAATGTCAACTCAGATTCTCTTCACATCTCCTTAAAATATTTGTTGAGATGAAAAGTGATACCCATTCCGTAAGGATTTTGTGTATTTTACATTAACTTTCAAGCTCCTTTGTGGAATACCTCAAATTTTTAGATTATCATAAGAATTTTATACATACAGAGACACAGCATTTTTTTTTAACTTACACCACAGCCTTTGGTCCCCAGAAATTTGGTGTATATTTCCTAAGAACAAGGGTATTTTTACATATCATCTGAATATATTTATTGACTTTATAAATTTGATCAAATGATTTTCTTTGTAGTGTTTCCAAAGTACAGTCTCATTTAGAGCTTGGTGCTGCCTTTATTATGGTGTCTCTTTAGCCTCTTTAATATAGGACATTCCCACGGGGGTGTTGATTCTTCAGAGAACTGCATCTCCCATTCCTTTCTGTTCAAATCCCTTGGAATCAGCAGTTTTCAAACTTTTAGTCTCCTGGTCCCTTTACAGTCTTAAAAATTATTGAAAATACCAGGGGACTTTTGTTTACATAGATTAGAGATATTGGTGTGCGGTACATTAAAAATTTAAATTTTAAGTGTTTTAATTCATTTCAGATAACAATGGCAGCCCTTTTTCCTGCTAACACAAATAGTATGTCTTTATGAAAAAGGACTTTTGAATCCTTCAGAAGAACCAAAGATGTTTGGGGAAAAGAGTCGCATTGCCTTATATTTCTGTAGCTTAAAAAAAAAAAAGTGTCTGCTTTGTATGGCAGTTTCCTCTGGATTGAAATAGTCCTTCTTGGAGGGAGGAGAAAAGCTCACACACCTTACAAGGGGGAGGAAGTTCAGGAAATTACAAGACTCACATCACCACACTCCCTTGCCCTAGTGCTACATAAGCAATAACAACTGCTAGGGAGAGAGTCTCTCCAGCCTTTGGAGTTGCCTATAAGTGGTACCGGGAGCTCCAGGGACACACCCTGATGAATTGGGGTAGGCTTTACAATGGTGCCTCTGCCTTTGAGTCACCCATACTCTTGTGGCTTACTCCTCTCCTATAAGCCTGTAAGTAATACATGGGGTCACCAAAGTAGATTTAGATAAATTCTTTTCTATGATCTTCCATTGGTACCTTATCTGAGGTGAACAGATATTTGTTTACATCTTATCAGGAAAAGTCACCTGACTGTCTGGCTTAATAGACACCAGTTGGATTTCTAACATTTCATACTGCCTTACATTGAAATCTACTACATGTGCACACACACACACACACACACACTCACACATTGCTATGGTACATGTGTGACAGTCAGAGCACAACTTGTCAGAGTTAGTTCTCTTCTGCAATGTGGATCCTGGAGATTGAACTCAGGTCATCAGGCTTGAATATAAGTAGCTCTATCTACTGAGCTATTTCACCAGTCCTGTATTTTTTAACTGTTGTTTTTCATATGAATGGCATTATAAAATGTGTTGATGGTTTGGAATATACTGGTTCAAATGACATGGTTTACTCAAGTATTAACACATCCCATTGTTTGATGTTTTAAAACAAATCACTTTTGCAAATATCGGTTGAACTCATCAGAGCAGAGTGGCTAGTTTAGCTTGTAACTCAACCCCACAATGCTTTTCTTGAAAACAGCTTTTGTACTTGGCATCCAGCAGAAGGGCTTTATGGATGTTTCCCATTTCATCCCAGAAAGTGATCTAAAGCTAATGACACCACAACCGAAATTTAACACCTTAGGGATATTCTTTCCTTCCCTAATGGCAGCAATTAAGAATCCATACCACGGGGGCTGGAGAGATGGCTCAGCGGTTAAGAGCATTGACTGCTCTTTCAGAGGTCCTGAGTTCAATTCCCAGCAACCATACTGCCTTACATTGAAACCATCTGTAATGGGATCTGATGCCTTCTTCTGGTGTCTCTGAAGACAGCTACAGTGTACTCGTCATATAATTAAATAAATAAATAAATAAATAAAATCTTAAAAAAAAAGATTCCATACGACGTGGGGAACTAGGGGTAGCCACCAGAAAGTCCCAGATGCCAGGAAAGCAAGAGGCTCCCTGGACCCAATGGGGATGACATTAGATGAAATACCCATCAAAGGGGAGAGAGAATCAGTAGAGACATATAGAGGTTAGACATGGCACCCAGTTGAAGGATGGGCCCACCCACCCATCTCAAAAATATTAACCCAGAATTGCTCCTGTCTAAAGGAAATACAAAGAATAGAGCAGAGACTAAAGGAAAGGCCATCCAGAGACTGCCCCACCTGGGGCTCTATCTCATATGCAGCCACCAAACCCAGACAGTATTGCAGATGCCAAGAAGCACTTGCTGACAGGAGCCTGATATAGATGTCCCCTAAGAGGCTCTGCCAGAGCCTGACCAATACAGATGCAGGTGCTTGTAGCCAACCATTGGACTGAGCACAGGGACCCCAATGGAGGAGTTAGAGGAAGGACTGAAGGAGCTGAAAGGGTTTGCAACCCCACAGGAAGAACAACAATATCAACTAACCAGACCCCCTAGAGCTCCCAAGGACTAAACCACCAACCAAAAAGTACCCATGACTCCAGCTGCATATGTAGCAGAGGATGGTCTTATCTGGCAACAATGGGAAGAGAGGCCCTTGGTCATGTGGAGGCTCTATGCCCAGTGTAGGGGAATGCTAGGGTGGTGAGGCAGGAGTGGATAGATGGGTGGGGGAGCACCCTCATAGAAGCAGGGGGGAAGAGGGATGGAATGGGAAGGATAACATTTGAAATGTAAATAACCAAAATAACCAAAAAAAAAAAAAAATCCATACCATAGCTTTTGATTTTGTGTGTTGATTTGTAGTGTCTGTTCAGGAGCGCCCCAAAAGTCTACCAAGGAGCCAATTACGATGCAATCACACTGGGGTCTTTTTATTTAAGCTTGAGCTTGGGCTCCCTGCTGACAGGAGCCCAGTTTCAAGCAAGCATTTATAGAGGTAAGTAAATAAGCAAGGGAGTTTGTAGCCTGGCACACATCTGATTGGGTAGGTGGGGAGATCTATTCATCGAATTTTGTTGTTCTTTAAAATCATTGGCTGGTGCTGAGAGCCAAGCCATAAACGTCAGCTTTCCTCCTGATTGGTGCTTGTTAGGAAGTGAAGTGCAAGGGTCAGGCTTGTTAGAGTAACCTCGAGGCACAGGTTTGTTTGGGAATAACCTGAAAACTGGTGCTAGGTGCTGGCCTGTTGAAGAGATGTTGACTTGTTTAACTTGAGTTGAAGTTTAAGTCAGGTCCTCTAAGATGGAGTCTGAACCTAAGATCTGGTCTCTCAGATGCATTCAGCACCATTTCCCTTCACCTCTGATTGGTTGCATCCGGTTCAATGACAGCATGGCAAAGAAGGCCAACACATGATACTGGAAATTAGTTCTGTAATGTAGTTGCCCAGAAGAGTCTGTAGACCTGTGCACTGCAGGGCCCTTGGCAGTGTTTCCAGCCCAAAAGGCATTCATTGTTGACATCATCCCCTTTCTATTTGGGCATATCTGTAGTTAGGATAGAGTTCTTCACCCACGAGGCTGTTAGGAGGTAGAGGTGGGGCCTCATAGGAGGAAGTCAGGGCGTTAGCCCTTTCACCCACATAGGCCCTTCTTGTCAGTGCTCCTGGGTTCCCGTGTGTGTGAGAAGCAGTGCCGTATGTCGAGTTATAAACTGTATCTCGGAGAGCATGAAATATTCAGCAGCCCAGGCAAACGGCTGCAATGCTGGGCTCTGAGTTCAAGTTCAAGCTGGACCGCATGTCTCCTTTCCCTTGAAAAGAGACAACAGTTGTTCTTTCTGAGCCCCTCGTGGTGGAGCTTTTAATTGCCAATGGCAATCCTGGAAGAGGGTGGAAGAAACAGGGCGATTAACACTTGAGCGGCATTTGCTCAGCTGGTGAGAGTGAGGACCCAGGAGTCTGAGGTCAGAGGCTGCAGTGCCTTCCTCCAGACTGCAGCCCCTGCCCTGTCAGCTGCTCCGCAGATGCTTACTGCCTGCTGGAAAGGAGCCAGGGAGGCGCTAGCCAGGAGTCAGCACGGGCTCTTTGTGTTTAAAACCAAACAAAATAAAAACAGGTTCTCTAATGTACCACCCCCTGTGATCCCTCTCTAGGAGTATCAGACTTAATGATTTAAATTTAATTTGTTAGCCATTTGGTGGTTAGTTTAAAGAGAAAAAAAAAAGAGCTAACAACAAAAAAAGCAATGATTTATTAGCATTTTTATAACAAGCAACATTTAATATCTATTAATGAGAGTTCAAATGGATCAGCGATTTAATTTCTTAATAAAATGAATCAGAAAAGTGTTACTTAGAAGAAACTCCATACTGTGAGTGTGGTGCCTGCGTGTTTTGTGACCTTGATTCCCCGTGTGTTATTAAAAGAGACAGAAATGGAGGAGGGACAGTTCAGGGGGTTCCGAACCAAGCGACACCTTCCAGGAGGGAGGCTTGGGCGGTGCTCTTGAGTTTTCCTTTGCTCCTACAGATAGCAGCACTAATAACCACGAGCTCTTCCATCTTCTTCCCACTCTATCTTCACATCCAGGATAAGCAAGACTGGGGAGATGCAATGTGGCGTTAAAAAATTGTCACCTGTGATCCCAGCATTCCAGATCCTGAGTTCCAGGCCATTCTGAACGACATAGTGAGACCCTTTCTCAAAAAACACCCTATCCAACCAATCAACGTCGAAGGCAATCCAGCCCCTGCACTGCCCATCGGAACATCCCTTATTTGATTAAGTAACTACTTCTATTTCAAACAGCGGAGGGAAGAGCAGGAGGTAGAGAATTCACCAAGAGCCTCTGATACTCTTGGTGAATGGTGCATGCATGCAGAAAGGATTAATGTGGAATGAGCATTTCCTGTCATCAGACTCCCTGGTTAGGCATCAACCGTCAAGGTCTAAGGGAAGAGGGGCAAAATGGACTGTGAGCAGAAGCTGCCAGGTTTTTTAGTAAGAGGACAGGCAGGCTCTGAGCTACCTGGGGTTACGGCCTCGAATGTGGGTCTCAAAGCGACGACTGATCACAAGAGTAAGTCCCGTGGCTTCAGGGAAGGATGGCAACACGGTTTAATTGATTCAAGGATTAGTGCTTTAGCCACTGGTGCTGATGCCAGTGGACTCCAGAACACTGGAGGAGCTTTGGCCCAATTAGGAAGTCAGCTGGAGCCTCCCTGTGCAGGCAGCCCTGTTACCTGCTGTCTGATGTTTTGCCAATGCGCTTCAATGCAATCACTCCGCGGCACTGGGATGATGTTTCAATTTAGCCTGCTGCTCAGTCAGGACTCTTAAGAGCCTCATTGTCCCGGAGTGGGCTTCCTGCCTGTTCCCTCGCTCTTCCTGCCTCTCCTCTCTTGGACACAGCTGTGACGTTGCTCACTGGCCAAGTGAGTTGTCAAGTGTCCCTGGGCTGTGGGTTGGCAGGGTTCCACTTTCAGAGGAGCACTGGCCAGCTAGCAGGGGGAGGATTGCAGGCTCTAGAAATTCAAGTCTTGTTATATGGACTTCCAGAGTTCTCTGCGTTGAGGTTGGCCGGCGTTCCACAGTTGTTATCGGAGAACCTTACAGCTTAGAATCTTGTCTTGGACATGTGGACAGGCAGAAAATTCAGCCAGGGTTAGTGCTGAAGGATGGGAGTTGGTGAGAGAGAATTTAGGAGTTGTGCTATGGTTTGTATATGCTTGGCTCAGAAACTGGTACTATTAGAAGGTGTGGCTCTGTTGCAGTAGGTGTGTCACTGTAGGCGTGAGCTTTAAGACCCTCATCCTAGCTGCTTGGAAGTGAGTCTTCCACCAGCAGCCTTTCAGATGAAGATGTAGAACTCTCAGCTCCTCCTGCACCATGCCTGCCTGGATGCTGCCATGCTCCTGCTTTGATGATAATGAACTGAACCTCTGAACCTGTAAGCCAGCCCCAATTAAATATTGACCTTCATAAGACTTGCCTTGGTCATGGTGTCTTTCACAGCAGTAAAACCCTAACTAAGACAAGATACTAAATGCGGACAGAGATAATAGATTTGCAGAATGTTATGATGCCTGGCATTTATAAACCGGCCACTTCACGTCCATGCGCATGACAGTATCGTTCACGATAATGAAGAGTCAGAAGTCACCCAGGGGTTCCTGCCTGGAGATGAACCCTGAGAACATCAGGCTGAGTGAGAGTTACATAATGGGCTGAGTTTGTGATTTACAGAATGAAAGAGATGGGCCAGTTCCACACCAATGTATATCGGAGTTAAACTCCACTCAGCTGAAGGCTCAGTGAATTACATGTTAGGCGTCTTGCCACAGCTGAAAACCAAACAGCTGCCTTGCCCTGTAGAGTGGCTGAGAACCAGCAGTCTCAGTTCTGGATTCCCTCACCCATGCTAACCTTGGGACTTGCTCTTGTCTACCTATCTTAGTCAGCTTGAGCTATCCTAACAGAACACCACTAGAGCAGGCGTTGCCCACTGGCATCTGTTCACAGTTCTGAAGGGTGGAAAGTCTCAGGTCAGGGGCTAGCATAGCCAGGTCCTGTGGAGGACCCTCTGGCCAACTCATAGGTGGCCAGTTTCTTGCTGCTGTGCTTGCATGACAGGAAGAGAGATGTGACAAACTCTCTGGTCTATAAGGGTAATGCATAAGTCACTTTTGCATGGCTGTGACTATATATAGTATCGGACAAACAAAATAATAAGAGAGGAAAGGTTTATTTGGGCTCACAGTTTCAGGGGGTTTTGAGTCATCGGTGGGAAAGACCACAGCAGAGCAGCACAGCTGTCAGTGGCAGAGGTAGAGGAAGCAGTGGGTCCGGGAGCAGGGAGCGTAACAGGAAGCAGGGGCCGGACTGTGTCAGCAGATCGTCATTGTTCGCTTAAAGGGATCCGGGATTGACTAAAAGACACACATCTGGGTGGTCTGTGAGCGAGTTATGTGGAAGGACTAACTAAAGGGCTGGAATGAGGGAGACTGGTGGATAGAAGCTTACCAGTGGAGGCTGAGGAGAGAGCAGTGCTGCTCTGCCTGTTTGTCTTCACTTCTTGCTGGTAAGCCTATCTACTCTGCTGCCATCCCTGTTGCTATGTTCGCCTCCAACATTGGTGTTGGCATCAGGACCTCCCAAACCTATGACATCACATAGGCAGCAGTGCGACCTGCAGACCTGTTGTCAAGACAATAGGCACCATATTCCCAGAATCCACTTGGCTCACCTCCCAGCTCACCTCCCAACTTTACCTGCATCTTTTTCTTTACGTGTTTTCCCATATAAATATGGGGAATGCCTCTCCTTCTCTCTCTCTTCTTTTTCCCTCTTCTCTTTTCTGCTGCCACCTCCCCCACCCCCACCCCCCAATAAACCTCTTACATCTTACTTGTGGAACTGTTTTGGCCCAGTGTGCTGTGTTCAGATGCAAACCGCTATTTTAACACATCAATTGGTACCCAGCTCCTTTAGCCCTTCCATATGGACTGAGGCCCACTGCTTTTGTAGGCGTCCTCCAGACCTTCAGTGCCAGCATGGGACTGTTGAAGCATCCAGCCTCCTGAACAGAGAAGCTACACATTCCTACTCTCTGTAGCATGCCAATAGCTCTTGTTGGAGTTCCCCACCTATTGGTTAGCTGACCAGATAAAACCTCACGGTAATGTCAATTCATTCTCTTTGGCCTATTCCTCTGCAGATACCTGACTAAGACACACGTCAAAGGCCCAGCCCTAGCAATCTACTTTCACCAATCAGACACAATTTCCTGAAGATTCCTTAGTGTCTTAGTCAGGGTTTCTATTCCTGCACAAACATCATGACCAAGAAGCAAGTTGGGGAGGAAAGGGTTTATTCAGCTTACACTTCCACATTGCTGTTCATCACCAAGGAAGTCAGGGCTGGAACTCAAGCAGGGCAGGAAGCAGGAGCTGATGCAGAGGCCATGGAGGGATGTTCCTTACTGGCTTGCTTCCCCTGGCTTGCTCAGCTTGCTTTCTTATAGAACCCAGGACCACCAGCCCAGGGATGGCACCACCCACAATGGGTCCTTCCGGCTTGATCACTAATAGAGAATATGCCTCATAGCTGGATCTCATGGAGGCATTTCCTCAAGGGAGGCTCCTTTCTCTGTGATAACTCCAGCTTGGGTCAAGCTGACACACAAAACCAGCCATCACACCCAGCCTCCCAGAACAGCACCACGGGCTGAGCCATAAGTATTCAAAGCATGAGCCTATGAGGGGCATTTCAAATTCAGACATAATTGTCTGTAATCTCATTATGATGACAATTCCCTTACGACTTCATTTAACCCCAACAACCTTCTGTAAGATTTATCTCCAAATACCATCACATTGGGGCTTCACCTGAATTGGTGGTGGGGGTAGGGGTAGGGGGTTCAGTTCAGTTTATGGCATGTCCTTCCCCCAACCATATATCCAACAGACATGTACCAGGATTCCTGCACTCTAACCCTGAAGTCTTCTGCTCTCTCTCTCTCTCTCTCTCTCTCTCTCTCTCTCTCTCTCTCTCTCTCTCTCTCTCTCTCTCTGTCTCCCTCCCCCAGACTCTCAGGAACTAGTTTCTACCACTCCCTTGGACCCTGCAATGCAGACCTGCTGTGAGGATGCCTCCTGCTCCCCTGGCCCTCGTGGGTAAACATGAATGTTCATGGCTATGCATATGGACCCCATATCCCCAAGAATCTGTGGCAGAGCAGTCTTTCTAATATCATTTAGTGATTGGAGTTTTCAGCCTTTGGGATTACTGCTAATGGGAAGCAAATGGGCTAAGAATCAAGAAAGAATCACTGGAACAGCCGGCACCACTCCGGGAGTAAAGAGGCTATTATACCACTTTCTGTGGATAGAGATCATCACTTGTAGAAAGATGTGCAGAAAGCTCACCAGCCTATGGGAACACCACCCCTCCAGGACTTCATACTGCCCTGCTTGCCCAGTACAGCTAGGCAGCCACCCAGGTGGGAAGCCCTTCTGTAGGATCGTTGTCACCTGGGACCAGCCTTGCACATGAGGTGGGAGGGAACCCCTCTTTTGCCCTTGCTGCCTGCTTCTCTGCTGTGTAAAGCTCATAGATGCTTCTAGACCCCAAAGCAGAATTTCTGCTTTCCCTTCTCACACCTCCTTAGGATTCTCACTAACCAAAGCCCAGAGACCAAGTGGTGACAGATCTGGGATGGGACAGCTGTAGGCGAAGAGCCCCGAAAGGTGGCTCTTGCCTCAAGGAGAGGGAAGTGGCTGCACAGAGTGACGTTTCCTGGGGTTTGCTGACCCCTGGTCTCTCAGTTAATCTTGCCCTTTCTTCTCAGTGGGGTCATGTCAGCCGTCATGCATTTACATAAGGGGCCCTTCCTCCGCACATCACGACACCCCCTTCCCAGTTGCTAAAAGGCGATTTAATATGCAGGAGCTCTGCGACACAGCATTAGGTTATGACCTGAGAAGCTGGAAAAAAAAAAAAAAAAAAGGAAAGAAAAAACTCCAAGCCCTAACTCTGCCCTTCAGTTGTCCTCCTGAGAGAATGTGTCACAACTGGCCAAGGGCAGAGTAGGCAGGCCGGGGTGATGGGAGTCAGAAAGCACTTGGGAAACTGAGGCTACGTCAGCTGTTCTCAGAGGACTGTCAGGATTGTGAGTTCCCATGTTCAAGTTGATCCAAAGACTCTGCAGCAGGGACAGGGACCTTTCCTGACAGGGAGTGGAACAAAAAGGGACGTGAACCCTTTACAGCTTAGCCCCTCGGAAGGACGCCTTCACTCGCTGGTGACTACCTCACTTAGCCATTAAATGTCACCGCAGCCCATTCACACAGGGGTGAGGGGGTTGGGGGGGAGAATCTACATCACTCGGTTTAAAAAAAAAAGTGATGAAATGAAAGAAGTTGTGAAATGACATTTTTTTTTTCCAGTAGGTTTGTCATATCTCCTGCATGGAGGGAAATTGTATTCTGTAAATCTCGGCCCAACAGAACAAAACACCTATTTCTTTCCAGTTGGGGAGACAGCCATTCTGCTCAGCATAATGAAGGTATTGTAAGCTGTGACTTTTACAAAGTCGGAGGGAAAGCAATCTGCAATCTTGACAGATATGATCTTTCCGGAATGCACTGTTCGTTTACATCGGTGAGAGACCTCAATTAATTTATGAGCGAGGACAGCAGGATGTGACCCCGTGTGCGGAGTCTAGGTGGAGCTGTCCCTGTCTGAATTTATGTTCTGGTAATTTAAAGAGATTTATATTAAGCTTTTCTTTCATTTGGAGAGTAGATTAAAATTCTAATGGAAACCATTTGTATGCGTTTGTTGAATTGAATAGTATTTATGGCTGTGTGGAAAAAAAACATGCGGCAAAATTCTGCCGATAATAAAGTCAGCGAAGCAAGAATAAGTGTAAAAACAGGAAGGAAACACTCAATAGAAACCATACTGTATTATACAAGCATAATGAGGGGGAGAAGCAGGGCAGAACGGGCAGGGATTGGGGCACCCCGGATGGGGTCCCTTTCCTTATTTAGTGGAAGGTTTTTATGACTTAAAACCAAATTTAAATTTCAGAGTAGGCCAGACCAGTTGTTACAGACACCATGGCCACACTGTCCTTTCTCATCATTCCTGAACTCTTACCGGTATCCAGGACAAACAGGGAAGAAAGAAAACTCAAGCTGCATCTCCAAGAAAATGTGCTGATGGGGTGGGGTGGGGCGGGGGAGCAGTGGAGGGCAGGAGATGTGTTTAGCAGGTCAGAGGTCAATGAGGAAAGCAAAAGTCAGTTCCAGGATCAGGCACCTATTCAAAACTGGGGAAATTATAGTATCTGGTCCCCATATTCGTTGCTATGGCCACCTGATTGCTGGCTCTACTGGAGCTGCCTCCCTCACCTCCACAGCAAAGGGCAGCCCTAATAGTGGCCTCTCACTAGACCAGGGAGGATTGAGAACAGCACCAGACACGACTGTACACGCCAACAGTATGTATGCTGTAGCAACCAGAAAAAGCTCTCTCACTGTTGAGGGACTGGCAGGAGTTGACACTGATGGGAGAGGAGGTTGTGCAACCTTTAAGATGAAGAGCCTCTCTGGAGGAAGGATGCGAGGTATGGGCTTTGAGACTTTGTAGCTGAGCCGCACTGCTGTTCACACTCTGCTTCCTGAGTGTGGATACAGAGTAACCACCACCTTCCCTGCCTGTTACCATTTCTTCCCTACAATGAAGGACGATATCCCTCCAAAACCATGAGCTGAAATAAACCCTTTCTCCTTCAGTCACATCCATCAGAATATTTTATCACAGTCACAGAGCAATAAATAAGACACTGAGAGTTTTCCTGGGCCTCTCACATTTTCCTCAGTGACAACAGAGAGAATGGCATCCCCCCAGTCTGCAGACACCAAACAGGAGGGTTGAACAGGAATAAGTGGGTACCGAATGGAAACTTCCCCAGAGATCACTGCTGTTCCTGTGATGTCCTGCCTCTCTGCACACCACGTGTGCATGTGTGTTCCTGGCCAGAGCTGCACTGATGTCACAGAATGCAAGCAGAATTAGATGTGTCAGAAGATTTCACAGACATCAAGAGATACTGCTGCCCACTGAGCCTGCATGGAGAATAGGGGACATCTCAGGAAAGTACTATGTATGTCCTTCAAGTCCTGAAATGCACTCGTAGTGGCTAAGGAGTTATCTGAAGCAAATGTCTTCTTCCTGTTACCTAGGGTCTACACCCCTCTCAGCCTTGAGTTGGGATCTTTACTTTTCTTCTGTTTTTCTCTTGAAATGAGCCTGTCTGGAGATCTGTGGCCCCTGGTACCTGGTGAGTCCTTGAAGTACAGTGAACATCCCCTACAATGTGTTGTATGAAACAAGTATGCTCTGGGCCTCTGTACTGGGTGGTTTTGTGAGTCAACCTGACACAAGTTGGAGTTATCACAGAGAAAGGAACCTCCCTTGAGGAAATGTCTCCATGAGATCCAACTGTAAGGCATTCTCTCAAGCGGGAGGGCCCATTGTGGGTGGTGCCATCCCTGGGCTGTTAGTCTTGTGTTCTATAAGAAAGCAAGCTGACAAGCCAGTGGAAGCAAGCCAGTAAAGAACATCCCTCCATGGCCTCTGCATCAGCTCCTGCTTCCTGACCTGCTTGAGTTCCAGCCCTGACTTCCTTTGGTGATCAACAGCAGTGTGGGAAGTGTAAGCTGAATAAATCCTTTCTTCCCCAACTTGTCATGATGTTTTGTGCAGGAATAGAAACCCCGATTAAGACAGCTCCAGAGGGGCACAGGACAAGTAAGAGAAAGAACTCTGCCAATATGAGTCAAAGGCCTAAACCGGGACAGTCGCACTTGCGTTGAGTATGTACTCTGCTCTAGACTTCCACAGGGTTTTAAGTGACTAGGGACAAATTTTCAGTAACATCTCTTCTGTGAACTGTTCTTCACCCCCAATATTATACAACACTGCTTTATGTGATTTAATGAAATTCCCACCATAAGCCAAGCACTAGACATTTTACATATTCTTATCCTTATTAGATTCCCAAATTAATCCTAGCAGGCAAGCGACATCACTGTCATCCCGTTCAGAGATGAGAGAAGAGGCTGTGGAGGGAATTGAAAGCTTGCCAATTACTCTATAACTGCTGAATGGGAGACACAAAGTTTGAATTCATACTTGGTTCTAAGACCAGGTCTCTTGCTATAATCGAGTGTTTATCAGCTACTCATTGGGTACTTGCTATGTCTGGCAGAGTACAGGGTGGAGGTGAGGGATAACTCATTGCCTCTCTCCTGAAGAAACTCACATGCTATAGGGAAAATCCATACATAACCCAAAACTTATCACTGGATAAGAGTAAGATATAGAGTCACACTTTGGGCTACAATAATTCACCACAGGATAGAGTGGGCATAGCAGGGATTTTCAGGGATGAGACACTTATACTATCTGTAGTGAATTATTTTGCCTGGACAACTTCATGAGTACTAAGGGTATCAAAAGCAATACATGACACCTGAGTGTCACTCTGTCACTGTGGCCTTCTCTGACTCTTGTGAATTTCACTGCCAAAATGTCCCCAAGTTCCAATCCCAGGAACCTTTGAATATATATATTCAACTATGTATATATATTTGAATATATGTATATATTTCACCTTCTGTGGTAAAATAAATATTGCTGACATGACTAAGGACACTGAAATTTGGGAGGAACTCATTCTGACTATTTAGGTGAGCATGACATAATTATAAGAGACAAAGATTTCTTTCTTTCTTTCTTTCTTTCTTTCTTTCTTTCTTTCTTTCTTTCTTTCTTTCTTTCTTCCTTTCTTTCTTTTAACATTAATCTCATTGCTGGAGTTGGCCATTGTTAATATTTTGGTGTGTATGTGTATGTATTTCTTCCTTTTAACTGGGTTTATATATTATATCCTTCTGACACCCTTCACCCCTTAATGTAAATTTTCTAGTACCACTAAATATTCCCCTAGTACCACTAAATATTCCTCTAAAATGTGGCATTTAACAGCAACATAGACTCATACCATGCCACCATAACTACTGATTTAATCTCTTCTCCCTAACTACACATTTATTTTGTGCCCCCAATCATTTTGTTATTTTGAGTAGCAATCACAGTACCAGCATAGAGCAGGCATTCAGTACTTACTGAGTGAATGAATAGATGAATATTTCAGAGAACATTTTCAGATATAAATCTCCGTGAGCCTGTTTCTTTTGTGGAAGGAAAATTCTTGCAAGCAAATGGTGTTGAGTCAAAGACGGTATTGTGTTTGTAATGGTTCTTGATGCGGGTGTTCAAGCTGCCTTTGAAAGTGGTTGGAGCAGATACAGTCCACCATCAAATATATGAACACATAATTCCACTGCACTGATGTTGCCATTATAATGCCTAAAACTTGTATTTGTGCTTCAGAAAAGTTTCTATGGGAACAGAGAAATAGTGTGAAGAAGATCTCTTGAAGTCCAGGCAGATAATGGTGAGAACCTGAGCTATAGCAATGGACTTATCTGAGACAGGAGACAGATCTGAAAGCTGCCCAGATTGTAGTCTATAGGACTTGAAGGTAGAAGATCAAAAGAGGCGTTAGAAGGATTCTCCGGTTCCTGCCTTAGGTGGAGTATTAGTTAGGATTCTTTGTAGCAGTACAGGAGGCCAACACCGACTTAATTAGGCAGAGCTTTTGTGTAAGGATCTGGGGCAACTCACAGAGTCAAAGCTAAGGCCCTGGGCTCCAGAAAATGGGGACGGCAGCATTTTAAGATGTCAGAGGCAGAAAGGACTGGACAATGTCTCTTCAGGACCCTGACCTCTGAGTGTGTCTATTTTTGTGTCACCTTACTTTGGGTTCAAATTCCAGGGAGAAGGGTCAATCTGATCTACTGTGGGACAAATGTCCATCCTGTGGTTAGAGGCAGGGGAGTCCTTTGATTCACAGTCCCACTGAGAAGAGGAAGGGACCTATATTGTTACTAGAGAAGACCAATTAGAGAACTTCCCAAATGCAAAGCTCCATGACTGGCCTCTCCACAGGGGCAGTAGTTATAGTGTCAGGGAATATACAGATGGGGTATTTTGGACAAGAGAGTGATCCCGAGGTCATAGATACACCCCGCTTAACAGTTCCTATGTGTATGTCAGCATTCACTTGGACACAGGGACAATTCCTTTGTAATCAGAAGACAGATGAAAAGATCAGAATCCCCCTTCCCATCCACACTGGGCTCCTGGCATAGATTCTCCTTAGTCCCGTGCCACGCACGAGTTTCCAGCATACAGCCTTTACTGAACCTACACGTGGCAGTCAGCCGACTGAGCAGGGACGTTTTCAATTTTCTTTGTCATGCTACAGAGTTGCTTCTAGGAGTGGCTGCTCATCCCGACGCAGTCTGGGGGCTCCAGTCCCACTTGCATTGGAATGGGAGGAATGAGATTGCTTCTCCCTCAAGGGAAGAAGACCTATGTCTGGGTGTTTGCAGAAGCAGATGGTCTGTCTCAAAATCACCACCTGGGAGAAACCGCGTGCGAACCAGTCACATTCCCATTGGCAGGCAGGGGAGAAATAAACTTTGAACGCGTCGAATCATCGAAATATCGGGACTTAATTTGCTGCCACAGCTAAGCAATGGCTTCCTAAACACTTCTTGATCCTTTTTAAATATCTTTATTATCTAGAAGAATCTCGTGAGCAATGGATAAAAATGACCCCATAAGATTTCAGAGAAGCACAAGTCCCCAAATCACGAGAAATAACCTAGCAAATCCACTCGCAGGTCTCTACAAAAAGTTGCACACGAGTACGCACTGCAACATTATATATAACAGCCCTAGTGAATGCCCAGATAGATATCAATGAGTGGGTTAGGAAAGTGGGATATATCCACAAAATGCTATTATACAGTGAAGGAGAATAAAATGCTTATGTGTGGGACTGTGATAGGCAGCCTATTTTGGTTGAATGGGGCTTGCTCCAGTGACCCAATAGAGAAATCTACAAGGGACAGAAAGGCGAGCCACTTTCCCAGATTCAGGTTCCTGTCCATAATTCTGTGGCGGCCAGTAATGCAGACAATGTCCCAAGCTTCTGGCATTCTGGCTAGACTCCACCCCCACAGCTACCTTACTATAGCTCCTCCCCACAGTTACCTGGCAACAGCAAGATAGCCCAGCCCACTATAAGAAGGGCTGCTTGTCCCTTCCTCGATCTTTAAGCCCTCTTTTCTTACTCTCTAGCCCTCCTTTTCTCTCTCCCTTTCCCCCTCTCTCCACGTGGCCATGGCCAGCCTGTTTCTTTCTACCTTCTTTCCTTTCTCTCTGCCTTTCTACAATAAAGCTCTAAAACCATAAACTGTCTCTGATCATGAAGGCCCACCATGCTTGAATGATGGGATAGGCTTTCTCCTAATGAGCCCCATCTAACTTCCCGCCAGAAGGCCACCCTGTGCTCCAGCCACAGACCTGACCAAGGACTCTTGCCCAAGTGGAAACCATTCAGCACCCCCTCTCCTGCCCTTTCCTTTCTTCATCCCCTGGGCCAAGTGCTGCCCGGGGGCCCCTATTCTGTCTGTTCTCAGCTCCTCTGCAGTATCCAGCGTGGGATGCTGGAGGCTGAGAACCTGGTACTTGGGTCTACCCCTTGTCCACCACCTGCCATGTGGGGTCAATGGCTTCCCACAGCCAGATGCCCACCCAGGGCCAGGTGGAAAGCATTGTCCCTGGGTGGGTCGGTCTCCATTACAGCTGAATATAAGCCGGTGAGCAGCATTCCTCCGTGGCCTCAGCTTCAGTTCTGCCTCTGTGTTCCCAGCAACCTTGAGTTGCTGGCTTCCCCTTTCCTCTCCAAGTTGCATTTGTTCATGGTGTTCATCAGCAGTAGAAAGCATAGCGGGACAGGTGGCTTCCCTAGGGTTATAAGGAGGGAAATTAAGACTAACAATAACTCTAATGGGTGTGTAGTTTATCTTTGGAGTGATGACATTTTTCTAAAATTTATGGTTGTCTAACTCCGGGAATATCCTAGAAGCATTGAGCAGGGTTTTATTAAGTTATACTTAATAAAGCTCCCCCCCTAGAGAGAGAGAATCACAGAGAATAAAACCAAAATAAAACAACGGTAAGAAGAAACAACAGAGCCTGACGGATCTTCCGTGCAACCCAGTCTCTCGTAGCTTAAAGAAAATATAAGGAGACAGGTTCTAAATGAAAATGGAGATGTGTTTCAGCCCTGCATTAATACACAAGTACTTGTTTCATCAGGAGAGTGAAGACGCTGGATTCCATGGATGCAGAAACTTAACTTCCACCTAAGGCAGGAATACGAAGATTAAGGAGCGGGTGACCCAGGGCCAATACCAAAACTGAAATAGCCATCCATCCTGTTTGGGAAACCTTGAATAAAGCCATCAAGCCAAAGATGCCCCACAAGAAACTGAAACATCAGGAAAAACGACCTTGTCAGTCCCAACAGAGCTGACGGAGATTTGTGTCGGCTCAAAGACATCCATAACTTGATTAGGAATGGCTGAGCTGATCCCCGTCAGAGGCTGGGGTGAAGTGGCATCCTGAAAAGCACAAATGTTCTCAATAGGGAGATGGGACCAGGATCTGTGGACAAATTATTTTCATTTGCATGGAGAGAGAGAGAGACAGAGACAGAGACAGAGAGACAGAGAGACAGAGACAGAGAGAGAGGCCAAAAGGCCTTTCAAATACCTTGAATATACGCACACTCTACAAGGGCAATAAGTTCATTCATAATGACTAATTAAAATGCATCATGGGGTGGAGAGACAGCTCAGTGACTAAGGATGTATATTGGCAATCCTTTTTAAAAAATACATTTTATCAGTTCTTTGAGAATTTCACATCATGCACCCCGGTGCCATTCATCTCTCCCTCATACCTGTCCTTCACCCTTGCAACCTCCCCCACCCCACACACACACACCAGAGGGGGAAAAAAAATCTCCTTGTGGAAGCTGTAGTGTGTCATCGTGTGTCCCACACATCATGTGTCCCCCTCTGTCCACACTTCTTTGCTTGCAAGCTTCTTAACAATCTTGATGACCCAAGTACAATCCCTTGGGGACTCTGGGTGGAAAGAGCCGTAGGTCGCTCTCTGACATCATGTGCACATATACACAAACAAGCAAATGGTACATAAACAAATATTTAGTACATAGATTAATAATGAAAAGATAGCCTTAGCCTGGTGAGGTGCACTTAACTGAATCCCAGCACTGTATGTAATGTACATAAAATGATAGACATGGGTTCTGGCCCCTCGTGAGCTTTTAATTTAACTGAAAACAATAGTCAAAAACGCTGAGAAAATTCATTATTTATGCCACATACGAGGTTGAATGTATCCTATTCACTAGGGATTGACCCAAGTGGGAGCTCTTCATAGCCAAGCATTAGATCTTACTCAATTTCATGGCCAACCTGTTTAGACAACAGCATGTTGACCTGACTCATTAAGGTGGTAGCAGCCAAGTGAACTCCAGAATCTCAGTAGCTCAACCTAAAAGCTATAGATTTCTTTCACATCACAGCAGTGGGATGCCATTCAAGTCAAACCAACCCCTATCCAAGCCTCAGCCATCTCTTTCAGGTGGCTCAAAGTTATGCTGAGTACCAGCATCCAGGCGGGTGACAGAGAAAACATGAGTGAGCTACTTACTAAGTACATGTAGCCAGGTGAACTCAAATAAAAGTGAACAGAATAAAAAGCTCAGTTCTTCAGTCTTGTCGTGTAGTGGTGAGTTTATAGCTATGCCACTTTATGCTCCTGGTGGGTCAGGCTTCCAGCCACCCGCCCCGGGAATCTTTGTGTCCTCAAACACACACACACACACACACACACACACACACACACACACACTAGCTTATTTTTAAAATGCATTCTAGCTCAATAACTGGGCACTTCAGTTCCTCTGCCTGCTACCCTAGACACAATTGGGGAAGTGACCAGTGGTCCCACCCCATTACTCTTTGCCCACCCATTGGCCACTGGCATTTTTTTTTTCTTTTTGGTTTTTCGAGACAGGGTTTCTCTGTATAGTCCTGGCTGTCCTGGAACTCACTCTGTAGATCAGGCTGGCCTCGAACTCAGAAATCTGCCTGCCTCTGCCTCCTGAGTGCTGGGATTAAAGGAGTGCGCCACCATGTCCAGCTGGCATCTTTATTGACTGACTGAAAACCAACTGAGGACAAGGACCTTTAACATTTAGACACACAGATTCCCAATTGAATCAAACCATTAGAACTGATCTCCATCATTGCCAGACACATTTCAGATGTGACTGGGGTCACCTGACCAGACAGAGCAGGTTAGAGAAGACCCCTGTACCACAGAAAGTTCTGCTGGGTAGCACTGGAACAAAAGACCGTGCATGGTAAGTACGAGGCTAAGAGAGAACCTGGAGAGTTGTAATTGGCTTCCAGAGTTGTAACGTTCAGGAAGGTTTAGTGGGGAGGAGTGTTATAGGAGAGGAAACCGATGTGTTAGAAGCAAGAACATTCTAGTGCCACAGCTAACATAGGACCAGGAGGTGATGCTTAAGGGGTCTAGAATTTATGGAGGAAACCATCATGGATGTATAACAAGAGGCAACAGCCTGCCAGGCTTGGTGAAATGTCACGTGACTTTGGAGTTGGCTTTCATCTAATTGCCCATTTTGGTTCATTGTTTGTTTCCTGGTTGGTGTCTTAAATGTCCTCCTCCTCTTTCTCTTACTTTTCCTCCTCTTCCTCCTCCTCTTCCTCCTCTCTTCTCCTCCTTCTCCCTCTCCCTCTTCTTCTCCCTTTCCTCTTTCTCCTCCCTCCTCCCTCTTCCTCCTTCTCCTCCTCTTCCTCCTCCCTCCTCCTCCTTCTCCCTCTCTTCTTCTCCCTTTCCTCTTTCTCCTCCCTCCTCCCTCCTCCCTCCTCCCTCCTCCTCCCTCCCCCCTCCTCTACTGTCTTCATGTTAGAGATCACACCCAGGGCCTCACCCATGCTAGGCAAGTGCTGTACCTCCACGCCACACCTCCACCTCAGGAACCTACTTCTGGGCTGACTGTCCCTGATCTTCATGACTTAGTGAAGCTATCAAAATACCTCCCACAATAACTAGTTTGGGAAATACTGGTTAGGAGTGGAGCAGTGCAGGAGTAAAGAGCTCTGGGTATCTGATTACTTCCTTGGCCCCCAAGAAGCTGGCAATCTGGTCTCCCTGAGTCACTGGAGGACATGGGTAAGTACACATTTCCATGTTGGCAGGGCTCAGGCAACCTTGTGAAGTTTGACAAATGTCTGATGAATTCCAAGGCACCTTTTAGTAATAATATGGTAACATGATTTTTAAGGATTGACTACAAGCTATTTAATGCAGATCTAGGTGGGAGACAGTGCAGCAGACAAAGCCCTGGGGACTTGAGAGTCTCTGAAGCTGAATTCCATAGCCAGTGGGGCAGCAGTATTGACAGAGAGTCACTGTGCTCAGGATGAACTGGGCAGGACATAGTAGCACCAGGGAGCAGCCCTTGGGCTGGACACACACAGCGAGGTCAGGCTCAGTGACAGGGCATCATGGGGAGCTTTGCTTTCTGAATTTTAAGAGCAAGGAGGTAAAACAGCAGCAAATCAAAAGCAGGAATGGGCACAGGCCACAAAGGAGTTGGGTGTTGTCTGACTAGGAAAAGGGAAATGTAGGAACAGTGGAACGCAGTCTTACTCTCAAGCACACAGCAGCCATAAGAGGGGCCCCTGTACATCCGTAGAGGGTGCAGGCATGGAAGCCAGCTCAGATACCTGATTGAACTTATGACTGTGCAGGCCACCTCCCTGAAGACTGTCAAAGGTTTAATTAATAACACTTCCTACCGAGAGGTTAGGCCGTGGGCTAGCCCCAGGCCAGAGCTGGAGCTGGCCAGTGTAGTGCTTGACAATCAATATTTTGAGTCATGACCAGGATCTCACATGAAGCAGGATACTTCTCCATGTTTGGTGTGTCTTACTATGCAGAGAGCCCACGTGTCATCGCCCCTGTCCTCTCCCACCCCATTGTCACTTGGAGTGAGACTCAGGGCCCCTTTTGCAGGCTCTTGGTCTCACAGATACAATCATTTAAAATTTTACTCAGAAGTGACTGCAAGGGAAACAAAAAGCAAAAGTAGGACAGGCTAGTCAGGGATTGTGACCTCAGCTGGGAGGATGGGAAGAATAGAAAGGGGCTGTTTTGTTTCCTGGGGCAGAGGTCAAGGAAGTGTGCAGGCTCAGTCCTAGAAGACTTTGGGCGGGTACATCAAGCAGCTGAGTATTGGAGTGTGTAGATTCATCTGTCACTAAGGTGACAGTGGCTTCTCCTCATTTCTTCATCTTCTTCTCAGGTATTTCTTCTCCTCTTCCAACTTTAGAAGGGTCATCTTTAGCTGCAATTTCTCCTTTACACAGAATGAGACTCTGGTATTATTGGGTAAGTGAGGAATTTGTTGTTTATCTAAGAGGGTGGTATCAACTACTGTCTAAGCCATATATAAAAGGAGTGACTGGCCACCCACCATGACATTTGTGCTGCTGGGTATCCACAACCCAAATTATATTTATACATCCCAAATGGGCCCCCAGCTGGGGAGGCACCCTCTGTCTACATTAGAAAGGATGTGCCGATCATTGGTCATGACATTTGTGCCAGAAGACACTTCAATGCTGATATTTATCCTTCACAACTAGTGTGGACAGTGAGAGCAATCCTTTTCCATTCCTTCTTTCTGCCTAGCATCTCGTGTTGCCTTCCTTCCTTATCTTCGGGACAAGGGATGCTTGCCTTGGAAGAATGAAATGGGCATGGTTGGTTCAGGTTTGGTCTTCCTCCTCTGGGAACCTGACTTTAGGGAGCTTGTACTTTTTTGTTTGTTTGTTTTGTGTTTTGCTTGAAATTATAATATAATTACATCATTTCATCTCCTTCTCTTTGTGTCTCTGCAACCTCTCTCATGTACCCTAACTTGTTCCCTCTCAAATTCATGGTCTCTTTTTCTTTAGTTGTTGGGGTTGGGGCTATTGTTGGCTGTGATGGTAGTGGTGGTGGTGGAATTGTTGTTGTTGTTGTTGGTGGTGGTGGTGGTGGTGTGGTTGTGTGTATGTGTATATGTATGTATGTATGTATGTATGTATGTATGTATGTATATATGTATATGTGCATGTATTCCTAAATACATAAATACAACCTGCTCAGTCTATATAATGTTAACTTGTATGTATTCATTTTCAGGGCAGATCATTGGTATTGGATCAGCAATTGGCGTGCTCTTCCTTGGGGAAGGCTATTTCTCCTGGGCTCATCACTCTTCTGTTTCCTGTAGCTGTTGTGTGAGACCTCATGACCTTCCCCCCTTCTGCTTCAGCATGTCTGTTGGTGTCCTCTATGTTCAGGCAACCATGTCGGTAAGACTTCATGGCTGTAGCTTTTCTGACATTTCTAGGAGACACCAATTCACACCGACAACTTCCGGTTCTCTGGATCTTACAATCTCCCAGCTCCCCCTTCCAAAGTGATCTCTGAGCTTTAGGTATAGGGATTGTATTGTAGAGGGACCAGCCTTGACTATGTTCTGCAGCGCTGCATTTTGATCAGGTATGACTTTTTTGTAATGTTCTCCATCTGCTGCAAAGATGAGTTTCCTTGATGAGGGCTGAGAACCATCTGTGGGGATAAGGATAAACATTTAGAACATAGTTAGAGGTTTATGCTGGCATAGTAAATGTGGTGACCTTAGATTTTCCTCCAAGATCTATGGCTTCACTAGGTCCTAGTAGTTGGATAAGTTTCCAATACAAGGCATGGCTGTGATTTCCCTCTTGTTGAGTGGGCCTTAAGTCCAATTAGAGAACTGTTGGTTACTGCCAAGAAATTCATGCCACTACTGCACCCTTAGGGTTATGGTTCCATGCTGCTCGTGGCTGTGGTTCATAGGCATCATAGCTGGGTAGGACTGTTGGCTGCTTCTGTCCTTTGGAGACTTGTCAGAAGCCTTCTGGCACCATTGAAAGCTAGTCTTCAGGAAGAGGCTTGCAGGTCAGACCCAGCTTGGGTCCTCTGAACCCTGTGTCTGAGGTGCATAGTGATTTAAGAAATACTTTCCACCTTTGGGAGACAACAAAGGGAAGTAGCACTAGCCAGTAATGTTTTGAGAGTTTCTGAACAATGCTGGCCAACAAACAACTAACTCAAAAGAGAACTTCTCATGCCTGTGTTGGAGTTTTCAGCAGATAATCTACAGCTCTTGGAGAAATATGGTCAGCCCAGCCAGGGGAAGCTTATAGTCTTGATTCCTCTTCCTTTTTAACCTGTTTAGGTGAAGGACTATTTGATGGTGGGGGTCTTTATTAAGGAGTCTTTGGCTCTTTACCTTGTCTGTCAACAGAGAATGATATATTTTTTTGATATATATATTTAAGATTTTTTAATATTATATATGTGAGTATACTGTCCCTGTTTTCAGAAACACCAGAAAAGGGCCTCAGATCCCATTCCAAATGGTTGTGAGCCACCAAGTGGTTGCTGGAAATTGAACTCAGGACTTCTAGAAGAACAGTCAGTGTTCTTAACCACTGAGCCATCTCTCCAGCCCCCCCCCCCCCAGGATTGTATTTTAAGTTCCACTTGTCATTCCATTTTTTCCCTCAGATATTGCCAAACTTAGCAAGAAAGATGAATGTTGAGGGGTTTTGTTTTATTGTTTTATGTTTTGTTTTTCTATGCATGTGGGGGAACGTTAAAGACCCCAGAATTCTGGTTTTAGCAATATCATCAACAATCTCTTTGTTTTTGCTTTCCTTTCTCAATATCTGGGAGAGCTTTACAAAATGCAAGTTAGATATATTTTATGTATTTTCTGGGTTAAAATCTTCTCCTTGTGTTACTGAGAATGGAACCAGACTAAGGTACTGAGGAAGATACTGGATCTGGCTCTAGCTAGTGAGCTGGGGCTTAGATTATTCCTCTGTTAGCCTTTAGTTCTCTTGATGCTTTCGAGGCATAGCTTGATGGGGCCCTGGGAATTTGTGGATAATTTTACACTGTCTGGAAAATTCCTCATTGTCATTCATGTTTTTGCTCCCCTTTTCTCTCAGACGACCTTCTCATACCTTCCAATCTGCTCTCTACATACTCTTTCCCCTGATTCTCTTGTCATCTTGATAACATCCAGGACCATCTGACATCAGAAGGTGCATTGGCTGGCTTCCTCATTTATGGTCTATACCCCTACTAAATGCAAGTCTTCCCATGACAGCAGATGTCATGGCTTGCTACTGAGTGCCACAGTAATTAACTCTGCCCACCCAGGTCTGCAATTGTAAACACCATGGACATCTTTTCTACATGAGTTCTGGGAATTGAACTCTGGTCTTTCTCTTATGCACCAAGCACTTTAACCTATTGTATTAGCGACTCTAGTTCACTGTCTTCATAAACTATCTCTGTTTCTGCCACTATCCCTGTACCCCTATGTCCAGATGTCCATGTGTCCCTATGTCCCTGTGTCCCTATGTCCATGAGTCAACTGCTTACTCTAGGATAAAAGACTGGAAATCATGGATGGTTCCCACTGGGCTCTGAAATCCACAAATAACAAATGTACCTTTTAATTTTGCTGGCTGTGGGCTAAGAAAGATTCACTAGTAGCATCTACTATCATCAGTAGCCCTTTAAGTATCTGCTCTCCATGTGTGAGTATGTATGTGTGTGGTGTGCATGTGTGTCTCTGTATGGTTGTGCTTGTGTGTTTATATACACACCTGTGTGCATGTGTGTGTAGAGACCTTAGGTTGGTGCCAGGAATCATCTTCAATTGCTTATCTATCATATTCCTGGAGGTATCAGGATCTATCAGGATCTATCGGGATCTATCAGGATCTATCGGGATCTATCGGGATCTATCGGGACCTATCGGGATCTATCGGTCTAAGCCAGAGCTTACTGATGTTACTAGTCTCACTAGCCAGCTTGTTCTGGGGATCCCCTGTCCCTGCCTTCTCAGGCTGGAATTATAGGCCGTGCCCCACACCCTGGCATTTTTGTAGGTTTCCAAGGATCTGAACTCCAGTCCTCAAGCTTGCACATCTTAACTGGGAGTCTGTCTTCCCAGCCTTTATCCTTTATAGGGTTAGGGTCCATTTAAAGCCACTGCTACTGGTTTACCCTTGACCTTGAAGCTGCTTACAAGCAGACTTTGGATCTCCATCCCTTACAGGCAGGCAGCACCGGTTTATTTTTTTAATCTAGCTGTGGAAGATCAGTGATAGAAATGAGGTACAAGCAGTGTGGAGAGTTCCCATTATGCTGCTTGAAATCTGCCTCCTTAAGAACAATCATTCCTTATGTACCAGGGTGTTGCTGACCACTGATCATGCCATTTGTCTCACAGAGAGTTGACATATTGATAATCAAGTGTTCCAAATGGGGAGCAGATGGCCACAGAGAGCCATTTAATTCCAGTCCTTTCTGCCTAGCATCCGCTATCAAGAGGATCTGGCCCAATCTGTGCCTTTGTACCCTCAGTGTCTGGCATAGAGGAGTTACTCAAATAGTATCTGTTAAAAATAGGCGAGGGGTGTGGCAAGAAGTGAGACGGGCTAGGCTGACTCCATGACAGGCTTCAAATTGGCAGTTCAGGAGTTCAGGCTTAAATCTCTGTTTCCCAGAATGGGCAAGTTCAGGCAACTCCAGGCAAGTCAGTTACTGGAAAACAACAACAACAACAACAACAGCAACAACAACAGCAGCAGCAACAACAACAGCAGCAGCAGCAACAACAACAACAACTACACCCAGGCCTCAGGCAGCCCATCAGAAACTGCCATCTGAAGCTGCTCCTCCCCCTGTCCCGAGTCAAGGGCAAAGGGTCAACAACAGTTTCCAGACTGCCCCAGCAACAGTTTCTAGTCCCTCACACCCCAGCAATGTTTCTGGAATGTCCCTAGAGATAGAGCCAACAGATTAGGTAGATCACCTACCCCTCCCTAGAATTCCCCTAATGTGCTTTAAATCAGGTCTGTGAGCTCACTGGGGCACCTCCATCTTGGAAGATGGTAGAGCATGCTGGACTTCTGCAGAATAAACACTCTTTGCTTTTGCATACTATTTAAGTCCAGGGTATCATTCGTTGTCGAATCATGGATCATCACAGGAGAAACAGCTATCTATGGAACAAACTCTGCCTAGAAAGGTGAGACTGTGGTTTTTGCCCCACTGCTAAAAAGTGTGTGCCCTCTGTTTTATTGCTTAAGGCCTGTGGCCATCTTTCTTCTCTGCAACTGGTACTTTAAGGAACTCTGTGGTGACTCTGGAGAGGCTTGGGATCTCTTGGAGGGGGTCCCCCAATGCTTCTGGTCCCCTCTTGGCATATGCTTGTTCCTCGTGGAAATCCTGTTTTCATTCCGTCCCAGGTCTCAGTAGCATCTTCTCTCTTGCGTCCTTACCCCCAGTACTGAGTGCTGCCTCTGAGTTTCTTAACTGGAAGTGTTTCGAGGAGTTCTGGACAGAGTTTGGAGGACAAGTATGGTAACAAACAGAGCAGCACGGTCTGCATCATTCTTTTTGCTGCAGTGGATTTGTGAGCTTTTGTTTCTCTTGAGCATCTTGACTGTATCAACATAAAGAGGAAAACAAATTGCATACACAAATCAAACCCCCAGCCCTGGCGGAGTTACTGTGGCCAAACAGGAGGAATTTGAAATGTGAGGATTATAGCTGTAGCTAATGGGGCAGGGACGAGAAACACTTGTTCTGGACTAGCAGTACCACACTCCCCTGTCATCCTCTGTCAAGTGTGTGATTTTAATGTTCGACAAAGGGAATGGTGAACCAGTAAAGTCACATTTAGACTCTCCTCCCCTCTGCTTGTCCTGTGACAGGCACCGGCCTTCCTAAGTTCTTGGATGGTGGGGTTTGCAGCAGTCTACTCAGCAGGGCAGGGCTTTGTCTTCTTCTGTGCCTCGCCTTGAACCGTGCAATAAGTCTCCTTTTTTAAAGCACAATACATTTTCCCCTTCCCTATTCTTCTGGGGCTTTTACCACTCACAATTGACAAAGGCCTCACTAATGGAAATGCAAATTTCCTACCTGTCAAAGGCTGAGAATGCTTTTTGCAAACACTGGCAGGGCAGGAAGTGCATTAGCATGCGCATATCAGGGGGAGAACCGCTTTCCCATAAATTTGTGGGATAAAAATGTTTATTTGATGCTGGAATAGAAATAAAATAGGAGCGATTAGATCTCCCTTGTAGACAGCAGGACTCCTTGGGAAATCTGAACCGGTGACTTTGGTTTCAACACAAGCATTATTGAGACTCAAAAACACTTGTGTTGCTTTTCATAAAGGCTGTGACTTGGGGACCAGATGGGCAGAAAGCTCAGATGCCTTCGACTTCTTCCCCTTCTCTCTTGTGGACACAAAATGTAGCTCCCACCTCCAAAGGAATAGGAGATGGTTTAGCCTGAGCCAAGTATAAGTGGCTCAGGGACCGTATTTCAGTTGCCCTGAAAGACACAGTCAAACGTGACAGCAGGTATATGGGCTTTCATAGTCTCTGGACAAAGGAAATTCATAAATCAAGGCATTTTCCAACAACATTGGTAGAGACTTGGAGGAGAGTACAGGATGCTTTCTGGTTACATTCTCTTTTGTTTGTTTGTTTGTTTGTTTGTTTTTTGAGACAGGGTTTCTCTGTATAGTCCTGACTGTCCTGGAACTCACTTTGTAGACCAGGCTGGCCTCGAACTCAGAAATCCGCCTGCCTCTGCCTCCCGAGTGCTGGGATTAAAGGTGTGCGCTACCACGCCCGGCTCTGGTTACATTCTTAAATATTGGGCTGGCAGAAGAGTTGTCACAGTAGCCTTTAGAGGTCTTTCAGGATGCACTCCTCTATCATAATAGACTTTTGGGCTCTGCCTCCAGTTTCCTTGGCAACGTCACCACTTGGCAGGCCCCTTGGCCAAAAGAGTGGAACACCTCTTGTTGTGTTTTATAAAAAGATAAGGAGAGAAAGAATTCGTTTGGTGGACGTGTGGTAAAGTGTGGAGGAAGGGGTGTCTCTGCTGAGGCTGAAAGAAAATAAAACTTGAGACCTGTGATTCATGTAATTTATGTCAAATAGCCCAAAGAGTTATTTGTGAGCTTTGAAACCTGGGGCTGAGAACATAGCAGAACAGGCTAGGACACGCCCGGGCAGGCCCGTCTTTAAGACAATCCTGAAGCTGCTTGGCCATGAAGATAAAGAGAATGACATGTCTGGACTGGACTGGTGCCTCCCTATCTCCCGCCCTTCTGACCTAAGTTAAATGTTATCTGCATGTACAGTCTGCTGATGTTTAAATGGACCAATCATGTGAAGCTGCGCCAATTCCTCCCCTGCTGATGTTTAAATGAACCAATCATGTGAAACGGGCCAATTCCTCCCCCAGTCCCAGCCCCTTTTCTATAAAAACCCCTAGCTTCCAAGCCTCGTGGTCGAAACCACTGTCTCCTTCGCGAGATACATTTCAACTCGGAGCTCCGCCATTAAGCTACCTCGTGTTTTTACATCAAGGCATTCTGTTCTGTTCCTGATGCTTGGGTGCACGCTGAATCGGGAATTGAGTGGGGGTTTCCCCACTAGGTTCTTTCAAGGCATCCCTTCCTACTGAGGGACCCAGCCATATGGCATATAATAGAGTTTATTCAGGGCATGGGGAGAGGAGTTGAGAGAAAGGCAGACACAGAGACAGAGAGAGGAGGAAAGGCTGGCCGTGAGCATGTGGAGAGAAAGTGGGGAAAGGGAATGGGAGGAGAGGAGGGGTAAGGAGCAGGAACAAGAGGAGAGAGCAAGAGAGCAAGGAGGGGGCAAGCTGCCCCTTTTATAGTGAGTCAGGCACACCTGGCTATTGTCTTCTTCCTTAAGAGTTAATCCTGCTGGGTTTGTCATGGTCTGGCTAGGAGACCATCCCCCAGGAGAACTGATTCATCTGAGAACACACTAAGGATGTGGGAGGAACAATTACCACCCCTAATGAGATAATGCACTTACCCTCCCCCAAACTGTCCACCACACCCTAGTTGCTTGCACATCCTCTGTAGTCACCAACAGCCAAATGCATAATAGTTCCGCTCACCAGGAGTCACATGACTTCCCTATGCGCATATGCTATACCCCTTATAAAGCCAGGAGTCACATGCTCCCCCTATACACATATGCTATACCCCTTATAAAGCCAGTGCCTTCATGGTCTGGGCTCTTTCTCCTCCATCCTTGCTCAAGAGCAGCCTCTATGTCCAGCCCACCCCCACCTCAATAAGTCTCTCCTGTGAAGTCTGTGGCTTTGTGGCATACTCTGCTGTTAAACCCTAACACTATTTGTAGATTGCAACTAGAAGGCCAGAGATAGATGTATCTAGTAGCCCTGGTCAGGGTGTGGTCTGCCCATCCTTGTTTCTAGGGAAAGTGGTCCAATGAGTTCTAAATGTCTTTCTAGGGGAAAAGTTTCTCCTCGGGCAGCCCAGGCGTTATAAGGCCTCCTCTTCTTTCAGCATGAGATTTCAGGAGAATTGCCATCTGCCTGTCTTCCTGTAAATCCATCTGGACCTGCCTGTCCATCTGTCCTCTTGTCTGACCTTTGTCTGGACCCAGTTCTGTCCTTTTGTATCTGTAGCCAAACTCAACTCTAGTTTCACTCTCAAGTCTATGACTTGTTGTTTGTTGGCTTTGATCTGTTATCTTACAATACAGAGACTCTGGCATTGCTGTCAGTCTCTAAGCATTTGCTTCTCTGGCTTCTTTAAACCTCTTTGAAGCCCCCTTACCGCTTAACTCTTTGTTAAGGGTGACTACTTTGTCTGTGTGTATGTATGTGTGTGTCTTGTGTGTAGGTTATATGTGTGTGTATATATACATATACATATGTATTGAAAGACCCACAACGTGAGGACTCCCCCACGTTCTGACTCAGGAGAGGCGACACCCCAAAATCACGCACAAGAAACGGTCTTGCTGCAACTTGCAAGAGGATTTTTATTCAAAAGCGCTCTGGGCCCACGGTCATACACCACGCAGGGGTAGAGGACTGTGGCGCCCCGAGTAGCTGAGTAAGGGGGTAGTTAAAGGAAGAAACCACAACTCAAGGAAGTGGGGAGGGTGTTGTTGGAAAATACCAAAGGTACCAGTTAAGAGTCACAAGGAAGTGCAAAGTCACAAGTGTTACAAGGACTACCTGGTAATTGTTCCGGTTAACTCTCAACACAGTTTCTAAGAGCCCCTAACAAAAGCACATTTGCATGGCAGTTTTGGTCAGGGTGACTTTCTTTGAATGAACACTCTTTGAACCCAGGAAGCAGGTGGGTGGAGGAAGGAATGTTGCTATCAAGGTATGATTAGCATACCTTGGAGCAATGAGTCACAAAGGTCACATTCCCAAGCCTCGACCTAAAGGCCTAGAATTTTGTTACTTCTTCAGTATATACATAAACTTCTATACATAGATGATAGGTAGAAACATAGATACATATATACATAAACAGAAACATATATACATATGTACATACATACCTAGAGAATAGATACTTCAATACAGAGATACATGTATGAATAGATACAGTTACATTTACTATGTGGTATGTAATGGACGATTTGAGAGTTAGTATTAGTAATTAAGATAATAGCATAAGAACCCGTGTTTGTCTTAGCCAGGAGTGTAAAGAAAGAGAACATATCTGGAAAATTGTTGCCACTGCAAGTCTATCAGTTGTGAATTTACTGTTTGTTAGGTCTCAAACTCCAAAAGGCAGTGCATATGTTCAAAAATGACAGCTTTGGCTCGCTGAGGCTGAACTATAGAAGGATTGCTGGTGGTGCGATAAAAGCCCACTGTCAGCATTTCTCAGAAGCCTGTTTTCTGCCTTCTAGAAAGGGCCATTTTCCTTGGCTACACCTGTGGTTACATATCAAAGCCCATGCTGGCTCCCAGACTCTTTTAGTTCCTATTTGCAAATACCTGTGATGGATTTCAAAGTCTACACCAGCCTCCTAGCCGCCCCCACTCCTCCAGTGCTAGGCCAGCTCCCAGGCTGCTCCAGGTTACAACTTACTCTACAAGAGCTAGGTTTCCTCTGTTCCTCTGCCTCCCTATTGTCTTTCTCTTGCTCTTCTTACTACTCTCTTCTCTCCCCAACCATCCCTCCTGAGAGATAGCCGTGGCTATGTACAGTCCACTTCTTCTTCTCTTCACTCTGGACTCTTCTGGATACCTCTGTATGTTCTCTGTGTTATCTATAGGAACCTCCCCTCCAAATCATGGAGTGGCCATGTCAGTGGTTTCTGCATTTCACCCTCCCTTACACTGGTATTCAATAAATCCTGACATCGTGGAAGCAAGCACACAGCGTGCTTGTCTCTATTAATGTCACAATGACCTCACGACAGTGTAGTGTGGTCTTTGCCTGGGATTTTAGTGATGAGCTTAGCTACGGTAACCCTAACATTGCAAGGTAAATGGCATTAGGAAATATAATGCGGCAGGATAAGGAGGTATTTGGTGGGCCCAGGCCAAGTTGTCTCCCTGAGAAATCACGCCACGGGACAAACCTGATTTAAGGGAAGTGTATTGTGTGTGTGTGTGGGGGGGGGGAAAGAGCGGGGACTTGGAGAGGGGGTAGAACAGACAAAGCCACCAGGGCAGAGAGAGAAGAAAAATAGGAAGAAGAAAAAGAAGGAGGAGGAGGGGAGAGGGAGAGAAGGAGAGGAAGAAGGTGAGGGGGCAGGATAGTGAGCAACCCAGGTAGTAATGGTGGCAAGTGATGACACAAGCTGTTGCTAGGACAACGTTGGGAGGAGCCAAGCAGAATTATCTGTAAGCCAATAGAGTGTTCACATTGTCTGTGACACAGTAGGAGATATAGTTCAAAGCTTTTGCCACTGACTATTGACTAAGGAGTCCTCCTCAAGGGCCTACACTTGGAGTCAGATCCTTGACTACACCACAGAACAGAATTCTAGTGATGAGATCAGCCGTAGTGAAGCAACAGTAGGGAGTTCATTAAGTATTTAGACAAGACAACACGCAAGGAAAGAACAGTACATAATCCCAAAACATGGGTACTTTTCACAAGTTGTATGCATTGCAAGGTGGCCTTGCAATAGTTATATATGAGAAGATCCTATGATTTTATAATTATACTCCCCAAAGAATACAGTCTGCATGATTTAAAGATTAGGCAAAGCTTTAAAATGAAGTAAAAACACATGAGCTGGTTTATTCATTTTTCTTAGGGATTTTTTTTTTTTTTGTCAATGAAATTGTAATTGTGTTGTTTAGATTTAGGGATGAGGAAGGATTACTCCCGGTTATGATCATTTTGGTATGAGACAAGTATAGTTATGTGTTGTTTTAACACCCCCATTTGAGACACCTTTAGGAAAACACACTGTCTCTGCGTGAAAGTTTGTCTGAGTTGGTTGTGTTTCTTGACTCTCAGCCCAGGGAAGACAAAGCCTAGGGAGTCTTTTCTTACTTTTGTTCCCTAAGCTCTTCCTGCCTTTTTATCCTGCCTCAATACAATAGGAATTCTCTCAGTTCTGTCTCAGTACCACTGTAGGAGATGTGGCGCCATGCCTTGGCTTGCAAAACAGAAACCAATTTTGGGACAAGGCAGTATGAGGCTGAGCTGGAGTTTATTAAGATGAAGCTTTTTAATACAGTTTAAATGTAGGTGTTAAGAGGCAAAGACTGTGTTTAAGAGACAGATAGTGATGCACATACAAGAGAAAGGGTGGGTCTAGACCTCTGGAGAGAATATTCACTACATCAATGAGATAGCTTGTTTATTGAGAAAATGTTAATGGGGGGCAGTGATTACTTATGCAGGAAAAAGGTAGGAGATTCCAGAAATGGGTTTAGATTTTTCTTTCCAGGATAGGGCTTATTCCCCATTTCTGTTTTCATATTAAATATTTGGACATATCATGGAAGCAGGCCATTTTACAAGGGCAGTGATAGGAAAGTTCCATAATAATGAAACAAAAGGTAGTTTATGGTCATATCAGTCAGCCATGTTGGTTGGTCCTGGCCAGTTCTGTGCATTTGCATTAGCCTGTAGCCAAAATGCAGTCTGGCCCCTTTCTCTATGCTGATCTATCCTACTTTATTTCAAATAAAAGGGGGGAAAATGAGATATTATCTATGCTCATGCTTTCTGAAGGTTGTGAGGCAGAGCCTGCTCAGGTCTCTCTCCTTGGCTTGTAGATGACTGTCTCCTGTCTCCCTACATCTCATCATACCGCTCACCTTTTCCTCCTATTGAAATGCCCAAGGGCTAGATAACTTCTTAGGATGCTGGGAAGTTAGTTGTAGTTCTTGGAAAATAAAAACGCCTCATGGGAAAATACAGTGGCCTATAGGTTAGTTTCTATAAACCTCTGCCTGTCAGCTAGAAAATTTCAGGGAATTGTCCTGATCAAAGTCCAGCTCTTAGTCAGTATTTAATATTTAATAAACCTTGCTTAGAATTTGTCCCAAAATGGTAGGATTTTTTTTTTTCCTCCAGCAAACCTCAGGATTAACATTTGGAGGCCCTAGTGAGATGACTCCACCCCAGATTTGCTCTTCACTCTGGGATCCTTGAGAGGTGAGCTACTTAAGTGTATATACACCTTGGGACGGCTGACCCAACTGACCCAAGGAACCTGGGAAGTGCTTTCCACTCTGTAGACTCCTAAGGTGAATGGTCACACGCAGAGGAAAACAGCAAGCTTGTTTTTAAAAAAGATTTATTTATTTATTTATTTGTTTATTTATTATATGTTAGTACACTGTAGCTGTTTTCAGACACACCAGAAGAGGGTATCAGATCTCATTACAGATAGTTGTAAGCCACCATGCGATTGCTGGGGTTTGAACTCAGGACCTTCGGAAGAGCAGTCAGTGCCGTTATCCACCGAGCCATCTCTCCAGCCCACTTTTTAAAAAAATTAGTTATTTAATTAATGTTTTTAATGGAGGCCTCTCAGGATCAACACTGTCTCTGCTCTACTTTGTTGTTGTTTTTGGTAAGGATACCAAGCTGTGGTGTCTGAATAAGAATGGTCCCCATAGGCCCATATGTCTGAATGCTCGGTCTCCAGTTAATGGAACTGTTTGAGGAGGATCAGGAGGTGTGGTCTTGTTGGCGGAAGTGTGTCACTGAGGGTGGGCTTTGAAGTTTCAAAAGCCCATGTCAAACTTAGGCGCTCTCTCTCTCTCTCTCTGCCTGATGCCTGTGAATCATGTTGTAAAGCTCTCAGTTACTGCTCCAGTGACATGCCTGTCACCTGTCTGCTTCCTGCCATGATCATCATGGGCTAACCCTCTGAAACTGTAAGCAAGTCCCCAAACAAAAGTTTTTTTTCTGTAAGTATCGCCATGGTCATAGTTCCACTTCACAGCAATAGAACAGTAACTGAGACACCTATTTTATAAATTAAGGCTCATCTTGATGACCTGATTTTCACTTAGGTACCTAAGAAAAGTTCTTATTTTCAAATACAGACCCCACTTGAGATAAAGGTGGTGAAAGTTTCACATACGATCTTGGGATGGAATATAAGCCAATAGGGCTACACATCTGTAATGCACTGGAGGCTTTGATCAGCCCAGCTCCCCCCTGCTCCCCGTTAAGGAAAGTAAGCAAAGATGAGAGAAAGGTGGCTGTCTCCTGCCCTTGGCTCCCTGTTCCCTGTCAGTGCAGCCTGCCTCTGAAGTGACTTGAAGCTTTCCAAGGATCCAATTAAAGGGCTTCTCTTCAGTGGCCCAGCAGAAGTCCTAATGTTCAGCACAACATTTTAATTACTTTTAAATGCACCCTGATCATCATGATACTGTAGCAAAGAGCCTGATGAAAGTGGCTTTCCCTACAGAGGACAGCTCTGTGTGAGAAGTCTGCTGTCAGGAAAGAAGGGAGGTCAAAGTGCAAGCCTTTCAAGGGAAATTAGAGCAGGCAATTAGCACACCCTCAATGGTTGGCAGGACCCTCTGGGTTTCTGCTCTTTGGCTAAAGGCTATCAGAAATGGGGAACATTGCTCAATGGATATTGCAAACAGATGGGTTGGCCAAGAAGTGTATTTGGTTTTTTGTTTTTGTTTTTGTTTTTTTTCAAGACAGAATTTTCCTGAATAACAGTCCTGGCAGTCCTGGAACTCACTTTGGAGACCAGGCTAGCCATGAACTCACAGAGATCTACCTGCCTGCTTCTACCTGCTGAGTGCTGGGATTAAAGGCGTGCACCACCGTAACCCAGGTACCAACGTGAGTTCTCAATCACTTGACCCTGGGAAGGCCAAGGTGATAGGCTCAAAGTCCTGTTGATCATTCGTTGAGGCAGAAAGAATAATTTGTCTGAAATTCAGACCTGGTTGGAAAAGGCTAATGGCTTCATTTTCTCAACTGTATCCTCATAACTGAAAAAGGAGACCCACACCCCTTGCCCCGATTCTGGAATATTCTTAGGAAGAATCCCAGGATATTATTACCATTTGGCTAGAAACAACAAAAATGCAGTTTCCTTCTTCTGTTCCTCCTCCTCCTCCTCCTCTTCCTCCTCCTCCTTCCCCCCCCTTCCCCTTCTATTTCTTCTTCTTCAATCTGAAATTCCAGATAAAAACATCAGCAGGTCCCAATTCCCTCTGAAATCTGAAGCCCCCTCTTTGCCTCTTCCCAGATTCTAGGCGCTTGCTAACAATCTTTATTCTTTTTTTTGGTGTGTTAGTTATGTTTTACATTCCTGTAACAAAATACATGATAGAAGGAACTTAAGGGAGGAAGGTTATATTTTGGCTTGTGGTTAAATAATGGTTCTATTTTCAGAAGAAAGTCCAGGTGCTTTAGACAGATCCACCTACTTCAGTTAGCTCGCTCCCTTCTCCATGCTCCACCCTTACACGTTTAGTTACTGCCTGATCTTAGATGTTGGATTCTGACACCTGAAGTTTGGTGGGCAAGCATGCTTGGCGGTGAAGAACTAGAGGGAGGGGCCCTAAGAATGTAAAGGATCGACTTTCTTCTCCACATACCTCCAAGGCTAAGAATCATCTTCACGTTTTCTCATTTGCATTCATTTGCATAAATGACAGCAGTGATTTTACATCCTAAGCTGGCTCTGGGCCCTAGAGGAGTAAGAATCAGACAGATTGCTTGTATGTATTTGACTGTTTTTATCTTACGATATTTATTTATAATATAGATTGCTTTGTATGCAGTGTATTTACTGTATAACATGATGCATATATATGTATATATCTATATGTGCTTATATAACACATATTCAGACTTAGGACATAATAATACATTATAAAACAAACCCAAGAACCACTAAATAAGTTATTTTGTTATTTCCTACAAGAACTTTAAAATTTTAATTTACCAGTGTATACGTGTGTGAGTCACGTGTACGTGCAGAGGTCAAAGGGAAACTATGGAGTTCTCTCCTAACTTTACTTGGCTCTGGGGAATCAAACTTGGGCCATCAGTTTTGCTTGGCAAGTACTTCACCCACTAGGCTATCTTCCTGGCCTCTGTCCACAAGATTTTTACTGTAGAGAGTTTTGAATAAGCAGAAGCAGGCCGTATTAGGTAGGGTTTGCTAGAGGAACAGAATTGATAGAATGAATATGTATATTATAAAAGAGGCTTTACAAGACTGGCCTATCCAGTAAGTTCTGGGTAGCCTAGCAATGGTGGTCTGCAGGCTAAGGAGGGCTAGGAACCCGAAGCTACGCCATCGATGAAGCTGGTTATCTCAGCAGTCCCAGTCTGGCAGGAAGGTCTGGAAGATTCCTGGAGAGTCACCAGTCATCAGTCCTTGTTAGAAGGCTGAGGAAGCTGAGTCCCTACCTCTCATCTATGGTGTTAGTGGGGGGAGGGGGGCAGCATCAGCAACCATTAGCAGCAACAGGGATAACGAACCCATCAGCAGAAAGGAAGACAGGGAGGGAAGGCAGGTGGCACTGAATTCCCCTCTGACCTTTTTATGCCTGAGCTACCCAATGGACACACACATACACACACAAACACACACACACACACACACACACACACACACACACACACACAGAGAGAGAGAGAGAGAGAGAGAGAGAGAGAGAGAGAGAGAGAGAGAGAGAGAGAGAGAGAGAGAGAGAGAGAGAGAGAGAGAGTCTTCCCTTTTGGCTCGGGGGTGTCAGAGCATGGGGAGTCCTTGGCTCTGGGCACACAATGCCTCTGGGGTGTGGCTGGGAGTAAGGATGGAACGGAACTGTCACATCCAGCTCCTGGATCTCCAAGGCCCCTGATAGCAGTGCAGGGGACCAGCTCCGAGTTAAGGCAGAGTGCTGAATAGAATGCAGTTCTTGCCTTGGCCAACCTTTAGACCAGCCAGGAGAGTCCAAGCAAAAGCTTAGAGCTTTGGCAAAAACAAGAGTTCATTTGAATGACTGTCTCCAGTTCTTCGGAGACAGGAAGGTGTGAGCCCTGAGTGTTTTCCTCTTGCTTGCCTATCCACTTCACGCTGTTAAGAACAGACCAGAGCTGATTGTCCACTCTCTTTGGGAAACACCTCCAGCCTTTGACAGTTTAGAGGGGGAATTCTTTCCTCTTCCTCCAACTCCCCTTCCAGATGGTGTGTTGAGCTGAAAGCGAGTCTCTAAACTGATTGCTGACAAGCCGACAGTAGCTAGCAGGCCAAATACAAATGCACTGTTTGTGCCTAAGGGCTTGACTAGGTTCTTGCACGCTGACCTTCCAGAAAGATCCACAGAGATCTATACCCTGAGGTATTCTGCCTGCAGGATCCAGGACTGTTCAGAAAGAACCAAGCAACTGACTTTGTTGTATATCTTGGAAGAAACATCTGGGGAGACATATTCCCAGTACTATGTAGACGTCCAGTCTCTCCCAAGGACGATAATGTAGGAACTCCCATTCTTATAATCTATTCAAGAAAGTGAAATGACTAGGTTTTAGGCAACTCCATTTTTCTCACACCATTCTGTTCACATGGGAAGATGAATTCCTACACCCAATATCTATGAATGAAGCTATGATCCAGATTAGCTGGAATGTGGGACCTCTGCCCCTTGAAGTAACCCTTGATGCAGTCCTGCAAACGCTAGACAGCCTGTCCTACAGAGGAGATTAGAATTCTCTCCCACCACCCCCTGCATCCTTACTGAAGTATTTTAATGCAAATGATGTATACTGGAACACCAGCACTCTCCCTCCATTTGATGGCTCCAGGAAACCTCTTTCAGAGAGCTACCAAACCTACAGAGAGGAAAGAGTGAACTGTGGAGTGAGGTAGATGGGCACAGGTGACAAACCTCCCAACGTGTGCAGGACAGACTGGCATGATGACTTTATCCTCGCTGATGGGAGCCATGCTGATTCTAAAGACAGAGAACAGAGGTGGCGTCCTCTGAAGAAACCTCCAGAGAACCATTTGGAATGCATGGCTTTTATCTTTCCTGTGGGAGCTCTTTCTTCAGTTCCTAGACAAGGCTTGTCACCTGGCTCGGTGTCTATACAAGAAGAGGTGCTGATACCAGAGGCTGAGGAAGTGAATTTATGTGTCCAGAGTGTGTATTGTGAGTAGGGGAGACCTAAGTTGAGGTACAGATAGGATTGACAGGCTTAGGGGATAGTCTTGTAGACCCCACTGTGAGGATTTAAAAGTTCCCCTGGAAGGACAGGCAGAGGTCTTAATTCCTTTTACCTTAGAATGTGACCTTGTCCCTAAATGGGGTCATTGCTGATCTAATCAAGCACAGATGATCTTGAGCCTTAATTCAACGTGACCAAGTCCTTACAGAAGGGGAGACTTGGATATGTCTCAGGAGAATTGGGTGAAAGGTACGAGGAGAAGAAGGTCATGTGGACTTCTGCTCACATTAGCTAACAATGGTAAAGTGCGAATCAGAAGCTGCCGGGGTTTCTGCGAGCACACCTTGAATTCACACTTCAGCACTACAACCGTGGGAGACACCTAACACACAGTTTGTGGTTCTATGTTACTGCAGTCCTTGGAAGTGAAACCCCTCCCTGGAGGCTGTCAGAAGCCAGGACAAGGTTTACAAAGAAATAAAGGTAGGTCTTAGCATTATAAGTGTCCAGGGGTCAATTGCATCAATGGCCGAACTGCAAGTTCCTTTTCTGTTTGCTTGTCTGTCTATCTCCTTGCTTTGAGACTTGTGCACAAGAGGCCAAGAAGAGAAGAGCAGGGCCAGCCCACGCAGAGCTCTGTTCCATTTTCCCAATAGAGGAGAATGGGCAGGGGCTGAGGGCTCAGGGTGTGGTGCAGGAAGCCAAGTGAACAGCATCCCTTGTCGCTCCAGGATGCAGGGCCAGAGGGAAGGACGAAAGAGGGAAGGGCAGAAAAATGGATCCCGTTGGGCAGTGTCTCTGAAGTCTCTGATGAAGGGCTCGTAAGGGACCCTGAGTTGTGGCTCTGCTCCACAGCCAGACCTCTGAATGAAGGCACCTGGCAGGGAACAGGGATCATTCTTTCATTCCCTCCAAGGCGTACCTCAAGGCTGTTTGTTCACCAGGTTGAAGTGGGGAAGACGACCTCCTCTTCCCCATGGAATCTGTGAGGTGAAGCCATTGCTGTTCTGCCCGTGGTTGAGGCAGAAAGCTCACGTTGACTTAGAGCCTCCGAATAAGTGTTTACGAGAAGTATGTGCAATCCAGACAGGAGGTGATGGTAATTTTGGACTGGGATGGATTCAGATCTGAGAATTTGAAATCCAGGAGAAAAATGATGGCTGGTGAGAATAAATTAAGCCATGATCAGAAGGGGTGGGAGGAGCTAAATGGTACCTTTGAAGGGGTGGGAGGAGCTAAGTGGTACCTCTGAAGGGGTGGGAGGAGCTAAGTGGTACCTCTGAAGGGGTGGGAGGAGCTAAGTGGTACCTCTGAAGAGACTGAGTGTACAGACAGTAGCCAGACCCTTTGTGGAGATGGGGATCGACCAACCGACTGACGGACTGACCAACACCTACAAGGACCTGCCCAGGAGAGCAGTCCGTTGTTATCAGATCCAAGTCCAGAAGCCAGCCTGCCATGAGTCAGGGGAGTACACCGGCTCCTTGGATAGCAGACATCCGGTCCCAGGCATCGAGGACTTGTCAGTTATTGACAGCTGCTCTCATTTGCTTCCTGCTTACAGCTGAGTATGAATTCAAGAAAACCAGATGTGCTCTCTAACTCTCCACACCGGATGCCCCCACTTTTACTAGCCGGCTTGCCATGTCCCCACGCCAGCGCCTCCAGCTTGGGCAGACCAGAAGCTTTCCCTCTGTCCTATTCTAACTCGGACACTGCCCTCTGATGCCTAGCTTGGAGTTTTTCCCAGAACAGGTCAATCTCTTAGTAGAGCCAACTCTGAACGAGTGGCATTTGCTTGTTTTTTAATCACACTGGTCTTTATTTTCATGATTCCAGTGAGTGTGTGTGTGTGGGTGTGTGTGGTGTGGTGTTGTGTGTGTGTGTGTGTTTTGTGTGTGTGTGGTGTATGATGTGTGTGGTGTATGATGTGTGTGGTGTATGATGTGTGTGGTGTGTGAGATGTATGAATGTGTGGTGCATATCTGAGTCATATGTATGTGTGTGCATGTACATGTGTGTAGGCATGGAGGCCAGAGGAAGGACACTGGGTGTCTGTACTAGCACTGTCCATTGTATGTTTGTGCAGTAAGTGTTCATGTTCACTGAACTGCCTTCCCAACCCTTTCCTGCCCCTTTTGATTCTTTCTTCCCTGTGATGGGTTAGGGGCATTGGTGACTCAACATCAAGTGGACATTACAAGGCTACCAACTTCGAATATTTCCTGTTCTTCCCTCCCTCTGCATCCCCTTGAACACACTTCTATTTCACCAGTCCTTTTCCTTTCTCCCTCTTCTTCCTCTTCTCCTCTTCCCTTGGTAGAAGTCTAAGGGCCTGGTCATAGAGGCTGATCTTAATTACGCACACTGCTGTATTGAGAGATCCTGAGGAGAACGGTAAAGCCCACTTCTGTGGGTGTGTGTGAGGATGGATCTAGAGTTGATTGGCATATACCACAGCGATTTCTATTCCTCTTGAGTACATCTGTTGCGGCTGCCATTGCCTGAGGACATCGACTCCCGCTTCTATGGCTTTTAAGGTTGATGCACACCAGTGAAGCTCCAAAGGTGGCTGTCTGTCTAGCCTGCATCTTTGTTAAGTTCTATTCACGGACTCTCAGCTTCCTGGATTGAGAGTCTACTGCCTTCTCTGCCTCCAACGTGTAGATGGCCTTTGTCAACTCCTGCAACCATGTGAGCTAATCTAATTGTCCTTTTTTTTTTTAATTATGTAATATGTTCTTTGTCCTGTTTCTCTAGAGAGCCCTAACTAATACAATTGTTGTCTCTCCTGACAGTCTTCCCAGAGACCAGAGGTGAGGGCTGAGAGCACAGAGTCACAGGCTTTCCTGCGACTGCTGAGCCAACTGCTCGATGTTTGGTCTGGGTGACCTAATTGGCCTTTGGTATCTCTGATGTCTTTGCGGGTGTGGACATTGATTTTAGTTTGCAAGTGTCACTTATGACTAATGTGGTTCTGGTGATGAACACGCTTTGAAGGGGGAAAACAAACAGGGCCATTGACTTGTACCTGAAAATTAATTAAAACTAGATTCTAGCAGAGGAAAAGGAGAAGAGAGTTATCAGCATAATTTAGAGGCATGGGGAAGGTAAACCACAGAACACTCAATTTCACAGCACATTCAATCAGCGTCACAGAGGAAAATAAACATGTCCTTGTTAGTAATATTTAGGCAGAGATGACTCAAGCTTCCAGATTTGGCAAAATCAGATTCTTCTAAGTTCCTACAATTCTAGCAAAAGATCCAACCAGAATCAGACTTCATATCCTACCAGGGGTTTGGCTTGCTGTTCTTTCCCAATGGTTCAATGGATAAAGAGCTTGCCATGCCGTTATGAAGGCCAGAGTTCAAATATCCAGAACCTGTAACTAAAAGCTGGATAGAAAGCGAGGCATGATAGTGCATGCCTTTAGTCCCAGCATTTGAGAGGCCAAAGCAAATTGTCTGTGAACCTGAGGACAGCCATGGCCACATAGTGAGACCTTCACTAAAATAAATAAATAAATAAATAAAAGGAGCTGGATATGGTAGTGTCACACATGTGTAATTTCAGTGTGATCACAGCAAGACAGGAGACAGAAACCAGAGAATCCCCAAAGCACCCAGGATAGGTAGCCTAGCGTGCAGTGGTGAACAAGAGTTCGTTCCTCAGGACCGTTACACACGTGTACAAATACACACATACATGCCACGCACATACATAATACTTTCTTTCTCCAAAACTAAAGACCCAGAGCGCCTTGTTCATCTGTAGGGCTGAGGCCCCTCCCTGTCTGGAATGTCAACACAGGTTAGTTTTCTTCAATTTCCTCTCCGGAAAAAAAGTGCTCTCTAAGAAAGCTGAACGGGGAAGGCATCTGAAACAAGACAAACACCTCTAATTTGGGCTTGTCCTCTTTAGGTGATCTTCTAGAAGTCTCCAAGGACCTTGATAAATTAGTTCTCTGGCTCTAATTCCAGGAGTGACGGTGAGAGAGATAGAGGGAAAGTGGAGAGAAGAGAGGAGTTTGAAGATGCATCGGTGGGTGCTGGCCAGCGTTGCCAGCCTTCCCCGGTGAGGTGCTGGTTCTGTTTCCTTCACCCTGTCCTCTGAGGATACAGCTTTGCTGGCATTTGAACTGGCAGGGACAAGGCAGGTCCTCCTGGGAAATGCATGGGGTTTCTTCAGTCACATGGCACACTGTTCAATCCCTTACCTTAACTCTTCTCTGACCCTTCATCATAAGGTGACAATAACAATTTCACAAGCTTATTAAGTAGCTAACTGATACCAGTCATATGAAGAACTTAGAATCAGGAATCCCTTGTGTTATGGTTTGTATATACTTGGCTCAGAGAGTGGCACTATTAGGAGGTGTGGCCTTGCTGGAGTAGGTGTGTCACTGTGGACATGGGCTTTAAGACCCTCATCCTAGCTTCCAGGAAGCCAGTATTCTGCTAGCAGCCTTCAGATGAAGATGTAGAACTCTCAGCTCCTTCTGTACCATGCCTGCCTGGATGCTGCCATGTTCCTGCCTTGATGATACTGGACTGAACTTCTGAACCTGTAAGGCAGCCCCAATTAAATGTTGTCCTTATAAGAGTTGCCTTGGTCATGGTGTCTGTTCATAGCAGTCAAACCCTAACTAAGACACCTTGCAAGATGCACTAAATTAAAGATCTTTCTCTTTGTACTTCAAGCAAATCTAAGCTTCATTCTTATGCTTCAGAATTGTGTATGCTATTTATGTAAAATGTTACATATATGTGTTTATGTGGAGGGGTTGGGGATATTCATGCTAAAGCAGGACTCTGAAAGAGTTGGTTCTCACTTTCTATGGGGTGGGTTCTGGGAATGGAACTGAGGTTGTCAGGCTTGGTGGCAGGCGCCTTTACCTGCTGAGCCAGCTCTCTGGCCCTATTTTATTTATTTTTTATTTAACTAGCCAGGCAAACAATTTGAGGCCCACTGTGTGCCTGTTTCACATACTGAATTGCCTTCTATGGTGCTGAAGAAGAAGCAGCAGTCAGACGGGGCCAGAGACAGTGTTACCGGTAGAAGTTTTGGAGACTTCTACCCAGGGTAAAGCTGGGATTTCTGACTTTACTACAGAAAAGATTTTCAGGACAAACTAGGAGGAAGTAGGGTAGGAGTTTACTAAGAAGAGATTAAACGTAGATTTGCAGCACATAACAAAAGGAGAGGGCGGATCCAGCTTAACAAAAGATTGCCCAGAGTAGCCAATGGGTAAGCTCCCTGGGAAGGTGACTTCAGAGTTCATCTATGGGGCAAGAGGGTGTTAGCAATAGGAAGAATATTCACTTCATCGGGTAAATTTCACATAAATGTCTTTCTTTCCAAACTGTATCTCTGCACAGAAGGTTTGCTTAAAATAGAGACTCTTAAACACACGTGTGTCACCAGTGCTTTAGAGTCGATGAAACAACCTCTGGATGGTGGCGCTCTCAGTTTGGGTACTTTTCAAAGCTTTCCAGATGATGCCAAAGAGAACAGTTGTTGCAATCCTGTCTTTGGGACACTTCATCAGAATGATCTCCTCTATCTTTCTGAAATAAAGCTACGAAGCCTGGATCCCTCTCAATGGCCACACTGAGCCCTGGGAATTTTCCCTGGCTGCTTAAACTGGGCTAGCTTTGGCTGCAGACTCCAGAGGCACTTAGCCTGAGGTGTGCAGATGCAGATTAAAGTATCTGGGATTCTAGGAATGCCCTGGAGCCAGAGGTTCCCAGTCCCTCCCCCATCTTTTGCATGGAGGAATTGCAGCAAGTTGGGTTCATAGAAAAAGGGAGGGTCAGAGAGCACAGGGGCTCAGACAGAGATCCCCGCGTTAAACAGCCTGTGATCAAAGTCCAGTATTTTCTGATTTTTTTGAGAACCTAGCAAGCAGATTAATATCACTAGCTTGGTCTCGTCATTTAGAAAGTGACAAAACAATTATGGTTTTGTAAAACTAAAAAATCAGCCCCTTTTCTCCCTTCCCTCCCCTTCCTCCCTCTCTCCTTACCCCTTTCTCCTCTTTTCTCTACTCGCCTAAGGTTTAAATCCAGAGCCTTCTACACACTAGGCAATTGCTGGGCTACTAAGCTATACTGCTTTTGTGAAACCGAGCTGGGAGGATCCGGAACAGACAGAAACACGCTGCATAGTCCTGACCACGTGACAGCATAGACCCCGGGAACTGGTGGGGTTTAAGTAGCAACATTGTTTCCTTCCCTATACTCTGGAAACTGCAACATTTTAGCAAGTGTTATAAATGAACATCAGCCCGCTGACTTCAGGCCAGATTTCCTGTCCTCTGGGTTTAGACATACTATAGATGGTGTTTCTTTTCTTGCTGGCACTAGTAAAGGCACCAAAGTGATGTCTGGGAGAAGATGCTGAGCCTTAGAATTCTTCCTGTTGGAGGGAACATCTTCACTGATCTCCGGGCTGTACTAGAGCCCAGCTTTGCAGTCCTTCCCTCCCTGGGGGATCAGATTAGCCAGGTCAGCCACTTTGCCACACAGATTGATGGCTATCTGTGTGAACAGGTTGGCTTTATTGAGCAAGTGACTTTGTCTTTGGGGGGTATAGGAAGCAGTGGGTTGTGGGAACTCCTCTTCCAGGCCACAGGTGGGGTCCTCCCTGAGAGGGGAATCTCTTGGCTGAGGGCTCTGGGCTATGCAAGCTGCTGGCCAGCTTGGCTCAGGGGCCAGCCTGCGTCACAGAGCTGGATCGGAGTAATGCTAATAAAGCCGAGCTGTCGGTTCCCACAGCGTGTCGCATCTGTCTTCATTGAAGCATGCTCTCAGTAATTTCATTGTGGGGTTTTCCATTAAAAAGTTTGATTAATTCCATAAATATTAAAATAAGACAGATAATTAGAATCCAGGTACTCATTGTTACACAAAAGCAGTAAAGTCTGCTCCAAATTATTATTATTAATAATAATAAGCACCCACACAGCGCTGATAATAGCTGCACAGACAAAGTGATCCGCAGTCATTGATATTAATATCGTCCTCCTCCGGACAGTCTGGGCCAGTAAGCTGCAGCTCTCCCTGCGTTCAGGAATCAAGATGGAAACCCAGCCAGATGAACTGTTCTGCTAAGAGGAGCCAGTCCTGCCGTAAGTGAAGTGAGGCTGTGAGGCTTTGTTGTTTAGGTTGAGCTTTGACCCTCGGCGACTTAATCTCCTGGCTCAGCTCCTGGTCTCTGGAGATGATTTCTTCCTTTCTCTCCTGACCAATGTCCTTCTATGTTCAGAAGATGCCACCAGCTTTCTACCCCCCCCCACCCCCACGACATGAGAAAGATGGGGGAAGAGGCGAGGGACGCAGTCCCTTGGGTGTTTGCTCGAGAGCGGAGCTGAATAATAGGTGTCTTCAAGCCTGTATATAAATCATGTAGACAAGTTTAAACTATGAATCATTAAGGTAGAAGGGAGAGCACACGGAATCAATAAACAGCAAAGCAAGGGGAAAACCCAGGCTGCACTTAAGCGGAAGCACGGCTGTTGTTGCGTTCGGTCATGGTTGTAATTGTCCCACTAATCACTTTATGGTGGATTCCCTAAGTGGGTGCCCTGGAGAATGAAGAACGCCCTGTTCTTATTTTTAATGAGAAGAACAAGTCAACTATATAGAACACTTTCTTGGTTTTCTTAAACACACACACACACACACACACACACACACACACACACACACACACACACTTTATATTAAAAACAAAACAAAAACAAAAACAAAACAAAAACCCCAACTTAAGAAAAGCCTTCTCAGCACCCCAGTGAAGTGCTGAGGGAGACACACTGTGCAGGCCTCCGGCACAGATCCCAGACCCCTCCCTTGCTGTGTGATGGTGGCCTTGGCTGGAGGGTTGCTAACTTATTGTTCGACATGTTGCCAAAAAAACAGATCCCATGAAAACCATGAAAGAGTCTGCCCCGGAGTTTTAAAACTTCTAGTAAAATCCTCTCTCTACACACAGTAGTTTGCTTTCTCTGCCTTTGATTTTGACTAACCACAGTATGAAAATATGACATAGAAAATTCTAGAAACAGATAATTTATAAGCTTTCTGTCATTTTTATCACAGTATTTTACTCGTTCTATTGTGGTTTTTCTCTTATTGGGTCTAGTTTAGAAATTAAACCTTATCAAAGGTATATAATATAAAGAGAAACCTACTGAGTTTATAAGGTTTGGTTGTACTTAAGGTTTCAGGCAGTCAGTGGATGTCTTAGGGTGTATTTTGATAACAAGGAAGAATTTCTGTTGAATTAAATTGAACTAAGACTATATTCACTTGGATTACTGGGTCCTTTGGTAAGTCTTCTGAACCATGATCTAGGCCCTGTGCAGGATGCATAGGACTAAGTAGGGTCCTGATTGGAGGTTGGGGGGCTGGTTCCCTGCCTGATACAGAGGGGGAGAGAAGGAGGATGGGAATTCACAGGGGTCTGAGCAGCCCTGGTGTTCAGGGATAGTTCCTGATTCGGGAAGGTGCACGACTACTCCAAGGGCATTTCCAGTGTGTAGTTGAGCTTGCTTGAGCCCTGACAGAAGGCAAATGAACGGAGATGGTCCAAAGGGGTTGAAGAGCACATTGAGGACATTGGAAGTTTAGCAAGAAGGACAGTGTGCCTGTCCAGACCACTGCTCTGGATAGCTGGTGATGGAGTGCAGTGAATATCCACATCTGCTTTCTCCACCCTCTCCCCCCACCCAAAACCTGCATCCCGAAAAGGTGGGAGCCATAGTTACCTGGAGGAGGAGTCCCCAAATAGCAGAGGGTTTTGGGAAAAAAAGCCCCTCACCGTTCTAAATACGCTCTTGCTTCCTGTGGACAGTGATCTTGGGGACTGGGGCCACAGTTAAGAGCTCCAGCAGAATTCTATGGGGGTTTGGTTGCTGGAACGCTGTGAGAGACTTTGGGGGGCTCGAGATGGGCTCTCTTAAACAAGAGGAAATTGAGACTAGTAAGTAGTGTGTGGGTCACAGAACAGTACTAGTAGCCTTCAAGAACAGGAGAGGCTTCTGCAATTGGGAGGGGCTTGGCGTGGAGTGACCAGAGATGAACCTGCGTACTGGGGGATTATTGTGCTGGAAGACAAGAGGAACGTGGGGGTCGTTCTATTCTGATCATGTCCCACTACCTTTAGGTTAGTAGGACAGTTTAACAGAAATCAATGGTTCTTTGAACTAGGGAGGTGTAAAGAGGAGAGTGGCTGATGGGGACGGTGCCTGGGACAGGTAGTCCCGGGCAGAGGATAACGCAGACCTTTGTAGATGAGGGATTAAGTGTATTTCTTTCCATTTCCGTTTTTCCTTTTTCCGTTCCTCTGGGTCCGATAAGGATGAGAGGCTGAGAGTCATGGCATATTTGGAGCCAATTAGAAGAGATGCTTTCAGTTATTGGCACTGTCCTTCACTGGGTGAGGGGACCATATGAGACTGAGAGTTTCTTGTCTTTGGGGGCATCCAAACAGAGGACTTAACCCAGAGTTAAGTGCAGAATAAACGTTAGGAATTTTCAGAGCACCACTAGGGGGAGTGCTGGCTCTCCAGTTTCAGCCTCTGGGGCCTGGGGATAAAGGCTCGGTGCTCCAGAAAAAAGCAATACACACACACACACACACACACACACACACACACACACACACACACACACACACAAAGAGAAAATGGTGGTTGTGGTGATAGGATCCCGGGGGAGCCAATGCATTTGCAGAGCCCGCTGGCAGTGACTGAGGCTTGATAATGGAGCCTGATCCCCACATAGGTGACTTCCTGTCCGGTCCAACGTCCCATAGTAGCGGTCTCCACTGTGGTGTGAGCAGGATGCTTACAGAGAACACCTAAAGCAAACATTGGAATGACGTGGTATATAGATTTGATCTGGGATGCGTGTTCCCTATTAAATGCCTTTGCATGATATGAATTTTTCAAGCTTACACCAGAATGAAACACTTGGTTATTTAGTAGAGGATGCCAAATGTTGGGACGGGGAGCCATCGTCAGCCGAGTGCGTCTTCCTCATCATTTGCCTCTCTCAGCCCCAAACCTTTCTCGCCTCTGTGCGCCTGGCCCAGGACTCTGAAAATTGCCTATCTCCCCTTCCAGTTGATTTAGTTAGCCAACAGGGAGCACCAGAAGCCAGGAGAAGGAGGGGGAATGGAAGAAGGGACTTCCTGTTTGCTTACTGTTCTCATTGTCACAGCACCAACCATGGTATTTTGTGCGGTTTGTTCCAGGAACAAACTCTCAAAGCTAGCCAGCAGCAATTGGCTGCTCCCGGAGCTTGGAGGCCTGTGGGCTTAGTCTGAGAAATCCTTTTTCTAAGCTTCTAGCTTTGTAGAGTAAAGCCAGCCCTTCCACCACTCCCTGGTACCAAGGACAATCCCTGCCACCCTGTCTTTAGTATCTTTTCTACTGTCAGTTCCTCGCAGTGTCCCATCTTTGTCTTTCAACCTTCCATTGGTCTGTGACCAATTAATTCCCTGTGTTAAATTCTCCCTGCTGAAATGACCATTCTCCTGCCTGGTACTGCAAGGGATGGGGGTGGGTGCTGGAGTCGGGGCGGGGCGGGTAGGGGTTGACACTTCTTAATGAAGTGATTGCTCCCAGGTCCACCTGTTTGCAGGCCAGTGGGCAGTGTTTGTGCTTGGAGGTATGTAAAAGGAGGAGGAAGACGAGTTGGATGTAGCTCTATAGAACAGAGCTAATTCCGAACACAGAGATATGCCAGCCGCTGCCTCCCAAGGTGTGTGCCAACCACTGCCCGGCTAGCAGTGCATTTGTTACCACTGATAAATCCACACTGGCCTGGCATCATTCTCCAAAGACACTAATTAACGTTCTCCGTCGGTTCAAGGACAGCCAGGGCTACATAGTGAGATCCTGACTTAGAAAAAGAATAACATCAAGGTTGCTTCTGAGTTTGGCCCATTAATGAATAAAACTGCTGTGGACATCCATGTGCGGGATTTGGGGTGGTAGACAATAAGTTCTCAATTCCTCTTGGAAAGTACCAAGGATGGCAACCTCTGCAGCATCTGGAAGGATGTGTTTAATTTGATAATAAACTGCAGACTGACTTCCAGAGTGCCTGTAAGAAGGGCCTGTCTGCTCTCCTACTCGGTGGTCCGAATTTGATGCAGTCACTACTGGGACTCAGGCATTCTGGGCCAGTGGGGTAGCTCACTGCTGTTCTGGCGTGCAGTCCTCTGCAACATGGTATGGATACCTTTTCTTAGGCCTGTTTGTCATTTTGTATCTCTTTTCTGGCAACGTGTCTGTCAAGTCTTGGGTCCAGTTTTAGTTGAATTGTGGGTTTTGGGATTTTGGTTTGGTTTTCCACAGGGCCTCACACACTGTGTAGATCAGGCTCAGAGAAATCTGCCCCTTCTGCCCCCTGAGAACTGAGGTTGAAAAGTGTACCAGCGTCACACATGGCCTGGACCATACTCTGATGGTTGGTTTAAAAATCATCCATGTCGGACTGGAGAGATGGCTACGTGGTTAAGAGCACAGATTGCTTTTCCAGAGGTCCTGAGTTCAATTTCTAGCAGCCACATGGTGCCTTACAACCATCTGTAATGGGATCTGGTTCACTCTTCTGGTGTGTCTGAAGAGAGCAACAGTGAACTCACATACATAAAAAAAAATAAAATCTTAAAGTATATATTTTTTAAAAAAATCTTCCATTTAAAAAAAAAGATTTAGTTATTTATTTTATGTGAGTACACTGTCACTCTCTTCAGACACACCAGAAGAGGGCATCAGATCACATTACATATGGTTGTGAGCCACCATGTGGTTGCTGGGAATTGAACTCGGGACCTCGGGAAGAGCAGCCAGTGCTCCATCTCTTCAGCTCCTCCGTGTATTTTGTAGAGTGATCCTTTGTCAGTCACATCTTTTGCAAGTACTTCCTCTCATCTGCTGCTTGAGACACATTTTTTTTCTTTAACTTTTTTCCTGCCTTGATTATCACTACAGAAAGGTGGGACTCCTGGCTCGGGGTCTGCTTTAGGACGAAGACACTCCGAGGAAGGGAAGAAAGTGAGTGGGGGCCGTGGGCTGTATGGGGGAGGCACGGCCACGGGAAGCCAGAGCAGGTTTTAGGTAGAGGGCAAAACTAACATGGTGGACTCCCGAGAGGCAGAAGAAAGGAGATGCCAGACGTTAGAGGACATCCGAATGGTGGAGAGGAGGATCTAAGAGCAAATTTACTTTGAATTTTTGCTCTGGGGTTTGGACTTTTCTCTTCTGGATATAAGAGATTTAAAAAGATAATACTTTTTTTTTTTTTTTTTTGGTTTTTCAAGACTGGGTTTCTCTGTGTAGCCCTGGCTGGAACTCACTCTGTAGACCAGGCTGGCCATGAACTCAGAAATCTGCCTGCCTCTGCCTCCCAAGTGCTGGAATTAAAGGCATTTAATCCACTGCCTGGCTGATAATACTTTTTCTTCTAAGGCCACACATGAGATAATTTCTCCATCCCATTTTCCATGGTATACAGCCTGGGATGACTCTCATGCTTACTCTTGCAATGGGTGGTCACTCTAGCCGTTCTCACCTAGGAAAGATGCTAGGGAAGCAATTTGATAAAGTGTACTTAGCGAGGACAGTGGAGGCTTCGGTTCATGCACACACAGTGATAAATTGAAGTACATTGTCTGACTTAGTATTCTAGGACACCTCCAAGGAGAAGCCTAGCAGAGAGAGTTCTTAGCGCTAAGATGGCACACATGCATGTTTGTGTGTATGTGTGTCTATGTGTATTTATGTGTGTGTGTGTAGGTATGTGCTTGTGTGTGTGTGTATGTGTGTTATCACATGTGTGAAGGTTAGAAGGCCTTGCCTTCCACTTCATTTGAGACAGACTCTCTTCATTGTTTTTTTGTGTTGCCTATGCCCAGTCAGCCTGCCTGTCACAGGGCTGTCTCTACCTCCTATCATCTCCTATCAGCAAGAGCTCTGAGATCACAGGTGCTAACACTATGTATCGGACTTTTATGTGGCGTCTGGGGGACTCACACTCAGTTCCTCACACTTGCATGCCAAGCACTTTGACCCACTAAGTCATCTCGCCAACACAGCTCTAGTTTTAATGACGGGAACTCTTCCACCCAGGAAGTGGAAAGGTCTGTCTCCCTGGGTGGAACCAGGCATGGAGGAAACTGTGGGACCCATTCCCTTCCATAGACCCTCATGCATGTGTGGCGCATCTGTGCAAGAACATGCTAATTGCAGCCACTTAGGGGAATTGATTACCATTAGACCTAAGTGCCAACAGTATTGCAATGATTCTGCCTATCATTACGGATGCGTCGGAGGAAGTTGATTGGAAGCTTTATTTGATTACAACGATAAATTCTCTTGGTCTCAGACTTGTGAATTTCAAGCATCCATGTCCGTTTGCTCATCAGTCTGTCATCACCACCCAGGAAGGCCTTGTGGGAAACTGAGAGATCCCCCTGCCTGCAATCCTTCCTGCTCCGTATACGGCTCAGGACAAAGCTGGTTTTTGAGCTCCTTTTTGTGTTCTTGTTCTTAAGAAGAGTCAGGCTCCTTGTGCATACTGTTCTTTCTGGCCTGGTGATAGACGGGGAACTATAGAGAATCAAAGATCTCTTCCATTCTTTCCTGCAATTCACCAAAGTTGCTTCTCCCCTGTGAATAGGCTGTTGCGCTTGGCCCTCCCTCTGGGGATACTGACTCTTGTCACTTCCCCATCAGAGGAAGGCGGTGTGTGTCTGAACAGTGTGCCGGCTGAAGATGGAGCCCTGGTGGATGCGTGTGAACTGATCGCTCAGAAACAAGGTACTGCTTTTTTATATTAGAATATTCCATTAATTATGTGAGGGCCTATCATGGTCACTTTTTACAAAAGATGCCCAAATTGGTGCACAGTAGGCTCTAGCGGCGAGAGTGTCTGCAAGGCACTGGACGGCTCATTGGCGCCTGGAAGGATGAGGACATCTCAAATGCATCAAAGTCAGGCCCCTTTTGAATCTCTCCATGTGAGCCCGGCCATTTGCAGCCTGCAGTCACATAATGGAAGACGCAGCCTTTGAATTCCCACTTCTCTGAAGAATGCTACATGCATGGAAGGGTGACTATGGCAGGCTGGGGACAGGGAGGAAGGATGCTTTGAGCCTTTGATCCTATTAGAAGGGAGCAGCCATAAACACAAAGCATCATGGGATCTGCTGCAGACCCAGCCAGCCAATGGGAGAGCGTGAGTGTGTGTGACTTTAATGCACTAACTTACACACTACTTTCTACTCTGTTACTCTTTATTATGACTACCCAGACAAGCAACTCCATTACTTAATTATTGGCTATTAGATAACTGATGGCTTCTTTAGTCAGAGGAGCTCCATAGAATACATGTAGGACTCCATCCTGCTTGGTAGCATATGGGAGTTTTGCAGTCTCCTAAAGCTTTGAATTCCAGACACAGCTACTGCAGTGACAGAGGTTACTATCAGGAAGAGACACAGGACTTTAAAGGTTTAGAGGGTGCAAAAAGCTCACCTTGGGAGCAGTCACTGGCCATGTGATTTCTAAGGGAAAGCTAGGGGGGCTTTTCAGACACCAATCAGTTACAGTTACCATCCGTTTCTGGAACCCTTGGGCTTTCCTCAGCCTTTGCACCCCATCAGCTGAGCCCCAGACCCTGGCTGGCATGAAATCTGGGCTGAGGGTGGGCATGAGGACATTAGAACTGGATAGCTTTCCATTGAGTTTGAGGCGATTCCCCTTTCTCAGGTGGAACTGAATCTCACAGACATAGCTGCTAGCACACATGAGTGGGTATGCACGCACACCATTTTCAGAGCTTTCTTTTGGTAGCATTATGAGGTCTCACTGGTGTTTGGAGACCATCAGGGTGGGCATCCTTTCTAATAAGGTCTCCGAAGAAAGAGGATATGGGTAGCTCCTGTCTCATTACTGATATACAGGGGGTAGATGGCATGCTACTCTGGAGCATGCTTTTGGGATTCGTGGACATATCAAGTAGGTATTTGAATGTGTGTGTGTGTGTGTGTGTTGTAAATGTCTGTGGGAATCAGTGTTGGGTATTTCTTCTAAGACACTATCCACCTACAGTTCTATTGTTAATCTTACCAAGCAGCCTAGGCTGGCTGGCTACTGAGCCCCAGGACTCTGCCTGTCTCTGCCCTTCCAATCCTGGGAGCCCTAGCTTGTTTTATGTGGCTTTGGGGATTGAATTCGGGTTCTCATGCTTTCGTAGCAAGCCTTACTGAGGGAGCTCCCATGACTTCATTATTGGTACAGTTGTTTGTGATCACCCAGGTCTAGAAGTTTCTAGTAAGGAGGTGTGTGTGTGTGTGTGTGTGTGTGTGTGTGTGTGTGTGTGCATGAGGAGTGATGCCAGAACTAGTCTGTTTTGCTGGTTTTAAGAAGGTCACCCAAAGTCCCCCACATTCGTGTTTACCAGAAACCAGAGAGATGGTAAGATGAGGTCAGACGGAGTAGGCTCCGTCCTCATGGGTATATGGTGGCTGTTGACAGAGAAGACATCTCCAGAAACTTCTCGGGGAAAGGCTGAGTGGTGACTGTGGCAGACTGGAGCAGGTTTTGAAAGCCTAGGGTGGCCAGTTCTTTCTTGGTCACAAGAGAGAAAGTCATGGAGACAGAAGAGGACCCTCCCCAGAGCTATTGTTACAGAATACAAGGGATTGGCATCCTGGGGCGAGCAAAGCCAAACCAAACTTAGACAGCAAACAAAAGAGGGCAGAAAGCTTTCCCGCCCACCTCAGACAAGGGGCACATAGGAGTTATTTTCAAAGCAATGCTCTCCCCAAACAAAGGCAGTGTGGGGATTTTACTCAAAGAGGCTCTGAATAATGATCTAGGGCATGGTTCTCAATGCTGGGACCCTTTAATACAGTTCCTCATGTTGCGGTGACCCCGAACCATAAAGTTAGTTTTGTTGCTGCTTCTTAACTGAATTTTGGCTACTGTTCTGAATCGTTAGGTAAATATGTTTTAAAAGCCTAAGGTGTCCGACTAGTCACTACAAGAAAGGAGGCAAGGAAGAATCCTCCCTGAGACATTGTAACAATGCAAGGGATGCCAAGGTTCTTAAGTAATCCTTGTGAAAGCCTTGTTTGGGGCCCCCCAAAGAGGTCTTGACCCATGGGCTGAGAACCACTGATCTAGGGCCTGGCCCACTCCCTAGCCTGCTCCCTACGTGGTTCATTCCTGAGCATGTTCAGTTTCAGGTCATCATTTTAAAAGGAAAGGCAGTAGACACATTTTGGGGTGTGCTTAGCTCAAGGTCATGGTGCATTTGTTTAAAAGGTTAAAGAGATGAATGCTCAGGTTACTTCAAAAAGATTTGGCTTGAATTGTATTAACTTTGGAGTTTGCCCAGGAGGGCCCCTGCCTCACTTAAGCAGCGAGCATCTTTAGAGATACTGGTCCTTGAGTGCACATGGTAAATTTCCACTGTTAAAAGCCCCTTCCCCCATCTCCACTCCCAGTCTGTGATACTGGTTTCCGGTATCAGGAGGACACACCATAACCTTCCAACCTGTCCTCTTTCTCTTTGAGTCATGGGGGGTGGGGGGTGAGGGGTGGGGTTAAGTGTGACCCTTCTAGTCACAGATGGGTTCCAAAGCCCAGAGCTGCCAGATTTCTCACACAAATAAGTACAGCTACGTGGCAGGGGATGCCCTGGTGAATCTGAATGTAAAACAAACAACAAATACAAACTTTATTTTAGTGTAAATGTGTTCTGAATCTTCTCTGGGACACACTGATACAAGCGGCTTGTTCATTGTCAATTTGAAATTCCTAAGGCCAATGTCTCCAGCCTCTCCCTTGGCCTTGGTTATTCGGCCCCAGTTCTCCCAGGAAGGCTGGTGGAGGTGGGGGCTGGCTGGCTGTTCCAGTTAGGGAGGCTCAGGATCGCCTGGCACCCCTCCCTGCTGGCTTCCTGCGCACTGCCAGCAGCCTGGCGTCTGAACATCCTTTCCACCAGCTGGAAGAGAATCTGGCAGGATTTGAACATACGCGGAGAGGCAAGGGGAGCTTCTGTGGTGCCTGCCTGGGGGTGGGGGGTGGGGGGTGGGAGGGGGAGGCCTTCCAGCAGGAGGGATGCTGCAACCCGCTGAGCCGCTCTTGGCATCAGCCTCTGTACTCTGATTCGGTCTATTTTAAACTGTCTTCAATTTCCCTCCTGGGGAAAGAGAGGAGGGAGGCTGGGGAGGTGGCGGTGGGTGTGCAGAGAACCAGGGGACTCAGGAGCTGTTGGAAAACCCGAAGCCAGTTAGGTGGCAGAGCTGTGATGAATTCTTAGGAATAGGGACAGGACGTTTAAGGGTTTCGAAAGCCAGGGGGCTTTAGACCTGGTAAAAAAGAAGAAGGGGTGGTGGTTAGTGTGGCCAGAGGTAGGGCGATGAGAGACCTCTGCCTAGGAGAGATGCAAGCTAGAAAGGGACTCTGTGGCCTTGGTGCCTCACCTGGTCATGAGGATAAGCTCTGAGAGTGGAGCCTAGCATCTCCCTAAAACAGAGCCCAGAAGGGTAAACAGAGAAGGTACAACTTGTGCCGTACACCAGAGGACCGCAGACAGCATCCTGGGGAGCACGTCTGCAGTAGGGGGGGGGGATTCCCAGCACGAAGGGCCTGGTTCCCAGGGTGGGTCTCTTCCCGGCAATCCCATTGGCCTGTGCAGGGCATACACTTGCCTCCGGTAGCCTCACTAGCCAAGAGTGGGTGGACAAGCTTTTCTTTAGGACGGAGGCCCCGCGATGTTGCAAGCACCAGCAAGGATGGTACCCAAAAGGATACCTTTGGAGGTTGGTGAGAATAGGGTGGTGTTTTATTGGATTAGACCGGCCAGTCATGAGGTCTGAGGCATCAGGAAGTGGGTACTCTGGATGCAGAGGGGCCTGGATCCTGGACCAGATGGGACATGGTTTCTGAGGGAGGAGGTTTTTGGAGTGCTTTTGGACAGAGGGGGATTGATTAGCTCATTCACTCAACCATTCACTGCTTATCCACAACTGTAACACTCGCTGGCCACCCGCCCAGTGCTCCGGAGCCTGGGGATCCTAACTTAAGGGATGCCAAAGGGTGGGTCTGGTGCTATGGAGGTAGGAGGCCCCAGGAAGGAGAGCCTCGGGCTTTGAAGTCACGCATTTCTGGCTCGGGGTTCTGACCTAGTTTCTCACAAGTGCCTTTCACTTCAGTTGTCTCCTCTGCAAAACAGGAGATGAGTAGAACCAACCTCTCAGGGTTAGCACTGTTCACTAGAGATGCAGCGTCTCTAGAGCCTTTCACGTGGCTCACAGCACACAGTGTGGATTCAGTGACTTCTAGGAGAGCACAGGGCCAACAGAGCTGAGTCTGCAAACTGGTTAGGTTTCTTTCTTTCTTTCTTTCTTTCTTTCTTTCTTTCTTTCTTTCTTTCTTTCTTTCTTTCTTTCTCTCTCTCTCTCTCTCTCTCTCTCTCTCTCTCTCTCTCTTTCTTTCTTTTTTTTTTTTGGTTTTTTTTTTTTTTTTTTTTGAGACAGGGTTTCTCTGTATAGCCCTGGCTGTCCTGGAACTCACTTTGTAGACCAGGCTGGCCTCGAACTCAGAAATCTGCCTGCCTCTGCCTCCCGAGTGCTGGGATTAAAGGCGTGCGCCACCACGCCCGGCTTGGTTAGGTTTCTTAAGGATGTTATTGTTACCAGACAAGGTGTAGAGGATTTTTAGGTATTTCGTCTCCAGCCTTATTTTATTCTCTTGTTAAATATAGGAGACAGCATAGTCTGGATCGCATGGCTTCTGATCAACCCAGATGTGTGAGTAGTGTGCATCACTCTCTGTGCCTTGGATTCTGTAATGGAGAGAATGACTTACTGATGGTGTAGGGACGCTGAGGATGTGTGGAGGTAAGGTGTTCGAAGTACCAGACAGTACACAGTACAGTACCTGGGTGTCTTAGTCAGGATTTCTATTCCCACACAAAACATCATGACCAAGAAGAAAGTTGGGTGGGGAGGAAAGGGTTTATTCAGCTTACACTTCCACAGTGCCGTTCATCACCAAAGGAAATCAGGACAGGAACTCACACAGGGCAGGAACCTGGAGGCAGGAGCTGATGCAGAGGCCATGGAGGGGTGCTGCTTACTGGCTTGCTTCCCCTGGCTTGCTCAGCTTGCTTTCTTATAGAACCAAGGACTACCAGCTCAGGGATGGCACCACCCACAATGGGCTGAGCCCTCCCTCCTTGATCACTCATTGAGAAAATGCCTTATAGCTGGATCTCATGGAGGCATTTCCTCAAGGGAGGCTCCTTTCTCTTTGGTAACTCCAGCTTGTGTCAAGTTGACACACAGAACCGGCCAGTACACTGGGATGGTTTATATCCATATCGCTCAGGGGCACCAGGCACAGTTCATCCTGCACCAAGGTCACAGCCCACAGCAGATGAGAGATGAACTTAGACTTGCCCCAGGGCAGGTCACAAGCCTGCACTGGAGACTGCTGACTTCTGTCTTGGCTAGCTGGATGAAGTGTGTGGAGGCTGGTAAGAAGTGACCATGTCCTCACACGTCACCAGAGGCTTCACATGGAGACCAAGGCCAGGTCTTGAGGATACCTGTAGCCAAGAGAGTGGCTGATGGAGAGGAAGGGTGTGGAAGGAGCTGAAGTTCTGGGTACCAGAGACAAGAAAGGTCTCAAGTGCGAGCTGTTGATGGAGTCATCCCTTAGGAGTCACAGGTTGTCATTGTGTATGCCATCTTAAAAGAACACCATGCTTTAAGTTATTGGGCTTAGTAGAACAAAAGGGGTCTCCAGCTATTTGATTTCTGTGAACGTAGTTTGTTTCCATTCTGTTGTGAGGCCAGCATGAGGAGAAGGATGGGGTGAGGAGAGGCCATAATGGGAGCTGCTGGGGGCAGGGTGGGGTAGAAAGGACTCTGTTACACTGAGCGCAGAGCCACGGGCATCACAGGAGCCGATTACCTGCTGCCTCCACTTTGAGCTGTTAATTAGCTCTTCAATAATTTAGATAATCTCTAAATGACTGCAGCTTTTAAAATGAGAGCTTATTTTGGAAACAAGGGCCAAGTTTCCAGAGGCCAATATTCAGACATTTTGCAGAACCAAGAAGCCACTTTGTATTTTGTAAGGTGTTTGGAATATGGGCAGTGAATGGGACATCCCTATAAGGTTATAGGGTACACTTCTGGGCCACCTTGATCAAGGATCCAGGTACCCAAGAAGCTGTGCTTGCTTATGATGTGGTCACGAGTGGGCCCAGACTGGCCATGGCATCATAGAGAGAAAGAGGGGACAATGTGGTCCCAGTGTGGTACCCTGGACATTGGGAACAGCACGTGCAAGCATGCGAGGTGATGGGGTCCCTTCAAAGTGGAAACATTCCACTTTGGGTTATAGGATACATTCGGCTCACTGGGGATACCAGAGAGGGTTGGGGTAGACATCTGGAAGATGGGGCTTCCTGCTTAGACTTCGGGTGCTAGGAGGTCATGAGCATTATCATCTCGTTTCTTGTTCTTTCTACAGTAGCTGTGGACCATGGGTGAATTACTAGCTTGCAGGCAAAGCCTCACTGGAAGACTTGGGACATATTCTCTTCTGGCCCGAAGCTCAGGCAGGATCATCTTTGACCAGAACTACTGAGGACAGGACCCAGAATCTGCCATCAGCCATCACCTCATCCCATTTTGTCTGGAGCTCAATGTGTGTGTGTGTGTGTGTGTGTGTGTGCCTACCAAATACACATGTGTTGTTCTGACCTCCAGCCAAGGCTGGTAGGGATGCCCTATAGAAATTTGGCTCTACACAGCATGGATCAACATGAGACCTTAACTAGTGGCTCCCAGTAGCCATCGGGGAAGCCATGTAACTTTCCAGGGTGCTGTTCGAAGACTTGACATAAACCAACTAATGTGATCTCATAGCAGTTTCATGGATCTGGAATCTCCACTCTGCAAAAGAGAAGTCCCAGAATGCTAAGTTACACATCCAAGAAGTGGAGTCTGGCTCAGGAACACATCTACCTATGCCCTATTCTCTATAGCTTTGCTCTTCTCCCCATCCAAAATGCTCAAATGCTCTCATACCTTGGACCTCTGAGGGCCCTTCTCTAGCTCTGTTCTTTGTTATTGAAGTGCAGAGGTCATCGGAATGGGGTGATGGCACCAGGCCATCAAGGGAACATCTCTGACTAAAAGGAAGGCTACACCCAGGGTAGGTGTACTGGCTAGTTTTGTGTCAACTTGACACAGTTGGAGTTATCACAGAGAAAGGAGCTTCAGTTGAAGAGATGCCTCCATGAGATCTAACTGTAAGGCATTTTCTCAATTAGTGATCAAGGGGGAAAGGGCCCTTGTGGGTGGGACCATCTCTGGGCTGGTAGTCTTGGGTTCTATAAGAGAGCAGGCTGAGCAAGCCAGGGGAGGCAAGCCAGTAAAGAACATCCCTCCATGGCCTCTGCATCAGCTCCTGCTTTCTGACCTGCTTGAGTTCCAGTCCTGACTTCCTTTGGTGATGAACAGCAACATGGAAATGTAAGCTGAATAAACCCTTTCCTCCCCAACTTGCTTCTTGGTCATGATGTTTGTGCAGGAATAGAAACCCTGACTAAGACGGTAGGCTTCTCCAATCACAGCAGCAGTGGGTGTCATCTCAGCCTGGTGTCTTAAGCAGCTTTGGGGAGAATAATGGAAGGGAGGGCTCAAGGCAGAAGTCTTTTTTTTGGGGGGGGGCAGGGAGTTTCAAGACAGGGTTTCTCTGTATAGCCCTGGCTATCCTGGAACTCACTTTGTAGACCAGGCTGGCCTCGAACTCAGAAATCCGCCTGCCTATGTCTCCAGAGTGCTGGGATTAAAGGCGTGTGCCACCATGCCCGGCAAGGTGGAAGTCTTGATCCACTTGAAACAGGGAGAGAATGGAGGAGTCGAGGCAGTGGGGGAGGGAGGTATCTGCCCCACACTAGTAGGAAGAAAGAATGTGTGTGTGTGGTGGGGAGAGGAGAGAGAGAGAGAGAGAGAGAGAGAGAGAGAGAGAGAGAGAGAGAGAGAGAGAGAGGTATTAAGAATCTGTTAGTCTTTCCACAAACCAGAGCTCAGTTCGGCACCCAGATAGCCTATTACAGCATCAGTTTTCAACCTGTGGATCTAGTCCCCCTTCAAGAGGGAGAGGTCCTTCCATAGGGGTCACCTAAGACCATCGGAAAACACATTACAATTCAGAGCAGTAGTGAAATTTCAGTTATGAAGTAGTAATGAAAAGAATTTTATAGTTGGGGAGTCACGACAACATGAAGGACTGTGTTAAAGGGTCGCAGCGTTAGGAAGGTCGAGAACCGACGTGTCAGGAAGGTCGAGAACATTTCAGGAGAGTATAAATGCCACCTGGGGCTGCAGTCGGATCCTACTGATGGTATGAGGAGATGGTGGTCTTCAGGGTCACCACGGGCCCTGCTTTAAAGAGGTCTGCCCTGAACCATCAGTTTCTCAGTGTGACTCCAGATGCTAATGAGAATGGAGGGGTGTGTCACTCATGTCAAGTACGAGGGGATCCAGATCCGGGAGGGAAGCTGTTTATACATGGCAACTCTGCTGGGGTTGGGGGGAGAGGGCTTCTCTCGGATTAATTCCTCCACAGGTTCCTGTAACAGCCCCTTACACTGGCTCTCCTGGGACTAGCCCTTGCCCAGACCCCCACTACCCCCCCTCCCCCGCTAAGGAGACAGGAGAGAACCAGGAGGTTCTCTTACTCCCTGGTCTCATGTGGGCCCCGTGTTTATCTTGTCCCCCCGAGACAAGCTGCTGAGACACAGTGTGATCCTTATAGGTAAAAAGCGGCACAATCTCTCTCTATCCAGGCTCTGGATTGAGTGGTCTTGGAGCTAGGCCATCATCTGGGGTGGCCATTAGTAGTGGTGCAAGGATTCCAGACATTCCAGAGCACGGAACAGGGCTAGACAGAATAGGGACCCTTCCTGCACCCAAACGACCTTCTGGCTCAGTGTTTTCTTGGCCTTTGAGGCTGCCAGGAGAACGGAACAAAATTGTGCCCTATCCCGTACAGACCAAAGGATGCTGTTAATGTACTCTGCCTGTTTCCCTCAGCCACTCAGTTTCCTTCTCTTGAATGGAGCAAAAGCCTGGGGAGCTGGCCCGAATAATGCAGAACATTATTCCATCTGATTCTCATGTGATTCAAAAAATCACCGACTGTTCACACCATCTTAGAAGGATAAAGATGCTGTGCTAGAGCGGAGGAAACCGGGAAGGAAGTCCCATTTCTAGGGAACATCCCTAAGAGCGCAGGGACCTCAGCTATTGGCGCAGCTAGAACTCTCCCAGAGATGCTGAAAGGCATCAAGCTAGAACTATCCCGAAGTCTTAGTTCTAACTTTTCTGCCCACCTTCTTTTTCACTCTGCGCGTGTGCACACACACGCACGCACACATGCACCCACACACGCACACATGCGCACACACAGCTTAAGGGATGTACAGAGCAGCCCACTTTAAAGATGGAGAAAACTGACTGCAAACAAGTGACTGCCTTCAGCCAGGCAAAGCGCAGACTGAATGGGTCTTTTCTGCTCCGGCCTGCTCCCAGTTCCACTGCCTCTCCAGGGACCTTCTAAAGTTTGATTAACTAGAGTGCTAATTGGCGGAGGCTGCAGACAGAGCCCGAGTATGGCAAGGCTAGTCGTGTTTTCTTTGATTTACAAGAGCCAGGCAAGGCTACGTCCACAGTTTAATGAGCGGGAAGTAATTGGGGACCTGTTGCCTTCAAAGAGCCCCAAGCCGGAGCCCGCCTCCCCTGCCCTTACTACTAGCATAGAACACCGCCTCTAGGTGTGATGGTGGGTGGGTAGGGATCTGGGAGGGAGAGTGGGGACCTCCAGGAAACCTCAGAATCTGGAATGCTGCCAGTTTGTACTTAGGAGGCGGCAACTTTGGGTTTTAGGACTGGTTCCCAAGCCGTCACCAAAGAGAGCTGCAGCTGTCACAGAAGGAAGAGGTGTCATGTGGGGGACCCCCTTGTACCTTGGCAGAGGCCAGGTGAGGGAAGCCAGCTCTTGTTTTAGCACCAGGGAAAAGCAAGGACTGGAGACCAGGACTGATAGGCCTTCAAATCCAGCCGCAGAACCTGGCTCCCCGTGCTCTGGGTGTGTGTATGTGTGCCGCTGGGGGTGTCCTCTCCCTGGGACTCCAGCTCCCAGGAGCACCCGAGGGAGCCTTCCCAGAGAACTGTGAAGATAGGACCTTGGACATACTTGGTTCATGTAGAAGAGTGTTGTTCCCTCTCCTCCCCATTCCACGGACAGCCTGCCTGCCTGGCCTGGCGGTACTGTCATGGAAGGGCAAGATGCTCATTCAGTCCAGACATCTAACGGTCCGCTTTTATCTTCTCATGAGGTGTAGGGTTCCGATCTCATCCTGTCTGCCATGATATTTTGACTTCCTATGTGATCTCTAGTCCCCCCCCCCCTTTTTAATCTCAGAGAGAAAGTGGGGAAATGGGTCTACATATTTGGGTCCCCAAGGAGCCTCCAGAAATGTCACTAGATTCTACCTAGCCAGGGACGGTTTCTTAAGGTAGGTACATGCTGTCACTTAAAATCAGCATGCACTGGCTTCTCTGTGTGACAACCCAGGAATGAAAGGTTGAAAGTCCATTTTTTTTTTCTCACCCTGGCAAATGAGGCCAAGCTGTGGAAGGGAGGGGTGGGGGGCAGGAAGGATTTTTTTTTTTTTTCAGGCTGCCTGTCATTCTCGCACTTTCTGTGAGAGCCTAGCTTGGGCAGAAATAAAAATGCCACTCTGAATTTAAATAATCTGTCCTTCTGGGAAAGTCTTCGCGGCGACAGGGCTGTTAACATGGAAAACAAAAAGTAAACAATGTATTTCAGCAATCAGTGTTCTGAGTGGGCTGCGGGACTCAGCCCGCGGACAACTCCTGGGAGGAAGCGCCCTCTTATGATCTGCCAGGCGAGAGGAACAAGGATTGACAGAACTTCTGCAGGGGCATGCGGTGGGGAAAAATCTTATGGGAGTAAGGATTGCAAGGACCAAGCCTCAGTGAGGCGGTGCATGAAGCAGAAGGAATCGCTTTATGTGTGGAAGTCTACGGGCAGAACAGAATGGGACCAGAGAGAATCGTTTGAATTGGCCCACCCAGAGCCGGGTAGAGGGAGATCTTAAGTCTCCCTTTGTTTTTGTGTTTTGTTTTGTTTCTGGTTCGGGACCTTACTGCCACTTTAGCATTAGCGACAGCTAAGACGCCCATCGCTAGGGGGCGGAAGAGCCCTTCATGAAAGCGCCTCGCAGCCACCATGACCCAGACACAGGTCTCTGCTGAGGCTCACTCCTCAAGGGTGTCACCAGATGTTGAGACAGGATCTTACTCCTCCAAAAAGCCAGAGTCCTGAAAACTGAGGAGGAGAGACTTGTAGAAAGATTGTCACTCCCTTCCCTATCTTTTGTGAGCCGGGCTGCTCGGACCACTCACGTCTTCCTCTATGTGCTTTGTAGAATTGCTTTTCAGCAATGGAGAATGATGCTTAAATCTCAAGCCTGACCTTGGAGATAATGTCACAGCTGAAGTGAGACTTTGAAACCTGCTTGCTCATAACCTTTTGTCAATAAGTTGGAGATGAAAGACTCTACTTCCCTGTGATATCCTCAACAGTGAAAATCACCTGGCTTATCAATGGACCAGCATGGCTTTCCCCCTAAGGTGAAGAAAAGCAGACACAATGTTTTTTTTTTTTTTTTTTTTTTTTTTTTTTTTTTTAAATGGTTACAACCCAGGCAGCTCTTGCTGGGGTCATTTCAGAAAGAGAGAATTAAGGGAGAGAAAAGGGGAGGATGTAGAGGCAGGAGGACCTGGGAACGATTTTTAAGGAGTTAATTTCTGAACGTGGCACAATAGGCTTCCCATCCACTTATCTTGGAGGGAAGGTTGGGATGAAGTGGATCTTCACTAAAACTGTTGCTAGTCACCTCGTGACAAGAACCTGAGGTGGAAGAGGCTCAGAGTTCCGATGAGCAGGTCTCTTTTCAGCTCAGGTCACTTTCCCTCCCTGGGTATTTACACTCCCCTCACCTTTCCACTCAGAGGACCGGTTGTAAATCCCGTCCATTCTATGCAGCGAGAGCGATGATGTCATATGGACATAGCCATTGCTGGTGGGATTCAGGAAATGTCTGCACATGTAAAAAGAATGTGATCTCCCTTCCTAATGCAGGTGGATGCCCGGGGCCACTTACAAGTCATCCTATAGGCAGGAAGACTGCAACTGAACCACTCTCTTGCCCTAGAACTAACAATTTATACTTCTAATTTTAATTTTCCTCTGCTTAGATCCCGGAAGGATTTATTAAATTTGCTTTGTGGAACCCATTATCTCTAAACTGAATAATGATGTTACTTTAAGCTCAGCACCAGCCTGTGGTAAATTCTCTATACACAAGGCTCTAGGACTCCTGTAGTGCTCTATGTCAGAATTTTAAGTTGGTTCATTAATGAAAAGGTTTGCTCGATCTACCTAAAAGTTATTAGTAATTAACTGACATCAAGAGAACATTGCTTGTCGAGGTGGTAACGGACGAGAAAAGTGGTAAGAGGATTTTCATTCTGGGGGCTTGGATCAGAGGGCAGAACACTCTAGCAGCCTTGCCACTACCGTTTTGGAACTTGGGTTCACCCTGTGGTTAAGGTGAGTAGGAATATATAAACAATGTGTCATCTTTCTCCACGACCTTGGTAGGATGACAAAGTCAAAGGAGAGGCTTATGGAAAAATCTCTAATCCCTCCTTTGGAAATGATGGGCACTCATTAACATTGCATGGAAGACTTCTTTCCATAGACGAGGGAGCCAAGAAGCTAGAAATATTGGCAGATAGACAGGGCCGTAAAGTTCATGTCTTGTGACTTACGCAAACACAGCAGGTAGTATCACCAGGACCGTCTGGGGTGAAGCTATCAGGTAATGCTATCGCGGCAGGAAAGCTAACTAACTCCCTGATAGAGAGTCTTTGCTCATTTTGGCTTGAACCCCATCCATACTTGGATAACTTGCTCAAATTTCTCTACGTTCTTTCTTCGTCACCTAGAATTTACTGCACGCTGCGGACTGGAGCTGTAGGCAGAGCTCACTTGTCTTCAGGACAGTGTGATGGTGTTACCCGTGGAAGGGGTATGAGCCTGCCAGGCTACCCTTCAAGGCTCTCGAGGGGGAGGTCCTGCCTCGCTCTGCAGGAGCCTGGATATCATCCATGTCACCTGGGTTGGGTGGCACATTTCATGGGTGGGCTGTGTCCTGTAAGAGCACTGCTCAGGGGCTGTTACAGACCTAGCATGTCATGAATCAGCGCCTTCAGGCTTCCTCTTCTGGACTCCCTGTATTCCAAAGAGCACCTTATTGGCTGTCTACCTGGTAACAGAAATGGCTGCTTCTGGGATCAGCAGAGACAAAAGAAAAGGTCGTAAACAGGGAGAGGAGTGGGCATGGTTAGGGCTTCGAAGGCAGGCTAATCTCTCTAGGTTTCCTTTAAGTGCTTGTGGGGGGGGGTGGGTCACATCACTAGTAGGCACCTTGCAGTGAATGTAAATACTGATGCACATTTCACCGTGGGAGTGAGTGGCATGTTTGGTACCCAGTTCATTATCTAAAATTCACGTCCACTATTGTTCTCCGAGCTTGCTCGGGGACAAGGAAAGCGCTGTAAAGGGGAAGGGTTGGGCTAAGCTCTTCTTTACTGAGTGCCTGGGAGTACACTGAACTCTGATCTGAGAAGAAACCAGCCCCTTTGCCAAGCGGGATGACCTGACTCCCGTAGCATCCACACCGCCCTATCAAGTTGAGGTTGTCGCTGTAAAAGCAAGCATGGGGAAGTCTGCCTTTTCATACCAAAATCAAAGCCCTGGTCTGTCAGCCTGGAATTGCTGAACAAAGCAAACCCTAATCAGTCGGTCTATATGTAGATTTAGACATCTCCAGGAGGCTGAGAACCTATCGGGCCCAAACTGATTATTCTAATCAAGTGTTTTAATTAAGCACACTCAATGCCAGCATCACAGGAATGAGACCCGATTTCCAGGAGTAATGGGTGATTTTTTTTTTCTTTTCAATTCTTCCTTTACAGTTAGTGTTTGGCTCTGTGGAGGGGGAGTTAACATTTTTTTCTAAAGTAGGCCAGGGTAGAGACCTCTGTGAAGTGTGCTCCTCCGAGCTGTCATTTTGAAACTAAATGCAAAAACAAAACAAGGATCCAAACTCAGTAGTAATGAGAGCTCTCGTGGGTTTGGGTGCAGGTGAATTACAGCCCCAGATCCACCTCCTTCTGTATCCACGTGAAACACAAAAGCAATTCTGGCTAGTCAAGACTTGAAAAAAATATATAAACGCACACACATTGGGTTGGCTTTTATTGGAATGCCTAGATGCAATCTATAGTCATCAAGTTATGGAAAATTCAGGTCACATATAAAGTTAAGAAGGCAAACGAAAAGAACAATACAAATCAGACAAAAATTTACATCTCAAAATATCATGAAAGCATTTTGACTGGCTTTGCCTAAAATACTTTGAATATCAATTTCTTTTGTTTTTTTTGTTGTTGTCATTGTTGTAAGCTAATTTTTTGTCATTATACAGGTCCCACAACCTCCCCCCCGAACTCTTAGAAAAAGATCTCTTGTTTACATATTCCCCAAGGTCACTATTTCTTGTAAAAGCACGTCCAGACCACAAGCCTTTTTAGAAAGAAATAGGCTCATTATATCTACTAACAAGATACTAATTGGGTTGATTTGACTTCTAAAATAAGCACCAGGAGACTCTCCAGAGCTGTCATTTATTGGTGCCCCTGTAAAGACCAGTCCACGTCGAGAAGGGGTTAAGAGTGTAATTTCACTTCTGTCATGTGGTACACGCTATTCATGGTCAATACATCACAGACATTTCTGAGAATTTAGACTTGGAGCCTATTTCACCCCAAAGTACTTACAGCATGCTAAATACAGTCCTGCAGAAGTCCCATTCGACAGAACTGCGAACACCTAAGTTAACAGTTAAAAAATAAAATGTCCAACAGAACCATGTTTACGTGGTTTGAAATCTCATAGTTTTCTAAATTTGGGCTGCCCAGTACTTGCCAAAGGATTTCCAGGATAAAAAATATTAATGCTAATCTGTGCTTTCATTCTAATAAAATATCAGCATTCATTAGAAGATTAATTACTTCGGTATACCCTACCACATACACAGCAACAGGAATAGCACTGAGACTGTAAATTCAGTAGCTATTTCAAAACTTTCCCCAGCCAATCTGTTTAATAAACACGCCTACTGTGCAATTTAGAGTATGTGATACATACAAAGCAGTTAGAAAATTATTTTCAATACATCACTTGAACCTTTATATTTACGACATGTTCACTTGCTATATTTGTCACCATTATACAGAGAGGAAAACAGTGTGTACTATAGCTCAATGAACTGAGAAATATTTTCTAAAAATACTTTTGTGGCTGAATTCAGTGTTCACGAAAGATTCTTCAGAGTGGCCGGGTTGGCACAGAAGTGCACGGCGGTGTCTGTGGTGGAACCCCAAGCTTTCAGTGGGGGGGGCGGGCACTGATGTCAGTTTCCTTCCTACTCCACCCAGTACCCCAGGCTACCCCTGGCCAGCACAGGCTGCCACTCAAACCATTCTCTATGATGGTTGGGCCATGTAGGCTTACAGGAGCTTAACTTCCGGTTTTGATCCCACCCGCTAACGCTGATGTAAGGGTCCAACTCTAAGCCTCACAGAGAGTGACCTTGACTGGTTGGTCCCCCCGCCTGGCTCACTACTGCTCGGTTATTGCTGTCTCTCCTAGACATTAAGATACACGTTCATGGTTACCATGACATCAAGTCCTTCCCTCCCCACAGAAGTTCCCGAGCATCAGATTGTGGTCTCTTTCCTCCATCACAAAGTGGAGCATCGAGGGACAACAATATAGTATGAAAAGTTCTGGAAGTCGGCTTGACTTTTAGGGCCTAGAGAGGGTCAGAGAGCCTCTTCTCCTCTTGGGTTCTTTTCTCTTTGTCTCCCCTCCCCCACACCCTCCATCACTTCCCGCCAGCCTTGGATGTCGACTAGGCCTCTTGGTTGGTAATGGTTGAGGCCAGTGGCTTGGTAAGAAAGAGAAGGAAGAAAAGAAGTTCTCTGATTAGCCACCCGCTGAGGATTGCACAAGTCCTATCCATCTAAGTGATAGAAAGTAGCGCATTGTTTTATTTTTTCAACCTAATACAAAAATATTAACACTTCTGGACATGATAGGCATAAGTTGTTATACCTCTACAATATAATAAGTTATACTGTACAGTTATAACAGATAACAAAAGGTGCAATCCTTTTTAAAAAAATCACACAGTTCACATGTTTTTATCATTTTATTTTTAAGTATAAACTTTTTAAACACTTTACATAAATTAACTCCTCTGAGACTAATATTTGATGTACAGTAAATTGTAATTCATATAAAAATCCATAAACAACTTGTCTCACATAATTTACAAAAAAATCAGGGTTTCCTTTGCTTATCAGTGACAAGGATTCTATTCGTCAGTTTTTCCCTCCCAGGGCAAGCCATGTTAGTAAAATCCATTATTAAATCCCCGCCGAAGCAGACGTCCCTTGTGCCAGTGTCCTTTTACAAAGCAGCACGGGAAAGCAGTTGGGTTCTATAAACAGTAACTTTGCCCCACATTTTAAAATGAACAGATCTATATATATCACATCCTAAGTAGAGATTACTTCCTGTAAGCAAAGGTCGACAATTCAGTAATATCTGGAAACATTGTACGCATTTTTTTTTTCTTTTTAAAACCTTTGTTAAATACAGTGCCTCGAAGGTACAGAGGGGTCATGGCAAAACGTTGCCTTTTTTAATGCTTTTTTTTTCCCTTCTCATACTTCCAGTCCAATTGAGTGCAGCGATATGCGTATGTAAACATATTCTTTAAAGCCGATCACCTTTAAGGTCATTCAGAAAAAAAAAAGTTGTCTTTGTTTCTGGTTTGTGTTGCGTGTGTATCTGCGATGTGTCTGTCTGCAGAGCAGTGTCATTTTGGAAGGCTCTTTGGAGAGTCCGGTTCGGATTGTGCTACAGGAGAATCTGCGCAGGGGTGGCCCGGGGGTTACCTCTTGCCGATCTCGCTTTGTCGCAGGAACTGGATGTTGTTGGCACTGTCAGCCAGCTCGGGGTACTGCTCCACCGACAGTACGTAGTACCCATCGTAGCCCTGCACCTTGCCGGCACTCAGCAGCTGCCGTTTCTCGCCCTCCGTCCAGAGGCGCGCACCCTCCTCGCCGTCGCGCACGCGCTGCTGCTCGCGTGCCCACGCCCGGGCGAGTGCGCGCTGGCGCGCCTGCTCCAGGATGCGCGCCTTCTCCTCGTCCAGCGTCATGCCATAGCGCACATGCAGTGCCAGGGCACCAAACTGCATCTCCACGTCGGCGAACCTGCGAGTCCTGCCGTTCACCACCGTGGTGGACTGAGACACGGTCACGTTGATCCCGTTCTCCAGCGCCTTGCGGCCGCTCGTCAGCCGCAGCGTGCCCAAGTCGCTCTCGGGCGTGGTGGTCTTGATGAAGTAGTGCGTGTCCTTGCCCTCGATGGTGAAGTGCAGGTTCTCCAGGTAGAAGGCGTTGTTGAGCACCGCCGCCACCTTGATGCAGTCCTCATTGGCAATGTTGAGCACGTTGGTCTGCACGCGGCCTTGGCTCACGGCCAGCATGACGCCCTTGCCGATGAGCGACTTGACTGTGGCGAACCACAGCCACGACTGCTCGGCGCTAGCTTTGCGTCGGCTCACCTGCACCTCAGCCATCTTCCCCAGGGACAAGAAGGCCTTGGCTTGCCTTGCCACTTGCTGCTGAACTCCAAAGATGGGCTGAAAGGCAAAACACAAGAGGAGGGAGATTGAAAGAACATCAGCGTACAGATCCTGGTTGCTGAGAGCCATGCTTGCTGGTGTACCTTCCCGGTCCTGACCACACATAAAACAGGGGCCATTCTCTAAGCACTGCATTGGGGAGATGGAAAGGATTGGGAGAACAAGGCCATCCTTGGCTACATAGTGAGTTCAGGGTTATCCTGAGCTATGTGAGCTCCTACCCCAGAGAACCAAACCTCAACCAGCCAGGAAACAAAACGGGTCTTAGAGAGGGTGCAGAAGCCTTTACTGACGGGGAAACTCCTTGACTTTATAGAGATTAGAACGACTACACAAGCCAGGATGGAATGGCATTTCCTTCCCTCACGGAAGCTATACTAGTTTTTAAAATGCTCAAAAAGAGAGTTTACTAGCTGGCAAATGGCTCACTGGGTAAAGATGCCTACTGCCAAGTCTGATCCAATTATCCTCTGTTCTCTACACGTGTGCTGTTGTATGGGGTGTATGTGGACATGCAAAATAAAAATGCAATAAAAAGTTAAAAGGATCTCTCACACATCTCTGAGGCCTTTTTAGTTTCCAAGCCAGGCGAACTATTCATATGACTACCTGTCATCTTGCAATACCTAGAGGCTTTGTTCTCAAACTACTCTATGTAGTAAGCGAGACTACCAGGCTTGCAGCAGTAGCTTTCTCCCGGGTTGCCTGAGGCCAGGGTCACCAGGCCCTCGTAACTACTTTGAAATGCTTGTGCTGTAAGCCCTCCGTGCCTCCTGTCCCATGGAACCCAGTGTTTAGCCGAGAGTCTCCAGTGTAATTGCAGAGCTGAAATTTTCAGGGATGAGAGGACTAGGGTCCAGCTGGGCAGGAGAACTTACTGGAAAACAAGTATTTTATGCAGATGCAGAGACAGGGGACCGTCTCCACTGGCAAACTGCTTAAAATTGGAGATATTCTAAGGCAGCCATTTTGTATACCAGCAGATGTTTGTCTAGCCAAATGGAAACATCTGTTTCATTTATGGTACACTTTTCTGGTTAGAGAACTTGAACCACAACTGAAAGGCTGCCTAGGAAAAAAGTTGGCAGGTCCATTTGAACTAGCAGACTAAAGTGCTTCTAGACACGTTGTGAACCCATATGGCTGGGACATGCACACTCAAATGCATCAGGAGGCCATGGTGAGACTTTGGGGCACGTTGTCAGGGTCAGGTATAATTTGCAATTAGAAATGCTAAAGTGGGGACTGGAGAGAAGGCTCGAGAGTGAGAGCGCTTTGTTCTCGCAGAGGACCAGAGTTAGGTTAGCAGCACCAACATCCAGCAGCTCGCAGCTGCCTCTACCTCTAGTTCCAGCGGTTCCTATGCTCTTCTCTGGACTTGAAGTCCAAGGGAGTCTGCATTCACGTACGCACATCTTTAAAGGCCCCAGCAGCTCGATTCATTTTGCTTATTAAATAAAGATGCCAGCCAGCGAGACAGGTTTTTAGTACGAAGAATGAAACTTTATCAGGAAAATGTATCTTCGAGCACAGTGTACACCATGTGTGTATTTGTGTGTTTTAATCACGATTACTATTTTTTTTGTAGTCACCAAAGTGGTAGGACATTGCTCAAGGTGGGGATTAACTTTTCTAGGAACCCTGCACTTTCCTTATCGTTCAGAGGTAACCCAATTTCTGGATCTCTAATTATTCTTGCTCTGAGCTAGAAGTCCTGGTGTTTTGTTGTGTGTTCTTTTCTGAGCACTGAATGATGGGAATTAAAGAGCCCCACTTCCTGACACAGCACTTTTGACTTCGAAATTCCCCATTCTATTTCCCCGTTTATTTCTTTCTCACAACAGGGTCAGGCCTCCTGATCTGTAATTTCCAGAATTGTATGAACACCTGCTCGTAGACAGAGCCTTACTAGAGGGTGTTTTATTTCTCTGCAAAGGCCGCATGGCTCTGTTCGTGGGCTGCTAATTTGAAATCCGAATCCCCATTCTCTTGTTTATTGCATCTCGCCTTCAGCTCCCAGGTGCCACAAATGCTTTTTCCTGGGGTTCGCTGTAGAAGCCCTACACAGAAAACACAGGCTTCTGCATTTTATTGCCTTTGATTGTGTATTTGAATGTTTTTATTAGCATTACGAGAAACAGATTTGGCCTGTTTATCAGGTCCTCTAGCATGCTGAACAGAAAGGCAGTGGAACTGTTGTCAGCTTTCCTTCCTCAAAAGTGTGAAAGAAAAAGAAAAAGAAAAAGAAAAAAGAAACAGGTAAGTTTTTTTTCACAGGGGTAATTTGATGAATTGTGGGTAAACAAGAACCAAGCACGCTAGCCAATCACCACTTTCTCTTCCTTTCCCTGTTTGTTTCTTACCGGCACGTCTTCCCACTGTTGACTCTTCACAAGTTCATAGGAAGGTTCAGTTAAATCAAATTTGGGAACAGGGAATCCAGGAATAGCATTGTGCAGATGAAAGCCAAATGTCACCAGCCAGCTGTTAACATCTAGGAGGAGAACACAGAATAGGAGGTGTTAAGGCTTTACTGGGTGCTTTCACGAATTGACATCCTTACCTAAAAAAGAAAACAACAACAACAATAACAAAACCAACAAAAAATGCCACCCAATTTCACAAATAATCACTTGCAAAGAGGCACGTGTTTGCCTACCTTGTACTATTTTAAATCCACTGTCTATTTTTAGACATGCAGACACTAACCTCAACAGCAGGACTACAGCAAATGCTGCAGAAAATGGAGGGTAATAGATACTCACTTAGACAGAGTAGATAAACTGTCAGAAGCACAAAATTGCATCCTGGGCTAGTAAGAGTGAGAAAAAAAAAAAGCAATAGCAACAGACAGCAGCTTGAGAGTTCAAGACAGAGTCGTGGAAAACAAATGAAGTTTGTAGTTAGCAAAGGCTACAAGCGACGTTGTAGGATTGTCCCTCAAGAGTAATCTCAAAGTGATACCCAGGCTTCCAAAGCCCGTTTCCTAGGAGTGACACCCCCAGACTGAGAGTATGGAAATGAGCAGCGGATTCTTAATCAACGATGATGCTAAAAGCTGGTAACCCTGGCCAAGGGCACCGTGTTCTGATGGCCATCAGCCTTGACTTCAAAGGCTCGCTGTGCTCAGGGGGAGACTCAGATTTTTGGGGGGAGAGACCATGAAAACCTTTAAAAACGGTATTTTCAAATATTGCCATGTGACTCCGAAAGCCATTAAGCAAAGAATAAGGCTTTTATTCTCTTCTGGAGGTTGTGATTTACAGAGTCACTCAGCAGGCTTGCCGCTTTATGAGTACGGTTGGGCGTAGATTATTTTATATATTAAGCACATTGCTGGAAAATTTGAAATTGCATTTCACCTAATATATTTTATGCTGTTCCATCTCTCCTTTGATGTTTTCCAGAAAGTGCTGCAGTAGCACTCCCCGCAGTCCGTGTTGCTAGGAGAAGATGGATGCAGGAGCTGAGGGCTTTCCACTCCTGCAGTCAGCCCCTGTCAGCACCCTCAAATATCCGGTGGTAAACTGCTTGTCGGAATGATGGAGAGCTGCTTGCTTCTCATTTCCCTCTCTAGGGCACAAACTCTCACCTTATTGCCAGGCTGGCAGGTCCTTTGTCCAGATGTCACATGGCTACAAAATCAGTGGGGTTCTCTCTGTTAAATGGGGTGGTAGTGTGTGTGTGTGCACACACAGGCATGGGGTGGGGAGAAACCTCCACTGGGTTTTCAGTGGATGGGAAGTGCTACCTTCCTGTGAGAGTGCATATATGATTACGGGCAGGGGACTTAGTTTGGGGGGCACCCTGCCTCCCAAATGTTGATGTACAGAGGGCAGAGTTTAATATTGAAAAGCACTGCCAAGATAATGGGATTGGAATGTGACTATGTGCCAACAGAGAATTTCACATGGTGTACCTAAATCAGGTGTTGGTGACGCTGGAGGGAGGGACCATGTGGAAGGGAGACAGGAAAAGCTCCTTGCCATTTGAAAAGTTGAAAAGCAGATGTGACAGGTTCAGGGGTACATTTCTGACACCCATCCTGAGGGACTGAAGAATATCTTGGTGTTCCTTGAACCCCAAACTGGGAAAGAAGCAGGCTGCTGGGGTATCCAACACAAGCCAAAATAGAGGGGAAAAAGCCTCAAAGCACCAAAACAAAACAAAAACCACTCCCAAACCAAACCACCACCACCACCACCACCACCACCACCAAAAACCCTACAGGAAACAGAAAGCTGACTTCATGGAAGGACGGAAGCACGAGAATCTAAACTTCTTGGAGAAGAGGGTGGATGATAGCAGCTCAGTATGGGGACCATAGCAGAGCTTGAACGGTCCTGTCCGTGTTTTGTCACGTGCTTCTGCAGTGGCAGACACGCAGATGGATTCTTCACAACTTCAGTGTCAAAAGAATCCCGTGGATCAAACCTCGTGATGAGAAAGACCCTCACTCTATAGCCTGGGTGTCACTCCTTATTAGTGGTCACGTTAGTGTGGTCGTTAGAAGTGCCATCATGTAAGAACACAGAACCGAGAGGAGAAACCCATTCCTCTGTCAGGAGAGATGGCTCCACTCCCGTCCTGTGGTGATGGCTTTGAGGAGGGTGTGAGGAATCTCTTAGGGATGAGACAAGGTGCCAGTCATACTTTGCTGTGTTCCACATGGATTATTTTCTCTCTCTCTCTCTATATATATATCTGCCTGTCTGTCTGTCTGTCTGTCTGTCTGTCTGTCTGTCTGTCTGTCTGTCTACTGTCCACTATGGGGAACCCAGCAGTATACAGTTGTGAGGTAGCTGCTATTGAGTGCAGAATTCTCTACACTCCTCATTATTAAGGCCAGAGATCAGAGGCTGAATGCCTCCACGTGCCCATTTGTCAAAGCTTTGTTCTTAGCCGACTACTGTTGGAAGGTGGTAGGAACCTTGGAGAGGTGAAGGATGTGGGAGGTCTTTATGTCACTGCGGTATGCCCTTGAAGGGGACTATGGGATTCTGATCTCCTTTTCTGCCCCATCCCCCGCCTCCTTCCTGGCCGATAATGTGCTTGGCTTGCTCCTCCAAGTATGTATCCCACAACATGCTGTCGTGCAGGGTGGAAGGAAGCCCGGGAGCCTGGGGAGGGGGTGCAATAGGACTCCTAACGAACCACTCCCCTTGCAAGGGGATTGATATCTTGGAAGTTTTGTTGTAATAGCAGAGAGTGAGCCCGTGCAGCATCCAAGACTAGGAAAGAATTGGACCGCTATTTCAGTTTTGGGAACCTGAATTTAGCATGTTTGCTGCTCTCTGGCTCTCTTCCCTGCTCCTTAGATGATTGAATTCCATGTCATTTCAGAAACCATGGCCTTGAGCACAGTCAGGCAGAGTAAGAGGTAACTGTATTTCATTTTCCCTTTGTGGTTTCTCTATGGATCCTTAGAGAAATGAATACATCCAAAAGGTCAATTCTACTTACTTTGTGTATTAATCTAACGGTAATAGTAATTTAGCACTTGGAAAGAAAGAAAGGAAAAAAAAAGAGAGAGAGAGAGACGCCTTACCTGTGATGTAATCTTTTACATCATGGATTTTGCTTGCGGGGTTGTTATTCCGAAACATATACAGGTTAAAAGGAGCGGGGTCCTTTCCGATCCTTTTCCAGATTTCAATGTCCGGTGTGGTCCATCTTCCCGCCAAAATGTCATAATCTCTTTCTCCAAAGTGGATTAGTTTGCTGAGCGGGTCATACAAGCCCCCGTGGAACCCAATTACCAGCTGAAAGTCGACGTTGGAGTCAAAGTAGATCTCACCGTAGGCAGTGTACTGGATCTGCTTCAGCATGAGCCCGTTGCTGCTGAAAACAGCCAGCGGTGTTCCCGTGTTGTCCGAGGCGATGTAGAACTCATCCCCACTGCTGATCTCCATGGCGAAGAGATGTCCTTGGAGGTCATAGTACAGGGAGGTGATTTCTGAACTGGAATGGTTGTAGACGTGAGTAATTCTCGTGGGGTATGTCAGGTCGGCGTAGAAAAACTGAAGGTGCTGTCCCAGGCTGGTTTTGCTAGAAACACGTCTTCCCAGGCCGTCGTACCGATAGATCACTGTCCAGCCACTGCCTTTACTGTAGACTCGAGTCAGAAGCCCCTTGGAGCTGTATTCAAAAATTTCAGTGCCTCTCTGACGCAGGAAACCATCTTCATCCAGCCGGTACTGAACATCGCCCAGGCGGGTGATTCTGTCGCGCAGGTCATAGCGCAGAGGGGTCAGGCGGGCGCTGCTGCTGGGGTTAAGCAAGTGAAGGTTTCCATTTAGGTCGTAGTTGTACCGCCACATGATCTTTTCGTTTAGGTAAACTGTCTGGAGCTGTCCATCGACGTCGTACTCGTACGCGTATTTGGTAGTGTTGGCGAAAGGCCCGATTTTAATCTCTCTCTTGGTTACCCGGCCCATATTATCATATTGAATTGTAATCCAGTACATGAGTGACCTGAATATCTCATATTGGATCTCCTTGATGCGTCCATGAGCATCAAAGTGCTTTGTATAAGTCATCACGGCCGTGGAAATGATTTGGTTGATGTCGTAGTATATCACTCCGAATTTTCCAAACTGCTCGACTTTGCCAGAGATGTCATCAAACTGGTATAGATCAATGGGCAGTGGCGTTTCATTGATGACACCCTGCATGCTGGTCACTCGAAAGCTGTTGTCGTAGCTATAGTCAAATCTCGCATTTACCATTCCATCCTCACTGAAGCGGAAAATCTGTCTGTCAATCAGGGGACCAATTTGCCTGTATCTAATGGTGCAAATAAAACCATCGCTCTGAAGGTTTACTGTTTTCAGGACTCCCGCTGTTTCGTCGTAGGTAAAACTGACTCTTGTGCTGTCGTATAAAATTTCTGATAGTCTGGTCTGCCTTCTATACTTGAATAAGACCCTCCGACTCGTTCCCAGGAAAGCTGTTTGCAGAAGCAGCCCTTCCTCGTTGTAGTCGGTGATGATAGAGGCATTGCTTTCTGGGGGGTTGTAGATGTTGCGGTAGTAGCCAATGGACCGGATGGTCTGCATGGTGTGGCGAGCCACGCTGGGCATGGTGATGGCGGACAGGCGGTCCCACATGTCGTATTCGAAGATGTACTGCCGCTGGCTATGTAGCAGAAGAACCATGGACTGGGAAGAGAACACAGGCTGTTATCAGGGTTTGGGAACCGGGGCCCGTGGGAGCGCACAGAAAGCAGATTTGGTGGCCACGAACATGCAGAAAACATTCCGCCTGAGAAAATGGTATTCGTTTTAATTGAGTTATCCTTGACCTTACATGGTGTTAATGATCCCCTGCCTAATTTGCTTGGATGCTTAATTGGGGAGGGTTCTGCAATTAGTGGCTTAAGATTCATAATGTGCTATTTGTCATGACTGGGCTGCTCTTTGTTTCCAGGCCTTCCCGGCCAAATGGCAGATTGTCAATGGACTTGGAGAAGCCATAACACAGGCATGAACCAAGCTGGTCTGAAGACAGTATTTCAAGGGGAAAACAGCAGAGGGGAAACGCAATCCTACGTATAATTAGCCATTATTCAGTAAGGTGGCTTTCCCCCTCATTTGACTGAAGAGCCACTTCAAATCAGGTTTTAGTTTCCTGTGTATTTGGGGGAGGAACAAAGCCAGAATGTTATTTATGAAGAAGAAACATAAAATTAGCCTAAAATGGATAATAATGTGTACATGAAGCCTCAATGCCGACAAACAGGGCTAAATTAGCCACACAGCTCATCAGAGCTGTAAATGCCCTTCATAGGAACATGGATTGAGACATGGTATCTAAACATGGTATCTATATGGACAAGTCTCTGTTTCAATAATTCCTTTTGCATGTCCCCAAATCCGAATTGCACTTCAGGTGCCACCATGATATTTTCTAGGTTCTCTGTAAGTGTTGGTATTGAGTTATGAAAAAAAATTAAACATACAAATAGAGATGATCTCTTTTCCCCTCACCCAGATAAACTACAGAAAGAGACTTATTGAGCATCTATTGAGCCAGCAGGAGAGGAGGTCTACTGTGACCTTAGCTGAGCGAGGATAACCACGTAAGCTGGTAGGCAGGCCTCTGGTGGATCTTCCTGTGACAAAGTTTCTTTTGACCCCATTAGAAAAAAGCGGGATGATGGGCAGAGAGGGAGGAGGCCGTCGAGGAGGGAGAGCCTGGGACGTACTCTCGATTCCTGCATGGAGATGAGTAACCATCAGCTGTCCAGACTCACTCAGGCTTTTCATGCCCTGCTGGATGAGAAATGGTTCTGCTGACTCAGGTTCCTGACGACTCTCTTCTCTGGCCATGAGCAAGGACACATTTTACATCTAGGCTGTTATGGTTTGGATCTAAATTGATCCTCAAAGACTTGTTGATGACTTGGCTCCCAGCCTGGGTACTACTGGGAGGTTCTGAAACTTTTATTTTATTTTTATTATTATTATTATTATTATTTTTTTTTTTGGTTTTTCGAGACAGGGTTTCTCTGTGTAGCCCTGGCTGTCCTGGCACTCACTTTGTAGACCAGGGTGGCCTCGAACTCAGAAATCCGCCTGCCTCTGCCTCCCGAGTGCTGGGATTAAAGGCATGCGCCACCACGCCCGGCGTTCTGAAACTTTTAAATGGCAGGGCATCATGGAAGGACGTTACATCATGGGGACCATGCCTTGGAAGGAGACATTGGAACCCCCACTTCTTCCATGCATCCCTGTTACTTCCTGGGCATCGTGAGATGAGCAGCGTTGTCTGACAGACTCCTCATTATCTCACCATAGACCCTATTAACAGAGGAAGCCAAGTGATGGTGGACCAAATCCTCTGAAGCCAAGAGCTAGAATCTCTCCAATGTATAGGTTTTCATCTCAGACGTTCGGTCACAGTAACAGAAAGCTGACTAACACAGGGCTTGTAGTTTTCCCAAGGAAGGCTCAAACAACCATCTTTCATGGGGAATTCGTTTCGCATGCATTTAAAGTTTGTACTTGATGGTAATTAGTAAAATATTACTTGTCTGGCCGTGAGTCAGTCTGTGTTGAGTGTGTCTGTCCTAGGAAGGAAGCAAATAGAGTCGAGGAGGATATGGGGGAATTTAGGAGCTAATAAAGGAGGCCCCACTGGGTTTTCTGATCTTCATGAGCACAAGAAGATGGCTGTGACAACTGCCTTTGGCACTTTGTGAAAGCGCCTATCGCCAACGGTGGCCTTTTTGCTTTCCTTTATGACAGCTGTTGTTTTGTGGGGGCTGGGTGCGTTTTTCTATTACTATTCCCGGTAATGCACTTAGCTGAAATGGGGTAAACGTTCCAGTCTCTTCCCCTACTGCTTGGAGAAGTCCCCCTTGGGGCTGGTTAGATAGAGCATAAGATAGATATCAGGTGGCAAGTTACGTTCCTAGGCAAGGATGTGGACAGGGAATTTACCCTGTGGTCTCTAAACAGATGCTGTGTGGCTAGAGTGTAATGGTGGGGGTGGGAGGAGTCTGTAACAGGTAGCGTCCACGGCCCAGGCTGAGTCTCTTCTAAGGAGAGGAGACAAGAGTCTGTCCCGGAGGTTCCTTGTTGGAGGCATTTAGAGTTGGTAGGCTGCCTTAAGGTTGTAGCAGTCCACTTTGAGCTCTGAATCTGGTTGAGGGGTCTGGGAAGTAGATAGGCTCATGTGTAAGGGTTAGGTTTAGACTAAAGAGTTTGTAGATCTGGTGGAATGTTGTTGGGGTGAATACAGCAGTGATTTGCACAGCTCATGTGTGTTTGGGAGGACACACGTTTCTGGGTATATTGTTTACTATCCACAGGGCTAGGGGCAGTCAATGCCAAGAGCTAAGCTCGTAACTCTGGTGCCATGTAATTGGGAGCACAGAGCCGTAAGATTTGAAGAGGCACGTCAGAACTCAAAACCAAATCATTTTCTGTGGCCAACACTTGTTCCAGAGGCAGATGAGGCATCTGTGAAAATGTCCCTTGGTAGATCCTCTTCCTTAAGGAGTGAGTTTTAGGGAACGGTCCCAGTTCCCTGACCCTCCCCTTTCCATTCCTCTTGACCCTGACCCCAACCTCAGGTTGCACAGCCTACAGCTTAACACTTCGCACATGCGCAGCTCTAAACCTCCATCTGTGGCACTGGGCACAGATCTAAAGGATGGGAAGGTGCCCAAGTTACGATGCTTATCTCTTACATGCAAAGGGAAGAAAGACGCCACACAGTATCTGAAAGTATGGCTTTCTAGGAAAATAGCCTCTTCTGGTTAATAATGCATAAATAGGCCCTACATGCTTTTTATAGTTATGTGGAAGCTGCCAGGGACAATGCACAACTGACAGCTTTAACTGTGCTAATGCAAGCTCTCTCTTAAAGAAAGAGCCGGAGCAGAAATTATTTACAAATGACTTGCAAGCTCTGGGTCTAATTTGTGAATGTTGTCAGTGTACGGGCTTGGCAGGTGGATGGTGTGGGTGCTTGTTTGTTTACAGCGTAAATCACTTAAAAGGGACTCAGACAGTAGGACTTAACTAAGGCGAAACTAACTCGGCTAATACAGAAATTCATCACCTCGGGCCCCCGTGACTGCCACGGTGATACTGAGAATAACAAATGGGACTCAGTCACGTATTCCTGTTTCTTCTTCTCTTAGTGCTCAGGGTGATGGTTGGGAAATGCTAATCACCCCATTTGGGTGCCAGAACATGGGCATACCTTTTCCAAGTACGTGTAACTCCATGTTTTCCCATCGGCAAAGACCCGAGATACGATCCTCCCCTGGCTGTCATAGTCCACCTTTTCACTCGTGGTCCCTCTCTGGATGCTGGCAATTTGACCGGTGGATGAGTAGGTGACATTCACTGCCATTAGCTTGCTACTCGGCAGCCAGAGAGTCGGGTGCCCCGACGTGTCGTAAGCGATCCTCAGGAGAAATTTCCGATGGTCATCATAGATCTTTTCCGTCTTGGTGGTCCGATCAAAGTCCACTGAGAGTAGGTTGCGCCCATTGACCTGTTGTCAAACAGAGCGAGAAAGTGTACATCTCATCATTCCAGGGCCAGGCACCGTTCACCCGTCGGAGTTCCCAGGATTATTTAAACGCTTTCTGGTGATTGATTCTCTTTGTCAGTAAATTAATTTAGCAAATTCTTAGATGCAAGTACGAGGTAACAGATTAACTGTTCTTTCACAAAGGTTTGATTAAGCAGAAAGACAGCCTGGCATTTGTTCAAAACTGCTTCAATTACATTTTGTAAACTAAAAGCAACAGATGAGACAGAGAGAGAGAGAGAGAGAGAGAGAGAGAGAGAGAGAGAGAGAGAGAGAGAGAGAGAGAGAGAGAAAACAGGAGGGAAAGAGAGTTCTCAAAATGTGCTTGCTTTAAAGATTTTCTGCTGATAAACACAACACCCTATGTAAATCACTCAACATCCCTCCCCCAAAAGGACAAAGAAAAAAATAATTACTTAGTGAATTAATCATGGCTACATTAAATAAAACAGTGGTAAACATGACTCTAACCCTTTGAAGTGCAGTTAAGTAGAAGTTGGAGCCCACATTACTGTAAATTATTAATGAGTTCTACTAGCAGGAGGTTACAAACACCATCATTGCTTTGGGCCCAGTACTGAAAAGTCACAATTTTTTAGAGTGTTGTTTTCTTTTGATAACATCTGGGTAACTGGCCCAGACTTTAGAGTTCTTTCCTACCACAAACCCATGGTCTGGACATTGAACTCATTTATAAACCTGGCACTGTATTGCTGCAGTCGGCCCCTTTGTTGGCCGTATGCTGTGTCCAGGATCTCTGACATAATCTGGCTGTTACTGTCTGTGATGCAAGGCATAAGCCAGGACTCACTGCTACAGTGGGAGCAAGGTGCTGATTAAACTCGACTTTGCAAGGAGTTGACGTGTTTGCAGGCTGGATTCTGAGGGGAGGAGGCTGTGTGTTGTTTAGCTTCCTATGGAATCTTTGTTGGTATGGCAGTCTGTGTGAACTACAACTCTCAGTAGATGCTGAGATTGTTACAAATCAAACGGAGCAAGCTTGACAGTGCATAGCCACATTTTATTTTATTTTAATTTTTTTCACTTTTATAATTAATTAATTTATCTATCTGTATTTTATGTACATGGATGTTTTGCCTGCATGCATGTCCTGTCTGTGTGAAGATGTCTGAGTCCTTGGAACAGGAATTACAGATAGTTTATGAGTTGCCATGTGGGTCCTCTCCAAGGATAGTGGGTGTTCTTTAACTGATGAGCCATCTCTCCAGCCCTAGCACACACCTTTAATCATAGCACTTGAGGCAGAGAGGCAGAGGCAGAGAGGCAGAGAGGCAGAGAGGCAGAGAGGCAGAGAGGCAGAGGCAGAGAGGCAGAGAGGCAGAGAGGCAGAGAGGCAGAGAGGCAGAGGCAGAGAGGCAGAGAGGCAGAGAGGCAGAGAGGCAGAGAGGCAGAGGCAGAGGCAGAGGGGCAGAGGGGCAGAGGGGCAGAGGGGCAGAGGGGCAGAGGGGCAGAGGGGCAGAGGGGCAGAGGGGCAGAGGCAGAGAGGCAGAGAGGCAGAGAGGCAGAGAGGCAGAGAGGCAGAGAGGCAGAGGCAGAGAGGCAGAGGGGCAGAGGGGCAGAGGGGCAGAGGGGCAGAGGGGCAGAGGCAGAGAGGCAGAGAGGCAGAGGCAGAGAGGCAGAGAGGCAGAGGCAGAGAGGCAGAGAGGCAGAGGCAGAGAGGCAGAGAGGCAGAGGGGCAGAGGGGCAGAGGGGCAGAGGGGCAGAGAGGCAGAGAGGCAGAGGCAGAGAGGCAGAGGCAGAGAGGCAGAGAGGCAGAGGCAGAGAGGCAGAGGGGCAGAGGGGCAGAGGGGCAGAGAGGCAGAGAGGCAGAGAGGCAGAGGCAGAGAGGCAGAGGGGGAGAGGGGCAGAGGCAGAGAGGCAGAGGCAGAGGCAGAGAGGCAGAGAGGCAGAGAGGCAGAGAGGCAGAGAGGCAGAGAGGCAGAGAGGCAGAGAGGCAGAGGCAGAGGCAGAGACAGAGAGGCAGAGAGGCAGAAGCAGAGAGGCAGAGAGGCAGAGGCAGAGAGGCATAGGGGCATAGGGGCATAGGGGCATAGGGGCATAGGGGCATAGGGGCAGAGGGGCAGAGGGGCAGAGGCAGAGAGGCAGAGGCAGAGGCAGAGGCAGAGGCAGAGGCAGAGGCAAACTGATCTCCCTGAATTTGAACCCATCATAGCTTACAGAGCTAGTTCCAGAGCAGCCAGGGGTTCACAGAGAAACCCTTTTGAAAATAATAATAATAGTAATAATAATAATAACAACAACAACTTGTTTAAAAGTCCAGGTGTGCTCACAAACCCCTGTTTCAGCACTCCAAAGGCAGAAGCTGTTGAGGCAGACTAATCTATATAAGGAATTCCAAGACAGCCAAGGGCATAGCCATAATTTAACTAGAACATTTCAAATTAACAAATGAACAGCTCGAGGTGATTGGTTTTGTATACAAGTAACTATACATGTAACATAATAACTATAACAACTAACCTATAACTATATATATGGATGTGGTTTGTTTTGCTAAAACAGGATGAAATTTAGTTGCCAACGTAACGGTGTGGTGTAAGGAGACGTAACGGTGTAAGGAGACGGAGGCTTTAAAAGGCACTCATGTTTCAAGAGACTGAAATAGTTGGCATGGGAATTGATTTGTTCTCTCCCCATCTCATAGGCACGTTCTTGGTCCCTTCCTAATCACCACCATTTGTTCTTCTACTTACTGTCTTGAGGCTCTTAACAGAACTCAAGCAGATGCTGGCTCTACGTTATTGGATTTCTACCGTCGCTGGCTAAAATAAATCTTTTTTCCTTTATAAACTACCCAGTGTCAGACATTCTGTTACAGCAACAGAAAACAAAATAAGATATACAACATTTCTATATTAACACAACACACACACACACACACACACACACACACACACACACACACTGTTCACATCTGTACTACCTGCATTTACATACTATCTTAGCTTTTTTGTTACTGTGACCAAAATACTTGAAAGGAGGTTAAGGAAGGGAGGACTGATTTTGGCTCACAGTTCAGGTTTGCCCAGTCAATCGAGGATGGGCACAAGTGCATAGCTTTGGTCTTCAGTTACTTGTCTATGGAAACACCCAGGAGTGTGCTTCACACAGAAGATCCCAATCCCAGTTATGCTGACTGAAGAACTGCCACCCCTTGTTACCCTGAGATCCAAACACATCACTTTAAACCACAATACGTGTATGCATAGGTATGTATGCATATGATATATACATGTACATTCGTGTAAAAATCCGTGATTAAATCAGATTTTACCTTCTACCACTGATATTAACTGTATTCCAGGCAAAAGTCATGCCTTAAACCTAGATTTTTCTGATTAGCTATTCAAGAGGAGAGGCGTGAAGTCCATGGAGAGGTGTGGTGTAAGTCTTAAATGAGTTTTTTTTTTGGGGGAGAGGGAGGGAGGAGAAATACTTCAAAGATGTGATTTGCAAATAATGAGAGAGGGCAGAGCCCAGAATGAGATGAAGTGACCCTGAGTTTTCTGTTCTTTCAGACAGGGTTTATGAGGTGGAAGAAAACCACTACTTTATAACATGACAGAAATTTGTGTTTATCAGGGTCTATAAGGTGTGTGTGTGTGTGTTTGTGTATGTGTGTGTGACCCATGAAGTCCCAACAGCTTCAGAACCTGACCTTCTAGATGGACAAGGCCCAGGAGCAGCCTGGCCCTGGGCTTTGGAACCCCCCTGCATCTGTTTTGTCCATCTGTAGATACAGAAGTTGGGCTGGATCCCAGAGGCGTGGTCGTGTAGTGGTTTTGCTAGACTGTGAACTAGCCAGCTGGAGGCTTCCCGCCCTTCCCTCTTCTGATGAAGAAATGCCTGCTTCTGCTTCAGTTGCCCTCTGCCTAGGTGAGTTCTGTGATAGTTTGAAGGATGCTTTGGAAAGAAGTGATAATGAATATTATGAACATCTTTTTTTCAGTCTGTGGAAAGATTTGATATCAGATCAACTCAGTAACTGGCAGAATCAAGTGCTCCAGCTTATACATGCATTGTTTTTGATGTTAGAAACTTTGGTAGCTCAACCACATTCCAGTGTATGGCCCCATGTGTGTGTGTGTGTGTGTGTGTGTATGTGTGTGTGTATGTGTCTGTGTGTGTGGGGGGCAGTGCAGAATATACATAGTAGGACTAAACCACCAACCAAAGAGTAGACATGGAGCAACCCATGGCTCCAGCTGCATATGTAACAGAGGATGGCCTTGTCTGGCATCAAAGAAGGGAGTACCTTGGTCCTGTGAAGGCTCCATGCCATGGCCCAGTGTAGGGGAATGCCAGGGTAGTAAGGCGGGAGTGGGTGGTTGGGTGGGGGAGTACTCTCATAGAAACAGGGGAAGGGGAGATGGGGTAGGGGGCTTGCAGAAGGGAAACCAGGAAAGGGGATAACATTGGTAATGTAAATAAATAAAATAACCAATAAAAAAATAAATAAAAAGATAAAGTGAGGAGAGAGAGGAGGGTGGATTCAGGAGGGGAAATTGGAGAGGAATCCGGGGAGAAATATGACCAGAAAGTATTCTACACATGTATGAAATTTTCAGTTAATAAAAACTGTATTAGAAGGGAGAGGGGAGGAGAAGAGGAGAGGTTTTTGTTCACTTAAACGATTTTATTAGGACTTTTGGGTTTCTCAGATTGTATTTTCGAAGGATGCCCTACCCCAACCCTCACATTCAGTTTGCTCTCTTTCTTTTCTTTTCTTTTCTTTTCTTTTCTTTTCTTTTCTTTTCTTTTCTTTTCTTTTCTTTTCTTTTCTTTTCTTTTCTTTTCTTTCTTTCTTTCTTTCTTTCTTTCTTTCTTTCTTTCTTTCTTTCTTTCTTTCTCTCTCTCTCTCTCTCTCTCTCTCTCTCTCTCTCTCTCTCTCTCTCTCTCCCCCTCTCTCCCTCTCTCCCTCTCTCCCTCTCTCCCTCCCTCCCTCCCTCCCTCCCTCCCTCCCTCCCTCCCTTCCTTCCTTTCTTTCTTTTAATGCTTAGGTTGTTCCTTCCATAGATATCTGTGAAAGACTGTGTGGTTTCCACAATACTGCCCACGTTACGGCCCCATCTGTTGGTATTTTAGCTTGCATCCATTTTAATTTGTACTTCAACTCTTTACTGCTCTCACTAACCCAGCTTCCTCTCTGTGGCATTCCTCTGGCTGGAAAGTCAGCGTCCTGGGCTACCTGTCAGGAACGACGGGCCGGTGGTGGCTGGAAGCCAAGTAGCAGAAGACAGGTCTGGAACCTGTCTTTGTTCACCTGTGACCTGCTACTTGCTTGGTTTCGGATTTGTTCCTTTGGGCTGTGAGGATGGTTCTATGACATCCACTCTCCGGCTCCCAGATTAAAATCAAGCAAGTCATTGGTATCAAGTCCATGGGGCTCTCTGTACCAAATGTGCCACCATCTGGGAGCATCTGGAAGCACTGTGAGACCCAGTGTGGCATGGATGGTTTCACTTTTCTTTTTATCCAAATACTGTGCTTAATTCCTTTCTTGTGTCCTCAAACTGAGATAATGAGTTTCTGCTGGGAATTATTTTTCATGCATCTCTCTCTCTCTCTCTCTCTCTCTCTCTCTCTCTCTCTCTCTCTCTCTCTCTCTGTGTGTGTGTGTGTGTGTGATAGCAGTATCATACTCCTAGGTTCAAGCAGTTCTGTTTCAGCTTTCCAAGTTGCTAGGGCTGCAGGCGTGTGCCACTTGGCCAGGCAAGGTATTAAACATGCTTAGTGTTACCAGAGACTAGTCACTGTTACTCAAAATATAAAATTTCAAAAGACATTAGCAGAGATCCTGTTCACTCTGTCCCTTACGAGCATCCCTTCTTTGGATACTGTAAATATACTGCAGTGGCCAAGGGTCATGTCCGCTCTGAGACCTAGGCCCGTGTCCCTAAACGAGGCATCTTTTACATCTTTTTCTTGTCTTGTAATTATGAAGCACATCATTTCAGTGGAGATTTTCTAACTATTTTAAGTTATAAAAGTCTCAGTTTAAGGGATTGTGGAATGCCTCGGTCAGTATGGTGCATGCTACGTAAGGATGGACACCCGAGCTTGGATTCCTAGCATATTAAAAAAAAGTGATGAGCACTGTGGTATGTGCTTACAAGTCCAACATGGGAGAGACAGAGACAGGAGGCCACTGGGGCTTGATGGCCAGCCAGTCTAATATACAAGTAGCTGCTGGCCATTGTGACAGGATCTGTGCCAACAAAACAAGGTGATACCTCCTAGGGAATGACACCTAGAGTCACCTCCCGGCCTCCACACGGATGTCCACGTATGTGCACCTGCACACATACAAAGACAAAATGCAGGAAGAAATGAATACCTGATCTCAAGGTGAAAACCTTTATTCTCTGTTGTACCTCCATCAGCCTGGAAGGGGATCCCAGTAGCGGGCACGGTTAAGGGGGTCCCAGTAGTGAGCACAGTTAAGGGGATCCTGGTAGCGGGGCATGGTTAAGGGGGTCCCAGTAGTGGGCACAGTTAAGGGGATCCCGGTAGCGGGGCACAGTTAAGGGGATCCCGGTAGCGGGGCACGGTTAAGGGGGTCCCAGTAGTGAGCACAGTTAAGGGGATCCCGGTAGCGGGCACGGTTAAGGGGGTCCCAGTAGTGGGCACAGTTAAGGGGATCCCGGTAGCGGGGCACGGTTAAGGGGATCCCGGTAGTGAGCACAGTTAAGGGGATCCCGGTAGCGGGGCACGGTTAAGGGGATCCCGGTAGCGGGGCACGGTTAAGGGGCCACTGACTGTGGTTGTGGTGGACTTTCTTTCCCTTAAAGCAAGCATGGAAACCATCTCCATTTTCAGAGCTGTGTCTGGCACGACGGTAACTAATCACAGAGTCCTCTGACAGTGAGAGGGGAACGGGTACCGTTTTCCTTCTTGAGAATTCAACTCAGAATGACCCCAAACAATTTGCCTAAAGAGAGGTGCTGGCTTACTGGGCTGTGCATACTCTTCTGAAGTGTTACGGAGGAGGAGGAGGAGGATGATCAGGAGGAAGAGGAGGAGGAGGAAAAGAAAGAAGAGGAGGAGGAAGAAGAGGAGGAGAAAGAAGAGGAGGAGGAGGAGGAGGAGGAGGAAAGGGCTGGCTTGTTACCTAGCACCTTCCGTGACAATATGAAGGCCCCTCAGTGGCCCTGTTAGAGCATCAGTCACCACAGATGGCTCTGTGTCTCTGTATCCACTCATCATGAGAGCTAACTAAATGTGTGATCTCATTCCAGGACAGAACACAAAATATCCCAGGAATGTGATAGGCTGAGTGAGATTTAAATATGCTCTTCCTGTAGTATTCATGTGTCCCTTCAAACATACTTCGGGCTTTCAAATTTGGAGTGTCTTCTTTTTGAAATGATTCACTAAACTTACTCCTTCAACATGAGGTCTGGGCAGGTGTAAGAAATGAATTTTGCTGTTGGAGTCATGGCTACTCCCAAAGTACAGGATAGATAAAACTTAGGACTATTTTTCAACTTTGGTTTTCAGACTGTCTTACTATGTAGCCCAAGCTAGACTTGAACTCATGATTCTCCAGCTTTAGCTACATAAAGGCTGGGATTACTGGTCTGTGCCACTTAAGGCCAACTATTTTTTTTTTTAATCATTTGTGTATGATGTGTGTGTACATGCATGTGTGAACATGTGTTCAAGCATGTGTGTGAAGTCAGAGGATAGCCTCAGGGTTAGCCTCTACCTTCCACCCTGTTTGAGAGAAGGTCTTTGTACTCAAGGCTAGCTAGCCCGTGTGCCCTTGGGGGTTCTCCTCTCTCAGCTTCACATCCTGCTATAGAAGTGCTGACCTTACAGATGTGTGCTAATCCACCCTGCTTTATGTGCATTCTGGCAATCTGAACTCGGGTCCTCGCTGTTGCCTGCGAGCTTTCCCTCCTGAGCGCTTCCCAGGCCTAGGTCCCCTTCTCTTTCCCAACTATTATCTGACAAACACAAGCAAGTACCACGTGTGCACCTGTTTGTGAGTGTGTATGTGTGTGTGAGCATGTGTGCGCGTGGGTGGAGCCAAAGGAGAGTCCTGGCTATTGTTCCCCAGGGGCTGCTCGCCTTTTGTGTGTGTGTGTGACCAGGATCTGTCATTTGCCTGAGCTTGACAGAGGCTAGGCTGAGGGATGTGCCTGTCTCTGTCTCCACAGGATGGAAACATGGGGATCACAAGTGTACCACCCGACCTGGCTTTTGAAAGTGGCGCATCAGGTCCCTGTGCTTGCAAGGCAACTATTTCACTGCCTGAGCCAGCTCACCAGCTCTCATCTGTTTTTATTTTTCAGTGTAGCTACTAGCCACCAAGCCAAGGAGCAATCTTTATTCCGCCACGCCTTCCTGCATCGCTGCCAGGTTCCATGTGTCTCTTTCCTACTGAATTCATCCTTCCTGTCCCTAGCGCACTGTCTCATAGAAAATGCATTGACTACTTTCTAATAGAATTTTCCCTTTCCTCCTGCCTGCCTTCCCTTTAACTTTTTAATCTATCTCATGCACACGGTCTCTGTATAATAAATAGCTGCTCATCTATTGGTTACCCATCTATTATATCTATTAAACGCAGTGTTAGGTTTGTTTATAGCAAGCGAACATCGGCAAGGCCAGATACCACTCACGCCGCCTCTTCCCTCGGATGGTCTCGATGCAAGGAAACACAGACAATCCACAATGCCAGGCTGGCTTTCTCCGTCCTTTCATTTACTGAATAAATATTTGAGCGTCCACCATGTGTCAGGCACGTAGCTAAATTTAAGTCAAAAAACTTGAGAAGGAAAAGAACCTTCTGCTAGGCAAGACTGAGGACAGCAGGGGACATTCTGTTTCAGAAGCGGAGGGACACACATGGCCCTTCAGATTTACTCGGGTTATATGGCTACAGACTTCCCACACTCACTTCTCCCCCGCTTGGTGGGCCCCAGGCTCAGTCCCCAAACAGTCTTTGCCATCAGTCCTTGGTCCTTGGGCTTTCACTCTTGGAATCTACTGAGGAGGACTAAAGTTAGCAACCAGAGCTGGCTCATCCAATCATATCCCCTTCCCTTGTCATCTTGGCATTGTCTCTGGGAGAGCAATCACATGCATCAGCCGGAGAGCTCCTTTCAGTGGGATTGAGAGAGAGTATTTGCTGAACTGTCTGGCTGAGGCGTAGTGGTTCTGAGGCTCACACATCAGTGCTAACGCCTGTGTGTTTGACTCCCTTCCTCCACACCTTAGTAGAGCTTTACTGTTGTGAACAGACACCATGACCAAGGCAACTCTTACAAGAACAACGTTTAATTGGGGCTGGCTTACAGGTTCAGAGGTTCAGTCCATTATCATCAAGGCGGGAACATGGCAGCATCCTGGCAGGCTTGGTGCAGGAGGAGCTGAGAGTTCTACATCTTCATCTAAAGGCTACTAGCAGAATATTGGTTTCCAGGCAGCTAGGATGAGGGTCTTATAGCCCACATCCACAGTGACATACCTATTCCAACCGGGCCACACCTCCTAATAGTGCCACCCCTGGGCTGAGCATGTACACACCATCACACTCTGTCTTCAGAGGTGGTGTCTCCATTTCGAGTGGGGTGCAGGACCAGAGACTTCGGATTGGTCTCTCCTTCCTAGCTCCCCTCTCATGCACGCACGCACACACCCACACCCACATGCATGTACACTGTGGCCTCGGCTAGCATGGAATGCACTATGGAGCTTGTGAACAAAGAACTTCCCTCTGCCCACAGACATTTTCCTTCACAGAAAACTGGACAGATCTCTCCTAGTCACGTGCTGTGTGGGAAGAAACACTCATGGCTGAGGGTCTCTGGGTTAGGGTTAGGTATATGTCACCAGGCTTTTTATTTCAATGTACTTTCATAGTGGCTCACTGACACCCGTAATGACTAAGTGGAAAGAGACGATCTCATCTGTAACATAGCAATATAAAACCTATCTAGATGATAATGCTATTATTATCTACATAATATTATACAACCTATTTCCTAATATAAAAGTAATGTGTGTAAGCAAAGAGGGCAGAACACAAACGACCTATATTTATATTATTATAAACACAAACTGTCACTGTTGGTAGATTCCCAGGAGTGGGTCATAGGTTACATCTCCTTTTGCCTTTTTGAGGAACATCCATCCTGGCTTCCACGGTCGCTGCGCTATGGTCTGGCCATCAGCTTGCACTGATTCCCCTTTTGTCTACATGATGAGTATTTGTTGTTTTCTTAGCCAATGACATTCTCACTAGGTGAGACGTTATTTCAATGTTGTATTTCTGTGATGGGTAGGGAGGGGATTTGAATGGGAATGGCCTCCATAGGCCCAGATATTTGACTGGTTGGTCCACAGTTAGTGGAACTGTTTGGGAAGGATTAGGAGGTGTGGCCTTGTTGGAGGAGGTGTGCCACTGGGGGCAGGCGAGCTTTAGGTTTTAGAAACCCACTACATTTCCAATTAGTCCCGTTTTTCTCCTTCATGTTTGTGGATCAGTGTCAAGCTCTCAGCGACTGCCCCAGGACCAGGCCTGCTGTCCACCAAACTCCCTGATGGACAGCGGGCACGGACTCTAACCCCCTGGAACCATGAGTCCCAAGTTAAACACTTTCTTTTATAAGTTGCTGTGGCCACAGTCTTTTAATTACAGCAACAGAAAACAAAGATGGCTAGTGCTGAACTTCTTTCCTCATGTGTTTCTGGGCTCTGTGTACTCAATGTCTACAGAGCAGTGTGCTCCTTTCATTGGCCCGTTCACTGCAGTGCTATTCACAACAGGTAGGTTATGGCTGATGCATGTACAACTGTAAAGGGATGGATGAAAGCCAGCATGGAACACAATGAGATCTTATCTTTTATCTATAAAGAAGAAGAAAGTTAAGCTGTCTGCAGCACAAAGGATGCAATTGGAGATAATCACAGTAAGTCAATTTACTCAGTTTCAGAAAGAAAGATGTCTTATGTTTTCTTTCGCCTATGGTCCCTACATTGATGTAGATTCATGTGTGTAGTGGTCTCACCAACATAGAAGTAAAACTGTCTACAGATACAAAGAGAGTTAACAGGACGGGAAGAAGTAGGAAGTGGGAAGGGGCAAGGTCAGAAGGGGATATGCTCAAAGCACAATATATACTTGCATGAAACTGCCTTACAATGCCCCATTTAACACGGTGAACAATGACGTAAAAAATAGTGTAGCCTGAGGCTGGAAACTGTGTTTCATTTAGGTAAGTGTTATATTATCTTTGGTTGTTCAGGACTGGGAAAGGTCATATTGAAGGATGTTTTTTTATGGCTTTTGATGAAGGGCACTGTGTGAGGTTTGGTGTGCTTGTGACTCCTGTGTGTTTGTGTGTGTGTATCTCTATGTGTGCCTGTGACTTGTATTTGTGTGAGACTATGATTCCTATGCAGGCATGCGTGTGTGTCTGTGACTCCTGTGTGTGTGTATGTGTGTGACTCATGTGTTTGGGTGACTTATGTGACTGTGACATTTGTATATGTGTGTGTTTGTGTAACAGTGTGACACCTTTATGTGTGTCTGTGACTCCTGCATGTGTGTGTATTTGTGTGTGTGCCTATAACTTCTGTGTGCTTGAATACCTGTGATTTGTTTATTTCTGTAGGTGCCTGTGACTCCTGTGTATATCTGTGTGCATACCACTGACTCGAGTGTGTGTCTGTTTCTGTGACTCATGTGAGCATGTGTAACTCAGGAATCACTGAGTAAGAAGGGCAAAGCCCTTGAGCTTATTTTCAGTGGTTAAGGAAGGAGGGCCCAGGTGGAGACAGGAAGTGGCAGCTACAGTTGAGCAAGTGACAGCCACTGCTTCCCAGGTTCAGTGCAGAGGAAGGTTACAGACCATGGTCCCAGGAAAATAGTCAAAAGAGATGTGAAGTGTTTCCCTGTCTATAGCTTCATCCTTTTTTTTTGAGACAGGGTTTCTCTGTGCAGTCCTGGCTGTCCTGGAACTCACTTTGTAGACCAGGCTGGCCTCGAACTCAGAGATCTGCCTGCCTCTGACTCCCAAGTGCTGGGATTAAAGGCATGTACCACCATGCCTGGTAGCTTCATCTTGACTCGATCTTTATCTTTCTTTCTAGTGACCATTGTGTTTCCCCTTAGCCCTCCACTGTTCTAACCTCCTCTTCAGCTTCATTTTGGGCCAGACTGCCAAACCCAATCTGGGGTTGACTTGAACCTGGCTTAGGGATGAGGTGGCTTAAGTCCTGGCATCAGAGACCATGTGTTATCATCCTAGATATCAGCCTTGTGATGGACGCAATCAGAGTATATCCTATACGTTGGGTTTCGCCTGTGTTTGATCCATTTGTTTCTATTTCTTGGATAGAGCCAGAAGCAATATTTAGTTGCTGTTTCTAACCCTGAAGAATTGCCGAGGTAAATAACGTTGGCCTCTTGGATAATAATTTAGCCATTTGGAGTGGAGCAGGGGTTGGGGGTGGGTGGAGGAGGAGAATTATCAGCAGGCTTCATGTTTGTTCTTGCTGCTGGATTCGAAGTTATTTATTTATATATTTAATGGCAAGGGAAGTAATGTTGGCAAGAATTCTCTCCATTTACCTGATAAACTAAAACTCTGTTGACTAATATAAAGAATAAATCAGGCTCAGTTTACTGTGGCTGAAGGTGATTTCTTGCAACCCGTGCTTCTGGGTTTAATCTACATTGTCTTTATCAAATAGCTACCATAAATCACAGCTTTCCTTTCAGATGCATTTGGCCTGTAATGGAAGAGTGATAAAAAACCAAACCAAACCAAACCAAACCAAACCAAACCAAACCAAACCAAACCAAACCAAACCAAAAAAACCTGAACCCTATGAGTAAATGCAGAGACCATTTTTCCAAGGCCCCATTACACCAGCATAATGAGAAACACCACATCTCTCATAAAAAAGCCAACAAAAGGTGGGCCTTCTGTCAACGAGATAGCAGAGAGGTTCTGAGGTCGGACGTCTCACTATACATCCACACCACACAGTTCAAACATAATGGGGACTGCAAAGGGGCCTAGCAAACACAGAAGTGGATGCTCACAGTCAGCTATTGGATGGATCACAGGGCCCCCAATGGAGGAGCTAGAGAAAATACCCAAGGAGCTAAAGGAATCTGTAACCCTATAGGTGGAACAACATTATTAACTAACCAGTACCCCAGAGCTCTTGACTCTAGCTGCATATGTATCAAAAGATGGCCTAGTCGGCCATCACTGGAAAGAGAGGCCCATTGGACACGCAAACTTTGTATGCCCCCGTACAGGGGAACACCAGGGCCAAAAAAATGGGAATGGGTGGGTACGGAAGTAGGGGGTAGGGTATGGGGGACTTTTGGGATAGCATTGGAAATGTAATTGAGGAAAATACGTAATAAAAAATATATATATATAAAAAAAGAAAGACACCTCTCAATGGCTGGCCCATCTCCTTAACCATTCATATTTGTGACATTGAAAACTGTCAATATTTAAGCCAACATTAACTTATCCCCATTGCTGCTCACAGACAGGGAGAAGGAAGATCACGCTCCTAAGATTCTTAGGGTGACATCAGCAAAACCAGGCTCAGTTGATATCCAGAGGTTGCACATCTGTGCTACACCCAATTTCTAAATTCCCCAGGGAAGAATTTCATTTAAGCATCTGAAGGTTTCGATGGCTGGTACGAATTGTGACATACAGTCAGGGCAGAGAGTAGAGGGTGTCAGGTGTTGTGCAGGCAGGGCGTCTACACAGAGCAGCACCGGACATACCCACCTCAGCGCTGGACATCGTCTCTTCTTTCCCAAGCATCACTTACCCTGAGCTTCCGGCCGAATACGTTGACTTTGCCTTGGGCTTGTTCTTTTCGGAATCTCCACTCCACCAGATTCTGCCCGTTCTCACCGGGAAGAGTCATGTTTCTTTTGGCTACTGTGGGATTCGCTGTGCCAGCCAGAACGTGGGGCTCTGTCTGGTAGTGAGAGTCCAGACCACTGGCATAGAAGATTCTAAGGGAGCCATCATACCCAATCTGGTAACTGTTTCTTAACTGGTCTAAAAAAAAAAAAAAAAAAAAAAAAAAAGAAAGAAAAGAAAGAAAGAAAATGAAAAGCAGAAAAGGGTGACCCATTTTGTCTATATTAAATATCTGATGGTTGTACATTCAGAACTGATAAAGATTTCTAAAACAATGGAGGCATGCATCTTTTTTTTAGATGTCTTTTTTTCATTTTCATATAATATATAATTTATTTTCAATTTTTATTCTTTACATACATTACGTTCTGACCACAGCTCCCCCACCTCCACCTCTCCCAGTCCCCCCAACCCCCTTCTCCCCTAGAGCTGCTTTTCCTCAGTTTTCCTTAAAAAAAAAAAGAGCAGGTCTCCTAGGGATATCACTTGAGCATGGCATAGTAAATTATAAGCCGTCATATCAAGGCTGGGTGAGGTGACCTAGTAGGAAGAGAAGGACCCCAAGCACAAACAAAAGGGGTACTAGACGATGTGTGGTCTGGATAACAAGCATCCCCTCAAATGATTTAGGAGCCTAGTTTTTTGTTTGTGGGGTTGGTTCTGGAGTCTCTGGCTGAAGGAAGTGCATAACTGGGGGATAGGTACCTGATACCAACCTACATACCTACCTTCTCTCCCTCCCTCCTTTTCTGTCCCCCCCCCCCATCTCCTTCCTTTCCATACACCATGAGGTGAAGAAGTTCTTCTACCGTAGGTTTCCACCGACATGATACCCTGCCTAATAGCATGGGTAAGCAAAGTGGACCGAACCCTCTGGGCCTGGAAGCTAAGACGTCTCTTCTGTTACTTACCCCACTGTATTCTATCACAGTGGTGAGAAAACTAACGGATACAGATGCCCTTCCAGAGAGGAACAGGACAACCTGGATTTCTAGTATTGGTTTTGGCTGAATATCAAAGGAGAACTAAAGAGCATTTAAAAGTACCAGTGACATCAGCAGATGAGGAAGGTTCACCTCCTTGGGATGTGCAGTGGACCAAGCACATAGCCTTTCAGTACTGGGTGTCCACCTTCAAGATCTCAGGAGTGCCATCATCTATGTGCACTCTGCTGTCTTTTGTAAAGAAACTTTGGAAGGATCAGTATGCATAGCTTGCATATACAAGATACAAAGTGATATTCTTCCCAAAACTAACTCTTTTTTTTTTTTTTTTTTTTTTTGGTTTTTTCAATGCAGGGTTTCTCTGTATAGCCCTGGCTGTCCTGGAACTCACTTTGTAGACCAGGCTGGCCTCGAACTCAGAAATCCACCTGCCTCTGCCTCCTGAGTGCTGGGATTAAAGGCGTGCGCCACCACGCCTGGCTCCAAAACTAACTCTTAAGAAAAGAGATCCACCCAGTGTTTCGTATAAGAAAAACCTTTCATATTAATAGACTAGTGCCTCTGTCTCTGTGGAAGGCTTTGGAATGATATAGGACCATTGGATGCTTGCAGAGGTTGCCTGATAGGTACGTTTTCAAAAAGAAACAAACAAACAAACAAACAAACAAACAAACAAACAAACAAACAATCAAACAGGCACAAGTAATCCAAAGCAAACCCAAGCAAAGTAAGAGAGGCTTAATGCAGGTCTAGCAATTATTCCAAGCTGTGAAAGGGTCTAGATATTATATAAATAGTGTCTTGGGATGTGGGGGTAAAATTACCATCATATGTGGCTTCAAATACCACATCACAGTGGATTACAGCACCCCACACCACAAGTCACTGCAGTGAGGTGTCAGAGGGGAGGGCAGGTTCTCAAACTGCTAATGACACCAAAAGGGTGGGCTCACACATATCAAGAGCTGAAATTAAGTTGCTGTATTAAATTAGAATTGAAAGGGCATTTTCAAGGTCACTATTATTTGCACGTGTGAGAGTGAATGTATATGAGTGTGAGTGTGTGACTGTGTGTGCACATGTGTCTGAGTGTATGTGAGCGTAGGTGCGAGTGTGAGGATGTGTGTATGTACGTGTGACTGTGTGTGTGTGTGTATGAGTGTGTGTGTGTGAGTGCATGTGCTAGTGTGTGTGAGAGTATGAGTGTGTATCATACTGCCTGCAGGGTCTTGCTTATTTCAGCAGTTCCTCTGAGTATTCCTGCGTCCCCCTCCCCTCCTCTGGGTTATCTCAGAACACAGGACCCACCGTCTACTCGAGAGCTATTGATATTCTTTCATTCATTTCAAAGTATGCTTTGCCTTTACCTTGGACCATGGTGTAGAAGGAATCGATGGAGGACAAGTTCGAAGTGATGCTGACGTCTTCCTCTCTGCTGGATGACTCGATGTCTACCGTGATAGCCTTGTCCATGTCCCCGTGCAGGTTTGTAACCACCCCAGTGGGGAAGGTAACATTCGTCAGGCGACCTTCACTGTCGTAGCTGAATGAGAGAGGTGTCACATGATGTTAACAAGGAAAGCGGTGGGTGCTTTTTTTACCTATCCTTTTAAGGCACCCCAGGATTAGCAGCAACGCTTTGGAGAAGTATTTGTCTTTGTGCATGGACTATGCAGAGTGAGGACTTCAAACACGCTTTGAAGTAATCAAAAGCCTGTTTAACATAGGAAAAAATCCTTGCCAGGCACGAGCAAGAGTAAACAGAACGGTTCTCCATCTCAGCATTTTATTCTTTGAAGTGTGACCAAAACCCACCTGCACATCTAATTTGCTGTTTCAAAGGGAACATGTTTGCTGATATTAAATTCCGTAGTATCCGTCCATATTTTCTGCCAACTAGCTGCAGTTCAGTGCCCCCTGCTTCCGGTTCTGTCAGCTGAGCCCCTCCACGACTGTGCAACATGAGCACATGTGTGTGCCCTTCAAACATGTTTCAAGTATTATTTTAGCATCTTGAGACATTTTCGACAAATTAATTAGGAGGAAAAATCCTTTTAAAGACTTTTTTTCTGGATAGTGTTGGGGGCTGGCACCCAGAACCTCGTGAAAGCTAGGCTAATGCATCCCTTAGCACTAAAGACTTTTAAGATTTCTCAGTGATTGACATATTGATGGCAAAGTCCAACTTCAGTGGTAGCGATGATGATAACCTTCCTCAAAAATACTATTTTTTTAAAAAAGAGATTTATTTTTAATTACGTGTACATGTTGGGGTATTTGAACATGCATGAGGGTCCCCACAGAATACAGAAGACAGCATAGAATTCTCCTGGAGCTGGTTGGGAGCCTCCTGATGTGGGTGCTAGGAATTGAAGTTGGGTCCTGGAGAGAGAGAAGTTAAGCATTTCTAACCACTGAGCCATCTCTCCAGTTCCCAACCCCGTCTGTCTATTCTGTTATTTTAAGAGTGTGTGCTATCTCAGATGACTTAGTATATTTAGTGTAATGAGATAAAGTATTTCCTGACATTTATCAGTTCTTTGATACTTTATTACATGCTTATCAGGAAACTTATCTAAATATTAGGGTCCATTTTAAATACCATGCCATGAAAATTAAAAATGTACTATAGGAACTAAAGTTTTCCATTTGTGCCTTCACCAGAGAAAAATTAAAAAAGACAATCACATGATTTGAGCAGAGAAGAGCAAATTCAAAATTCTCAATGAGAATTCTAGAAGCTTCCTTGTTCCTAAGCCCAGAAGCAGTGAGGGAGGAGGATGGAGGTTTTTGGAGGAAGGGCGGGCAAACATACAGTCATAATAGTAGGTATAAATAAAGAGCAGTATGGAATGCTTGCGGAATAAGCATGCAAAAGGTGTTTGCAGTTTGAAGATTCCGGGCAACAGAGATGATGAAGGCCGAGAGGTCTGCTCAGGGTCTGCTGCTGTGCTGACCCATTAACACAGAGGGCTTGGTGTCAGTGAGATCAGGGGTTTGACTGCTGGCGTCTGACAGCCTGCCACGCTGCTCAGCCAGCACCAGGACTGACCACTCAGGAGGAAGCAGGGAGAGAGGGAGACAAGAGAAACCAACACACCATTAAGTGTTATCATTGCTTGGACTCTTGGAGGCAGCGCTTGAAGGAACAAAGCAGACATCTTCCCCTCCCAGCAAGTCCAATGCTCCGAGCAGATTAAGGCATAAATGAAAGAAATCCAAAATAGTTTACTGCTGTCACTGCTTTTCTGAAAACATTATTGATCTTGAAACAAGCATGGATGGGCTCATTCGCATGGCAAGATGGAGTTACAGAATTATGAACAAAATCGGACTCGAGTTGAGGCTTACATTCAGTGTAACTCCTGTGCCACACTGTACTGCCCACAGTTCCCAAATCCTTTAGAAATCAACATCTTTTTGAATGCTCTTACGTACAGATCATTCGGTACCGTATAGCTCTCCCCCATCTCAAGAACGGGAAAAACTAAAGATGAGGTGGTTCAATTGCTTGTTCGGGCTCTCCTGGCTGAGTTCTCTCTGGAACTGCTAGGCACCTGACCTCAGACCCATTATCCTTTCTGTAAATCACAGGGCCTGATTCAAAGTTGTGATCTGCGCTTTAAACACACACGATCCCACTCGCCAGCAGCCTGCTGATTCATTCTTGCCGCAGACTCTGACCTGCCCTTTCTCTGGTTTATATTTTCCAGCCCCATTCAATCTCAAGCAGAAACTTCACCTTTCTCCTGGAGAAAGCATTTTGCCAACCTTTTGACTTGATGCTTTCACTGGCTAACCACTCACTCTGTCTCCTGCTGGGCAGGCATTTTTCTACCACAGGAGGCTGAGCACATGGGGATCCAGCCTCTGGCTCTTTGGGAAATAAACATACATGGAACCTTTGCAGATTGTATGGTCAGAAGGACATAAGGATGAAGCTGGCTCCTCAATGGCTCAGGTTAACAGTTTGGCCCCGGAAGTCCTCAATGTGTGCCTGCCAACAAGTGGCTAAATTAAGTTAAGGCATTAACAGGACCAAAGTGTGTGAAGGCCAGGAATGAGGAAGAGCCCTCTGGGTGTCTCCTTATCCTGTTACTTGTCAGTTTCTGAAGACTCTAATGTGAAAGTTGAGGAGCAAGGGTAGGGAGAATCCAGAGAGAATACAAAGTAGCCACATGTGGAAATTTGCCTTCTAACCATGAATGAGCTTCTAGTACTAGGGACCAGAATATAGGCAGAGATGCCTCTAGCTGGAGGAGCTAGGAGTGACTTCCCTGGGGTGACCTCTGCTATCAGGCCTGGATAGATCAAGGCTGGCTGGGGGGGGGGTAAAGGCGTTGGGAGTTAATGAGGGGTCTTGGATATAGAGCAAGGAAGGTGTTAGGACTGGGAAGAAAGATAAGTTAGGTGTTGAGCCTTTAGGGACAGCAGAAATCAGTTAGGAGAGTCAGGTCTTGCCCGGGCTTTGTGATGGGGATGGAGAACTGAGGAAGGCTTTTAGGAAAGCAAAAATTTCAATAATGCTGACTGAGCACCAAGGGATCGTATGAAGGGACACAAGGCCAGGCAGAGAGAGCTCCCGACCTACCGATTACACAAACCACAGGTACCAACATGGGTTTTTAGGCACAGAGCTACCATCGGTTGCCCATAATGTTTCAGAAAGAAAGGGATTTAAGACATCTTTCTGAATGCTTTCACAGACACATCCTGGACTGCGTTAGCCCTCCCCTGTCTTGTAAACAGACGAATAAAGGTTTTGTCATTTCTGTGGACAAAGGGTGGTAGTGTGTGGGAGAGTCTTCATTGATCATCACTGAATGACACATGTGTCCCGTGTTTCAGTGCCCACCTTATGCACTTTGTACCTTTTAACATTTGCTTTTATGTGTGCCAATAAGATCAAAACCAAGAGAGTCTGCTCATTGTCGCTGCCCACTGTGGAGCGCTCTAGAGTACTAATTTAAAAACCACCTACCCGCCACTGTGGCAAGTGACAGATCACCACCCTCAGGACTAAACACAAATGCAGAAGTCACTCCTTGATCCTCACTCCTGACGAAGACCATGCACACCAATAGCAAAAGGGAGGTGAGTGGGTGGGAGATTTAAAAGTGACCAGAGGATTCTGGATAAGGAGTTTGAAACAAACACAAATAAATAAACAAAAGATCAGTTCTCACACACACACAAAAAAAACAAAACAATTTTCAGGCATTTCTAGAAATGATAGTGAAAAGTTGTTTTGTTTTTGTTTTTCAAGAACAATGGAACAGCGATGGTCAACTGGATGCTCTGTGTGATCGGAGACCTTTCCATGAAAGCTATACACTGCTGGACGTGGCCTCTGCTTATGGGCAGCTCTGCAGTTCAGCCTAATGTTTGTGGCTTGGCCTCAGTGCACTACGCCTCTCCAACTTGTATGTTAGAGATGTAGCTTTTTCTCTTACTGGCCTTTTGAATTTACAATGCACTAGGCTCTAGGGAATTTGAATAGAACATCAACTTCGCGCTCATGATCCCACTCATCTGGCCACAGCCTCCTAGCTCCAGATCTATCACACAGCACATTCTCTCTTGCTCCCAGCTGACCTCTCTTCACAAAAGACTCTGTTTGGACAGAGACAGTCTCCCTCAGGCTCTTACTAACCTCCCGCTCTTGCACGGATGGAGTACCCTTTTTATGGCTCTGTATTTTTTTGACTTTAATTTTGATTGCATTTTCTTTCTTTCTTTCTTTTTCTTTTTTGCCTAGACTGGCTACTTTAGCTTCTGTAGAGTATTTTCAAAATGCCTTTTATGTTTTCTAGGCACCGAGATTATTAGTAAATGCCTCAGAGTCATAGCCTCTGTGATCCTGAGATGAGATTTTTTTCTCTCCTTCTTACTCACAGACATGAAGTGCCCAACTCTTCATTTTTCCTCCATAATATTTTTCATATACCTATTTCTCCATTCCACAACTCTCCTAGACAACTGGTCTACCTGCCTCTCTCCACACTTACTGATAAATCTCTGAAACACTATGATTATAGTACCCCTGTGCTTAAGCACCTTCAGTTGATTGTCACTCGAAAGAAACTCTGACTAAGCTACACTCTTAACAGCTCTATGTCAATAGGCTACTGATACTGTAAATTTATTCAAGTGGAAATGATTTGCAGTTCTCCAAAACTTTAGAATGTGACTTCGGTACTTCTGTATAAGATGGATTCTTTAGTCGACTATTCAAGTACAGTCCTTCTCATCTTCCTGGGGTCTTCAGTTCTATTATCTGACTCTATTTCTCAGTAGGTATGTGAATTCACTCTTAGACTTGAATAACAGTATGCTTTCCCATGAAAGACTCGTGTGCCCTGTGTTTCACTGTCCAAAGAATGACACATGTACTTTGTGTATCGCTAACCACCTTATACATTTAATAGTTTACATTTGCTTTTATATGAGCCAATAAAAACAAAACCAAGAGAGTCTAGTCATTGTTGTCACCTGCTGTGACAGGGCTTTCTCTAGAGTTCTAATTTAAAACCACCTATCCACCACTATGGTAAGTGACAGATTACCACCATCGGTACTAAACATGATAGCAAAATCATTTATACTTGGATGGTGGGCTGACTTGGCATTCTGATGCTACTGACAGTGTGATTTGTAACCCTAAGTCCCAGATTTTACATGTAGGTATTTCTTAACAGTTAGCTCAGGGGGAAAAAAACCCTATTATTTCTTGAATTCAGTAGCAACGTTGTGAATAGGAAATCCTCAAAAAAATTGGGATGACATTTGAAGAAGCATCTAACATCATGATGAGCAGAGGGAGCAGGTGACTTCCAGATGACAAGGCCATCTCATATGTACAGTACCAAAGTGACAGGGAAAGAGCAATCAAGAAAGGAAAAGAAGAAGCTGTTTCTTTTTAACCTGCATTTTCTTTCAAGTGCTGAGAGGATCTTGAGAAAGGGATGGAAGCCAACAGGAGAGGGTGGCCTACACCGATTTAAATTTCTTTGCTTGGTTGAATTTCCTTGTGAGGTCTCTCTTAAGGGACAGAGTCTGACCTGTGTTTGTTCCATGAAGCCAGAGAGGGCAGCAGTCTGCAGGTACCTTGCCAGTCTCTCTACCCCTGAACTCGCCAGATAGCATGAGTTCAGAGGACGTGGACAAGGGCAGACCTTCCTCTCACACCTCGGGCCTAGCCCTTTGAACACGGAGCACAGTGAGAGGTGGCCTCAGAAATTTATTTGTCCAAGGATCACACTCAAGAAAGGTGACCTGATCAAAGCCTTTGCATAGTCATAACCTGCATAGGGGAACTGACCGAGGGATAGATATATAATACACAGGCCTTCAGACACAGGCATCTAATCAGGAGGTCCAGAAATGGCTCCCTTAGGGTTCAAAGGATTCTGTGCAGTTCCCTTGCACCTTTTAAAGTTGTGCACTGGCTGAGGAACACGGACATGTAGGTTTTGAAATGCAGACCTGCTAGACAGTCCATCAAGAATTTTTTGCTCTATAGAACTACACATGCATTCATTATCCTGGATGTTCTAAAAATGGACAGAGTGCAAGCTCATCTTCTTTTGTTCTTCAGTTTGTATTCTCTCTCTCTCTCTCTCTCTCTCTCTCTCTCTCTCTCTCTCTCTCTCTCAGAAAATGGATATGCAGTAAGGAAAAGGGAAAGATATTAGGATTGGGAGAAAAATTTTCAAGGTAGGTATTTTCCTTACAAAGAAATTTCATTTATCACTGTAAGCAGTTGTTATTACCACCAGCATACTACTACACAGGATTCTAGGTTCAAAAGAGATGTATGTATCATTGTTTCAGCAAAGGAAATTTGGTAACTTTTAGTAAATGCTTATTATGGGATAAGTGTTGTCAGAGGCCAAGAAAAACTGGAAGAATGACAGAATCACAGATCTGTTACTGTAACAGGAAAAATTTCCTTACTAAGAAACCTTTCATTTCATAAGTAAGGGCGGTTCTGCAGCTTGCCAAACATCACAGTTGGGAGAGACAAAATTGGTTGTGGAGTCTAGGTTTTTAGTCTAGAGCCTTTCTCATCTGACCAAAGCCATTCCACAGAAAAGAAAAAGGAGGAGGAAGAAAAGAAGGAGGAGGAGCAGCAGCAGGAGGAAGAGGAGTAGTAGTAGAAGGAGGAGGAGGAGAAGGAGGAAGACGAGGATGAGGAAGGGGAGGGGAGGAGGAAGAGGAGGAGGAAGGAAAGGAGGAATAGGAAGGGGAGGGTGAGGAGGAGGAAGAGGAATGTGGCGGCAAGTAGAAAATATAAAATAGGCTCAGTGAACCAAGGGCCTGTTATGGCTTGGGCATCCCAGTGAATGCAAAGATAAACAAAGGCAGTGAACTATTGTCCAGTCCACCTAATTAGTAGACCATTGCTTAGTCATTGGGTAGACTTGGAAAAATAAGGGAAGTCTGAGACTAACATGCTGCCTGTTCATGAGCTATGGGATGGAAAATGAACACTGCTTAGTTTCTGAAGGGAGGAGGAATGGTGGTCGTCAGACAAGGGAGCAGTATAAGAGTGGAGGGGAATGGGGCTGGAGAGATAATTCAGTTTGTAGAGTGCTTGCCAGGCAAGCACGAGGACTTGAGGTCCATCCCCAGTACAACAACACTAGGCGGTGGCATGCTTACAATTTCATGTGCTGTTTGTAATCCTGGGGCTGGGGAAGTGGAGACAGGCAGAACCCTGGGACTTGCTGGCCAGCCTAGTCAACTTGGGTGATCTCTAGGCCAATGAGAGGCCTGGTCTCAAAAAACAGGGTGGATGGCACCTCCTAAGAAATGACTCTGAAAGTTGTCCTCTGACCTCTGTCTGGCCCTGCGTGTGCACACACAAAAGACAAATACAGGAAGCTATAGCCTGTACAAGGAGAGGTGATTTGAACACTCGAAAGAATTAGGGCTCAAGAAGGTGGATCCTTGAATATTTGCACAGTACTCCTTTATTTCCACAGAAAATTTATACTGCCAGGTCGTTATTCACAGCCTTTCTTGCCTCCGGATCTTCCACAGAACTCTTCACTGTGCTCTCATTCACTCTTATTTCAGTTTTCTCAATAGCTCCCTCATCACAACCACATCTCAAGAAATGCTTGTCTCCTAAGATTTAGCCAGTATAGTCCTCTTTCTTTCTTCTATTATTATTTTAGGACCACGTCCTAGCTAAGTTCTTGAACTCATGGCTTTCCTGTCTCAATCTTCCGATTAGCAGGATAATGGTGGCCAAAACACACAAGTCCCCAGACTGACTTTTGATCCTATGTAACACTGTGCCATGGGGACTTAGGGTCATAACTTCCAAATGGGAACTCCCTGTGTATTTCAGGTGTTTTCCTACCTACTTTACTATCCATGCTGGGAAAACAGGGGCTCTCTGAGATTGTCCCATCTCCCTATCTCCTCAGGATGAATCCGTTTCGATTAGAGATTAGCATCTAGTCTGGATTCAGTTCTCCGTTTCTTAACTTTCTTTTCCTCCTGTACTGCCTACTCTCATCTTCCCTTGAGTCCATGCTTACATAGTCACCAAACTGACCATGTGGCTTCCCTGTTAGATTCCCCCAACTGCACCTTGCCTACCCAGCATGGAGGATTCCCTGGGCAGCCCAACTCCCTAGCCTGTTAAGCCCTACTTGGACAGAACCATGCTCTCTTGACATGTCTTTCTGGTGTCATCTTCCAGTGTCCCCCCACACACTCCATGCTCTGGTCATTCTAAAATGCCATGCTCTGCCTGCCCAGTCAAGGCTTTGCTCCTGACCGCCACTCTGCCACTCCCTGCTGATGACTGTCAGTATCTCCAGACAAAGCCTAACTGAGTTGTGTAGCTTGTCTCACTCTTGTCCCCAGTCTGATGAGGACAAGATGGGTGAGCATCTTGGTTGCTTGCACTGCCTGCTGACTCTTAGCACTTAACACCTTTATACATATTTACTTCTCTGCTCAGAGTTCAGTGGACATGGAGTTCACCTTATTCTCCAGCACTCCAGTCCGCACCGGCAGAATATCATACCAAATGAATATGTGTCTGATGAATGTAGTGGATACGCAGGAAACTTTCCTTGACCAAAGGGCATGGGCGAAATTCTCACCTCGTGGACACCATACCCAAGCCTTAGAGGTCTGACATATTTAACAGTTTGCTGCTGTAATGCAGCATTTAAGAGCCTTTCCTTTTCCTTGGGTTGGCGTAACTCCTTTTAAAAGTGTTCCCACAAGGGTAAGGTCAGCTGGGACACAACCGTGTGGGACTAATTATGGATATCTTTGTGAGAAAAGCTTTAAAATTATGTTTAAAAAGAACTCTTTATTAATAAAATCAATAGGATCTGAACAGGCACATAACAGATATCTAAGTGATAAGAAACTTGTTTGAAATGAGAAATAACCAGTCTAGACCCGCTGGGACCTATCTTTAAGGTTTTCAGTCCATCATCTGAAAGGCCTTTTGGTTCTATAGGAATACACTGGTACATTTATATTCATGTAGACAAGCATTAGGGGGTCATGTTGCTTCTCCATATTACAACATTCTTTGAATTTTGATTTTATCACCATAACCTCTTCTGGGAGGGAAGTACTTTCTCTCAGCTTCTGGTCAGGGGTATGTTTGTCTTCATAGGGACCTAGCTTGCTCTTTTCTTTTTGAGTTTGACACAGAATGAAGTCTTTCTTTCATCTGATGCTGAACTAACATTTGTTACATGTTTAACTTAACCGATTATCTATTTCTAATTTTAAAAACCCACTTTTTAGCCTTTGATTTTTATATACATTTTAATCGAAAAGCCTAATTATGGAAAAAAAACCTTAATTTATATCAGACTTCCTTTCTTCTGTATTTAAATAGGGAAGAAAACGCAAACTCTTCTTTGGTTGAACTGGAAAGTGATATTTCTTATTTTTGAAAAACAAGAAATAAAAGTCAGATTATTTTTATGTGCATACATGATGCGTGTGCATGAGCGCATGTGTGGAGGCCAGAGAAGAACATTGTTGAATTGCCTTCTCCTTCTCCCTTTACAAGGTCTCCAAGTATCAAACTCAGGGCATCAGGCTTGAGCAGAAAACATGTTTACTCATGGAGTCATCCTGATGGCTCAAAGTAGTGCTTGCTTACATCAGCATCTCTCTCTCTCTCTCTCTCCTCCCCCATCCCAGGCCTCTCTCCTCATCATCTCTCTCTTGTGTGTCCCCAGTTCAGATTCTCAGGTTGGAATTTAAGTCTAAGAAATCTGCTTGAGATGCATGAGCAGGTGGGTTTACAAGATGCAGTAGTAAGGACGGATGCAGGGATGCTGTGATGGAGGATGCATGTGGGTGACGCCCCAGACCTCTGATCTCTTGCTTAGGGTGGTCCTTTCTTGATCTTAGGTCAGAGTCCAGAAGACAAGTGTAATGCCTTACTGGGTCAACATCTATATGCTCTAGACATCTGGAAATGACCCGTGGGCCCAGACATAAGAGGCTTTCTCTACCTGCAACACTTCGCTGGGGGAAACTGAAGGGTGAGCAGGGAGGAATGAGGCTTCTACACAGGCTTTCATGATAGCATCTCAGGACCGAGTTGGAGAAGGATGCACCATTTCAGGAAATTCCCAACTGTCAACCTTTGGCTCTGCAACACTGGGAAGGGGAAGCCATCCTGGTCTGCCTGCATGAGAATCTCCTCTTCTCAGACATCCTTTAGAGTAGTGAGTCGGTGTCTTGGTCTTTGGGCAAATTATCTGATGGTTGCTTTGCAAGGGAAGCTGATGAGGTGCCGTACGGTAAAGCTATCAGAGCACCTATCCAAAGTAGAGAGAAGGAGTCCAGATATAGAGGAGGTTGAATTACTCATTTTGAGCCATTATGGAGCAATTTAGCACCTTGAGAGCATTCATTTGCTAAGTGGATCGTACTGGAGGGGATAACATAGCTCTGCTGCAGTGGACACGCTGGGGCTGATGCACCAGATTCTGAAAAAAACTGGTTACTGGTTTTGCTCATTTTTTTTTTTTTTTTGTAAAATCTAGACTGCTGAAAGGAGTTGGAATAAATCGAATATTGATGAAAATATTGCCTATATCGTGTTTATAGGTGAATGCTTGAAGTGGCCTGTGGCTGCTTTCATCAGCTACCCACATAGTTCTCACTGATTCCTGGGATGCTCATTTTGGTTAAAAGAAGACAGATTCAGATACTTATACCCAACTGTTGGACTGAAGTTGGGGACCCCTGTGGAGGAATTAGAGGGAGGATTGAATGAGCCAAGGAGGAGGGTGATCCCATAGGAAGACCAGCAGTCTCAACTAACATGAACCCCTGCCCAGAGACTGAGCCACCAACCAGGTAGCCTATATGAGCTGGTCCAAGGCCCCTGACACATAGACAGCAGAGGACTGCCTGGTCTGGCCTCAGTGGGAGAAGATATGCCTAATACTTGAGGCCCCAGGGAAGGGGATTCTTTGCGGGGGGGGGGGGCCCTATCAGAGGCAAGGAGGAGGGGGAATGGGATGCCAGGAGGGGGGCAATGGCTGGAATGTAAATAAATAAAATAATTAATAATAAAAAAGAAGTAAGGCAAACCTATCAGAGAATCAAACAAAACAGATAACAATGAAAAGCAGTGTCAGGATTTCCCCACAATTTTCAGCGATCTGCGGATGAGACTGCTTCTAAGTCAGCCCTGAGTTCCTAAATGTTGTCTCCACAACGGAAGAAAGATATGGGGAATACGGAAGGGAGCCTGAGGGCCAGTGTAAATGCATATTTGTTAAACGGGGACGTAGTTTTTAACGTAATTTCTGGACATAAATAACAATGACTTGTGGCATGTCAGGTGCTTTTCAAAGGAGGGGTTATCCTGGGTTCTGTCCGGTGGAAGTTTCCTTTCATCAACTCCTGCATCAGTGGTGGCCAGAGGGACTGCTGTGTAGGAACACACCACTGTCCGGATTCTAGCCGATTCGGTGTCAGCAAGCAAAGGACGCATCTTTCCTAATTCGGAATAATTACCTTTGAGTTTTCCTCCTCGATCTGGGCCTTCTGAATACTGTTTTTGGATTTGAAAGTGCCCTAAGGGTACCATAGCCAGCTTTGCATCTATACCCAGCTCTTCTCTGAGGTCCCTTTCCCCCTCTATTCTCCTAGGGTATCAGAATAGGTGGGGGAGGGCGCGTTGTGGGTCTGTGCCATGGGCACAGAGTTAGGTTCATTATAAAGAAATGGCTCGGAAGCTCATTCTGAAATTGCAGAGCGTGAATGAGGGTCAATAAAGAACCCAAATGAGGAGCTGGAGACCCATCTATACCTACATAAACGGGGAAAAGCTGAAACTCATTTATTTGCTCTGTAAATCTGAATATAGCTCACAAAAGATCACACTCGGCTCCACAAATACACAGCTCCAAATAATCAAAGTCCCAGGACGGGAAAGTTGTCACTAACCCGCTGGTGAGCGTGGGCACATCAGCTAGAATCCATAGCTTTTCCCTACGCTGTCTAGTTCCCCCTGAAGAAGCGCCTCTAGATATGCCCAAACCCTTTGTATTTCATGTGGGCAAGCAAGCAGAGAGCTGGGAAATGCCATTTACTAGTAAATAATTTATTCCATCGCCCAATTCCATACGCTGGATTTGCTTCTGTGTGCATTCAAGTGTAAGAACGATGGCTTTACTTTGGGCATGAGCTTTTTAAATAATACATTTTTAGCAGGTGAGATCTTTGTGGTCTCTCTGGAATTACTTTAACTAAGAAATGAGAGTACAGGGCAATTGTTTTTAAAGATTAAGACGTGGTGGTTGTCAGGTGTGGTGGTGCGTCCCTTTAATCCCCCAGCACACCAGAGGCAGAGACAGGCAGATTTCTGAGTTTGAGGCCAACCTGGTCTGGGGAGCAAGTTCCTGCTTGGGCAGCTGGATTACATAAAGAAATAATGAGAGAGAGAGAGAGAAAGAGAGAAAGAGAGAGAGAGAGAGGAGAGAGAGAGAGAGAGAGAGAGAGAGAGAGAGAGAGAGAGAGAGAGAGAGAGAGAGAGACACTAAGACACTGACTAAGATACATAACTAGGGTTATCATTATTATCAGTGTATGCACAGTCACAAAGTCTGCCTTTTTCTTCTGACCATCAAATTAGGAGAGGAGGAGGTCAGAGGCAACCACCTGTATATAATTATTCATCTCCTGAGACATATGAGATCCCAAAGCTGAGCGAAAGCCACCAGACACTGGATTCTAGCAGCCTGTCTTAAAGTACCAGATACTTTTTAAAGGAGTCCTAATAGGGACGACACAGTCACAGGTGCCCTGGAGAGAAAATGTCGCAGGTCTATTGTTTTTGACCCGAAGGCTCTGGTGTTTAAGTGAGCACCTACCTACCCCAAATTAGAGTAACTTGCCTAACTTATTGGGTGCTGATAAGAACTGCAAGCTGGGAATTGGGAATCACACCCCCAAATCCCAGTCCTCTCTTATACCAGGTACACTGTGTATACTGAACTTATATTTGAATGGAGAACGGTTTGCTTTCCTTTAAGGTTTTTTTTTTTTTTTTAGAATAATTTTGTAACTTTATTTATGTATAGAAACCTTGGCAGTGCATATTTAACCCAGTTTAGTGGTAAGTTCTTCATCCATTGTCTTGTCAGGATTGTTAATGCAAAGCACAGATTAAGGACTGAGAGCTTCCCCTCCCCAGGGGCGACTGATCTCATTGTACCTGTCCTTGTAATTGGTCCTATGGCTCCCATCAGCTTAGCCAGAGCACCCTCGACTTCCGAGTTACCCCACGTGAGGGCAACAATGGTACATGCCTTCCTGTGGACCAGGTGCCCCAGCCTGGGCTTTCCCTTGATGATGCAGTAGGGAGCCCCATATCTTTCATCACAGGGCAGGCAGGAAGACCACCAGCTCAATGGGGTCTACATCATGGGCAATCACCACCAGCTGAGCCTTCTCTACCAAGGTGGTCACTGTATTGAGTCCTGTTTGAAGGTTGGGCAGTCTCTTAGTTGGGACATCCCCTTTGTCAGCAGCTTTCTTCTCAGCACGGGCCAGTAGCCTTTGCTTCTTCTCCTGCTTTGTCTCTGGCCTGTACTTGTTAAGCAGTAGTTTGCTGGTCCAGAGCTTGGGCTAACTGGTTAATGGCAGGAGGTAGTACTTTGAGCCACTTACCGAGGAAGCCCCCCTTGCCTTATGTACTGGAAACATTCGGGAAGCAAGTGAGCTCTCTTTCGGGCAGTGTGTCCTGTCTAATGCTGAAGCCCTTAGGCCTTTGCTCAAAGAGGATTCACCACCTTTTGGCCCCCTGTTTCTTCACAAGGACAGGGCCACCTCCATCCTTTAGACATCATGCTCGGCTAGAGCAGAACTTCCTTATGAATTTTCTTTTGTTCTCTGCCTCGCAGGAAAGGAGTCCAGAGCCTATCACTGTTTGGCAAGCAATCTTTCAATGAGTTTATCTCTAGCCCCTGATTTGATGGGACAGGGCCTTGCTACCTAGTTTAAGCTGCCCTTAAACTTTTTGGTGTACCCCTGACTGGCCTCAAATTCCCATTCCTCCTACTTCTGCCTCCTGATTTTGGATATTATGAAACTATACCACAACAACCGGCTATATATACAGTTCTGTGGCCCTCGCTCCCTAAAAGCAGTATTTCAGGATAAAACACTTCTGGTAGGAAATCTTTACTTTTTCTCATTCAATTATCCAAGCAACGAGATCAAATGAGGAAGGTCTTATTTTATGAAGAAGACGACAGTGAGCAAACACCTGCGATTGGGTAAACATCAAAAGATGGACGAGAAAAATGTGAAATATTGACATTTCCAGTATTAATGATCGGTGCAGGGGTTTGCACCACCCCAGAGAGCAAGAGCTCATGTATACACTAGTTTTCCAAAGGCACTTTGGGGAGAGTCAGTTCCAGATCTCACGAGACTCTGCTCCATCGTGAATATCCACCCAACTACATCACTGGCTTGTGCCTCCGATCTTTCTTCAATGAAAAGCTACGAAGGATGCTCTGTATGAATGTAACACTCCATGCGCTGCGGGAGCCCCAGAGACAGCAGCTTGCGTTAAAATAAAAAATTTCCCCCATTTTCTTTGTACTCACACCAGGACTGCAACCTTGCTAGTGGCACACTCAAGTTTGTACCATCAACAAAAAAATAATCAGATGAAAACATGCCCGGCATGGAATCTGAACTTGCTCTCCTTTGGAATGTCTCTGGCAGGAGCTATGGCAACTCTCTTTCTACAGTAGGCAGATTGATTGATTCCAGGTCTTCCATCTGTTTCTATTCGATAAAAGCTTTAACTTCAAGCCTTTTTTTAGATACTAGGCTAGCTGATAATCTGGCCGTAAAGAAATGGGGATTTGGATTGAAAGCTGCCATTTCTTTTGTGTAAGGTATTTATGCCGAACGATGATTATAGACCACCGACCAGCTTAAGGGACTGGTGTGGTGAAAGTCACAGAAAACAGGTTTCTCAGTTGGCAATGATCCCCTCCTCCCCCCCCCCCCCGTTACAATCTTCTTGTGGTTTTGGTAAAACCCCAGCCATTGTCAAACCCATCAAACCCCTTCTTTATGAACTTACCAAGTGTCTTTCTAACATCTGAGTTGGATACATGGTACTAAAAAAATATGAATATTTCCGAGACATCAGTTCGCTTGTAACTGCAAAAGCAGAGGGAGTCCCGAGGAGCTAGCTCTCTATAGGTAATAAGGCAGAGGGTCTGAAACCTACAAGTTCAAGTTGCCCATATGCAGCTTGTTAGAACAAGCTGTCAAGAGGAAGATGAAGGGTTAACATGGCCAAGACTGAGACTCTGAGGAAGGTGAGTAAGAAGGCCTGTCCTTGGGTATGTAACAAGAATGCTAGAAAGATGAGGGACTGGACTCTAGGGTAGTAATTGCAGGCTGGCTGGCTCCCAGAGTCCCCTGAGGAACACACGAAGGACACACACCATTGTTCTTTCTTATCTCTTTGTTTCCAACGCAGTAGCTAACTTTGATAGACTAAATGCTAAGTAAGGATGGCTGCTAACAAGAAGAGACCATCCTAGACTATGCCATAGACAAGCAGCTAAATACAAAGCAACAGCAAAAGACTGCTGCTCTATCTCGGTGGCTGGGATAGAGTTAACTTTGCCATGGAAACGCTCCAGGCTGATCATGTAAATGTGAGAACACTTGAGACACCTGCGGGATTGGAGGATGGTAACACTGGTCAAGAGACAAGAGACAAGAACAGCTAGCAGACAGCCAAGGTCAAGGCTGGAGTTTTCGATGGGTCCTCAGGAAACCACCCTGGCAGCTCCCAGTTTCCAGTCACCACACGGAGCACCGAGCAGTGTCACTTTCTGGACCCAACAAGGACATGTTCAAAAATGGCCCACAGAGCAGAGCTTGAGTCTTAGGCAGTACTGGGAACTTAGCCTCTATTTTCTCTCCCAGCTTTCAACTACAATGAAACCCCACCCGAGGCGCCACCATCGCAGAGGAGCTTCTAATGAGGACAGCTCTCCTGCCCAGACCCATCTAACGGGCTGCGCTCTCTCTCCGTGCCTTCTCCGACTCTGGCAACAGAGCCCGCTATCACTTTGAAAGCCCTGCAAAGGAAGTGGCTTCCATTAACTTCCAATTTATTCCTTTCCTATTGCGATTCTGAAATGAGGAAAGAGGAATGCTAAGGACAGAATTTTAATGTAATTCTTCAATTGAAAAGGTTTGTTCCTCTGACAAAATCATGCTGCTGGAGAACATGCGCTTTATTAAAAGGGGACCTGTCAGAAAGAAAAGCCACTCCAACTACAGGGGGAACAAAGCCTTCTGCAGCGGATCCGCTCCAGAGCGGCTGTATGAAAAATATTTGTGTTCGGGATGCCTTTTCTAGTGACTTCTGTTGTGATTTTAGACGTGTGTTCTTGGAGAAGAGACTTCTGCTTCAGCATGTCACTGTGAAAAAAATCACACTAAGGGACTCAAAATTTTCACCGCAAGCACCAGTTTGAATTTGTCAGCGCGTCTTGTCGGTGCACCTTACTGCGCATGTGCAGTGTTAGTCAAGTGAACCAGCAGTCGGGAATGACTTCACACACACCCACACACACACCATAAAATATACAACAGCTCATTTTCATCTTCGCTCTCCCTGACCTCATGAAAATGTGACCAGGATGCAAATTGCCTGGGCCACTTCTCCACACAAATGCTCCGGCTACATCTGCCCCTTCTACAATTTCAAAATGGTGGCCAACGGTCCCGATGTGCATTTGGTTGCAAAGTCCTTCAAAGTGTGGCCTGCCTTCTCCAATAACTGATTATGGGAAGCTAAGCCCTCTATTTGATAAGAATAACATTTGCAGTGCCGAGGTAACCAGCTGAGTTCATTGTAAATGATTTTCAAAGTGTTTTTTCCCCTTAAGTGGAAGGTTCGGCCGCAGTCAGCTTTTTATCAGCCTGGCAAATCTGAACCCAGAGGGGTTAGGCCTAAAACTAAAGCTGCAGATTGTCCTTTGAAAGGTCTGTCGCTAATCTGCTAAGTGTACTTGGAGCAAAATGTCAGTTCCCGAGGAGAGGTAAATTTACCATGGAGCTAAATGAAATTTAATCTCTGAGGCTTTTCACATGTATGGGTCTCTTCCAGGGCTCTGCATCTAATTTTCATAATTTTGGCTTTTTTTTTTTTTCCAAAGAGGGATCTAAAAATTACAGACACTTTAGGACCTCAATAATATAGTTCCTAAGCATGTAGTATTATTACGGACTCTATTGTGATATCAATATTTTTATAATCGGGGTGAAAATTTCGTATACTTACTCAAAAAATGTTGTCCATCCAGTTTCGTCACTTTTGGTGGCTAAAAGCCCACTGTTGCCATGGTAAGTAAACAAAACCAGTTCCAGGCCCTGAGCGGTCATGCTTTTCAGACACCCGTTGGTGCCTATGGTCAACCATATCACCTGGTTATCGGGAGACACCACCCGCACTGGCATCCGATTCGGATCCCTTCGGATTCGGAGGGTGTTGCCATTGCTGTCGGTTACAGCAGTGACGTCATTGTCGTTGCTGTAACTAAAATTATACAGGTAGTCACCCGTGACCAGGCTCACGGTATACTGGTGAGTACCGTTGATGTCAAAGATGTAGAGCTCTTGATCAGTTGGAGAGGCAACTTCGTAAAAGTTCATGGAGTTCAGTAAAGGTTTATTCTTTGAAACGGCCCGGATCCTGATATTTCCCAGATCTGCAATGTACAGTGTGCCATCTGGCGAGGCGGCCAGGGAGGACGGCGCATTGAGTTTGGCATCTTTGGCGTAGCCGTCTCCGCTTTGGTAGCAGTCACAGTTGGCGTCGTTCTTGCAGTCACATTCCGAAGGTATCCCAGCCACTAAGGAGATCTCCCCGTCTGTGGTGACCTGCCTTATTCGGTTGATCTTCTTCTCATCAGTTTCCGTGATGTAAAGGACCCCGCTGTAGGACACAGCAATGGCCGTGGCTGACTCCAGGGTGGTCTGAACCGCGTGCTTCCCCACCGGGTATTCCACTCCAGGGACCTGACAGTGCATGGGCCGCCCGGCAGCGATGCGGACCTGACGGTTTTCAGTGATCTGTAAAACTACGTTATTATCCAGGACGTAGATGGAGTTATCCATGGGGTTGATCGCGAGGTCAGTGGGCCATTCCAGACGCACCTTAAGAAAGAAATAACTTGGTTAGTCAGCTACTGAGCTGCAGTTAATTTGCTAGAAGAGCAAATTAGACCATTCAGAGAAGTTAGCCTTAATTTGATAAACTGAAAAGTGTTTTCATTTCAATATCCATGGTCAAACAAACCTAAAAACTTGGAGTGGAGATGAATATAGGACATAACATCTTATTTAAAGATGCAGTGGGAGCCTGGAAAGATTTGCTGGTTTTGAGACAGCAAATGCACTTCTACGCAGTGAGTCAGTTATTGCTGAGATATGAACACATATGCTCCTTTTAGTAATAGCAGCCAAATGCCAGGGCTTCCTAGGTTATGAATACATTAGTGTTCCATTGTGTTCTCAATCAGGCCAATAGTTAAGTTCCTAATTCTAAATATAAGCCCCTTGGGACTAATCATAGTGTGTTTTCTCTTGTACTCAAGGAGCCCGTGCAATCAAAAGATTAGGGATTTAAGCTGTTTTGTTCTTTTTGGAGTATCTGCATGCTGCTACGTTAGTGGGATTTTATTACACAGGCTTAGCATTTCTTAGAGCTAATTGTTCCGTCTTTCACCGAATTCATCAAAATGCAGACTCACAGAAGACTATACGTTTAAACAGAACAGTTGTATCCTAGCCACTCCTATCCCCGAGAGACGGAACTTAACATGGCGGTACCACTGGCTACCTGAGACAGATCATTGACAGAGCAAATGAAGTCCCTCAGAAGCAAGACAGAAAGCTCAGCTTAGCATAGTACCTGGCTGATATGCATGCTAGTATCACAAGTTAAAGGTCGGGCTGACGTGAGGTCGTTGGAGCCCAGGAGAGTTGATATGATTCCATTTTGATCAACCTTTCTGATCATGGTCCCATCAACAAAGTAGATCAGTCCGTTCTTATCGATCGCCATTCCTTTATCGACGAGAAGTAAGTGTTACTATTTTTTTTTCATTATTAATTTTGGTTAAACCCTTAGGCCTACTGACAAATTCAAAGCTTATCCCTGGTAATAAAATGAATGTTAGGTAAGATTGCTGATTGTAAAATCTTAAGAAAAGATAGGGGGAAAAAACCTCCCACACAGGCATTTACAATTCAACTACATTTATATAAAGAAACAAAACAAAGAATCCAAACCTCCAAGGGTCTCGATCAAGTTTAAGAACTTCCTAGGTATGGAACCTGTATGCTTCAGATACGAAATAACGTCTACAGTCCCAAGGTAGGCCGTGCATTAGAGAGACAGGCTTAGATTCTATTAGAGTCGTGACACTCTTCCCAACAAAGACGGAACCGAGCCGAGGTTAGTGTTTAGCTGGCCTTCTTACAGTGAAATCTGCCATTATGAATAATTCAGTATAGCAAATATTTTTTTTCCAGCCCGGGCTCACACAATCCTCCCTGGTTATAATGAAAATCAAAAAGTTTCCGAACCGAACGGCATTGTAACGGATGGGCGTGATACTTGAACGAGAGTCAATCTTGACTCCTTTAAAGCTTTTATTGCACAGGACTTTTAGCCCATTACCTCCCCAAATTCCTCATAGCAAGCAGTTTTTCCCATGGCATAGAGACAAAAGTTGAACAGCTCCAAAGTGGGTAAGGGCTACCAGGGTTGCTTAGCGATGGTTTGTACAGAGGCCTGGGACTTATTCACAACAAGGAAATTCCAGGACAATGAAGGAATCTGGAGTTTAATAGGACGTGACATGAATGATAGAGTGTGGCTTCGGTCTTTGAAAAGTTGGGCCAAAAAAAAAAATTGTACGACCAGTTCTGTCTTTAAGAAGTCCAAACTCTTACATTTACCGTAAAAAAAAAAAAAAAAAAAATCAAGTTAGTTAGCTTCTAGCAGTTACATACCAGATGGCTTTTAAAACAGTAGATGTGATGCAGCTTTCTAGAACATGGTGATAAAATGTTAGGCTCAGCATTAAACAATCAGGTACGAGGTGCATTTTATATATAAGGATACAATGATTTAATATAAACATATAAATGTAATAAAATATAGAAAGGAAAGGAGGAAAGCTGATACATTCAAGTACCTTTGGGACTCATGAGCGTTGCTTCCACAGCCTTGCCTCCATCCCCACACCTGGCCTCGTCAAAGGGAAGGCACTGTTCCCCGGTCCCTGCTACCACTTCAGCGTTTTTAGTCAGGTCTTTGGCTCCTGTGAGTGATTTCGGCCGATAGATTCTGCGGGTGTTAGTATCAGAGACGTACAAATCTCCGGTGACTGGGTCCGTAGCCAGGTAGTATCTGTGAGCTGGGTTGCTACTGTAAAAAAAATTCATATGCAAATATTAGGTGAGAGCCACTCCTTGTACGCAGAGGGAGATGAAAAGGGAGATAAAACACAGCCCGGGTTCCAGTGCTTATGAACTGGAGCCCAATGCCACAGGCTAGACCAAGACCAGGGCCAGTGATAATGACATAAGAGGCTGTGATGCGATCTGAGGTAGCAAGTCTCTGATGTGAGGTATGTTTGAGTCTGTGATATTTTTCTTTCTGACTTGATGTTGTGGACTCAACAACTTACTGTCAGCCATGATTTCAATGTAATTATTATTATGTTGTATGTTTTACATGTATGGACGTTTTGCCTGTGAGTATGTGTGTGTGTACCACATGCATGCCTGGTGCCACAGGAGGCCAGAAGAGGGCATCAGATCCCTGGAACTTGAGTGGCAGACTGTTGGGAGCTGCCCCGAAGATGAGCAATTAAAGCTGGGTCCTCTGAGAGAACAAGGATTCTTAAATGTGGAGTCAACTGTCCAGTTCCTAGTCACAGCCATTCTTAAAAACAATAACTCTGGAGTTATGCTGGAGCCTAAAACAAGGAAGCAAATTCTCTCCATTCCCCCCAAGCCCCAGTGGACAGATGAAGTTTACTCCAGGGACCTCTCTGGCACCTTCCTCACTGACCGAATAGATGACCTGCTTCGTGACTGCTGTTAGGAATCGTCACTTCACTTTTGCTATAAAACCACAAAAAATGCTACCTTGCAAAGGTAGCATCGTGACTGCTCTGTCACAACCCAGAAAAGCAAATGGTGCTGAGACAATGTCTGTCCAGAACTATGGGGTAAGTGGCATTCCAAGGCAGAACACAGTCTCTGAACACTGCTTTCTTAGGAATGTGACTTTCAGATCGGGTACAAATATGGTTGTTCTGGAAAAGACTAAAGCAGTTTGAATTACTTGGTTTTTCAGGGAGGATGGTAAATACTAAATAATATGTATCTTTTGATAATGAACTTGGTATTTATTTTCTCTCTCCATCTTGCCCCCCCCCCCTTCTGTCTTCCTTCCATCTCTTCACAGTCAGAAACACAAAGAGTCACACTCTTATTTACCCTGGTTTTGTATCTGAACATCTGTGAGATTGTGTCTCTTGGAAATGTCAGAGATGGCATACATGAAGTCTCATCAACATGGCTGCCTGAGCATGGCCGGAACAGGGATGGTATCAACACACATGCTAACATAGCATGGGAGAAGCTCGTGAGGCCTCAGGCCTACACAGAGCACTACAGGGAGCTAAAGAAGGCTGAGATCAGGAGAAATAATGATCTTCCCAGGGAAGACCACACCAATTGATTACACACACACACACACACACACACACACACACACACACACCTACCACCACTACCACCACCACCAATTAAAGAAACAGAAACCATTGATTTCTAAGAACGCAAGGGAGGAATTCATATGAATTTGGAGGGTAGAAAGAGAGGAGGGGAATGATGTAATTATATTATAACCTCAAAAATTATTATAAACATGGAGTATAAGCCTAGCGTGAGCATTTGAATTATAAAAGTGGCACAGTAGGTTTTTTTTTATTACTATGTTAAACTGTTATGAGACAATTCTCATTTGTTAAAGTTCTTTTTAGTTAGTTTTTCGTGCACATGTGTGTATGGTATGTGTGTGTGTATTGACGTGGGGTGCCGCCTTCTAATGTCTGCCTCTGCGGCTTTATTTATTTAAGCTTAGAAAGTCAGCTAAAAGAGCTGCCTAGGGAGGTCCTGAGACCCACCTGCCTCTGTTCCGAGTTTCCAGAGGTCCACGCATGTACAAATGCGGCCAGTTTTCACGTGGGTGCTGGCGGTTTCATCCTAGGCTCCCCTGCCGTCATCCTGAGCAGTATTACTTATGGCACCGCCCCCAGTCCCTTGGTTTTTATGAGTGGTGAATGTGTGCACTTTAGTCCAAGAGGTTTTTCTTACAATAGCAGGTTATAATTTCTACTAGTGTTGCTCCCACTGGTAGGGGAGCATAGAGGACACACTCGGCAAGATATTCTTAATATTTGCTCTTGTCCTGTCTCCTGTGACATTTCAATATGTCTTTCATAATGCTATAAGGTCTGATTTGCTTCCTGAAAATGTTAGGGGGAAAACATCTCAGAATGTGAATAGATTCAAGTTTGCTTACTTCTGCTGGTGCATCAGCAATTTGGAATACACTAAAGCATTAGAGTGATGTCCTGGCTCATCTTAAGATGTCTGTTAGTTGTTTCAAGGGCAATTCTAGCAAGGTTATAATTATGTATACTTTTTGATTATGTCCTTTGTTTTGATACATTAGATTTTGGCTATCTGAGTGTTGGCAGCCTACTTTCTAGCCATAGGCCATGAAATTTCTTGGTGCAAAACCAATGCACGTTCAAGGCAAGAGCTGGACTTTGATTGACACCACTATCATTTACTTGGGTGGCAATGTCACATGTCCGTGGGGCTGGGGAGTTGGGGTTAGATCTGCAGTATAATGAATGCATCTCCTACCTTCCTCAACACACAGGTGCTTCATTTTCTATTTTTTCTTGAGACATGGTCTCCTATAACCTAGGTTGGCCTTGAACTCACAAAGTAGCCAACCTGGCTACAAACTCATTGTCTACCTCCCTCTGCTCCTGCTGTGCTGGGATTACAGTTTGCATCGGGGTCCTGCAGACACAGACACTTTCTAATCAAACAGCACAGCTTTATCTGATGAGTGTAAGGCTCACTGTGCACATGATTCTATTGTCTAGAGCAGCGTGGGCGAGCTCATAGTCCGAGAGTGGAGGCGCAGCATCAGCTGGCAAAAGACAGCGATTCCTCAGACCCTAGCGTCACATAGGTGGGAAACATCTCTACAGAGCTTCTAAAATAGAACAAAAATGATACCAGCATTGACATGACAGCATGGATGGGGGAAATTTACAAGGTCCAACACCTAGATGAAGAGTTACAGGCAACCAACGGAGGGAGGAAGTGGGGAAGGGGGTAGGGGGAAGGGGGGAGAGGAAGGGAGAGTACGAATATATCAGTTCTCTTTGTGGATGAGCTCTCTGATAGGTTATCTAATCCCGAGTGGTCAGCTCTAAACACATGTACACATGAGCCACTGTATGGACTCAGCACACACAAAAACACACACATGCATACATATATACATAATAATAATAATAATGAAGTCACAAATTTGAGGGAGCACAGGACTGGTAGGCGGGAGATATAGAAATTATATAAATATAGCATTCATGTATAAAACTATAAAACCAAAATGAAATAAAAGCCCTCTCCCCAAAACAGGATAAAAGTGAGTTTGGAAATTTTTAGTTGACAGACAGATGACAGAGGATTTCTGAATCACATACACAAGAGGAGTTTGACTCGAGATCATTTGACTTTAAGTCTGAAGAGTTCCCTGACAGGGGGCACTAGAAGCTGTTCTCTAGTGGCCCAGAGGTCATGGGGGGGGGGGGCTGGCGTTTTGGTACAGAGGGGCTGTGAGAGTCAGGTGACATGTGTGTCTAGTATGTAATCCATGGTCACGCTGACTGGAAGCTGTCTACAGTTGGTCACAAGGCACAGGGATTTACAAAGACCATGTTTGGGGGGAAACATGTTCAACAGTAGAAGCACAGAGCATTTCTCTGAGATTGTCTAAGATTTTGCTGTTTCAAAAGGGCTTAAAATGACAGTTGTGACTGATAGCAAAAAGCAAGAAAGTGAACTCAAGCCGACATCTTCTGTATACCCCGCCCCTCAATTCTGAACTTATCCAGGATGACCCAGAAGCCAGTTATCAAGGCATCTTCCCTATAGCCTTGTCAATTAGACACAGATCCAGAGGCGAGTGCAGGCTGGTTACACTCATTTATTTTCTCGTAATTCAGCCGTCTTAGATGAGGGAGACACTTGCGGAGAATGGCTCAGAGAACACACACTATTTAACACTTTTTCCTTTTCACTTGGAAACTGTGCCACAGCTCTGAGCACACAAAGCAATAGAAGAAGCATAACAATGTCTGTCTATGTAGAAAAGCAACACTGCCTATTTCATGTTAACCAGAAGACTGGGTGACTGTAAACTGGGATCGCTTACAAATTTTAACTTGGAATTTAAGGAATCTGAACAGGGATAAGACAAAATTTACTCTCTTACTAAAGTAGTAAACATGGGGCAGGTGTATGTGTGTGTGTGATGTTTAGAATATCAAATAGAGTCCCATTTTATAATCATTCTAGTATTACCACTTAAGTAAAACATCAAATGATAACTGAATATAACTAAATATAACTAAGGAATGTTATTTTATAGACTATTTTAGAAGTACTTAAGAACTTGGCATGATAGCATCCTATTTGAATCTTTAAGCAATAAGACTGTCTTAATAGTCTTGGCCAGTATTTTTATTATGGTTTCCATTAGTATAATTAAGGACAGTTTATGGTGTGGAGGTATAGGAAGAGGACCGGAAGCAGATATTCTATATGCACTGAGTTGTCTACAATTGACAGTGCCATTCCTCTATATAGAATTAGGCACATTGTGTGATTTCCTTTCTTCCTACCACTTGCTCCTGAGTCACTCATGACTGCTCTGCCACACAGGAAAGAGAGGCTTAATGAAAGCCAGGCTAGCCAACAGGAAGACATTTCTGACAGGCATTCATTTCCTTCCGCCATTCTTTCCTTTAAAAAGTCTTTCTTCTTGCACTGAGGATCGATAGGAGGGCTTCACCCATACAGGGCAAGCGCTCTTCTGCTGAGCCACCCCCAAGCCTTTTATCCATTTTTACCTCTGAGGGGGCCTCAGTGACTGACCCAGGCTGACCTTAAACTTGTGCTGCTCCGGACTCCACCTCCTGGGATTACAGGCCTGTGTCCCTGGGCTTGGAAATAATATTATAAAAATAAGGAAGCTCTAATGAATTTAAATATGATCTTTCTCAGGTCATTTCAGATAGTTATTAAACACACATTAATCTCATCTATGATGTTGTTATCTATTTTGTACATTTTCCTACACTTTGGCTTTTCCTTTCTTCTGCTCTCTTTGTAGGCATTGGTGGCTGTAAATTTACAGTGATCTGATCTGGTGCCTCAGCCTCCCAAGTGCTGGGGTTGGAGGCAAGTGCCCCTGGGTGAGGCTCTCTCTCATCTTTCTAACTACACAGAAGGTACAACCTCTCCACTGTTAGGCTTCCTAAGGCTGACTTCACCGCTAAGCCTTCTCTTAGGTATGCTGACACTCATGGTCTGGGGCATCAACTTCCTGAGTGATCTTACCACACACATGAATATTCCTAAAAGGTCATTCTGAACATGCCACTTGTTCATGACCCTAAACTATCTCCCCACTCTGAGCCATTTATTTTCAGCGAGCTCAAAGAGGCCCTCAGCCAGCCAACCCTAACTAGCTTCACCCTGCTACCCACACAAATTCCTGCTTTATTTGGGCAGGTCTGGCAACTCTTGGAATATCTTGCTTACTTTGTCTCAGACCCCAGTATCTTTATTTACTCTCTACCATTTTCCCGTCCTGTGAATGTCTTTCTTCTTGCTTCTGATCAAACAGATTTTATTTTTAGATCTAGCTCAAATATCAACACTTTCTGGAAACTTCCTTACTATGCCGGGATTACCTAGTTTTGTTTTCTGCCAAGAACCATGTTCACAGGATAGTTGTATACGTCATGCCACGTTAAAAAAATAATACTGATAATGTCAATTGGTTACACATATGTCTAGTTTGTTATTATATGTGAGCTTGTCTGAGAGCTTTGTCTTAGATTATTACCATTCCTCAAAGCATCTGGCATGTGGGGACCAATTATTTAATACTGTTAGTTTTAATGTTCATGAGTGGCAATTCACAACCCAAAGGTCCTGCCTGGGTGGCATAGAAAGGAAACGTAGTAGCTCAAATGTGGTCAGGATGACACACAGAGGAAGTGACAGAGGACTAGGCGAAGGGGAATACAGGAAGTGTCATAGCCTAGTGCCATGATTGACTTCATATTCTATGACCGTATGTATAACAACACAAGTCCAAACAGAGAGTCTCTTTTCAGAGATGACAGATGTAGGTAACTTGCAAATGACTGTGGAATAAGTCTAGGCTTTTGTGCATTTGTAGGAAGTCTCCCTATAGAATCCTAGCCATGGGGAACATATTAAAAATGGTACAGGGGAAAGAACATGCACACGAGAGGGGTTCAAATCTCTGCTTCACGTTTCTTAGTTGTGTATCCTGGGATGGGATGTAATGCCTTCCAGCCTCCATTACCTCATGTGTAACCTGAGGGATTACTGTGCGGCTCTCTAATAACATACAAAAAGCATCTGGCTCGGTGCCTGGCATCTAATGGGCCAGCTTGTTAAAAGGCAGGCTTTCCTAGTCTTTTCTGTATCGCCTGCAGCGTATTCACATGCCGCTCGCTGTCTGTCTTTCCTCTTCTTTCCATAGCTACTGAGAAAACAAGCAGAAAAGTGTTGATATTCTGCCTTGGCTTCTCAAAGTATGCTCGGCGTTCAGGGGAGATTCGGTGTTAATCTTTAGCATGTGGACTGGGCCATTTAGTTGAAAGTGTAAGATCAATACAGAATCTTAGGGAAGGGTCCTGGGACCATGCCTGGGTATTCTGATCTGCAACAGTTATATCTGTCGGCAGGACACCACTTTTCGCTAGTTGTCAGTCTCTACAATGGTTTCAGTGAGTTATATTGACCTACTCATCTAAGATATCTGATGTAAAATATCACTGCCTTTTTAATATATTAGATATTTTAATGGTCAAACTAGATCTGGCATGTCTAACCCTGGCTTTGACTAGCTTTTGTTTAAAGCACTTTAAAGCTGCTTCTGTATTTTTCCCTCCTGTCTTTAAAGAGTGGCTGCTAGAAAAGTATTCTGACAAGGTTTCACTGTATGTAACCTCTTCAGGCAAGCATACACATCAATGAGATATGAAAACTTTTGGGCTGACGGTACTCTGTATTCATCTTTAGCTTTGAAGAGAGCCTTTTTCCTCATAATAATGACACACACACATACCAAAAAAACCAAAACATCAACAACAACAACCCCCCCAAAAAAACCCTCCATTGCTTCTTGAACCTAGTAACTCTTCTAATTTGGGAAAATTAGAAATTACAGGCCAAGAAGAACATAGGGAGTGATATAGAGGAGGAAACCTTTCCAAGCTCAGCAGTATGTTCATATTGATCAGACAGATATTTAAGTTTATAAAATTTGCCAGGTGGTAGTGGTGCATGCCTTTAATCCCAGCACTAGGGAGGCAGAGGCAGGCATCTTTCTGAGTGAGGCCAGCCTGAGCTACAGAGTTAGTTCAAGGACAGCCAGGAATATAGAGAAACCCTGTCTCAAAACAACAAACAAACAAACAAAAATTTTAGCATAGTACAATATTTTCAGATTATTTTTCTCAAATTGTTTCCCAAACCGAAACAGCTTTGTGCCCAATAAGACATGATCTGTCCTGGGTACTGGTCAAATTATCCTACTTCTTCAAACTTTGCTGTGTTTCAAATTTCGTTCTGTTTCAGAAGGCTTAGGTTACATTAAGTCAGTAACTGAACATTGGAATTCTCTGTGACAAGACTTTTCTAAAAAAAAATGAACCAACTTGAAAATAATTTCTAAAATTCTATCACACAATATATTTTGCAGTAAGTTATGTAATTGTCCAATTAGGCAGTTTTAATTCCTTAGATGTTCTGTGATTCTGAGTTTCCTCTTAAGATGGTGTTATTAAAAAACAATTTCAGAGAGTCACATTGAAACATAAAAAAGGACATTGGAAAATATGCAAGAACCTTTAAGCAGGGTGCTTACCTATGTCTAAAATCTTTATTTCTTGGTGGAAGCAGATAAAAGAAAGGTAGACAAAGAAAGCAGAGTTAGAAAAGGCTTCTGAAATATAATGAGATCAATAGTGGGCTTTAATTACTTGTATGGAAAATTGCAAGCTGAGAAAACACTGGTAATGAACTTTGTAGGCAAAATCTTATCAAACTGCTGTCAGGGCTGCTGGTGGATTCTGACAATCACACTTAAATCATGACAAAGGCATGCTGTTTTTACTATCTGCATCCCGGCTAATGAACGGGCTGACCCAACGGAATGTCCAGCATTCCTGTTCATTTTCTATTATCACACCTCGGTTCAGCCACTGTGAAATAAAGATGGATTCCTGTATCCTGTGCTGCGTATTTATCCTATGGAAAACTGAAATGATTAAAAATACATGTGGCTTTACCTTCCAGTTCATAGAAAGACCACTGGGAGGATGAGTAAGCTGTTTTCCGTAGCAGACTGCTTTCTGTATATTGCTGACCTTCTATCTCCACTTAAGGACTAAGTTCTTTCTAGAGGGAGTTTTAAAAACGGTAGGGTGTACGCTTAAATAAATAAATCAGTGTATCACATCTGACTTCATTTTTAAGGGTATGATGATTGTCTCTGAAGAAGGACCCCAATAGAGGAGAGACATACCTTAGTTCTAAAACGCTTGTCACATTCCCAGATGGGAATATCCGCCGGACATAATTGAAATCCCCTACGTATAGACTGCCGTCGATCCCACAGGCAAGCGCCACTGGTGCCAGGAGCTTGTTCCCGTCAGCTTGACCATTGCAACTTGGGCATGAGATGCTACGCCTCCGACCATTACCCATGATGCTGCTGACCACCGGAGGCTGCTGAGAGATGAACTGATTTTCTCCATTTCCTTTGTATAGTATACCTGAAAGACAGTTCATGTTTCCTTTGATGAAAGTGGGCGACAAAAAGCAAACAGGTCCCCTAGAAATCTTAGCACAGTGCGGGGGCCTTTCTGACCTAGAACTAGAAACTTTACAGTTCTTATGAAAATACCTCTATCTACAACCTAATATAAGATATCACATGACAAACCACATTATGGTACATTTCAAAAGGACTATTTGTTATGAAGGGAAAGACTGGAGAGGAACAAACGGCTAAGAAGAGGAATTCAAAACCCCAACCCTTAATACCAGTGATTCTCAATCTTGGCTACACGAGGAACAGTCTGGAATGCTGTAACAAATACTGAGGGCTGGTCCTTACCTCAAGAGATTCTGATTTAATTGGTCTGGGTGCAGCCTTAGCGTTTAGATTTTTAAAAACTCTCCAGGTGATCTTAATGTGCAACCGAGTTTGAGAGCCATGCTCTACATAATATTCTTTAGGGAACAGAAAGTTTGTCTAATTGTTAATCAATGTGGAAAATATTACAAATTAACCTGATTAATAAAATGTACCCTGGGATTATGAGTTTCTTATGAATTTACAATGAGTTTTTTTAAAGATAAAAAGTACTTTATGGAAACACAGTTAGAAAGTATTTATTTATAGGCACCCTGAGAGCAAGACTACAATGTATCACTGAGCCAGAACCCTGGCCTATGGAGGCCTATTTTTAACTCCACCATACTGCCAATGGTATGGTTCACATTTATGTGATGTAAATTACACACACACACACACACACACACACACACACACACACACACATGCACAATGAAACTGATGCAGAAAGCAAATTCGTTATTCAAACTGAACTCTGCTTTAAGGTCTGAAAGTGTCAATAATTTTACAAAGATAAAAACACCAGTCTGCTCATTAGTGGGCTTTGCTGAAAATGTGAGACCAAAAAATTCCCAAGGAATATTCAATATTTTCCTAGTAAGAAGCTAGATTTGAATTGGGATTTAATTTTTGGTTCACTCTGTTGTTACCACGTGCAGATCAATGGCTTGAGTCTGTTATCCACTGGCTTGTCAGCTGCTCCTGTCACATGAATATTTTATGATACTCCTCACTGTATTATTATCTGTATAAACCACTTGCTGCTCTGACTTTAGAGCAGTGTGTATTGTATTTATTGGGCTTTCTACGCTTCAAGGTAGTTCTCAGAGCTAATGACCATGCTTCGTAGCAGACAGACCGTTAAAAGAATAATCTTGCGGAAGGTACAAACAGAAAACTCGAGACCATGATTTTTCCTCCACTTTGGGATAATCTGAAAGTGAAGAAGTGATCAGAATAATTGCGTTCCCCTTATAGCTCAGTACATTTTAGGCGCACTTTGTGATTACTATTTTTTTTTTAATGCCTTGCTATTTAGGTGATGTAATAATCATGGCCAATTTACATAAAGAAATCAGGGATGATAAAACAGGTTTATTCAAATTTAAGGGAAAATAATTTAAATAAGCCTGGATCATAACAAGAGATGAGATGCTTTTTGCCTTGAATATTCAAAGACGACACGGATGATACCTAAGATTTCTTCTTTCTGTGATTACATTATTTGACAATTATGGAAGTATAATTTCCTGGGAGAGTTGGTTCTGCATTTTTTATGGGAAGAGAGCCCTGAGTCAGACTAGTGTTCTCCTGCATCTGATTTATGCAACTGCTTCGGATGACTGGTCCTTCCTTTCTCCTCCAGTTCAGCACAGCAAAAGGGTTAGCATTGTCCGGTTTGTTTCCCTGTTCCAGGAGGCTTGCACAAACACCTGTGGCCCCTCGGTCTGTGTCTCCTTTGTCTCTATCTATAACTCATCCGGCTTGACACAGTTACCAATCACTTTGTTTATTCAATTAGACACGTGTCACTTTGGACAGTTACCACTTGTCAGACTGTTCTTGGATACAATTGGAAATTGCCATCAGTTCACCACGGGACTTAGGTGACCTCACATTTTAAAGTAACAGATTTTAGAACAAAACAGGTTTTTGAAAGACAGAAAATTTGGCAGTTCACTTTATAAATCTGACCTGGTACTTTAATAAAACACCTCCTATATATTATTCTTGTTTAGAATATGCATGTTTTTATATATTTATATTGTTTAACCGCATACAATATTATATATTTGCTAATCTTTCTGAACGCTATTATCGAGTAAGCGAATAGTGTTGAGTCTCTGGAGTCCTGCTGGGGTTGGATGCCTATGTTCTCCCTATGGCTTTACAGTCCCTTGAAGGAATCTTGTTGCCAACTGGTTAGGCATTTTACACTGTATTTTCACGATCACTAAAACAAACCTAGGACAGTGTTCCCCAAGGTTTGTGAAGGACTCATGCAGGGATATGGGAAGACGTAGAAAATATATGAAATACAATTTTAAATAATTTAAACAGGAGCAGCTCCAAGCATGGTTGGCACATGCCTATGCATTTTGAATGACCACGATTCAGCTTAGTGTTACTCACAGGACAGACTGAGCTCACTACCATTTCAAGCAACACTGATGGCTCAAGGGAAGTTGGGAGTTAACATATGGCATGTTCTCCCTGGTTGGGAGTCCCGTTTTCTTCTTTTTTTCAAGTTTTCTCGATAACGCCAAGCTGTCTAAGTAGCCAAGGACGGTCCTGATCCTCTGCTCCTCCTGCCTTCGCCTCTTCCCAAGAACTAGAATTGCAGGGGTGTGCCACCAAGCCTTGTTTACGTGCTGATGTGGATACAACGCAGGGCTTTGTGCACGCTAGCCAACCACTCTCGCACACAAGTTACACCCCTGCATTTATAATGTATGTGCTGTGTGGTGCTCGAAATGGGTTCTGTTCCCAGCCTTCTGGAATGACCAGGATACACGGGAAAGGAAGAGAGCTAAACACTTAAACTGGTAAAGGCGTGAGGAGTAGTTATTTCTGCTTTATTTTTCTTCTTGGGTGATCTACTTTTATCCTTTGCTATCTCCTCTCGGCAAGGCAAGGGCATTTTCAAATACTGACTTGGAAATGGTGACCCAGTATACTTGGAAAGCCAAGATATAGCTTCCCAATACTCTTATTTTCAAAGACAGAACAAACATCGAAGAAACATCACTCCAAATGTGACCATCTATCATGAGCATTTAATGGTGTGACCGTCTCAATTCAACATTCTAAATCTTCCCAAAAGTCAAAAGGGATGCTACTGAGTAAACACGGGACATTTCCTCTAGCTATTCCTGATAGCAGAGACTGTCAGTGTGAGAAGACTTAAGACCGGTTAGAGCTCGTAGCCTTATGACCCTGATTTATAACTGAGCATCTTTGGGTGCTCTGATGTGGAAGCATGGGTAAGCATGAGAATAGAATGTTGGAAACACGGTAGGGGCAACGGAATTCCTTCCCACCGGAGCCAGTTTGTGCGTGAGGGGAAGGCTCATACTCTGCAGTTTGGTTTGTGATGTCAGGTCTTTTACTTTTTCTCTCAAATTATTCATTTATATTTCTCCTCATATTCACAGAATCAAGCTACAGTATTTTTGAGTAAGAGATTTTTTTTCCTTTCCTTTTTCTTTTTCAATACAGAACTTGTTGCGGGGAGACACAACGAGACACTTGGACAGATTAATTGTCAAGAATCTACTGGAAATCTCTTGGTAAAGTCCCGTGGATTTTTATCTTGGCTTACGATAAATCACACTGCTGCCAGTTTTGGTAGCTCTCTCTAAAGCCACTCCCTCCCCCCCCCCTTTTTTTTGGCACACACTGCTGTGTAGAATTGGGCACTCACAGATGAATTTGTAGGGATTCATTCATACAGACAGAGCAATTTTACCAAAGTCAGGGGATTTACTCTCCACTGGGGAAAGTACTGTAACAACCACCACAGGGACACTGTAAAATTCAGTAGGAGAATCACATAATTCCAAGGCTTTTATGGTCTTCCAATAATCTCTTTATCATTATTTTGCTCTACTAATTCCAATCCTATGGTGTTCAGAGGATAAAAAGCTGTGGTAGCATCATCAGAGTGAGGATGGGCAACTGTAATTGTGAGCAAGAACCTACCGTTCTGAACGTCCAGTACATGGTGCTTGTCCAACGTCCAGCCGCCCATGTTCGAGGCATCCAACTCGTAGCCTTGCAAAACGGCAGTCCTCTTTTCCCACAGAGTCAGGTCCAAGCACGACTCATACTCGTATCCGACGGACACTGGAAGTGAGGCAAACCACAGCTCATCCTCTCAGCCGGACAGGAATAGGAAGTTGTTTTATGACTTGGAGGGAAACTCACATTCATGCTCTGAGTTAATAGGTCTCCTCATTTATTAAGCAGTTCGTTTTTATGTATGGAGATTTGAGCATATGGGAGGTAAAACCAAACAACTCCAAATGCTATCTTATACTGATTTTATAGACATCAAGCCCACCATCACCATTAGTCTTACAAGGGATTCTTAGACAATATTAAGTTCAGATTGGGAAACTAGTTAACTAGCTATAACAAGTTAGTAGCACATTTGAGTTAAACAAAACCAACAAAAAATAATTAGTTCTGTAAATAATCCAAACTGTTTAGTTCTTAAGAACTTTCACTATGGAAAATATTTATGGTAGGTATTTACACATTAATTGTGAATTATTACCAAGTCACAATTAAAAAAACTTTATAAGAGTTCACCGTGAACCAAGGATTGGCAACTGACTGGTGAGTTACCAATTAAAATCTAAATTACATACTTTTTTTGAAGAACCCCCAAAAAGCTACTTTCAAGTAAAGTCGAAGCTATAATATCCAACTAAAGGTTTCTTTTAGTTGTTGATGTCCTGGCCAGAGCTTGAAGCTACACTTGACATGTCCTGCTCTGATGCCCAGTCATTCAGCGAAACAAGTGACTTGGTGTTTCCCTATTGTCCTCCCAATGGCCCTCTGAGCAGAGGAGCTGAAATAATTCTTGGATCCCAATTTTGTTAAGGCTTCTGCTAAACATTTCGATCGAAACCCTCTCATGGTCACATACAGCAAACATCAAAATGATGATAAAAGCTACAGAGGTCAGGTCATAAAGGGAGGAGGAGAATACATAGAAAAGGCTACTGCAGGAAAAGAAAGAAAGAAAGAAAGAAAGAAAGAAAGAAAGAAAGAAAGAAAGGAAGGAAGGAAGGAAGGAAGGAAGGAAGGAAGGAAGGAAGGTGAAAACAGTAACCAGGAGAAAGGACACAGGATCCTGAGATTTGAAAGCTGGCTCCATGGAAACGCTAATGCAATAGCGTCCTCTCCTCCTATGCAATACATTCCTTCCTCCATGGTGGATCAAACACAACCGGGCTGTGACTTCCCTAGATGAAATTGCAGCTACCAAATTTGCTTATCTCACTTAACTTGCTATAGATTCCTGATAATTTCTTTATAATTCTGACTTGACTCCATGTTTTTTTCTTCAGTGCAGAGGGGATGGGATATTCATGAAACTTACCAACTGCCTCTGACAGGCCGTAGACTTTCTGATTATATGCGTCCGTCTTATCCCAGATGAACGTGTAGGCCAAGTTTGGCGAGGCAGGAAACCACTTCTGGAAGAGTCTCCCAACCACAGCCACCATCAGATGGACCTTCATGAGGTTAAACGGTATGACGGCCTGGGTCATGGTGATCTTAAGAACTGATTTGTACCCTGCCGCTCTGGAACTCAGGTAGGAAAGTTTCAAATCTGTTCCTGGAATTGTGGTTTCTTCATGCAGGACCTACGTTTGAGAAAAGCACAAGCTCTTAACTGGGATCGTGGATGCCTAACTCAAGAAGATACAGTGAGCAGGACCCAGCAGAGCACCTAAAATAAGACACAGCAGGCTTGCTATTCACAAGTAACATCTGAGCTGTTTCCAAATCATTCCAAAACAATGCCACTACCAGCCTAATGCTCTCTTCCAGAAAGCTTCTTGTGATTTATGCAGAGTTAATCACATCCTTCAACTGTTGTACCCTGACTTGGAGATCTTTAGTTACAGTAGATTTTGACTAATGCATCTTCTATTCCGGTCACTTGGAGAAGAGAGCTGACATTTGTACAGTGGTCACCTCAGAGCAGAGATGTGTCATTAGCTGGTCCCTTAGAGGCTAAGCCTAAGTAAGTCTATGGCCTCATTAGCTTACCTGGGTCACTGTTGGAAAGATAGGAATGACAGCGAGGAGCACAGATGCATCTGGGTTAAACTGTAGCTGATTTCAGACACATGTTGGGAGGTAATGTAACAACAGCGTATCCTTATAATTACATATTGAACCACAATGAACTGCATTAAAACCACTGAGTTTTAATAATATGGTAAGTGAGCTAATGTCTTAGAGCCATGTGCATTATTCTCCCAGAGAGTAACTACAATGCACATGTAAGATAAAACATATTTCTGATTTCTGACTGCAAAAAGCGACTTTTATCCATGTAAGGCTGCCTTAATGATACATCACATGCATTTTAACCCTATGCTTAGCTGCCCATGTGAACAGCTCAATGGAAGGTAACAAATTTATGGGGGTGAAAGATACCATATATCCAAATTGTAATCTAACCATTTTGAAATACATTGGGGAGTATATAAAAAAAATTTAAAGCATTTTCCAAGTAATTCTTTCTCCTAATGTTCTTATTAGTTTCATAACTAACAGTAGATCTCTGTAGGTTTATCATGTGTACTGTAATGTGTAAGGCTGCCTTTGTTAAGAACTTGTGCCTATCTCACCACTAAAAATGCTTCTTTCTTCAGCAGACGAATACTGTGCTGGTTTGTATGTGCTCAGCCCAGGAGTGGCACTATTAGAAGGAGTAGGCGTGGCCTTGGTGGAGTAGGCGTGTCATTGTGGGTATGGGCTTTAAGACCCTCATCCTAGCTGCCTGGAAGTCAGTCTTCCACTAACAGCCTTCAGATGAAGATGTAGAACTCTCAGTTCTTCCTGCATCATGCCTGCCTGGATGCTGCCATGTTCCTACCTTGATGATAATGGACTGAACCTCTAAACCTGTAAGCCAGCCCCAATGAAATGTTGTCCTTGTAAGAGTTGTGTTGGTCATGGTGTCTGCTCACAGCAGTAAACCCTCACTAAGAGTTGTGTTGGTCACGGTGTCTGCTCACAGCAGTAAACCCTCACTAAGAGTTGTGTTGGTCATGGTGTCTGCTCACAGCAGTAAACCCTCACTAAGAGTTGTGTTGGTCATGGTGTCTGCTCACAGCAGTGAACCCTCACTAAGACGCCACATATGGAATTCAAACAAAGAACCTTGGCTGAGACCAACAAATTCTACTACGAACGAGATGGCATTCCTTTTGTGTTTTAATATTAGATATTTTCTTTATTTACATTTCAGATGTTATCTACTTTCCTGGTTTTCCATCCGAAAACCCCCTATCCCATTTCTCTCCCACTGCTCACCAACCCACCCACTCTTGCTTCCCTGTCCTGGTATTCCCCTACACTGGGACATCAAGCCTTCACAGGACCAAGAATCTCTCCTCTCATTGATGACTGACAAGGCCATCCTCTGCTACACATTATGCGACTGGAGCCATGGGTCCCTTCACGTGAGAGATGGCATTCCTAAATGCTAGTATATATCAATATATACACTAATCACTTAGTCATGAATGACTGCCTTTCCTGAGATAAAAATATTGGAATAGAGGCTCCGTGTCCCCTACACCTCTCGTGCAACACATCGAGGAATGGTGGACCCGGATTTGCCATCCATCTCCCCATTTGAATTTCTGAAGTCAAATTCTAGGCTTGTGGTCATGGCTATTTGACTGTATAAACAAACACACAGCTGCAAGTTGGCACAAAGGAACGGACTAAAGTAACTCCCACTTGGGTCTGTAAGGCAGCAGCTGGCACAAAGAGGAAGAGAGGTGAGGTAACAGACCATAAAGGCACAACTCTAAAGTGTCAGGTTAACACAGCCAAGGTCTGCATTAAATCTGCCAATTGGATTCAGTCCTTGAGGCATCTTGAGGAAGACCGTTTATGAACACACTAAGCTTTTCTAGTTTCCACTCCATCTACTCAGAAACTCTTTGAAGCCCCCCTACTCCTAAGAAAATCAGGGGATCTAATGCTGATGGACCTTTTATAAGGGGACAGGATGGAGAGCAGACAACCTAAAGTTGTGATAGGATGAAATGTTAATGCATTCGTTTGAAAAACAGACTTCTGCATCATGAGTGGCCCAGAAAAATACAACATATTTCCTCTTAATTTCCTTTCAAAATAATTTCCCATACATTTGATAGTCTTCCTACTTGCAAGGGAATTGATTAATAACCACTTCCTGTGACCTGCTAGGACTTACTACTCTATTTCAAAATATCATGTTATTCTTAATTTTAATAACCGATTATTGTCTCTGTCATCATTAACCTACTTCCATGGAACAAATATCTGTAATTTAGTTCATTAGAGTGTGCATTTCTCCTATGTAATTGAACTTTACCGTGTCATATTTTATTACTTAGGAAATATAAATCCTGCCAAAACGGGGAAGATATATCCTTAAGCCCACTTGCACCAGCTACATCATTTGTGAGCTCCAATCTGGATGCTTTAAGCACTCAGAAGCTACACGCACAGTTTGACCCTCTGTATCTGTCTACTGTTTCCTTGATGCTATTTCTGCCCTTTTTCATAGCTAAGCGCACCTGCTACCTGAGCTCTGGCCACACAGACATGCAAATAAAGCCAACAGGAGTCTGCTCACGACTTCTGTCTCCTGTCAGCTATCTTGTGCCTTGGATTAGCCAGATCCTTGCTTCCATACTGCCTAAGGAGTTCAAAGTTCCTTCAGACTGGGACTTTTCTTCTGTCTCTTTCCTCTCTTATTTAAATTCTTGTCCTGTTTTTGATGATGATGATGGTGATGATGATGGTGACCTGTTTTACATTTACCCATTTATCTCCTGTCTGGGTGGGGTGGGTGGGTTGTGAATGCAGGTTGGGGGACGATCTCAGGGAGTTGGTTCTTTTCTTCTGCCAGGTGGGTGTTGGGGATCAAATGCAGGCTGTCAGCTTTGCTCAATGATCCATCCCACCAATTTCTATCCATGTCGTTGGCTACTATGCTGCTGTCACTCATTTCTCCACATGACTGCTACCCTCTTCTCTCTCCAGTCTCATCACTCTGTGGAGATAGTCCCCTCAGCAGTGCTGCTTCTGGCTTACTCAGGGACTGCCCTCTGTCTTGAACTTGCCACTGTTCATTCAGATATTTACTGCACTATAGTGACAGGGTTTGTGTCCTGGTCGTCTTTAAATCCTCCTTGGGTACTCCGTACATCACACCTACTGTGTGAATGACTTGCAAAAAGACTACATCCATTCATGGACTTGTTGCTTATTTGAAACACATTGCTGTGGGTAGATCTCGCTAGAAATCTGTCAACCTCTGGACAGATATTGCTTCTGAGTAAGGCTATTATAGAACTAAGAAGTTATGAGTTACCAGGTGGACCCGGAGAAGGAAGTATCAAATCGAATCACAGTGAAGTTCCCAAGCATCCCCTCAGAGTTGACTTGGATGTTAAAATCTCCATAATGTCATTTCCACAGAGTGTCTGCCAGGAGAGCCTTTTTATAACCTCTACGTCTCTGTCTAGCCTCTTGCCATCTCTGTCTGCACTTCCTCACCTCATCCATGTTACAAGTGCATCTGTGAGCCAGACCCCCAAGATTCCTACCCTTAATGTCAACCACACCCTGGACTCACCTGCAACGTATCCACTGACCAGTGCCGCCTTGGCAGAGAGATCTCTTCCAGCTAACACAATATAGGATTCCCACTTCCACCCACTTTACCCTGCTTCGGATGTCTAACAAGCCTTATCCTAAGTTGAAGCGTATTAAGGGTTCAGTTTCTTCCCTCTTTGGTTGTTAAGCTCGCAGAGACCAAGTACTCTGACTGCTTTACCACTGGTCCCCACTTATGACTGCTATAGAACAAGCACTTCAAACATGCTTGATGAATGAATGTGACAATGCTGGTGTGTGTGTTTGCACTTTAAAGATTATGCTATTATTTATTATTGTTGCTGTTAGTATTATTATTATTATAGTACTGAGATTAAACCTATTATTATTATTATTGTTATTATTTTTATTGATGTGGTACTGAGGATTGAACCTAAGAATCACACATGCTAGGCAAGTTCTTTATCAACGAGCAATGTTCCCAGCCCCCTTTACTACTGACATGGCTGCTGGAAACTGAATTCTGGGTCACAGGGAGAACAGCTAATGCTCTTTAGCAGCTGAGGCATCTCTCTGGCCCCATCTACTTTTTATTTTGAAACAAGGTCTCACTAGGTTGTCCAAAGGTGGCTTTGAATTCATTCCGTAGCCTGGGAAAGCCTTGAACCTGAAACGCTCCAAGCTCAGCCTCCTGAATATCTGGAGTTACAGGCCTGCACCATTGGCCTGGTTTTGAACCACATCGTCTTACTCTGCATTTCAGAAGAACATTCATTACTGTTGTACCTAATGCCCTGCCTTTAAGATCTGAAAGTTATTTCAGACACAGGGGAAGGAAACCACCTCTAGGTGTTTCAGTAGATAAATTGAATATTTAACATGACTGGTTCTTTAAAAGTTAGACAGTTTATTCCCATGGAGACTAGAGCATTAAGAGATAAATTATTAGACTTTAAAATGTGATAACTAAGTTTTTTAGATAACACCTTTAGAAAGTTAATGTTTCTTGTCAAGTCACCTTTTCCAAGATATGTTTTTTCACTCTAGGACACACATCACATGTTACAGAAGTAGGATGGCACCAGAATCCTGGAAGTGTTGAAGATTATTCTTTGCAAGCCACGACTGGAGATGCTCCCATGTGATGATGCTGCCCGCCCGCTGTAACAGCTTACCTGTGTCTCGGGGATGATGGGGCTGTCCTCAGGGGAAGACCTGAAGAAGGTGGATAACGGTGATGACACAATGATGGGACTTGGCCTCACAAAGCCACTGAGGTCACAGCTGGGAATGTCGTTCTCCTCTTTCTTCATGACAAGGGTATCCATCACATAAAAGACATTCCAGGGAATCCACACAGTGTGGTACTGTGTGAGGAACGGGGAACGCTCGAATACCAAAGTCAGAGAAGCGCCACCATTTGCCACCAAGTCAAACCTAAGAACGGACAAGATGCACTTAGTATGACTAAGTTAGTGAGCCGCCACCTTACAATGACCAATGCTTTCCTCAAGTTAAAATGATTCACAAATAATCTTTCCTCCTAATTTTGATATGAAATAGTTTCCATCTCTGCTCAAGTGGAATTACATAGCAAGCATTTAACCGTCCTTTCTCTAGTCACCGAGCCGTCTATTTGCCTTTCCCTAACTTCCTATCTATTCTTTGGAACCATCTAAACTCAGTTGCAGACAGTAAGAAACATCTCCAATAAATATTCAACACAATTCTTCAAAGACAAAAAACATTCTCTGACAGGACCACAGTATTCTATCACGCCTCAGAAAACGGGATGAACTTTTATGGCAAATGAATACATGACTCTCAGTCTCTGCTTCCTGCACTGTCCTGGGTTTTTAGAGTCTGAGAGTTGTTGCCTTTCTATTAAAAAAGACAATACAACAAGACGGGTGATGGGTGGACGCCCAGCCTCATGCTGAGAATCCGTCCCATGGAGACAGCAGGATGCAGCAGACTCACATTCCATCCTGGCGGGTAATGGTATACCCATATTCTGAGTAGTGTAAAAACGACACGTTGACGCCAATAAGTGGGGTTCCATCAGCTGTTAGTACTTGGCCTCTGATGACGGACGCAAGGCTGTGGGAAAAGTACAAGAGACTGAATGAATCTCTGTCTTCCCTGGCCAACATTATCATGATTTATAGAGAAGTCAAGCCAAAGGTAAAAATATCATAAACAATCAAGAGCTATCAAAAAAAAAAGAAAAGAAAAAAAAGAAAAAAAAGCAGATCTGAAATAGCCCCGAGACCGTCTTCCTTTAAATTCAGTGTAATTTATTTTTCTAAATGCCTGGTGTTCACCCCGAGTTTTAATTTGCTGCAATCTATTTATTTTGGAGCATTATCAAGACTAGTAATTTTAAAAATTATAAGTGATTCTCTTCCCGCCCCCCCCCCATATGGCATATATATGACTTCTAGAAGAAAAGTATCCTTTCCAATGAATTCCGGGGCAATCTGTAAATCTGCTGGGACCACAAAGTACAAGATTTAAGTGGGCAATGAGAAACACGTGTGCAGCAGCTTCTAAGCTGCTGCTGGGGCTCGGTGCATGATTGCCGTCAATGACTGCAGACCCAGGAGTTCTGCGTAAATCATCTGCCTCTGCTCAGCGAGACGCGAGACACCTGCTTTCAGTTTCTGGTTGATTTTCAGGTCATTACCGCTCTGTAAAACACCAGTCAAACAGCTTATGCAACCTTACTGCCATGCCGTTAGCAGCTCCATTACATTAATTCATAATTATTTAGTGAGCCCAGCTTTAACAAAAAAAAAAAGAAGAAGTGCACTTCTCTTTGCCTTTTGGGGTCTTTTCATCATGCTTTCTGAAATGTTTCCAACTGGGCTCAAAAAAAAATCAGCTGGTTAAATGAAGATTTATTGACTCCTTAACGGGGTGTCCTGTTAAGTCTCAGGTATTGAAATTGACAAAGTATGTGAACAGTGTCAAAAATGCTCAAAATGGGAAGTTTGATGAAGAATTTTGCAAAAAAGGGGAAAAAAACCCCACATATAAGCAGTTTTCTCAAACACACCCATCAGCATTTCACACAAAGCCTGCAGAACTGTTCTCAAGACCCTTATGAGGAAAGCAAGCATTAACCTCTTATTGAACGGACTTTCTCCAGGGAGCACGTGGGTGCTATCCGATCCAATCAGGAAACTGATTCGGTCATAGAAGGACTTGGCAGCTTGCTGAGATGGTGTCTGAAGGCTTTGGCTAATGATATCCTGAGGATCAGGCAAGCCACGACAGTAGGGCTGGTTTTGGCAGGAGCTCTGGAGGCAGCAATCAGGATCCATGCAGTCGATGAGTCCGTCTGCAGAGGAAACAGCACACCGGTTAGCCGGCTAGCCGGATCTGCTCCGTGTGCCACGCACAGCGTGGGGTGACTTGTGTCTACTGGCGGGTTTGTTTCATGTCAGTTAATTTGCCACTGTGTATCTGATGGCTATCTCTGCGAGGCATCCTTTTGGAAGCCCGATGAAATACAGACATTGCACTCGAATCTGCTTTTACAGAAAGTAAAGGGCGAGACTGAGAACGGTTGAAAGTAATCCTGTTTAACGTTTATTCCCAGTGAGGAATGTGCATTACTGATGAGTACACCTTACTAGCAGGAAGGAATCAAGACGAGTTGTAAACACAATTATTGAAGCTGTCTATGTTTTAGAGAAATGCCCCAGGAGTTCCCATACTAGGCACACAGAGAAAACAGACAGGGATCCGTGTACGTTGAAGCTCTAAAATTGGGAAAAGGACTGCAAAGGGAGAGATGTGAAGAAGCCATCACGAACACGCTAACATAAAGCGGGTGAGTTTAGCCAGCCATCTCCCATAGAAACAGTTCTCCTAAGAAGGGTAAATGACATTCTAGCAGGGAGTAAGGCATTTCTCAAATTGATTTCTTTCTTTACTACCCCTAAAATGTAGTATTATTAAAACAACAACAACAACAACAACAACAACAACAAAATAGCAAATGTAAATTAGTCATGATCATGGAGGTTATAATAATGTCTACCATGGAAGCTGGACCTACGATATTCGTGACATAAAGGAGCACGGGTACAGTCACCAATGTCTTCGCTAAGAATATTACAAAGGAACACTTGGTGGTTCACAGTCACGTGCCACATGACACATTTCTGTTAACAAGGAGCTACACGCAAGTCAGTGGTCTCAAAAGACCTAGCGCTGCTGCCTGCTAGTGCGACCTGCTTGCCCAGTGCGCTGCCAGTCACAGAAAACTGGGCTGCAAGGAAAATGCCATCAAGTACATAGCATTTAATAGTGGTAATAAATGATTATGCTGCGGGTTTATCATTTGTTCTATGACATCATTTGCCATCTCTTCAGAGTATGTTCTGTCTGGTGCAATAAAAGGGCTATTTTAAATCACATGCCTTGTTATGACAACAGAGGTTTCTCATGTCTCAGGATCCCCTCTCTTTAACATTAGGTAACCAGGATAAGCGAACGCTTCAGAGGTCTGGAGCAGTGATCAAATGGTCCGGTGATGCAGGTCTTGGAATGCATCTCGGGCCTGAATATATTCTGCATGAGGCTTATCACCACCCATGTGATATGCGAGTGGCTGTCAGTCACTGCCATGTCCCCCACCCCCCAAGCCCATAGTCTGATCACCAGTTAAATACATAAAACTGGACCTCTTGGTAACTGTATCTCTTAAAATAGATTAATGAAGCCAGGCGTGGTGGCACATGCCTTTAATCCCAGCACTCGGGAGGCAGAGGCAGGCGGATTTCTGAGTTCGAGGCCAGCCTGGTCTACAAAGTGAGTTCCAGGACAGCCAAGGCTACACAGAGAAACCCTGTCTCGAAAAAAACCAAAAAAAAAAAAAAAAAAAAAAAGATTAATGAAAACTAGTGTGAAGACATCAAACATTCTTGAGTAACTGACAAGACAGTTTGTAGCTACTTTACCAGCAAGGAGCAGGGGATCTTATGGAAAATCCAGATGAAAAAATATTTAGATGATGCCTATATTTTATTTATACAAGTTAAAAAAAAAACCCTATGGTATTTAAAAGGTATCCTAAAGTTTATTTGCTTTATACTATACTCAGTTTGCCCTTTCCTTATCTGATGGCAAACCGAGACAGGAGGTAACAGTGCTGATAAGCTGACAGGATGGCTCAGTGGGTAAACATGCCTGCCACCACGGTGTGTGTCTGACCTGAGTCTGATCTCCAGCACCCACATGGTGGAATGAGAGAACTGACTCCCGAAAGCTGTGCTCTGACCTTCCCATGCCTGCTGTAGTACATGCATATTCTTCACAATAAATAAAAAACATACTACATTTTCTCTTAACAAAAGAAATAGATGAAATGTTCAGTCCTGGAGGAGGTGACCAGTAACCCAGGAGAGGTAAGAGTCGTGAGATGCACGGGGTAGGACCCTTAGTCACTGTGTCTGCCTGAAGGAGAACAGAGATCTTCTGTTTACTTTAGTCACTCCTGCCCTTCCTTGAATCTTCCTTGATATTTAGCTTCTCCAGCTCTCAGATCATGCGCATACGCACTCACACTCCCTTCATCGTGGTCCCGAAATTTCAGGGACTAAAAGTGTCAGGGTGACTTCAGGAACTATGTGAACAGAGAGCCTCTGCCTCTCTGGCCCTGACGTCCGCTGGGATGAAACATAAGGTTTTGGAGTAAGGATGGCTGCAGCCATATTTCTGCCACCACAGGACCTATCTGGCAACTGGTTTGTTCTAGAATAAGCAGAGTCAAAGGCTTTAGCAAAACCCAGCAGGCCATAAACACAGTGGCTGGCCAGCCTCCTTGGGGTCTTTTAGTAAACTGCCCTTGGCCTTCTAGAAGCTAAGGCATTCCTTTTTACTTGAAAGTCAATTTGGGTTGGATGTTTTTGTAATCCCTTGAAACTGGAAGAAGCTGAGCTCATCCACAGACAGCAGCTAAAATTCTCTCTGTTACTTCCTTTAAAATCGGGGGGAAGTGAGTTCAATAGGGGCGTACCTGACATATGTTTATGATGCTGGTCTCTTCTTACATAAGCATTTTAAAGGACCGTGATAATTTTTATACACATACGAGTGAATGGTTCTGAATTTCTGATGAGAGATATTACGTATTTTTCTTTATAGGTGCCACATTTCTGTAGATAGTGCATATTCTGAAGGTCACGGGTTAGTGGCTATTTGGAGCAGAGCACTTATTTCCTTAACAAACTCTAAAACCACGTGTTAAGATAATCAAATGAAACTGAGCTCTGAAATTTCATGTAAATTCATCAAAAATATTTCTTTCCTACTGAAAAAAGCCATAAAGATGACAAAAATGTATAAATATTTTTTGATATTTCTAATGGGAGAAAGATGAGGCTGTGCTGAGGCCTTATTCTTCATGAGGATATATTATAATAATAATATGATAAGTTTTTTTTCCCTCTACCTCTCTTGGAATAGAAGCATAGATTTCAAGACCTAGTTCTCTCAAGCAGTAGATGATTAACCTATTGCTTCTATGCCATTTTTGGCTTCAAAATCAAAATAAAACAACCCCTGAAAACCAACTTTAACCATTAAGTGGTGGTCTATGACTGTATGTAGAGTTTCTGTGGGCTCTATCTCACTTAGGTGAGTAGCTTTAGAGTGTAACAAAGATGCTTGAGAGAATCATTAAACATTGCTCTTTTATATTTCTATAGCACCTCCCCACATGAACCCTCCTCCACAAGGGAAAGCACCATCAAATATTACATTTAATCTCCATTAATCTGGTAAATTAAGAGTTAACTGCTCCCATCCCACTACTCCTGCAATGCCCTCCCTTAGGCAGTATGTGGTCCAGCTGCTGAAGGGGAGCGCTCAGATTTGGCCATCCATCTTTGTTAGTTTATAAAAAGCAAATGTACATCTGGCGTGTAGTCTGCAGGTCATAAAACTGCACGGGATTGACACCTTCTGAACTAATCAGTCGGAAATGCATTTTTACAAGCCTCTCTGCTAACATCCATCAGAGGGAGAATCTCATTTTCAACGGGCGAGATGCAGGGACACACTGTTTGTTATTTTTTTGAGCAGAGTTTATCAGTAACTTGCCCAAGCAAGTGACGGATGGTTATGAATCTGGCTTCCTATAACTTGAGGAGACATTTTTCATTCTCTGTCTGCGCTCACAGCAGAGAGGCCTATCTGGTACCACTAAGTTGATCACGCACTTGCCCAAATGTACAGCGTTGCAAAATTGTCTCTGTGGAATAGCTTCTCAAAAATCACTGGGATTCCATGGTAGTCTCAAGAATGTTACGGTGGCTCACATTTGGCTGGGATAGACGCCATTTTTTAACAACATTAATCATAAAAAAACTGAGAGATCAGGAAATGTCAAAGCTCACTGAACAGCAACCTTCATTATTAGTGAAGAGCCTTTCTTCACGTCAGGTTGCATTATCAGTGGCACTCTGATGTAAAGTAGATGTGTCATTTATGCTTTCCTCCATTCGCCTCCTCATGTTATTGCTTTAGTGATATTCTGCCATATTTTAAAGACTTTCTTGTCTTCCCTGAGGCATCTGCTGGTCTTTAATAGCGGTTAGTTAAGTTTATTTTTATAGATTGCCAAACAGGGGGTATTTTAGGTTTTGTGAGCCATGTACCTAAGAAGCAGTCCCTGCAAAGGTGCTGACAATACCTAAGTGGATGGAGGCAACTGCAGAGTTTCAGTCGGAGGTTATTTACAAAGATCATCAGCCTGTGGCCACAATGGACCACCTCTGCTCTCACCTCCAGGTTTCCACCCTGCCCTATTTTTTTTTATAACATTTTCAATTATTTTACAGCATCCTTGGTACATTTTTCTGTCATATTTAATCAGTATACCTTCAGTCAAATTATTAAACTTGGGCTCTTTTCCTAGCTTGCTCTGTTTCCCCAGACTATCTCTCTCTCTCTCTCTCTCTCTCTCTCTCTCTCTCTCTCTCTCTCTCTTTTTTTTGGTTTTTCGAGACAGGGTTTCTCTGTATAGCTCTGGCTGTCCTGGAACTCACTTCACTTTGAAGACCAGGCTGGCCTTGAACTCAGAAATCCGCCTGCCTCTGCCTCCCCAGTGCTGGGATTAAAGGAGTGCGCCACCACGCCCGGCTCATTTTTTTTTTTTTTCTTTGAAGAACGGGCATTTTAATTTGTTTCTAAAACTTTCATCTACTGACCGGGGGTTGTGTGTGTGTGTGTGTGTGGGTGAGATATAAGCCTTCTCTTTTCGTTCAGGGTAATTACTGTCTACCGCCTTTGCTCCGCACGTCCTGCAAGGTTCCAGTGCTGAGGCAGGGCTGTGGTTGTGAGATTTTATCAGTGTGTCGCGCACTGCTCATCCCTCTTCCCAGTGATCATTTGGTCACATGTGTTTGAGGCTCCTTTCTACACTACTGCATGGAATCTGACTTCCGCCACATTCTTGTTCTATGGGAAGAGTTCACATTCATATAGATTCTATGCTCTCGGCTCCTGTGGGATCAATTTTTGACCTATAAAAAAATCTGCCTTCTAGATCTTTCTAGCTGCATATTATCCAGGCATGAGAAGCCAAGCATATCTCAGGTACCTAACATGTCTCAGCCATGTCTTTCCTTCCTCTCCAGCCTTGTTCCTTCCCCTACATTTCTAATTTCATGGATGGCACCAACCAATTTACCTACATCACCTTCTCTTTGTTAGAAATTTCTATACTTCTCTCTCTCTCTCTCTCTCTCTCTCTCTCTCTCTCTCTCTCTCTGTGCACTCATTGTCATTGAGTAGATAAAGTTGTTTGGCCAATGGGCTCCAGGGACTGCCTGTTTCTGCCTCCCTAGCAGTGGGGATTATATGCAGTCATACCTGGCTTTAAAAACACAAAACAAAACAAAAAACTTAAAACAACCAACCAACCAAAAATCCCATGTGCTCTAAAGAACAAATCCAAGTCCTTTACCTTGCAGGCAGGAACTTTATCTAAACAAGTAGAAATGCCCTGTGGGTTGACTTTGTTAAGAGCACTGGCTGCTCTACCAGAGAAGCTGGGTTCAAAACCCAGCATCCATATGGCAGCTCACAACTGTCTGCACCTCCAGTTCCAGGGGATCAGACACTCTCATGTAAACCCTTACAGGGAAACATCAATGGACATAAAATAAAAATAAATAATTTTCTAAAGTGTTACTCGGGCTGGCGAGATGGCTCAGCAGGTAAGAGCACTGACTGCTCTTCCCCAGGCCCTGAGTTCAAATCCCAGCAACCACACGGTGGCTCACAACCATCTATAATGAGATCTGACGCCTCTTCTGGCGCGGCTGAAGACAGCTACAGTGTACTTATGTATAATAAATAAATTAAAAAAAAGTATTACTCATCAACTATAGATATTTAGAAAGACATAGAATTATAAAAATACAAACAAACAAAAAACAAAACAAAACAAAAAACCCCCCAGCTCCCCAACCCAGAAGAAACTCTGGCACATATTGTATGTCTATGTATAATCTTACAAGAATCTTGTTCAGAAACCACAGCTAGAGTTTATTAATGAAAAGATAAATTGCATAAAACATTACTTCATATTAGTTGAGAAAATATCCATATGACAAAAGATACCACCCATTGCAGAGTCAATAGATATGCAAAAATGTCTTTCTCTTTCTCTTTCACATACCCCTCCCCCACAGCCTCCCCTCACCAAACACTGTGTGTTTTCACCACAATTTACTATGCAGGAGCAAAGTAAGAACCACAACCCACTCCCCCAAATAACTAACAGTGTATGAGCAGCCAGATGAATTAGGACAACCATGCAGACAGCCAAAAGGTTCATGGTAACCGAATCGCTAACCTCATGTAGGAACCAACTGTCTTCCAAACCAGTAAGCACTTTTCCCAAGCCAATACTCTACCATGATAACTAGAGATGCCGAGTGTCAATCTGATAATGTTCGGAGTCTCTGGGAGGGGGTACTTAACCTTTTATGATTCTGTTTGCCTTTAACCTCTCCCATCTCTTACCATTGCTATTACTCACCATTTTATTTACTTAGCTTATATTTTTAAACGTCAGTGGCCTCTCTCCGAAATATGGAGTTGCTTTGGAAAAGGGGATGACTGTCAATTCCCCAGAGCAGAGATCTTTGTCAGAGACCTTACCATGAGGAAAAGACTCCCCTTAGCTTCAAAAGGCCACAGCCATCCATCGTACACGGCAGCTGTTTGAACCTTAAAAGGACATGGCCGCAGGTTTACTTCCTGTGAGTGCATAGGTGTGAACAGTGAATAAGGATTCGGCTCAATCCATCCTACTAGTGGTTCCTTCTTCCTGCTCCCTCAGACGCTCCTGTCCAGTGTTTGGAAATCGGAGAGCCACTATGTCCGAAAGACAACAGGAAGGACCCAGGAAGGCAAGGATCGGTAGCTTCTTAGTGAGCCAGGAAGGCAAGTGAGTCGTTCCTTCTTTATAATCAGACAGTGGTGATGGGGTTGGTCCGAATGGGAAAAGGAAAACTAGTGTGGAGTAGAGGAAAACACTAGGGAAGAAGACATCTAGCTATTTCCCTGTACCTGCTTGTTTTAGTCTAAACACACGTTTGTCTCTTACCTACCGATCTACCTACCTATTTACTCATCCATCCATCCATCCATCCATCCATCCATCCATCCATCCATCATCGATCATCTATCTATCTATCATCTATCAATCATCTCTCTATCATCTATGAATTATCTATCTATCTATCTATCTATCTATCTATCTATCTATTCGTGTATATTCATTATACATTGTATTAGCCTATCAATTTGGCCATACTATCTTTGTCACTTTTGGGAATGGTAAACCTACCTTCCCTGTCTTTTTCAAAGACTGTGTTCAAACAAGAAAAGCGTGCGCACACACACACACACACACACACACACACACACACACACACACAGGATGTTTAATTTCTGGCTAGGAACAAATCAACCTCTTCACCCACTCCTCTTCAATTACTTAATATGCCAAATCAAGTTACTTAGAGGTGTACTGGCTAATTCAATATTCTGACATCAAACCTAACGTAGATAATGGCTCTGCAACACCCCACAGTCCAGATGTCCTACAGTTTCTGTACCACCCTAATTTAAGTCTTCTGCCCCGTTGTTCCTTTTGTCACACGATCCCACTATCCTGAATAGATAGGTAATGCATCTTGCTTGTCTTTAGTATGACAGATACTGTCTCCAAGGCACTACCATGCACCTATATCAAAGAACCCTCTAGCGTGGGCTACCGGGCACCCAGGTTACCACCTCAGGGTATGATGAAGGCAGCGCTGAGATTCTGTCTTTGAAGAACAACAAAATTAGGTTAGGGAGGGCCATGCAAATTCTGTGAGATAATAGAGAATTCACAGGAGTGGTTCTATCAGCTCAGATTTCCCCTCAGAGAGAGAAGCTGAGAGATAGTAGAGTTTCATGCTAATAAGAATAAACAAAGGGGAATGGGGCCAATTCACAGTTGATAAATTTTTGAGGAAAAGGATAAATCTCCTTGGCTGATAACAATACCAAAGAGTTGATTAGCCCCTAAATTACTCTGCCTGGTCTCTACAGACTTGGTCTGCAGTTTGCATCCCTCTGAGAGCAAGCAGGACCCTCTCAAAGTAATCTCCTTTTAGAGGACTACAAAAACCTGGAATGCACAGTCAAGGAGAAAGAGTCCTCTCCTCCCCTGGCGCCAGAGACAATGGGATTGGAGCTCTTTTGGGGAAAGCAAGGAGCTAGGTCGCCATCTGGGCTATGTCTCTGAGAGGATTAATGCTGCCATTCCTGTGAGCACGTGATCAAGAGGAGTTTGGGCAACAAGGTATTATTAGCTAGGAAAGCTCTGAGGGTTAGCGGCTGCTGGAATCCATTAGGGGAGGGAGGGGCAGGAAAGAAGGCTTTTGCAGCAGGTTACTGGCTTGTCTTGATAGCCAAGGAAAGTTACTGGGGAAGATCTGTCAAACAGTTTGCAAGAAAGTTAACAAGTTGCCTGTGGTGGAGGGTATGCCTGCTGCTAAGGGGGGTGCTGGCTCAGTCACTGGAGAGGAGGCCCCACTCTACCGGTCTCTGGCTACCTTCTAGGCCTAGTCAAGAGAGGCACCCCGGAAACCCAAGAGGGGAAACCGGAAGGACAAAGGCTGCAGCATGCTGAAAATCCAAACACATCTTTTCACTTAAAACCCTCGAAGCCTTTTATTTCTATTTTGTAGGTGACGCAATCGAGAGCTGAGTTACAGATGTGGCCGAATGCCATCTAATTACTTCATAGTGGAGGGAAGATCTGCCTGCTTCTATAAAATCTGTGCTCTCTAAGCCAACGCTACTGGCCAGGAGGACTAGCTTCCAGAAGAGCAGGTTTGGAGGGCCGAGGAGGCTGGAACAAGTCAAGGCCTCGAGGAGGTGATCTCAGACTCAGACAGCAACTCCACCCGCCACCAGAGTCGCTACTAATGGTTTGTCAAAATTAAACAGCTGTCAGGGGCAACCATTCCATCACCAACTCCCACTCTCGATTCTCTGAAATTAAAATACAATAGCATGGGGGATGTGCTCAAAGGGGAGAATAATTATTCCTAGCCGAAGGCTTAAATTGGGCGGAATATCACAATCCTTTTACAGGGGTGTAAAGTTAAGGATAAAAAGACAGTGGAATTCAGCTTCGAGGGGACTGTTCTCTCTGGCTGTCCTCTTTTCTTCTTCTCCATCCCCCTAGCCCCCCTCCCCCACCGACAGTTTTCAACAGAAGAGTTTGAAAAAAAAATGTCTGGTATCATCTGGCTTGTTTAGTTATTAAAATACTTCTGTGGCTCTCCCAACTCCCAACTCACTGAATACCATTGTTGAAGGACTGGGGAACAATGGACTCTATATACAGTAGCTCCCTCACCTTGCCTCTTCTGAATGACAATCACCAGGCAAATCAGGGAGTGCAATCAAGCCATCAGCAGTCACACATTTTCAGCCAATCTAATCTACAGGGATCTGGTTTTTTTTTCTTTCCAACAGATCCTGAAGCAGTCACTGTAGCTTAGGAACCCAGGCTCTGGCATGGACTTTGTTTCCAGGTTCAGCCTTCCTTACCTCCTTCGTTGTCTTTGCTGTCTGTACAGAGGGTCTCCATGGCTACATCACAGCCAGCTCCTCTCCACCCTGGCTGGCAAACGCAGTGCCAGCCGTTTTGGTCCAGTGTGCATCTCCCATTGCTGTTACACAAGCCGGGGCAACCCTCTGTCAAGACAAGGAAGGGAAAAACCGCTGATTTGAGGATTGAAAGACTTTGCGTCTGAAGGAAACAGATACAGGACACTGAGTGGGAACAGGCCTTTATAAACAGCACAAAGACTGTAATTGCACATGGATAGAAACAGCAACATTATCCAAGGAATCTAATTCTTACCCAAAGTGGCATCTTTGATTGGCCTGACCCTTGAGACACCACTTACCTGTGTAGGACAGAAATATATGCAACGACCCACTAAGTAGCTTCAGGCCAGACAAAATTAACTTGACATTTTTTCCCCCTTTTACAAAGAAACAAGGTCTAGTCGGTGGTTTGGAGAAGCACCTCAGGAAAATAATTTCAGACCCCCTTGTTCCAATTTTTGATCTGTTGCAAACATTGCTAGAAAGCATCTTTTTAAAGCACCTGGTTGCTTTAAAAAAAATTCCCCTAAATTCAAGAACACGAGTGTGGCTATGAATTTATGACTGGTGTTTAAAAAGAGAGCATTAATTTTATCTGGCCTCAGAGTTGCCGAATATTCATGTGAAATTACAGTGTATTAAATAATTGCACAAAGTATAGGTCAGGAGTAATGACTATACTTTATGCCAAGAGTACATTCCTTTTCACAGACTAAGCAAAGCCCAGGAGAAGGGAAGCAGCTTTAGCGTCTATTCTAACAAACATTAGGATTCAGGCTGCATACGGATGGGACGGGACCAACAGGATTTCCAACTAAATGTAATAGCTGTGCAGATTTGATTACTTAGGACGGACAAAATGAAATACCATAAGGACCACAATAAAACATCGATAGACTAAACAAAAACACGGTAGTGGCGTGCTTCAAGACAGATAGCGAGGGGTGATATTTGGTGACAATCTCCCTAAGGCTTTTATGCTGTTACCTTTATATCCTATCTTGTCTGCTTTTATGGGCAAGAAGGGAAAATTTGGGAAATCATTAATTTAAATATATCCAAAATTGATAATTGTCTCAGCCTAACATAATTTTTTTTTATCCCCCCCCAAAAACCAAATTTTGTCACTTGCCTACTGATGACATCTGGCATGCAGCCAACATGATCTACTTATGAAGGATGACGCTCAGGTGGATTCTGTGATCCCTGGTATGAGTGTGACATGGTGCTGACAGAAATAAGGATTAAATGCTCTAAATTCCTTCCCTGACCTGGCTAGCAATCAAGTCTCTTTGGCTAACTGTGAATCATTTGGTGTAGAAGACATATAATAAAACACTTGCTCCAGAAACGGGGCGGGGGTGTAGATACACAGCTCCTTATCCCGAGAGCACCCCACTTGCTGGGGACCTAAGCTTTAACGGAGCAATGTGTTGTAAGATGTTTAGTCTGCATTCCAATGATTATTCAGGTTTGGGTCTCTAGTGTGGAGCCTGGGGAGGAAATTTCTCAAAGAGACAGTTCTGTTTCTTAAGCTCTTCAATTACAGCCAACAGGAAGCAGGTTGCCTTCTGACACAGTGATACTTAAGGATACCATCAGGCCAGGATGAGATTAATTCTGTGGCTTATTTTGTCTTTAGACAGTTACCGTCTGTATCTATGGATTTGCTCATACATAGGAAGGTAAGTGTTCCTTATCGGTGTGTTCTCTTTGTGGTTTTTCCTGAAGTAGAAGTATTTAATCGCCCCACTGCCAATGTGCAGCAGGAGTATACTGCTTGCACATGGAATCAGGATAGGAAAGCCTGGATATTGCCATGAATATTTTCATATTCTAATGGAAAACACAAACAAGGAGAGGAAAATAGGTCATCTGGGGGGGGGAGGGAGGGATTTTCTTTGCGTTCAGCATTGCTCCACCTATTTCTAGGGTAACTGAAGACGTGAGCCTCTGCTGTTTTTTGCCGAGCAACGTTATCAGTTCTGATGCAATGGCATGCACGAGATTTTGTAGTTTTGTAAGAGTAACAAAAGAGAAATGATGGTATCATCTCTACATATATATTCTGACACATTTAGAACGAGCCAAAGAAGCTTCCGTCCGAGGCGAAATGAGATTTTCTCTCTTTCAACATATGTTAGCCAGAACGTTCTCCAGGGTGGCAGCTCTTATTCTGTGATAAGAGTATTTATGATTCTTTAATTTATAATTTAAGGCTCATTAGCTGAGTTGCAAGCAATGATGATTTTTGAAGCAAAATAGAGTGAACCCAAAAAACAGCAAATGTACTGCAATCTTCAGTTTCGGTTTTAGTGACAACTATTGTTTTTAAGTTGGAATGAAATCTGTGAGAACCGAAAATTATAAAAATGAGACACAGACAATTTAAGTCCCGATAATTTAAATCCGAGGCAACTCACACAATGTAAGCCCAAGTTATAATTTACAAAAATAGGCATGAAAATGTCTACTGTTACACCTAGCGCGATCTGATACACAGCTATATAGTTATTTATGCAGATATGTCAACAAAGAGTAGATATACAGTACCTTTAACTATCTTATCCAAATAGTGAGCTTGGGAAATTGAAAAGGAAAAAAAGAACAGACAGACATTTCAGAAGTGTCACATGGGACAAGGAAAATTTCAGAATTCACATGCAAATCGAGGAGCTGCAGCTGACATCGACTCACATCACATGACAGAGATGTACTTCGAATCTTCTAAAAATGCACTACTCTCAATTTTAGTCAATGTGGTCATGACGCCAGGAACCACGCAGCACTTTTAAAGATCAGTCTGGGGGAAGCTAACACCTCCCTGCAGGGGTCCTTTGGAATACATGCTGTTCTCGGTCCTGTTAAGACTATAGCTACACAGAACTTGGTGGAATGGGGTTCTTTATGGCTAAAGAATTTTGGAAGTTTACTGCTATGAGATCTACAGTAACCAAAGTTTAACAGTTAATAAGTAAATAGGCATCAAGGAAAAGAATGAAATGAAAAAACCATCAGACAAATGTATTTTCATTCTACTTGGAAAAGGGTGTATGAAGCCCTGTAGGAGTCTACAGTAGCCTTTGGCTCCAAGCCAGACGGACAAGCTGTTTCACATATGTAGTCCATTAGGGAACAGGAGTGGTCCAAGACATTGTTTCGTCTCAAGGACCATCTTGAAATAGGCTGGTTTTTTTTTTCACCAGGTTTACAGGACCAGCTGGACCAACACTGTATCTCTGCTGCCTGTGTACCATTTATCTTTCTGAGACAGCCTCTCTCCCGTCACTCATGGCAGAGACCTAATATATTCTTAATAAGCCTCAAATCTTCTTGCTTTGTCAAAATTCATACATCTTTAATGATCTGAAATTGCTTTTCAAAGGTGCTTATGTTGATTATTTTTCATTACTGACATATGCAAGTGGCAGTGGTACTCTTAACGGAATGATTTACATGGTAGCTTTCGCATGAGACACTCTGGGCTGCTGGCTGTGTCATGTGGGTAAACAAACCCATAAGTGGTTTTGACACATCTGTACTGTGTATATAAAAGGATCCTTCGCCTTGCCACAGGATTCCATTAGAGGCTTCTGAATTGCCTTTAAAAATAAGAACGTTTATGGCTAATTGACAATACATTACAAGGGAAATTAAGGTGAAAGAAGAAATGACATTAGGTCTACTCTGCATTCATAACTTAGTAAGCATAATTCATCTCTTAAGCATTAAAGGAGAAATGTATTACTGCATCAGACACTGATACAAATTTTTAATAATTCCTTCTAAGTATTATATAATCTGCAAGAGTTCTATAATAGCTCATTTGACGATCTGCACGTAATCATAACGATATTAATAATCTAGAATTTCCGATTCAGGCAGGGTAGTGTTTCCAAGGGAATTCTTAGTTCATAAAAATTAGTTACACTGATTACAGCTGGCCAGTATATCATGTGTGTGTGTGTGTTTTTAATATCAGATCTGCTACAGTTAATGCAAACAAGATAAAGGACAGAACCTACATTCTAATCTCTATTAGTAGGTTTAAGGGGACTGAGCGTTTTCTGACCAGTCAGTCCTGGTTAATTTAGCAAACAGCATCAATTATGCAAAGCAATGGGGTGATGCACAGTAAAGGCAGGTCTGCCATTGGCTCAGGTAGATACCAAAGGGAGGAGCTGAAATTAGAAAATGCATTGGAAAATACACGGTAAATCATAATTAGCACAACACTTTAAATTATCAGAAGTATTTTAACACAGTGTCCACGAAAACACTACGAAGCTGCTATGATAGTATGTGTACCGAGAATAAGATATCAAGATTTATCATTTTCATATCACGGGGAACATATTAAATATCATAAAGAATCACTGATAGCTTAAAACTAAGACTAAAAACAATCACCTATATTTTACTTTCAAGGGTAAAGTTTGTGATGATGACCTCAAAAGCCTGATCCTGAATAATGAAAGGAAATATGGATACACGAGGTTAAAATAGTTAGGGAAATAATTGCAACAATAAAAATATCATTATAGAAGCCAGGACAGGAAATAATCAGAAAAATGCAGGCATGTTGCAAGAAGCCATTAGGAATAATAATCGTAAAAACAATACAATATAGTTAAAAATTAATATACCTAACAGTTGCTGATATGAACATTAGGTTGCAGAGAAATTACTTTGAAAGTGTACGCTTAAACATAAAAGAATACCAAGTAGTTGTACCAAGTTTTAAGGTCTACCCCGACCCCGCAATGGAACTTTCTTATAGGTGTGTGGGCTAGCCATTTAAGAAAAGCTATTATTATGTTTTATTCATGAAGTACTGTCCTTGACGTTTAGAGTGTTTATCTCTTAAGGGGATCCACGTAGAACACAGGAAGAGTAGTTCCATATTTCTTGTAGGGGGGTGATGTCTCAAACTTTATTTTGGGTTTCATATCCGAAAGAACCAGTGACAGACGGATTCTGAAAACCACACACACTACAAATACAAGTGGTTGAGACGATTCTAGACTCTTCTCTGAGCTCTGCCTCTGAGTGCCTTGGAGATTACGAGCACTCTGCTGGTATATCAACAGCTACTGGTTCCTACCTCTGACCCAGGTGGGCCTTTCTTTCAGTTTAGACCAGTTTCAGAAGGACGTTAGAACACAGCTCTCTTCCCAACCTTGCTTCTTGAAGGTAATAAAAAGGCTTTAGTTTATGGTATCAGGCTAAGTACTTTATATTACTTGTTTATTTAATCTTCAGCACCAGCTTAGGATGTAAGCGTAACTGAGACAGCAAATACAGATGAGAGAGAGACAGAGAGAGAGAGAGACAGAGAGAGACAGAGAGCCAGCCCCATGGGCTGTCTGGCTCCAGACATGGCTAAGAACCATTGTCATGAAGCCATATCTTTCCCCAGTACACACACACACACACACACACACACACACACATGATCAGAAGGACCGCACACCCATTATTGACCTAAGAATGCGAATCATTGCTAAAGCCATGGGGATAGCACCACCTTCTTTTAGATGTCTTTCACAAGGCTCCTTTGAGTAACACCAAGGGAGTGTATGAGTTAGCTATACATCGCTGTGACAAAAAATGCCAGTCAGAAGCAACTTAAAGGATTGGACGATTCATTTTAGCTCTATCTTTTAGCGGTACGATGGGGATGGGTGGGGCAGTTCACAACGTGGGTGGCCAGGAAGCAGAGAAAAGGGAATATTGATTCTCACCTTCCCCCTCCCCCTTGTTTTTTTTTTTTTTTTTTTTGTATCCGTTTAAGTCCCCAGTCCATGTTGGTGCCATTCAGGACAGTTATTCCTCCCTTAGTCCTCTATGGCCAGGCCCCCACAATTGGACACAGACATATGCCTCAGTTTCCTGGTGACTCAGTCTAGCCATGTTGACAGTGAAGATGAACTCACCCTCAAAAAGGGTCTCCTTGCAATGAATGTCGGGATGCAGATGCCTTTCATGGCTCTGACTAGTTCCTGGTTTTCACTGTCTCTTTCAAAATACGTCCATTTGCACAGTGGCCCCTGGGACACAGCAAGTGAAAGACTAGGCACTAGGGGTCCCTGGTCTAATTGCTGACACTGGCGGGCAATGACTGGGAGACTGTGGAAGTATTGCCATTGGATAACCAGCCAATATGCTTTCAATATCAGCAAAGCAAAGGGCTGGTCCTGCAATCTTTGTACACGTGTCCTCTGTGTCCTGTAAAAGAGAATCCGTTCTCTTTTTAAGCCTTCTCACTGTTTGGGGGGAAGACACACAGAGGTGGATAAGATGATCTGCTACCGTCTGGCTCGGTACTGAGCTTGGGCTCTGAGGCCCTTTTGGAGTACCCGTTCACAAGGTTGCATCTGCTTTCTAACACGATGGTTAGGAAGGTACCACATCACTTTGCAAGTTCCTCTAAGGACTGTCATCAAAATCTACAGCTTTGATGAGTTTTACAGATGTATGTGACTTTATGCATAAATGGTCCTCATTAGCATCGGGATAATCAATGTATTCTTGTTGCCTGGCTCCATATAGTTTTAACATGTGTTATGGAAAGTAAGGGAAGACATGTCTTGTGAAGGCTTCTATGTGTTCTATGAAGAAGCGATCTGTTGGGAAAGGAGAGGAAGTTTGTACTACTCAGTCCATGAATCTCCCCCTTCTCTGTCACCTATATGTTTCTCCCCCCTCACCCTAACACACGAGGGTGTTACAGTAACTGCCATTTACTGTTAATTATATGTGAAAACTACGCTAAGCATTTACAATACATTAGCTGATGCATTTTCCCTCTCCTACGAGTTAAGAGGTAGAAGAATCCTTACCTTTCCCATTTTAGTGGCAAAGAGATAGAGGCACAGAGCAGGGGACTGACTTGTCTAGCCTGAACCTGCAGGCAACTGGGAAAGGCAAAACCCCAGTCGGGCGATCTATGAGCACCGAGAGTCCCATTTTGAGTAAGCCAGTCACGTGTACAGCTCAGAGGACACAGGGCTGTGTACCTGTGTGAGGCTGAGCATGCGCATCATCTGTTTCGGGATTGGTCCAGGGAACGTCTGACCAAGGGGAAAGCATTACTTCATCATTGCAGGTGAAGGGAAGACTGAACGCAAGCTAACTTGAACCACTAACCCACCGATACCCCAGTGCACGTAAGAGTACCTTACAGCTTTCAGCTACGAACTGCTGTAACGTGCAGTCTTGAAAACCAGTAGGCAGGCAGGTAAAAATACACACACAACCCAAAGGGCTGAAGACAAGAACAGAAGCAGTTCAGCTGACCTATAAACGCCGCACCAGGAGGACCTGCTCAGCCGTATAACCAAGGAAGGCTGTTCACTTAAAAAAAAAATGAAGTCAAAGAATATACATGTCTGTGTTCTTTGGGGAGGAACATGGATCTCTCAAAGGCTACTTGGCACGATATTGATTCCAGATCACCAATACGCCGATTCTCATAAACACAGAGAAGAGACGGAGGCAACCATGTTGGCTCCATGTATATTAAGTAGCTCAGGAGGGAAAAGGGAAAGTGTCTGTGTGTGCATAGCTGCTGGTGTGTTTGGTTAGGAACGATTCCCACTGTTTCTGCCGTCGACAGAGTGCTTGGTCGGAACACATTAAATTGTACAGTATTTCCACGGGACTGCTGAATTGACTCTCAGATTTAAGTTAGACATAGGCAAACAATAGAGGATTGAGGACACTGGAAATATTTCTCTCTTTAAAGACAACAGTCGGAGCTTAGGGGTCTATCTTCAGAAGAGGTTAGTTCACTCAGAGGGTGCACACTAAAGCACGGAGGCACTCCTCGCTGCAGCTAGGAGTGCGAAGTCCTTGGTAGGGAGGGTAGAGTTTGTATGTAGCATTGTGTGCTTCACAAGTTCTAAAACGCAGATTTAAAAAAAAATGATTCACATTAGTATCTCATTAAAGTTGTAAGTAAGCATCATTCTTAGATTATTCATTCGCCAAGCCCTAGTAGGGTGACAGAGAAGCTACCGTCTGCAAATAAGTACATATTAAATCCATTTATTCCAATCAGCAACCGTTTAAATCAGCGTGCAGGCTGCATACCCATTGAGTTGATGTTCCTTAATTGGTACTCACTGTGCTGTTTTATTACTGATTACTACACCATAAAGGATTATGATATTGACATCATTTTAAACACCATAAAATAATTCTATATTCTTAAGAGTTTACATAGGTCCATTAAAATATACTTTACAAAAAAAAAAACCCGAGAATTTTTATTCTAAGATTAGGGAAAAGCATTTAAAATATTCCACACCATCTAGGAAAGCCAATGAATTTGAATTTCAGCATCTAGTAAGTGTGAGATGGTGTCATATAAAGAAAAATAGCTTGTGTGCATATGTGCATAGTGTGCTGTCTTAGAGACCATTTACTCCCTAAATCTGGCCCCCTTCTGAAGACCTGCTTCAAATATCTTTGACATTTTGGGTTTTCACTGTTTTTGTTTGTTTGTTTGTTTGTTTGTTTGAGACAGGGCTTCTCTGTATAGCCCTGGCTGTCCTGGAACTCACTTTGTAGACCAGGCTGGCCTTGAACTCAGAAAAATTCACCTGTCTCTGCCTCCGAAGTGCTGGGATTGAAGGCCACCACGCCTGGCAGGTATTCACTCTTTACCCCCTCTCTGTTTTTGTTTCAGTTTGAAAATTTGGGTATGAAATTTCTGGATGAATACATTGCTCCTCATATTATCCACGCAGGTAAATCACTATGCTTTGGTTTGGAATGCTACTTAAAACAAGACGTCCCCACAGAGTGAAACGGTCACTTCCTGATTTAAACCAGACTATAATAATTCAGATCACAGAGAAAAGATGTTTTGGGACTAACCACAGTATTGTAAGGTTAGCATTGTCATTAAAGGGCCGCTATGAGTTAGTTACAGGGCCTCCTTACAGGACAGTATTCGATATTTCCTTCAGTTTAAAATTATATGCCCAACTGAAAACTATATATTTACAATGGGGGTACTCAGAATGCCTGCCCAGACACATGGATGTCAACATATGCAAAACTTGTCACAAAAGAAGCTATTGTCTGGCACACACTGTGTCGAGCTTTGTAATAGTCTTCGAATGTGGCACGATTCCTCCTATTGGATCATATACAGAAACATGTTACCAACACATGTCTCCTTTAGTTCTCAGTCCCTGAGTTTTACTGGATGACATAAGGGAAAACCCAGCTTGGGATTTTGTGATTCAAGGGGGCACGGGTGGGGGTGGGGTAAAGGACAGGTGTAGTTTAGTATTCTGATATGGGGAAATAAAACTAGCCAGAGAGCACTGCTAACGTTACTTTAATGGAATGAGGGTGTAGCTCTGTGTAGAGCATATGCTAACTATGTACAAGGCCCTGGATTCAATTCTCAGGACGCTCTCAAAAGTATAGGCTGAGGACGCATCTCAGTGGGAGGGCCCATGCTTACTGTGTGTAAGGCCTTGAGTTCAAGCCACAGAACACACGTATGCGTGCTACAAAATTTTATGCCAAGAATTATGTATTTGAAATAACTGCAGTGTGTCATACACTGCTAAAACACCAATCAGAACTGGGGCTGGAGCTGTGTCCCTTTACCTCAGCACTTGGGAAGCAGAGGCTATGAGTTCAAGGCCAGCCTGGTTTTCATAGTAAGTTCCAGGACAACTACAGCTATACAGAAGAACCCTATCTTGAAAAACAAACAAACAAACAAACAAACAAACAAACAAACAAACAAACAGAATATCAGTCAGATGGAGGTACTGAATTGTTCAGAATGGATCAGGGGTTACCTACAATCATCACTTAACTAATCTTTATGTATTTGAAAAATTCAATACTTGTGACAAATTTGAGCTGGGAACGTAGCTCAGCTGCTACTGTGCTTGTCTAAGATGCATGAGGTCCAGGGTTCAACTCCCAGAATTACATAAATCAGAATGGCTGTTTTATGTAATGGTGCATGCTTGCAATCCCGGTACTCAGGTGGACATAGAAGTCACCTCCTATCAGAAGTTCAGAGTCAAAATATGTGACTTAAGGAGTTTGAGAGCATCTTAGGTGACATCAAATTCTGCCTCACCAAATTAATAATTAATATTTAAAATTTCAAAAGAAGGGAAAGTTTGTATGCTGACAATTAGGTGAATAGAGCTTTGGGTCTTTCTTACAACAGTTTTCGTTTTAGGTAGGAAAACTTTAATGAAAAAGATCAAATTGTCTTTTTCACTCCACCCAGATAAACTAAAACTCATTTAAATATGTAGATGAAAATAGGTAATTTTTCAAAGATGACTTAAATAGAATGCCTTATCCCAGATTCTGAGGTGAGAAAGTGCACAAAGGCATACAGATAACTTTCTATACCTTCTCCCCTATGGGCATACACTAATGATAAGTATAATCTACCCATTTTCTACAAGTGCATTGTTTAGTGGCCAAAGCCTGTATAAAGTATTTAGCCTAATCATTTCAGGTGATATAGAAACTAGATATAAACTTAAATTTTGCAAAGGAAAACATATTTTTTTCAATAATTTCCAACCTCTTCAAATTCTTCCCAGTATAATTAATGTTCTTTAACATTTTTTTGTTTTTGTAATTGTTATTTTTATTTGAAAAACTCTAAGCACTATTAACAGATATATTTCAAACCTTCCTAAAAATCTTTCAAACTTCCTTGAAATAAAATATAAAATATAAACACATGGCATTTTATTACTGAGCAATGACTGTTACTTCATATGTTTCTATGGCGATTCAGATTTTTATGACAAATGGTTATTAGTTTATTATGGAAAAAAAGAATTTCTACTGTATAAAAACATACATGAACAACTAAAGAATGATGTACCAGGCAGCCTCAGCTAGTTCTTCAGCGTATGAGCTCAGGAATAGCTCTTGTGGGGTTGGAATGGGGTTCTCTTGTATATCAGCCATATACCCATAGCGAAGGTCTACAGATTAAGTTCTCTGAACTGCGGTTTCCTGAAGGTCTAATAGCTTTACCTTATAATACAGCCAATCTATGAAGACCACTCTATATTGTTCTCAGCCCATGGAATACACTTAGCAGATAGCAGGGATCCATCTTATTCACAGTTTATATGTGAAAAACCCAAACTTATGAGGTAACTTATAATAATGATTAAGATTAATATTATATATTATTACTATCATATGATATTAAATATACAGCAACAATAATAATGGTAATTATTATTATTATTTTAAGAAACCAAAAAGAAGGGAAAGTTTGACTTTAAGCAAAGGACCTCGGGGCTGCTAATAATTTGTTTTGCACACTGCTTACAATGTCCTCTGGCTTATGAATGCCAGGATGGGTCCCTCATTCTTCAGATCAATATACATTCTGTTGGTAGGAACAGCATTTATATGAATGAGCTCATTCTCTGAGGGGAGCACAACCCCATTTTGTGTGTGTGTGTGTAGAAAAAAGTTTTCTACTGTGTCATTCAAATCATCCCAATGACTTAGTGACATGATATTAAATGATTTGTGATTCAGCTTTTTAAATGAAAGCATCCCACTACGTCCACTATTGGCTTCATTTCAGGAAGATAAATTAACATTTTCTAAATGAGCTTGAGTGTCCACATAAGTATCCAAACCACCTACTAAGAAGTCCATGCTAGCGTTGCAGTAACTAAATGGGAACCAGGGCCTTTAACTGGCCTCTTTTACATGCACGCCTCTATCCGTGTATTGTGAGCTTGCTGGGAATTTTGCATTCTATTTTCACTCCGAAATGTACCAAGCAGATGGAATATACATTGTTAACTATAATAGTAGAGTGCGATAAATTTAAATTCGTGCATTGCCATTTTGGAATAAAAGAAGACCATTCTCAGCCTAGACAAGCTTTTCAGAAGTGTGGGTGTCCCATGCATGTGAACTTGCGTATCTGGACTTCCTCTGTGTGGCTTGGGCTTATACTGGCCACAGCCTGAAGGACACCAGATTGACGCACTAGGATGAGTATATGAAATCACCACATAGATTTTTCTCCTTTCACATTTTAAGCCAGCTATACTGGTACCATGTTCCTTCCCATGGGCCAGTGTATGGGGCCTGGATGACTTGTCTTCATGATGACCACTGCTGGGGACTCTTCTTACGAGTCAAGAGCTGGGAAACGTCACAATCAAGAGATTGTGAAATGCACTGCTTTCTCCCTCATTGTTCATGCGGGCGGACTAATGAATGGATATCTGCTGCCATTAATCCACAATTAGATCACATGTTTAACTGCATGCTTTCTATGCACACATATATAAATATTAATTTCGGATAGGAAGGGAATCACTCGGCACCATAACAATTAAACAGCTGTAACCTGTCTTGTGTGCTAAGGGATGGAGCTGCGGGCAAGCTTCACAGGCAGATGGTTTTACCCACCCATACTTAATGTTAAAGACTTTAAAAAAAAAAGAATAGGAAAGAAAAAAAAGAGGTGTTGACAAATCAGAACCAGTCTGCATAGTTTTAATGCAAATTGGCCAATTTGCAATGTAGATTGCCCTAAAAAACTAATTTGGCGTATAGGAAAAAAATTAAGCTCTGCTGTTAAAGGAAGGCATTATATCACATTTGGAGGTAGTAGGTTCCCCACCAACATAATTATTTACTAATTTCATTCAACCAACAGAGTCTAATGGAGAAGCATATGACAATGTATTCATATTTAAGGGCTTCCTTTGCTCCTTAATTTACCCAAGGCACACACGCCTGTTGAATCCCAGAAACGTCAGCCGTATTTCAGATGGTTGTTTTCCACTTTCATTAAAGGGGCACTCAAACAGGAGAGGGTCATCGACCCTCTTATGAAGAACTGTAGGAAAGAAATTGGCTTCAGTCACACCATTATCTGTGAATACTGTCAACAGGCCAGGGTTGGGGGTGGGGTGGGGCGGCACTGCTTTTCGGATGAGCCCAGGGACATTTGTCTTTTGAAATTAGGTAGGTCCCTATGACTGTCTAAGAAACACCTGTCCCATGCCTGGTTCTATTGGCAGTAGATAGTGCAAGAAGAGACCCACAAGTGGCTAAGGTGCAGAGAATAAGAGACCACAGAATGCTTAGCCTAAACGGGACATATCTACTATGCCTCCTCCCTGCAAGGCACAGGGATCATAGTGGAAGAGGGAGTAGAGAGAGTGTAAGAGTCAGATATGGTGGATGACTGCAAAGAAACTGTCTTCTGGACACAGCAGGGTAGCTACAAATACAAGACCCCAGCATGCCCAAGCCAGACTGAATCCCAGCATGGGAATGGGAGCTGTTTGCAACTGCTGGGAAAGAGAGACAGTTCTCTTCAAGGGTGAGGCTCCTAGTAAGTTGGCCACACTCCAGTGGAAACAGACCTAAGAATACTAGGACAACACAAACTGGTCTTGATGGGTTTAAAAGAATGGACCCAAATTTGAGTGATTAGGGGAGTGTGGTTAATATGCATAAGAAACTCTCAAAGAACTAATACACTTACAGAAACTTATATAGGCCCAAGCCTTTAATCCCAGCACTTGGAAGGGAGAGGCAGACAGATCTCAGTGAGTTCGAGGCCAGCCTGGTCTACAGAATGAGTTCCAGGACAGCCAGGGATGCACAGAGAAACCTGCATTGAAAAACAAACAAAACTTTCTATAGATGAAGGTGAAAGCAACCAGCAACCAAATGGCAGGTGAAAAGGTAACTAAGAGGCTGCTTGCCACTTGTCTTATGCATGAAAGGAAAGTCTGCCAGGGCAAGACTGAGTCGACGCTGAGTGGAGGAGTAAGACAGTGTTGGAAACCGCGGGCTTTATTCTCTCACCCTTACAACAAAGCAAATCAAAATCTACTGTGTTGTGTACATAGTGAGCATGCATGCAATCTATTATCTCTCTCTCTCCCTATCTATCATCTATCTATCTATCTATCTATCTATCTATCTATCTATCTATCTATCTATCTATCTATCTATCTACTCTTTCCCTCTCTACTCTATCCATCCATCCATCCATCCATCCACCCACCCATCCATCCATCTATCTTTGAGATAAGGTCTCTCACTAAACCTTGTGTTCACTGACTGTCAAGACTGTTTGGCCAGCAAACACTTGAGATCCTCCTGTCTGCCTCCCAGTGCTGGGATCATAGATGCGGTATCCATGCTAAGCTTCTTACATGGTGCTGAGGATCTCTGCTCGGGTCCTCATGCTTGTAAAACGAGTACTTTACTCTATGACCAATTTTCCCCAAGCCTCTAACTTTTTATTCACCTCCTTAGGATGCTATCACTCTTAGCATATAAGAAAAGTCACCTAAACTACATATGAGTTCCTCCTTAGCTGCCTGGCTCTTTAAGTTACCTGGGTAGAGTTTTGGGAAAGATGTAGCAACTTCACAAACTTTCCCTTCTTTGCGCATGCCCCGAAATAGTTGAAAACAATATTGTGCATGTGGCTTCAATTCCTAACGCCGTGGCTCTTTACTTCCCAACTAAAAGGCTTCTGAGGAACTTGGCCAATACTGAAGAGAATATTTTTTACTTTTCTTCTTCGTTCAACTGTATATCCAGACAATTGAGTTTTAAAACCACCGAGATGAGAGGTTTTGGTGGTAACTAAAATCTTAAAGATGGTTCTTAAATGACGCAAATCAACAAGGCATTCCACGTTGAAAAAGATATTCCAGCGTGTTAGCACAGAACCAATGGCAAGTTTACATGAAACAGTATGATTTGAAAACTGACATGTACCTCAGTAAGCCTTTATTCAGTGTTAGGGATCGAGAAATGTTACCCCAAAGCATGCTGCTTGGTGTGTTCAGTGCTTTGACCTGATGGTGAATAAGGTTTCTAGGACCTCCTTCTACCTGCCACCCCCTTATGGGTGGCTGAGGGGGATGTCTCTGCAGTTGTTTGATCTTCCTAAGGTAACTCCCTTTTGGAGAAGCAGTAAGTCCTGGTCCTGGATGCCACAAACATCTTATTAAGCAGAGAGTCTGGCACTTGCCCTTCTAGGAAGTGTTATTTGCCTTTCTTTTGTGTATTTGGCTCCTTCCATCTCTAAGGTTTGCAACTCTTGGGAGTTTCTAGGTCTCTTGTCACCTTCCCCAGAAAATCTTAAGTCTATCTTTCTGCAGCTTTTTATACTTGAACCATCTGATCCCTTGGCTTTTCATCTTACGTGTTAAGTCACCACTCAAACTTGTACAGCAGCAACATATTTACATCTTACTTTCCCATTAATCTGTTAGTTTGTTTCTGTAACAAAACTGTCCTGTTTATCTGTCTCTGGACATCCTATTTATATTATAGCCTTGAGTTACTAAGTCTTCAGGAAGTGAGTTGAAACCTCCTTCCTCCCCTGCATCTGTTAACATCTTTCAGAAAACGCTTACCCAAATGAACTGACTTCCAATGAGAATGAGACTCAAGGAACAACGGAACTCTTAGACACAGCATAGAACATGTTAATTTAAGTTAATGGAACTCTTAAAGTCAATGGAAATCTTAAGTCAATAAAAAATCACAGACACAGTGGAGAAATTATTAATTTAAATTAACGAATTAAGACAATTCCTTGAGGGCTGAGAATACAGCTTGGGGGTACATAACCTACTTGGCATGTGTCAAGTCTTGGGTCCAAACTCTAGCAGCACCGTCCCAACCCCCTCAAATCTTTAGTAATTATGATTTAGAAGTTGTTTTCCCCAACACAGAGTACCCCTACACAGAAAGTTAGCTGAGCCCCAACTAAAACTCGCTAGGAAACCATGCAGTTTCCGGTGGGATTTACATAGAAACTAGGATGAGAAGTCTGAAAGGTTGTTCAGATCTGAGAACTGAGGCATAGTTTACAAAACCCAAGTGAATATAAAACAACAGAAAAACCACTGGCATTTTCTTCTGTTCTGCTCCCCAAGGAGGGTGGTGGGGGGAACCTCACCTCTCAGGGGCTTTAACCCTCTACTTTTTTTTTTCCCTGAAAGCTGATGCGTGTGAAGGCCAGGATGCCTTCCAGTAAGTTGGGTGAGAAAAAGCTTAACATAGGCACCGATTTGGTCCCCAACTTTTCACACAGGACGTAGACTTGAGAGGAATCTGAGCATAACCTCTTATCGCAAGATAGAATTTGTTTATCATACCAGGGCTATGAAAGTAGGTGAGAAAGATCTCTTTGAAAGATCTCGAATGTCTTATCCCATCCTTACAGGCAATGTGTAAGTCACCTGCTTGGGAAAACTGTATGTTAATACCAGGTACATTCACCCACAGGACAATCACTGACATTCACAATTGACTTTCAGATGTCCCACACATTGTTCCCTTTCTAAAGCATGGAAGGCATTAACAGCTCCCTAAGGGACACACCTGTCACGAAGATGTACCTCTCGGCCACACTGTTATCTTTTGACTGACATTCTCAGGCCGATGATGCTGTCGCCCCCTAATAAATCTCAGCACCAAGGACGGAAAACAGTGAGACTGGGCCGAGGAGAAGGACGCTCCAACAGCAAATGCTGACTATGCTCAGATTTCACCCCATCCTTAGGGATAAGGAAATGGGTACCCTAAGAAATAACCCTTCCGGGTGACTGGAGAACACCTGTCACAACAGCCCACTGGATGGTGATTTTACAAATGCTATAGAAAGCCAGGTGCTAAGGCAACTGAAGATTCAAATCTAAGCTTTTTTTTTTTTTTTTTTTGAGGATTTGAATGGTATGAGAACATAATTTAATTATTTGATACTTTATGTGTTCATTAAATCATGATACATACATCATATAAAGGGGAGTCTATAATGATACAGAAGGGCAGAACAGAACAGAATACTATAGACAATGAAATGTATTTCTAAACCATCCAAAGAAGAGTGCAAATTTACTACAACTCTGTTGCTTTATGGGTATGGGTTATAAAAGCAGAAGCCAAGTGACTCAAACCCTTTGACAGGTAGCATTTGAGGCTAAACCATGTCAGAAACACGGAGTCTCACTGAATCAGGTTCCACCAGGACCTCTGAATCAGTTTCCATTGGCTGAGTGCTCTCTCACTCAGCAGGTAAAAGACACGGACAGGAAGCACGGCTCTACCACTGTTTGCACCCCGGGCCAGCACTGAGTTGAACCCACAGCTCCAAGGCTTTCTATGATGAGATCAGTATACGTTAAAAAAAAATCAAAACAAAACAAAGAGTGATTCATATGGTCATATGGGAGGGAGAAGAACCACTTGAAGGTGAAATAAGCCACACCAAAATAGACAGCTCCCACTGCAGAGACACCCAATATTGCTTCCTCGCAGACCTGACACAGGCTGAGTGGCGAAACATGAACATCTCTGACACACCTTTTAGAGTAAAGACAGCACTGACATCTTAATGAGAGAGGGTGCCCATCTCTTAGAGAGGTCAGAGAAAGCAGGTTTGCACTTGTGGCAAAGAGACTAATGACCTAATTTAAGAAAATTACCAATTCCGAAGGTATTATGGAAGATGAAGTAGTGTATATAAAACCATTAAATGAATAACTTAGGGCTCAAATGAGAAAAATAATGTCGGAGAGACCCCAGATGGATCCTCAGGTTAACCTCAACAGAAGAAATCAGACATCAGAAATCCAGACTGGCTTCCAGAACATGGATGATGCTCAGTCAGCTTAGAAGGGGGCTTTCCTCCATTCCCTAGAGGGGCCAGTCTGCCGGAGTCACATCCAACTTTATATCAGCTTAGCAGTGAGTAGCACATTCCTTAACAAGCCACAATGCTATATGCTCCACGGAAAGCTTTTCAGCCTACCTGACTTTCTACTGCCCAGCAGGCTTAGGAAACTGTCCTTCAGATCAACCCCATACCTCACGGCTCCATGATGACCCGCTCTGCACAAGGGATCACAGATCACCGTGAAGCTATTGGCTTTACCCCAAGCATCCTGGGAAGACAAGGAGTTAATCCTGGTACCCGGCACACATCCCTGATTCTCAGAGGGAATGAGTAGAACCTGAGAGATGGTTCAGGAAGAAAGTAGTGGTTGGTGTCAGTCCATTAACCATCAGCCCAAATGCTCCAGTAGCAGCAGTAATGGTAAGACGCCTCTATGTGGGGTTTGCTCTGTGCCAGGGCTATGCCCACTACAATTTTCCTCTGCCCACCACTCTCAGCAGCTCCAGGAGGGAGCTAGGTATCTTTATTTCCACTTTAGAAATGAGGAAACAGAGACACCTTTGATAGGGAGATAGGAAGGAGACCTTTGTACCTTCCTATCATGCCATAGATAGCACATGATACAGCATGGGGGGACGGGGGGTGGCGGTTGGGGGCAGGGTAGATTTAGTTTATTTGGGGTGGTGATGGTTGAAATGCTTACAACGTGGGAGGAGCCTCTCTTCAGGAAAAATAACGTCAAGATCGATGAAGTGCTGTGCCAGAGTAAAGAATTATTTGGAATAAGGAAAATCGCCGCAAAGGTAGAAGAAAATTTAAGTTGAGGAATAGCACAAATGTCAGAAAAGCTATGTGATGTTTACTAAATGACAGCCGAGTCTCTAAACAGCCATTTTCTCCAAGACTGCCGGACAACACTCACTTTGTCTCCTTAAAACAACAATGATTTTGTAATATTTCTGTAGAGTGGAGAAAGCTAACTTGGTCTTCATTCGATGTGAAGTATAACACACAGCTGTGCACAAGGGAAAGCGTGCTGGAGAGGACGCTGGAATATGAAGAGACAGAGGTCCTAAGTGATTTGTAAACGTCATAGCAACACATGGCTACATGAAATCCCGGTCCCTTAGTGAGGCCTTAGAACAGGCTGGTAGGGATGAGAGACCCTGATGCTTAGGCTTCTGCGATTGCCCAGTAAAGCTGGCTTGGCCCAGGACTCAGGTAGCATGGCATGATTGTTCTCTTACCTACTCTTCTTTATTGACTGATAGGAAACTGAATGGTCCCAGCGTGTTGGTATACAGATGTGTAGTAGTATCTATTCCCCACTAGTGTGTGTGTGTGTGTGTTGATTACAAGTAGCATTTGAACAAAAAGATACTTTAAAAATTCCATGTGGTCTTATTTTATTAATTCTAACTTTTTTGGGGGGTGGGGGAGGTACTACAAAAAAATTGCTGAAAGTTCCCAAACAACTAAATTTGTAATGTAAATAAAGCATTCATACACTCTTAATTTCCCAACTGTCACATGGTTTTTCCACCTAAATAAAACCACTGCTCTTACAGTATTGTTTGAGGTAAAAATGAAACATGTGGCTACGCTGGCAAAGGCTTGGATCCTTCTCTCTCCCATACTCCCTAGATGCTACAGTTCCTTTTCTGTTTCTCCTCTTCCATATCCCAAAGGTCAGGGCAACCACACTGTTTAATAGGAGTTTGTGGAGTACAGTATACCTACGTTTTGTCTGGGCAAACAAAGCACGACTTTGTGATCATTCATGATTGTGTTTCCTGGTGTTCTAAGGAATTAGAATAAAAACAAATAGCTGGCTGTTTGTAGCTTAAAAAAATTAGGATTTCCCCCAGGTCAAATTTCCATTTGAATCGCCTCAAAAGAACATCAACAACAAAAAATCAATGCTGTTCAATAGACAGCTCTGTATTTGAGACATTACTAGAAGAAAAATATCATGATATATCTTCCCTTCCCTTTATATCATGATTTCAAAAACAACTCTTTAAACCCAACCCCGACACACACGGCTTCTTATTAACCAATATCCACCCTGACATAGGCTCTGCCTTATAATATGGCAAGAATTCTGTTAACTCTTTAAGTAAATGCCCTTGGCAACTTGTTTTTTATTGTAGATTTTTAAGATAGTGACTCCCTAGGTTCTTGGGATGGACTTGAACTTGTGATCCTCCTGCATCAGCCTCCTGAGTGCTGGGGTTATGGACCGTACCACCAGACTTTACTAGTTTCATAATATTTTGTGTTTTGCTTTTCAAATGTCAAAGACCTAAGCCACGGTCTGAGCTGCAGTTTGTCTCATTCCTACTTATCAAGAAAACTAAGACGCAAAGCTATTAACTTTCCTTTATAAGCACTAGATTAAGTGCTATAATTCATAGGATAGCGTTTTTCTCTAACTGAAATAATTCTCTGATGTATGTAACGTTCACATTCTTCATAAAAGGATACGAATATAGAGTGACAATGGATTAATTGCTCAATGTCATTTAATCGTTCAGCAAGGACATAAGTCCACAAGTTCTCAGACATCAGAACACTGTACTCTAAAATCACACATAATTATTAATTATCATAATCACTTTACATCAGAAAAAGACTCCAACTGAGGCAAAGAACAGTTAAGACACTAGTCATGCTGAACCACCGAAAGGACTTAAAGACACATTCAGAGTCTGTGTATTAAAAAATGTTACACTGCCTTTTAAGTGGAACAGTATTTAGTACGTTTAATAGAGACACCATTCCATGGTACTTAATGGGCAAAATAAGTGAATTCATATGGAAAAGGTAACGAGGGTGGGCAGGTGATATCTCGGGATATGACAAAGTGGATCTCGGGACTTCTTCAGAAGTGAAGACGATTCCTTCCTGTGGCAAAAGGAAACTGAGGTGACGAGGGAACCCTGTGCTTAGGTCTACTACCTCCGCATAGTCAACAGAAACCATCAACAGCTAAGACATCCCAAAACTGCAAATGACCTGGAGAATCCTTCAGATCCAAGAGACTTAATCCTTTGGGATAACGGATGGAACGGAAGGAAATTAAAAACCACCCAACTTCTAAAATTAACACGAAAGAGAAAACGGAATGGCCAATCTCACATACCTACCAAATTCTGACAGATTGTTAAGGCTTACTGGAATGGAGATTCAACTATTTAAAAGAGGGCTTTTCCTGAGATTTAAGTATGTTTTCCAGCCCGTGATCTTCCCTGTTACTAATATAAGCCCATTACCTCCCTTTTGGTTCTCTGCAGAAATGAAAAGTACCAATGGGTTTGAGAAGACACTCAGCCATCTACAGAGCTGGCAGAGCTGAGCGTTTTTGTCCTTTGTGACACCTATTCATGGGAGAGAACAGTCAAATGTTATTCAACACCCTATGGCCTGTTCATGACTCAATCTCATCTCTGGTCTCCAATGCACTCAGACAGACATAAATGGATAATGAAGGAAAAAGTCTGTTCAATAGATGCTAAAGAGAAAAGGCCTTGTGGGAGTTATAGATTGATGAATGCTCAAAACAAGGCAGTTAGGACTTCTCCCTGCCCAGGACATTCAGTTAGCTTTGCACTCCGCTAATAAGCAACATGCAGAAGATGTGGAGACAGGATTTGCTTTGTTTCTGTGGCCTCTAAAGTAGAGTCACAGGCCGATGGCAGACAGATCTCCCTTCTTTTACCTGAAACAAGAGGTTGAACCAAACCAACTGAGTTGCCTTCACATATCTATGGATTCAAAGTCTATTCCAGTTAAACACAGGGATAGGAACTCACTCAGTCTGCTCAAAACTCACCAGTATCTCGCAGTTTCCAGATTCGTACCTATCAGATACTAGTTTTAAACCTGATTCACATCAACCCTCACAGAGCACAATCGTTTAATCCTCTTAAATATTGTGATAGACACGTGATAGTCAAATTATGGCAATTATTGTTTATAAGATATTTAATTCCAGTCCACATGTTTTTTTTCTTTCTTTATTTTTTTCTGACTTGCTTCTGGGGTCCTCTATGCTATCCTTACATACTTCCTATCTCAGGAGAAGCAAACATGGGTGCGTGTAGGGGAATCCTCCCACCCGCAGATAAGCCACAGCCTAACACGACTGTTATCACGCTCTCGGGGCTACACTAGTGTTATGGGCTGTTAGCGTCAAGCCATGTCAATGACAAGTACTGCTGCCTGTACAGATGTGGCGCTTTCTGTTTCTTTATTCATAAAAGGGCCCAATATCCCTAAGTGCCTTCCTGGGGGGTTGGGGCGGGGAGAGAAAGATATCCCTTTTAATCACAATATTCCTGAAAAAAAAATCAGTCTCCTGTTGTTTTATCTTTCATCTGCACATATCGAGAGTAAAAGAGTAACCCAAGCAGGGAAGACTTGGCACAGGCTCTGTGGATGAACACGCCAACTTTGCGGAACTCCTCATTTGTAAAGAGAGGAAGATACGACCACACTAATAAAAATATCAGCATGGGACTCTCTAAGTGAGAGCAGTGTCCGGTGAGTATTCTGCCTTCCCAACTCTTTCACTACCAGCATGCCCATGATGTTATGAAAGCAGGAACCGAGTTTATGAAGACAGTCAGGTGACCAATGAATATTCTTCTGCTATCTATCGAGAACCCGTGTTTGCTATTCCACCTCTCTTTCAGTTAACCTCCCTGTTTGTAGTCCATGGAATATGGAGAAAGGAAAATAAAATCCCACTGACTTATGAGGAGTCTCTCGCAAGATGACAGTTTCTTTCAGCCAGATACATATTGGAACTGAGAGGAACAGGAAGTAACCATCCCAAATGGGAACGCGCTTCCCCACTTCCTGGCTACCTTGCCAGCAGCTCACAAGTGGCCCTTGGGCTTCACTGTGGTACGCGCAGAAGCAGACAGAAGAAGGGCAAAACTGGAATCATTCTAGCAGCATGAAGGATCAAAGAAGGGCTAAAGGGATCGCTATACTCCTCTTTTTGGTGCTGCTGAGAATTGAGCCCAGGGGCTTCTGTCTCCTGGAAAAACATTTTACCACAGAGCTATGTCCTCAGCCCTACACATCCAGGTAGGTCCTTTATTTCCTGTACTGGAGTATAAAGAAACACAATTAATGGAAATAACAGAAAACAGAGTTGGTAACCAACAGTGCAAGAAACAATTCAATTGCAATCAAAAGTCCCAGTTCTAACAAGAATCTTGTTTGTTTCCAAACAACTAGGAAAGTTTTTGGAAGAATATATCCACAGGAAACTGTTAACTATATGCCAGCGAGGACATGGCAACAGACCAGGTTGTTGGGTAGCTACTGAGTGACAAGTTATATGTGCCTATTGTAGCTTTCTGGTACATTTCTGATTTCTTAAAGCTACACACATGTATCTGCTGTTTTCCCTAGGATTAAATAGTGACAGATATAATTCTTTTCGTCCTAGCTAGAATTAATTTATGAAGTCGAGCGAGATGAGAAGCATCATTGTGTCGTCTTGTCTCTGCTGTGGGAGGACTCTGAGATTCTGGTAAAGAGCTGTTTGGACACAGGGGCGCTGTACTGTCCTTTGTGCTTTCAGAGAAAGAGACAGACAACCTGCTTGTCAACTGTTTCCTGCCTTAGTGTAGCTTCATGAGTCTCCTGTGGGCCCTGCCCTAGAAGCCAGCAGAAGGGAGAGCCATGACAAAGCAGGGATGAACACTGAGCAAGAGTTATGAACACGGATGTTTGGGGATGATTGCGGAAGACAGAACCGCTCCTCAGTGTCAGCGAGTCACCCCTGAGGGTCTTGTAGAGGTGATGGTGCAGAAGGCTGGTGGGGCTGGGTCTTGTGTGGCATCTAAAAGTGTGGGCGCTCCCTATATTGCTACAGGTTCAGAGTCCAGAAGGAGCCCTAAATGCTTGCTCTTCTGAGAGTCTGAGATGACAGTGATCATGGCGAACAGAAGACGGCTCCTCAAACCTAAACCCGTGTACCCTGAGTTTCAAAGGCTCTCTGCTGGGAAAAGACTCTTCACAGTGATGTGTCTCAACAAGGAGCAAGGCTGACCCTCCATGGGACTCCAGACTCAGACGTGTCCTTCCTTCTTTCTGATCACTATAAACTACAGCCGTGAATCCAATCAACTCTAAGAGCCCTAAGAGTCTTCCCAGAAGATCACCTAACGTGGGGTTGTGGTGGGGCCCTTGTAAGAGATGTCAAGGGATGCCAACAACACTGCAGAGAATCTTACATAAAGTTGGTAAAGACAGAATTGTGCTAACTTAAAAGAAGATGAACTTTTAATCGTGTGTGTGTGTGTGTGTGTGTGTGGTGTGTATGTGGACGGGGGGTGGGTTATGTGCATGTGACAGTCTTATAACATGTGTGATTTCAAATTGTCCCATGATGAAATTTCTTGCTGCCCAACTCCTGTAAGCAAAATAAGAAGTGCATCATACACACACACTGGAAGGATACAGTAAGTTACCAACATGGTCCCAAATCGCTTCATCAAAATTTTACCTGCCGAGTGCAAAATATTGGAGAACATATGGTGTCTTACCTTCTGAAATTCTTGTCAGCCTGTCATGTACAATCATTGACGGTAATTTTTAAGGAGGTGAGGTAGAAACTTATGACTCGCTTTACCTTTTAATGTACTTTATGAGTTGAGCATTTGAATTCTGCAATTTGAAGGGTAAGGGAATACTGCATGTGCTGAAAGGGTGGTAACTTGTTCTAGATTCTCTTGACTCCTCGTTAAACGCTGGTTAGGTACAGGTAGCCCTTTTCACTACTTTTGTTTTTTTTTTTTTCTTTTTTTCCTTTTACAAAAACCACTTTTGGTCTGAAAAATATGGTTAATATTTTATCCAACCTACAGGCATTTGTGAATATCATCATATTTGAAGAAGTGTCAGGCATATAAAAAAAACCAGCTACTCTTGGGCTTACTATAGTTTACTTCTAATGATATTGGAATATAAAGCCATTAAAAAAAGGAAATAAAACCTCTTTGGTAGAAACTCCCTGTACCAAAAGCCTCAGAAGAGCTGCTGGAATCTATGGAGATCAGCAAGTCCGGGTATTTGGGAAAATTTAAAAAAATATGTAAACTAGGAAGTATGATTGCTATTAGGAGGTGCAATATCAACATAGAATCCCAGCAGCCAAGACTTAATGAGAGGCAATGCCACAGTGGCCGGGTGAGCAGTCTGTGGGTGATGTGTCTATGGACACTACAGCTGACCAAAATGCACAGTTTAGAAACAAACTGCAATTTCTTTATGCGAGTCCCTTTTTATGACCATCATACTAAGCAACAAATACAAATAATTACATCTCATACTCCGGCATGTTTCTCTAACAAGAAGTGAATTAACATTGTGAAATACAGACAGCACTTAACAACAAAACCACTCTTTTCCGTGTAAGAAAATTAAAGAAAATTTGAAGAGGGGAACTTCTTCCAAGTTGAAAAACTTCCAAGAATTTGACCTCTTTTGCAGTAGATGGAGGACAGGGTAGGGGGTGAAGTCTGGTGACAGACTGCTTATCTATCACAGCGAGTTTGCTCTGGGTCTGGTCCCGCACAGAACGGGAAGTGCAGCAGGTAGCTAGCTAGAAGTCTGATGGCCTACCAATTGTGCAGTGCTCGCCGTTCCATCCTTGGCTGCACTCGCACTTGCCGTCCTTGCACGTCCCGTGCTCAGCACAGCGAGGGTGGCAAGCTCTCTGATTACACGCCGGGCCGGTCCAGCCTTCTTCACAGCGACAGGAGCCCCCCATGCAGACGCCGTGTGAGCCGCAGTCCACCGAACATATTTCTGTATTGCAAAAAGAGGAGTCCAGGCAAGAGAAAAGAACGGGTTGGGGGGGGCGAGAAGGAGAATTATTAGGGGTTACATCTTGCACTTGTCAAAGTGAAAAGCAAGGTCACACTGTGCTGTGCACTAAGTCAATTTCGGCATCGGTGAATGGCAGGATTTGACATTCTTTCATCTCCTTTAACTTGTGGCTGTGTGGGTGCAGAGAGCACACATGATAATTGTTTGGGAAAATCACTTTATATATAAAGCTATTATGTATATAAATGCCTACAAAATATTTTTGTATACATTTTTGTATATAAGTATCTACAAAATACAATGTAGATAGAATAGGCCTATATAAATATATAAGGCTACCCCTTGGTACCCAAGAGAAAAACCATGCACACTAAAAGGATGAGATATTTGAGTTAGCACAGTGTGTCAAGTATTTAACAGGAATTGCCTTATCCCGTTACTGGGAAATGCAAAGGGCCGATTGCTAAAGCCATGGCTTAAATTGTTTTAAATATCCCGAAACTTGAAGGAGACTTTCTTAGAGAAATCACATCAGCTTGCTCATGCACGCAGGCATGCTGGTTAAAGAAGAGGAAATGTTGTTTTTCCTATTTAGTAAATTTGGACTCTCGACAGCTACAAATTGCCTAGCTCACAGACTAGAAAAGCAGTTTAATAACTCTACACACACATTGACTCTGTCATTTGAAAAACAAAGATTTTCATCTGTTGGGATTTTTGAAAGGTGTATAATGACCAAATGCCTTCAAATTGTATAACATTAGATTAAGCCTTAAAAAGGACTCGGATGTCTGAAGTCATTTTTAAAAATAAAGCTTTCTTAAGAGCTTTACTTAACTAGGTCTAGTGGAGAGAGAGGAAGAAAGGGAAGGAGAGGGACTCTGAAGGATATTTGGGTTTTTGCTCTTTCTCTTATAAAGTTAACTATGGTTTTTATCCTAAGACTGAAAAATGACGGTCCTAGTTTTAATTTTCACTCCAAAGTCATTTCTGACACATAGAAAAGGGATGGCGGCCATATTTCTTTACAATGAAAACTAGTATTTATATCATCACAAACACCTATTCCAACACTGATGCTTTGGTCCCCATTCTCACCCTCAGCCTTAGCTACTTTTGAGACTATAGTAATACATTATAAGAACTGTCACATTTCCTATAAAGAACACTCAGGACATTAACTGGGAGAGAGTTGTATCTCTGCCCCCCCCCCAATTCCATGTTTCTCTATCTCCTTTGAATTAAATTTTTGATTAAGAGACCAAGATGGTTTGATTAACTTCAGAGCAACACAACATCAACCTAGCATCAGGAGATGAGGTTTGGAGGTCCCCCTTTTATTCAATGGAATCAATTCTTCATTAGGGTGAAGTTGTTTATCAGCGTTTAACACACCGGCTTTGAGCAAGGTGCGTCAATCTTTGTAATGAACTTATTAATTAGAGTTAATTTAATTGAAGTGGAATTGAAGGGCTAATTAATGGACACACTGCTGATGAAGATAGAGGGAGACTCTTGCTTTCAAACCTATTCACTTCATCACGAAAATAATTCATTTTTCCCCCTTCTTTTATAATAGCTTCGCCCAATGTTCTGGTTATAAATTGCACTCTCTTATGGAATCTAGATACCTGAAGGTCATTTTCACAGCGTCAAAAGAGGGAACTGGCAGTGTTTTCCTTTAGGTTTCATTTAGTTAAAAACCTTAGATTTATATCACTAGTAAACGTTCGGCCACATATGTAAGTAAACAATAATGTTTGGATAAGCTGTAACTAAGAGCTGCGCAGCGGTCAGCACGGGGCAGGCACGAGGCAAGCTGCATTCCCGGGGTGAGCACGGGCCCTAGGAGAGCACTGCTGTTCATCCCAAGTCTTCTGCCTTTCCACAGTTGATAATTACACTTGCCATCTTCCTAGTCTCCAAAAGAACGCTTCATTCCTTCTTCATTCTATACATGGAGCTAGTTTAATGTGTTACTCTCCCGCTTTGAACGGAGGATACAAAGATGAACAGAACAAAGATCTCCGCCCAGTTTCTATTTTTACTTAGGTTTTATTTTATTTTAAATGGAAATAGGATTTTTCTTTAGCTTCTCAACTATAAAGTAATTGTACCAGCATGGATGATATAAAATCTAAACATATAATACAGGATATGGATAGCCAATTTAATCTTTGAATTAGCATTTATTTGTCTGTTTTGCTATTCATGACAAGATGATTTTATGAGGATGGGTGCCAGTTATAGTCATTTTAGGAAACGAAACAGTGGGCATTCCATCCGCTCTTCTGCTGCTTGGATAAGAGTGGGATGCAAACTGACCACACCCCACTTAGGGCTATTGTACAGTAAGCAGTTTTAGACCTGTGCTGAGGGAGGACAGACCTGGACCAAGAACCTCCGTCACTACTCAAGTAATCATTCCTACACAACTCAACGAGATTGGTTTTTTTTTTTTTTTTTTTTTTTTGGTGGAATGCATTTTTTTAAAAATACATGAGCTAGAAATTTAAGTAATTAAAAAAATAATCTAAAATAACTGAATGCTTATTTTGGTTCTTATACTTAAAATATTTCTTTCTCCTCTCCCCCTCTTTTTTTTTTTTTCCTTTTCTTCAAGACAGGGATTCTCTGTGTAGCCCTGGCTGTGTTGGAGCTCATTCTGTAGACCAGGCTGGCCTCCAAATCAAGTGATCTACCTGCCTCTGCCTCCCAAGTGCTGGGATTAAAGGCGTGTGCCACCACTGTCTGACTAAAATATGTATTTTAAGAGAACTGGATAAACAAAGGAAATATAGACTTAGTGTCAGGCACTCATGCTTGATAAATATTGGTTGGCAAGGGCTTCCTAATACTCTTTAGTGAGATGGTTAGGCCCCACTATAATCCAAACTCCGTCTCATGATTTCCTTATTTACCTAAACACGTTATTTGTTTTGGTGGTCATGAGATTTCTAACCAAAGTTTTGGGCTTCCATATCTATAAGGCAGGCATAAATACACAATAATTGCTATCTTCTTTCAGAGCTATGTGTTAATGATAAAGGGACAATAGAGGAGGAAGGGGCAGTGAGGAGAGAAGACAGAGAGGAAGGAGGAGGAGAGAAAAGGAGTGTGGAAGGGAAGGGAGAGTGCATAGGAGGGAGGGGGACTGAGGGAGGGGAGCATGAGGGAGGGGGGACTGAGGGAGGGGAGAGGGAGGGGGAACTGAGGGAGGGGGGACTGAGGGAGGGGGGACTGAGGGAGGGGAGCAGGAGGGAGGGGGATTGAGGGAGGGGGACTGAGGGAGGGGAGCATGAGGGAGGGGGACTGAGGGAGGGGGACTGAGGGAGGGGGGACTGAGGGAGGGGGATTGAGGGAGGAGGGGCTGAGGGAGAGGAGAATGAGAAAATATCCACTCTTGGATTGAAAAGAAACTTTGTAAGACACATCAGGATACAGAAAAGTTTCTTTAGCTTGTTTCCAGGCCTACTACTGTTTGCTAATGTCCCCTGCACTACCACAGCATGGACAGTACCATGGTGCCTGAGGCTCTATTCTATGTGCATTGCTCAGCTGCAGCATCGGAACTTAACTACCAAAGCATCAAAGAGTGTTACCATTATCCCTACTTTACCCACAGATAACTACTGAATGACCAATCTACAAGCAGAATCCAGAGTTAGGCACAGTTGCCCCAGTATGCTTAAGGTCCCAAATTAGATACCCAGAGTTGGAAGGAAAAAAAAAATCCAAAAACTGATTGAACCTGAACAGTTGGACTCGCATGTCTGTCAGTTCATCTGTGACATGGGAGCGCCAGGGTTTGGGAGGAAGAGCAGAAAGACTCTGAGTCTAGGCGTTTGTAGAACACTTCCTCTGCGCAGCACAGCTGGGAAAGTCTATTCTCCTCTCTCCTTTCTCATCCTTCGTTTTGTTCATTCCTTCTCCTCTACTTTTCTTTTCAAATATTTGTTTTTCTTTAGGAATTCTTCATTTTCTCTTTCCCCAAGATTCCCTACCAGCCTCTACTGCAACTTTCTTTCCTTCCCTCCTGCTGTCTTCTGTATGCTAGTATGGGCTCTGTTTTCTCCTGCTTTGGAATTTCAACTCTTCCTGCCAAACGACTGTATCTTATTTTCTCATTGAGTCTTGCCTATTGTCTATTTAAAATGTTGCTCGTATATATCCTTTTCATTTCTGTTGATTCTAAACTGCTTGCCCTCTCTTCAGGTCCACACTTCTGCAAAGTCCTCTCCTGAGCTGAGACACACCAGTCATTTTCTGAAGACTAAAGACCTTCACAATACACTTGACCATGACCACATGCATCTGACTTCATAGCCCAAGTTCTTAGACACACTCTAACAGCTTCCTCAGTCACAAACGGTCCCTTTACTTGCCCCTCTGAAAGATTGCCCAGTTTAAATGGAGGCAGAAGTGTTCATAGAAGTCCCTGTGAAATTCTGCAGTATTTGTCAAGATGGGAGCGCTCCTCCGAGTTTAGCAAATTATTCCACGTAACACTTGGTATGATGTTAGATTGGCATCTAATTATTTCATGTGTGCTCATCTTAGCTCCCAATTAAAAGTGTCATATTCTAGGGTGAATGGCATCCTCTCACACAGTGTGACTAATGACTGGGAATATTGTGGAATTAGTTCCTGAGTTGCAGCCAGCATTACAAAAACAAACAAACAACAAACAAATGATTTGGAAAAAATCAGCAAGTACCATACATACCATTTTGTACACTGCCCATTTCTGTAATACCAGGGTATGTGCATGTGCCCATATATTAGTGAATAAGATTACTGACATTCCCCACTTCATCATCATTTAAGCATAATAGAATGAGAGCATTATACTCACTCTTTAGTGGGATCATGTACAGCCTACTGTTGTCAGGTCAGCTTGCAGAGTATTTGCTCATGCCCTAAAGTGCCTGAATTTCTGGGCATGGTGGAGTATGTCTGTGCACACAAGGGCCAGTCTCTTTTCCGTAATAAGTCTGAGGCCAGCCCAGGCTACATGAGGGCCTGTCTCGACAATGCCATGACCCACCCTAAGCAACAGATAGACCTACATAGATGCTCATGTAAATCAGTATTTCCATACAGTGAGACTGAGGGAGATAGGGCTGTCTTGTGCACATAAAAGATAATCCTTGCCAATAATAGAGAAGACTGAATTTTTAATAATAAATGACCTAAGCTTATTTCCTTTTTATAAGCAGTAACTACTTCATTCCTTTAAACATTTATGTCTTTAAATACTCATTTGGTGATGCAATTAAGTTAAACAAGTGCAGGCAGAAAAGTCATATATCCCAAATCTTAAGTAAATTATGGTAAATACTTGATCGGATGGTATTGGTTGACCTCACCATTTGAGCAGTCGGGGCCAGTCCAATTTGGGTCGCAAGTGCAGGAGCCGCTTTCTTGAAGGTAAGTCCCGTGGCCTGAGCACTGGTCTGCACACATAGTCTTCAGTATTTCACAGTTGCTGCCACCCCAGCCTGGATTGCAGTGACATTCCCCATGGATACACACCCCGTGATTAGAACATCCAGGGTCTAGACAGTCCGCTAGTATCAAGAGATGAGAACAGTTTTATTAAAGATGAAAGACATACTCATTCATGCAGGATAGAGTTAACTTTTAATTGAATTATTTAGATAATCAAACAGCTATCCACCACTCTCAAGAACTTGTCTCTCAAAGGGCAGGGAGTTGTACTGTAACCAAGCTTTAAGAAGCAAACCCAGCGCCATTTAGACAACTGAGACCCTCGCAAGGATTTGTCATTCTCATGGATTAGACAAACATGCTCTCCAGGTCTCAGACAATTGCTCTGTGTTGTGCCTTTTCTAGAACAGACCCTGGGCTCGCTGACCTGCCCGGTGACCACTGGGCACTGACAGCTTGCGTGGGCTCTTCAGATTGTTGAGAAATAAATGAGTTGCACACTCTATCCTTCTTAATTCACTTTAATGTGCTTTAGAAGATGAGATTTAATTTAGCAATTTGACTCAATAAAACTTTACACTTGTACGGTCAATGGCCTGAAAATTTAATTCCAGAGACTTAATTGCATTACTTTGTGAGTCCAGATCAATAAAATCAATTTGATTGGAGAACGGAAATAGTACTCTTTTTTTTGGCTTTCTGAAAGAAAAGCAAAACAAACCAGACCAGTTTAACTGCCCTTTGCAGCCCAGTGTTTCGACTCTCATCTCCCATACAGTGGTGGAACAAATCTACCATGTTGTTCTCATTCATTCAGTTCCATTCAACTGTCCCTATTTCCAGAGATGTCAAGGAAGTCAGCTTCAATGCAAAAAGCTAAAAAGAAACAACGACAAGCCAGTCCTTTGTTGGGATGTAAGACACAAATGCTTGCTTACTTTCTCAGAGTTTTTTTTTTTTTTTTTTAAAGGATTACTCATGCCACAGAAACAGTGCAAAGGGGCTCTTTGGTATTTGTTCTTTTTATTAGTTAAAACGTTAATGGAACAATGTGTTCATAAATATGGAAATAAAAATTGCTTTTTCATAAAGAAGCATGTGTGTGAGAGTAAGAGATGCCTTTGCCCAACGGAAGATTATAGATTTAATCTGTTTCTTTATGGAGATAACAAGAAGGGTTTGGTAAATATTGACATGTTTACCTTCCTCACAGTTTTCTCCTTTGTATCCCGAGTTACAAGCGCAAGAGCCCATGATGCAAATCCCACGACCCCCGCACTGCGGGTCAATGCACTGGGTCGTCGGCACGTCACACTCGGTGCCCTTCCAGCCGCTGAAGCACAGGCAGCGGCCCTTGGAGTACTGCCCGTTGCCACTACAGAGCACCGGACAGGCTGCTGTGAAATGACACAGGACAGAGGGATCAGCAGCCACGTTCTCCATTGAGCCTCCCGACCCAAGCAGCTCTGCGCCTTTCCCACCCTTTTTCTTTGCCGCCTTGCTATGCATTCTCAGTCTGATGGGTTCCTAGGGCTCACTCGCTTAGGAAGGGAATCTAACTGGCATACCTCTTGAACAATCCGGACCTAGAAACCCGGGGAAACAATGGCAAGTTCCAGAAACACACTCTCCATTTCCATGGCAATTTCGGGGGCATTCCACCACAGACTCTGAGGAAGAGAGACAGAGGGGAGCATTTGTGAGATGCCTGCCTCGCTCAGAAGTGGTCACTCTGTTCATTTTGGCTAGGCGTTGAAGTCATTATGCACAGCTAACTCCATAACCCCCGAAAAGGATCCGTGTATATAAGATAATCTGCATACTGACGTAAAGCAGTGACGCTTCTGACTACATACTGACGTAAAGCAGTGACGCTTCTGACTACATACTGATGTAGAGCAGTGACGCTTCTGACTACATACTGATGTTCTGATGCGAATTTTAAAAAATCTTCTCTTGAGGTGCTTTCCCTCCCCACAGTAATCTATTTCTTACAGAGCTTTAGAGCTTGCTGTATAGTCACCAACAAGCAATTCACAGTGTGTTCATTTTACACGCGCTTTACCACCCTCGACATGCCTTACGTTTGGTAACGATGACTTAGTTTCTGTTTGGCACAGAGACTAGGCTGTAAGTGGAAAAGGATGCTTCGGAGAAGGCCCCTACCTATAACAATCGTGTTAAAGGAAACCTGCTCTGGGTTTTTCCCGTCGTTATAAAAGGCCAGATGCCAGATTCCAGAATCCAAGTACTGGATGAAGCCTGCTTCGTGCAGGCTGACAGATCTCGCCTGCCGCCCGGCTCTTTCAGACTCCACCAGGTTCCGCTGCTCTCTCGCAATTAACCTGCTACCATCCAGTAGTTCCACAAAGTCGTACTGGGGACGAGGACATGGGAAACAGTGTTAGCATCCAGAAACAATGCATGCATTGCTATGCCAAGCTATCCTCTTTTGCAGATAAACACAGTATTGGAAAGCAGTTCCTGATGGACAGGTCCAAGTGACAGAAGCCTTCTCTGCATGGATTTTTAAATAAGGATAAAGACTACCTGTTGGGTCTCCTTGTGTTCAAACTGAAATGATAATTTCCAACCTTTTCAGGGAGTTAAGTCTTTCAAATTTATTCCATTCTCCTGACCGATGATGAGTTTGGTAAATTAAGGCAGTGTGGGGATATGGCTGGAATTTATGGGATTTTATTCAGACCATGGATGGTTTAAGAACTCCTCCCACGTGTTGCTTCTGTATGGCAATTACTGCTGTCTCCAGGCCTCAGGATTGTTCTTGTCCCGGAAGCAGCTCTTTGGGCAAGGCACTCACAGGTACTCTTGGGGCCTCTTTAGGAGCTTCAGCGCGACTTCCTACCTGGGAAGTGGTGCAGCTGGGGTCTTTTCCACCACAGGACTACACTTCTCTCCCGGGACCTTAATGTAACCATTCACGCTTTCATGGGGTTTTAAATAAATATAGTTAGGTTGAACCTTCCTAATGAAGACCTTAACGTCCCTGATTAAAGTCAGTGAACTGATCAACAGAGGGGTTTGGTGGGATGGAGTAACAACCACAGGCAGAGTTAGGGTGATGGCGGCAGTCATCCTTGAAGCTGCTTTGCGTTTTAACTACAATTAATTATAAACATTGGTCTTTAAGAAAGTTGAGCTGGAGTACACATAGCTCCAAATGCATATACAGCCGAGGATGGCCTTGTCAGGCATCAATGGGAGGAGAGGTCCTTGGTTGTATGAAGGCTTGAGACATGTCCCAGTGTAGGGGAACTGAGGGTGGGGAGGTGGGAGTGGGTGGGTGGGTGGAGGAACACCCACATAGAAGCAGGGGAGGGAGGATGGGATAGGGGACTTGGGGGGGGGCGGGAAAGGGGGTTACATTTGAAATGTAAATAAAGAAAATATTCAATTAAAAAAAAAGAAAGTTGAGCCGGAGGATTTAAATTATGGACTAGGATTGACAACAAAGGGAAAAGTTTTGTAAACAAATGCCAGTGAATTTGGAGGACACTGAAGAGATGTTCCAATACTGGCTTCAATAAACTTACTAGTTATTAGCATCTTAATAAAGTACAGAGACCCTTTTATCCAGTTTCATTTTAAGTCTGAGACATATTTAATGTAAAATCTCACAAGCATATGTTAATGTAGACCATGCACAAACATCATAATTGTAGTAATATATATGTATATGTATATATAATATTTGTGCATCATTAGTACTTTATGATATGATCAATTCTTTAAATGGAAGAGCTGTATGAGGAAAACATAATTATATGCCTTTCTTAATCAAATCAAATAAAAATCAAATTAGTCATTTGAATTTATGAGAATTATATTTAAATAGATTGCCACTGTGCAGACCATAGACATCTATGGTCGCAATAAGAGAACCTGATATGTGATTCAGTTTGTAACTTACTAAAACCTTGATTTAAATAAAAGCATTCTCTTCTTTGGGTTGTAATATGCAAAACATATGCAAGACATATGCTAACTTCATTAGCCCTCAAAATTTTTTCAATTTCCTTACAAGGACTGAAATAATGAATGACATCTCTGGCTATTTATGAAAACTTCACAGGAATTCCATCTCCTCTTGAGCAGAGGAGAAGCAAGCCTAATTCTGAAGGGTGTCTCCACCTCAAATAAGTTCTCTCTTTTTACTCATTGCATTTAAATATATTATCAGGGCAAAACAAGAAGGAAAAATGTTTGTTCTGTGGTCCAATACAGATGATTTTCCAACATTATATATACAGTAACTGAGAAAGTAAAAGGGCAGAAATTTGGAGTTTTAACTAGTCTCTCCACTCTACAGTCAATTGTCACTGTCAGCAGAGTGATGGACATTTGTACCACACATGGACATCGATGGGGCACTAGCATGGAGGGGACCATGGTGGTGCTAAGAAGAATCTGATGGTTTTAAACCCCAACTCTAGGCTTTTGTCATGACATTTCAGAGATGACTTCAGGAGAGCTATTCAAAATGCCTGAAGAAAATTACCTTCTCCAAACGATAATCATCTCCACCCAAAATAACCACATTATATGGCTTGTCCTTCGGGCATAACATGATCATATAAGGGTTAGTCTGGCCTTTGTTCCACTTATAAAGTGGAACTGTATATGGAGTGATTTTGTATATGGAGTCTTTAGGACTTACACTATAATCAGTATAAAATCCCTTGGACTAACTATTCAATCTCAAACTCTTAGGTAGCCATCATGACAGCATCTATATATTATGAGAATTTCACTAAATTAGAACTAGTTCCACTCCCTTTAAGGAAGTGGTCCTCAACCTTCCTAACACTGTGACCCTTTCATACAGTTCCTCAGGTTGTGGTGACCCCAACCAAAAAATTATTTTTGTTGCTACTACTTCATAACTATTAATTTTGCTACTGTTATGGATCATAATGTAAATATCTGACATACAGGATATCGGATATGCAAACCTCCAAGGAGTCATGACCCACAAGCTGAGAACCATTGCTTTAAGGGAAATTTCTTTGTAATATTACCCTATTCTTAGGCTATTACCTAATATGTGGTGTTTGTGTGTGTGCGTGTGTGTGTGTGACACACAAATGTTATGTTCCTTTTTTAGTGGTTTACCATGGTCAGCTATGTAGAAACAAAAATAGATTTTTCCTGGTATCTTGGTAGTTTAGTTCTGAAAAGACAAGGCAATCTAATCATCTGTTTAATTCCATCTGTTATTAAATTGATGGTTGCTGAGTCAGAGATCCCTTGACTACGTCCTTCGATTAACTGTTGTTCTTGAGCCAGTCTTGCTATGTACCCCCAATGGCCTTTAACTACCAAAGCTTTTGCTTCCCGGCCTCTCAAGCATTAGGATGGTAAGTGTAGGCCAGCCTGCTCAGCCTTCCTCCGAGGGTCTGATGGTGGCACAGTCCTGCTGTGTATCACCAGAACACAGAGAAGTACAATGTTTTAGAAGTCTTCCTATTCAACTCTCTCATTTTACCCACAGACTCAGAGTCTTGGGTGAATTAAGTTACTTGTACGAGGTCACGTACTAGATAAGGCATAAAAATCAAAAAGTGGTAGGTGTTTATAACTTGGGTTTCGGCCTCCTTTCTGTAACAGCCTTCAGGCAAAAGCACTAACTTGCCATAGCACAGGAGCTCTAGAGCAAAGAATTGCTTCCTTAGGCTTCCAACCGTCCAGGAGAATAAATCGGCCATCTGGGAGAAGGCAGTCAATTGGTTCCTTGGCAACGATCAAATGGGCAGTTCTATAAAGGGTCACGAAGACTTTGACTTTCAAAACTCAAGTGACTATTCTGAGGGGCTGGCCGATTTTAATTATTTCAGGTTGATTTATTTAATGCTCCCCAGGAACAGAGAAATGTTCAATTTGGGCTGCTTTATAGCTTATTTCATGTTTCAACACTGAACTCAGAACCAGCTGTTTGCTCTGCTGATCTTGAATAAATCAGAGGAAGGAACTCTAATAACAAAGGCTTAAGAAAAAGCATACCCTATATACACACATACACACACACACACACACACACACACACACACACTGTGGTGGAAAAGAAGGACAGATGTCATGGGGACTATACTAAATCATGGTGCAGTTGTAAAAAAAAACACCAACTGTGCCTTTAATTTTCCTAATTTTGTGTGTTATGCATCTATTGCAAAAGTCAGCTATATATCCTTAAACAAGCTTTTTAAGCGCACAACGCAATACACAGGTTTTACAACAGACCCGGCTGGCCTGGAACTTGCTACAGAGAAGAGGCTGGACTTGAACTCTATTGGCCAGCTCTGTAGCTTCTGCCTACCTAGTACATGTACGCCCAAGTCTGGATAGAGCACCCACGTTTCTTCTGAAATTATCTGTAGATGATTTTAAGTTGTACATTTATAAATGTACTTAATGTAAGAGGATTCCTCCTTCAAATGTGGCTTCAGTGGAGAGGAGTTTCTGCGTCTCGCTGGACTATTCACGAGGGTACAGTGTATCTGGGGTAACTTGAGCTCCACAAATTCACTTTCATTGGTAGCTGCTCTATTTCGATGGAGAATGGGATGGGCATTTTGATGGGGATTGCATCGAATCTCTAACTCTAACTCTAATGGTAAAATTATCATTTTCACAATACGAATTCTCCCAGACCATGAGCGTGGGAATGGCTTTCCATTTTTTGTCTTTCTTTTTCCCTCCCACAAGGTTTAAGGTCAGCATCACACTGGGGTAAAATTTAAAGCTTAAGATTGGATACTTGTACATCATGACAGGTGTTTCACACAGAAGGACCGAAGGTGTTCAGTTTGCCATCACAGGGATGAGGATATATTGTAACATATTAGTGAGAAATGACACAGACATAAAAATTCACAGATGCTTTAGAAAGCACCCTGAGAACTTCAGAAGTTCTTTCAAGATGTGATTTCTTCACTAGTATTTGGCCATGTTTTTCATAATTCATAACCTAGGATTGTAGAAATGAAATAGCAAAAACAATTTGTAGTTTGCATGAAAATCTTGGGCTTCCTTTCATAAGTGGAAAAAAAAAAGCCAATATGGCATCCCGTAAGGAAATACTTATTATAAAAAATGTCAAGCTCATCGAAGTATTAATTAACTAGCACCGTTTTTAATTCCTCTTCCAATTTTATAGGAGACAATTCAAATACTTTTGCTTAGACATTATGGGGCCTTTTTTTCTCTCCTGACAATAGAGATGGAATCTCAGTGTCTCCTTTGCTATATCTCCTCTCCTTATAAACCTATTTTTAATAACAAAACCACAATGTTCAAACTGGCGATAAACTGGATATGTGTGACTCTGTATCATAGACTTTGCTGGTTTTTGTTTGTTTGTTTGTTTGTTTTTGGTGATAGTTGGGATTCTAGGCAAGTACTCTACCATTGAGTCATCTTCCTAGACTACTTTTCAACTTTGAAATTTATCTCATTTAGCCGCCCAGGCTAGCTAGCCTTGAACTTTTGATTCGCCTGCCTCAGCCTTCAGAGTAACTGTGATTGCAGAGGTCTGTGCGGCTAGGTCCTGGCTCTCCTGTGGACATTTCAGCTGTGGTTTGTACAGTGCGAGTGTTTTCACACAAAGAACGACCTTTTAATGCTATGGATCCGTTAGTCTGAGGAACACACTGATGCCAGCATGTTTGGTTGTCTGTAAGCATAATGTCTATTCACGTCACTCTTCCTTGTTTTTCAAAGAGGAACTGTGGCTATCATGCTTATTACACTTGTATTTCTATATTTCCCTCACTATAAATAAATCTGACATAAGTGTCAAGAACCGCTTTAACCAAATTAATAGATTTAAAGTGATCTTGGCTATGAAAGGTATAAAAACATCTGAAATTGCCACAGAATCTTGGAGGTTGTTCTTTCTAGATACCTAGCTCCCACTCTACCCTCATTAAGTTCCTCTGACATTTTTAGCCATTTCAACCAATCATTAGCAACACAAGCTAAGCCCTTATGGTGATTCAGACAAACTTCTATTGCAAAATATCCATTTAGGTGCCATGGCTTCACCCCAACAGCTGAGTTTCAGAGATAGAGGAACATTTGGAAATGCCAAGCAGGAGCCTGCCTTTTATTGATGGCAGCAGCCGCTCACCTGAGTATGGGAAGGCGGTAAGCCCTTCCGGCCGTACACTCCAATCAATGCATCCTTCTGAAGAGAGATGTTGAACTTAAGAAACTGTGGCTGATCAATAAAGAGCTGCGATCTCCAGAAGATCCCGGGGGGAACCTCTTGAATTGCTCTCCGGCCGATATCAAGTTCTCCAGAATCTATGGTGTTATTTTCATGTGTAAATCCACCTAATTTTCCTGAATGTGAGAGACCCGGCGATGAAGGAAAAGCACATTAAAATAACAGGGCTTCTTTTCAGAGACTCATTTTCCCTCATTGTTCAGGAATTCTCCTTCTGCTTACCAGAGGCAGGTACTCCCTCGCTTGTCTTCCGTTTAAGAACTTTTATTTTTATTTTATTTTTTTTTGTGAAGCGTTGTTATAAGAATTCCCACCTAACATTTTTTAAGGCATGGAGGTCAAAATCCTCTGACTTCCCCCAAAGTACCCTGATCACTGAAGCTGCTTCCACAATGACAGCGATTCTTGAGTATTTGAAACATAAATGCTTGATATATTGTATGTCTTGTTATTTCCGGGGAGGGGACTCAGTCTGATGCATATTGGTTCCTCTAACCATACTGTGATACTGATGAGTGTGAATTAAGGCAGAATGGATCCTAGAGATTTCCAAGCCAATCTTTAATCAGTCAATCAATCAATGCTACCGACTCATGCAGTCCTCTTCCAGTCATACACGGGGAGGGAGTGGGGTGGGAAGAAAAACCACTTGACACCAAATTAAGTACCAGAGTAGAGCTTCAGGAAGCAGAACAGGAGGGCAGGGCTTGACCCACCCCTCCCCAAAGACCTCAGTCATCAGGGAAAGCAAGCCCTGCTACTCCCAAATCCCGGGCTTCTCTCAGCACCTGGTTCTAGGCAACAACCTAAGTGTGTTTTTTGGGGTGTGGTGTTCCCCTTCGCCCCGAGTCCTTTCTTAGCTACTCTCCCGACAACAGGAGGGGTTGTTGCAATTTATTGCAAGGGAAATCGAAAGAGAAGGTCCAGGATGCTGAAGAGACAGAAGGCAAATTATCCTCCATCAAACCCAGCCCTTTTAACTTGATAACTAAGTTGACTTAACCAATCTTTCTCTTCCTCTTTTTTTTTTCATTAAACTGGAAACAGCCCCCCAGAGAACTTGTTAATTCAAAAAATTTTAAGATTTAATCTCAAATCCGAGAATTATATCTTATCCTAAAGAGAGGAGAGAGGCTTCTATCTGTGAAGTGCTGTTAATTTAATATCGCTTTCATTTTATTAAGCGTCTGCTAGGGACAGGGCACTGACATCATAATAAAGAATACGAACCAAAGAGCGGTAGCTTAGGAATCATTTACTACACGGTTTACACAGCTTACCAAGCTGATCTGATCACCTGGCCAGGGAGACAGCCCCTGCAAAGTGACGAACTAGGTGACCAACTAAAGCTTCATATGACTGGGTCAGGGGAAGGCCATCCTACTGGACATTGAAGGACAGGTAGATTAAGGGCAAAGGCTGATCTTGGTTGCCAACTTGAGCAGCTCTGCAGTCAGCTAAAAGGCATGTTTCCTGACTAGGTATCCAAAGTGGGAGACCCACTCTAAATGTGCGTGGCATCTTCCTGTGGCACCCTGGTTTAAAAAAAAGAAGAAAAAAAGCTATTCTTTGCCCTGTTTGCTTGCTCTCTTACCAGCAAGTTCATCTGCTCTGCTGCCGCTGCTGCCATCGCCACTGCCACTGCTGGTGTTACACTCCTTCCCTAATATCAGAGCCCAGCTTCTTTGGGCTTCTAATTCCAGGTTTTCAGTGAGAGATTGGAACAGCTGAGGTACCCACATTCATGCGCTGAGCAGCTGCCGGATTCTCAGCCCCTCCAGGGTGAAGGCAGTGATTGTGTGACTTGGACCATATGACCTTTTAATATACACCCATTCTATTGGTTTAGAGAACCATGACCAAGACAACAAGCTATCTGAAGTAGCATAAATATCCCAATTAAAAAAAAATGATACGGAGAGGAGACCATGTGTTCAGATGCACGTGGAAGAGAAGCCCTGGAATGTAACAACCTGGGTTTGAATCATGGCCATGTCAGAGGCTGAGGAGCCTTCTGGAAGATGGGATGGCCACATGACCACTGAATTGCCATGAGGTCTAGACTAATGCTCAGCTCCGCGGCCCTTGTAGGAAGGAATGCATTCTCTGTCCCTGGGAGAGGAACGGGAAGTAAGGCTGGATGGGGAAGTCAGTATTTACATCTACAGTATTTACATCTGTACAGCTGGAGATTCTGATTTGTAAATACTTTCCCGTTTCGTTCCATCAACAAGCATTATTAGACTTTTTTGAGGATGCATATATTTACCACCATTTCTAGGACAGTTTTAAAATCTTGAAGGCTTGAAGAATTAGACAATGGTGTAATTATATAAACGGTACTGCAAGGCGGAGTTGTTCATATGTTTCTCCCTCCCCTCATCACCACCTTCCCCTTCCATTCTCCCCATTTCTCTGTATCAGAGAAACAGAATCCAAAGTCACTAGGAAGAATTCCCCATAGTCAGAAATAAAAATGGTAGACACCAGCCGACAGCGGAGGGCGTGTGGAGCGATTCGCAACAGATTCACTTAGAGGGGTAAATCTGAGGTTGGAGGGAGAGGATATCGCTAGTAAATGTCAGGGTTGGTTTTTAACTGGACTACTGGATTCTACAGTGATACATACGCCATCAGCTGCCAAGGACAGTCATAGCTAAACCGAGACCAGCTAAAGTTTCGAGTGGGTTAAAGGTGAAGTGAAGTCACTGTCGGAGGAGTGCTAGAGTGCAGAATACAGGAAGCCTGGAGATGGGGGTCGGGGGAGGGTAGATGGGGAAACGGCCATAACAGCCCAGATCTGATGCAGAGGGTGATACAAGAATGCTTAATAAAACACCGTTATTCATAATTCCATACAGTCACTTCTCGGTGTCCCTAATCATCACAACTAATAACCCTTAAGCCCGAAGGTCTGTTTTTCTCAAACCAGTCTGGTATAATAAAATACTACAAGGAAATACCAGCTTCGGCTTCTCATACGTGAACACTTCGATCTTAAGCTGCACCCCATTCATGTGACGTCATCTTATAACACTACACAGCCAACAAAGCAAAATTAGAACACACAGTTACAGGAAATAAGGGTAAGATTGTCTCTGCTCTGAAAGCGCTTTGCTTCTTCTTATGACAGATATGCTGCTTCAATCAATGACACTTTTAGACACCTGATAGCATCTCTCCAGTAAGGCTCTTCTGCCTGGTACCCTTTGTTTGCATAGTGAATTAGCACTGGTATAGAGTTTAGGCATTGGGGGACAGTGGAGTTAGTCTCTCTCTGAACACCTAGGACAAGTGGCTTTGACTGTATTGAACTTCCAACTAACCCGTGAGGTTGATATTTTGAGACAAGAAGCTAAGGCTCGGGGATATAGCATGCCAAGGTAATTGCAGCATCAAAAATGACAGTATCGTGCCTTGGGTTTCCAAACCGTGTCCTTCATATCATCCCTAGAAATCATGATTTCTACCAAACCGAAAACACTGTTTTCAATTATCATTTACATCTATCCATCTATTTCACGTAAGCTGCTCTAACTCATTCAAGCACAGCAGAGAACGCACAGAGCTGACAAGTAGAGGGTAGAAGGCTACACCCTATCAATTTCTTTTTGGTGACAAAAACCTCATTGTGTATCTCGTGCTGCTCTGGAACTCACAGAGACCTGCCTGCCTCTGTGTCCCGAGTGCTGGGATTCAAGGTGTGATCTATTTTTGGTTTGAATTGTATGGTTTACAAGTAAAGGACTGGTTTTTGAGAAGAAGCCATGTATCATTCTTGGCTGCGATCTGTCATAAGTCGTTAATACATTTACATTGTGACTGACTTCCATATAAAGTATGTATATGTGCATGCATGTATATATGCTGGGGAATGAACCCTGCACCCAGTGGGCCCTTCAGTGCTCCACCACTGAGGTGTATAACCCAGGTCTCATTTTGCTGTTACTTTTGAGACTTTTTATGTAAGTTGCCCAGGGCAAATCTGCGCAGCTTAGGCAGGCAGGTTCTGGGTATCCTCTGGCCTCAGCTTCCAGAGCGGCTGGGGTAGCTGGCACACAGCATCAGTCTGAGATGAAGCAACTCCATGACCCTAAAGACAGCAGCTGCCTTTGCCCCGCTAAACTCTGCTATGTACACACCCTACTAACCATGGCCATGGCTCACACTAGGGCTCATATGTCCAGGTAATACATCCCTAACCCTGCTATCATACTTGATGGCTACGTACAATGAACTCTTCTGTTGAGTTTGAAGCTTATGCGGGCTGCTCTACTTTGTGGTGCTAGTCCCCATCTGATGCGGATGGAAGGAAATGCTAGCAATTTTATGGAGCTGGCAAGTAGAAACTGGCATCAGTCCACACATTGTTTCCCCTATTACTCCATCTTTGCCCAAGTACATTGGATTTGAGAACTGCAATTTTTGCGTTCTGGCATCTAGGGCTTAAGGCGTCACTGTCTCTAAGTAGCTTAATATGTAGTTATCTCTGCCTTTTTGCTTTCTCTATTTGTTGACTTTAAGGGGCTAAATCCTTTTCACTGAAATAATGAGAGGCCGCTGTCACCCAAGTTAATGTACCAACTAACTCAATTAGGCCTACAGTTCTTGTAACGGATACCTTGTTTCAGGGAGAGGGTTCTCTTCTTTAAAAACAGAACCAGAAATGAAATAAAACCAAACAAAAAAACCTCCCAAGGTTGAGCAAATGTGTTTCATGGAGCAGTAGCAGATGTGATGAAATTTCGGTATCCAAAATGAGAACGGCCAGTCATGTCAAAATGATATAGAATCTTTGAAGCCAGGTGCTCTCGTTGAAGTCTTTTAGACCTGGCATCTTCCAGCAATGACAGTTATGACCCTGGACAACTATGAAATGCCTTTTGGTATTTGCCCTAATTTCCTGGGGCATAAGTCTTAAGAACCCTAGAATCTCTGAAGTGACAGTGGTTTTGTATGCTACTGAGTTCACTTGGGGTTGAGTGAAGCCTAGGATTGCGCTAAGCTAACTCAGGGTTAGAGGTGATTTTCCGGTCTCAACTTATAACCACCAGGGTTGAGTTAATCACCCATGGGCATGGTTTAATTGGTCATGTCCATGTTATGAGACCTCCATAATAACCCAAAATGAAGGGGTTCAGAGAGCTTCAGGACAGCTGAGCATTCAGAGACTCTAAGAGGTGACTGTGTCTGCTCCCTTCCCTGGGCCTACAAATCCCTCCATTGTGTCTTGCAACAGGGCTAGTAAAGGTGTTTTCCTGAGTCCTGCAAGTCAGCCTGGCAAATGAGACAAACCAAGAGATAACACTACACGGGAACCCTAATGTATGGATGACTGGACAGATGATAGATAGACAACCTTGGCTTTGTGATTGTCATAGGAATGGGGGTTGCAGTCCTGAGGAGTGAACTCTGCTGAGATCAGCTTCTCGCTCCACAAAGTCAGAGGACTGACTATGAGTAGCGGTGAATAGAGGAGTCAGTCCACTTGTATCCTTTGCACAACTGCTTGTGAAGGGGAGGAATTCTCACACCTTGACAGTCAGAGACTTACTTCTGTGTTTATTGCACTGCCATGGGAACGCTATCCAGACCAATCAGCAAGGGAAGGGGTCGCTGTTAGAGAACTGACTTCTAGAACTTCAACAACCTTCCTGTGTCTAATTTCCTACAGCAGGATGTCTTCCATCCTTAACACCTTGCACACTGTTATACTACCGTACAAAGCTTCCCGATGTTGAACCAAGGAAAACTTCAAGTATTTTGTTTCACCTTTGCTCAAGACACAAGTAACCCAAGGGAAGTCTTGCTGGCTCTCTCTCTTGTAGGTTCCTCCGTCGAGGGGGAAGTGAGATTCCAAATGGAGTGCTAAAGGCTACTGGCACTTTGGACATTAGATATCCCAACAAGGGAGGGCACTAATTCTCAGTCACTGTCCAAGAATGCTTTTTGGCTTCAGACGGACACACAGAAAAGGCAATAAATAGAAACCACAAGCAATGTTTTCATTTGTCCAATTGTCAAGCTTGTGGTAAAGGTCTATCTCCATACAGAGGAGGAACTCAGGATGAAGAGGCTATGAGAAAATCCAGATTTAACTATTTGAACTGGAAAACACATCAGTTTTTTTTCCTGACAAAGTTAAATTGATTTTAATGAATACTGGCTCTGTCAGTTAAATTACAGAGTAGATATTCCTTATGAATTAAATGAGCTAATGAGATGGATATGTTTAAAGCATATAATGAGATGAAAGCATTCAAAACTATTACAATAGCAAAGGTGAATTCAAGTGAACAATAGTTCACTTTCTCACTGCACAGCAAGTAGACCAGATGACGCAGATGCGGTCCGGTAAAAGAACCAAGATGCAATTAAGACTGCTTTGCTGAGCTCCGGTAAAGCCTTTGCTGGGGTGGTATGCAGTATTAGAAAAGAACTGATTCTAAAAACTGTGTAACCAATCTTTTACCAAGAAGGGTGCTGCAGGTTTGCTTTTAGTGAGACTAAGTCAAATGTGATGGAAGTGCCGGTAAGCATATCTTAACGTGATTGCGGCTGTCCAACAACAACAGCAACAACAACAACAACAACAACAGCAACAGCAGCAGCAGCAGCAGCAGCAGCAGCAGCAGCAGCAGCAGCAGCAGCAGCAAAACAATTCCAAAAGAATCAAACAGCTTCGTGCTTTAAGTTTCCCTACAGCCCATTCTCATCCCTTGATTTTGGAGAAAGATCGGGTGTTTGTATTTCTATAAGAAAGAAATTGAGTAATAGAATCAATTCAGAATTTTGCTTTATTCTTCACTGTTTGCATATGAATATGGAAGCTACTCAAACAGTCCTGTCATTTAACTCTGTTACTTCCAAAAACAATTCCCTTTTATGTTAATCACCCAAACAGTTAGCATATTTATAAAATAGCTAGGTCATATGTAGCTGAATGTGTTCAAGTAACAACTTTAACTACAAACTCATATTGAGAAAAAGATTTAAAACAGAACTCATCACATGATCTTTGGAAATTAAATGTAAGTGAAATGTGTATAGTTTTTTTTTTAAAGGGGGTTATAAGTACAATGCAATTGGAAGATCTTTTATCTTTCTGGATTCTTCCATGAAACAGGAGTCTTGTATCTAAGTACCTATTCCCTTCTATTGGCTTCAGGTTATTTTGATATATATATATATATATATATATATATATATATATATATATCTTAAGATTTGGCTTTTCTAACAAGAAAAGGCAGCCCAATCCTCTTGGTAAAAATCAGTAGTGTGGAGCTGGAAGAACATTACTGATATTCTTGCATAAGAGTGGCCACTTAGATCGCTGTTTTTGCCTAAGCTGCTCCTTTGAATATCAGGGTGAGCTTCAGGTTCATAAAGGGCCTTTGTAAACCCATCCTGATGCTTTTAAAATGGTACCTCTTTAATTTGTCCAAATCAAATATGTTATGACTTCTGGCAGTGTTTTTCAAATGTTCTTTTTAAAATTGTAAACATCCTAGTAAGTCAGCAAATGATGGGCACTATTTGATAAACTTGTAAATACTTGCATAGAGTCCTCCTCTGAAGCTCGTGGGTTTCTTAGAGAAAAGCTTGGACACAGAGCTCTTCTATCTCATCCTGAATTCCAGAGAGCTCTAGCTGCAGAGGAAATGGAAGGAAGGCCAGTCTTAGGGCTCTCTTGTTCCCCTCTCTAAGATCATAAATCAACCCTAGTGCATGAACTTTGCAATCATCATAGGAAAGACAAGGTTGTGTGCACAGGCAATACAAGATTGTATGCATGGGAAATACAAGGTGGTATGGACAAGAAATACAAGGTTGTGTGCACAGGAAATACAGGGTTGTGTGCGCAGGAAATACAAGTTTGTTTCTAAGAAGAAAAGAAGGGAAAATGGAAGACACGTAGGGCCAGAGAACAGAGTATCTTGGAGTTACATAGACCCAAACTTCATTAATTACAAATCAAACCAGTGAGAGTCTCCACAATGAGATTGAGGTGTCCCAAGTGTTCAAACACAACAGGGCACCATCTCACTATGTTCAGTTGTGCCTGAATGAGGGAGTTACTGATTGTCTTTTTATCTACTAACTCTGAGTTCTTTTATCAGCAGTCTTAATGTCTTAAAAATACAGTTGTCAGTGTGGGCAAACTGAAATAGATCACATACACAGAGGCATTATTTCTTGCCATATAGGTCTATGCAAACATCACCAGAGTGCTATATTTAAAGAAAGTCATTAAAAAGTACTCTGATATCTGAAGAACATCCCATAGAGAAGTTTTCTAAAGCAGGATAAAACAAAGTATTTAAAACCATGTTGGTAATTATGGAATTTGGTATGCCATTGAAAATTATTTTATGATATTGAAAAATCATTCAAAGTTCCGAAAAAGTAAACATTTCTTACATATATTACAAATCTGCCTTCTATAAAGGATGTGGGAAAACTCTGACTATATAGTTATTAAAGTAAAAAAAAAGGTGGAAAAGAAAAATTCAAATGTCAAAATCTAAGTTCAACTCCGGAGGACAAATAATACCCATTCTAGGTCTCACATAGGCGGCACTAACTATTAAACGACAGGATGGAAGGTGGGCGTGTGTCTGCAGTCAACAGCCCACACTTCAATTCCATGTTGTAATGTGAGGTCCATTCACGTCTAGACTTTGAAGGTCTCTGAGACAGCATGCCTATTTATACAGGACCCCATGCCATGACTTAACACGTGGATACATAGTACCACATTACCATCTATAAAGAATAAAACAGAGCTGCTTTGCACTACTATAATGAGGAAAATCAATACAGCTTATAATTCAGGAATATTATACATCACAACAACACTTATACTATAAACGCTATTGAATAAAGCTCAATGCTACTATAGCCTCATCTGTTAGTCTCATCTGGCCAATGCATAGGCAGCCAGGAGCCGGCTGTAAACTCCAGCTCTTGCAGCTTTCTCATACACAAGGAACCCGCTACACACAACGGACACTCACATATATTTGAAGTGCATCTGTAGTTTAAACAGGAGAACCACACACGTGCATATTTACACACACCAGCTTCTGATTCCGACTCAAGCAAGAGGAGAAGCTTGTGTCTGCTTGCTCGTATTTTATTGGAGGAGCCACATGCCATGCTTATTACTGTGGTGATGTATCACTGCCAACCTGCGGAGGATTAGATTCTCCTGTGAGGGACACTCCTGATACATCTGTTGAGGATGTTTCCAGAGAAGATTCCTATAGGGAAGACCCACCCTCAAAGTGGGTAGACAGGATGGACTCAAAGGAGACAATGGACAGAGCAGGAAGTCCAACGACAAACCCTATAAGCAGACGCTACATTGGTCTTCCCACCCCAACCGTGTCTATGTCAGATATGATGGAGGGTAATTCACACACTGACCAGTGCTTATGGCTTTTTACTTAGTCCTGGATTATCTTAGATTTGCTTGTACAAAATTTCGGTGTTCATCTCATTGACTCTGACACAGATTCCTATAAAAAGTGGAGTCACCTCTTTTCCATATCATGACTTTCTAATTCAGCATGATTCTTTGCTTGGTTTCTGTCTTGCCTAACAATCCAGGGGCTTTGGGAACAAGTGTCTGGGACAGCCTTAGGTGTCTCCTCTCTCCCCTAAACTATTTACCTCAGTGCCTTGGTTACTACATACTATATAATATATGCTCAAAAAATAAAATCTAAAATAAACAAGCACTAGGCATTAAAAGGAAAAATAAGAATAAAATTCTTTTCATAAATCCAATCCTCTAAGTAACAAAAATATAAATAAGTAAAAAATTTCTATTTTACAGTTTAAGAAGATAAGATTGATACTAATTTCATCATCTATGCTTTAAATTTTGCTGTAAACTACAAATTCATAATTGGATTACAGAAAATTATGTAAATCAATGGTTAGTGACATGGGTCACACATTAATTTCCTACACCATTGTCAGATTTAAAGCAAACTAGCACTCCATAAAGAAACGAGGAGTCAAACAAGGCAATTTGCTTAAAGGCCAGCAAGTGACAGAACACAGCTTAATTACTCTACTCACTGATATCTGCATTGCATATCCTTTGGATAAAATACTGCCCTGGCTCTTTAAATACTTTTACATACTATTTTCATTTATTCATTCAACATATACAACTTGTAGAGTAGTTTGGCCAGTCACTAGGATAAAGAGCTACGCTAGGCTAGTGACTATGCGAATAGCTTGTGAGACTAGCAGGAGAATAATAACCTCTGCCTTAGGCTTTAGCAAAGAAGGCATAGTAATAGTAAACATGCTTGTCTTTTTCAGCAATGTAGTGCATGTACATTACACATCACTTACAGTACTACGTGAAGCTATCAGAAAAATCTCATGAGTTACTTCTAGTTGACCAGAAAATGTCGACATAATGAAACTAGAGAAATTGCCCCACGTCATACAGATATTTCTCATCAGACATTACATGAGAAGCTGGGTGGGCTGGGCTGCAGAAAGCATAGGCTTTGTCTCTCTGCTGCATCACGTCTGCGGGAAGAGTATGGTGAATAGCAGATTGCACAGAGACTTTTAAGTCATGTGGATGGAACCTAGGTGACTGAAGGGGGGCGTCACACGACTTGCTGGGACCCCCTTTCTGTGTCTGAAGGATTGATGAGCAAGAGTAGAGACACCATACACAGGGGGCTGCTATAGTTCTGGGTTCTGTAAGAGAGCAGGCCGAGCAAGCCAGTAAGCAACATCCCTCCATGGCCTCTGCATCAGCTCCTGCTTTCTGACCTGCTTGAGCTCCAGTCCTGACTTCCTTTGGTGATGAACAGCAGTGTGGAAGTGTAAGCCGAATAAACCCTTTCCTCCCCAACTTGCTTCTTGGTCATGATGTTTTGTGCAGGAATAGAAACCCTGACTAAGATTCCCTGTGTTCATAATCAAGACGGTAAGCTTTCTGAAACGTCTCCATTGGCTGGAAAGAGAAGCTCCCTTGGTGAGGGATGGTATAGGACTTAGAGAGCCGGTGAGTAATTATGCAGACCTAGCGACTTGGCAGGAGTAGCTTCTAGCTGGCTAGCTTTCTTTTAGCAGGCATGGTTTCCCTCATTTGAATGGGCTGTAGGTCCAGTTAAGACAACTGTTGGTTGCTGCCGTGGTATGAGAGCTACCATTGCATTTTTAGGACATCTGGCCCTGTTGGTCAGTGCTGTGGTTCATAGGCATCACAGATGGACAGGACCACTGCTTCCCTCCTTTGGCAGCTTGTATAGTTCATTCTGGCAGAATGGAAACTGGATCCAACAGATGGAGGCTTTTAGGTTAGCTAAAGCACAAGTAACCAGAGACCTTTGTCCTAAGCATTCAGTGACTGCAATAATAGGGAATTACCTTCAAACCCTTAAAGACAACCAAGGGTGATAGCAACAGCCACTACTTTTTTAGGGATCACTTGGATCATATTGATCAAAAAACTCAAATGGAGGTTGCTCATTCTTGATACAGGGGTTTGTTACATAGTCTATGTCTGTTTTGGGGAGCACTGTCAGTCCAAGTGTAGTAACTTCATCTAATACTTACATATATAGGTATATAGTATATGTATTATACAGGGAAACTGCAATTGTACCCAATGCAATTGCACTGCGGTGGAGCCCAGCTCACAGGTCCATCTGGAATACAACTTCTGTACCTAACTCTCAGGAGACACCTCAGAAGAGGGGGTGTAAGTGCCAGGGGACCTCCAGGAGTCCGTGTCTTCTGAAAATAGCTCCATAAACACCAAAGGAACAATGGCCATATCAACAGCCAGACTAACATGAAAGGGCAGAATGTCGAGGGGTCGTACCCCTAGGCAAAGGACTCAGGGCAACTCCTAATCGTGGAGAAGGGGGAAGAATTGGCTTCTTCCAGGGAAGAGACCTCTAACAGCTTATCTCATATAAAGTGGCCAGTCCTGAAATCATAAACATAAATAACAAATGGACTTACTGGGTCATACATATATACAATGTACATATACATATAAGTAACAATAATAATCAAAGAAAAAGAGGCCATCAATTTGAGAGGGAGCAGGGGGAAACATGAGAGGGACTGGAGGGAAGGGACATGGGAAGGGTTGGAGGGGAGGGGTTAATGGGGAGGGACATGAGAGGGGTTAAGGGGAGGGACATAGGAAGGATCGGAGGGAGAAAAGGGAAGGGGAGAAAACAATGTAAGTTTATTTAAGATATATTAAAAACAGCACTGTTAAGAAAAAGAGATCAAATTAAAAAAAAAACTAACTTTCTTAACAAAGGGGGGGGCAAGTGTAATTCTTTCTCATCGTAAAGAAAAAAAATTAAGTTTAAAACAAAGTCCAGAGTTCCCTTAAAAAACAAAGGGACGCTTAACTCCCCTTATTGTGAAGTCAGGATGACATCGGTGGAAACTCTTTTGTGGTGGTGAGAATTGAACCAAGGTCTCAGACATCCCGGGCTAGCTCTTGCCACTTAGTCAGAGCCCTTGACTCCCTGATGTGTAAGAGAATATCTGATGCTGGCTCCACAGAAGCCCTGAGCTTCTGTGTGGGTCAGTCAGTGGGAATGAGTCCTCGTGGGATCCTCTTCCTTAGAACTACTGCATTCTGAGAAACCTAAACCATACGGGAGGGCTATGCTCAGATGTTCCTTCGATGTCCATAGCATAGCTGAGCATATGTAAATATCTAACATCAGTGGCGAGCCAGTTGAGGGAGCCGCCTTGGACTTCCAGCTTGATGGAGCCTTCAGGCAGCCTCAGACATCTGGAGGCACTTGCACGAGAAGTCCTAGCCAAAAAAATAAGCGAACAGCCCAGGCAACTGACAGAATCGCAAGGGATGAAAAATGCCTTCTCTAAACTGGTGAACTTTGGGGGTGGTTTCCTAGGCAGCACTAGAAAGCCAAAGAAGTAGATGATGCGCTCAGTTTTTGACACTTGGAATTTGTGGGGCTGAGAAGACACTCGGGTGGAAAAACACTTCGGAGAAATACCGATCGGTTTTATATAGTTAATGTCTGGAGCTAAGGCACGCAGTGTAGGTTGCACTTACTGATGGAGTCAAAGTTACACAGAAGTTAGCTAAAGACAAGAATAGACAAGATCAAGTGTAATTACATTACGACAGACCAGGGTCCTGAGAAAGCCTCCTGTTTAGTGACCGGGTGAAGGGGAGTTGCTCGAGATAAATAAACAGATGTGGCTACTGAGAATGGAGCGAAGACCTGGTCTTTGTGGTGCTATACAGGCCGTGGTGGTGAACAGTTCAAGTAAGATTTGTAGAAATAAGGAGAGAGCTCAAAGATGAAAAAAAGGGACGGATATTCCCTGGGGCAATTGGCGGCAGCCGGATGACCCGCAAATCATGAGTTGTGATGGGTATGGTGGTGACAAAGGACAGCCATGCCAAAGGAACAGTGCAGAAAGGAGCCTGTCATACACACATATGCAAGGTAAGGTGTGGATTTAGAATGCCCTGGGAACTGCCTTTAAGGGAAGAAGAGAATGGTAGGCTGGAGATGAAGGAGAAGGAAGAAGCCAAAGGGTTATTTTTCATGAAGTTTAAGAGACAGCAGGATGTTTTTATGCTGGCTGGATCGTATCACCACACTGGGGAGAATTTTAAAAAATATTACTTTTGTCTTTACTTTCAAATTACACATATGTGTGTGAGTCTGTGTGTGCATATGCGTGCATAAGTTCAGTTGCTCTCAGAGGCCAGAGGCATCTCATCCCCTGGAGCTAGAGTTACAACTGGTTGTGAGCAGCAGCCCGATATGGGTGCTAGGAATGGAACTTGGGACTTCTGAAAGGACAATACAGACTCTGAAACCCTCCCTGTGCCACCTCTCCAGCCCCATAGTGGAGAAATTTTAGTGATACGGAAGTAGAATCAAGAACGGTAAAGAGCAAATGTCCTTGAATGTTGGGAGAATGGTGGGAGGAGAGACTCACAAACAGGCAATCTGGTGGTTTCTATTGACTATCACACTACCAGGGTCTAGAATCACCTCGGGGGGGGGGAGGGGCAGATCTCTGGGAGGATCTGCAATTGAGTTTCTAGAGTGGGTTTGCTGAAGTGGGACAAATTCTATTAAATATGGGGGATGCCAGACCACGGGCTGAGGTCCCGGGTTGAATAAAAAAGGAGAAAGTGAGCCAGGTGTTCATTTCTGCCTGCTTCCTATGGCTATGATGTGATCAGCTGCCTCTGGCTCTTCACACCAAACCCTGGCCACCATGATGGACTCTCCTGTCACTTTGTGAGACAATACTCCCCCTTCTTCAAGTTGCCTCTATTCAGTGTTTGGTTTCAATGATGAAAAATGCAACGAATGTACGCATGAATGGAGATTTTGCTTATAGGAAACCAAGAGCATGCATGCCCTCCGGAGGTTTCCATTTTTCTGTTTAATACATTGCAAGGTGGGGGTTTGGGGCAGAATTGGGAGATTTGACATCACTCATGGGAAATACAGAGGCTAGAAACACCGCCAGGAAGATATAGTGTGGGGATCCAGGCTGCTGAGGTTGGCAAGCCAAGAACTAAGTGTTATTAGTCCCTCTTTACATGTGAAGAATCAAGGCTCGGAAGGTTAACAAACAGGTTATAAAGTAAGCACGTGAAGGAGCTCACATCTGAGTCTAGTCCTGCGTAATTCCTTCCAGTACATTAAGCTAAATGAGTCTGTTGGTCTGGGGAGTAATTTTAGTTTCTAGAAGGAAGCCATTTGAGATCCAAACTCTCATCTTGCCTGCTTATCCTCTTTGTCCATTCCTATAAGTTTTGCGAGAGAACCCACACTTCTGCTAAATCATCCCTACTGTTTTCAGCCAAGGAAAAGCGTTAGGAATTGTGGGCAACAGACAACAGTGCCACACGGACTCTCCTTTCAGATGTCACCACCTCTGAGGGGCTTTGGTTAGGACTGAGGCCAAGCAGGAAGGTGATGGAGCCCTTAGCACAGCGACTGTCTCCTGACCGGGACTTAGGAGATACAAGCGAGGGGACCACAGAATTGAAGAGTATCGCATCTGAAGACTGGGGCGTAATGTCCTCATTGTGCTTAGCATAGTAAGTTCTCCTGGTGAAGCTTGTGCCAGATGTTAAGGCGTTCTCTGAAGTTGTGGTCAAAGAGATGATGAGATCGGCTTGTCTGGATGTCACAAATCTAAGGTGGTGGGTGACGGGTCATGGACAATGCAAATTTGCCATACAGGTCTTTTTCCTTTACTTTTCTTTTTCTCCTTCCTATCTACCTACCTTCCTTCCTTCCTTCCTTCTTTTTTTATTACAAGAAGTAGATTATAGGCTCCTCCATTCATGCAAACAGTCTTTTCCCAGCCCACCAAAGAACTAAAGACCAACAAGAGTCTCTACTTGAAAAACAGAATTACATCTTTACAATATGGGGATTTGGGGCTTTATCTGGGCAATAGTAAAGTAGACAAGTGAATTGTGTAGGTCACATTTTCAACAAAGTTTGTGCTAAGGCACTGCCTCTCCTACCCCCAACCTGAGATTTCCATAAATCCCATGGTTCTGCCGCCAGGCTGGAAGGTCAGTTCTCTGGACTTCACAAGTAAATCAGGATAGGGAGGTCTGTGACCACCCACTTCGGGAAAGATTTCTTTACTCAAGGATTGAAAAGTTACTTTGAATAAACTTACACACAGTTACGTCAGAGGCACATCTTAACATCTGTCGGGTAAGAGGGGTAGTTTTTGAAACGTTAGCTTTCCACAAACAACGACATTATTTCCTTATTAGCATTTATTGGGGGAGAATAGAAAGTACTGGAGTGTATTTCTCGACGGAGAGACAAATATGAATTTAGAAATTTCATTTATAGATGATGCCCATGCTCATGGGTGTGCAGGTTTGGTGGACATGTATTCCTCTCTGCTATTACAGGCAACAGCTTAGGAACTGTATCCAGAGATCTCTCAGGGAGCTACACTACATAAAAAGCTGTATTCCTATGGCGTGCTTCGAATGTTCTGGAGCTGAGAGGATCTCAGTCTATTCTAGGATTCTTCTAAATTTCCTTGCAAATCTGAATGATGATTTGCCTTGCCCAATGTATCAAGGTAAATAGGTGGAGGAGCTCGGATTTAAACACATGCTTATGTGCACTGAGAGATGCTGATGTGAGCCAGTTATTTCCTGGAAAAGAATGTGAGCAGCCAGGACTGAGCCCGGCATGAACATCTTTGCACCCGCAGCTTTCCCAGTATCCTGAATTCTGAGTTCAGTAATGCTAATTAGCTACAAGTTTTTCATTTTAATGACAACAGGCTTGGATGCTATCAATAAACAAAATGTCCACGAGAAACATGGAATTCTTTACTATTATGATTTGTCATTTGTCAAAATAATCCCTGGTATAACTAATAAGTTCTACCTGACTAACTTTATGCTCATCATCCTCTGAAAAAGGTAGCTTCAGGGTCAGACAACATAAACACACAGATCTTAATTCCTGTGTAGTTTCCTGATCTGTTTACACATGGTGCCAATGTATAAAAATACATAGCAGTCGTGCTAATTAAAGCATTACTTCTTTGAAATGTGTTACGTGCAGTTTTGATGAAGAGATATTTCTTCTCTGCCGTGACCCCACTCTCCAGTGATGACCTGTGGTGACATGGCAGCTACCAGATGATAGTTCATTGTATGAAAGGTTCTATATGGGGGTGTATTTACTAGTATCATGGAAAATCTAAGGCCTAAAATCCCTTCATTTCATTAAGGTGGATATGCTCAAGACAGAGCACTGGTTCTCAGCCTTGCTAATGCTGTGACCCTTTAATACAGATTCCCCATGCTGTGGTGACCGCAACCACAAAGTCATTTCTGTGGCTACTTCATTATGCTACTGCCATGAATCGTAAATACTGGTATGTAGATAAGCTTGGGCAGCCTCTGTGAAAGGGTTCCTCCATCCGCAAAGGGGGGTCACAGACCCGACAGGTTGGGAACCACTGTCGGAGAGTAGCATTGTTAGGGGGAATGATGAAAGGATAACAACAGAGAACAAGTTCAAATCTTCAGCCCACCGGTCAAGGCGAGCATCTAAAAGAGATGCTGGCTTTGTTCTCTCCTTGCAGAGAACTGAGGTGTGCGAGATGCAAATCATGGGTGGGGAAGCATAGCTCACGCACCCCTGGGAGAGACAGAGGAAGAAGAGCAAAGGAAACCCCTTAAAGCAAACATTCATCACATAATAGAAGACAAAGATGTCTCGGAGGTTGCTCTGAGGAATAACTCAGCAGCATGTTCTTCAAAGTCGCAGAGGAGACCGCTCTCTCTGACGTATGTACCTGCGAACCCATAAATAACCCGAAACTACACCCCGCACGGGTGGATGTATGCACATGCCCATTTTGAGGGGGTTTATATTGGAAATGTGAAATACAGTGCTCTCTAGCCATATAAATTCTGTTTTTATTCAGAGACAATTGATTGAAAAGTCTCTATTACCTCCAAGTGCAAACTCTAAAAGGTTTGGAGGGAGGGCAACTGGGCAAAAAGGTCAATTAAGTTAAAATCCTTTAATGTGGTTTATATTTAAAAGTTTTTCTAATAAGATTAGTATGCTATCCCCGCTCCATGTGCAAGCCCAATTAAGAAAATGTAATATACCCAAGGTACCACGAAAGATGACATTCTGAACTGTCTTCCAGTCTTCTCCCGAAAACAAAACTCGGAACACGCTCGTAAAGAGGGAACAGCCAAAGAGACAAACCACCAGCCGCCGAAGGCAGACAATTGTATTACTCCTGCGATAAACGTGTTGACTCTTCAAGTTTTCGAGTAAATTAATAAAAATATTCATGAGCAGATGATATCTGCCACCTCCAAACCTTTATTCTTTCTCACAGAAGCTGAATGCAAGCGTGGTTAAAGACAAATTTATGAAGGGTGACGTTAAAGGGAAAAACAAACAAACAACAAACCAACCAACCACAGGCTCCACGACTCTTTCGCTTACCATTGTCGCCAGAAGGTAACGATACAGTGTTTGTTGGCACGGTGTCAGAATTCACTTTTCCATTCTCGAATGTGTCATTTTCCGTCTGCTGTAAGTGCCAGTTGAGGCCAAATAGATGCATTGCTGGGGGTAAAGCATACAAATTGTTTAAAGGTCTGCTGTTCCGAACTCCAAAGGCAAGTGCTTCACATGTTCATAACAAGACTCATATGTAAAGTTCACATTTCCATCTTGTGAAATAGCAGGAATAATTGTGCAGTACAAACTATAAACAGAGCCCCTCAAACACATGCAGTCCACACAGCAGTGCCCGGCACCAGGACAGCACTTCAATAATGATGGAGTGTTACACAGTTAATTGGTACCAGGAAGGACTTAAACAGAAGACACTATTTATTCTGCTTGTCTGTGGTCCACATTTTAAGAAAGCTGTAGAATCATCCGCAGCAGCATTCACCAACTCTTCCTGAAGACACCTTAGTCAAAGATTTATCACACTGTTAAAATTGCGCCATGTTCTCTAAAAGCATCATTTTCCCCATTGTATTGTGCTAAAAAGCAAAAACTTGTTCCCAGAGGAACTGGAGGGCATATGGGATAATCAGGGTAGACTTAGATATGTAAAACAAAACGCAATAATCTCCCTCTCCCTCACTCTCTGTCTCTGTGGCTGTCTCTGTCTCTCTGTCTCTCTCTCTCCACAGTCCTCTCTTGGAATTCTCTCCATAGATTACACAGTCCTAGATCTCACAGAGATCTACCTGCTTCTGCCTTCTATGTGCTGGGAATTACAGATGTGTGCTATGCTTAAAATTGAGAAGAAGTAAATTTGAATTTATAGCATGTGATTCACTCCAACAACATGCAGCTATCAAATAATTTATGTGAGTTTTTGAAGTGAGAATGATGATAATTTTATAAATATATAACACATTTACATTCATTAATTTTTTTGTTTCTCAATTCCTTGTTTAAAATATTTAGAAAAGATAACCTGAGAACTATATGATATGATTGTGAGCATACAAATTCAATATAAATTTTAATATATTATTTTTATTAATTTGTGTAAAATATTTATAGGAGTATATCCCTATCATTTTAACCACTAATAATGGCGAGGCACTGACCCCACTACATGGAGGTCATTCAGACATGATTCCCTCAGGAAGGCTGCATATGCAGAGTGAAACCCAATGACCGCCATGTTAGTGTATTATGAAAGAGAGTTTCATTCTGATATTTTGATCACTATGTACACTAGAATTGACAAGTGATCTGGAAAAAGACTGGTGTTCCCAGAAAGCATCTTAAGGGTAGTGTGATAACTGACTCTGATAGAGAACTGTTACTACATATCCAAGTAGTGTTGTAAACAAACAAACAAACAAACAAACCAAAACACCAGGGCAAAGAGCACCGTCCGTGGATGTCTTTAGACTTTGGTCCAATCCTTACTTTAGTATTTAATCTTTGATAAAAATTAATGATCCATATGACGTTTACTTAAAGATGAGGCGTGTCTAGCTTATTTAATGGATGTAAAAATTATAGACAGAGTATAAGAATTATAGTTGGCATTCAGCAGGACGTTATTTTCCTCTATAAGTATTTTATTTATGTGCTCTAGATTTCAGACTATGGACGCATTGGTGTTGCCTAACCAGGCTGTGGCGCCTTTCAATAAGCATCCCAATCAACTAAACAAAGCTGCCAACTCCCTGGCAATCCATCGCATCTTTCAAGATGGTGGAGATGGACGTCTGGGGGAAGACTATGCAGACTGTGCTGATGATATCTGTAAGTTTAATGGGTTTTTAATAAAAAATGATGTGTATGTATGTGTATTGTGTGTATGCACGCACCTGGAAGTGTCCCTAGTCTACAGAGGACACTGGATCTTTGGGAACTGGAGTTACAAGGCTACATGTGCTGTCTGACATGGGTTTGGGTTAAGTTCAGGACTAATGATACCTTGTACACTTCAATAATTATCTGTGAAATCAATGAATTAAAATGAGCGATACGTCCAGCTTCTGAAAATTCAGAATCTAAGAAAATACTTTTGTAGGTAAGATAGTAGTTTTTGAAAAAGTAAATGTAAAATAAAATTTAAATGAATAAATATGCAGTATATGCATATTATTAATAAATGACTCCATCAGTATAATATATGAAAAGCAGCTGAGTGAAAGTCTATTATTATTATTATATGTGATAGATGGGATATTTTAAAAATATTAATAATTTCAGGAAATTGTCCTGTTAATAACATCTCCCACAAATGCACAATGTTAGTAAGAAATATAATAAACATAGAGTGATGCCTATGCTGCATATCTGTTATAAATGCATAAATGCATACTCCTTGTTTAAACTATGGTCTTCCAGAGACTCTCTTTAAACTCTGATTTTCATGGATTAAGTTATAGGCTTTAGAATTCTTGAATTTCGAAGTCGTCATCTTACAAGGGGGTATATCTTCATATGTCATTTTGCATTAAATTACATAGTGTGTGAGCAGCAAAATGTCAGGAGCTTTCTAAACATTTATCGCTTCACGCACTCTTCTAGGTTTTACATACTTCAGCAATTTCTGGAGAAAATAATGGGAGCTGGTTCTGCAGACGGCAAAGGGTTGACAGGTGTACTCTACCACAGCAACAATCAATAGAACCCGTCTCTGGCTTCGAATGGTTCGCTTTCTGAGTTTTCCACATTACAAGGGAACAGAACCTACACACTTCCAGTAGACAACAGCTTGGCTTTGGGTCTTTTCTTGGTCCAGCAATATCGAGTGAGTTACTTTTTTCACAACATTTGGCAAGGTCACTGGGCTACAGATTGTTGTTACTCATGGACTACAACTCAGGAACAGATTCTCTGGTACTCTTGTTGCTGAGCTGGGGCAGGAAGTTGGGTAGAAAACACAGACTGAGTGTGTTTCATTGTCTGACATTTTTAAGTCTCCAGTGGGTTTATTGGGATAAAACTCATTAACTGTATTCCATAGGGGCCAACTTTCCATGAGAAATAACTTATCATTATTGTCATGTTTCAACATTACATTTTCTCGAATGATAGATTTGAACATATTATTGGCTTTGGTAGACTTTGAAGGTTAGAGATAATCTATGGGATTGTACACAGATATTAAATGTTAAAAAGTAAAAGGATGTTTGTGTTAGGAGAGCTATTTTGTTTGCCAGATGGGTAACAGCTTTATTACACACACACACACACACACACACACACACACACACACACAAGCACCATGCATACATTGTACACATGCATGCACGCACGCACGTATGCATGCACACACACAATCATTACAACAATCCACTTAAGATGCTGAATATGAGCACCACAGCCAATGTCACATCTGGCTTACCATCTCCCTGAAAATAGAAGGCAATGGGTTGTTTGGCCTTAGGATATTGCCTACTTTAAAACTGTCACTGTTTGGATTGAGCTCTGATGTTTATATATACCTCAGGTTACACATGCATCCATATATAGGGGTTAATGTGAGAGAAGAGAGGGGCAGGCAACAAATTTAGTCAAAACTGTCCCACGAATTACTAAACAGTGGTGTAATAGAACTACATGGGTATGTTGGCAGACAAACAGAGGGAAATTTAGCCTAATTAAATACATCTGCAAATAAAGATGAGTGGGCTCAACTCTTCAATCCTGCACTGGAAAACAGATTTGAGACCATGGGAAAGCATTTGCCACATTCTTCACGGTCACCGTGAGCTCGCTTTTTCTAAACCTCCCCTGCGAGCGCCACAACCTTCTAGACCACAGCTACATTCTGTCAGAGCCTAGGAGACAACTAGAATAAAGGTGCACACAGTTTGCCCACAGAACAGGATGGAAGTGACTCCGGCATGGGGAGGACAGCGGGATAGGCTCTGTATAGTGCAAATCCCAGGTGTCAGGAAGGTGATCAAGCAACTTCATGTACCGTACCGTGTTAGTGCCAGTCAGCCCTCAGTCTCCCAGACTGCTCTGTAGTTTGAAGCTATGGTTTGTCTTGGCAAAGAGTGGGGGCGGGGGGAACCTACTGCCTGTGTGGATGTCTGGTAAGATTGTAAAAGTTAACCTCTTCTGGAAAACTGTCTGATCCAGCTCTTGTTACAACTCAGAGGTTGTGGATGTTGATGTGGAAATCTCAGCTCACTGCACAGCCCTGCCTAAGGCAACACTAGTCATAAGGATGGAGGTGATATCATGTCCTCTACAGGGATGGACACATGAATAAAGGAAGTGTGGGTACATGTTGGGAACAAAATAAAGTGGGGGCCCCTGGGGGAGAAAGGGAAGGAGAAATATGTCACGTCTGACCAGAGTTCCTGTACTCTGGGCAGGCAGACGTGGGGAGACTGCCGGATGCTTTACCACTGGGTGCTATGTGAACATGCCTGACCCAGGAGGCAGGGGGTGGAGAAAGGGGCAGCCTCTAACCTGGGAACCCCCCTGGAGCTACCTTGCTAAAGCCCCAGGGTTGCAGGAGAGAGGGATGAGGGAAGAAGTTCCCAACACTGACCAGAGGTTCAGTTGTGTTGTTCCCAATAGGTACACACATCCTGAATATTATTCAGACTTAAGAGGACAATATTGCTGATGCCAAGAAGCACTTGCTGATAGGAGCTTGATATGGCTGTTCCCCCAAAGGTTCTACGAGCACCTGACCAATACAGATGCAGATACTCACAGCCAACCATCAGACTGAACCTGGCGATCTCACTGGAAGAGCTAGGGGAAGGGCTGAAGGAGCTGAAGGGGATTGTAGCCCTATAGGAAGAAGAATATCAACTAACGACAACCCCCAGAGCTCCCAGGGACTAAACCACCAACCAAAGAGTATACATGGAGGGACCCATGGCTCCAGTTGCATATGTAGCAGAGGATGGCATCAATGGGAGGGGAGTCCCTTAGTTCTGTGGAGGCTCTATGCCCCAGTGTAGGAGGATGCTAGAGCAGTGAGGCAGCAGTGGGTGAGTGGGCGGAGGAACACTCTCTTAGAGGAAAAGGGGAGTGGGGATGGGATAAGGGTTTGCGGAGGGGAAACTTGGAAGGGGGACAACATTTGAAATGCAAATAAATAAAATAATTAATAAAAAAGAAACAGATGCAGAGAGTCCTACTGTATATACAGTTATAGATGAAATGAGAAGACCTATGGCCAGTGAAATAGACTAACTGCAAAAAGATGAATATGGTTCCACTCACGCACCATCTGAAAATTTCAAATTCATAGCAAAACACAGTAGAGTGCTAGCTAGTAGGAACTTACGGTGGAGCTAGGAATGGGGGGTGCTCTTTAGTGGGCATGAAGCTTCAGCCTTGCGTTTTGAAGCAGTGTGGGAGACAGATTCCATAACAATGCAAACACAAATTAGCATGTCCAAACTGTCCAATTAATTGGCGACACTGGGAAGTCTATAGCATCTGTTTATTTATTATTGCTTCTATCTGTGTGAGCTCCTGTGTGTATGCTTGTTCACACGTGTTGAGGCACATGTCTGCATGCAAAATTGGCATCTGGGTCTGCTTCAATCCCTCTCCATCTTTGGCACTGAGGCAGGGTTTCTCAGTCGAACCCAGAGTGCGCTGATCAGTTAGTCTCTTGAGCCAGCCAGGTTGCCCTGAGGCTTTGCTCTCTGCCTCCAAGTGCATGGGCTCACAGTGATATCCATACCTGTCCAGCTTTTAGGTGGGCTCTTGGGATCTGAACTCTGGACCTCATGCCTGCATTGTAAGCCATCTCCTTAGCCCCAGGGGGTGTCTATAATAAAACCCCTTTCAGTGGTTGTGAGATCTCTTGGATTGCCTCATCAGAAGTAGCATCTCTTGAGACTCACCCTCTTCACACATCAGTGGTGTCTGTAAACATCAGCGACCCAGCCTCACTGTCTTAGCCTGGTCTGGTGATTCACCTGGATTTTTTTTTTCCTAGCACTTTGACTGTTGCTTCTCAGGTACCCTGAACAATTCCTGTGTGAGTGTTCTGATAGGCTATTGTACAGTAGATCTCTCTTCTCTGGTTCCCTAAAGACCCGTAACTGTTTTCAATCATAACATGTGGCCATAGTCAAGGCATATTACTTCCCGGACTAAGCTTCAAGAGTCACCTCTGTAATTTGCTGCTTATCCATGGAGGGAATCAGAGAAGCAGACCAAGTAGTGTTGTTAGCATGTGCCCTGGAGTGTGTGCAATCATTGTGCTGCACACATATTTAAGCAAAAGTAAGCCAGCCTGTGAGTCAACTGTAGTGGGATACTTCTAAGGTGGTTCAAAATAATCCCTGTCTCTTGGTACTCAGGCAAGCCCGTATGTACGTCCCTCCCTTTGAGTGCAGGCTTGATTTAGTAACTTGCTTATAACCGGAAGCATAAGGCAGGCAGCGCAGAACGTCTTTTTCTCATCTGAGGTTCTCAAAGACTTTAGCTTCTATTCTCGTGGTTCAGATCTCTCCCTTGCAACCGCTCGCCATAGGGAAAAGCAGCTGTCACATGCCATATCAGGCAGTCCCGTGGAGAAGAGCCCGTGTGGTGAGATAGGACCCTCGCAACCTCCGTGAGTGAGATGGAGGCACACTCGTCTAGTTCAAGTTATGTTTTTAAATGAGATGTCAACTGCGGCCTACAGTCTGACTACAACCTGAAAAGGCATGAGGTAGGGGCACCCTGCTACACTGACACCAGACTTTACAACAGGCACAGACTTGAGATAAAGATCTGCTGTTTGGAACTGCGGTCATTTGCTCCCTCCTGACCTTTTTTTTTTTTTGACTTTTTTTAAAATTAGGTATTTTCTTCATTTACATTTCCAATGCTATCCCAAAATTCTCCCATACCTCCCCCCACTTCCCTACCCACCCCTCCCACTTCTTGGCCCTGGCGTTCCCCTGTACTGAGGCATATAAAGTTTGCAAGACCAAGGGGCCTCTCTTCCCAATGATGGCCGACTAGGCCATCTTCTGCTACATATGCAGCTAGAGACACAAGCTCCGGGGGTACTGGTTAGTTCATATTGTTGTTCCTCCTATAGGGTTGCAGACCCCTTCAGCTCCTTGGGTACTTTCTCTAGCTCCATTGGGGCCCTGTGTTCCATCCAATAGCTGACTATGAGCATCCACTTCTGTATTTGCCAGGCCCCGGCATGGCCTCACAAGAGACAGCTATATCAGGGTCCTTTCAGCAAAATCTTGCTGGCATATGCAATGGTGTCTGTGTTTGGAGGGTGATTATGGGATGGATCCCCGGGTGTGGCAGTCTCTAGATGGTCCATCCTTTCGTCTCAGCTCCAAACTTTGTCTCTGTAACTCTTTCCATGGGTGTTTTGTTGCCAATTCTAAGAAGAGGCAAAGTGACCGCACTTTGATCTTCATTCTTCTTGAGTTTCATGTGTTTTGTAACTTGTATCTTGGGTATTCTAAGTTTCTGGGGTAATATCCACTTATCAGTGAGTACATATCATGTGAATTCTTTTGTTGTTCCCTCCTGACTTATTCGGCTGTTCCTCTCATGTACCCCAAAGGGTGAGCATGCACCAGACCTGGCCTGGATCTCTCTTTCATCTTCATTGTGTCTATACTTTTAGCTTGTAACCCCATATGGACAGATGACTTTGGGGTTGGCGTTGCTAATAATAATAAAAAGAATCTATCTAAACTGCCTTACTTCTAAGTTTGTTTTACATCTGGCATCTCTAGAAAACCTTGTCACTATTTGGCTTCCTGGGTTGTCCTTCTCCTTCACCCTATCAGTTTAGGTGTGGCAGTAGGTCCATGCAAGTCAAGGTTGAATCACAGCTCTGTTGTCAATTAACTGGGTTCCCAGTTATTATCTCATTTCTGAACTTCTCAGTTTTCTTGCCCATGGGACAGAAATTATGACTGTTTTTATACACCTATTGTAAAATCAAATAAAAATGATGGCCATGAAGGCCACAGAATTGTGGCAATCCTTAATAAACATTAGATATCATTATTTGCCATCAAAATGCAAACCCTGGGCTGGGAGAAGGCTCAGCTGTTACAATGCTTGCCACTCACACGTGAGAATCTGTGTCTGGATCCTGGCATAGAACGATCTGGGGGTGGGGGCCTGCATCTGCATTCCCAGTCCTGTGGGTGTGGAGACATAGGGTCCCCAAGCGTGTGCTGGCCTACCAGCCTGCCTGGCAGAATCAGTGAGCTCTGTGTTCTGTGTGTGACCCTGAGTTCTCACGACACTATTCCACTTTAGAAACATAGGCTAGTGACTGAGGACGCCCCATGTTGACATGGTAACAGTCAGAGGGAGCACCGACTGTATCCTCTTTCTCCAGGCAGGAGACCACAGAGGTTCCAGATCAGTGGATCTCAACCTATGGGTCTCGACCCCTTTTGGGGCAGGGGTCAAATAACTCTTTCATAGGGGTCACCTAAGGCCATCAGAAAACACAGATATTTACATTACAATTCATAACCGTAGCAAAATCACAGTTACGAAATAGCAATGAAAAGAGTTTTATGGTTGGGATTACCATAACTTAAGCATCTGTATCAAAGGGCTGAAGCATTTGGAAAGTTGGGAACCACTGTCTTAGACAGATGATTCCCCTGCAATACAGTTTTAAATGAAGTTGCAACATCTGCCATTTTCCCCTCACAAAACAGAAATTAATGATCAAGGGAGAGATAAAAGGTTAAAATAATACCAATTCTCTGAGTGACTTACATGGTGTTTAAGCCAAGGATGACTACCAAGACCTATGCTATAGCCAAGTAGCCGACTCCAAACCGTATCTTTACAAACATGATTTAATACTGTTGTTGTTGTTATTGTGTGTTTATGTACATACACCCACCATGTACATGTGTGGGGTTGGAGGACAACTATGTAAAGTTGGTTCTCTCCTTCCACCTTCACACGAGTTCCAGGAATTCAACTGAAGTTTCCAGGCTGGGACAGCAAGCATCTTTACCTGCTGAGCCACCTTGCCAGCCCCAAAATGTCTCTTTTTAGGCTGGCGATAGTCTCCTTGCTTGGACTGTAACCAATTTTTATGATGGCAAAAATGAAAATATTTCTCACGTAGTTCCATAACCTCTTAGGTCCCCCACAGCCCACCCCCTGGTAGGTTTTTGTTGTACAAGTTAAAGGGGCAAAAAAAAAAAAAACCCTCGTGAATTGAAATAATTTTGAGACAGTGTGTTAGTAAAGATGCATCACTAAAATTTTATGAAGGGATTTTCTTTTAGATCTGAAGTCTTCCAGTAAGAGAAATTATAGCATGCATTCTCTCAATTTTTTTTCAAGGTGGATGGAAATGAAGAAACCCACGGCTTTATCGCTAGCTACCTCCTCCTTATGAAAGGGGGAAATGCCAGTGTTTTTACCAGTGTAAGTTCATTTGACACTTAGCAACAAGCATGTGGAACACTTGAAACCAAAAATGTGTAATTAAATAAAATTACATACCACCAAGTAGCAAATTCAGTGCCATTTTTAGATTCCCGTTGAGAGGAAAGGTACCAAATTTGATCTTGTCTCTGGGGACCATGCCACTGAAGTTGTTACCACAGCTACTATTATTTCTCCTGGCTGTCTGAGTCCCTGGATCCTGCCAAGTGTGGCTGGTGACAGCTGGTGACAGAGTCCAGCAGTGTGCCAGAACCTTGGAGCAAATGACAGGGGATGTTGTGAAGGAAACCCAGAGGCGGGCGCCCCTTGCCATCAGCAACCTGACGCCTGAGGAGTACACTCTGAGGTCCTGGCAACGCAGAGCAAGGCTCTTACTAGGCCTGCCATTCTAGCCTAAACGCTCTTTAATATTGCAGGAGCAAGGGAGCCATCTCACAAAGACAAGAGGCGTGAGATAACACGAGAACTGAGGTCTGGCAAGAAAAACTGATTTCAAAAATGTCATGCTGAATATCTGTGATTCAATCTTCTTTAGTCTCCCAAATCTCGAATGCTCACCCAAGCGAGCAAAGGACTAGTTTCCCTTTCTTGTCCCTTCATCTCTCATCCATCATGGGATGTCTTCCCCCCCAAATCATCTGTGGGAGGAAGACTCATTACAGACCCCTTAACAGAAGCTGCAGAAAAATACAACCCAGAGCTGATCTTTTACACTTAAAGGGACTGTTGCAATACAGATTGCCCAAGATATCTCCCGGGGGCCTTTTGTTCTTATTCAAAGGCACCCAAGTCCTAGCCTCCTGTCGGGTACTATCTATCTGAGGCATCCCAGATGCTTCCTGGCCTATCTCTGAGGTTAACATCTTATTTAGATGAAAAATCTACAAAGTCTGGCTGAGATGGTCTCAAAGATCACTTTTAGATTTACCTTCTATGACGTGCCAGTATATTTAGCAATCGATCTTTGAGGGAATAAAAGAAATTCCCACATCTGGGTATCGATAACACATCAACATACTAGAATGCACTTTTGTTCCTCTACTTTTACTTCGAAAACGACCCTGCATAGTTCAAAGGATGCTAAGACTTTCACCTGGCATATCCTGTTTTCACTTTATCTTTTAATTTCATGAATATCTAACTATATGTGATGGAATGACTAGGTCTTACAGAGGAAAAAACTATAAGAAAAATACTCTTAAATATAGGGCAATGATTACACTTGATACATACTTCGAGAAAGCAACCAAGGTTTCTATGTAAAGTGAGCCCTCTCATGTAAAGACTGTAGTTTATAATGTGGACCCCCATGGTCTACGCCATCATTAGGAGGACATCATTCCCCATAAATTAGCTTTTGTTTGGATTTCCTGCTGTGTTTATATGCATGTTGACAGAATGGGTTAGGCAATATTTTGGCATTTGAATCTATTTCTATTTGTTATTAACTAAAAAAGCTAATATTAGTTCAGCAGCCTATACCTTGCTGGCCCCAATTCAGTTCTTTTGAAATCAGTAGTTCTCACACATGTCCACATCCATATGTTTTCCAGTTGTCATTGTGACAAAAGAGATTATTCTCTTTATCAGCTACATGATGGTTCTCTATGCAAAAGAACCAATGTTTGATGTGGCAAGTTCCCCTGAGAATTTAAGATAACATTATTAAACCACAGGCTTTATGAATGAGCAGATGTAGGGAAGGGGAGGAAGAAAGAAAAGGTAAAGGAACAGCTACCAATATTTTATATTTCTATTGTATCTTTCCTTTTTGGGGGGGAGGTCATGGATCATAAATGAGTAGCCATCAGCATGTCTTGATGGGACATAAATAAATGTAAGTCGTATGTATGTTTGTTTCTGCTATCTTTGATTTATATTATTTTATGTATGATGCTCTTTTAATATTCTACTACTGAAAGTAATTTCTTTTTCTTTCCTCACTCCGTAGACGTAGTATAAAACTCCTATAGACAGCATCTAGGAAATGGTCTTCCCCACTGCCCACTCACAGCCCAGGGAGAGGCTGAGGAAAAGCAAGCTACTGTTTTGGTCACAGAGAGAATGAAGTTAGGATTTCTAAGGCAGACTTATTTTTCGACTGTTTCTAGGTTTTCCTAGTTTGGGGTGGGGGTGGGGGCTAACTGAAAGAAACCTTCCTTCTCCGGCTTAACAGAAAGACTGCCTTACTAATGCAATCAACCCGCCCAAAGGGGCCATGCCACTACCAGACCAGAGGATCTTGGAGGAACAAACAATTGTCAGTGTTAAACAATATGGCTCTTTCAAGAGCACTCAAGGTACAGACTGAAATCATGAATCTGATTCGTGTACTATTCCCTGTCTGCCAAAACGCTGCCTTTGCCTCCATCAGTGAAGGTGGCAGAGGATTCGTCAGTGACAGCTATTAGCAGCTAGCCCTGGAGCCCCATGACTGCTACTCCTTACTCAGAATCCTGTAGTACTACTGGCTCCTTCTTCATTGGGATTGCCCTCTTCCTCAGCAGCGTTCAGAGCTACACATCAGATGTTTATGTATGCTAATGACTTAACTAAGCATGTGCACTTCCCTTGGCTTCATCTGAGTTTTTAGGAAGGTGGTAGAAGGTAATAGTGTAGCTCAGTGGTGGAGCTAGGTCCCCAATACACATACATAAACACAAAAATAAATAGAAGCAGGGGTAGGGGGTGCGATAGAAGGTTCCTGGGGAGGGAGAAACTGGGAAAGGGGATAACATTTGAAAAGTAAATAAAATATTCAATGAAAAAAAGAAAAAGAAGAAAAAAAGTCATAGAACATAGGAACACCCCCCCCAATAAATCATTGAAATGTTAAGATGCTTAACCATTATTAAAAGCTCAAGTCAGTAAAATATGAACATTCTTAAAGGAATGTTGGTATATTAAATGATGACAAAATCTACCAAAGCAGCCCCTTTGTAACAGTGGCATTCCAGTACAAGCTGATCCCCTTCTGCAGAATGATCTGTGAGAGCGAGCGTATGTGTGCCTTTTGGCCCATAAGTGCATCACAGGTACTTCCCAAATGGAAACTGGAAACAATGTCAGTGACCATTCTGGGGTCGCTCTAGGCACAGGCAGCTCACACAATTCCTAATCCATGCCACAAAAGCTTTGAGCTTTTCCCATCAGGTTCCACTGTCTGAGAGGAGTCTACTGAGACAGTAGCACCTTGCAGGCAGGGGCAGCTGTGACAGACATTCACCTCTCCTCCCTTAACTGTCACCTCAGCCCTTACTAAGGAGTGACAGAATGTCTTGGGAAGCCAGTGACTCCAGGCTCCTTTGGAACCATTCACCCGGGGAAACACTTCCACCTAATTATTACTATACTTCTAACTATTATCAATGGTCACTGGTAGAGCGTCTGTGGATGGGTTCAAAACAAAACACAGGGGGAGCTGCAGTGTCTGGCCCGGGGAGATTTGTTTCCAGTGGCAGCTTGCGTCTGTATTTGGTGGCCTCACTCTTGTCTAAAAATAAATGGCCCACTTTCCCACTTTAAGCATGCATCTCTTCTCTACGTGTGACTCCCTTCTGAGGCGAGAGAGAACTTCTCTGAAGAAGCTAAAAGCATCTAAAAATACCTCTCCTCTGGAAATAGAAAATAAAGACGTTAAGTTATGATTATTTGAGATGGCTGAAATAATACGGCTGGGCTCTATTTACAAACGCAAGGCAGCGCACAGAGGCTCAGCCCCTCTGCGCGTTGAGCCCATCGAAACTAGAACTGGATGTGGTTAACAGCGAGATTAACTACAGGGGATCAGGAGCGGTGGTTCTTAAGCTTCAGCTCCACATAACTGAGCCTTCAGACGGTGGTGATGACCGCCAAGGATAAATTTATTTCCTTTGCTACTTCACAACTGTAATTTGGCTACCGTTATAAATTGTAACATAAATATCTGATAGGCAGATCAGCTTAGTGACCACTGTAATCAGATCGCAGAGGGGTTGCGACCCACAGGTTGAGGATCACTGATCCAGAATGAAAGCAAAGGCCTGCAACTTATCTATTTCCTGTAGTAGACGTAAAAATAAAAGAGTACCTACCTGCTCTATGATATGATTAGAAGCTTTTTTACAGTACTATCTTAACATTGGCTATTTCACATTTATATATTTCTTCTTTTCTTTGAAATGACCTGCAATGGTTTGATTGCACTGACTTATAAGAGGAAATTTGATTGCGTGATGCTATCTACAACAATTCTTAATGCAAACAGAAAGCAACAGTATGGATGAAGGGAATGAATGGGAGATAACATCCATAAACCCAAGCAGAAATTCATGCCCACAAAATTAACTTCCACGAAAGAAGTGTCAGGCAGCCATCAGAGAAACTCCAATATCCACTGGGACCTTCCTCACAAGATAGCACAGAACAAGAACTCAAACTGAAAGCAACCCACTTTGTCATCTAGTGTTCATTATCCTGTCCATGGACAGCCTTCAAATTCTTAGCTCTGAGCAGGAGCAAGCTTACAGTGTAGACTCAAAGCGAGATGATCCAGATGCGGATCCTCTATGAGCTACCCACTGGCTCTAAGAACGAGCAGGGAACTCAATTTCTGTATCTAACACTTCTGCTTTGGAAAAAGAGTGGACATTAATATTTGGCTCACTGGGTTGTTATGAGTAACACCAGTGTGGCCGGGGCCGGAGGCTCACACTGTAATCCCAGCAGTCAGGTTGTTAAAGGAGGAATACCGCTGTGGGTCTGAATGCACTCTGGGCTACACGGTGGTTTCCCAGGTAGCCTAGGTAAGGCCATGGAGGAGGGAGAGCAATGCTAGCAGCTTAAGTCAAGCAAACACTTGCAGTTTTGTACAGCATATTGATTATTTTGTTCAATATTTCCCCAAAGCAATATTACATCATTATTACCAAATTTACTCTTTACTACAGTCTAGTTTTTATTCAGATCATATAAATCTTCCTCCCATTTACCAAGTTTGTCCATATTCCCTCAGATTTATGGATGTACCTTGCATGGAATAACGCAGCCAGAAAGTGACAATGTAGAGATTTGGAAAATGTGCAACGTGAAATGCACATTTGACACATTTTCTTCCATAAGACTGCAACATCATTGTACTAATGATGTCTTACTAATGTCTGATGTGTGTACTAATAGGACTATGTCTTACTCATATTTTTGAACTCCACGTCTAAAAGAGATATTCAACACTGCTTATGTCTAATGGAATTATTGTCTAAGGAGATATCAACAATATCTAGTTATACTTCATGGAATTAAATTGACTGAAGCATCGGTACTAAGAGGAGAATATGAAAAGCAAACTAAAATAAGAAACTTCTCGCACAATCCAGAGCTTCGTACTTCAGAAACTGCATGTACGAATCGCCTTGGATATGTACCGCGGGCATGCTTTCTACATGCTGGGAAATGGAGGATGGGATGGAAGGCTTTCTCTCCTGGGAATCAGTAAGGCTGAAAACGGTCTGGGGGAAGACAGTGTGTTAGAGCAAAAATGACAGAGAGGAACAGATGAACCCAAGGCTGAAGCTTTAGGTGAGGACCTCCCCTGACTGCCAGTCAGTCTAAGTCAGGCAGGGTGCAGGCAAAGATAGCCACAGGGTAGCAATACTGGTTTCTTCCTTACAAACCTGGATACATGACCAGTGTGGGCTGTAACAGGGAAGGGAAGGGCCAGAGTGCACTACATTTAAAGCAGTAAATAGTTTCTTAGTATTATGTAGAAGGAGATCTAGCTAGAAAATATAATTGCTCTTTGATTTATCCGATGATGTACAGTGGGGGCTGGGCGTGTAGCGAGTGCTCCAATCCCAGCATTTGAGAGATAGACAAGTAAAAGCTTAATGTCAGAGTGAGCTGTGTCCTGAGGTCCTGCTTGAGAACAACAGAGCACGATGTCCAATGGGAGGAACTCAAAGGGATGCTCCTTCCAGGTTTAGTAGTGCCCCAGTAGCAGCAGTTCCATAGGCTGACTCTTCTGTGAGCAATAGAAAACACCACCTTTACTATGCAGAGCTTCTGATATATAATAACTCGAAATCACATACCACCTTCACATCACACACACCACAGAAACACAAACACACATCATGCCACACATGTACATCACACAACACACGAATAGATACATACCTACATACTACATCATGCATGCATGTCACACAACATACACATCACATCATATACATGCACACCACACAACACATGAATATACACACATATCTACATACTATACCATACATGCATATCACACAACATACACACATCACATCATACATGAACATCACACACCACACAACACACACACATGCACACACACAGAATTTCTTCACAACAGAGTACTCAACCAGTGTTTTAAAAAGACACAGAACGGCTTTTCTTTAAGTTTTAAAAACTATTCTCTGAACATGCCTTATTTGCTTTATAAATAAAAAATTTAAAGTATGTATGTTATAGAAAGAAACAAAAAAGACTATAAATTGTTGTGGCAATTTTAGCTCAGCTACCCAAAGTGACATCTCTTTCCTCTTATAGATGTTAAGTGTGACAAAAGTTCTCGTTAAATCAACAAAGAATAAAAACGCATCTCCTAACTTTCCTCTGAGTTGCGTGCAGATTTTTTTTTTGGTCTCTGACAACTGACTTTCTGAGTTACATTTAAGTTATGTTATAAATTGTCAGCTCTGTCCCTAAGTCAAAATGCAGGCCTTAGCAGAAATCTTTCTCTAATGTTCAGATTCAATAAGCTATGACTTCTATATGTTCTGCTCCTTGCCTTCCCTCTCCTCTTCTCCCTCTCTCCTTTCCTCACATCTTCCTTTTTTTCTCTGCTCCCCACCCCCATCTCTATGTCTCATTTTCTCATCTCTTGTCTGGTGAAGGATGAGGTGAAGGTGCAGCACATGCCAGAGTTTTACCATTGAGTCAACACCCCCCCACATTGAGTCTCTCTCTCTCTCTCTCTCTCTCTCTCTCTCTCTCTCTCTCTCTCTCTCACACACACACACACACACCCCGCCTGGGCTGTCTTCTCCTCTTATATTTCAATAGTGATGGTGACTGTAATGAACTGTTAGGTGTCTCCTTCCTCCAAAATATTACAACCTGTAAGAGGACATGGGGTAGTTGACAACATAAGATTGTCTAAATCTTACCACTGCTGAATCTGTGACAGTGTGTCTTCCACAGCAGCAACACAATCAACAAACCCGCTGAATGCATGAACGGTCACTAGCTGTGTAGATGATTGTGTGCCTCCTATGCAGACGGCTACACCACTAAGGGCACTGGAAGTAGAAGTTTTAGAAGCCTTATCGTCGACAGAGAAGGACAGGATGAGCAGCCTGTAGACATTTACAGATGATATGGGAACTATAAACATGTAGCAGAAGAATGTTTGGGCGTTATTTCATCTGCTCAATTATCAGATGGAGCCACTGACTTCAGAGTCCATGGAATGGGAAGTCTTCATAGTAAAGTTATTGAGAAGTCCGAGCAGCCTACACAGCCAGTCATTTACCCTTCTGAATGATGGCAGTACTCTGTCTGCTTTGTGGGCATTACTCCCTGAACACTCTGCTCTCAATATCACTCATGCAAAAGCCAGTGATGGGGCAACACCAATGGAATATTATGTATTGTGATACCGGCTTGGGCAACTGCTTTATTGTACATCTTAGCTGCCATGGTTTGCAGATATGGTTGCAGCCCACAAAACGTGCACACGAGATGCACACACAGAAACACACACAGAAACACACAGACACAGACAGACAGACAGACACACACACACACACACACACACACACACACACCCAATAACCTAAGACAGAGACCATTACTCGATATCACAGAAAAGCTGTTTATCACTAGGCACAATCTGAAGATGAATTGAATTTAAAATTATTTCTAATTGTTACCGTTCTAGATTATTTTCCAAGTCAAGAGATCCCTATGTTCAAATAAAAAAATTTGCTTAAATACAGGATTTTTGATATTATTTATTTTAGCTGGCTTCATACCAAGCTAAGAGCAACATAAACTATTCTCAGCGGAAAGGAGGGGCATAAGAGCTTGTATCTTTCTGATCTGGGAAGTGCTTTCTTTCTGTGGAAATAATACAAAACACGATGAACTCAAATCCAAATATGCTAATAAAAAGCAGCAAAAACTCTACACTGTCACAAATCAGCAGCAAGTATTGTAGGCTTTTCTCAGTGAGCTCAAGCAGAAATCGCTGGTTTGGTATTACCAAGCTGGGAGCAGACTGTGCTGGGTTTTAAGTGATCTCCAGTTCTTTTCCATGTTCTAACACAAAGACATGGAAAATGTTTTGTGAAAAATTCACGAAGAAGATTTCCTACTGAAAGCCAGGACAAAACCCCAAATGATATGAGCAAAGTTTAGAGAGTGTTGAAGTAATGCAGAAATGCATAGCACTGTTGTTATTAAGGAAAAACAAACAAACAAACAAACCCCTTTCCCCAGTTTTGTAGAGCTTAGTTTTTGCTAGCTCGCTCTTCTTTTGGGGTTCAAAAACGTAGAATACTCTTGAAGGTCGTTTAATGAAAGGATGATTTTTGTCCTTCCCCTCAGGGAAGCTGTTTTACTCTGTGACTCCATCCACCACTGAATCAGGCTTAAATGTGTCTTAATTTCATGACTATAAAAATAAAATATTGATTCCAAAACTTCATTTTCAAAATAGCCCTCCTCTAAAATTCAGGCAACGCAGCTTTCCTATGATGCAATGAAATCACAGTAGCATAGAACACTCCCTTCTCCAGCTCAGGTAAAATGTAATGCGTCAAAGCGTGAAGGGAAGATACTGTGGTGAAAACTGGGTTGGAATTCAGAGCATGGCTGTGTTCTACAACCCACTAAACCATTGCTTTTATTACAAGGACATGTCTACAAAGGAAAAAGAATGTCACCACACTCTTTATCTTACCACATAGATTTAACTGGTTGATTTTTCCATGATGCATAAAGGGTCAGCATGTAGTCCCTTCTGACCCCAAGATGCATATATATAGCTAGCACTGTAATCAATTTCAAGGTACACAGAGAGGTGAAGATGTTCAAAAAATGCAAATATGCTCTAAAGTAGCACAGAGAACAGCTAAGGAATCCTAACTGCACTGAACCCTGGCTCTGCGGGTTGCTTTTTTTTACTAGATTCAGGGAATGCTCCTGTTGTTAAACAGCCCTTTTAGCAGACACATGACAACATCTATTTTCGGACTCACTTCACTCGGGAGCAGCTGTTCCAGGGAAATAAATAACAACATATATATTTTTAAAATGAAAAGGAGAATTGGAAATGTGTGTGGTTCTTTGGTTAACAGCACGTGTCGGGAAGGCAATCAAAAGAAAAATAGTGCTGAATTATCCGTAGTCTTCAGGAAGCAAATTCATAAACATCAAAAAAACCCAGCTATTTTTCAGCTACAGGAAACAAACAAACAAACAAACCCTTACCAAGTTGTTAGAAAGAAAGGCAAGGCAAGTGTTAAAGCACACAGAATTCCTTCTTAGGGAGTGATAGAAGTGTTCGGAAATTGGCTGGAATGACAGTTACAAAGTTTGGTGACTGTTACCATCACTGAATTTCATATTATAGATGGGAGGACAAATATATGCTGTGAACTGAATTATTGGTTAGGGAAAAACCTATTCAAAAGGACAAGAAGCTGAGAAACTGGGCTAGCACTGTACATGTTACCAGGATTTCTGTTTTCTCAAGGTTTCTTAAGTTGAAAGAGCATCCATGAGTTGATTAATACTGTCATCTTAATGGTATCTACTATCACCTTGGGGACAAAGCCCTGAGCATACACAGAATCGTTCTAGATTAGATTAAGTGAGGTTGGAAGAACACCTTCAATCTAATATCAGGTTCCATGGTCCCAAAGTACATGATATGAAACAGCCAGCTCAGCGTGGACATTCCCGCCTCTCTGCTTCCTGTCTGGGAATGCACTGTGAACAGTTATTTGCAGCATCTGCCGCCATGATTTCTCTGGCAGGACAAGCCGCACCTCGGAACCGTGAGCCAAAATGAACCTTTACTGTCAGGTTGCTTTTATCAGACGCTCTGTCCCAGCAATGAATAAAGAAACTAACACAGCGTGGAAACAAATACCTTCACGGCTCCTAATGAGGGGGAAATTCAAAGAGTCTTCAGACTCTACCTAGTGGTACGTGGAACCCAAAGCTAAATGTTGATAACGCTTCTTACTCAGCCGGTGTGAACCACCTGGTGTAGCTGTAGGAGGTGTTAAGTCCCACCTTGACCTTGATTTGTATTCCATGATGCTACGCATGTTCATATATCAAAATGAAGTGCCTGGATCTTTAGGCTACCCTTCATCAAAGGAAAACAGGCCTCTGTAAAGACAGTGTGAGAACCAAGACTCCACTGTACAACTGTGAATGCAAACAGCGGTGATTGCAAGTAACAGACTATAATCTGCCCCCATTCCGCTGGTTACTGCTCGTCTTTAAAATTCCAGTTTTGGAGTGGATGGAGGATTAAAAAAAAAGGAAGATGAATAAATTAGGGGATATCAAACTAGGTCAGGCATTTTTTTTAATAGTTCCATAGTCAGTATCATCCTCAGACTTAACATTGTGCTTAGTAATCAGGGATTTCCATCCCGTAAGGGACTATCGCCTTAAAGGTCAGAGAGGATTTTAATTGGGAGCTCAGGAGTAGAAAGAATACCATCAGGTGACGCCTGAGATGTTTCCAATCCCTTAATTGGGATAGCGCAACGACAACACACAGACTGTGTTGTACATCAGCTGAGGGACTCCTCTTCAGCCCGCCTCATGATCTCCTCACCAAAGCCTTGTTTCCTACCAGTGTCCTAGGCCTGAAGTCTCCAAATGGCAGCCACTGGCCACCTGTGGCTGATCAAGTTTAAATTAATTAAGAGGAAAAGGACAACTTCACTTCATTAAATTAATGAGCCACCCTTGAAGCGCTCCACATCCAGATGTGACTGGCAGTTAATGAATTGGACAGGGTGCCAACAGGGCATTTCTATCATCAAATGGAGCATTTGACAGCCCTGTGGAGATCCTTGGTGCCCAAATATGTTCTATGGGCTCCAGTGGCAGCATCTTGGGGCCTGTTTGAAATTCACAATCTTGGTTTTCACTGTGGATCTGTTGACTCAGAACACACATTTCAAGGAGATTCCCCAGGGGAACCTGGGCTCATTCAAGTGTGAAAAAAGCACAAGTCTGGCCCTCCCACCCCTCAAGTTACCTCCTCTGGAATGCCCTGAAAGCAGCCTTGTAAACACAGATTAGATGATTTTTCACCCCAACGTTTAAGTTTTTTAAATCTCTTCCCTGTTTCCGGTTCTTTCGAAACCTCATCAAATACAGTTAAAATAAAACCGGGTACTTGATCATTTTTTAACTCATCACCTTCATGTCTTAGCTGTGTGACTTTAGGCAGGGTTCTTTAAAAGTAATGGATTTACTTTAGTTAGTTGGAGATAGTCTATTGGGTTGTGAAATCTAAACGTGGACATCCTTGTATAACCTCAAACAATGTCTGGTGTGTAGTTTCTAGGTACTCCTGGAGATATGTGTTAGCTCCTCTTCACATACCTCTCTTCAGAGACGGGTCATTAGCATCAGACAACCCCCCCACTCCCTTTGTCGTCTCTCAAGCTCAGTTGAAGGAAACATGCTAGATCAGGGGTTTGGGGAGATGACGCAGTCAATAAAGTGCTTGCTATGCAAGCATGAGGAATTGAGTTCATGTCACCAACACGCATGTGAATAGCCGCGTGTGGTGACTCATGGCTGTAATCCCAGCACTGGGGAGATATAGACATGCAGATTCCTGGAGTTTTCTGGCCAGCTAGTTCATACGATGAGCCAGTTCCAGGTTCAGGGAGAGACTCAGTCTCAAAAACTAAAGATGATCACACCCGGACTCCATATGTACACACACACACATGTAACATGTGAGCAACATAAACACATGCAACATGTGAATATGTGCACACACATGTAATTATGTGAGTGTGAGCACACACATGTAACATGTGAGCATGTATATACACATACATACCTTCTCCACTGGCTAATAAAAAAAGAACTGTCTACATAAAGCTATTGGTTCAGTATTTTAGCTAAAACTAGGTATTTTCCTGTTTGGGCTATTTTTCCTTTTTGGTTATTTTCTCCAGTAAGTATTAGGAAAGCATGTACTGTTAAAGAATGATTTTTACACACAGCCTGAGACCTTGATTCTGAGTTTCTAGAATGGAGAGCCAATTTGCACCCTTAATATCTATCAGAGGATACAGGAAAATACTGATTTAAAATGGTTACAGAGGAACTGGGCTATAGTTCAGCACTAGAGTGCTGACAGGTAGAGCATGTGTGAGGCCCTGGATCTATGCGTAGCACCAACAAAAATTAATGAAGTTTCTGAATAAATTTAAGAGTATGTTTAAAATGCCACTTCGATTTTACAGGTATGGTGTGGAAGCTATTAGCTGTAAGGAACATTGATACATCTGCTTAACAATTCTATATGATGTGTGGCAAAAATGAGTTTGATCAAATTAATAATATAAACTATTTGACACAGAAGACAAAATATTCATATCTTTAATAAATTCAGGTTAAAAATCAAAACAAAACAGAACAAAACAAAACAGAAAAGCCCGGAGTGGTGGGTGACTCCTATAATCTCAATACTCAGGAGGGAGAAACATAGGGATTGCTGTGAATTTGAGGCCAGCCTACTCTACAGCCAGGATTACTCCAGTTAGGACTATAGAGCAAGACTATCCCTAACCACCCTCCAAACGGCACGCGCGCGTGCACACACACACACAAGGACACACACACAACCACATATACAATTACACACACACACACACACACACACACAGACTAGCAGGCCAATGAGGTGACTCAGTGGGTGAAGGTGCTTGCTACCAACCCTGACAATCTCAGTTTGATCCCTGAAACACAGTCATAACTGACCTCCATCCACATGCTGTGGTATGTGGGTGCCACACCCTCACAAAATTAAAAAAAATATATATACACATGCAAAAAAAAAACTGCAGAGGAAAACATCCAACAGGAAAATGGAGAAAACCAGGGCTGCTTCTGAAATAAGAAATTTAAATGACCAATAATACTGCAAAGATATTAAATAGTAATACATCAGAACAAAAAAATGTTTAATCTAAGAGACTGGCAATGGTTAATATAATGATAAAACGCAAAGACCATAGGACATAGATGCTTTCTGTAAAAGGACAGTGACATTAATATGGTTTACAAAGTTCAAAGAGCACCTCTCTTCCTATAGCAACTTTTTGTCAAAGAATTTCCGCTGGGGAAGAAGCTGGATCAAATGTGCAGACACTGACACAGAAATCCATCGTCACATGCATGGAACAGACAGTGGGTGTGGGCGACTGGTTAACTACAAATGAAATAAAATTGTATTGACAGTATGGTGACTGAACTAGGAAAGATTGGTCAGAATAAATGCAGAGCAGGAAGCTCATGCTACACACACACACACACACACACACACACACACACACACACACATACACACGGAAAAATAGCTGCAAGGGACAACTTGAACAACCTAGGTCTCTCCTTCCACCCTGTATTCTACAGATCAAACAGACTTTTGGGGCATAGCAGCAAACACCTTTACCTGTCTGGCTGCTGAGAGTGGTGTCCTATGATCGCAATTAATTTTCACCTTGTACACAGGTCTTTCTGCGTTCTTTGAATGTTTCATAGCAACAAGTAAAAACAAACAGCAAAGTCTGTGTCTTCCCCCTCCCCGCTTCCCTCGTCTTCAGAAGTTATCCACCTCGGCCCTCCTGGGACTTCACCTCAGGAAAGAGGCAGGGTACAGACAGACTCATTCTCCAAACTTCTCATTGTTATACTGGAGAGTCCAAAAAACATTCTTAAATAGTTTGGAATAGTTTCTTCAGCTTTATGAAAAAACAAAAATAAAACCAAAAACACCTCATTTCTTAAGCTTTTGCTTCCTACAAATAATCAACCTGAGAGATGGAAAACCAAGGTCTAAGGATGGCATCATGTATAGGAATGGGCTGAAGCGGATTCGAGGATTCAACTGTCTCACGAGTGATGCCCGTGTGCTATGGGACTGAGCTGGCCTGTGGGGGGGACAGCTCACATCCCCCACGCCTCCACTCCATCCATCCCAGCTTTACAGCCAACACTAACTAACCAAGGACAACCTTCCCCGAGAGAAGTGTCTATTCTCTTTTCAAGGGTGAGGGCAACATATTTAATCAAAACAAGATTTATCACACAAACTACTGAAAGGAACAAAATGCTTTAACTGACCTATAAACAGTCCTGTTAGCGTGATAGTCATTTGGACCCAGGAAAGTCGATGAGAAATCGAAGCAGACTTTGTCACCATTGAAGTAATTTTTTTGCTAGATAGCATTAGAATTTATTGCCTTATTTCCCATGACTTTAATGCAATCCAAACACATGTGCTGTAAAAACAGGTGTATTGAGCTGAAAGGAACAAATGTGTGTTTTAGCTATGTAAATTTCATGTTCTCATGTGAAGAAAAAGAAAAGGGACATGTGTGCATAATGGTACCAGAAGACAAAAAGTAGAATGGGGTACCAAATAATAAATCTGCCAATGCAAAAAAGGGCATTTTTTTCTTTTTTCTTTTTTTTAGTTTTTATTTGGAAGTTCTATAATTATATTTACTGATGGGTCTTTTCAAAAGAACGCAGGCACCCATGTAATGTCACACCGAATGCTAGCTTTCCCTGCAGTCCCACGGCCAAGATAAAATGAAATCAAGTCAAGCTGACCTTGAAACCACTGCAAGGCTAGATGCCCGCCAATCACAACGGATACCTAATCGTCATCCCAGCGTTGAAGTCCAGCCCCCCAACAGTATCCACATGGCAATCCCCTACAAACACGTATGGGTAATTGATCACCTTCCACCTAAGACTCGCACAGTTCAAATTCATTTAAAATTCTTCTGTGGCACACTTCTGACTGCTACGAATAATTTATACAGCTAACTATAGAGGATTCTCTTAATGGCCAGGGTATTTTTTTTAACTGATGACTAGAAATGAACTCTGAGTACTGAAGCAGCCAGTCCACCTGAGAGCATCAGCACTGCAGCGTGGTCTCGCTGGGGTGCTACATAGTGGTGGTGTGTTATCTGCTCTGCTAGGAGAAGGAGGTAAACTTGGATAAAAAAGAATGATGGACGGGTGGATTTCATCTTGAGTGATGGGTGGTGACTGCTGGAAGGGTTGTCTGAGCACTCTGATGAGGATAATGAGGATATCTCCATGTTCAGGCTGAAACCGAGCTTTGAATCATTAGTGATGTCATCCATGGTCTAAAAATTCGGAATAACAGGTCCATAACATGCCACACGGCCGTCAACCCGGACTCAATTATCTCCCAAGTTCTTTCATGCTCTACAGTTCTGCATTTCCATTAACCACAGAGACTCAAAATGGTTACCTCACATTCCCAAGTACATAATTTATATCCGAGGTGGATTGCCGGGACTGGCGGGGGCCCGCTGCAAGAGCATATAGCATTCTATACAGAGCTCTGGGGATGCTTGTCTTTCGTGATAGAATTTCATGGGGCATCACAAATTGCTTTGTAAACTTGGAGATGCATCGCTGGCTGTTGCTCTTGGTGCATAAGCCACACAGCCTGTGATTTATCTTAGTGGGTACCATTAGCATTTTAATGTGGAGGGCTTTTCCTTATTCCCTAGAAGCAGATCAAAATACCATGGAGTCTTTCTGACATTTAAGAAAGCCATTGACAGCAGTCTAGATGCTCAAAACCATTATGAAAAAGTGAAACATCGAGAAATATAGGAGGAGCTCTTAGCATCCTGGTTAGGACTCAGTGGAAGACATGAGCATTAGAAGAGGTGAGACCCACCCATATATGAATGGCTACATAATCACGCATTACATATGAGGCTCAGGTCTCTGGAGTGTTCCTGAATAGAAGACAATGGTCCTTACATGTAGACAGCTGAGTTCACTGAAAGACACATAATACCACCCATAGCAGAAAGCTCCTAACTAATGAGCACGGACTCGGGGAGATCTCTACACAGTGTTGAATCCTGCAAGCCCATGAAGGATTTTGTGTTTAGGAAATGTCATAGACATCAGTGATTCATGAGTGATAGCATCAATAACAAACGGTCACATTTATGTCCACGAATCACCTTATAGAAATGAATTGTCTACTGTCTTAGTTAGGGTTTTACTGCTGTGAACAGACACCATGACCAAGGCAAGTCTTATAAAAAGCAACATTTAATTGGGGCTGGCTTACAGATTCAGAGGTTCAGTCCATTATCATCAAGGCGGGAGCATGGCAGTATTCAGACAGGCATGGTGCAGGCAGACCTGAGAGTTCTACTATTTCATCCAAAGGATGCTAGTGGAAGACTGACTAATACAGAAGTTGGTACCAGAAGTGGGATATTACTGTGACAACCTGACCATTTTTGGGGGGAGGACTGTGGAAGGACTTTGGAACTTTGGGCTAGAAGATCCATTTGGTGTTAAGAGCTCTGTGGAATGTTGTGTAGGAGCTTGGGAGATAATGTTGAGAACAGTGAAGAAGATGGAGGTCTGGCTTGTGGAATACCAGAGGGAACATTAAAGACTCTTTTCAGGGCCACTGCTATTTTGATTGTGAAGATTCTGTGATTCTGGTTAGCTGGGGCTGAAGAATCAGCTGTGATTAACAAGAAATCAGAACTACTAAAGAGAAAACTTTGCATTACTAGGACTATTGATGCTGGTTAGCTGGAGCTAAGAAATTGACTGTGATTAAGAAGAGACCAGCATCATTGAGGTGACATCTTCTGGGAAGTGTTTTCTGAGAGCACAAAGAGGCTGTGTTCCAGAGACAGCCAAGGTTGTACCTTGTGCTGTGGCTGGACTTGGTAATGTGTAAGAGTCACCCAGATGGTACTGGTTTTGAAGGCATGAAGGGGTAATGAAGAGCAGCTGAGACTCGGCACTGTGAGAGGCCATGGAAGGCCATTGGTGAAGGTGCAGCCTCAGTTGCAATTGATGGCCCAGGACTGAAGGGGTCATGCAAAGAAGTTGAGACTTGGCACCATGAAGAGAGCCTATGAGAGGCTGTTGCTGAGGTCTAGTTACAGCGGAAGACAGCAGTGTTTGGAGATGCTTGTACCATGAATGACCACCAAGAACAGCAGCAGCAGTGGAGTACAGGCATCTGGAGCCTAGAGGACGAGGTGTGTGCTACAAAGTGCAGAGCTGGAGAAGTAACCCAAGCCCTTGGAGGAATTCAGAAGATTGTGAGTGGATCCCAGACATTGGACAGTTGGAGTATGATTTTGCTTTTGATTGTGACTGTGCCCTGATGTTTTTCCCCCTTGAAGGAAGTACTTTAGTGGAGCCCACAGACTTTTAATTGTAAAAAGACTTTGAATTTTAAAAGATATTGGATATTTTTAAAAGATTGAAATTTTAAGAATTTGCAAAGACTGTGGGACTTTTAAAGTTATTTAGATCTTGGGAATGAATAAGAAAGTAAGGGTTGAGGCTTACTAGTGATGTGTTTGTGTGTCAAGTTGACAAGGGGTCAATTGTTCTGACTGGTTTCATGTGTCAGCTTGACACAAGCTGGAGTTATCACAGAGAAAGGAGCCTCCCTTGAGGAAATGCCTCCATGATATCCAGTTGTAAGGCATTTTCTCAATTAGTGATCAAGCTGGGAGGGCCCATTGAGGGTGGGACCATCCCTGGGCTGGTGGTCCTGGGTTTTCTAAGAAAGCAAGCTGAGCAAGCCAGGGGAAGCATGCCAGTAAGTAACATCCCTTCATGGCCTCTGCATCAGCTTCTGCTTCCTGACCTGCTTGAGTTCCAGTCCTGACTTCCTTTGGTGATGAACAGCAATGTGGAAGTGTAAGCTGAATAAACCCTTTCCTCCCCAACTTGCTTATTGGTCATGCTGTTTTGTCCAGGAATAGAAACCCTGACTAAGACATCTACCAAGCAAGTTTTCCTACTTATTGTATCTAGTGGAATTACATACGAAGTTCATGATTTCTTATATGGTTCAACACCACCTTCACAAAATAATACTGAAAAATATATTCAAGACCAAACAAGACTAACAGAAGAGTGTAATGCATCGGTTTACAAGCAAAATGGCTTAAAAGCTTGTTCTTACCTATAAAATAGGAGAGGAGAATGGCCAGGAGCACCGAGACCCCTACAGCACACAGTGCGGTGCACCTCCAGCTGCAGTACTTTGAAGACTTCTTGAATTTAAAAGCACTTCTTGATAGGGTGTTTCTAGGAAGTGGCCGGGTAGGCGGAGAATAAACAGAGCCAGATGCCATTGTGTATCCCGGGGTTGCCGTACTGAACAGTGGCGTCGTCCCTGTCCCTGTTTTGAATAGGAAATGCCTGTGGAAAGGGAGAATATCACCATAAGACACAGTCATGGTAAGACAGGAATATGTTAACATAGACACATAGGGACTAGCTCCCTTTGGCTTCTCTCTCTCTCTCTTTCTGTTGGTCTCTTTCTCTCTTTCCTTTCTTCCCTCTCTCCCTCCTTCTCACCCTTCCCTTCCTCCCTGCCATTTGTCTCATATGTTTTGTTTTGAGATAAGGTCCTATATAACCCAGGCTGGTTTTGAACTCACTACATAACTGAACATGATATTGGATTTCTGACCTTCCAGCTCTATCTCTTGACTGTTTGCTTGCAGTGTGTGCTGGCACCCTCCATCCTCTGTTTTATGAGGTACAGGACATCAAACCCATTAGGCAGGTGCTCTGCCAGCTGAACTACATGCCAAGCTCTGCTTCATATGATATTTGTTTTAAACATCTATCTATCTATCTATCTATCTATCTATCTATCTATCTATCATCTATCTATCTTACTTACCTACCTAAGTACATACATGTTTTTCTCTCTCTTTGCAATCTACCTATCATCTACCTATCTATCTACCTTGTATGTGTGTGTGTGTGTGTGTGTGTGTATGTGTGTATGTAGGTGCAGGCACTCATGTATCAAAGACAACTTGAGGAAGTCAGCTCTTGCCTTTCTCTTTGTGGGTCCCAAGGATGCAATGCAGGTTGTGAAGCTTGACAGCAAGCATCGTTACCTGACCATCCATCTCAGTGACCCTCACGTGCTTCTAAAAGTTAAAGGTAAGGGAATGTTTCCATTTAAGAACTGTATCATAGAAGTGACCTAAGAATAATGGTGCATACATTTGATGGTGTATATAGCAGGGTTTATGCACCCAAATAATCCATATGGTTTCAAGTAGACCTCAAGAGAGATGTGGGAGTTACCTGAGTCACCCTGTCTCCTGAACAAAAGCATGCCGGAACATCCGTGGGACCCACGCAGCGAAAGGTGAAAAGCAGCCTGTACAATGATGAAGGGCCTTCCGAGGAGTCCCTTGTAATACATATGATAAAACTGGCATTGTTCATAGCTGTGTGTGTATGCACATTATAGGAGATTGTGTGCTCGTGTGCATGCATGTACCCGTGCCCTGCTGGTGCTCTGACTCCTCACTGACTTTCTAGATACCCATGGAAGAGTTCTCCTTCCAGCCTGCTCCTTCCTTGTGGAGGACTTGTAAGCCAGGCAGGGCAGCTGGGCGGGTCCTTGTCAACTGTTCTATTTTCAGCACATGTCAAGGGTAATCAGTAAGGTAAAGCTTGTGGAGCCTGCTGGAGGGGGAGACTCACAGAACATGTTTGAAACCCCAGCCAGAATCAAGGACAAGGCCAGTGAGGCAGGCTGTAGATGACACAGGTTCTCTGAAGGCTGAGCTATAGACACTGGGTCAAACTGCCTCAAAACTGCAGCTTAAAAATGTTTAAGCAGCAACGTAAAGAACACAGAACAAGAATACCAAGTAAGAAAACCTTTGGGACATCTAACTAAGATTCTATTTTTAAAAAAATATTTTTATTATCACTCCATCTCAAATGATATCCCACTTCTCAGTATCAAAGACAACTTGAGGAAGTCAGCTCTTGCCTTTCTCTTTGTGGGTCCCAAGGATGCAATGCAGGTTGTGAAGCTTGACAGCAAGCATCGTTACCTGACCATCCATCTCAGTGACCCTCACGTGCTTCTAAAAGTTACCCCTTCATAACCCCAAACCCATTCACCCTCTCCCCTCTGCCCTGCTTCTATGAGGGTGCTCCCCCATCCACCCACCCACTCCTGCCCCACTGCTCCAGCATCCCCCTACACTGGGGCATAAAACCTCCACAAGACCGAGGGCCTCCCCTCCCATTGATGTCAGACATGGCCATCCTCTGCTACATATGTATCTGGAGCATGGATGCCTAGTCTTTTATTTTTCTTATTTTATTATTCTTTGAGAATTTCATGTATGTATAAAATATATTTTGATCACCTCAGTCCTGCATCTTCCCCTCTGTCTGATTCCATATCAGCTTCCTACCATGCGCCCCTCTCAGCCTCTAGTTCTCTTAGATTCCTGTTAATAATCAAAAGGCGTTCAAATTGTAAAACACTGTGTGTTTCATGGCTTTCATTAGCATGATAATACTGTTCAGATCTGAGTCATAGCATGAACTATCATTACATCCTGTTCTAAGGTGTCCAGTGCAGCCAGCAGGCTATAATTTTTTATATTCAAGAGGTTAAACGTGTCCTTTCATTCGCTCCTATAATATGGCATAGCCTTTATGCTAGACGCGTTTATGGGGTCATAGTTAAGCACTTTCCATTTTAACACTCACACACTTACTGTGTATTTTAAAAAGGCTAAATATATCAAACAGGTTAAGGACTTCATAGCACAGACCTGGGAAGTTAGACTGCTAATGTTTAAAATCTTTCCTGTTCACTAGGTTCATGTCTTTGGAAAAGTTCCTTAACCTCTCCCTGTATTTATCTATGTCACAGGAGTTATGAGGTTTAAATTGACTGTAAAGGACTTTAAAATATTTCAAACATAGGAAGTAGCACGTGAGTGTTGGACAGAGTGAAAACTCAAGATTTTAGGTATATTACTGCTTAGGAAAAAAAAAAGAAGATAAAGACATATTTAAAGAGTTGGAAGTCTTGGGAATAGTACCAGTATGGCTGGCTTTAGTGTGTGGGATCCATCCAGACATATATAATTACTACACTCATCAGTGTTCCAACCCAACAATAGAGTCAGGACATGATAGCATCTTTGGCAGATGATAGAGACTGGGAGGTGAAGGCTTCTTGAAGGATTATGTCACTGGGGTAATGCCATAGAAAATCTGTACTTTCTTCCACATATTCACCCATTCTATCTATATATCTTTCTGTCTAACATCTATCTATCTATCTATCTATCTATCTATCTATCTATCTATCCTCTATCATCATCTATCTCTCTCATCTATCATGTCTCATCTCTCTCTTTCTTTCTCCCTCCATCCTCCTCGCATGTCTTCCCCTCTCATGTCGTTTCCTGCATCTCTCCTCCCCCTTTGTAGGGAACCATGAGGTAGGTGTTTCACTCCTCTCTTTCCTCCCTAGCATCATATTTCTGCTTTGCCACAAACCTATGTGCAACCGAGCAGGCTATGGTAGACTAAAATCACAAGCTCGAATGAACTGTTCACTCCTCAAGCCTTTTGTCACAACAATGAAACAATGACTGATAGCCTGGGTAATTTCTTAATGACAGATGGGATTTGCACCTGAGTCTGCGTGACTCTCAAGACCATGTCCTTAGCCCTTAACACTAGACACTAGAAACATGAATATATCTATAAGCATGATGATATGACTTTAATAGATTTCTGACTCCAGATTAAACATCTCTGTTTCAATGTGCAAACCTGAGCGATCAATATACACTGTGACTGGCAATTCTGGCAAGGACCTCTTTCAAATCCTAGGTTTAAATTGCCATGAGATTGTTTTCTTTAGATTAAAAAATATGCAACCTTGATATATTATTACAAACACAAATGTAGATTCCAGGGGTGCACTTCAGTGGAACACTATGCGCCTAAAAAAGACACAAAGTGCTGGGTTCAACCTTCAGCAGCATTATTGATCAATATTAGTAGAATTGAAAATCCGTGCCCTCAGAAGAGTTTCTAGTTTATTAAGTGCATACATTTCACTTTTGCTACTGCAAGAGAAAGCATTATTTTAACTGGGGGTGGTGGTGGTGGGAACTACTTTTACTCCCATAAGTGGGACATTCCCCCCCACGCCCCCCATCTAAAGGACTGCCTGTATTAGAGTCGATTCAGAGTAGAACACAGGCAACACAACACATCATCAATGCCCACATGTAGACAGTACCAACAGAGCAGCACCTCACCACTGTCATATATTCTCAAATAATGGGTGCTCAGGAGTTTCTGACACCTTTCTACTATGTAAGCGAAGAATCAAGATTATTATTTATATGATTGACTACGTCAGGTCACGTCTAACTTCAGAACAGATGTGGTAAAGCATCCATGTACAGCTTCTTAGGCCCAGAAGGAAAGGTCTATGTCTGTGGGTTTGCTATAGCACAAAATATGTGGTCTCGTATCTGGTAGAGCTGGGCTAGTTCTGAGATCGGGATGGCACATAATCTTTTGAAAGGCAACAATACCTTTACCATTGCATTGTATAGAAGAGGAATGTGCCATTATCAATACAGATCTTTTAAGTCCCCGCCCTGCCCCCCGACACTAAAAAAAAAGAACTTTTTCAAGATTCAATATAGTGCTTCCTTTATGTTTAGAAATCCCAAAATATTTCATGAATATTGAAATTCAGCAATGTGAAGCACACATAATGACTTTCCACAGGGGAAAACTATCTTGCCACCTAATTGTCCACGAGGCTCATGTCTGCAGGTCACCAGCCTCTCGTCCTACAGATCCTTGGCAGACTATATGCTCACGATTAAAAATTCAGAAGAAATTACTATAAAAAAGCATATGTTTTGATCTGGCTTCCCCAGGAGGTTTGCAGAATAAAGACTAAATTTTTTTCTTTACTCCTCAGGCCATATTTGGGAATGGCAAACAGAAAGAAGGAAAGAAAGAAAGAAAGAAAGAAAGAAAGAAAGAAAGAAAGAAAGAAAGAAAGAAAAGAAGGAAGGAAAGAAGGAAGAAAAGAAAGAAAGAAAGAAGGAGAGAAAGAAAGAGAGGAAGGAAGAAAGAGGAAAGAAAAGAAAATAAATAGTAAAAGAATTGACTCCTGTGTGAATGCCCCCATTGTATTCAGTAATAAAGCATCAGCAACCACTTTTTAACATAGAACACACCGGAGCCGGCCGATTTCCCTCTCATGTCTAATGATGCCCTGCGTGATGCCTGCCTACAGTGCCTCAGCTATTTGTAGCACTGTTTTCACTCTGGCGACGAGCTAGAGAGGCACACTTGAGGACAGATTATCAGAGGCCGAGATGAGGAAAATCAATTTCAAGGCCCCAAAGACAGCTGGTGCGGAAGGTCACTGAACACTCACAGTTGCTTTGTGGCTTTGGAATCGTGAGGGGAGGGGCATTGACGATGAGGGGCCAGGAACGACAGAGCTATGCTGCCTCATTAACTTGGAGCACTGTGCAGCCAGTGACTACACACACGTCAAGGACTACTGGATATGGAGCACAATCAAAGCTCGCTCTTTTGTCTTTGGAAATGGAAAGATCTGTTTCTTTGTTGAGTGGCCTTTGGACTGGCCTTTGCATTTCCGTTCCCAGCCTGTGTTCTAGTTTGTATTTTGAATGGATTCTATGGTGTATCCGTCTATGGGTCACGTCACAAATATAAAGTTAGTGGGGGTCAAAGACTGGATTTCCTCCTCTTTTTTGTTGTCCCCATTGCCTGTCTTCTTGGCCACTGCTTAGTCTTTGGGTCTCTCTGAGGATCTTGATAATTTCCAATTATTCTTCAGTCCTGTTTGCCCTCTTTGCAACCCTGGTTATTCAAATGTTCAGAGACCCTACAACGTTTCCTTCTAAGCATGTTTGTTTTTCTTTCTCTTCGTTCGTGTGGGTAAGTTCATTTTCCCTTCTTGCCCTGCTCTGCGTGTGTGTGTGTGTGTGTGTGTGTGTGTGTGTGTGTGTGTGTGTGTGTATGATATCCCTGAAGCAATGCCGAGATCCTCTGCTCTGCACCTCCTTGTAAGATAGTTTTATTCACTGAACCTTGTTAGAAGGGATGGCCAGTCCATACCTGCCCACTAGCCTCCGCGACATACCATATCCTCTTTTCTCCACCTCCCAGGGCTGGGATTATGGGTGGCCATTACCATACCTAGTTTTTGACTAGCATTCGGGGGTGGGGTTTCAAACTCACTTTCCCATGTGCAGTCATCATTTCTACCTACTCTTACCCGAGGCCCACACACATGCTCGTTATTTTGCTTTTTTATCCTATGTCTGAGCTGTTCCAGAGAAACTTCATTTTTAATTTCTGACTTCTGAAGTAATACTCCACAACTTACCACCAAAGAGGTTAGTTTTTTTTTAGTGGTAACATATTTTGGGGGGTAAATTAAATGTGCCTTCCTAAACTGTATCACATAAAATATCAGTAAATTGTACTTAGTTCCAAAGTACAAAATTATGGAAGTTTTGGCATATTATGTGTTCCTAAGAAAAATGAATTTATACTTAACTTTTCTTCATAGGATGAGTATAACCAGACTATTCCTCCAATAGGAAGTAAGTGACTTAAGAAGTTAGACATTTCAGGTGCCCAAATGAAAAACACCTCTGGACAATGTGTGGTAGCATCATTCAAAGTCATCTGTGTCATTTCCTCAATGAGAGATTTGGGCAGGAAAAAAAAAAGGTCAAATAGAAAGTGTGCAATTACAGAACGAAATTTTAATGAGCTTAACTAAATGTATGATTATCTTCATTGAAAACTGTTTTTTTCCATGTGTTATACAATGGAAAATTGGCATAAAGAGTCGGCAGTTGGTGTTCAGTTTCTGTCCCTAAGGCATATTTGAAAGTTTTATTAAGGACACAAAGACACCTGGGAAAATATTTCCATTGCATTGTACACTATTGTACAGTGTGCATCCACTGTGCACACTATAGGGAGAATGTTGCTACTGTATAGGCTTCGTTGATGATCTCTTCCTCTTCTTAGGGTCCTTGTTAGACAAAGAGGGTGATTTACATCAAACTATTTAACTAAAATGTCTCAGTGTCCTGCTCTTATTGATCACTGTAGGAGAATCTATACAAAGCTCCCAGGATATACATTGATTTCTATCTCTTCCCACTGGATGCTCCAATTTCAGCAGCATGCCAACGAGGCCGGCTGCATTTAGCCAAATTTGAAATCTTTCCAATAGCACAAGTTTTCCTTTAAGAGGTAAGAAAAACTCAAGGTATATGGTCCCTTTCCTTCCGGCGAAACATAATTCTCTGGATTTAAGAGGCTTATTAAAGGTCTCACAAGATTTCCTGAACATCAAACGCCTTTCCCAAAATGACATTTTCAGATCTAAAGCAAATGAATCCCATACTCGTGGATTAAATTTACCTGGAAATGTATGGAAGCTAAAATTAGCTACCTGGTTCAAAATAGTTTAAGTCACTTGATGTCAAAACAATGGCTAGACTGCCTGGCATTCATCTTATAATACTTTTAAAATAGATTAAAATATAGAACATCCCATTGTTGCTTTGCTGTTTTCACTTTACCTACTGTTACTCATTTAATTACTGTGGTCTTCAAGTCTTTATTAAGGTTTACTGGAGCAGGTGTATCAGACAAAAACAGTCATCAGCATGGACCTCAAATGAATTATACCCGAGAGACCATGTGAACTTTGACCTAAGCATTCTGATCACATAAAACCTGTTTCTCAGGCTTTAACATTTTCACCATCATGTTTCAAATGTTATGCTACAAATTCAACAGTTAGCTGTCAGGAGTACAGTTAAACATGTTCATAATTGATTGAAAGCTGAAAAGAAAAAACAAAAAACCAAAAAAACCAAAACCAAACCTGTGCCTTATATAATGAAGAAATGCTAAATTCTTACAGAGACTAAATACACAGAAACTGAAGAATGTATGTTCACATAGAATGTCACTTGTCTTGTGTGAGTGTGTATGTGTGTGCACGCGCTAGCTGGTGCGCATGTGGGAACATGCAATGCATATGCAGTCATGCGGAGTCAGAGGTCAATCTTAGGAGGTATTCGCCTTGGTTTTTTTTGAGATGGCTATCTCTCCCTGTGACCTAGAGCTGCACCACGCTAGGCTGGCCGGCCAGCAATCCTCAGGAACCCCACTTTCTCAGGCTCACGAACATGAAGATTACACAGAAGCACCGCCACACCCAGTTTTCCCCAGGGATGTGACGGACTGGATTCAGGTCTTCAGACATGTGTGGCAAGTACATTGCTCACTGAGTTTCTCACTAGCTCCAGGAAACGATCCGTTCTCACCGAAAGCCATTTGTTTTTCTTACTTAGCTTTAAGCAACTTATTCCGTACACATACCCAGAGATACCCAGTACAATTACTTATAATGGCTAAATACTTAATAGTGGATTTGGAAATAAATCTATCACCTAAGGATGCTGGTTCCCAATCTCTGAAATCCCTGAAATAAATAAAGGATTGATGACCTAGCTGCTCATTCGGCCTGGCAGCTCACAACTGTCCACCATTGCAAAGGCATGCCACAGTTGCCTGTCCTTGACACAAAGGAAACAGGGTGGCCACATAAACTACAGAGTCAGGGGTATGGGCTGAGCTTGGGTACTTCTGTAGTAGGGGTTAAGCCACCAAGCTGAACAGCAGGCACTGGATTAAAGTGGTGCCTTCCAAACAGCCTGTGCAATTTTCTTGTAGGCTCCTGAAAACCTAAGTGGTATGGGCAGAAGTTCAAGCACTGATGTAGACCCAGGGACCACACTGGAAGAAGCAGCACAGTAAGGTATTCATGGATTGCTTTCTTTGCTAAAGTTTACCCTTGGTATTCCTATCAAGTCTATATAACATGATGTAGTCTAGTTAATTTAGGACAAATGGAATTCAAGGCTCAATTCATCAGACCTGGGCAAGCTTAAATATCTTACTGGTTTATGGCAGTATATTTTTAGTTTGCTTCCTTCCTTCCTTCCTTCCTTCCTTCCTTCCTTCCTTCCTTCCTTCCTTCCTTCCTTCCCCTCCCCTCCCCTCCCCTCCCCTCCCCTCCCTCCCTCCCTCCCTCCCTCCCTCCCTCCCTCCCTCCCTCCCTCCTTTTAAGCTTTCAATATCCTTACATTTTTGTTCTGTTTAACCTTTGGGGTCTTCTCTTAAGAAGGTTGCCATAATTGGCTTCATTTCTAATGTTGTTGTTATATTTAAATATCTGCCATGTGGCTGCACCTCCCTTTTCAACCTAACGGGGCACCCGACGCATTCTGTTTTCTATTCTGAATTTCTAGAATCTGTATCTCCACACATCTCTGCAGCATCTATCAGTGGCACATCTTCACTCATAAAAGACTTCCTTAGTTGGCTCTCTATTCTCATATGATCACTTGGATTTCGGAACCATGGGGAAGTCTATGTAACAATTCAGCTGAGATGTATAAATTTTTCATGATGTACCAAACGAAAAGATTTATTATTTCTCTGTATTAACCCTTGTTTGGAAAATTTTTAATTGTGTTTTTCCCCTAAAAACTTTCTGTCGATTTGTTGGTGCTGCTAACATTCATATATTTTTTAACTACTTCCAGAGATTCTTCTGTAAGTTCAATTGCAAATATTTTACATCTGTGGTGTATGCACCCATACAAGTAAACATGGTGTCCTCATTTCCATTTTAATTTCCGTTTTGAGAAGAAGGGAATAGAAATATATTTTTTCTGTAGCCCTGCCTTTTACTAGCCGTTCTCTTTCTCTGAAACCTGTGAGGACAAAGCCCTGGTACCCAAGGCCATCTTCCCAGGGCTGGCCACCAAGGTAGCCCCTACAACATCCTGGCAAAGGTCACAGCAGGGGTCTCTTCTGATCTACAAACCAATGCACCGAAAAAATTCTGTCACTGGAGTTCAGAGGGAAGAGAATGCCAATGCAATTGAAAAATGAAAAAGCCAGAGTGAGCTCTTACTATTACTGTTCAAGTCTTCCCTTTGATCCTTTAGAATTCCCCTTAAAGCCTGCTTTCCAGGGTGTAAGCAGGAGACACAGCAAAGCGCTTAAGTGCTAAGGGAAGAGTTGGAAGTGCATAGAAGACTAGCTCAAAACCAAGTTTCTCAACCAGTGGTGCGGCAGCAGGAGCAGCACTTGATGCAAGGGCAGCTATGGATACAAATTAGCAGATGGGACCTTAGAACTGAAGGACCAGGTTTGAGGATTAACTGAGAAGATGAAGCAGCTCAGAAACAACAAAGATGCTTAGCGTGTTGTTAGTCAATGGAAACTCCAGATCTCTGTTAGCATCCTGACCATTTACAATGTTCATTTTAAAAACGGATGGTTCTAAGAAAGGGATGCAGATTTATGCAAGAGTAGGACCATGTGAATACTCTAAGAGCTGGCTCACTCAAAACGGATTACTTTGCTGCTAATATAAAGGTCATATTGTAATGAATTTAATTATAAAACTTTTATAGTTAGTAATATACTACACAACTGTAAAAGAGAAATATTTAGATTCTAAGCTGTCTCTTAATATTACAGAAAGCCAATTTTGTTACAAACTTTAAATAAAAATGTTGCAAACAAGAAAATTAAACATCTCCCAAGGAATCAGTCACTATGAGGATGTAAATTTTCTATTTTGACATTAAAAGAAAAGAACAAATATGTAATGATTCTAGCTGTGATCGGGTTTGTTAGTGAAGCAGATGAACAGCCCCCCTCATGCTGAGAGCACTTTGGGATCTCAAATCTATTACTCTTCTGAATTGATGTGTTATTATCTTTGCACATCTTTCACACTAGGAGGTGATCCCAGGAAGAAAAATGTCTTAAATGAAAAGCTTATAAGCAAGATAGTTTCGTTACTGCTACCTGAATTAATATGACTTATTAGCAAGTGTATCAAAAATGGTTTGAAATTAAAAGCTCTGGATATTTTAGATAAAATATTAGCAACTGCCTTCATATTAATTATGTTAATTATATATATTAAACATATAGTTATGCCGACTGTGAATATATAGTTATAGTGAGCACAGCATAGTGTGCTGGCCAAACTCTGCAAACAATGAGGGATAATTACAGTTCATGTGAAGGTAACTGGGGAAAATACCTCGACCAGTTCTCATACTCCTATGTAAGTAGGGCTACCTAAAATTACACTTAAACATAATCATGGATGTATAAAATATATGGGGCTTTACCAGGTAAGGAGACCTACATCGAAAATCACAGGGCTTGGGAGACTGGGGCAGAATAGTCAGTGGTAAGCAAGCCTGAGCTCCATAAAGAAACCCTGGCCCAAACCAAAAACAAAAAATAAAAACCAAAAACAAATAACCGAAACAAACCCAAAACAAACAAACAAAAAACCTAAATAAAACAAAAGATCTAACACTGCCCTACACCACATCTCACCATTGTTGAAATTCAGTGTAGTTAGGCGTGCTGTAATCAAGTGTGAGGATGTCACAAACTTTGTTTGTCGATGGTAAGAAGTTATTGTCGTTCTACTATTACCGAGGCTCTACAGATGATCAGCATTTGCTTCACAGTTTAGTTATTTTCATAACATGGTCATGACATCAAGCAAATGAATCTATGATACAGATATCCTTGCATTTCAGCATCTCAATCACGTCTACTGAGGGCCGTTAGCATGTGCCAGATGGGTTCAAATGAAAGGAAAATAGAACCTCTTTAAATATAGCATGTGCTATTTGGACAGGAGTTTATTTATTATTGACTCATTTAATTCTTGATAGTCATCTATGCTTAAAATTGCTCAGAAAAGTTCTTTCAATGCAGTTGAGAAGGAAGTGGAAGAGGATTTAGCTATAGAGGTAAGGCCTTTGAAGTGTAAGGGTCATTCCGACTGCAAGAGATGTTGACAGCACCTCAGTATGAACCAAGACAGTCTGTATGGGGGGTGGGGAGAGGGAGAAGGGACAGAGGGAGGGGGAGGGAGAGGGAGAGGGGAAGAGTGAGGGGGAGAGGGATGGGGAGGGGGAGGGGGAGGGGGAGAGGGAGTAGAAAACACAACAGAAAACCAACAGTTCAAGGGGTGGAAGAGGTTGAGGCAAAGCTTATTTCACACCTAGATGATAACTAGCCAGCATGTCACATGATCAGATTTAAACGTCACAAAGTCCCCACTAAGGGAATTATAAAGTCTACTAAATTCAGATATGAACAGAATCAAAAATGAGGGTATTCCCTCTCCCCCCGAAGGACTGATCCATCTCTCTGGCCCCTTTCATACTTATTTATTTGAAACTTAATGTTTCAAAGTTTTTATGTATTTGTTTCCAGGTTCTCATAGGTACGCCTTGCATACTGGCCACTGTGCATCGCCATCTACCTGGCCCCTGTCCTCACTCCCTCTTCAGGTCTTTAGTTAGCAGATAGGAGGGGAGGGGAAGGGGAGGGGCTGCAATGCCCTCACCTTTTAGTAACTATGCTTTATTAAGCACACGATTCTTCAAAATCTTTGGAGGTGGGTTGGGTTGTGATCTTGGAAATTGCTTTTAGCCACATACTGGCCAGTCATTTGTGTACGGCAGATTACCTGGAGTTAGAAACCTTCAAAGTGAGATAAATCTACAAATGAGACAAGGGTTCACATTTACTGACCATACCATGTTGGCAAGCACTGTCACTAACATGTCACTAAACACACACAGATATACACACAGACACATGACACACACAAATTTTGTTTGCTGTGGACACAGGGGCTTACTCTGCAGTCTTGACTGGCCAAGAACTTGCTATGTACAACACACTGCCCTCATGAACACTGCACGGGGGCATTTCAGTGAAACTTGATAAAGTCTTTGTGAAGCATGATCAATCCTAGTTGATGGGGAAAAAAAGAGATAAACCACATGAGCCAAGGTGATGTCGTTCACCGGATGTTCACCCAGATCTGCCTCAAAGCCCAAGCTCGCTCCACACACTGCGACCAGAAAGTGGCAAGAATCCATTACTCGGGATGTGGCTGCGACGGGAAGATTTTGAGTACTAGCATTCTAAGTGGTTCTCATCTGAGCTGCGATGACACAAAATCACAACGAGGGTTGCGTCAGAATCAGAAGGTTATCAAATGGAATCGATGAGGCTTAGCTGGTTAAAGCCACGTCCAAGAATTTTGTTCTATTGGCTAAGAAGAACGGGTTCTCAGAATGGTGTTAGCAGAAAGCAGGCTCTTTCTCAGGCTTGAATTTAGAAGAGAAAGATAAACTGAGGCAAGAGAAAACCACAGGAGAGCAGGAAGGACAGGCAGATACACATGGCAGGGTAACTACTGGCTGGTAAAGAAACCAGAGGATGGAAGTCTGGGAAAAACACCATGGTAAAATCAAAGAAACATGAACTATAGGAAAAAGGTTCTGAATAGAATAATCATGCGCCAACGGTAAGCAGAGATAAACTACTCATCCATGCAAAATACCTAAATGCACACACACACATGCTAGCTTCATACAAAGAGGACAGAATTCCATAGACAATGTTAAGGTGAAATGCTGAATACAGGAAACCTCACGAGCCTGCGGCTAAGGAAGACGTGTTTGAAGACGAGGTCATATTCAGAACATGGGCACAGCTAAGTCCCAGTCACCAGCTACGACCAAGGAAGGGCTTTGGTGACCTTTTCCTTTGATCATGCTCGAACGTGACTGCAAATATGTTAGAAGTTACTAAGAATTGGTTTGCCTAGATAGTATGAAAATTAGTTATTATATATGAATATTTTGTAAAAATTACTGATTATCTAGAATCAAGTATTATCTGAATATACAATATTACAATGTGTGAAAATTATTTCAAAAATAAATTAAGTCCATAGTAAATGCTTATATGTATATAAACATATATATATATATATATATATATACATATATATATACACTTTATATTTTTTTTGTTTGTTTGCTTGTTTGTTTGTTTTTTTTGAGACAGGGTTTCTTCTGAATAGCCCTGGGCTGTCCTGGAACTCACTTTGTAGACCAGGCTGGCCTCGAACTCAGAAATCCGCCTGCCTCTGTTCCCAAGTGCTGGGATTAAAGGTGTGCGCCACCACTGCCCAGCAAAATGTATATTTTTAAAACTTAAAATATTAAAAGAATGTATATTTTCTTTGTATCTTAATGTGTCACTATAATGAAAACAAACAAACAAACAAACAAACAAAAAACCCCAAACAACCAAAAACAAAACAAAACAAAAACCTGGTTCACTCCAGGTAATATAAATAACAATACCACTGCGTCTTAGAGTAGCTTAGTCAGGCAAAGCCCATCAAAAACCTCTCACATCTTAAACAAATCTCACAACTGTGTTCTAACTTCTAAATGATGGAGACATTTGATGGTGCACGAAGGCTTTTACTGTTTCACTCCTAACATTTGCCGTTTTACTTAATTAGATGTTTTGAGCATATGAATACCTTTCATTCTTATTGGAAGATTATTTTCTTAAGTACAAAGTTAAAACACTTGGGGTTCCTGTCTAAAACAAATCCCCATATTTCTTGAGCAATAACAAGAAAGGAACCCAGAGATTTTATTCTGCTAAATGAATCAGGGTTTAATTTTATGCTTGGCCTACCTCACACATAAAATGAGCTATGACTACCTCAGGTAAGACAAATACATTTCCCAGCTTCTGGGGAAGCAAAAGAGATGCGTTGTTACATAGTACTTTTGTTCAATTGTTAACCAATTAGGTGTCCTTATCCTCTGTCCATGCTCACTACTGTCATTTTGTCATTACCTAAAAAACGAGAAAATTCATGGGAGCTTGATTCTCATTATATCCTGAAGACAACATTATTCTGAGTAGATACTATGAGTCCTTTGAAAATTGTCCTCAGAGACTCCATCAAGGTAGGCTGCCACCATTCCTCTTGGTTTCCCACAAGAACTACATGGTAAGACCTCACCGCTGAAGATGTCACACACCGTGACTGTAAGAAACCGAGAAATTAAGCTAGAAGTGAGTTGGAAGCTTCTTCCTTCTCGCTGGAAAACTTTCCTAAAGTCAAGGATGCTATGCAAGCTGGTAGTCGAGAAAGGACACCAATTGTCTAACCCGTCAGTGATCCGTTTGAACTACAACACTAACCAGCTAGGCAAAGGTGTTTGCACTACAGCAATAGTGGTATCACTGTCATGTGGGCAAACAAATACTGATTGGATTTGAGACCCACCGGACAAGAGTGAATTCACACCCATTTCAGTAAATAAAGTAAAAAACAGAAACAAAACCAAACAAACCCAGTTTAGCTAACCTGATAGGATAGCAAATTCTTTGAACTGTTTTTTCTTTATACCTGTAAACAAATGCTTTCCTCGGTCTTGATCAGAGAGAAGCTCTTCTCTGTAATGAACACTGATGAATGCACAAACTCATTGCTGGCTATTCAAGTTACTGAGATTAAAGGATAATTGCAAGTTCAGGCTTAAATAAGACATTTCTTCTATCACCAACACGGGCTCAAGGAAAACTGCTAAAAGAGGTGGCAGAAAAACAAGAACAACAACAACAACAACAACAACAACACAAACCTAAGAGCCAAAAAACAGCTAAAGGTCTGTGGAATCCTATCCTAGCACATGAGCCAGCTTATCAGCTCCTAGCAGCTGCGCATGCTCGAGCTGGTTCCGCAGCAGCTGTCAGTCATGTCAAGAGTCAGCCATGGATAGGAGCAAAGCTCATTGTTCCCGCCCCCTCCCCACGGAGATACTGGCTACTGATGAATTCTGGGAAAGGTAAAGTCGTCTTCTTCAATGATGCATTCAGTGGTGAGAGTTCCCATCCCTTGGTCTCCCGGATGGCTCTGGCTAAGCTTCGTGGCTCACAAAACAAAACAAAATAAGACATGAACATAAGAATGAGGCTTGTAGGGATGAGGAGTGTATGTGTGTGGGGGTGGTGGAGGAGTTCTCGAAATATTGATATATGAAACTGTCAAAGGAACAAATTTAATTAATTTAAAAATTGCGCTAGGACTAAACACTAGGTCTATGGGAATCAAAGGCATTCCTTCGTTTTTCCCATGATGCTGCACTGTGTGTGGCTTATATTTCTCCCGCACCCACTACCTTTCAATACTGACTCACCAAAAGACCTTCATTTACAGCTACTGTTAGCATACAGTTGATTGTCATGTTTTCATTATTGGCTTGATGCCTGCTCTACAACCAAGTTAAATCTATGGTGTTATAATAGGTAATCATATCACATTAGACAAATCATGACTTTGCTTTCGCTAGGCTTTGTAACCACCTGTGAGTTTTTGGCTTAGACTTTCTTAGAATGGACGGATGCTTTATTTCAGTGTGAAAAAAAAATATCCGGGAGACTCCGACTCTTATGCTCGAGACACAGAGAATCATTCTTTGAGTATCTTCAGAACCACATTTTGGTTTTGTTTTATGTTTTTATGAATTTACGTGTGCCTTCAATATAATATTTTCACCGTAATGATTCAATTTTAATTTCTGTAATAAAGAGTCATCTAATCTACCATGTTTTCCTTTTCGTAGTGCTTGGGTCAGATCCCGGGGCTCTGTATATACTGAGTGAATGCTCTACCACTGAACTACATCCCCAAACTGATACGCTAACTTCACCTGATATTGCGAGGAAAAGACAAACAAATATTTACACATTGCTTTGGAGGTTCTGTGTGGATGAATAAACAAATGATCAACGTTTAAGTAATTTCTGCAAATCAAACAGAAACTAGACACGCTCAAATTCTTAGTTTCAACTGTACTCAATCACAGGCTACCTTCACATTTGATCTCCCACACTCCTCATCCCAGGACCAAGGCATCCGTTGGGATGCAATTTTGCATGTTGGGGACAACCGAGGTTTATGTTGGAGAAGTGTCCTTGTTTGGGTGAAGTGTGGTCAACATGGAGGTAAGCCACCAGATTAGTTCTGTGTCACCTCCTTTCACAGAGAAAAAGGAGTTTAAATGGCAGCTCGAAAGACGCTTCAAATATCACACAGCAAACCCTTCTGCAATGTATTCTCTCATTCATCATTTTCTCTTTCCCACAAACGTCTGCCTACCCACCTCTTGATAGATCCTTTAAGAAATACTCTCAGTTACTGTAAAAGACTACACCGTATTGCTCGGGGATGCAACTGACTTTTATTAAGTACGTCATAATTTTAGAAAAGCTTACTTTAAAGAAAACGATGGTGAAACCCTTTCTGGTTAAGATTTTCTTTGCTTAGGACCAGGTCTGATTTTTAAAATGTGTGTTCAATAACTTTGGCCTGTCTCTCCCACCTATTTTCTAGAGTGTGACATTCTCTTTCCCCACAGGAGTCCCTGGCTGTGCCCAAGCTGCCTTCAACAAAGGAGAGGCCTCAGCCAGTCAATTTAAGTTAATGGGCTACCTGCCTGGGTATATTTCACTTGCAGGAATAGCTGTGACTACAGAGAGGTCTGCTCCTCACTGCCCAGTTAAGGACAAGCACTTCCTCCTCACCCGGGAGGGGGATGTCCAACTTTTAGGTGGAAACTCTTCCCATGGCATCGTAAGATCACGATGTGTGAGAGACTGCCTGTAGTTTTTGCAGGCCAGGCTGACTCAAGCCCGGTGTTTGTGTGATTGTCTTGCTTTTCCTTAGGACCACTTTTAAAAAATACAGAAAAAAGAGCAAAAAGAGTTAATATAGTGAGTAAACAGTACCTCTACCTAAGTATTCTTTTTTCTTTTTTTTAAATGCACAGCCATTGATCTTACAGGGAAGAAGCCCAGGGCTTTCAATAGTCAAATTACAAATGCACTAATAAAGAGGTAATTTAATATGCAACTTCATGCATTAGTAATTAGCTAAACAGGACTGAACTGCTAGATAAAAAAACTACAGGAAGATAACTAATGAGCTATCAAGGCCAAAATAGACATCATAATAAAGTGAGACTTTAATAAATCATTTATTAAATGGTTACAAATGAACTATTTTGTTAATATCTAACAGGTAACTACTAAGCTCCTTAATTCACAGACAGAAACTAGGGGCTTGAAGACAATTGACTTTATCATCACCGAGGATCAAGAATTGTCAATCAGTTCCTGCACTGGACCTTAAAGGGCTGTGGCTGGGCTAGATGAAATCTAAGCGTTTCCTTGACTGCTGTGTATTCTTGTAGCAGCTATCATTATGCTCCGAAGCAGCAGAGATAACAACGGAGAGAACTATAGACTGGCTATCAACACCCTAAAAGTTAAGGCTTCCAAGCACAAGCAAGTGAACTTAAAGGGGAAGGCACTGTGAGGGTCATTGTTCAGGACTGTAACAGTGGAGGGACCCACTGCTACAGACTAAGGCAAATTTGAACTTCTAATGCTAATTCAAATCTCAGTGTGAACCTCGCACATCTGAATCTCACAGGAGGTTGCAAAAGGAGCAAGGCTGGCTACCACGTAGAAAAGTCGAGTGGGTGATAGAGTATTGATTGTCTCCAGAAATAGCAAATAATAAACTCATCAGAGAAAGAAAATACATATTCTTGTGGAAGCAAGAAATTGCCTAGTGAAAAAAAAATGCTTTCTAATAAATCAAAATTAAAGCTCTATTGAACTATGTAGGACAGTGCAGGAAGCCCTTGATTCTTTCTGGGCTAATTCATATGAACTGTAAATGTACAATTTACTGAGATTTTTTTTCATGGATTATTTCAGGTAAATTCTACCAAATATTACCTAGATCTACAGAGAAGAAAAGGTAAAAAGGTAAGGAGAAGAAAAATCTATATCCATAACTGACTTTTATATTTTATAGCTTATAACGTTTAGATGATAGAAAAATGATTGGTAAACAAGTATGTGTAGAAGCCACGTCAGAGCCCGGGATGAAATGTCACCCTAGATCTTACGGAAAGCTGAAGGCAGATGGAAGTCTGGATGAAGTCATTAATGAAACTGAAACTGAGCCTGGGAAGTACGCTCACTAGGGAAGCTTAACTTAAAAAACAACATCAACAACAAAGAAAATCAATGATAAACAAGACTGTTTCTTCACCTCGAGAGTTCCAACCAAGTGAGACTATTAAAGAAACCACAGTAGCACTGCCTCGCTGCAGTGTGAGATTTCCACTTCGCAGCTTAGGGTTATTCAGCAAGTGCCCGCAAGTTGAAATATCATTTCTTTTTATTAGCACCACCGTAAGGGGTGAACCTCAGCTAATGAGAGCAACAAAGCTCCCTCCAGGTTAGGGCTTGTTAACACGGCACACAACTGTTAAATGCATCACTCTTTCCACTTATTAGTGAGATAATATTAGCCATTTCTCCTCCCCCCAATATCCATTCATGAAATTGTCATCCCATTGATAACTCATTAATGGTACCAAAAACAAACAAACAAACAAACAAACAAAAAAAACCTTGGTAACTGCTTCCCTTGGGAATGATTTTATACACGGAGAGGATGGATTGTCTTCTAAGCAGCTATTTGGCTTCCGAAATTCCTTTCACTTACAATTCTTACATGACGAGGAAAATCAAGCGCGTACCTTATCTGGCTCAAACTTATTTTAAGACTCGTCACCACAACACGTGGCTTCAAGGATTACTGACTCCCCCATTGGCAGTTTGTAAATCCTCTGTGTGAGACAACATCACTAACGTTTAACACGTTTCTGATGCCTTATCTCAGCATATTTCATAAATCTTCGTCAAGACAATTATTGTCAGCTACAACGCAATTATCCATATTCAATTTGATGACTCAACTGGAAAATTACTTTTTTTCCTAATAAAATTTACAAGATGACAACAGTGAATCAAATCAAGACGATTAGTTACTCGGTGGGTACTAATTAATTAATTAAGCCAGGTAAATTTAGGTCCATGCTAAAGACCTTGGGAGGAAAGCAGATCTATGCATGGGATTCTTTGTCTGAGGTGAAGGGAACGAACCCTTCTGTTGCCTTACTTTTCTTTCTATTTCTTTTCTTAATTTCTCCCAGAAGAGAAATACAATATAAACAATAAAACTCAACTACTCTTAGCTGGCAGTTAAAAACCAAGAGTTCCTTGTAACTTTGTTAAGGTCGACGGTGAAAGAGAAGACGGAATGATTTTTATCCTTTATAACTAACAGTGAGAACCTTCCGCTAGCTCCTCCTTGGGACAGTATTGTTATAGCTCACACAACCGATGGCAGGAAATAACAGTGTATTCATCATGTGATGGCTTTTTCAACCTAGAAGTTCATTTAAATGCTGGCGTTAGCCATGGGCTCTGTTTGACATTGGGGATGTAGGGGGAAAGGGCATTCTCTAGGTCCAGAGTTCACCATTTCTGAGCTTTTAGATGGTGATAATGCATCTCCTCTGAGCCTAATAAAAAGCTAGTGAATCACAGAAATAAACGGCAGCCATGGTAGAGGATGCTTACTGCCAGGCTGCCTGGAAAAGACCAACAAGGGAAAGCCTAACACTTTGTTCATACAACACCCAACACCAAGGAGCTAATGAGTGTCCCAGTGCTGTCTACAGAAAAAAAGCAAAAAAACAAAAAAACACGAGTTGTATCAGCCAGGAGATATTTAATCACCAAGTAGATTCGCTTAGGATAATTTTCATCAAGTTATATTTTCAGATAAGCAGACAGCCACAGTGACCTGGCCCATGCTAGAAGTTCTAATTTCAGAACCCTTTTCAGAATATACTATCAATATGTTAGAGATGGATCCAGAAGACAAGAAATGCATCAAAATGGTTTGTTTTGGGGGGTGGGGTGGGGTGGGGTGTTGGGTTCCAGACAACCACTTGTCTGATTACAATCAGAAAACGGAATTTTTAGGGGCATGGATTCCGCTTCCTATAAGGGAAGAATTTCATTTCCCAATAGAACTAAGGAGGAGGAGTGTATGGCATCCTTACCCAGAAGGTCATTGGAAAGGGGCATTTCTTTAAGGGTCCCACAGACCTTTATTTTCAGTATCTTTGAAAACATTGCAGGAATTAAATTTAAAGAGTGAGCCTGCTCCCCGCATCCCCATTGCAAGAAAGTAAAGAAATTTTTGTTTTAACACGAGGTCATTCTTAAGTGTTATACTTGGGGAAGGGGCACTATTTGCTTAGGAACCATGGGCAACATCTAGGCAGAGGAAGTGTAGAACCAGTCAGCTGTCCACACGATCACCGAGTCAAGGCTCATGGGACCCACAACCGCTGTTTATAACTCCTTCCGTTCCCACCTGCCCAATCAGTGAGGGGGGTGGGAGAAAACAGCAATTGAGAATTGTTTCACGGAGGCGACAGTCTCACCTCTTATAAGGAACGAAATGTGTGAAAAGATGAAAAAGCTCACTGATTCAGCATCTAAGAAATTTCCAGCAATCTGGAACTGACCTTTAAAACGGCAAAACACCGGGGTAAGGGGGGGGGCGTATAATTACGATACATTTCTGTTAGTGAGAAAAGCGTTGGACTAGTTTATTTTTGAACTTTGAAGGCGTCAAAATGTGCCCCGTTGTCAATCATGGCAGCACACACCCTGTCTGTGAGCCGAGTGGCCTTACTGATCCAATGATGTGAGGGCTTCGAGCGGGAGGTGTTACCTGCTTTCCAGTGGTACATTACTGCCAAGGACCCAGCTGTCCTGCAGCTGGACGGACTCGGGTGTGGTTTGCAGCTCGGCGGGCAAAGCAGCCGGCGGGGCCGGACTCTGGTTCCTTCTATTGGTCAGGGAGTTTCTATTGAGGGAAGTGATGGACGGGTGATGCTGCGCCGGGTGCTGCTTGTGGGATGGCGGCAAAGGCTGCAGGGTGGGTTGCCCTGGGTTGTTTGAAGGTTGCTCTGCGGAAGGAGAGAGACAAAGGGAAACTCATTATACATTTCTGTGTGTACGTAGGTGCATCCGCACTGCCACTTTTCTTGCAGAGCTGCTTGGGATAAATTAGAATTTAAAAAACTGCACAGAAACCCACAACCTAACACATTTGCATATTATTCTATTAAGGGACTGCTCAGTGACATTCTCAAAGACCAAGTTTACCCTTGATACGCAAAGTTCTAATTAATATACAACAGATGGCAAAATTGCTTTTGGTTTTAATTTGTTTCAGTTTTTTTTTTTCATCTGGCTTTATTAACACCTACAGAAAACATCAACTGACAGCTCCCCTAAAGTGCCTTTAGATTTCAGCTTTTTTTTTTTTTTAAACAAACCGAGCCTGAAATTAAATGGGTGATTTTGGTAAAACACAAAGGTTTTCGAAATGCATATAATCCCTGTAATTATTTAATGGAGTTTTTTTAAGCTTTATTTAACAGCAATAAATTATTACAAGCTAGTTGCTAAACAGCAGTAGACTGCTCTAGTTTAGTGCATCTCAAACAAGGCGGCTCCGTGCTATGATCCACTAATAGACGCTAAACATTGTGTAGCAGAAGGTCACTCCATGAAGCAGATGTTGTTGCGTGGATACTTAACAGACTGAATCACATCTGATTACAACGTCAGAAGACTCATAGACTTAACGACCGTGACATCCATTAGAACACACACAGAACAGATTTTCCAATTTCACAGTGTGCTGTAGAACCACAGCGTTTGGAATGAAGTCCTAGGTGACCAGAGCGACTCCTGCCATTAGATCTGTGGCACAAATATTTTGTTCCAAACCAGAATCATAAGGGGCTCAACGATTTCAAAATATGAGCACAATACTGCATTGTAACTGTGGGAAAGTTCGCCAGTAAACCATCTGCTAACTATCACAAGTCATTGTAACATCTAAGATCTTCTTTGTATGACTTAGCTTTGGACATGCATAATCCTGAATTGACAAATATAGTTTTGTAATAGAAAGGTGATTGCTTCATTTAATGCCAAACACCCAGAAGATGCCTATTTTTTTATTAAATGTAGTTCAAAATGCAACATAATTTTAAAGTGTCTTATTGAATCACGCTATTAATATAAATACCTATATTAAAGGAGAATAGGGAACGGAATGACTATCTTTCATAGACTGTGAAGTCCAGTAGTGATTATTAATTTATAATAATAAATTATAAATTTATTAATTAATAAATAATATTTATATTTATATTATTATTTATTAAATAAATATTTATTTTTATTTTTATTTATATATAAATAAATATTTATCTTATAAATATTTATTATTTGATAAATAAAATATTAATATTATAATAATTATAAATGATATAATTATTAAATTATAAATAAATTAATTGATAATTAATTACAGTACATACTGTAATTCTGGTTGCATGAAATGAAGACATGATGTATATAATACGGTGATTATCTTATCACACCTCTTTAGCAGATAAGCAATAAAAATAGTTCCTCCCACATCATATAACATCAAGGGTTATTATGGTTTTCTACCAGTGCCTAATAGTCTCTATCATGTAACTTAATGACCAACAACCTCTTACTCTTGAAATGAAAATCATAGCTAATACCTGAATATATGAAAACCGAGCAGAATCCCTGGTACAAGCTCTAGCTCTGCAGCTCCCCACACTAGAAACCCGAAAAAAAAAATCCTCCCTGACTCAACCTTGTGAAAAGGACAAATGAAGGTCTAAGCCTCACTTCAACTGTGATGAACTTCCGAAGGACTAGCAGGGCTAAAACGGTACCGAGTGGAAGCTCTCTCTCCACACAAAGCTTTTAACAGTTTAAACCCCATGCAAGAGTCACTATGCAGGCCTCGTGTAATTAATTAGGGCTGTCTTCCTCAGTACCCGCGCACATGAGATTCTCCACAGAAAGCTGTGAGGCGCCTTTAGAAAGCTGGCTCCAAGTGTGGCATGGCAAGCAGCAGCCGGGGGTGGAAGCAGAGAGAGGCAGAAGGACTTCAAAGGCAAATGTGACAAGACTTTGCCTAGGTGGCGGGAGGGATCAGCCGACTCCATGTCTTTTAGCTTGGTACCATCCGAGAATTGTATTGCCCTCCACACAAGCTTCATAGCAGAAGCTACTTTAGTGTCGGAGGGAAACTGGCGTCTGAGAATCAGGATACCGGAACGAAACCTTTCTGCGGAGTCACGCTAGAGCCCTGTAATGCATGGTCTCAGAACAACCCTAAGGATTCAATGACACCTACTCAAATCGTCTGCTACTCCTACATTTGGCCATTTGTTCCACAAACATATAACTACGCTCTGTGTGACAGGGATGAGCAGGGTCAGTGCCAAGTGAACTCACTGTACAAATGGTGAGATAAAATGTACAGATGTTCCTCTTTCTCCACATCCTCTCCAACATGTGTTGTCATCTGAGGTTTTGATCTTAGCCATGCTGATTGGTGTCAGGTGGAATCTCAGGGTCGTTTTGATTTGCATTTCTCTGATCACTAAGGACTTTGAACATTTCTTTAGGTGCTTCTCAGCCATTCGAGATTCTTCCGTTGTGAATTCTTGGTTTAGTTTTATACCCCATTTTTGGATTGCGTTGTTTGGTTTTTTGGTGATTAACTTCTTGAGTTCTTTATAGATTTTGGATATTAGCCCTCTATCGTGGATGTGGGGTTAGTGAAGATCCAGCCCAAGGGGAGGTCCCAAGGCCTGACACTATTACTGAGGCTATGGAGTGCTCAACAAAAGAGACCTAGTATGACTGTACCCCAGACCCAACAAGCAGGTGAAAGAGTCAGATGCAGATATTTGCCCCCAACCAATGAGAAGCAGCTGACCCCTTTTGTTGAATTAGGGAAGGCTGAAAGAAGCTGAGAAGGGCGGTTCTGGAGGAGGACCAGCAGTCTCAATTAATCTGGACCCCCGAGATCTCTCAAACACTGGACCACCAAACAGACAGCATACACCAGCTGATATGAGGTCCCCAACACACATACAGTAGAGGACTTCCAGGTCCGTGTTCATTCAGAGATGATGCACCTTACCCTCAAGAGACTGGAGGCCCCAGGGAGTTTAGAGTTCAGGTGGGGTATGTGTGTGTGTGGATGTGGAGCAGTTGGAGGGTAAAAGGGGTGGGGTGGGTCGGGGAATGGAATATGGAGCATTAAATAAATAAATAAATTTAAAATAAAAGTACAGATGTGAAGATTGCTATCAAATGCTAATTAGGATCCCCGACATGCATTTGAATGAATATGTTAGTTCAGGTTCTGTTTAAAACAAATCAAAACATAACCAATGAGATGATCCCTATATGCTCAGCCCAGGGAGTGGAATGGTTAGAAGGTGTGGCCCTGTTGGAGTAGGTGCGGCCCTGATGGAGGAGGTGTGTCACTGTGGGTGTGAGATTTAACACCATCATCCTAGCTTCCTGGAAGTCAGTCTTCCACTAGCAGCCTTCAGATGAAGATGTAGAACTCTCAGCTCCTCCTGCACCATGCCTGCCTGGATGCTGCCATGCTCCCACCTTGATAATGGCCTGAACCTCTGAACCTGTAAGCCAGCCCCAATTAAATATTGTCCTTATTAGAGTTGCCTTGGTCATGGCGTCTGTTCACAGCAGTTCACCCTAGGTCTGTTCACCCAAACTAAGACAACTACTTTGGGAAACTCCCATTTAAGGTTTCAGAAAGGTGCTGCTGATTTTCCAGGGTCCCGTAGTTCCACTTATAAACATTTACTAAAGACTTTAACCAGGCATCATGCAAAGCACCAGTACTTGCTGTGGCCTCTGCAGCCACTTTAGTAATACAACGACTGTGTTGGAACCACATTGTATCTGGCTACACGGTCAAGAGATCTACTCAGCAAGCAGGTCTAGATGCTGAAGGCCCTGATCTCTACAAACTTCAGTGGAAGAGTCTGAGTGGGATAGCCAAGTTTAAATTCTATGTCATGGACAGAAGCAATAACCACAGACTCAGAATTCACAGCAGTTCTCAAGATTGGGGCATTGGGACACAGCTGGAGTGCATGTTTATCTCCACCAATCTCAGCGATATGGAGCAAGCCTATAAATCTTATCAGAATGAGATAAAGCTAAACACAGCTAGAAAACATGACGGAATAAAAGAACAAAAAGCAGGAAAGATAAAGATTGATCTATGGCTACAAAGCTCTCTACATTTTTAAAGTGGCATAAAAACCTGGCTGTCAATATTCCAGCTTCCAACACAAAGAATAAATACGATCAGTTTTATGACCTGGAATATTTTTCAAAAAACAACATATTTGCCCGAGACAAACATTAAGTCTGACTCATTCTGAGAACGGAGAGATTTCTGTTTAGAGTCTGGACATAAAGAACCACTGAATGTTCAGGGGAAACATTTAGGTCCAAGGTTCAAAACGGACATAGAGTAACAGAGAGCAGTGTCTAGACGTGGGGATTATTAAAATGTGTGAGAGTCTAACTCAGGTGGGCAGATCTTCCTAAGAACAGTGCAGCCTGCAACTCAGCCTTTGGGTTTGAGCTAAGGGCAAGCTTTGCTTAGATTTGCGAAAAGGTTTTGGATGCAAGGATTTGGGATAAACCCAGAGACCCAGCGCCCACTGAGGGTCCCACTGTGATCCTGAACAACTCCGAATGGCTTCCTAGTTGCGTCTCAGGCATAAAAACAACCTCAGAATGAATGTGGTATTTGATCACAGAAAGCCCAAAACATAGAGCTGGAGAGATGGCCCAGCAGTTAAGAGTGTCTACTTGACTTTCTGAGGACCCATGTTTGGCTACCAGCATCCTTGCCTGATGGGCTTACAGCTGCCAAGCGATCTGAGCCCTCTAGCTTCATGGGTCCCCTAACTCACACGCACCCCCCACCCACAAATACGTAAAAGTATAAATACTTCTTTAAGAAGGAAAGAAAGGAAGGAAGGAAGGAAGGAAGGAAGGAAGGAAGGAAGGAAGGAAGGAAGGAAGGAAGGAAGGAAGGCTGCCCTGGGGCTGGAGAGATAGCTGAGCGGTTCAGAGCCCTGTCTGCTCTTCATGAATGGCCCAAATTTGATTCCCAGCATCTTTACAATGGCTCACAACCATTCCTAACTCCAGTTCCACAGGATTTAATAATCTCTCTTGGCCTCTGTGAACACCAAGCATGTAAGTGGTACACAGACATACGTGCATGCAAAATAAAATAAAATAAAATAAAATATGAAAATGAAAGACCAAACCCCCCCAACCAATCAACCAACCAACCCAACCTAAACCAAACCCAACCTAAACCAAACCCAACCTAAACCAACCAAACCAAACCAAACCCCCAAAGCAGGTGAAGTGCATCATATATTTAGCAAACTTTCCCCCAGGCATCCCTCCATGCCTCCATGCTCAGAGTTAGGTGTTTTGTTGCTGTTGTTGTTTTAATAAAATATTGTCCTTCCTTTTTCTACATATAAATACCACTTGCTTAACCTCTGAGAGAGGTAATACTCCTGACTTTCCTAGGTGGAAATCACTTATCTCATCTCTGACTCTCCTTAGAACGCTATCTGATCTTTGTTCCTTGTTCCACTTACTCTCTCCTTTGTACCATGGTTAGTTCTTCAGGCCCTGGGACCCCTGTAACTTCTTTAATGCAACCTTGAGTTCATGCTAACCCCACAGATCAACCCCACTCAGACACACTTCTTCTTGCAGCAGATGGGAACAAATACAGAAGCCCCCTAACTGGACAATGTGCAGTGAGAGACCTTGAGACATTCATTTCTAACTAGGTTGTCTCCACCAGAAGACTGCAAGATCCAGAGGGGGTGGACGGATGACACGGTGTCTTTCAGACACAATAGGACTAAGGGACACAGGAACTCACAGGGACAGAGGCAGCACACATATGGCTTGCACAGGTTCAATAGAGAGGAGGTCACTGGGGCTGACAGGAGGAAGTGGGCGTGATGTCCCACCCCTAAGAAGCTATTTGCACTTGGTAGCTTATAGGAAAGAGAAAACTAGGTTTTCTTCCGAGTGTCACTGGTATAGAAACCTCGCGCCGGCAGGCCCCTTGCCTAGGAGTAGCTGTCCAACACAAAACAGAGTCCATGTGATTTGTTTGTTTGATTTTGCTTTGGTTGTTTCTGTACTTTGAATTTTGAGTTTTGTTTTGTTTTGTTTTTCTTTTGGATTTTTGTTTATTTGTTTGTTTGGTTTTTGTTTTGGAGAAAGAGAGAATGCAAGACAGGTGAATAATATACAGTGGGAGGAGTTGTGGGAGGGGGAAATAGGATCCATATGTATTGTATGAAAAAATCAATAAGAATATTAATTGGATATACATTGTGAGGACTTACATTAGAAAGCACCAAACTTATATAAAGCAGAGTTTACCCACAGTGTTTTAAACTGAAAAGGGATTTGTAAAGATGTCTAGTTTCCCAACTAATGCCAAGGTCCTTAAAGACACACACTACATATGAGTTTCTTAGGACTGCATAATACTGTCCCAAGGTATTGTACTTTAAAGACTGTTTAAAAATGTTACTGACTTTATGACATGTATGGAGGGTAGCACTGATGTGCTGGGTTCTGAGATGGCCCCACCGGCTCAAACCTTCAAAGCCTGAGCTGTCGTCCATGTCCCGAATCACAGCAACAAAAAAGGCGTGTAAACATCCTACTTTTATAAATAAAAAATAAAAATCTATTATTAAATTAAATGAGAGCCAATAAAAATTATCAAATAAAATTGAGACAATCAATAGCTTTCATTTAAAAATTTTCTCATACAATATATTTTGATCATCTCACGGGGGCAGAGAACGAAGTCACTCGTTCTAAATACTGGTTTTTAGTTACATGGTTTGTAACTGGATCAATTGTTTTGACATTTAAAATCTGCTCTGGAAAAAGATCTGGGAAATGGAAAGCTTATATTTTATATACTGTTCTGAGCTACAAAGATGAAACAATATATAAAATATTCTATCATTAAATGGTCTGGTTTATCAAATACATGTTTTCTTATATTTTTAAGGCTTATTAATAAAATTGCTTCCAAATAAATAAGTGTGTGTGTGTGTGTGTGTGTGTGTGTGTGTGTAACTGTCTTTTGGAAAATAACCTATTTAAAACTATTCTGTGCTTTAAAAGATAGACTATCTGGCTTCAGGCATTATGTAAAACACTCTACCACTGCCATGTCTTGATCCTTTCTTCTGTCCCTCCTTTCTCATGGTCAGATTGCTCTGACAGCTTCCACGAGAACCCAGCAACTGCTTGGTCTCATTTACTAAGTCGAATGAAATTGATGGCAGATGCTTTTCAAAACTCAGATTTTACTAAACATGGAAGTTAAACAGGAGAAACTCTGTCACTTTGCTCCACCCTGGTGACCAGGGAATGTTCCCTAACAGTGTCACTTAAGGCCATCTGCCTCTGTGTTAAATCTATGTGACAAAATACAATAAACTGGGTGTTTATTTTGTTCGTGGAATATGTTCTTCAATGGTAACTGCTCTGAGCACCGTCTCAGGACCTGAAAGTCGGGGCCTGATGTAACAGACAGTGTGAGAGAGGTGAGAACTGTTACGGAGCCTGAGGAAGAAACACTTTATGGGGAGACGAAACATGCTGAGAGAAAACCAAGTAAGAGAAGAACCCTATTGGCCATGAATGCTATAGTCAGAACAGGTAGCATCAGTCAGCCGAGTGTACGTGATGGGAAGCTTTGCTTCAACAGGTAAAGTAACACAACACAACACAACAAAACAAAACTCCTCAACTGTCATGGGAAACACAGGGAACTCAAACTCTTGCCCTTTCTACAAAGAAGGACTTTGATCTTGATTCTTGAACTTACACCAAATGACTTCTCCCATTCTAAATCATACCAAGGAAATGAAAAAGGACATCAAGACCAGATGGGTTTAGTGCAGAGTTCTATCAGACCTTCAAAGAAGATCTAATCCCAGTTCTTCACAAACTATTCCACAAAATAGAAACAGAAGGTACTCTACCCAACTCATTCTATGAAGCCACAATTACTCTGATACCTAAACCACAAAAAGACCCAACAAAGATAGAAAACTTCAGACCAATATCCCTTATGAATATTGATGCAAAAATCCTCAATAAAGTTCTTGCTAACCGAATCCAAGAACACATCAAAACAATCATCCATCCTGACCAAGTAGGTTTCATCCCAGGGATGCAGGGATGGTTCAATATACGGAAATCCATCAACGTAATCCAGTATATAAACAAACTCAAAGACAAAAACCACATGGTCATCTCCTTAGATGCGGAAAAAGCATTTGACAAGATCCAACACCCATTCATGATAAAAGTCTTGGAAAGATCAGGAATTCAAGGCCCATACCTAAACATGATAAAAGCAATCTACAGCAAACCAGTAGCCAACATCAAAGTAAATGGTCAGAAGCTTGAAGCAATCCCTCTAAAATCAGGGACTAGACAAGGCTGTCCACTTTCTCCATACCTATTCAACATTGTACTTGAAGTCCTAGCCAGAGCAATTCGACAACAAAAGGAGATCAAAGGGATACAAATTGGAAAAGATGAAGTCAAAATATCACTCTTTGCAGATGATATGATAGTATATATAAGTGACCCTAAAAATTCCACCAGAGAACTCCTAAGCCTGATAAACAGCTTCGGTGAAGTAGCTGGATATAAAATTAACTCAAACAAATCAATGGCCTTTCTCTACACAAAGAATAAACAGGCTGAGAAAGAAATTAGGGAAACAACACCCTTCTCAATAGTCACAAATAATATAAAATATCTTGGCGTGACTCTAACTAAGGAAGTGAAAGATCTGTATAATAAAAACTTCAAGTCTCTGAAGAAAGAAATTATAGAAGATCTCAGAAGATGGAAAGATCTCCCATGCTCATGGATTGGCAGGATCAACATTGTAAAAATGGCTATCTTGCCAAAAGCAATCTACAGATTCAATGCAATCCCCATCAAAATTCCAAATCAATTCTTCAACGAATTAGAAAGTGCAATCTGCAAATTCATCTGGAATAACAAAAAACCTAGGATAGCAAAAACTCTTCTCAAGGATAAAAGAACCTCTGGTGGAATCACCATGCCGGACCTAAAGCTCTACTACAGAGCAATTGTGATAAAAACTGCATGGTACTGGTATAGTGACAGACAAATAGACCAATGGAATAGAATTGAAGACCCAGAAATGAACCCACACACCTATGGTCACTTGATCTTCGACAAGGGAGCTAAAAACATCCAGTGGAAGAAAGACAGCATTTTCAACAAATGGTGCTGGCACAACTGGTTGTTAACATGTAGAAGAATGCGAATCGATCCATTCCTATCTCCTTGTACTAAGGTCAAGTCTAAGTGGATCAAGGAACTTCACATAAAACCAGAGACACTGAAACTTATAGAGGAGAAAGTGGGGAAAAGCCTTGAAGATATGGGCACAGGGGAAAAATTCCTGAATAGAACAGTAATGGCTTGTGCTGTAAGATCGAGAATTGACAAGTGGGACCTCATGAAACTACAAAGCTTCTGCAAGGCTAAAGACACCATCAATAAGACAAAAAAACCACCAACAGATTGGGAAAGGATCTTCACCTATCCTAAATCAGATAAGGGACTAATATCCAATATATATAAAGAACTCAAGAAGGTGGACTCCAGAAAGTCAAATAACCCCATTAAAAAATGGGGCTCAGAACTGAACAAAGAATTCTCACCTGAGGAATACCGAATGGCAGAGAAGCACCTGAAAAAATGTTCAACATCCTTAATCATCAGGGAAATGCAAATCAAAACAACCCTGAGATTCCACCTCACACCAGTCAGAATGGCTAAGATCAAAAATTCAGGTGACAGCAGATGCTGGCGAGGATGTGGAGAAAGAGGAACACTCCTCCATTGTTGGTGGGATTGCAAGCTTGTACAACCACTCTGGAAATCAGTCTGGCGGTTCCTCAGAAAATTGGACATAGTACTACCGGAGGATCCAGCAATACCTCTCCTGGGCATATATCCAGAAGATGTCCCAACCGGTAAAAAGGACACATGCTCCACTATGTTCATAGCAGCCCTATTTATAATAGCCAGAAGCTGGAAAGAACCCAGATGTCCCTCAACAGAGGAATGGATACAGAAATTATGGTACATTTACACAATGGAGTACTACTCAGCTATTAAAAAGAATGAATTTATGAAATTCCTAGCCAAATGGATGGACCTGGAGGGCATCATCTTGAGTGAAGTAACACAATCACAAAAGAACTCACACAATATGTATTCATTGATAAGTGGATATTAGCCCAAAACTTAGGATACCCAAGATATAAGATACAATTTGCTAAACGCATGAAACTCAAGAAGAATGAAGACCAAAGTGTGGACACTGTGCACCTTCTTAGAATTGGGAACAAAACACCCAAGGAAGGAGCTACAGAGACAAAGTTCGTAGCTGTGATGAAAGGATGGACCATTTAGAGACTGCTGTATCCAGGGATCCGTCCCATAATCAGCTTCTAAACGCTGACACCATTGCATACACTAGCAAGATCTTGCTGAAAGGACCCAAATATAGCTGTCTCTTGTGAGACGATGCCGGGGCCTAGCAAACACAGGAGTGGATGTTCACAGTCAGCTATTGGATGTATCACAGGGCTCCCAATGGAGAAGCTAGAGAAAGTACCCAAGGAGCTAAAGGGATCTGCAACCCTATTGTTGGAACAACATGATGTACTAACCGGAACCCTGGAGCTCTTGTCTCTAGCTGCATATGTATCGAAAGATGGCCTAGTCGGCCATCAATGGAAAGAGAGGCCCATTGGACTTGCAAACTTTATATGCCCCAATATAGGGGAATGCCAGGGCCAAAAGAATGGGAATGGGTGGGTAGGGAAGTGGGGGGCGCTATGGGGGACTTTTGGGATAGTATTGGAAATGTAATTGAGGAAATTATGTAATAAAAATATATTAAAAAAAAAAAAAAAAAAAAAAAAAAAGAAAAAGGACATCAAGTGCCTGGAAATACCCGGGCTTTATTTGCTGATGTAGATTAACTTTTTGGACTGAGTCTTGCTATGCTCCCCAGATTGGGCTCGCACAATCCCCTTCCCTCTGCCTCCAGAGAAACTGGGGCTGTTGGGGCACACCTTCACACCCAGCTGAAGTGTGCAGTGGTGTGTGTGTGTGTGTGTGTGTGTGCGTGTGTGATTGAAGTGCTAGTGGCATGCCACAGTGCTGTGTGCAATTCTCTCGCAACTCCTCTGTGGTTTACAGGAGGAGGCTGTGGCGCTCTGGGGGCAGAGCAGAAATGGACTTCTGGGTGTGAAAGCCGGGGAGAGAAAAATAACACCTGAAGGGAGGTGGAATCCCTTTGTGGGAGTGACTGTGCCCACTCCCACAAAGTGAAAGGTGAGTGTGAGTTTCTCAGAGAGGAGAAGGGGGTAAGGTGGGACTGACACGGGCCCTGAGCAGGTGTGCACAGCTGGGAAACAGTCACCACTGTTTCGTCCCCACTCCCTCCTTCGCCACCCTCTTCTCCTCTTTCCCAGGATGTCTGTGGCAGCCTTGGCTTGCAGGGGTCCCCAGGGAAGATCCCCTTGTTTGAAGAGAGTTTGAATACTGTGTGGCTTTAGAATACAGCAATGGTGCAGTTGGAGGGAAGTATGCAGGCAAATGGTGGAAGGCAGGCAGACAGAGGGGAGGCACGGCAGGAAGTGGAGAGAGAGGTCAGGAGAGAAGGCAGAGACAGGGAGGGTATTCAGAGTGTGGGCATGAAAGAATAGAAACATTCTCTCCTATTGCTTTGTTTGTTTAGGATGGGTTCTCAGGTAGCCCAGGCTAGCCTCAAACTATACAACAGATGACCTTGAACTACCACTCTTGCTTTGACTTCCTGGGACTCACAAACCCATGGCACCACACCAGTTTTTATGTTGCTTTATGTCGATGTGACAAATCAAACCCAGGACCCAGGGCTTCCTATACCCGCAGGAAATACACCAACCAACTGAGCTATACTCCCAGCCCAAGAAACTTTTCTTAATTTCCAAAAGTGTCTGAGTGGGTATGGGCTATGTACAACCCACTCAGCCAGCAAGCTGAGTCACAGCATGTACCTATGGTCAGCTCTCTACATGTGGCCACGATGCTGCTGCTCTGATCATGACGGCTGCTTGTGGGGAAGAGGCGGGGTGGAAAAAAAACAGACTCATTCTCCATTCCTGTTCCTGTCTGATCACCTTCCCCAACTGTCCAAGATAAACAAACCTTTTCACTTGGGATTCACCTCACTCTTAAGACAGGTCACCATACAGAAGAGCCCTCTGCTTTTCTGCAGTTTAGCTCCTGGGAGCAGGCTTCCCCTGGGACTTCCTAGCATACAAAATCCAGATCGATGACTTGGCTCTGCTCTGTCTTCCGAGGCCCAGTGTGCAGAGGTCTGAACTTCTGCTCAGCAAGGTTTAGCGGTAGTAACTGACTTCCATGACAGTAGAAATAGAAAATTTAAATAAAACAAATGTTTCCTTTGTCCCAACAATATCACATAAATTACAGAGAACGACCTACCTCTTCACTAAGGGGGGAAAAAACCCCAAACGGCAGTTAGCAACAATCTTCCGGGTAAATGGGGCAGGACTGTGAGTCGGAGAATACATGTTTAAAGTCATGCCACAGCCTTGGCAGAGGCCACATCAAAGCAAGAATCAACAGTCAGGAGTTACCTTCTTTTTTTTTTTTTTCTCCTTGCATCCTGCCCTAAAATACGGCATTAATAAGATAATTGTCCAAAATGGCACAGTGCAAATCTGCAAAAGACAGATACCACCTCGCTCAGAGAAGCAGCTTCACACAAACCTGGTCCTTCTACTTAGCATTTAATCTCAGAGTCTCAGAGAGGCCAAGGGTCTGATTGTGATTGTGAATGGTCTGTTGAAATGTCTCTGTAAAAGTGGATGTTCACAGTCATCCATTAGACGGAGCACAGGGTCCCCCAATGAAGGAGATAAAGAAAGTGCCCAAGGAACTGAAGGGGTTTGCAGCCCCCTAGGAGGAACAACAATATGAACTAACCAGTACTCCCAGAGCTCCCTGGGACTAAACCACCAATCAAAGAAAACACATGGTGGGACTCAAGGCTGTAGCTGCATATGTAGCAGAGGATGGCCTAGTCAGTTATCAATGAAAGGAAAGGCCCGTGGTCCTGTGAAGGTTCTATGCCCCAGTATAGGGAAATGCCTGGGCCAGGAAGCGGGAGGGGGTGGGTTGGGGAGCAGGGGGAGAGGGGAGAGGATAGGGGATTTTCGGAGGGGAAACTAGGAAAGGGGATAACATCTGAAATGTAAATAAAGAAACTATCTAATAAAAAAAAGGTGGATTGGGAAAATTAAATTTGCCTTCAGTCTCAGAATTGACTGGGGTCATGCTATTAAAAAAAAAAAAGGAAAGAAATGTCTCTGTAAACCCTCACTAAAATACAGCACTGTGTGAAGGTTTTCACACCGTAAGTTCTCATCAGACAGTTACACACTTAAATGAAAATCATAAGCACTTTAAGAACTCCAAGATTTTCCTGTAAATACACAATATGGGTTTTGTCTCCATCACCCATACGACTGACTGAACAGCTTATATGGAGAGATTTGACTATGCAGACCTCTTAACGACACACGATACGCTGCCCAAAGACTCACCACAACAAGGAATTTGTTCCCTGAGTGTGCAGAGATGAGCGGCTTTTCTACATTTCTGGGGTCAAGGGAATTTGCTTTAGTTTCTTTAGAGTTATTCATCCATTTGAGGATTTTGTTTTTAAAGGAAGCATGATTCTCAGCTCTTTACATTTTGTAGGGGACGTTCACTGTACTTCCTGTTTAAGGTGATGTGTCAACACCCAGGGTGACGTGAGATGTACTGAGTACTTTTATGGATTCATGTCTTTAGCACATCTTTTGAGCTCATACTGTTTGCCTGGCTGTGTTCTAGGCAAAGAACAGCTCATCACCCCACCCCTACAGTGGACCCTGCCCTTTGCTTTAGCTTAGTATCACAGAACCCAGAAGAAGGGATGAGGCAGAGAAGTGGGGGCGGAGGTAGGACTGAGAACACCTGAGCTGCCCCTGCACCTTCCTGAGGTGAGAGAGTCTCTGGAACATTCTAAATGTACACAGTAGAGACCAGGGTAATGCCTCAATTGTGCCAAAAACCCTAGGTACTTGACACTTGCTGTGGTCTATTTTCAAAGGGTAGACTATGAAGAATTCCGCTGGTTGTCTGAATCGTTCAAGGACTTAAGATTTGGAATACAGGAAGTAGACATTATGAAAAAGGCAATGAGCAAGTTTGGTTGGGAGAAATGCAGCCATCGGAACTAAATCCTCAGTGGATGGTTTATCAAGTGTCCAATAAACAACTGTAGAGAGTACCTATCGGTTGGAAGACAGACCTAGGCAAATCACGCATACAGCAGCAAAATGATAAAGAATGCTTCTTGGGATAGATTGTTCAAAGACAGAAAGACCAGGAAAACGCAGTGTGTACCCAGTAGGAATTCCAGGAGGACAGGACAGACCTGGTTTTGAATTTCCGCAGCCTTCTCTAAAGTTATAAATACCATACTTAAATCTGCAATATCCTCTAGAATATAGACTCCTTCACACTTCACATGACTATCTCTGTTTTTATTTGTTATTGGAGAACAGCAGAGGAGGCTATATTTTATTTATAATGTCTCATAATATTTCATGACTGGCATCAACTTTTTTTGTCTTAGTGTTCTGTTGCTGTGAGGAGACACCATGGTCACAGCAACTCCTGCAAAAGAAAACATTTAATTGGGGGCTGCCATACGGTTTCAGAGGTTTAGTTTGTTATCGCCCTGGTGGGAAGCATGGCTGCATTCAGGCAGATATGTTGCTGGAGCAGTAGCTGACAGTTCTACATCTGGATCAGCAAGCAGCAGGAAGAGAGACACAGTGGACCTGGCTTGGGCTTTCAGTATTCTCCGATATCCCAGGTGAGGCTTCGGTAAGATGGAGAGGCTTTGGTGACTGTGGGTGTTGGCAAATGGGAATGCTTACTCCAGATGCTTAAAATATTCATCCTTATACTTTTGTTGCTCTAGAACCAATTTTGAACCCAACAGTGTAATAACCAGGGTTCTCTAGAGTAATAATAATCATGGAATAAATCTCTCTATATATAGAAAGGGGATTTCCCAGAGGATGTCACACAGACTGTGGTTCACTTAACCCAACAATGGCTGATATGAACTGAAGGTCAGCGAGACCACAAGGCTGGATGTCTCAGCTGGTTGTCAGTATACACTGGAATCCTGAAGAAGTGGGCTCTAATGCCAGTGAAGGCGTGGACTTGCCAGCAAGGGTGGGAACATGCAAGCAAAAGAGCAGGCCCTCCCATGCCCCTATTTATATAGACAACCACCAGACAGAGTGGACCAGTGGATCTTCCCACCTCAAAGTTACAGATAAGAAGTGGGATTTCCCACTACAAAGGATCTAATTAAGAGAAATCCCTCACAAGTGCGCTCCGCACGTGGGTTCTCGTTAATTCCCTAGGTGGTCAACCAAGAAGAGACATCACAAGGGTACCTCTTATCAACATGACGAACAATCATATCTCCTTATGTCATGCTTAATTCTCAAAGAAAAACACTAACCAGGTCACAGTTACATCCAATAGGATATAACTATCCCATGTACAATCATGAACACATTATATATTTAACAAAGCCCCCAAAGCTGACATGTTGTTGTTGTTACAGACGTAGTTGAGAGCTCTCTATCCTGATAGAGAGAAACCGGGCCTGATGAGGTTGCAACCTTAAGGCCCACCCCTCAGTGACACAGGTCCTCCAATAAGACCACACCTCTTAATCCTTATAATCTTTTAAAACAGCGCCCCTCCTGGTGACTAAGCATTCAGATCTATGAGCCTGTGGGGGCACCATTCTTATTCAAATCACAACACTTCTCTTTGATGGATCTTATTCTGGCTTCTCTGGCTGCAGCTCAAATACAGTTCGCCTGTTAGTGCCCTGAGAAGCAAGTGTAAGTATTTGTCTTGCTGGTTAACGTAGTTCATCTGGCCATGTAATTATCACCAGTGACGCCACAGACATATTATCCTCTATCGAATTAACAGTCGTGCTTAATTATTTCTAATAGCAATACACATAAAACTTTTTTTTTTTTTACTGTAAATGAATATATAACAGGATAAAAAGTAACCTTTAAAAGCCTCCGTGTTTGTATTTGTGATACTGGTGTACTCACCAGAATAATATTTTACCTAAGAATAAGCAAAAACAGGGGGGGGAGCTGTCTCAATTTTGACAATAAAGAATTGTTGGCATATAATCAATGAACACGGTTCTCTCTCCTTATTGCCTAATGAGCATTTGATTTTAGTGCAATTAACTTTTATTGACTTTAAGTGGAGTATACAGTATGATATAAAGAAACCACATTTGCAATATGGGTCAAGACAGACTGGAAGGCAACCGAAAGCTGTATCATTATATGACTTAGGAGAAATGAAAGCAAATCAAATATTCCCAACAGTGCAGAATTTGTGATGCCTTTTAGCAAACACACTCTATATCAAAGAAAATGTGTGCTACAGCAGCAAGATACTAGGAAAGGTTGCAGGAGAAATGGGTGAATATTTGCTCCCTTTCAATGTAATTCTGTGTAAATAAATTAACTTTTAGGTCTCAGATTTTCTCCCTGGTTTTTTTTTTGTTGTTGTTGTTGTTTGTTTATTTTATTTTATTTTTTTAATTGGGGGTAGAGTGAGGACCAAGAAAGAGTTTTAGACTGAAATCTAAAGATTTTCAGTTTTTAAAAATATCTCCCTATTTTAATAAGTATTGCAAAAAAAAAATCTTGAAACATGGTAGTTCGTCTTATGTTGAAACTTGAAAAAACAAAAAGTTCCATATGAACTACCTTCAGTCATCAATATAAAACATTTCAGACATGCAATAAAAAATCACTTTATTTTGAATGGGGATGTTATGAAAATCCACCATAGTGTGTTGTAAAAAACATTATTTTCTGTGACAAATATTAAAAATGATATGTTCACTTTAAAAACAAACTCCATTAACACCGGCAGTAATCTAATATCATAATATCTTTAACTGTAGTAAAAATCACTTTGTATCAGAGTAACATTCTGTTATGGTTTAGGCACGCGATGTATCGCTCAGAAAGGCTCAGTTTAGTGGTGCCGCTCTGAGGAAGTTTGATCATGAGGACAACCACTAGGGAGTTCAATTCTCTGGACAGGTGAGGCACAGATGGAGGAGCTGTGTCTCTGGGGAATGTCTGTGAAGGGCATGTGTTATCATGGTATCTCTATCCCCTCTCCTTGTCTCTGTCATTCCTGAATGACCTTAATGTAAGCTACATCCTTCCACCATGGAAGTTTCTGCCTTGCCACAGGCCTCAGAGGAACAGAGCCAGCAGACCAAGACCTTCTGAAACAGCGAATCAAAATGTCCTTGTCTTCCCGTTAGCCATTGGATGCCATCACCTCGCCAAAGTGTAACGAATACCAGCTTAACTCAAGTTTGAACAGGAAGATCACAAAGAAAAACATTTGCTGAAAAAGCCAGGATGTGCTTCAGGCTTAAAAGAGTTTATCTGGACAGGACATGCAGCTCAGAAGTAGAAGTCTTAGCATGTACCCTGGGTTCAATCTCAGGCATGGAGGAGGTGAGAGAATGTATTTAAAATGGACGGTTGGCCCATTGTGGCTTCTTGATTGGAGACTTTACCAAATTTTTATGTCCTAGGTGTTTTTGCGACCAGAGGATGGATTAGTGATTAGAAAGCAAACTCCCAAATAGTTGTACTGAAACTATTTTCTAAAATATCTAACTTTGACACTGAATATTTTTCCCCCTAGAATTTTAATATTGTTTGTTCTCGGCAGCTGGGGCCATAATGTCTGTTAATGGCCCGAAACTGAGTTGAATGTTCTGTTTAAGGATTCCTCCCAATTATATTACAGCTTTAGGCAGGAATGCTATGCGATGACTAACATTAAGTATTACATCAACGAAATGCGCTTCCATAGAGCGATTACATCTTTTCTGTTCCTGGCATACGCACTGTGGTGGACCCCTCCACAGACACTGTCGGATGATGGGTCTTTGATTTAAGATAAGTAGTCATAGGGGAGGTTCCCACGTGGACCCCTCTTTGATGCTAACCTCTTGGGGGTACATTTTCTGCATGTGTATGAAATACTATCCACCCCTAACACATACCTTTTCTAACATTCTACTGGCTAACATCTACAAAAGGCAGGCAAGCAAGGTAAGAACACAGATCTAAGAGCCAGGAAGGACCAATGGCAAAAATCAGATCACAGATATGATGTGGCGGTATCAACTGAAGGACCTGTAAAATGTTTTAGAGGATGTCAGTGGATGGGCAATGAATAAGATTCCACTGTACATTTTACAGAAGCAGTAGGTGACCTTTGCGGAGCTGGAAGCTTATAACTTTTGTTGGGATGCTCAATGCCTCGAAGGACCAGCTCGCCAACACAGGGGACCACAGTGACTGACACAGTGTTTTACGGCTTTTCTGATCTGTTTTCTTCCATCGGCCCACACGTCATTTAGTATCAATTAACTCAAAAACTTCCCTAGAAGTCAACGAACAATAGACATCAGTTTCTAAGTGAGCTCTCACACATCTGTAACCATGGACCATGAGGTGATAACGCTCTGGCTTGAATGGCTGCCCTTCTCCTTGACAGAGCTTGGGAATCAGGTGAGCAGCACCCTAGTGTCTCTTTCTATGATGGTGTTAACCCTTTAAGTTCGGGGCAGTACCTTATGACCTCCTTCATCCTTCATTACTTCCTCAATGGTCTAATGTCTCTCTAAACATCATCGCAACAGTGAGAGTTTCCACTTACTAAATTAGGACTATGCAGACATTTGGTCCATAACTATCTGGGATCACCCTAACTTAGTAATCAGATTAACCAATTTACTATTTCTGATTCATTAGCTTCTAATCTGTGAAAATGAGGTAACTCTTACCCAGGAGATTAAAATACAACACTTATAACAATGTATGCCTATCAATTGTGAAGGGTTACTTTAATTTAAAGTCTTAATTGGGGGGGCATTTTTTACTTAGTTAAATAAGGTAATCAAAGTATTTTATTCCTTTTTTAACTAACAGAGTTTTAGGCTTATGCTATTATGCTCATAAAATAATTAATTTCTCAGCCAGGTAGTGGTGGTGCACAGCTTTAATTCCAGGAGGCAGAGGCAGGTGGATCTCTGTGAGTTTGAGGCCAGCTGATCTATAAAGAGAGTTCCATGACAGCCAGAAAAACTCTTGTTTTTTTTTTTTTTAAAATTAGGTATTTTCTTCATTTACATTTCAAATGCTATCCCAAAAGTCCCCCATACCCTCTCCCCCACTACCCTACCCACCCTCTCCCACTTCCTGGTCCTGGCGTTCCCCTGTACTGGGGCATATAAAGTTTGCACGATCAATGGGCCTTTCTTCCCAATGATGGCCGACTAAGCCATCTTCTGCTACATATGCAGCTAGAGACACGAGCTCCGGGGGTACTGGTTAGTTCATAATGTTGTTCCACCTATAGGGTTGCAGACCCCTTTAGCTCCTTGGGTACTTTCTCTAGTTCCTACATTGGGAGCCCTGTGATCCATCCAATAGCTGACTGTGAGCATCCACTTCTGTGTTTGCCAGGCACCGGCAAACTTACGATCTCTGTGAGTTTGAGGCCAGCCTGATCTATAGAGAGAGTTCCAGGACAGCCAGGGCTACCCAGAAAACCCCTTGTTTTAAAAATTAAAAATCTATCAAGTTCTTTATTAATATACTATTTCAGTATTAAATTTATAAAGCACAAAGGCCTGCTTATACCTCAGAAAATGTCCCTTACTTAGGTGAGCTGCCACATTAAAGACAGAAACGGTGTGAGTGATTACTGGAAAGACTATCCTATATTCAGGGTACCCTGGCTAAAACTTGCTTGGTCTCCAAACTCACACTTTTAAATATTTCAGTTGGAATTATTTGCATTCATAAATTTACACTTCCCATGCAAAACATTTGCAAATGTAAAGATGAATGAAGCCACACGGTGTTTTATGGCATTTGCTTCGAAAATCTGATTAAGACAGATGTCTTTGGCTCATAATTCTTCAATGTCAGGTTGTCATAGTTCCCATCAGCAAGATGTTTTAAAGGCTTTCGATTAATATTGCATGCCAGAACTGAAATTACATCCTTTGTCGTTTAGTTCTTAATGGTGCAAGTGATATCTACCAAGTAGGGTTTTATGAAGCATGTGTGAGCTTTATTGCGGGCTGTTTTCACAAATCTTTTTCAAGTTTTTTTTTCCCCCATCAGAAAGATGGCTTGGGGTTTAACAATAACTCTACCCTTTGTCGAAAATCATGAGTTCATGAGTTTTAAAATAAAGTGAAACTGGTATTGTATCAATAAAAAATTTCTACTTGAATCCCTCATGCTCCCACTTGCACATGATATTTGAGCAACTAATCATGAATATCTGCTTTAATCTAGCTATGTAGGAAACTCATACAATCACATGCTCACAAAGCCTTTATCATTAAACATACCCACTATTTGCCAAGTATGGAAAGTATGTTATGTCTGAATCCAATATATATATTAATTCTGAATAATGATTGGGCTTGTGCTGTCAAAATATATGTTTTGATTTTAAAATGTAATTTAGGAAGAAGCTGGTATTATCAATAATTCCAGTAATTATGAAACTCAAACACCTAATTTTCAAGTATCTGGGATGCAGAATTTCTGTATCACAATCATATTATTACTATGCAATCATGTAATTAGTATACAATCATTAATTAGTAGTTATGTGGAAAAGGGAGACAATTCTATTGGCTTTTTTCCTTCTATTTTGAACATAAACCAATTTATTTAGGTCGGGCTTTTCCCCTAATGTGCCTTACTTGTCTGGTTTTGGTTCCTTCTAACTGTAACACTAATACCAGGGAACACAATATGACTGGCTGAGGTCTTCTTTTTCAGCTAAAGAAGGAAAAAAAAAGAATCCCACAATCCTACAGCACGTTAATAAAATACACATTTTAAAGCTTTGGTGGCTAACTCTAGTCTGAAATGTGTCGTGCTGTATCAGTTTGCAATTTATCAAATTTAAATCTGTGAAGATAAAACAGCTGATCAAAAATGATTATAAAGGGGAATGGCAAGGGTCTTATTCTGGGATGTCTCTCTTGGCCCTTTTCTCTGTAGCTGATGCAAGAGAAACCTGACTACATCTCTCCCCAGTTAGCCACGGTCTTTTGGGGATCTTGCAGAAATGTGGCTTTTGCCAACTATATGTCTAGTATAAAGGAGAATGAAAATACTCACATTAAGATTGACACTCCCATCCAGCCTTGCCCTGCGCATTCATCTTGTTTGGATAACTGTACATTTAAAATTAGAGGCTATTTATCTGGTTCTAGACATTACAGAACAATGCACAAAGAAAAGGCTCTGCAGATTGTATCCCCCAAGGAACTCGGGGCCATTCTCATTCCTTCTTTAGCCATCTCTCCCTCAGTGTTTACTCGAATCCTTCCGGCTGTATGTGGTTCACTGAAGGAATGGCAATAGTTCACTTTAAAAACAGTCTCTCCATTAGCTAGAATCGATTTTTTTTAAAGCATCCCAACACATCCATATCCAGCATATAACAATTCCTTTAACCCTTGATACTCAAAAGTACTGTGTGTTTAAAAGACAATCACCCTGACTAATAAATGAAGGAACATATATATTTTTCTTCACTTTGTCTTCATGTTTGGTTTTTCCTCATTATAAGCAAATCAATTGCCTAGCAACAACAATAAGGGAATAAGTAAAGTCCTAGGCTTGAAGTAGCTGTATAGACTGAGTCAGAGGGAGGAAGTTCCATAGAGGAAAGGACACACAAGCTGAACGTATAATGAGCCCAACATAGATTTTCACAATTAATCCCATCACCACCTCAAAGTGTTGTAATTCATTTCTGTTTTAGGGAGATGAAGGCATCTGGCAATGACCACACAGAACACAGGTCCCTAGCTCTCTAGAACTGTTTTTGAGCATGGCTGAGAAAATGAAGGAGACAGGAGTTGTAGATGGGATCACAGAAACTGAATGTTCAGTTGAAGAACAGCGCTAAGTAGCCGTGAGCTCAGCGTGGCCTTCACAAACCACCAGGGAGGACACAGACTCCCTTTTGGGACAGGGAAGCCAAAGGATGTGCTTCAGGAGGGGAACACTGACCAAACAGTGATTTGGGGACTCTTCTCTAATTTTATAAAGAGAATACTTTTACTGTGTGGGTAACATCTATGTTGTCTTAAAATTTTTCTGAAGGTAGTACATCTTTTTCTTAAGAAATAAAATATAATTACAAACAAACAAACAAAAACTCTAAAAAAAAATTACTGATCAATAAGAGAAGACTCCTCCTGGCAGTGATGGTACACGACTTTAAACACTTGGGAGGCAGTGGCAAGCAGATCTCTATCAGTTCAAGGCCAGCCTGATCTATAGAGAAAGTGCCAGGACAGCTAAGGCTACACAGAAAAACCCTGCCTCAAAAAAACCACATAAATAAATAAATGAATGAATACATACATACATACATACGTAAATAAAAATAAAAATTAAAAGCAGGAGGCTCCTGGCTGGCCTTCTTGTCCTTACCGTCATAGTGGGGCTGGCAGATTATTTTAGAAAATCAGAGTAATTGGAATGTTAGCACATGCTATTAGGGGTTATGCTTATGGAATCAAGAAGTACAACACCACAAGACTCCATCTTTGGTCACTCCCACTATTTACCAGCAAATATTCAAGACAACATTATTAAGCTTATTGGTTTCTTTGTTTACAGACAACTGTCAACTCTTTAAGTCCCCAGATGCTGCCCTGTGTCTATTTTAGTAAGGGGATGGAAATAGTCACACAATTTCACCTATTAGATTTAAAATGGTACCTGTTTCTTTCATGGTAGTTTTTCCTTTTTTTCCGTTAAGCTAACACAGGTAATTTAAATGTGTTAACCTTCTGCACATTGTAAAAAACAGAGAATTAGTACTGATTAAAAGGATAATTTATATTAACATGTTTAGCCATGTGTTTCTGAATGTCAAAGCAATTAGAGGAAGCGCACCTTAAATATACAATTTGACTTTAAAATATTCACCGAAATGAAGTGACAGACAAATGCAATTAAATGATTATTCCAGCAAGAGAGAAGGTATTATAAAAGAGAATACTAATTAACTTTCAAACAAAGAGTTTTGTAGCACCCGTTCCACACAATGCATTCTTACACATAGAAAATGGGAAGTGACTTCAGACGCATTCTTTACATTCAGGATGTACCACACGTGATTAGCAATCCAAGCTGATTCATCAGATTTTGCAGTAAATACTGCCCCCAGCCCTGAGCTACATCAGACAAGCTCCTCAAAGAGCTAGGACGCCTGTCAGGCCTTCATTCACGCTTGTTGCACACAAAGATTAGCATCACGAAAACACTTTCTGATTTTCAAAGTCTGAAATAGGAAGATTTACAACTCAGAAGAGCCTAATGGAGTTGTCACATAGAGAAGTTACACCCCCAGTGAAATGGCCACCGCGTCATCTAGTTTCCATCTTAAGGGAGGAAAACAAAATCTTTGTAAAGAACCCGGAAATGTGGTTGGTTAAAAGAGATTCACACTGTGGGAGCTTGGAAGGGCTCTCTCTTCCAAGATCAGCTGAGGTCAAAGATAACGGAAGGAACATCCAGGAGCTGGTGGGCTTCACACACACGTTTCTTCCAGCACTTCAGCCCCCATCTATTTCAGAGTATTGAAGAATAGAACAAAAGATGAGAGCCAAGCTTCGAAAATAGCACCACAGCACATTATTAATAGTGTCAAAGAGAGAAACGACAGCTATCAAAGGAGAACTTTTGTCTCCGCTTACTTTAATTAAACTCCCTGGGCTAAGGGGTGGATTCGAACTTTATAGATATAAAAAAAATAATAAAGCCTGATTAAGATTTAATTTCTAAGGCACATCCTGAAGCACAGCTATGCCCCACTTACGGCCGAGGCTGCAGCCCCCACCACGAACCTGAAGATCAAGCAGTGGCCTCAAAATAACCAAGATGCAGCTGATTTCCTTCTCGCTGGTAAATTAGTTTCCCATGAAGCCCTCCCTCCAGTAGTGGGCACCCATCCATTAAATCAGAAATGAGAACTAACCCAAAGTTATAATGATTTGAATGTTTCAATTAATTTCACTTTTCTCATACCAGAGGCGCCATAATAACCTTGCTTTAAGAGAAGCTAGTGTGACTTTCAAAGTGCTGGGGAAAAGATGACTTCTAAAAATGAAGCTAGCTATCCATACTAGAAGGGAAAACAGAAACTCTCAACCCACCGACACAACTTAAAAAAAAATCCAACGTAGCCAATGCAAAATGTTATTGTTCTAACTGTAAAGATGTCTTAAAACTATTTCTTGTCTTCTAAATGTAAATTATCAACCTGTCCCAAACGGAATGCGTCACTTTCCCCATACACTCTGTCCAACATATCCCTTCTTTCTCAGTTATGTCACATTTCCCCTGAAATCACCATATTGTGACACAAAGTTTGGTGGCACGTTTGACTTACTCTCTATGCTCCTTTATATTTAATAGTGCCTGATGCTTAGTTTATTCACAGCGCTCTCCAGCCACATCTCTTCTGTATTGTCATTGCATAACCTGCCTACACCCGATTGTCTTCCCCACATCCTGTTCATTCACCAAATAAAATGACAACCCCGTCTGTTGAGAAGGTACGAGCTGTGTATGAAAAGGCCGTCGGCATCTGCCGGCTCCATTCACTCTATTCTGCCGATTATCAACAGATCCTTCTTTTATCTAATTGTATTCTCTCTTGTCTCAACAATGGTTTGCTTCTGCCAACCCACTGTATGAATTTTATTCATGAAATAATGTTACAGTGTTGTGGGATATAAGAGGCGGCAGGCTGATTAACCTTGCAGAGTCCAGTCTTCAAACTGTGGATACAGGCCTTAGGTGCTCAAAGCAGCTACAACACAAATCTACGTTTTTAGCAACTACAGAAAAGTATTAAGGGAGAGATAATCAGGAAAGGATATCTAGCATTTGGAATTAGTCTGTAGGGCTAGATGTGCAGGCTACAATTTATCTAGGCTTTAAAGAGAGAAGCAAAGGGACGTTATTTACATTGTTACATTGGCGACCATAAAATATGTGTGGTCTTTAGAAGGCAGCTAGCTCTAAGTGCGGGCTTCTAGGTGGAGAGGAATGGGTGCAGGTGATCACTTAGACTCCAAGAGGAAGAATGTTTTCTTGAGTAAAGGTTCCTCAAAAAGATTTACTTCCAGCGGAGAAGTCAGAGGGAAATGAACGTGAGTGCTTGTCCAGGGTATACAGGTCACGTGACAGCAGCAATGTGTGAACGGCCATCCTTCCTTTAGAGCATGGGAGCCAAGAAATCTCATTGGCCAATGGTTCCTTCACAAATATTTACGAGCACATTCCACAGCAAGAGGGATGTATTAGTTAAAAAACAAACACATACATAAAAAATGCGCCCTTGCTGGGTTTACACTGTAGCGTGCGAGCAAAGGGGCGGGGGTAGACGTAATAAATAACATTATATTGAATAAGGCAGTGTCAGGACATGCGATGCTGATAACATACAAGGCAGAGGTGCTGCTGGGGTTTAGAAGTGTTGGGAGAAAGAGCTATTGGAAGTTGGTCATGGAAACAGGATGAATTGGGAAGATGATATTTGAACAAAGAGTTAGAAAGAAAAATAAATAAGTCTGGATAAGCTGATAATAATTTAGAGATGACTATCTGGTCTAATATCAATGGGAGCAATGTCATAGAATTCCGAGTAAAGGGTCACAAATATTACTGAAACTGGATAAGTTCTACTATTTATGTGTTTGATAGTCATAGCTATCAATGTTAATACATTCCGTAAATTCATGCATTTTCTCCTGGGTTACATGAATTTTCAGTATTTTTTAAGTGAGTAGGTCCACTGGCTTGTTGATGATCCCAAGGGGGTTCTGAATTAAATTGGTGCTTAGCACACAAAATAAAGGGCAGGAGAAGCAAAAACTACAGGAATCAAGGAAGGAATGGCCAGGATATGTTCAGAATTATCTGCCACCTTTTAAAACTATTTTAAATCACAAACTCTCATCTTTTTTTTTTAAATCCCTATTTGTCACTACCCTATCACTCTGGAAATCTACAGGACGATGACACTTCTATTTAGTTACTGGATGCCCCTGGCCCTCACGTCTCCATCTTCACCCCGAGAAGTTTGCATTGTCTCTTGTCTTCAATAGGCAAGCACATCTTTAGCTGCACCATTCCACAGCACTGACTGAAGACTTACTCCATGTGCTCTTCTGTGGCCAATTCTTTTCCTTTGAGTCCATACTCAAGATGTTGTCCAGATGTGCCGTTCACATTAGACACAGATGAAGAAGCAGAACGGGAGAGGGCATCATGGGAGGAGAAGGAGATTCCTTGCTGATAAGGAAACGAACCCGATGCCTTGAGATGTCCGTGGCATATGGCAGGATGGAGTGAAAACAAGCTAACATCCCAAACTCTCCTGAATGGATACCCGAATCCCACACACCGTCTGAACACAAGCCTGAGTGTCCTCCAATTTAAAGATCGATTTTGCTGAACACAATTCTGATTCTACCTCAGTCAGACAACGAGGAAAATGGACTGAAGCCTAAGCTTTCCCAGTATGGGTTCAATCTAGGACAGAATGAGGAAACGTGGAGAGAGGGTACTTGGACTTAGTCATTTACTCTCTTTAACTCGTCCCTACTCATTTTCAGGAGTGAGACTCCAAAATCCCACTTATTTCTCCTTTCTTATACAATGCCTCCATTAAGAAGGATTTCTTCTATGTCACTCAAAATTAACTTATTTGGATTTCCTAAAATATTGCAGTATGGTATCAAAGCGGCACTTTCTAGAACGTTTAGGAAAAAATGAACATGTTTCTCTTTATATTCAAGCAAGAAAATTGGAGGCTGGAAGATAAAAAGCAGTGTAAATATACACTGAGATTTTACTCTTTCTCTAAGAGCTCCTAGCATACAGAATGTTTAAGAACATGTGTTTTTAGAATTGGGGGCTGTAAACGAGTGTGGCTGCTACCTGTCTCTGCGAAGGTACTTGCATAGAATTGGGGGCTGTAAATGAGTGTGGCTGCTACCTGTCTCTGAGGCTGCACTTGCAAGGCAACAGAGAAGCATCCTTCCCCTCACGGGCTGACTACTTTTGTGCCACAACCAAGAGCCTCAGTTCTTGCTACTCTGACTCCCTTAAATACCTGAAATCGTTACTGTTTAGCCCTTAGAGAAAACGTTTGCCAAAGTTTGCTTTTCTAGATGGAAAGTTTATTGTATTGTAGATTCACATGTAGTTTTAGGAAATGACAGAATTTCTGTTCTCCTTAGCCAGTTTTCCTCACTGTGAGTTACCATGTAGCCAACTACCACGGTGGCACCTATAGAGTCCACTGATCTTTATCAATGTTCCAGTATATATGCATGCATGGGAAGGAATACTTTTCTGTTGGCCAGTTTTAAACAAAAATATATTAATTACTTCTGCTCTAACAAGGGTTTTTTTCCCCCTCATCCTTTATACAGCAAATCTGGTAACAAAGTAAAATATGTAAAGATCATGCTAGTCTCAAGTATAGTGAAAGTTAGGGACAGAGATGTAACGAGGGTAAAGCCACTCAGATTTATGAATGCATTGCAAAAAAAAATTACATCTATCTTCTATCTATCTATCTATCTATCTATCTATACACATGCGCGCGCGCGTGTGCACACACACACACATATACATGTGAATACACACATGACTTTTACAGCTGTGAGGAGAAAAAAAATCTGTGAGTTACACAAACCAACTTGAGATGCATGTAAAAGTTCCTTTTGGAATACATATTCTGGAGGCTCTTACCTTCTAACTAGCCAATACTGTAGATGGCAGATATGAAAGGAAGTGGTGTGTGTCTGAGGGAGGGGGCAGTAACAGGCAACAGAAATGTAATCAGTTTGAGGTTTGCTGAGAGGCTATCTGCTTCCATCATTTGAAATTACACCGGAAAAGCAAAATAATATATATTTTGTGGGTTTTCACTTTAAACGTAGAACGCACAGCAGCTCTAAATGGTTCAATGAAATGTCTTAACATTTTAAATAATTCTTTGGATAGGGGCTCTGGAGAAATCATTTGCTTAAAGATGCTTCCTTCATTTCCAAAGCAAGGAGCTAAAGAAAAAAAAAGTTTCGAAGATACAGTTAGCAGAGATGGTAATAAATACATGCATGAAGCAATGCATAGCAAATGATGACAGTCTGTAAGTAAGCCTTTCCTACGAGCATCCCTTCTGGACTGTAGTGAGGAATAAATTAATGAATAAATAAATAATAAATAATAAAGCCATGGTAAATTGCAATTCTGATAGGAGTAGCAGGCTCTGTATTAGGGGGATGAATAATATAAATAGTCAGTTCAAAAGATTGAAAGACAGACCTATAAAGGGCACAAATCCCCACCTTCCCATAACTAAATTGAATTTCGAGACTCATTTTAGTGAGAAATTATGGGGCTCTGGATAAACTGCAAGAAAGCATTTCAAACTACAAGGTATCGTGTCATACTTAGCAGCTAAGTCTTTTCTTTTTCTTAACCAAAATACTTCTCTGCATTTGAAATAAAAAAAAAAACATTTTGAGTTAAATTCCCTTGGAGAAAGATTTATTTTGGTTTTCCACATTTCATTGTGGTTAATCTATTTATTTTCATTCTTGAATAAAGCTGACTTTCTGTCTAAAAAAAATAAGCAGTAATAAACAATAACAAATGTGGAAAGAATTTCTGTGGAAATGCAATCATTTCAATAATGTGTGAGATGCGAATCTCCAACGTCTTTTCTAATAAATAAAGCATTGGAGAATGCAGGGTAACTTGAAGTGAACTATAAATAAGCCTTCTTTTTAATATTAAATTATACAAAATTCATTTGATATAAAGCTTAAGGACTCCCCGCTTCCTAGTGTTTCCTAGTATAGTACCCATCTTCAAATCCTTGAGGAAAAAAATTATAAGTTTTCTCATGTACTGCTCTGAAGTGAGATAATGTTGATATTCTTACAATGTAGAAAAACAGACTAAAACCTAGGTACGTTATATTTTTCAGCATTTCATTTCTCTCTTATTATAGTCCGCTTCTTTTAAACAGCTGTGATGGTAGCACCCAGACTTTCATCAGTGTGCTAGTGACGTTCCCCTGGAAATGTAATTGAGGAATTTGACTTTTCTATTCAAAGCTTGTTTAATGTTTACGTTGAGGAATGGATGAGAAATTGTGAAAACCCGTTTATAGTAATTTAGTTTAAAGATGGCTGGAGAGTTGGCTCAGAGGGTAAAGCATTTGCCATGCAAGTTCTGGGACATTGGATCCTACAGGCCATGTAAAAGCTGGACACAGTAGTGCACACACCTGTAAGAGCTGGATACAGTAGTGCACGCACCTGTAAGAGCCAGATACAGTAGTGCACACACCTGTAAGAGCCAGACACAGTAGTGCACACACCTGTAAGAGCCAGACACAGTAGTGCACACACCTGTAAGAGCTGGACACAGTATTGTATACACCTGTAAATGCTGGATATGGTAGTGTACACACATATAATCTCAGCATCCTTATGGAGAGATGGCGGGTGGATGGAAGGATGCACCGGAGCTCATGGAGCCAGCTGGCTTACTATACACAAGACGATGAGGCCCTTCTTAAATAAGGCAGAAGGCAAGGGTGGATGCTCAAAATTGTCTTCTGATCTATACACACAAACACACACCTGTATTCACACACACTCACACACACACACACACACACACACTCACCTGCATTCACACACACAAAAACTGCATGCACATCATTTACATATATGTACGAAGATAAACAAGAAAAGTACGTTTGATAAATACATATCAGAGATGTCAAAACGCCTTTTAAGTGTTTAACAGGTCTGAGTGTTTTACCTGCATGTCTATGTACCAGGTGTGTGCTTGGTGCCCATGGAGACCAGACAAGGGCTCTGGATCTTCTAGAACAGGAGTGGTGGATGGTTTCCAGACACCACGTGGGTGCTGGGAACTGAGTCTGGATCTTCTGCAAGAGCGGCAAGTGCTCTTAATTGCTAAGCCATCTTTCTAGCCTCCTCTGAATATTTTCCATCAAAGTACCTAGACACAAGTGATTGGCTACATTCCTGCAGGCTATTCCTTAAACAAACCCCACTCATACTTCAAAGATGCTGAAAACTATAAAATGAGTGATGATGTATTTGGAGTCTGGTAGAGTTGGCTTTGAATAGGAAGTGTCATCTTCCTATGGTAGAAAACGTGTATTAACAGCCATCGCCTCTAGCATTTTGAGGAGTGTTAACATTTTTACAGATAACAAATGATCAATAAACAAGGTGATCTGCCTGCTAGTTCATACCTATGGAATCGCAGAAGCCGCGCCCTGAAACAGATGGTCTATGACATCATCATGGCTTCCCTCATCCTTGCACAATACATGTCTGTCAGCTGCTGCCATTGCCCATTTATTTGTCTATTTATTTCTATTTTATTATGGTGTGTGTATATGTGTGCTTGACTATACGGGCAATGCATGAGTGTGGAGCTCATAGAAGTCAGAAGAGGGCATCAGACATCCTGAAACACAGGCAATTGCAAGTCACTCAGTGTGAAGGCTGGGTCCTGAATCCCATCTCCCTAAGAGCAGCAAGTATTCTTAATGACTAAGTCATCTCTCCAGACCCAGGTATCATTCATTAATTGGGTACTTTTTGTTCCCCTCTCCCACCAAATTCCTAAAAATGAGTCAAAACTCCTGCATCTAGTAACTGCTAACTGCACACAAGCTTCTCTATGAAATCAAGGGAATCAGTTCTGCTGTTCTTCAAAGCTACTAAAAGGACTTTCTTAACCTGAGTCTCTTGGCTTATTCTCCCCCTCCCCTCCCCCCTACTTACTCCTAGGTAGAGCTGACTGACGTGTCAGTTTGGTACAATTTAGGAAGAGTCACAAGCCACTACTAATAGGTACACTCATCTGCAAATGAGCATGTTTCCCAACACAAACTATGTCATTGAGGACAGCTCTATCATAGAATCAATCTTAGATATGTCACTTTTGAAGGCACCACTAATTAATTTAGACCTGCGTAGAGGCCACCATGAAGCCACTCTAACAAGAGATGCAACGCACTAAAATACCACACTGCTGTCTTTGGCACTTAGATATGTTCCTCCAGATTGATGGCTATTATGCGTGGCTGAAAAGACCAGTATGACAGACAAGTAACTGGCTTGCAATGGTGTTCTCATTTTAAGCCACGTCTTTGGTTTGGGGCTGTTTATGAAATATACTGCTGCATGCAAATCTGCCACTCACTCCATCCAAAGCCTTTTTTAAAGGCCTCTCATCATCCCTAATTGCTGTGTTCCAGAAAGGCCTTTTTGTTTCAGAGCCATTTATAATTATGTAGCATTGTTTTAAAATTCCCAGTCTTAGGTGTTTGTAACACACACTAGAAAATATATACATTCCTTAAATAGCAACAGTAATGGTGTTTTATAGAATTACTTTTCAATAGGAATTTGAACTGTCTGAAGCATTCTCAAAATGTATTAGTAGGAAAATGTAACCCGTGGAAGTAAAACTTTCATTAGCTGGCATTTAAGAGAAAACTTAAAAGAAAAGAAGATTAAAAAAAAACCCTACAGATTTTTAAATGTAAGTATTTTGGGATATCAACCCTTTTTGTTTCTTTGCATTTCCAAGAAGGACAGAAAGCAATGGCTGTGGGGTGGAGTACTTCTCATAGGGACCACCACTTGACTGGGGCTGATTTTGTAACCTTGCCCTGAAGAATCATTATGCCCTTCCCAAACGACTCTTGCCATTTGGGATTATCAGGTGGAGCATGTCAGTGAGGTCTCATACTGGAGTGTAATTATGGCCCTTGGTAATCCCACCATGTGACTAGCAATGAACATGCGCATCACGACCTATCAACAGCCCAAAGCTTCATTTAGTCTACAGCCAGCCCCATTCATTCAGAGCCACCCCTACAGTGGGTCTGAACCCCAGCTTGGTGAAAATGACAGGATAGAAAAATACTTAGGATTCAATATGTAGCTTTCTCTGTCTTTCTGTATTTCTGAATTCTGGCACTTTCCCTCTCAAGTCTTGTGTAATGTAGTATAAGACATCTCCTACCCATCAATACCACGTGAGAAAAAACACTAGAATAGTCTCTGATTTGTCCTTCTCCATCACCCTTAGCAGGTCAAATATAACCAGTCACCTTGACTGGTCATTTCTGTCCTAAGAAACAGCTCCTTTCTTCTGCCAGCACCTCCTGATCTCTACTTTCACTGTCCTAGAACCAGGACAGTCATGCAATGCCAAACCATGGAAACAACTCATCCCACTGTCCAAAAGACATGCCCACAGGCCAGGGATATAATTTTAGCACTTCTAGTAGCCAAATTAAAATAAAATGTGACGTTTAACAATACATTGGGCGTAACTGTAGGCACCGCCGATGGTTACTATTAACTGTCAATCTAGAATTGCATGCCTGGTAGGGATTCTTTTGACCGCATTAGTTGCTATAGAAAGACCTATGTCAATTATGGGCGGGACCATTCCCTGGGCAGGGACTCTGTACTGTATAGATGAAGAGGGGGGATGGAACATCAGGATGCTCACATCTACACTGTGTCCTGATTGTGAGTGCTGTGCCTTCCCTGCCGTGATGGGCTGTCACGGGGAACTGGGAACCAAAACAAATCCTTTCTCCCTTAAGTTGCTGCTGTCAAGATGTTTCATCACAGCAGCAAGAAAGTATCTAAGGCCTATATTTGTACGTCAGTAAAATTCGATGTATTCATCAAATCTCAGCTCTTCTGAAAAGGATGCCCAAGAAGATGTGGGTCTCTAGGCTCCCTCTGCCTCCCTGACTTCCTTACCAGCAGCCATTGTGTTAATTTCCCCACAAGCACGAAATCATGTTGCCTGTGTCTGCAGCAGCACGGAGATCCCGTCCCCTGCATGTCTCCCCTTACTCAGTCTCCCCATGGTGACTCACTACTGCATTTTCCTCCTGTGTCGTTTTAATGTTTCTTTTGTTTTTAATGTTTCTTTATTCCTGAGAATCTCAAACACACACAACCTTTGCCACTCAAGACCAGGTAGGAACTGACTTCAGCATCCCAGTTCTCTGGTATTTGAACCACTGAATTTTTTTCTTTGTGTTTAGCTCTGGATTTCACGGTACAGGTTCACACGGTATTTTAGATGCAATAACTGGAATACAGTGCCTAGATCTTACATGTTTTATGAGGGGTGTTTCTGCACTGTGAATGTCTGACAGCCATCCAAAACGAGACATTGAACACCCCACCACCCCCTTACTAGACAAGTGTCCTCTCGCAGGTTCTCAGACAGCTCTGTTCCCCTTCCCACACCGGGGACGACTCTCATGTGGTTCTTCAGTATATTCCGTGTTTTGTGGATCTATGTCTACATGCCATGGGAAACATGGGACATGCATCACTTTATACATGAGCTCTTTTGCATGGCGTGCTTTGAGATGCACACAGTCCAGTGACTGGTCTGTCCCTTCTACTGTCCCAGATTCCCTTGCATGAATGCCTTATACCTCTTCTGTTGATAGACACTTGTTTCCCACTCAGGAATAGATAGACGGTGCCTATGAATGTTGCTTAATGTTTTGTATATCTTCTGATAAAGAAAATATATAAATTCTGGATCACAGGGTGAGCATTTAACCGTATAGACAACTGTTGTGCTGTGTGTGTGTGTGTGTGTGTGTGTGTGTGTGTGTGTGTGTGTGTATTAAAAAAAGCATTCTGTTCCTGTTTTGGTGTTTAACTCTCCTCCCCACATATCCTTATGGAATGGAGTAACATAAGTTTCATTTCTTTGCTACATTTATAGGGTGAAAACCTTGCATCACACCAAAGAAGGACACGGCCTTCGTTACACATGGAAATAAATAAGAGCCCATCACTTTTAGCAGATAAATTAAATTTTGAGAGAACTGAAATGCTATGGCATATAGCCCAGGCACACTGTACATCCTGAAACTCCTGGGATGATATTTCAAATAAATTACATCTCCTCTCTGAAGCTGGGTATCATGGTACATGTTTATATAATCCTAACAACTTCAAGGCTGAGGCAGGATGGCAATGGTGAGTTCAATGCTAGCCTGGTAGCTATGCTGTGTGATTGTGGTCCTTGTGTGATTGGGCTCCTGTCTCCCACCTACCTAATTCCTACACCCCCCTCCCCGATATACTATTTGGGAAAACAGCTTTATACCCAGAGCTTGTTAATTTTGCAGACACACTGGCAGGTACCACACAGATGCAATCTTTTTAAATTCTAAGTGACTCTTGGCAGACTGTGTACAAAGGCCCCTGTTTAGCCAAATTTGAAAGCTGATGAGAGAGCTGTGCAGCTCTGCCCATTTAACATGCTGTATTATGGTCTGGAAGAACGGGCCATGAGCATCACGCTGCCGTGATAGCTTGAGACTGGGATCTGCTTGGAAGCAGTCAGTATGTGATAGTAGTATGGGATTGTTTGTTCTCAGTCATTCTTCCAGTCTACATGCTGGGTTAGCTTTGCTGGTTCCCAGGGCTGAAGGCCTGCCAGGTTAAGGGCTTCATTCCATGGTTTCAAAACCACTCATGAATCCAGCAACAATAAGGCAGACCTCAAAGTAAATTAAGCTTTGATTGGGATATACAACTCATGGCAAATGCTCTTCCGGTCATATTACCAAAGCAGGTTTCAAACGGGTGGATGGGGACCTATTTATTTCTCTCTATTTGTCCCGCCCCTCCCCCTATGGGCACCCAATAGGCTACTCACAAAAACATCGCCAATTCAACAACATAAATGGCGAAAGCAAACTCCTAAGGGCTACGGAAAGAAGCCTGGGGTGTCTCAGCAGCAAGTGCTTGGTAGCAGAGGCTATGCTCAGAAGCATAATTAAGTCTGTCTGGCCTTTTACCAAACACTGCAGAAGCTAAACAATCCAATGAGGAATGCTTTCACTAACGATAGTGTATAACAGTAGACGAGTTCCCTTTGATCAGAGTCCTGGAGCTAAGTAGCGGGATCCACAGCACACCTGTGAAATCTGCAGTCATTAAGGGGCCCTTCAAGTTAACTTCCACAGCCGGGGAGGGAGGGCTGAAGCTGAAAAGGGAGATGGAATTCAGGCCTTCATGCTGATGCTTATTTAACAGACGTGGAAACCCCAAGCCTCCCCACCCCCTTCTTCAAGCATCTCAAGAATTTTTTTTTCCTAAAGCAGAGTATTCTAGATGTCCAACCTGCTTCTGTATGTGGGCCCAAACTCGATTTTTTTTCTTGTTCTTTTTATCTAATGGAGAGTCATCTGGGTGTGGGAAAGGGCACTGAAACCACAGGGTCCGTGCTTTGCGTCAGTTTGAAAGCACACTGCATGCTGATAACGGGTATGGATATCAAAGGTGTAAAGCAAATCACAACGATTTCTGGAGACATTTGACTTTAAATATCTGCCTTTAGCATGCTCGAATGCTGAACACGCAACAGAGTTCCAATACCAGATGATCACTAAGAGGACTTGAAATGGCCACTTCAAATATTGTTACAGATACGTGGAGCTAAAATTAATATAACAACTTCATTTGGAACACCCACATCTTCTCAGACACCACAGCCATTTCAGGCAATGAATTCATTGCTTATTTTCTCTGCCTTTCTTTCCTTTGGGGGGAGCTTCTTATCTCGGAGGTTAGGAAAAAATATCGGGGCAGTGAAGATTAATAATCAAAACCAGTGGCAAATGGAAACAAACGATCGTTGCACCAGGAACAACTTTCACGAGTCCCTCTTACTCCCTAAGAGCGGGTGTCTTCTACACTATGCTACAAAGACCATGATGACATATAACCGAGTACATCAGCCAAGCCGGGCTGCCTCATTTTAGTGATGGCCTAGTTATCTTTGAATACTAATGAAAGCTGGAACTTCTCACACACCGCTGAATAGAAACTCAAACCAAATGGGAAACATGTTCAATTCAGGAGAAAAGCAAGACTCCACATACTCAATTACGGTCCTTATATGACGCTGAAATCTGAGCTTCAGAAACAAACATAAAACCAGGGTGGGGGAATAAAACACGCATATTTAAAAATTACCCTGGCATAGAAATATTTGACATTTCTGTGAAGCTAAAAGAAGAGAAAAAACAGATGTTCTATCGTAGACGTTCCTCAGATCACCCACCAGATGGAGGGTACGGGCCCATGACTTCTTTAATAGAATACAGATCAGGAACCAACAGGCTGTAATGTTCACATACGTTAGCAATTCTTTAGCTCACAGAGCAAATATGAACTAAGTATTTACTGCATGCCACAAATGGAACTGGTCTCAGAGATGCCGGAACCAATACAGCCTGGAGGGAACTGGGGGTGTTCGGCACGGACGGGAGAATTAAAATGTAAAGGTATGTGTTGAGAGGCTATCAAAGAGAGATTGGACCGGATTGTTTGGGAGCAACTGGGAGGGATTCAGTGAAGCACTGAGACTGTTGACAATTAAACTGGCTGGAAGTACAGGCCACCTCATCAAGCAGCTAATCCCTAGCCGTGGTCCAGTGAGATGCTGAGACTTGAAAAACCCTGACTGTTTGAGGAAAAATTCCAGAGCCACTCAAGGGGATGAGGTTGAAGTCCTGCCCATTAGAATCAGGAAACTATGAGTCTAAAGTCTCAGCATAATCAATTGGTGCAGAGCAGGCGCAGGGCAGGGGAGGACTTGGTAGTGTGAAAATATGAACTCATGTAGCCTCTGCGTGGAGACGCCTCTGGGAGTGGGGGGGGGGCACAAATCATCTCAAATGAGAAATCAATTTTAAAAACCTACAACCCTGGCAGTGCTTCTCAGCCAACCAGGGTTTAAAGAAACAGTGATCTTTATTAAGTCTTCTTTAAACAGGTTCTTTCCTGGCTTAGCAGATGCCTTTCACACCGAAGGTTCTCATTGCATGTTTGCCTCCCTTCTTTTTTTTTTCCTTCCTTGTCTCAGATCAAAAGATAATTATAATTTGTGCATGTCTTCACTTCTGCCTTTGTTAAGATCCAGATAATAGTAACTACAGTAGTATTGTTAGAGACATCAATTGACACAAAATACATGAAAGTGATTTTTTTCCTTTAAAAGAAGGATTATTTTTAAAATATTGTGGAATGACATCAAGACAGAAGTAAAAAATTCCACCTCCACTTCCCTAAGCCAAGACTGATATAACTGTACGCATGGAGTAGTATTTTGAAATGCTCACAACCAGAAAGGCTGCAGATCTTTATGTTTTAAATGCTTAATACTCAGGTGACCACTGAAGAGGCTGGGAAGGCTTGCAGAGTCCCCTGAGCTAATTTCTCTGTATCTGACCTACAGGCTTTGACCAGGGGTACGGGATAGGAAAAGAATAGCAATGAATCAAGGTGCTGGTGTCTTGAGAAGGATTCCTGCTCCAAGCTGCTCCCACCAGGGAGCATGTAACAGGAAAAGGGGACCCCGGAAACGGCAAGGTTTTACCTTCCCATGTGTGGTAAGGTAGTGAAACGGTTAAAGCAGACTCTAGAGTGTCAAGGCAGATGGCCTAAAAGGGACCTTCATACTAGGTTTTCACATGGCAGATTATAAGTGCTTGATGCCTTTTAATAAAGGCACTTACAGCCATCACCGGGGCTCCACTCTCAGGACTTCATTTGAACACCACCATCTCCCAATGGCTCCCATTCCAAATACTATAGGTGTTGATGGCTTCCATATTTGAGATTTTAGAGGGCATAATTTGGTCTGTAGTACTTAACATATTGTGATAATTTTATAATGCTATACCTCGTGTGGGATTGGGAATCTTGATAATAAACATGGACTATGCCTATCTGAAGGGTTTTAGCCACATGGTGGAATGGGGGGCTCAGAATTAAGAGTTCTCTTAAAAAGCAAATAGACTTAATGTCTTCTATATAGCATGAAGTTGTCTTCACAAAAACATGTTTAGTGAAATGAAACCAATCTTTATCCCGAGTTTGGCAAACTGCCTTTTCATTCTCTCTTTAATACAGCACAGATTATTTTGAAGTCGTGTGCATCTGTAAGTACTCGGTGCATAAGCACTGTTGTTACATACATGTTCAATAGTACTTCTGTGTACTTAAAAATTCATCCTTGAGCTATGGGTGTGGGTTTGTAGTAGACCTGCTTGCCTAGCGCATGCAAAGCCACTGCTTCTGATCCCAGGTATGGTGAAAATAATCATTCTTCTACGATAACTGGAAAACATTTTTATACAAAACGAATCCCCTTCTTCTATCCATGTCGTACTTATATTTTAATTATTTATGTAATTGCCATACGCTATACTGAGAGAATTAACTATACAGACATGGTCTATCCATGTAAGCAAATGTGATACATATCAACAAAATTTTTCACTAAAATACTTATGATTTCATAATCAACATATTAGACAGAAATTGAGACATACAGAACTATAGAAAAATAAAAGTATAAATAAAGGAAAACAAAACCTTTGGTAGTCCATATATAGTTTGACATCTTCCTTCCTTCCTTCCTTCCTTTCCTTCCTTCCTTCCTTCCTTCCTTCCTTCCTTCCTTCCTTCCTTCCTTCCTTCCTTCCTTCCTTCCTTCCCTCCCTCCCTTCTTTCATTCTTTCTTTTTTAAAATTTGCCTATAAAAGTAGAGTCACAATCCCAATAGTTTTAGCTTTGTAAGTTCATTGAATCATCATGCTATAGTTATATTTTTGTGTAGCTGACTATTCGAAAGGTATTTTTCAAACCTTCCATAGCTCCAGAGATGAGTGAGTTTACTTTTAGTTAGCTACTAGCCTGCAATTTTGTTAACTTGAATCAATAAACTTACTGACCATGTTAATAAGGTTGGAGTTGCAAATTAAAATTAAGTTAAAAAGCAATCTTTAAAATAATAAACTGACAGAGTTGCATGAGAAGTCACTGTGAAAAAAAATGTCCATCAACATTATCTTATGCTCTCTCATCTGCTAAATTCTCCCATCTCTTAAACTAGCCCTATACATTTTTCCTATATACACTCTTTTGTCTACTAAACCCTTCCATCTCTAAAATCTCCATGTTTCCTATATAGGACCAGATCTTTACCTACACTTGAGAAAGATGGATGTGGCTTCGTATATAGTACTTTTAAAATATGCTCAAACATCATCTCTCCAATTTTAAATCAAAGCAAAGCTCTGAGAGACTGTCTTCCCACAAGGTGGGTCTATGCCCACGTCTTTTTCTGTTGCAATGCTATTGCTGGCTGGATTTTTCTCCACCCTTTCTTTCTGGGTCAAGAAGGGTCTGCTCATTTAAAGTGTCCTGCTGCCTGTTCCTGTGACACAATTAGGACTACTGCTAGATTCCTCCATGGCAGCCCATGGTATGGTAGGAGAATCATGATGCAGATGTGACAATACCAGTTTTATGCCTGCTGTTCCTGAGATGAAGGCCCTTTGCAGAATGACTGAGCAGGCATGGCCATCCACCAATGGCATTATCCAATAGGTGAGAGCCAAAGGCCCTGATTTGGTTCCCTGGATGTCTCAGAAAATAAGAGCACTGACTGCTCTTCCAGAGGTCATGAGTTCAATTCCCAGCAATCACATGGTAGCTCACAACCATCTGTAATGAGATCCAATCCCCTCTTCTGATGTGTCTGAAGACAACTATAGTGTATCCTTCTACATAAATTAAATAAATAATTCTTTATTTAATAAGCTCCATTTCTCACCCTCTTAGTTGCTTATACCTCACAGCTGAGTCGGGTGGCAAAACTGGGGTGTGTGTTTGCCTGCATAAGCAGGGAAAGTGGAATTCAACTCCAAGGAGTAACCAAAGCTTTAGAATAAGAAATGACTCAAGCCCTGAAGAGCAGAATACAATCTCAATTTAATGTAAATGAAGAAATTTGAGAAAGAATGTGTAGTATGAATTGTTATTCCAGTTTCCATTACAGTTTTTTCAGTTGTTAGCTTCTTCTTGTTTTATAATGAAGGAGGTGTATGTGTGATTCTACGCATATGCCTCACCCTGAACTTCTGTAGACACTTGAGTTCACTTGGACTTTGAATTTAAGGCTGTAAGCACTGACAGAGAGCCACCCTGCCCCGTGTGTGTGTGTGTGTGTGTGTGTGTGTGTACAACTCAACAGAATATGTAGCGATCCTTAACTCTCCATTTTTCAGATGAAAGGTTTCAGTAAAGATGTGTGCTATAAAGTAATTCTGACTGAAATGAAACTTAAAGTGAACCTCCATGAGGTGGGGAAAAAAATTAGGGAATGAAACCACAAGCTTTGAGCATTAAAAAACAAATCAACATTTTAAAAGTTTGTATAAGGTACTTATACAACAAGTTGTACATGTTTTCCTTCCGATTCTGGGTACCCAGGCGCGGTTTCCTGGCTTTGCTAGATCCTGAAGAAGGTGGCTGAGCAGGTTCAGGAGAGGAAGCTTTGAATTCTAAACAGAACAAAGGATTTTTGGGTTTTTTTTTCTTTGATGAATGGTTACAATTTCATTGTAATTATGCAAAAAAAAAAAAAACCCTAGCTTCATGTAAGGACCAAAACCCAAGGAACTCCTTATTTCTATGGAAACAAGGACAATTATTTCTTTAGGGAGTTTGGGGGGAAGCCTTTGCATTATATCATTTCTCACTAACTTAAATAATTCTCTCTAGTGTACCTCATTGTTTCCAGAATTAATAAACACTGTGTGTAAATATGCACCGCCCCGGAAGCTGCTTAAACTGAGGATGTGTGTTCATGTAATCTGACCATGGGGAAGCCATCTTGCTGGACAGTCACAAGGATGACTTCAAAGAAGAAAAGAAAAGAAGCGAAAAGAAGAGAAAAGAAAGGAAAAGAAGAAAAGAAAGAAGAAATCGTGGAAAGGAAAAGAAAAACATCTTGCAGGGGCTGGCGATGGTAACAGCCCCAGCTAGCACCTTGAGAATTACCATGCCAGGCAGCTTCCATTCAATTCCAAGCCTCATTGATTATGCCTTAAATAACCATCAGGGCGGATCCGAGAGGGCATTTTCGTTACTCTTTCACATTAGAATTTTGGATATGATACTTTTCCTCCAGTAAAACCATCAATTTTACCCTCTTTAGAATTATAATGTCTCAAATAAGGAAACATTAGCCTTTACGGCTTCTCTGGAAGAGGCATAAAAGCTGATTTATATCTATCTAATGACAAGTCAGAGGAAGGGGTTTGAGAGCCAGTGCTTAAAAAAAAAAAAAGAAAGAAAAGAAAAAAGAAAGGCACAGAATTGCTGTTTACAGCAGGAGAAATACTTTAATGTGGGTCATTTTGTGCTGTATGCTAATAAGATTAAAATGGTGGTCACTTGTTTTTCATTACAAGGATGAGATTAAAACTAACCATCTTTGCTGAGAAAAGGCCAAGGGGACTGTTTTTGCATTTGCGCCCCCAAGACACTTCCCCTTACTCAATTGATGTACAGTATCTTTTTAAGAAACAACATCTTTCAGCCTTGCCATTTTTATCACCTTCATCTAGAGTGCCTGCTGGCAGATGAGCAGCATGTCAGAAACGGGTGAGGAACACGAAGATATACAAGTGTGAATTTCACGAAGCCTGATGCTCCTACCATGCCATGTATTTTTGGCCACTAAAACACTCTAAGTACTTAGCTTCCACACCGCATGGAGCGCATCTCATCCCCAGTAGCAATTACAGCCCGAGTCCAGCTGTAAAACCCTGAAGGAGATGCTGTGCAGACTCAAAGAACCAGAAGCACAATTCATTAGGGGCGTTTCGCTTGTTTTCTGAAGTGGTTTTGCTACGGGCATGTACTGACAGGCCTGGGTCAGCCCCAGACTCCTCTCCTCTGCACTCCATCGAGGGCAAACTCCCGGAAAAGTAACCCAGAAACTCAAGATTACCTCGGATGCCATTTAAGCCCTTCTGTAATACATGAAAGGGAAAAATCAGATCGGAGCCGAGCGGATGAAAGGCTGACAAGGCACCAGGCAAAGCGCTCTGAGCCTCTCTCCAGTGCTCTCTTCTCATGCTCAGAAGAAGAAACTGAGACAATCAGATGACGCCCGAAGTGACTGAGGAGTGCCGTGCAACAATGGGCAGATCAGGAATGTTACCAGCCTCTCACATAAGGAAGTGTATATGTATGGATGGTGTAGGTCTAGAGGCAAAAGCGTTTGCAACGCAGGTAAACGCCTCTCCGGATCTCAGCCTAGGAAGGGACCACCAGGTCAGTTAGGGATCCCGATTTTCAACCCATGATGCAGTGCAGTGGTTGGAAGTGGGTGGGGAGAGCGGAGGTGGGTGCAGCCACTGGAAGAGAAGTGTGCCTGCACCTGCATGCCCCAGGGTGCTGATTACAATCTGTGGGGTGCAGGGACAGAGGGAGCTCCTGTCATTGAGGGCTCCAGTGGCTTTTCTTTGAGCATCGCTGGATAGAGACAATGTGAAGATTAGGCTGAGCAGGGGCCCAGATCATCAATGAGGAAGGCTATTAACACAGATTAACGAGGTCCCCTTTAGGTTTCTTTGTAAACGATGGCTCATCTGTTACCTTAAATAAGACACTAGTCACTCACTCCATTAAAAAAAATGTTTGGAAATATTAAAAGCTGAAAGCTGGCTCCTTCAACAAATTGTGGAAAAGAAGCAATTGTAGAAAGTCAAATGCGTTATACTTTAGCTTGGGTGTTCAGTTTACAAAAATTAAGTGGTTTGAGCTGGCATATGAACAATAAATAAAATTCCAGTTATAAATGCCTTAATCTTCATGTGGGTTTGATCATATCTCCCTGTGTTTTTTCCAGTCTGGTCTGATATAAGGAATCTCTTCATCTAATATTTTACATGATGCTAGAAATTCAGGTTAAACAAACAAACAAAACACCACAGCGGCTAGGACGAGGCACATGAAGACAGAGGATGTCTGGCAGCCATGTTGGGAAACTCACTCTGAGGACATGTTACATGGATTGTGAAGAAAGCGTGATGCTTAGAATAAATGGATCTGGAGTACTGGTCCAGTGACTTTCACTTTCCCACTAGCCAGGTCTTTCTTTGCCTTGTCCCAGGAACTCAGAGGAGATACAAGAACGCAACATGTATGCCCAGTTGGGTCAGGATGCTTAAAGTGAGAGCCACTTGCCTTGATTTTCCTTTCTCTCTCTTCTCCATAGCACAGGGTGGTTGGGGATCTAACTCAGTTGACAGCATGATAGCCTAGCTCTGGGTAAAATCCCCAGGACCACATAACCAGCCAGGAACAGCAAAACACACCCGTGAACCAGCATGCTGGCGGTAAAAGGAGAAGCAACAGAAATTTAAAGTCATTTCCCACAAAACTCATCTTAGAGGTCACTGTTACTTTAAGGTTAGGTTGAAGTACAATGTTCTGATTTTTCTGAGCTAATCCAATAAAGAAAACTACCATAAGCATGCTTGAAAAAAATATTTGTAAGGGGGGGGCAATTATCTTTAGTAGGTAAAAAAATTTTTACAATTTAAGTTACGATTCTGTAAATATAAAAGGGTTCTTGGTGATTCTTTTAAAATGGAACAATTTTACTTTATAAATAGGCCCGTTTGTGTTTATGAATTCTAAGGACCAAATGATGCCACTAATTACTTTGTTGTATTCAATTTTGGACCAGTTTGCTGAGTTGGGTTTGTAATGCAATAAACTATGCCTGAATGGTCTGTTTACGCCACAGCAAGCTACAAGGGAAACACTCTCTCCTTAAAGGACTTGTCTCTTTGAAATGCACAAAATGGCAAAAAGCCAAGGGCAGCTGGTGCTTAAGCAACCAAGACTGAGCAGTGCCTGCGTGCATTTCACTCTCAGCCAACCGAAGTAAATGTTATTGGAGCCTTTGTGCTGTAAAATGCAACTTTCATGCCCACTGCATCTGACAATGGGATTCCTTGGATGGCAAGGAGGGAGAGAGGCTGCTGTTCCTCGCAGTCAGACTCTTACATTCCTTCAAAAGGGGCAGTGAAGTAGGGGAAGCCCAGCGGCTCTTAAGGCTAAGAGCAAGAAACTCAAGGCCCTGCATCTGGACAGAGAGATGCTAAACAGGGAGGAAAAATAAAGAAGTGTTTCTATTACATTCTGAATAAGCATAGGAAACTGGAAAGTTCAAATTCCTGCTTCTAAATCTCTCTCTCTCTCTCTCTCTCTCTAGCTCTCTCTCTCTCACACACACACACACACACACACACACTTCATAAATTATATAACATATATGTTATAAATATGCAGTAAAATTCTGAATTGGTAACTGAAAATTTCAATACTTACAAAATTATAAACTCACAATTTGCAGTTTGTAGGTCAAGGTATTAAGTGGACCGCTGCACTTCGCAAGGGTCTCAATTCAAGGTCTGTGGGCACATCTAGGTTGGCATCTTCATGCTTTTTCTGTGGAGTACTGGTTTCTCCTGACATGGTATTTGCTCATGGAGTATAACGCATTACTTCTGACTTCTGTCTGCCCTGCCTAGGTAACTAGGCAGCGTTTGTGAAGAACCTGATTCCTCACATGGTCGCACAGCACACAGCGATGCATTATTGGTTACCATGTTACTCCAGGGCTCACCTACCATCAACAGAACTATACTCCTACTTCTTCAGTTTGAAATATATTACAGCCCCAAATTGAGATCGATATTTTCTTTAAATATACCCAAATTAATTTTGGGGCAAGTGGGGGTGGGATTGAGACATGGTTTCTCTGTGTGTCTCTAGCTGTCCTGGAACTTGCTCTGTAGAATTTCAGGCTAGCCTCAAACTCAGAGATCTGCCTGCCTCTGCTTCCTGAGTGCTGGAATTAAAGATATGCACCAGGACCCAGTGCCCAACTAATTATTTTAAAGCATCCACAACTACGACTTTTCCCAGAAGTCTACCAACGCAGTGTTCACTGCAGAAGTGCACTACCTTAAATTAGATGGAACTGGTTCAGCAGTTACCAGAGGGGCAACGGTAAGATGGCATTTCTTGAGTTTTTAAAATTATTATTTTACTCTGTGCATGGGTATTTTGCCTGCAGGTATGTCTACACCGCATGTGTATGTGGTACCCAGGATAGGGCATCAAGTCCCCTGGGACTCTTTACAGATGGTTCTCAGCGGCCGTGTTGGTTCTCGGAATGGAATTGGTCCACTGCAATTGCAGTAAGTTCGCATAACCATTGGACCTCATCCACCCTGCATTTCTGTGCTTTTAACTTTGATGGGTAAATTGTCAGTCGTTGAGACGCAGTTATACTTGTAGTTTATATAATAATAAAAAAGAGCTTCACAGAACACTACAGAATGATCTGGAATCAAAGTTGCCCGGTTAGTCACAAGCTAATTCCATTAAGTGGATTATCATGTTAATTCTGACTTTCTGTTTACCATGCATCTCTCACAGGACCACTGCCATGAGCTAAGGAAGTCAGTATGTTCACTGATCTGAAGACCTGGGAGAGTTCTGCCTTCATTGCTTAGGGCATAAAAAACTAGGGAGACTGCCATAGTTCCACCCCCACCCGTCCTTTCCCTCAACCTTCCAAGGTGCTCACTGGTGTAAGTTTAGACCCAGTGCAAAAACAAAACAAAACAAAAAAGGAATATAAATCACCCAAAAGAGAGGAAGAGTTTAAAAAGAAAAGGAGGGATGTGGAAACTCAAAATTAAGGCTGCAAAGAAGAGAAATTAAACACCGTCCCCGCAAAGCACGAGTAACATAAGGGAGTGCCGGAGTGCGCTTTGTTTCATAATTCTTTTGATTATTTTTTTCCTCTATGGTTTTCCGACTGAATTGCTTTTGAATTGCCACTTAATAATCTGGGGACCCTGGGCAAGTTACTTAACCTTTCCGGGCCATGTAGTCTTCATCTGTAAAACCCAGTTAATGACACCACACCCTCAGGGCTAGAAGAGGAAATGAGATACCATGTTCGTGTCAAAACACACCCACACACACACACTCGCACACGCACACACGAGAGAAACAGAAACACAGAGGCAGAGAGAGAGAGAAGAGAAAGAGGGACAGGCCAAAGTATGCTTGAGGTGCGACATACTGGCTTGCTCATGTCAGGCATGAAATAAATGGTAGTTTCATTCCCCACTATGATGATCCCACTATAACAGGTAAGGGAAGTCCCCTAAGCTAAACACACACACACACACACACACACACACACACACACACACACACACACACACACTTGTATATGTACATTTATGTATCCATTATTCACAACAGCAAGGCTTAGAGTTCTCCCATCCAGTTTTAAAAAGAAACTCAGGAAGAGTGTAGAAGCATTAAGTTTGATCAACATACTGCGTTCAGATGGTTAAAATTCGAGTTAGCTGAGCTGATTTTCTTTTGTTTAAATCACAAACTACTGAGATTTATGAAGTTCCTTTATTTTATGGCTCCTTGTGGATTTTTTTTCCTACTGTGCATTTCAAAGTATTTCAAATGTTAACCCATGTACAGAGATCACGAAGAGTGCACGTGCTCCTCGCTTTAATGGCTTGGCAGAGTCACTGGGCAGCAAACTTTTCAATGCCCAGCTAACTTAAGAGTCTGAGGCAGCTTTGTCTTGGTTCCAGTGTTGCTTTCTGAACTTTCATCTCTCTCATTAGAACAGCAATTCTCAACAAGTGGGCTGTGACCCCTTTGGGGTGTGTGTGTGTGTGTGTGTGTGTGTGTGTGTGTGAGAAGTGACCCTTTCACAGGGTTGGCCTAAGAAGATCAGAAATCACAGGTATTTACATTCCAATTCATAGAAGTAGCAAAATTACAGTTATGAAGTAGCAACAAAAATAGTTTTATGGTTGAGGGTCACCATAATGTGAGGAAACTGTATGAAAGGGTCACAGTGTTACCATGGTTGAGAGTCAACCCTGCCCCTTCAGAGTCTCTCTGATCTCTCATCCTATCACTGTGCTAATGGCGGGCACCATTGATACCATCAGGTTAAGAAATGCTACATCTGAGGCAGGTTAGCCACCTGGGAGACTATCCTTCTATAAGGAATTGCTAAAATTCACCCTCGGAAATTGTGAATGGTAGGAAATCTTTCCTAGAGATGTATGTACTTAATGGCTAGTATAAAGGACACATTCTCTGAATGCTCAAAGGTCCCAGTGAAATGAAATGTCATGGTTCTTATCTCTCTGATTAGTGAGACAGTGAACCGGAGGACAAAGTGGGAAGGTTTGAGGCCCCGGCCCACTACAAGAAGGTGGAACTCAGCAACTCCTTGAGAAATACAAGCTAGAAGGATGATGTAGTCAGATTGGTCCTGGTTCAAGCATACTGTAAAACTTGACTTTAGCAACTCAGTGTTCAGAGGAAAACAGAAGAGTTCATTTCCTCTTGTCAAAAGTTGACACACTTAAAAGGAGCAAATGTGTGTTTCTCTGTAGAAGCGCAACAGCACAAACACATCTTTCACATTGCCATGAAGGGTTGAAAGCATGTAAAAAATAAGTAAGCAAATTAGAGATGAATGCACACACAGGGACACACAGACAGGCACGCACAGACAGACAGACAGACAGACAGACAGACACACACTGAAACACCCCGAGGCACATAAAGAGAGAGAGACACATACACACACATACACACACAAACATACACTGACACACACAGAGGCAAACACATACAGTCACACACACACAGAGAGACACAGTCACAGACACATGATAAGATACAGACACACACACACACACACACACACACACACACACACACAAAACCTATGTGTGCTTAGTTTCCCAAACCAAGAGCATGGCAATTACATGAAAATGAACAACTTCCCACCTACGGAGCCATTCATTCATCATTTTCCAGGTTACTCTTATTGATCAGGTAACACAATTTACACACACATTAGTATCTGAGATTGGGGACAGGAAATAGGATACATAAGGTTTTTATGAGGGGGAAAATTGAGATACCTTCCTAAGAGGATTAAGGAATTACAGTGGTCATTTGGTAAGGGAGGGGACATGAAATTATTCATTTGGCAAGGAGGAAAGACTGAGTTAAGACCCGTTTTGGTTTGAGAAAATTGGGCACCTGAGGTGAATGGGCTTTAAAATTAGAGGCTTTGAAATAAGTGAAACCAGAAGGCAGATGGACTCTAAATGTCCATTTTCTTCGGAGGTTTCGATCCCCACGCAGAGGCTCTCAAGCTGTTGTGGTATGAGCAAGTCTTGTCCAGCCTACCAGCAAGAATGTTTTCTAACTCAAATTAGAGAAGGGATTAACTCTTAGCATACACTTTTCCAACGGTGTGCAGCTGAGAAAAGGAATGGGGATATTTTACAAGTCAACTTCAGTTATTTGAAGGGTTAAAAATTCTTGCTCTTGGGTAAACTGAGTCTCAATTTTCTAATGATTTATTAAGATCATAAAAGCAGCAAAGAGGCTGGAAGCCAACTGGAGAGCCCATGGCTTGCACGCATGAGGCTCTGGGTTCAACTCCCAGGACCGAGAAAAAGGCAAGATTATAAAGGCAATTCGAATATGCTTATCACAAGACTGCCCTCCCTACAGCTGCCTGGTTTTACTGTTTCAGTATCACACGCTGTCCTGCAGTGTCAGCTCCTGTCCTGGAAAGCTCTAAGATCTTTAGAAAAACTACAGAGAATTTTTTTTAACATTCTTCATTTGATCCCTAAATTCAGTGAAAATCCAACTTTGGTGAATGAAGATACTACATATCATTTTTAAGTATAATATGAAATGTCAGGAGCCCATTTGTTAATAGGACCTATATTGAATTAATTCACATGATCTTTAATGTCCAGTTCTTACCTAAATGCCTCGTACCAGACTTTCGCCCACCATTTTCTTGCCCAACCTTGGCCAACTAAGAGCAGATGGCTACCTCCATTACATCTTCAAAACGATTAATATATGTCCCCTTGGCTTGCTTTCCTCCTTGCTAAATAATTCAGTTCTTCTTGGGCTTTTTTTTTTTTTTTCACACGAGTCTCATTTACTAATCCTTTAATTAGCTTGGTGGCTCTCAGAACAGTCTTCAAGTTTCCAAGGAGTACGGCAGAACTGAATTTGATGAAGCTCCGACCAAGGCGGAGTACAATGGTTAAACATCACAGAAGCAGACAGAGATCCTTGGGAATGGGGACTGAGTCTTGTGTGTCCCCGGATTAGCTGATACAGAAGCAGATGTTCTATAAATGATGTATTACTGCTCCCCGCCATTACTGGAAATCTACCTGTCACCAGCAGAAAGCAAATCAGGAGTTATTGTTACCTCCCCCCCTTTTATTATGTTTTTCTTCTACTTAAAAGTTGAGCTTACAAAATGGCACACCCTTGGCCCCATCCTCTGTTCCGCCCTCTTGTTCCCTTCCCTGATTAAACCTTTTCTTTTGAGTCAGGATCTCATCTCGTTTGCTGTTAGTCTTTAAATGCTGGTGAAGGAGCCAAAAAGGCTAACACTGGAGAAATTCTGGCCAACGCCCAAGATGACAAACACTCTTGTCAATCCCAAACGTCACATATCATTTAACTTTAAATACAGCAAGAGGTGCCACCTTGAAAACACCGCTGCCCGCTTACCAAACTTTACTGCTGAATATAACAAACAGAGCCTTGCTCACCGAAGCTGTGTAAACCCGTAATAATATTTTGGCTCACTGTCATTAAGTTGAATTTATGTTCTTAAATTTTACCTTTGCATTATTATTATGCGTTCAACCATTCACATATTTTATAGCACGTATGCCATACTTTAGGACCATTTCTAACCATGACAGCTTAAAAGTCATTTCTTAATAGAAGTCGCTTAACTGAGCATACATTTATGTGTCTATATAATCATCCTGGGCCTCTGGTTTACATTGTTGTAAAGAGAGTTATGAGTGGGAGCCAAATGCTCGGTATAAGTCTAAAAAATCATGTCAGGTTGGCTGAGAGCGCTGTGGAACAGGGACGGCTTTATCATCTTTTCTCCTTCTAACAGAGACAAACTTAAACTGTCTCCCTACTGACTCAGTCCCTGAAGCTCTGCTTGGCCTTTTTAATTCACAGCCTCAGGGACATCTTCCCTTCCTGGTCTTCTGCACCTCAGGACACATCTTCAATCAACAAACACTTCCTCAGAAGTGCTCCATATCAAGACACTACATGAACCGGGAGGTCAAAAGGATAGATAGCTTTTATTTCATCTCCAAATAGTTCACATTAAGGATAGATTTATACCAATAGACGAGCTTACACGCATCCTCAGTGTGAGATATACTGATAACTCTTCTCGAGCGATGGAAATTCAAGGAACCCGAGACACTTGAAGCAGGCTTCAGAGGTTAACAATTAAAGTCAGAGTCAGCTCTCACAGAGCGAAAATCAAGAATGAGTCTGCCAGATGCAGAAATTAACATCCGCAGAGGCTGCTGCCACCTGAGAGAAGAGGCGCAGTTTTGGTAGCACCTGAGATTAAAGTCACAGCTGTATGGGAACAAGAGGGAAAAGGAGCAACTCTAGGGACCCCAAGCCCTAGTGCTCAGCTTTGCGCAACAGAAGAGATGCTACAGCCACACATTCCATTATTTCATGGATCAGTTCCCGGAGCTTCCATCCAAAGGCAGAGTCACTGATAGCTTGTGGAATCAAAGGATGCTGGAATTTTTAAGTGCTGTATTTGAATTTACAGATAATTTGCATGCACTCATCCATACGTATGACCACAGACCCTGTTTTAGAAAGCCCCACTTTCCACTCTGAATCCCACATTGACAGTTAGGACTGACTTTTTAAAAATCTTAAATCCCTACATCATCCTATTGGTCAACTGGGCTACTGTACATGATTTTATTGGTCATCTTTCAGAGTTACTTTGTGCAAAATAGTCACATGTTAATGTTGGAGCCACACAGAATTTTCCTAAAAACCGTAGACTCATTTGCTATGTAAGTATGATTCCAATACTTAACTGTCATGCCAAAGGAGGATTTCCATTTTTATTTCCCCCCGTACACATGAAAATTGCAAACCCTGAATGAAACCACGCTCTCCCATTTCCTCTGCCTAAATGTGCTTCTCTGCAGTCAAAACCAAATTAAAAGGCAGGTTTATAATTAGACAGTCAAGCTTCTTACAGAACCCGTATCCTGTATCTCTTCGTAATACCCAAATGTTTGTGGCCATACTTGACAGATTACAAGTATCCTATGTTTCTTTGAATTATCTGAAAGACTAATTCTTCTCAAGAAGAATGCATGATATTTTTAAAAGGAACTACTTCTGAAGGAATTTCGAGAGTGCAGAAAATACTTCAAAAGTGGGCCTGCTCAGTGCAAACGCTGAGTTCCCAGAAGCGTGACCGGGACAATGGCAGAGCTCCTCTGTGTGTCTCAGATACTGAAGAGCCTAACATTTACCTTCCCATCCTCCCACACACTCATCCAACACACACTCCTAACCCCAAACACGAGCAGCTAAGCACCGAGGAGTCCTGGAATCCCACAAGATGAGCTAGAAAACTCAAACACACGGCTTCCTGTCCACGGGGATTTTTATGCTATCATGGGCTTCATCTTCCAATGGGAACTTCACGCACCTTTGATTGGTTAGGATCTCAAGGGCAACTGCTTTATCTTCCAATGTATTTCCAAAGCACGGATTTGCCTACGGACGGGGTTCAATTCTTTGAAGTATAGTTCTTAGTCAATAAGCAAGATGCTGATGCTGAAATAACACAGAGTTCTGGGGCAATTACTATTTCCTGCAATGTCACTGGATAAACTACAATTATATTTGGTCAAGACTTGGGGAAAATTCAGGGAAGACCACACCCACTGATTATCCAACACCAAATAGTCAATCCTGAGAGAACATACATGTGAGTGACATTATACAGTCTGAGCAGGTTGAGACATATTTAGGACTACACATACACACCAATAATTAGTGAAAATAGACACTATGAATTTGAAAGAGAATGAGGCAGGATATACAGTATGGTTTGGACAGAGGAAACGGAAAGGAGAAATGATGTAATCAATTTTGATCCCAACCAGCAAATTAAATATTCTATCTTTCCTCCCTTCTCCTATTGCTTGCATTATCACAGGGTTTCCGTAGTAAAAGGGGGAGGCTCATATCTGCCATGTATTGTGTCAAGCAAATCTGTTATAAAACACCCTAGGACAACCGTGAATTAGAGACTTGGTAGTGTGGTGGGGGGATGGGTGTGGGTAGCAAGGGGTGACAGGCAATGCAGAATGGAGAAATGGCACCTGGGAAACTTCCAGGAAGTGCAGCTTTTCCTTTCTTTCTAAAACAAAACCCACCCTCCATAGTGAGCAGTAAGTAGTCTAGAGTCCAGGATGCCCTTGGGACTGGCAGGAAAAGCTACACTGAGGTCTGTTGCAGGTTACATGAGGGCTGCCAAGTGTATCTGCTACAAGTGTGCTATTGCTGGGACAGAGCATCTAAATCAGATGTGTAAGTACCACATACAAGGGTCAACAGGCTGCCTGCTATCAAGGCCTGAACAGAAATGTGAAGGCGTGGTCAGCCCTCTTTCTACACCAAGGTTTAGCCATTCATGTTGGAATGAAGAGCCTGTATTCTAAATATGATCACTTCAGGGTCCAAAAGCTTGTATGTCTACCATGAATATGGTATATCTGCAGGCATTTCATATTTTCTTTTATAAACCCAGATTTGGATTGGAGGAATTTTGAATAACCAGTCATGGTTGCCCTTCTTTTCTGACCCAGCCAGATAGAGGGAGATAATCCTTATTTATACTTCCGTAGATGGCGAATGATTGGATTAGAGACAGGAAACTGGTTTCTGCTCAAAGTACTCCAGCCTTCCTAAACATCTGTGATTATAAATATTACCAAGAAAAAATTTAAACGAGAAAATATCAATTTCCAATTTTAAAATATGATTTGTTTTCTTGCACCATGTGAAAAGCAGGATTCAGCCAAACTAAGAAATCTAAAGGCTGTAATTTTCTTTCCCTGGACTGGATGGGACTGGAAAGTGCATCAGTGCACATTACATAGGCGTATCTATCGTGGCAGGGTACTTAGCATTTGGCATCCAAACAGCCTGAATGAAACCAGCACTTAGCAACCACCTCTGGTTGCCATGGAGATCAGATGTGATGGAGGGAACGTATGTGTTCAATAACCAATGGATCGGGTAAAGATGGCACGGAAGGGACAGAACGAAACCTAAACCACCAAGCTTAGGCTATCAGAAGGGAGGGTGTACCAGCTCATTCTCTGATTTGGAAGGAATTTTAGTTATCAATATTCAATAGCTATGAGCTGATATGCATGGCAGTATAAAAACAATTACCAAAGTATCAAACAAATAAACAAACAAACAAAAAGATACAATGAGAAAAGGTAACGGCCGTGTAGATTAGGAAAAAGAGCTAAGAACTGCGCTCTGCTTTCTACTAAGATGCTCCGGAGGAGCCGTAATTGCCTATGTGCAGTGCGTTCTGGATTGAGGGAAGTATTTGCTTTGCAAACACACTGACTTTTACTGTTCTGCTTTGTCACAATCCCTCCACCCGGAAAGCAAACCCGCAGATGGAAGGAACTGCTCAACACCTCAACACCAACCCTGTCTGGCCACGAGGACTCGGCAGGGAGGTGCGGGAAGAAATGGGGAGAGATTTATTCTGTAACAATAGGCAAGTTCGAGATTTGGAAACCTGACGCAGTAATAGCAACTCCATGGTTGTCCCAAGGAGCAGATTCTACCCCCACCTACAATTAACTAAATGAGTAAGAGATGTTTAATGCTATACATTCAGATACGTGTGCGCATATATGCACAGACTCTGACATGGACATCTTTCATAGTTATCTATGTTAGCAGGCAACCATGGAGGTTCTGTTTATTGCCCATAAGTTACCCACTTACCCTCAGGATAGTCTCTGGATAGAGTAACTCCTCAGTAGTCTTTCATCCTTCTCCGCATTTGTACATGACTGCTGTTCCTTGAACAGTGTGGATTTTTCAGAGAATAAACAATTGTGTTAAAACAGTGGAGTACTGGGTGTTCGGTGCTCAGTGACAAACAAGAGAGGGAGCCACTCTTGTCTATCTGCCCTCAGTGTTCCAAGAAAGAACAAGTAATAAAAACCAAACAAATTGCTTTGGTATGAGCCAAAGAGGGCAAAGGGAGATAGCATGGAGGGAGGAGAGCAGGGGGACACCCCCTTTTTAGAGTAAAAAGATCCTTTTGTTTATTTGATGTCTGTATTAATATTTAACATTCATATTTAAAATTAATGTGAAGCTGAGCTATAAGGAGAGAGGAAGAGCCTGCTATACAAGCAAGATGGTCAGAGCCTTGCAGGAAGTGTGAATGGACTCTCAGACATCTTTGAGGAGAGAGACCTTGGTCATTTTTAAATTCAAACAAGGCCAGAGGGTAAAAGTGAAGACAGAATAACATAATTCAGGCCTGGAAAGAGAGGCAAAGGCCATGCTGTGTAGAGTCTTGAGAGGATCTAAACAGGGAACCAGCAAGAACTGAGTCTTGATCGCCAAACACCCTGAAGCAGCGCTTCTCAACCTTCCTAATGCTGTGACCCTTGAATACAGTTCCTCACATGAACCATAAAATTATCTCTCACTGCTACTTCAGAACGGTAATTTTGCTGCTGTTATGAATCGTGAGCTAAATATCTAATATGCAGGATACTGGATACTCAATCCCCAAAGGAGTGTGACTCACAGGTTGGGAAACGCTACCCTAAAATGGTGGGGAGTCATGCCTAGAAGGAGATACGGGAAAGAGACCACAGTGAGAGGCTTGGAACACGGATACGGCAGGAGAGCTGAAGCTAAGATCATCAAGATGAGATGTATTATAAAGGCGTGGATGCTGACAAATCCTCTATCCAAAACTGTGTATTACTTGTTAACGATGCCTGTGTGGTGCTGGGCAAGAAACCCTGTGCATGTTCTACGAGCACGCTGTTAGTGAGTGAGCTATAGCCTTGTCCTCTATCAGTGAATTCTTCCAAAGCAAAAGAAATATTCCCACCAATCCCACAGGGTCACCAAATAAATATTTCGTCCTTGTAGTTGTTGTTGCTGCTGCTGGTTGCTGCATTAACTCTGTCTCAATTTTATTTTAGCCATATGACAGAGTCCTATCACTGCAATTGTGAAACTGGGGAGCATCTTACCAGTCATCCTTTCTAAAAACTGTGACTCTTATGGAAAGCAACAACTCCCCGCTATTGCTTAGTCCCTCAGAGACTGCTCACAAGAGTAAATCTTTGAGGAAGACTCAGTTAAGAGTGACCGACCGTACATGGGCGTTTTCCAAATCTGTTAGGGACGCTCATGTCCTGGCTGAGAACACTAGCTCAGAAAACAGATACAGAACCCTGTTTAGAGAGGCACTCAAATGAACCTAGCTAGGGACCAATTAAAGTGAAAGACACTGTCCTTAGTGGGTAAGGTGGGGTAAGTGTGCGCCATCAAATCCCCGACTTTCACAAGCTCACACTCTAAGGAGCTCTCCTGAAAGGCCAGCTTCTCCTTTACGTTAACCTTTGCATTTTGTATAATGAGGAGGAACAGAGAGGATGAGCGATGTAGCTTTTCCCTGCTAATGAAGGCAAAAGGGAAGCTGGGTAAGGACAGGAGGTCAGAGAGTTGTGAAGTCAGAGAGATTGCCTGTTCAAACACCCACAATGCGGTCCTGGATGAGTTTGCAAACCTGTGGGCAGGAAACTTGAAAGGCAGTAGAGATGGAAAGGTGAACCCAAACAGTACGAGGGATGACAGGTTATCACTCTCGTTCTGGCATGATCAATTTATGGCTAATATGCACACAACTTTCCCAATGCAGCTTATGTGATTGGTTTATAAACATATTCATTAAGCTGTAAATCCAAATCTGATAGTCTTCAATTGACCTTGAGAAAACTTCAGAGAACATACAGAGTAAAGCTGGCAGGGCGTTACCTTTTGTTTAGTTTAAAGCAGCCTTCCTGTTAGGGGAAAAAACTATTACATAACACTTTGGATCTTAAATACAAAGATAAAAGACCACCTATTTTTCCCATCTAATCTAGAAAGACTAAATCGAGAACCTGATTCAATATTTCCAAGAATAAAATAGGAGAAGAGAAACACTTTTACCCCACTGTCCATATTATGTCTGTATCTAAAGCGCCCAAAATACAGTGGTTGGTGAAAAGTACACATATTTAACAGTAGGATTAACCTTACTATATATGAAGTGCCATTAGGAAGACATGTATACATAATACTATATATGTTTTGCAGATAACAACTTTTTAGGGGTTTTGTGTGTGAATGAGGAATAAAGCTGAAATCAATACTGTCTTTTGGTCTTAACGAGAGGAACTAGAGGCATTTCTGGGCCTCAGTATCCTGCCTACAGTTAGGAGGTAGAAAAATAACAATAGAGAGCACTGTGCACTTCCCAACTCCCGACTGTGTTATCCATTTACTCCAAGCATCAATACACACTAACTACAGGAAAACAAAACACACACACACACACACACACACACACACACAGCCCCCAAACCAAAGCACAGACCCTATGGGATACAGCAAAATAATTCTATAATCCCCAATAGAAAAGATTTCCTCTCTTCGCCCCTCTTTGGAGATTTTTTCAAATAAATAATGCTATATTAGTTAACACTTGGTGTTGCTAATTAGTCCTTCTGTTGGGCTATACATTGAGATATTTTAAATCCATCCCACCATTCATTCCTCCATCCATCTATCCAGCCACTCATCCATCCACCCACCCATCCATCCATCCTTCCACCCATCATCTACCCACCCACTCAGCTACTGACTTATCTATCCATCATCCATCCATCCACCAACCCAATCATTCATCTATCCACCCATCCTACCCATCACCCATCTAACCACTCACTTACCCACCCATTCATCATCCATCCATCCATCCACCTACCTATCTATCTATTCACCCATTCATCCACCCACCCACCCATCCATCCATCCTTCCACCCACTCATCTACTCACCCATCCATCTACCTCTCATCCATCTCTCCATCCCCCCATCCATCATCTACCTACCCACTCATCTACCCACCCATCATCCATCCATCCCTCCATCTACCCATCCATCCACCCATAATTCCACCCATCCATCCTCTCTCTTTCATTTTCTCCATACCACTTTGTTCATTCCTTCTGTTAAGAATACAACAGATCAAACACGAGCTCTATTCTCCTAAGATGACTTTGCTGCATTGGAGATGTTTGGTATTATCTAAAGTTGGGAAGCTTGGGATCAAACTCTGAAAGAAATTCCTCCTGGCTGCTTAAAAGCAGATACGCTACACATACCTCAAGGCCCTGTTCTACAGAGCTGCTGATATTAGGTTAACTTCATCAACAGTCCATACTTAGTACCTTCATTTACAATGACATATATATATATAATTTACTAAAATTAAAAGTACAGAAGACAAAATTTGAAGTCTCTTTATTTGCACCCCTGAGTTTGTAAGGAAGCAAATGCAGAATAGTAATATCAGGCCAACCCCGAAGAAGCAAGAACATGACCTTATGTTTCATTATTGAAGGGTACACAGAATCCCTGGAGTAAAGTGAAGCCTTGGGGCAGCCCTTAGAAAGAAAAAATAAGAAGAAACCATCCCAGAAAAGGTAAGAGACTGCACTCTCAAAATACTAGAAAAAAATCTAAACCCCAAAGAGAGTAATATTAAGAAATTTGCTTGCTTGACCTTGCCCTAGAAGTAGGAAGAAAAAACTGATCCTTTGAGAATTTATAACCCTAGTGTTGGCCTCAAACAGCTTTGCCCACAGGGTTGGCATTACCTATGAATGAGATTTTCACCCTGAGGAATTAAGCGTCCCACAGAAGATGTGCCCTCCGCATCGGGCAGAAACAGGGAAAACCTCTGTTGACAAACTCTAGGCTCCTAAGAAATTCCACAGGTCACGTTGCAATGAATGCGACATTAAAAGATGAACAAGAAGATACTTGCAAGCAGGGTGGCACCTGCAGGCACTCATTTTGTTTTACAAGGGCAGACAGCTTTGTTATAAAGTTCGAGGCCAGCCTGGTCTACAAAGTGAGTTCCAGGACAGCCAGGGCTACACAGAGAAACTCTGTCTCAAAAAACAAAACAAAACAAAACAAAACAAAAAAGTTCTTAACTCTTGTCAACCTCAAACTCTCGAAGTGTGTTTCTAACAAATGAGAGGTACTCTCTGTGATATGGATACAATGTTTATTAATGATGGCTTATCAAATATCACTAAGCCCCAGATTCTATGCCAGCTAGTGGACTTTAACAACTGCAATCTGTTTCTTGATGTTCTCCATATCACACAGTGCGTTTCCAGGGAGGGAAGTGCTCTCTGGCCAGAGAATGCAGATTTATTTCACAGCTTGGAAGGTGACATGGGCTGGGTCACTGGAACATTCCTGGACACTGGGATGGGCTCTATTAAAAAAAAAATCACAGCTCATCTGGCCTTTCTTTCCTTGACAAGCATCATGACTGACAATGTCTGGACAATTCTATAGAATGTAAACATTTACTGCTCTGTACTGCTTCGTGGTTTTGTGTTTTGAAGCTCCTGGTGCACAAAATGACTGACAGCTCTTGGTGGTGAGACTGCGAGCAACGCATATGCACAGGATTTAAAACTAAATTATTTTCTATAGTCCTTTTATACAAAGTCTAAAATTTTTATTCTACCAGACAATAGCACCACATCTTTTTGGTCTCAATGGCGTCCTCCAGCATTCTCTACCAAGGGTCATAGTTTTCTAGACCTATTCTCTTGCATCATAGCAACACATGGCAACTTTTGTTTAATCTTGGACCACATTAGATATTACTTAGTTACAAGATTCTTGTGTCTGTTACAGACACAACAGAGACTGACATTTTTATCTTGGAAGTCAGACTTCCTGCAACAGAATTCTCGGTGCCATTCATTAACTGTTTAACTGTAAGTAAGTTGTTTAAAATCGTTTCATTTTTGGCACCCGTAAGATGGGATTAGTGGCAGAATTCACCAATACAACGAAACTAATGAATTCACATGAGTATTTAAAAGTGGGTCAAGCACATAGTGCCCAGGGTTACGGCAATGCAGATGCAAAGGCTTCTATTCTCATGGCTGTTTATCCTTCAGAAAGCTTCAGTTGGCCACCCAATTGTTCCACACAGATATCCCAGACACATCCCCATCTGCATGGTCAAAACAAAATTTTTGATTTTAGCTCAGACCCACTATCTCGCACAACATTTATTTTTGAATATTTCAACAAATAATCCTGACATATTATCAAAACTTAGATTGAAGCCTATCACACAGAAGATGCCCAGCAAATATTTCTTTAATAAATGGATTTCGTTATGGATCAAATATACGGGAAGAAAATGTAATGAGTGAAAATTTAAAATCATTTAACTGATCTTAACTTAAATGGATTACAAACTTGGTCATCAATATCCAGCATCGTCCCTATGTTCTGGCTACATGGATTCTCTTTGCCACTACCACGTGACTCCTCTTTCCCATTCACAGGACGTCTGAAAACGTTACCTTTCTCAGCATCTTCATTTGGCTTGCCACTCACTCCTCAACCCATTATATGTTTAGCCTCAGTTCCCATCCCTCTAGACTACGTAAGTATTCCAGATCATAAACAGCCTGTGTGGAAACAAAGCAAGCACTTCAAGTTTTCCCCACACTTAATATCCTGATTGTTTTCTATGTTGCGGATTCTTCCTGGTTTGCTACAAGTTTTTAATATCAGCAATCTCTCCTTGACTCCCTGGCTCTTGTCCTTTTACTGAGCTAATGAGATATACAAATTTCCAGAGCACTCCTCCATTATGCAGTTCTCTCAAGCAATGTCGTCACTACAGCTTCAATTATCATCTACATAATAACCACTTTAAAGTTTCTATCTATAGCCCTGGCAGTCCCCTTGGCTGATGTATCCACTCACGAATTACCAAAGTCCCTTAAATTCAACATTTTTAAAAATATAATGCGTGAGTCAGGCGTGGAGCCCATCTTTAGTCCCAGAACTTGAGAGGCGGGGGGCCACTTTGACCTCTGTGAGGTCATGGCCAGCTTGATCTACATAATGAGTTCCAGGACAGCCAAGGCTATGTAACAGACTTTGTCTTAGAAACCATCGACAGACAGACAGACACACACACACACACACACACACACAAAGAGAGAGAGAGAGATTGAGAGAGAGAAAAAGATTGAGAGAGAGAGAGAGAGAGAGAGAGAGAGAGAGAGAGAGAGAGAGAGAGAGAGAAATATGCATGCATAATGCATGATCTCCCTGCGATGCTTAAGCTTTTTGCTCTCTGTACACTTATTCCGGAATTTGCTTGCTATCTCCCTTTCTGAGTAACTTCTAACTGTAGGCATCATCACAGACACCTTCCTTCCCAACACTCTCACACTCAGTGTCTCAATAGACAGATACCAATGGATTTGTGTACAAATGTCTTCTAACACACCAACTACTTCTCCTCAACTCCACACTTAACGTTCTTCAAATCTCCCATTTGCTGTGTAGTATCATCAAAGCAATAATGTAAAATATTACTCTAGCTGCATCTTTCTTCAGCCTCACATTCTCCAGTTCTTCAATATAGCTTCTCTTTGGGTAATGCGTCATTGTTATCTGATACAATGCTCCATATACAATGCTTTCCACGTTCCTCTGACACATCATCTTCCCTTGCTCCTTGTGCATACATATGCACTTTGCTGTCTCTCACCTGTCCTTTCCCTTTTTCTCCCCTTCCTCAATTCTTTTCCTGCCTCATTGCTCAAATCTCCATTAACATTCTTGTGTAAACTGTCTCAATAGTGAATACACATTTGTCTGGGTGACTACTGCATCAATGTGTCATGCATGACCTTATATGATCATTCTAAGGCATGGGCCCTGACATGGATTTTGGACGCTTTGTATTTCTCAGCACTTAACAAACTGCCCTGTGCCCTGGGCATCCCATAGATGATTGTTAGTGACATTGCTTCATCAAGGTCTTCTTGAGTCCACCTTTAGCAGACTAGGTCTATTTCTTCCCCCTAATCTCCTGCTCTCATTCGCTGACTAAGGGACAGACACAAGCTCATGAGATGTGAAGTAAAACAAACACTACACAAGAGTTTGTTCTAGGCCAATTAATTTCTATATTTAAGCATCTAAATGTCAGGACCACTAGCTTTTTTACTCCAGAAAGAACCGACAAAAGCAAACAGGAAGTGCTTAAAGAGTCTTGCTTAAGAAAATACAGATCCTGGAGAGAAGACAAAACGTGCGCTTGCGCAGCATCGTCAGGAAGCAGCAAGAGGGCGGACTCAGGGCTCCCTTAAGCAAATAGGCACTTCAGTTTGCACTCGAGACAGCCTGAAAACATACGTCTGTGGGGTCGGAACTTTGGACATCGCAACTCCCAGGGTAACAATAGAGGAAGAAAGTCCGAGGAGTAGGGAGCATGAATCTCCCAGCAAAGAGTTTCATCGATAAGGGAAAGGTGATGGGGAAGACGTGGTGCTGATAACAAGACCCAAGCTGCCTCCTAAGAGGAATGAAAAGCCAATAAGCCAGCGCTTTATCTATGGAATGATCTAAAAGCATGGCACTTCAAAAAGAACCGCCTTCTTCATAGTTTAAGAATGTCCTTCCTATGTCAGAGATAAACCGTGGCCATTTCACCTTTGGCAATGTCACGTTACCCTGACCTTGGTAGGTTTTTGTCCTTGTCATAAGAACAGATGGAAAGTAGGGAGGATACAATAGAAGGCTATGCTCCACTCAGTGTCACTAAAGAAGAACTGGGATCTAATTTGTGTTCTAAGTGGTTAAGAAATCCAGGACCCTATCTGCATCTTGTTCCACTACAAAACAGAGACCTCACACTGATGTGCCTACAGATGTCCAATACAAAATTAACATCAACTAACCTCAGTTATATATAGTGCAGCACAGGTGGAAAATGTCCACCATAGATTATGAAGGTGCACTATCACAGAGAACTTTGGAATCAAGGCAGAAATCCCCAGATAGTGCACTGCAACACAGGAGTGGACGAGGTTCTGAACCAAGAATGTTAATAAATGCTTAACGGACAGTGAGGATCTGCGGTAGGAGGAATGGACCACCACGAATCAGAAGGATAAAGTAAGCGGTGGAAACAACTGCCATACAAGAGCTCAAAACACATCTCTAGAAGGTTGGACGAGGTAAGAGAGACCTTACAGAGAAGAGCGAGCCACCAGGGGTATCTAACAGGTTAGGATTTACACGCGGGATTGTAAATTACACTTTATGACACGCTGACTAGAAGAGCGAGTATTTTGAAAACTGACTAAAGAAACCAGTACTGATTTGTGCACTTTGATAGATGTTAAGAGTTCCCAGGATTTGAGATGAGTCAGGAAAATTCCTAGAAACCAGACAAGATAATTCTTCTAAAGAAATAGTATCTATGTATCAGTTTTCTAAGACTACACTGTGATGTCAAAACCCTTACTTCTTCCTCACTGAAACATACCATATACTATGTTTCCTCCCTGCTTCTCTCCCCCTCTTCCCCCGCCTCCCTGAAAAGCTATGTAGCTCAGGCTGGCTTGAAACTCCCTACATAGCTCAGGTTGGTCTCAAACTCCTGATTCTCCTCTGTCCACCTCCCAACTGCTGAGATTACAGGCATGTCATAACACATCAGGTTATATGTAACTCTATCTTTCACCCATCTGGACATTCTTCTAAGCACCAAGCAAACGTGACTGTCAGACTTTTAGTGAATGATTACAGCATTCACAGTAAGCAAACAAGTAGGGGGGAAACGGATGTCTTGGTGTACAGTGGAAAAGCATTTAAGGAGCTGCCTTTGACAATGAAGGCATCTCAATGCTCTGAGCTGAACCTATGCTTTCTGATAATGGGAGACATAGGGATAAGAAGTAGCAATTACAGGGACATTTTCATCATGAGCTGATAGAGATGGGCTCCCTGCTAAGGAAAGAATCCTAAAGTAACCAGAACTGTTTACACACAGCGAGAGTTCCTCAACGCCATCAAAGCAGGAACACACAGAAGCTTGGCCCAATATGAGCAGAAATCACCTCTGTTTTCTTCCCTTCCCCCTAAGTCACTGCTTCTTCTTGGTGGGTATAGGAAGGAGGGGAAAAAACAAACAAACAAACAAACAAACAACCCATGTGTGTACTTTTCTTGGCAGCCAGGGCTTGATCTTCTGACCCTCTTAGGAGCTGTCACCAGCCACTGAAAAACCTTACAAGATTTCTAACTGGAATTTCATTGAGGCTTAAAAAGCATGGCATGCATATTGGCAGTCACTTTGCTTGGATGCCCGGTAGAGGCATTAGTTGTGACATTCCTATTCAATGGTCTTGAAGCCTGACTGTGAGAACAAGGCCACACTGATGGAGGAGAGACTTGAGAAGCTATTTGGATGTTAATTTTATAAGAATGCCCTACAAGCACAAAATGCTTTTTCCAGGGACAGTGGCAGTTGACTCTGGTTGCCACAGCATAATTACAACTTGCAGACTTGTCTGCCCAGCGGAAAGGTTTGCTATGTGCAGAAAACAGGAACACTACTAGTAATAGCAGTTACAGTCACAGAAAAGCAACACTGTTGCCCTGTGCCATTCTAAGGCAAAGTTAAAACACGCCAAGGCAAGATGGGGGCTCAATGTCTATGACCCCAGGACTGGAGGCTGAGGCAGGAGGATGGTGAGTTTGAGGCTAGCCTGGATTACAGAATGGAACCTGATCTTCACATCATGCATCCTCAAGAAAAAAAGGAAAAAGAAACGTATTGGCTTGAGGCATTAGCTGCTATTAGAAATTTGTAAACATCATTCAGACGTCTTCATCGTGAGGGCGATACATTATTGAGGAAAAACTGATGGTGACATATAAATGAATAGGGGCATGGCTACTATTTTAAGTGTTTCATATACACTTATAGATCTTTATCAACTTAATTTTCCCCTTGGTCCTGAGAGATAATTATAACTTCTATTGTAGCATATAACAATGTAGATGCTTAAGTGCTTATGAAACAAATACGATTACTATAAAAATGCCATTTAAATAATGAAATATTAACCACCAAATATATTTGCTCTATGCATCTGAAAAAAAATTTCTTAAAATAAAATAGCAAAAAAGAAATAACAGTAATTTGCTAACACTTGAAATAAGACCTTTCTTTTGAATCCTGGGTTTAAGAGGTGTGTTACCCATGTTAGGGTGGCAAGAAGATGCCAACAGTTCCTTTGTACACAGAAAAGTTAATTTAAGACAGATATCAAAACCCTCCCAAAATAAGTCTATAGGGGACCAGTGTGTAAATAAAGCAAGAAGAATTTATTTTCCATTGGAAAAGTTTTGACACATTTTTATTTGAAGCTCTATAGGCTTTTCAAGGCAGGACTAGAAAAAATTTAAGGTATATTTATAGCTTCGTTATTAGCTGGTGATTTCTGATTATACCCTGCCCTCACATACACACATATACACAGGAGAAGAATTTCTGCACAGAGCCAATTGAGGAGAAGGCAGGAAGACACCATATCAGAGCAACCCCAAATCTATTAATAAATCAAACAGTTTGCTATAAAAAAACAAAATAAAAACAAAAACAGTCTACCAAATTCTGTCTAGCTTGGACAAGTGAATAATTATGAGTACGAATGGCTACAAAGTGCACAAGGAAGATGGATTCCTTAACCAATGGCTACAAAGTGCACAAGGAAGATGGATTCCTTTGTGATCTGGTCCATGTCTAAGGCTGGACCCAGCATCTTTATATAAATGTTTCCTCTGATGGCACCTACCCTCTGTGGTCATACAAAACCTGATGGTACTATGGTACCTATAGTAACCATGAAATTTGCCGACAAACTAGAAAACCAGTCCTGAGCAGTCAGCACGCATGCTTAGTCTGTCTTCAAGATGTCTACATCCCTCAGGCCTCGTCCAGAGTTCCTGGTTTCTCTGGGCATTTACAGTCTTCTCCCCACCTTCCGCTTAGATAGGACTCATTTTCAGTCCTCTTCTTTTGCAAGAAAATGAGGTCTGAATTGGATTTACGAGTTTATCGAGTGCGCTTGAGCAAATTGTTCAATCTCTTGGTTGAGAGAAAAGATGAGGTGTCCAGAGCTAATGATGTTATGTTTGTAGTTGTTGCTGTTATGCGCAAAGCAGAAAGAAAAGGCTGGTAAAAAAGTAGCCGTTAGCATCTATAAAATGGGGAAAACAATCGTTTTCCATTCTCCCATAGGTTTGGGGGAAGACTACAGAAAGTAAAAACTCCAGCAGCCAAGTGCCTCCTGTCTTCACTATGATTACAACTTGCTTTTCTTTAAATAAGGTTTAAAAACCTCTGCAAAATATAAACCACACAGGCTGGCGAGATGGCTCAGCAGGTAAGAGCACTGACTGCTCTTCTGAAGGTCCTGAGTTCAAATCTCAGTAACCACGTGGTGGCTCACAGCCACCCGTAATGAGATCTGATGTCCTCTTCTGGCACCACTAAAGACAGCTACAGTGTATTTATGTGTAATAATAAATCTTTTAAAAAAGAAAAATCTAAACCATGCATATCTCCCCTTACCCACCTATGCTTTCTGCTTTTCATAACACACCAACAATGAGCCTTTCCTCGGCCTTAAGCCTTCATACTAAGCTCTCTCTTAGAAATGTCCAGTTTCCTGCGGTGACTTTTACTTTGTTCTGGAAGAATCAGTTCAACTTCATCTCCCGGAGGCAAATTTCTCAGACTCCTTCTGAACTGGGTTAGCATCTCCATTTCGGAGCGCTCTAACTGGGCTGCGTATACCAACCCCCCTCCCCATCATCTCCCTTTTATAAATGTAATGGTATTACCCTATAGCACTCTCATTAATCATCTCCCTAACCAGACTTCAAGGGTTTTGATAGGTTTTTATTCATTGCTTTATTTTTAGAATACGCAGCTCACAACTCTCTTTGGCAAGCATCTTTTGAGTAAGTGAAGCAGGGCGGTAGTCCATCACTGGTTTTATATCACTCAAAACACTTAACGCTCTTCATAGTGCAGTGGTGACTCAGTCAAACATTTAGTTAAGTCTTTATCGGACTGTACTGAGAGTTGGGGCGGGGGCGTTGCATGTAGCAAAATTAGCACTGTTGGAATGTTTCAGTTTGAATAGGGAATGTCCCCAGTAAGCTCATGTCAACAATTGTTTGGTCACGCGATGGAAAAGCTATCTTGGGGGACGAGAAACTTGAGAAGTGGGCTCTATCTAGAGGAAGTAGGTCACTGGGGTGTGTCATGCCCCAGGTTCCGTCTCTCACTGTGTTCTCCTCCCCCTGTCTACCATGTGGTGAACAGCCATCCCACCACGTATTCTTAGTCCCATGATGCTCTCTGCTCAGGTGCACGAGTTCAAACTATGGGCCAAACTCTCCGAAACTGTGCGCAAACTCAGTCTTCCTGTAAGCTATTCTCCCCGGTATCTGGTCAAAGTGACCCGAAGGTAACTACTTAAGGCATCAGTCAAGGGTTTTTCCCAAGAGTGTGGTAGTGAATATTCTCAGGTTACAGCATGTTAGAGACCTAATTTTAAAAACGGACGGCAAGCTTGTATTCCTAAGAAAGTAGGGGGCAGTACAAAGGGAAAAGTTGGATTTGAGTTCTCAATAAAAGCAATCTACTGGAAGACTGACACTGTGAATGTGTTAGGAAAATACAGAATTCTTTGCGCCAACAACAACCGACCTGCTACAGTTAGCAGAAGATATAATTCTGTCTAATCCACAAGCACTTAGAGGGGCATGGTAACAAGGCCTGCTGGTACTCAAATAATAATCCAGAGTCCCTTGTACAAAGTGCATCCGTCCTCAGCATCAGAAACAACTTCCACGCTATTAGTAAATACCAATCCCTTAAATCCCTCCATGAAGCTGTGGCTGGACTCAGCCTACCTTTCACCAAGCTCAAAGAGCCTGCAAAAATAAATAACCGCATTCAATATTTCATTTTTAAAGAAAACGGCAATTTAAAAGGGGGAAAACATTTAGTCTAATGAGACTGATCTGCCGGTAAGAAGGTGGTAAATGGCTCAGCCTCTTGGTGTATTATTAACTCTTTCTGGCCACTTGGGGAACATTCTGAGTACTGTACTAAAAGAGGTAATTTACTAAATGGTACCCTAATGGCCAGAAAGAGTTAATGTGGTAATCAAAAATGAGCAATTTACTGCTCATCAACTAATCGAGCTCAGTAAATTCTTTTTTTTTTTTTATTAAAATGCCTCTGATACTGTTCAAGTGGAATTTTAATTGAAAAACTGAAAGCCATTTAGCTGAGAATGCGGTAGGGTGGATATTACAACCGATTAATCCAAGAAAAGTAACGGTGGGTCTAACCAAAGAAATACAGGCTACAACTCTTGAGTCTGCGCCTACCAGCATCGAGGCCAACGGCACTAGCGTTGTTGAATGCCTTTTATACGGCAGCCACTACACCAATACGGCAGCCACTCCACCAGAAGATGTGCATGTGGAGTCCAATGTTTCAAAGGACGCTTTTGTGATCAGAAGTGGAGCTATAGAAAGGTGGTGGTGTAGGTACGCTGGGACTAGAAGCCAAGCTATCAGATTCTGCGGGCCATGACGGTTGACTTTAGACTGCACTGCCTCTCATTACAGACAGGGGCGAAATTAGCTTACTCGCTCTCCAAATGTGGAGGAGTTGAAAGAGTTTATTAATCAAATGTCCATTCCAGAGAATTTTCAATGTAGCCTTAGTGCCAACAACGCTTGTAAATTCTGCTAGGCTTTGGACTTTTTTTTTTCCCAAAAAAAGAAAAGAGGGGGCGGGTGTAACATACCAGGGTTGAGAGGGCTTAAAAAGCTTGGCTGGCAGCTGTAAACAGAGATTTCAGAAAGGCCCCCACTCATGGGCTTTAATAAGCATGGCTGTTTACTACGTTACAGTTTTTTACAAACTGCAGTTTTGCTGAACCTGCTTGCCTTCTGTGAGTCTGGAATTCCGGTATGCACGAGGAGGCAGAGTATGTCCATATGAGCAGACCCTCACAAAACCCTGGGCACTGAGTCTCTGGAGGGCTCCCCTGGCAGCCAGCTTCTCACATGTGTTGTTCTAACTCACTGTGGGAGGAATTAAGTGTGGCTCACGTCCCCCGACGACGACAACGGGAGACCTCTTGGAAGCATGTGTCTGCTTTGTTCTGTGTTTCAACCCAAGGGCCTCTTCCTTGGCTCAGTCCGCCTTGGAGCCTCTCTCACTGTAGCACATCCTAGCTGTGAGCACGCCCACATACTGAGTCCCGTGAAACCTCTGGGAGACCATCGCACGGAGGGAGCCCTGGCACCGTCTGTTTTCACTTCACAGTCATTCTGAACACTGCCAATGACTCATGTGGCCATTTTTTTTAAAAAAGGCTTTGTGAAAACAGAGTGCCAGACAAGGATACAGGTCTTCAGGGTTTACACATTGAAGCATCTAGATTTCCTGGCATAGCCCCACATTTTTTCTTTCTCTCTCTCTCTCTCTCTCTCTCTCTCTAAATAAAAGTTTGTATTTAGTTCTTATTTGCTTTAAGCTAGCCATTAAATAATAGCCAACTTTTCTTAGTCGATGTCAAAGAGGCACGCTCCTCCCCGTTTTTTGGTCCCTGCGGTACTACAAGCTCTCTCTGCACTCTTGGTCTCTGCAGCTGCACCGGTGGGTGTCCCAGAGCTTGTTTTCAATCCCGCTCGCTTCTCCTAACATTCTCTGTATGGGTGTTCTAGTCTACACGGCTTTGAAATATTCTCCCTGGAACAGCGGACTCAGACTCAGCCACCCATTTAGCATCGCTTTTGCACTTAAACTCAGTTCTGTCCAAATGGTGCGTAACTGCCGTACCCCTCCCCCCTCCGCACCCCCATCTTGATTCCCACAGACTTGGTGCTCCTCCTGTCTCCTTGTCTCAGTAAATGCCACAAACCTCCACCACATAAGTAAAATATATAAGAGTCATTGCTGACTCTTTGCCCTCCCACAGCCTACAAAGGGAATCGAGAAGCAACTCTTGGTTATTATACATTTGAAACACGTCTATTTCCTCATCTCTACACCGTAGACCGGTGTCCAATTGTGCCCTCGCTCCCACCCCTCTATAAGGCACCAGCAAGCACCCAAAATGAACACATTTTCAGAGACAGACATGTGGATACTGCTAAGGCTGAGGACCCAGCTCAAAACCAATATAGCCTACCACATTTTATACCTACGCTTAACGCATTCTCTCTTTTACATGTTTTATCAAAAATATTTCTGTCCTTTCATCAGACAGAGTACTACTGAGATATGCCACAACTCAGGAAAAGAAAAGTTCTGCTAAAATTCATAGCCTATGGAAAAGCAAAATATCAGGGAAGGTGCTCTACTGAAATGGAGAGATGCACCAGAAATTTGATGTAGTTTCAATGACAAAGGAAAAACTCCAGGCTGGTATCTTAAAAGTCTCCCTGAATGATACTTTCTCCCAAGGTGTGTGTGTTGTGTTGTGTGTGTGTGTGTGTGTGTGTGTGTGTGTGTGTGGAAAGGGGGAGGAGGTTGTAGATCAAAAGACAGAAAGAGGAAAGGGGGAGGGAAATATGATGTCTTGAATGAACATTTTGAGCAGGTTTTAATGCTGGCCAAATCTATAGAATAATTTTAATATGGAAAATTTTTTTCACTGACCAGTTCCATTCCCTAATATTTCCAGTTATCTCAGAAGTAATTTTCTTTTACTGTTTAAAATAGGATATTTTGCTTATCTACACACTCAAACCAGCCCGGCATATGAAACTCTACTAGTATACAGGTTAGACCAGAGGCTTCAAACAATGCTACTTCCAACCCTGCTTCCTATAGTTAGGTTGCTAAGCAGCATCCCCGTGGCTACTTACTGCCCCCATTGTACTGCATGGTAACCCTTGACTTCCTTTTCTTAGCAACTGTACTTACTATATGTCACGAGTGTGAGGTCAGAGACCAAGGGCAATGTATATACAAGGGTGGCCCAGAAAAAGATGATGACCAAATACTTATCAAATGAGCATATAAAGCAATATATAAATAATGAAAGAAAGAACGAATGAAAGGATGGAAAGGAAAAGGGGACTTCTCATTGCTAAAGGTGGAGACCTTCCTGGTGGTACCTCAGTATATCCCAGGGTTGAATCAAACAGGATGGAGTGGGGAAATGCATGCATACACACACACACACACACACACACACACACACACACACACAGAGTTTAATAGAAGGAAGAAGGAAATGGCTCCTAATTATTAACTCTAGATAAACCTTGGAAGTTGATAGAGAAAGCAGAGAGAAGAGGTTCTAATTTTTGTTTAATTATTGCTTTTACTTCAGTGTTTCTCAACCTTCCTAACGCTGCAGCCCTTTAATACAGTTCCTCATGTCATGGTGACCCCCAACCATAAAATTGATCCACTGTTACTTCATAACTGTGATTTTGGTGTTGCTATGAACTGTACTGTAAATATCTGTGTTTTCTGATGGCCTCAGGTTGCCCCTGTGAAAGGGTTGTTTGACCCCCAAAGGGGTTGCAACCCATTGAGAGCTGTTTTTCTATTACAACCTCACAACTCCTATATGATATGAAAGTTAATGAGAAAAATCTAGGTTCGATCATTTTTATGTATCTGGAAATCAATTGTCATTTATTCCTAAAATAACATGAAAAAAAATTAACAGTCTTTTCAAGATGCAATGGTAATTCATCGTCAGCTCATTTTAGGGTTCCTCTTTAGAGCCGTCTATGCGTGCCTCCGTCCCTCCTGACTCCTCTCAGGTTCCATCATTGCACTGTTTTGTTTTGTGTTTCTTTTATTCTTCCTCTAAGCAAGGGTTGGAAACAGGGCCTGAAACCTCTTCACAATTAAGAGGAGTAGAAATTGGCAAGCTAGGGTCAGGGTGAGTTTTAGTCGCAAGCAGAGAAATCATGACACCTGCCATTGATGGTAAAGACTCGGGAGTCTGTAGCTCACCATAATGTCTTAAGTACCCCAAGTAGAGAGTAAGATGAACACTGGCCCTCTGTCATCAATGTGTGGTCCTTGGGATGATCTACATTCATAGGACTAAATGGAAGTGCTACAAACTGGCTCATTTTCAAGGTAATATGCAATGTACCGTAATACTTCTTTGACATAAAAGAAACGTTTTGGTATGACTGCATAGGGTCCTTCTTTTCTCTCAGCTGCTGCATGGAGGCCTTTGCTAATCAATAGAAAATTATTGTCCGAATACATAGCATACATAAGAGAAAAAGCCTAGCTTGCCACTTGAGAATTTGTTACCAAGATATCTTCGATCATTTCTGTGACTTCTTCACAGAAACAATTCTAGGCACAGACAATGGAAGACACTTCAGGTCACCAAAAACGGGTTTTAGATGGTAAGTAAATGTTTTTAAGTCTTGCTAACTTTTAAAGAGCAATTCTCAACACAAAGTATAGAAAAATAATATGAATGAAAGGGACCATCGAAAGTTCTTTTCAAATTGTATATACACGTGGGAAAAAATTAGTGTCTACAGAGGATAAAAGGTCTATAAAAATCACACAAGCACTATGTTACTTTACGTGTGGCATCATAGATTACAATTATCCATTTATTTAACTGCTAAATTGGGTTAAATGCTATATTAAGTATATGTGTTTTTAAAATGAACCAAGTAGGACCTCCCTTTGTTCCTATAAGCAAATACCACTCTCTGTTTTAGTAACAAGCATGGACTGTTCTTCATTTTAAATCCAGTGACGCTTCTGAACCATTTCTGATCCTCTGTGATCGGGCTTAGTATCTTGGTGGCAACAGTGTCACAGTTCGTTTTTCTGACTTGGCAGCAAGGAAGCGTCTTATGACATCTGTTTAAAAATATGTATCCCAATTTCATTAAGCTAAAACAAATCAATAGAAAAGTATGGTTGGTTGGTTTAAAAAAAAGCAAGAAAAATGAGGTAGATAATGAGTCTAGAAAACATGAAGGCCCATGGCCAGACTTTCTATCCTACTGTGTTATCTGCTGTGACTTTAACTACTATTAGTTTCTTTAATTGAAATAGCTGCTTTTAAATCCAATACTGCAGATAACATTGGATGTCTCAAGAAAACCAAGGTAATTATCTAAATATCATTTATACATAAGCAAGAGTTCATGCATTATTAGAAACTCAGAAAACTTAGAATTCAAAAGGGAGAGAAGAGACTTGGGCTTCAAGCAGGAAAGGGAAGGCCACAACCACTTAAATCATGTCACATGGAGCCGAGATTGCATGGAAGCATGGCTGGTGTTTGAAAGGATCAAGAAGAGAAACCATTCTGTACTGGAAAGCACCGGCCGTTGGCATCAGATAAACCACGGGCTCTGCCCTGCAGGTGGTACCCCACCACCACGGATCCATCACTTCACCTCCCGAGCCACCACATTCTAATCTGTAAAACTGTAGACAAGAAAGTGAATCCCACAGCGTGCTCTAAGGATCCAAGTGACATTGGGTGATTTCAGGAGCCAGTCACTGTTTAGTCTACTGAAAACTACCACAGCCCTCTTAAAACTTATGACAGGCAAGTGGTGGGTAACAGAGCCAACGGGAGAAAAGACTAACCCTAAGAGATTAGAGAAAAATTAAGTCATTGTGGCCTGTAACCTTGCAGTTGCATTTTATTATTATTAACATACTATGTTAGAGACACAACTCAAGAGTCCCTTAAATCATATTTCCTTTGTAAATGTTATGACTTCCAATGTGTCATATACTAAGGTAGCGTGAGGGAGAGCAGACGAGAAAGCCCAGGTAGAGCTGTGAACACATGGTCAGCAGCACGTAGCTTTGAAGAACACATATGACAACGTACCTCAAATCTTGGCGGGTATTTTCTGTATCCTGTACATGTATCATGACTGATCTTTAAGAGCTCGAACTCGTAAGTCAAGCCTGAAGATTTGCTTTAGAAAGGCTCACCGGTACGGGTGCATCCTAAGCCATCATCCTGGGTTCCCACAGAGATGCTATTTTGGTTCTCACTGCCAGATTTTTGACAAACCATCACTTGATATAAGAACATATGCAAAAATCTTTTAAAATAATAAATTTCATAATTTGAGCTTTGATTTTTTTTTCTTTAGTTCTGGGAGGTTCCTTTCCCTTTGTCCCAAGTAAGCCTATGTAACGATTACCTCATAAACGTTTTTAAATGGGGAAAATGAATATGCCTTCTACACATATGACAGGCAAGTGGTGGGTAACAGAGCCAACGGGAGAAAAGACTAACCCTAACAGATTAGAGAAAAATTAAGTCATTGTGGCCTGTAACCTTGCAGTTGCATTTTATTATTATTATTATTATTACTTATTATTATATTATTATGTTCTTAAAAATAAAACCTGCATGCTGAAATGTGAAAAAAATCTTAGAGTGGAATCATATCAGGATATACTTGTTTTGGTCGTGATTTTTTTTAAGGTGTTAAAGGGAATAGGAAAATTAAAAACCAAGGAGGTATACTTAAATAATTAATAGTTGATTATAAATAGTAAATTAGATGGAAACTTTATCTTGGACTAGTAAAAAAAAGTGGCAATTAGGTTTTTAATTTCCAATGCTTCTTCTATTCATTCCCGAACCCCCACTTTGGTACCCCACTTGTAGGAGCTGGCACTAGCATTTATCTCTCAGTTGGAGACTGCAGCCAGCCTGTGGTGACAGTCATCTCTTAATTATAGCCCCACATGCGAAGAGAGCGGTAAGGAAAAGCACGTAAGGAAAAGCACAAACAAAGCGCGATAATTAATAACCGCATAATCCCTCTCATCTAATGCTTTAATATCAAGGTTAACTACCGACGTCCGTGTGAAACCTCCCTCTGGGAAAATCTGCATTGCAGACTCTTTATACAGACATTAAAGGAGAGAGATACGCCTGCTGTCAGCTCACCGTCTTGAGGAATGGCGACTGGCTTGTGCTTTCTTGCGAGAGAACACTTTGAAACAGTGAAACTTTGAGTGGCGAGCTTCACACTCCCTTTCAGAACGGCTCACGACCCACCGAACCTCAAACTGTGAAGTATGTCTCCTAAGTTTTAGATACACGTGCTTGTGAACTGACAGTACCTTCTGAAGCAAACAGGAACAAGAGAAGCCAGAAAGCCACCTTTCACCTGCTCTGTATATAGTTATTATTTGTGTACAAAAGTTACAAACACGCCACTCTGACATAGATTTGAACTTGGAGATTTTCTATTATTCCCAAGAAAGCTGAGAACAAGAAAAGATTTTTTTTCTATAAGGCTGCAGCAACAAGGGAATTCACCTGGTTATCAATTACCATAAGAAAAAAATAATTAGAAGTACGGCCCATGAGAGAAGGGAAGAGCTGATTATGAATTTCCTGGTACTATAATTATTTTTCTTTTGAACCATTTTGTTATAAAAATAATAAGAAGCGCATTCTGTGGAAGGCGCAAGCCTACACTAGCTTGTCCAAAACTGATGCGGGGAGGAGAAACTTCACATCTAAGGGGAAAATTTGTGTTTGTTTTGAAATGCCGACATCTGCTATGTAATAAGAGGCAGCAGCAACAGCCTGTCACGCCTGCTCCTGCATGTCACAGGAGTAATCCAACGCAAACCCTTTCTGTAGTCACTTTCTGAAAGATGCGAAAGAATCAAGTCTCAGCTAAACCCAGGAAGGCTTATTCAAACGTAGCCGTAAGTATTCTGAAACCCAAGCCGCAGAAACTCTTTAAACTTGAGGCTGCGCCACATTAAGCCCACTACTGTAAGGAATCCTGTCTGTAAATGACCCTGGCACCAACCTCCAGTGGAAACGGACTGGAGCGCCACAGAGTAGACAGCGCATTGACTGTCTCTAGAATCCAGAATCCAGTTTATTTTTGCATATGGGTATTTACTTATGTGCATTGCACCCTGACCTTGCTAAATGCTCACTCGTGTCAGAGACTTTTTATGGCGTCCTCAGGACTTTCTATATAGGATCCTGTAGTATGGGGGGAAACTGTCTTTAGAGCCAGTTCATTCTGCATATGCACATTTTGCTCTCTAATAAATGTCATTTAAAAATAATCTCTAAGGCAGATATACTAACAGCCTTTATGGGCCACAAATATCTAATTATCTTCTGCTGCTCTATGCTTCTTTAATACACCTTAGGAAGAATTAGAATCTTAGAAATTCTAAACTGTATTTTTACTTCCTAGGTAAGACTATTAATAAACATGTAAAACTTCAGGATCTGTTCAGCTTTGGCTTTCTTTTCTGGTTAGTGTTCGTCATCTGGGTAATGCTCTGAGTCACCCATTAACTTCCCCTGTACAGAGTTTACAGGAGAAGGTATTACGCTATGGTCCAAAGCATGGAAGTGTTCGAGGCAAACAGATTTGAGGTTAAAGGTGGACTGGCTTTTCAGCTCCTTCTTCAACAAAGGCAAGGTCTCAGGCTCTCCTGGGGTTTCTTTCTCCTGCTCCCACTTCACAGACCGAAATAAAGCAAGAGAGGAAATAAAAAACTTCTAACTTAAAAACAACAGGAAGGGTGGCCACACAAATTAATAATGGCCATTTCTAGTTGGCCAAATGGAGTTTTGTTTTCTTATTCTTTGTCCTGCTCATATATATATATATATGTCAGACATATACTTTTAAGAAATTCATTAAAACGCACCCCAAAATCATTTCAGCATAAATCCAATACACAGAAATAGTTAAGCGCGTGTACAACGAAAATCTTAACAAAATCCAGGGTTTGTAACTACAAGCTTTAACTTCAGTTCAATTGGTCATCTCTTCTGTTCCACCAGCCCACGTGGCTGGAGGCTCGCGCATGCGCAGGGCAGTAGGGGAAAAAAAATTGTGGAGGCTCGCGCATGCGCAGTCTAAGCCTTCCTGTCTTTTTCAATCTCATGGAATTTGTAGTGAGAATAGGAGACAACTTCCAGCAAAATGCCCCGCGTGTAAACAGGTACCAAGGAGGTACAAGCGCCTTCCCGACTGAGTCATGTCACCACCCACCTCGTAATCTTTATTAAATAATCCCGAGTCCTATAAAATAGCCTTGTGACTAACACATGAAAAGAGAAAAAGGACAGCCACTTTTCAAAAGGCTCATAACTTTTAAAAGGTGCCCTGGTATGACGTCCACTTGGCTGTGAGGTAGGGAACTAACAGAAAAGGTTGTCATGGTGATGTGGGGATTAAAGCAGAGGAGGGGCCAAAAGCAAACTTGACAGACAGTAGATGCTTTAAATAGAGCCAGCCATGAAAAGCACAGTAACATAGACTTACCATTTTGTTGCTTATTAAAGTATTCCCACACTCGTTAGCTCACTGAATAATAACCATAAGCCCTTATGGTAGGAAGAAGTTATTTCTAGTCCTACATAAAGAAGGACTGACTTGCACGGAGTTTAACAGAATCAATAGTCCCGGGTGCACAACCCAGCACACCACATTGCTTCACTATTTCATTTCCACACAACCAACCAGTTGTAGCACAGGCTCTCTGCCATCTATCAGTGCACTTAAATATATAATGAAATAAAACTACCCTAGTAGACTTCTACACTGTTCGTACACCTCCAGTAAACAATACAGCGTTCGCTACTGTGTAGTTTGCTACTGTGTAGCCACGGCTTTCAACAGTAGTACAATCTACCAGTGCAGAAACTGCCAAAATGCTTCCTAAAGCAACGGGTGGAAGGGTAACTTTCGGCTTGTGTATTTTAAATGTGATGAAGTGATGTTACAAGATCTATTTGTATCTTTTAAGGCAGTAATGGATTCATCTTTTACTTTAACACATGTAAGAATGTCAAAAACCCACGGAATTTGAGGCAAACTTGCAGTGTTAAGTTATTCAGTTTTTCTTCCTAGGTGACTGACTCTAAGTCATCCGAAATAATGTATTTTTTTTTAAATGTTTTTCAGAACATCTATTCTCCTATTAATTCCATCCAAGCATTCAACAAATTTTATATTCACCAAGTCTCTTCGAACTAACTTCTACGTAGGAAGCAACATCAATCATTAATAAGGTATACATTTGCACACATGTGTATTTAATTGTATATTCACACACATTAACTTAACCAAGGTACCTTTCCATCTCTCTTAATCTAGTGTGGCAGCAATGATGACTCTTGACTTTATTCCACGGTTGTCCATTTTGAGTCTGAGCATGTAAAAAGGGTTGCAGTTCCGCTTTAACTGTTATTATTTTTCTACTGCTGGGAATTCTCATCTACTTCCCTCAACTTTCTTTAAACTTCAGTCTCACCTCAAAAATGTCCAGCAATATTTATTTAGCTTCTAACATGCACCCCCCTCCCCTCAACTGAAAACCACCCTGCTCTGAAGATCTCGCCAGCATCCTTTCTCTGCCTCTGTGAAGAGGCACACTTTTCTTTGGGGTCTAACTCTGGGCTATTTATTTCGGCCTTCATTGTCCCTTTTCTGTTTAGTTGCTTGCTTTTGCTTTTCTTTCTTTCTTTCTTTCTTTCTTTCTTTCTTTCTTTCTTTCTTTCTTTCTTTCTTCCTTCCTTCCTTTCTTTTTCTTTCTTTCTTTCTTTCTTTCTTTCTTTCTTTCTTTCTTTCTTTCTTTCTTTCTTTCTTTCTTTCTTTCTTCTCTTTTCTTAAAATGCAGTGCACTGATCCAAAATAGTAAGGTCAGAGATTAGAAGATTGTGACCACTGACAAGGTGGTTTGTTATTTACTGGGCCAGGAACTAGAAGAATGCCAGCCCCTTCTCTCTGTGGGCCACAGAGAAGTACCGAGGTTGGTCAGAAAGCAGAGGAGGGGGGGGGACCTGCGAACCACAGACTTCATTGTGGTTCCATGGGAAGGCCTGAGCCATGCAGGGTCAACAGGTCCAACACTGCCTCATCTGGGTAACATCAGTGGGCTCCGAGATGCAGTGTGGAACCTAACCTTGAGATGATCAGACGGAGCAGGAACACTGAGTGCAATGCACAGACCCAGTGAAGAAGATGGCTGCACTCGAGTTCTGAATTTGGGGGACTGATGTGTAAAAATAGCACTAACTGGAAAAGTTTATTATCTCAGAACAACTAAATCCTCCAATGCTGGGAGTGGCTGTCCCTCCGGAGGGGGGTGGAGCAAGGCCCTGATGTCACAGCATCACAGTAACCATAGTAACCACAGATGCAGTTGCACAACTCTATCTGTTCAACTACTAGGATGCTAGAAATAAGACTCTAATTTAGCTCTCAATTCAGTTATTTCACCTTAGTTTTCTAAGAACCAGTCTCAATCAGGTAAAACTTCAGAGTCCCTCAGTACTTACAACGTAAACTCCAAAGGCTTTGTTTATCCGTGTACCACACTTATATACTTGGCCTTGTCTCCTATCCTACCCTACAAATCAAACTTGGAAAACAAAAGATTGATTCTAGATTCTATTGTTTTTATCACTAATATATCAGAGTATTTTAATTTTTTACATAAGCTGTCTTCTAAATTTTTTGCTAAAGTCATAAAGTATGCAAGTATGTTATAAATATATGAGAGCATGGAGCTGGAGCTATATCTTGTATTTCAGTACACTTTCTAGAATAAACTTTCAGGATACAAATATGGCTTTTGCTACTTGACTTTTAATTGCAAGAAAACTGTACAGTGAGCGAATCTACCAAGTGCTGCCAGGTCCCTCTGTTACAATGAATTATGGGAACCATTTCCTAGGGTTATAATGAGGCTTCTGTGATCCTATCTTATCTCATGGCTTTTTTCACTTGAATTATTCATAAATAATCCTAAATGTTAATACCGGGCCAAGTCCAATGCATACACGTTTGGGTATTGACCCAAAATGCCAGAATGTGTTCTAAAAGGGTATCATGTTCTTCCATCAGACACCAGAAATGCAGTCCTATTCACTGACACATCATCTCGCATGCTCAAACAGGACTAGTTCAGAAGCACAGAACTGGGCAGTGTTTCTTCCCTTAAAGGGAACACAGACCACATTTCTGTACAACAGAAGTTCAGCGACATTACTCCAATCTTGAAAAAAGCTAGCCAGTTTCATGTTAGCTATTAGAAAACTAAAGGGGTTAGGCGCTAAATTACTTGGTCCAGATGAAAAGGAGGCAGCTCAAGGACCAGGCTAAAACTTTATTGATACCACCTTCAATACACATGTCTGTTTCATAGACAATGGCTCTTTCAAAGATATTCATCACGTTTTAGGAACCTAGGACCTGCCTGATGGCATAGTGAGTTTATCAAATATGCAAAATTTCCTGGTTCTGTTTGTAGTGACAATTAATCATCTACATGTGTATTAATAAGGATAAGCTGGGACACTTAGGCCGTGAAAGAGTAGCGAGGCAAAAAAACTGAGTTTAACATTTCATCCTCACGGGTCCAGTCTTTGGACTCCAGAGGGGTGGGCTTCCAGGTGATGACGGCATGTGGATTCCGCCTGTTCTGTGACCGTCGTCTTCTCTGAAGAGTGAGGCTATGAGTTTGTAGTAAGCAAATGGAAGAAAGAATGAGGAAGGCACACTTTGGGTGTTGGAAGAAGTCCTATTACAGGCACATCCCATGGGTTCCTAGCTCCCTAACAATATCCACATTCAGATGCATAGGTATGGAAGAAAGCTAGAAGATACCCTCTTGTCTGGGAAGAGGGAAGGATAGAGCTTGGAGAAAATATGGCTACATATTTCCTTATGGTAACTATCACAGAGATAAGCATTACTGGTTATGTGCCTTGGTGTAATGGGATGAACTGTTTTGCCATTAAAAAGGAGAGTGGGCTGCGTTATAACTTGAATCTCAACGTCCCCCATGGCTCACGATTTGAACACTCAATCCCTGGCTTATGTCACTCTCGAGAAGGAGCCTCCAGAAGGTGGAAGTGGGTCATGAGGGGACACTGAAGGATGTACCTGTTCCAGTTTCCTGTCTGTTCCTTTTTGTTTCTGGGTCTTTTACTATGATAAGAGGGTCTACCACAACACCATGAGTGCTGGCGTGCTTTCCCCATTATCACTGACTAAAACTTAAAAAAAAAAAACCCATACCACTACACCACCACCACCATGACCACCACCACCACCACTAACAACAACAAAAAGCCAAACTGGTTACCCTCAAACTCAGATCTGTCTGCTTCCACCTCCTGAATGCTGGGATTAAGTGCATGGACCACTGTGTCTGTCTCTTCCTTGTCTCTAAAAAACTGAGTTTAAAGGAATACAAACTGCTTTTTATCCTGACTTAGTAAGGCTACACTCTCAAAACTGCCATGATAATGGAGTAAGATAAAAGCTTTACAACTGTGCATCATGGCTCAGGGCCATAAGCCCATATTCAAGAAGCTGAGGCAGAAACTCTACCATGAGTTTGAAGCCAGTTGGGATATTGAGTGAGTTTGGGGTCAACCTGAGCTGCAAAATACCTTATCATCTTCTCTTTAAAAAAACAAACAAACAAGCAAACAACAACAACAAACCGATTAAGGTGTTAAGGATGTAGCTCAAATAGAAGAATGCTTGTCTAGCATGTACCAAACCCTGCATTTAGTCACCAGCACTGCATAAACTTGGCATGGTGGCTGGCACACCTATAACCACAGTACCTGGGAGGTATAGACCTGGTGCTCAGTAGTTCAAAACCAGTCTCTGCTACATAGCAAGTTCAAGACCAGTGTGGGCCACACAAGACCCTGCCTCAATATAAATAAAAGAGTAACATTTTTTTTTCTTTTTTAACAAAGCAACAAATAGAATGAAAGGTAGCAGAACACAGCCTAATGAAGACCAACATCAAAGACTGAGCCCTGTGCCGGAACTCTCACCAGAAGCCCGCCAAACAGAAGGCTCGAGATCAAGGCATTCCCTACTCGTTTTCTTGGTTGAAGGAGAAGAGTCCAACCAACTTTAATATCTCCAAACTTCTCCACCAGGAGAAATGACCAGTCCTTGCTGCTGTACCTCTGTTGTGAGCCAGTCCTTGCTGCTGTACCTCTGTCGTGAGCCAGTCCTTGCTGCTGTACCTCTGTCGTGAGTGTACGGAGAGTGAGTCCTACGCTGGCTAATTAGCACTTGCTTATGCCTAATTTCAGGTTCTACACAGTGGCACACACAGGGTGGGTTTAAAACTTCCATACAGGGTATGGTGGTTAAGTGTGTTTATTGTTCTTCTAAAGGAACCAAGTTTAGTGCCTAGAACCTACACCGAATACCTTACAGCCTCCTGTAGCTCCAGGTCCAGGGAGCTGACACCTCTGGCCACCTCAAGTATCTGTACTCACGTGCATGACTTCCCCGACATACACATACTTAAAAATCATCTTTCCAAAAAATAAAAAAGAAACAACTAAAAATAAATGGCACAGAGTAAACCACGCAAGGACATGACTTTAAGTAATAATTTCTATCTGTAAGATTTGATTTTCATCTTCTTTTATTCCGGGTTTGCTTGTACAATGTGTGTGCATGTGCGTGTGTGTGTCCACTGTGTGCTTATCAAGGTCAGAAGACAACCTTGGATGTCATTTCTCAACTTTAGCCTGTTGGTGTCAAGGTTGTTTTAGTTGTTTTATTGCTTTGCTTTGCTTTGCTTTGCTTTGCTTTGCTTTGCTTTGCTTTGCTTTGCTTTGCTTTGCTTTGCTTTGCTTTGCTTTGCTTTAGTGTGTGCGAGGCCAGCTAGCTGGCCTGGTGGCTTCTGGAAAGTATCTTCTCCCTGCTTCCCCTCTCCCTGGAGCAATGCTGAGGTCGCACACAGTGACACTATGCACCTGGTTTCCACATGGGACCTGGGACTTCAACCTTAGGTCCTCACACTTAAGAACAATAAGCACTTTGATCTGCTGACCCGTCTCTCCAGCCTGATCCTATAGTTAGCTCGTCACTGGAGTGCTGATATAACACACTGTTGGATCAGAGGCAAACCTGGTGGGCAGGCTAGCAGGGTAACCATGAGCATGTGTGCTGATTCCCTTGGCCCCAAGGCCTATGGTCTCAAATGGATACTGTTCACACAATGGGCTTGAAATAGCTCAGGACCACAGACCTGGGAAAATCATAGCTTTACAGCAAGTGGTTCGGAGCATACTTGCTAATACCCCATCTCTCAAGGATCTCAAAAGGGGGGTGGTGTATAAAGAGCAATGAGAGTCCCGAGTTTCAGGAACGCTGGTAAAGGTGTGTGACAGACCACCTCTGGATCCTGCAGAAAAAGCCTAAACTTGGATGGAGAATCTTCTAAAACTAGTGATCGTTAAAGCAGGACAGAGCACAAAACACTGACCCTTTACGACTAAGAAACTATACTCTAGTGATCCCAATAACAGGGAAATTAAAAGAAGGTCAGGGGAGAGACTTTAAAACTAGATTTTACTGTGTTTGCTAAGAGCACAGTGAATATCTTAGATGGCACATCTGTGTTTTTGTTTCAAGTGTTTATGCCTTCTGGTTTGGAGTGCAGATTTATGCTGCTCTAAAACGTAAACAACATACCTATATTTCCCTAAGTATTTTCTATCCATGCACTGATTTAGTTCCATCTTTTTCTTTTGGGGGGGTGGGTTGGGTGGGGCATAATGTTTGTTCACATGGAGTATTTAATCGTCCTGACAATTATTGAAAAGATTTATGTATCGGGTAGTAAGACCCTATGCAATACTTCCCTTGAAATACATTAGGAAACAGAGAAATAATTGATTTTCATATTATCATCAGATCAAATGGGTGTGCATGAAATATAGTCAATAACGAGCTAGTATCAACGAAGCAAAGCAGGCATTCTGTAATGCTTAGCAGATTATTCCTATTAACTAGGGCAAAAACAGTTTAAACCAGACCTTGGGACTCCCTCAAGAGTTCATGCTAAAAATTATTAACAAAAAATCCGGAGTTGCTGAAATGGGGTTAAACACATGTGAGAGAATACAGTGGCCATCTGAGCCCAAAGCTTTCTGTTGGCAGGACAACTTTCATTAAAATCAGTGAACAATGAACGCACACAAGACCACGGGATGGGTAACTACATGCCCACTGCCTCACAAAGGAGCCCTGCTAGATTATCATAGCCATTTCCAGTCATGCACATTAGAATGAGTGTGTTAAATAACTCATAATTCTGTTCAATTTAGTCATACCACCATTTACAAGTGCATCCGAAGCCAACATTAGGGAATTAACAGTAAATAATTGTTCACTCTTAACTTTATACGGCCACATTTGTACAAGCAGAAGAAAATTTACCAGGTCTTGATGTCTTATTATGTCTGGCATGTAATTTATTTCTCTGTTGGAGTCGAGTTTATCAACTGTTTCTGTCCATGCATAGAAAATGTTTCTACCTAAGGAGCCAAGAGAAGAACGCAGGTAGGAAGCTAGAAAGCTTAATTGAAAGTCTACGTCAGGTTGTCACCGTGATTCAAAGACAAGAAGACCCCACTGCCTCATTTCTTATTCAACAGCACAAAATCTGACAGCTAATTACACACTGATTAGTAGAAAGTGTATCAGTATAGATCAGACTATATTAAATTTCAATATGCTGAATAAAGGATCCTATCATTTATTATTCAACTGTATGATATATTAATGTATATGAAACAGATTTCCAATGAAGGCTGAAAATATATGACTTGTATATCTGAAGTTGTCATTAGGGAACTAACAATAATTACTGACTCTTGCTTCATACGGCCACATTCACGAAGCTAAGATCATGACAGTGATAATTATTATGAAATGCCATGGTTTTTCAGTAGTTGTTGATAGCAAGTCAATTTGGGTAAAGAAACTCAATCTAGATATTAGCCCTTAACTAACTACCCAATGGGCTATGCATCACAATAATTATAACAGAGTCGATTCCTGAAAGTCAATTAGGGAACGATATAAACTCTTCTGTAAATCTCCAAATGAAAACAAACAAAATTCCTCTAAATAGTTGAAATGAAGCTTGCAGAGGCTGTTGGAAAAATGAAACTGAGATGATGAGAATCATGGATAATGATGATGATGATGATGATAAGGACCTATTGTGAGTTAGGTTCCTCACGGGTACTTAGGTAAGTTGTTTTCCATCCCCCTTTTATAAGGAAAAAAGACTGAGGCTATCAGGATTTAATTAACAATGCCAGATGACCTCACTAGACAGTAATAGAACCAGGCTTCCAAGCCAGGAAACCCAATACCTGAGTCCGAACCAAACAGCTAAGGAACCAGCAGATCCGCTCCAGGACCCAAGAAAGAACAGTTCTCTATGACCAAGCTGGGGTTTAAAATGCAGACGCACTGGCAACTCAAGTCTGGGAAGTGGCCAGTTACGTACAAGGATATGACACATAGATAATTATATTAAAGCACCATCCTTCACGGTACCACTTTTCTCTGTTTGCCAGAATCTGCCCAAGCAACGGCAATAATTACACATTAGGCATTTGAAGAGAAGGATCTGGACGCACTGTAGCTGAACAGCGGGCGCCTGCCAGACCCCTGGCTGAATCTTTTGCAGAGTCTCCTTCTGAAACTTGGAAATGTCAAAACCGCTGCTTCCAAAAGTTCTCCCATTAAAAAGAGTACTTACTAGTTACGGGCTGGGCCCGCTCTTCTGTGGAAATTTCTCTTTGAATGCCATGCTTTAAGAGATTCCTGGGCAGTCTCTGGATGGTCCATCCTTTCGTCTTAGCTCCAAACTTTGTTTCTGCAACTCCTTTCATGGGTAATTTTATTCCCTATTCCAGCCACCAAATGCAGACACTATTGCATATGCCAGCAAGATTTTGCTGAAAGGACCCTGATATAACTGTCTCTTGTGAGACTATGCTAGTGCCTGGCAAACACAGAAGTGGATGCTCACTGTCATCTATAGGATGGAACACAGGGCTCCCAATGGAGGAGCTAGAGAAAGTACCCAAGGAAGTGAAGGGGTCTGCAACCCTATAGGTGGAACAACAATATGAACTAATCAGTACCCCCAGAGCTCGTGTCTCTAGCTGCATATGTAGCAGAAGATGGCCTAGTTGGCCATCATTGGGAAGAGAGGCCCCTTGGTCTTGCAAACTTTATATGCCCCAGTACAGGGGAACACCAAGGCCAAGAAGAGGGAGTGAGTGGGTAGGGGAGCAGGGCAGGGGGAGGGTATAGGGGACTTTTGGGATAGCATTTGAAATGTAAATGAAGAAAATAAACAAAAATAAAAACAAAAAAACAACAACAAAAAAAGAGATTCCTGGGCAAAACCGAACTAAGGGAACCCAGTGCTTACTACACATTGATCTTACAGAAAAAGCCAACACAATTGCCTATGAAAGCATGACCTCTGGCGGGGGGGCGGGGGGGCAGGGGGGAGGGGGGTAGGGGAGAGATATCAAACCAAGGAGTTGATACTGTTCTCAAATATTTAAGTCCATGCTAATAGATTCTTAAAGGTATCTGGAAGCAAGGTTTTGGCAACAGAAAGCAAGCACCGGTCAGAGATGCAGAAAACACCCAACCTGCTTGACTGTTAGGTCAGGAAACACGATGGTATTCTGTGACGTCAGGTTTTAGGCATGTTTATGGAAGAGAGTGACAAATGGAAAGGTTTCACATTCGTCCCGTAGTCTTTACATATTCAGTTACGTGGCCTTTCTTATTTCACCTAATTTTACTGTGCTTTTTTCCCTTAGTGATAACCTAAAAAAAAAAAAAAAAGTAACACGTATGGAGAATAGCTTTTCAATTTCGGATGTTGATTCCGGCGTCTCTTAGGACTGTGACCTACTTTAAAGTTCTACTTTCTGCAATATGCCACCTGACTTCAAAAGAGGCTTTGCGGCTCGTGAGCATGGATATAGAGAGGTCCCAGTGTCCAGACTTGTACTCACTCACCAGATAATGCCGCCGGCGATGAACTGTTAAGATAGGATGAACCACACCACTGGGCAATTACGTACTGCTTGACACAGTCAGGGAGGTCTCACAGAGACGTCTTCGAATGCTTTCATGGAAGCCTGTGCTAGCCACCTCTGAGCTCACCTCTCAACACTGCTTCAGATCCTGTAGCTGTTCTACTTAAATCTTTTATGTACCGTCTCTATGAGTCCATGTGACAAAATATCCTTCATCAACACACTCAGAGCACATGCACTTATGTTATAAGCTGAGGAGAGATTAAATATTGAAGACATTCAGTTTTTTATTTGTTTTTATTGTAACACTGCATGCAATCCCAACACACACACACACACACACACACACACACACACACACACACACACACCCCACCTCTGTCGCCATGGCGGCGGCGGCGGCGGCGGCGGCGGCCAACCGTTGACTCTTTTGAATCTTCACCAGCCTAATTTCTATTTAGTAGTACTGAACTCCGTTGTACATGTTAGTACATCCACTTTCAGACAGGAATATTTAGCCTAACGTAAAGATTAAACTTCAGGCTGTCTGATGCCTCATGCAACTGCAATCTTTTACAGTCTTCCTAATCGCTCTCCCTTTCTGGATCAGAGCTACTGTATCTCGCTGCATTGGCCATCACTATAGGTCCCCACTATCTATAACTAGTATGAAATTTCGCTATCTTGAAAGTTTATTTCATATACCACATCTGCTTTTCCTTAGAGAAAATAAATGCTTTGGTTTAATAAGAAGCCCGAAGCCTGTCTCCTTCCATCCTGCTATAGAAGGCGTGTTTCAGAGAGCACTTCGTGGCAGAGGCAATGATTTATATCGTCAGTGATAGTGTCACAAGGAAAGTTAGTTCAGGGTGTGAATGTTAGAGTAAAAAAGCCATAAGAGGTCTGGCAAAAAGGTAGAGTGAGTTCCTTAAAAGAGATTAATTTATATATCTATATAGACATCGTCCCTTCGAACGATGCTTCCATTCCTTTGCAATGCTATCTGGCAGTTGTCAGATCTTTAACACATAGCTTCGGGTGTGATACAGATTTCCATATTTGCAGAATGGATATTTAAATACCCACACATTATTTGTAAGGAAGAGAGTGGTGGTGTATTCTGACATTATTGCACTAACATTGTCTAATTAGAAGTGAGAGCTGGCTCGTCCATAAGACTTTCAAATGCAGCCCGTAAGCCAGCTCTGAAGGTAATTCCACAGGAGGAACTGCAGAAGGCTTTAGTTGATATTGATGGTATTGATTTAGGTTTATGGCTCCCTGAGCATCCTGATGTGTTTGTCAACAAATAACCATTATGGTATTATGAACAATTAACAAGTTTCCAGTCGATCATATGAGTAACAGGAATAAGATCACACTAGCAAAATCACTGTGCCGAGATGGATAAGTGTGAGTATGCACACATGCATGGGAGTGTGCACTGATGGGCTGGGAAGACCACAAGGATAACTAGAGTAGAACACAATGCATGGACAAGTCCCCGATGGAGCATTCTCAGGCAATGATGGACAACTGATAGGAACTAACGGCACTCACAGGACAGGCTGCCCTACAGCTACAAGGAGCAGGGCTGCGTTGTACACTCATAAGGTCAGAAGGCATGCTGAAAATAACAGACAGTTCCTTTGGATACAAATTGGAAACGCCATATATATCCAGTACAGAAAACGCATCTGACGCCACTGAGGCCCTGGCATTCACACCTACACAAGAAGTGATACTGAATCGGTGGACTGCTAAGCATGGCAAAACCAAGGGCAGACAAGCAACTTACTCAGAGAGTAGCAGAACAGCCAAAGCCTGTCTCCTGATGATTCTCGGGCCAGGTGATCTGACTTAGAACTGTGCGACACTCTTCTAAAATAAATCTCAATAAAATCTGTATTTGATGGTTGGTATGAAAGACAATATATTAAAATGAGATTCCTTATTCTCAAACGTTAAAGAAGTCAGATTTTTTTTCCAAAAAGTCCATTGGTAGATTCTCATTCTCTCTCTCTCTCTTTCTCTCTCTCTCTCTCTCTCTCTCTCTCTCTCTCTCTCTCTTCCCTCCCTCCCTTCCTCCCTGTCTCTACACACACACACACACACACACACACACACATGCATCCCACCTCTCTCTCTAGACCATTTAAAATGATAGCCAGAGTGTAAATTTTAAGAACAAGAGGGATGGAAGCAGCCACACCACAGAGGGGGTTCTTTCAACCCATTATCCAACAAGGGTTCAGTCTGTGACTGTGGTAGAGATTTAAAAGTTGAGGTATTATGACTTAGAGGTATAGAAGGTCCTCAGATATTTTTAGTACTTTCAATGCTTCACGCACTGTTTCAGAAAAAAAGCAAAAGGCAATAAACAAAGCAAAATGTCTGCTCTTCTGAAGCTCACAGACAGACAGACAGACAGACAGACAGACGAAAAGTGGGTAAGCGGATATGATGGTTGGTGTTGTTTCAGCCTGACTGGGTTGAGGTAGTATGTCAGACAGTACACAAGGCAACAGAAGTAAAAAGAAGATGAACAGGAGGTGCCAATGTCATCACATCTAGGATGGAGTTAAGGAAGCAGAGAGGTGTCGGCATTTGCACAGTGGCAGCAGGAGAGGGGATGGGGTGAGCATCAAAGCACGGAAGGTTAGCTCTTCTCTCCCAACCTCATCCCAACTGACAATGGCCTTGGCCAGGGATGTGGATTGGACCTATGGGATAGAGGATCACGTGTGTGCGGCGGGGGGGGGGGGGTGTCATAGCAACCCAAAAGCTTTAAATGTACTTTACGTGTTTGGCTGCATCCTCCAGCGAGTTTTAGCTTTTTTTTTTTTTTTTTTTTTTTGGCCATGAGAACGGCACACCCCCAAGGCAGGCCACCCGAGGTTGACATGCCATGTGTGAAACTTAGCCCGGAGGGTTCCAGAAACACCACTGCCAACCTGCGACCTTTCGATAGCATACATTCTTGAGATGCTGGGCTGGCTTGTCGGAGCGATATATGCAGAGGAACGCAGCTTAAGCAGGACTACACGTTGCAAAGGGTCTGGGGCAGAGCTGTGCCTGATCTATAGAAGAGAAAAGGGCGACCAGCAAAATGGGAGTGGAATGTACACAAGTACGCATTCATCTTTATAGCAATTTGAAGTCCATGAAATCAAGATGAAATAAATAAACAACATTCCAGTTCTGCTCACTGAGAAATACTCATGTTATCTCTTAGGGCACTCCTCCCTGACATTCCCACTCATACAAGGCACACACGTCAGGTAGGAAGGTGCTATGTGTGCACGCCTACCTCCTTCTCCCTAATAGACCCACAATTCTTTTAATAACTACTAGAGAGCACTTAGGTCTAAATCAACAATTTAAACAAAAATATTGAAAACCACTTTATTTATTTATTTATTTATTTATTGCCCCCTCCCCTTTTGAGATTTTTCAAATGACGCTCACTATTGAGTATAGCTGGTATTGACTTAGATCAGTTGATGTGCCTAACTACATATAGAAAAATAAGTGATTCCCGATTGCTCCTTTGCCTTTTAATCCATTTTCCTTCTACACTACTGTTTCCAGCTAGGCAATACTTTAGACGCCAGGAAGAGAGAAAAGGAAGAGATAGCAGCAGACAGGCACAAATAAGAATTATTTAAGATTGTAGTAGTTTACACTTTAGCGTCTAGTTTAAAAACACACAATGATTGTGGTTGGGACTGGGGAATATGGGAAGTCAAATATCGATAAAACCCAAGACAGACTTCTAGCACAGGTGAGTTCAAAGTAAGCCATGATCCCGTGGCTCTTGTGTCTTTTAATATAGCTGGTAATATAACTTCTTGAAGATGGCCTTTGGACCATGATACTTCAGTATTTATTTACTGAGTAATTCATTGGTCAACCCCTAAATTTACTCAGTCTTATTTTATTCTGTCTTGACAACTTAGTTTTATTCCTGAGTCCCACGATTCCTCCAGCAGCTTTAGGAGAGACCAGGACATCGATTTTGGTGGCCATGTAAAGCAGAGTCATAGAAGGGCCTCTTTCAAGCACGATCACCCCTCTGCTTTGGCTTCCAACATCTTTGCTATTTGAAAAATCCACCACAGAGACAGCTCCTCTCTGCAAGCATGCAGATGCAAACAGCCATATCTGCTCCCCCGTGTTTAGACATCCCACACGATTAGGGCCTGTCAAGGCTTTAGAGAAATCTATTCAGAGAAGAGAATTTGGAGGACTGGGAACCTGGACAGTAGTTACACTTACACAATTAGCAGACAATAAACTCTACTGAATGGCAGGGCCCACCACCAGGGACCTTGGTGCAGCGAGGAGAACAATTACAAGAACTTCTTAGTAGGAGACACTTAGGGTGCCATCGTGAAGATGAAGCTGACGGCACCCACACTGTTTAGTTTGCACTACATCCTTGTTATGACTCGCCAATGGGAATCAGAGATGAGATGAGGGTACAGGGAAGTGTGTACACACACATGTGCTCGAGCATGTGCGTGCGCACGCACTCTGCCTCTCTCTCAGCCCTGGCTCCTGGGACTCACTATGCAGACCAGGCTGGTCTCAAACTCATAGAGATCCAGCTGCCTCTGGATTAAAGGTGTGCACCACCGCCATCGCTGCCTGGCTCTGGTGACTTTTTTTAATACGGCTTTGCTGTTTGTTTTTTGTTTTTCTTTTTTTCTTTTCTCTTGTCTTTAAAGTATCAGTCAAGCCATGGCCACAGCACCATGAGAGTGGGCAGCCTTTCAATAACACTTTCCTGTAGCAGATCCAAGTCCCATGTCATGAGGTCTCATTATTAGTCCTGTGATATTGAAATCAATAACCATTCCTTGCAACTCCCTTGAGAAGCGGTTGTGGGGCCAACACTTCGGTTATTTATGGAGACCAAATGCTCATGGAGCTTTTGCAATGGAGGCTTTAACCTAAGCTCTTATTTCCCTGAACATAATGGCCGAGTTCTTCAACCTCCAGTTCTAAGGATATTTGTTCTGATCACAGTAGTTTAACTAACCCAGTCCTCCATTTGCTCTTTCCGGCCACAGGAACAATTTCATTAACAACTCCGATTACTTCAGTCTTATTGTTTCAGCACCTTGAGGATCAGGGACCACAGAAACTTAAAACTACGGCCACTTTCAGGATGCAGGAAGATTTATACGAATGAGCACCTACCAGTTCAGGTAAATGCTCAATGCCAGTGAGTACGAAGCTCTTTAGAGCTTTGAGGAAACTTGCCTAATTGGCCCCATTTGTAGAGACACAGTTTTACAGGTCACCCTGTGAACTGCACCGAGATCCGGTATGATAAGAATAACTTTTAATAAGATATTTTTAATGAAATTTAAGAGCGCACAGGAAGTCACTGGAAAAGCTTATGGAAGCAGTGTTTCTAGCAAGAAGTTGCCCGTTTGGTACCATCTCAGTGAGGGATGTTTAGAGTGATGAGGTGAGATCACTCATCCCCGGCGCCGGGCATGGGGAGAGGCATAAGTATCCCACAGTGCACATACAACTCTCAAGAGGGAGCAGACGCAATGAGCAGCTTTCCAAACAGGTCTTAATTTCTGCTAAATTGAACGTGCATCAATGATCATCAACAGAAACACATTTGGGAGCCCTACTTGATGTCACAGAAACACAGTGTGTGAGTCGGCAACTCAATTCTGGCCTGAGAACGCCAACCCTCAGACTAGGAGGTGTCATACACGTAGACACTGACACAGATGCCACCTCCAACACACGACCCCCCACCTAACTATGGAAAAGAAAAGATGTTACACACATGGCTGCCTGCATGGCTGCTACCTCTTTCCCCTCCAGAAGGTACGTTTTCATTTTTGTTACTCCAGGAAAGGTAAGTGGTATCCTTAAAGATTCTCTTCCTGGCTCTTCAGAGTTACTATCTAATCTACGCACATCTACGTTTAAATGTCTATCTGGGATTGCCTATTTCGATAAAAAGGAATAAAACCAGACCACTAATGAACTGGTAATGGAGTCTAACTCTGGCAGAAGCTTAAAAGTGCTGCCTGTTTTAGAGTTCTGCTGCCTGTGGGCAGTCCTCTAGGATGACAAATGCAACCCCATAGCTCAGCTTTTATTGATTTAGAATCCCGCCCCTCGCACGAATACTGACCTACTTCTGACCACACCACACCGCTGTGTGGGGTGCCACATTTTCCAAGGCTCAAATTCTCTGCAATTTTTATTTTGCTATGTAGTAAAAGTACGTTTCTAGGGTTAAGGGTTGTTTATGATTTTTAAACAGTTCCCACCATGCTTTGATTAGTGTGTGAAACTGATTAGGAAAATGAAGAGTCCCCAAACATTTCTCAATTACTTGATGTTGTAGTCTACAGTCTGTCTACTATTATTATTGTGTATTCTACAATACACCTATTAGAGAAATCTGGGAAAGATAAGAGGATGCATTTGATTCAAGTCTCAAAATTGGCCAGTACTTACTAATGATTTTAGCTGCCTCTTAGCTACAGGATATAATCTCTCGTGGTGATCTCAGCAATTAAAGCACATGTAGCCTCGATTTGTTCTACCCTGAAGGTTCCTTGTTTTTATTTGTTTGTTTGTTTCATTTATGATTAATGGCAAAGCCCACATTCTGTGAAAATAAGTAGTCATGGCTATATTTTAAAATTTTCAATTGTGAGTACACCAACAGACTTCTAATGAACCTGCAGTCGAGAAAGAAAACAAAGTAAATAAAACCAAGTAGCTATGAACAGCTCTGAGACTGACAATGATGGCAGCGAGCAGAAATCGATCAAATCTCTCACCGGAGCCAACGCCATCTTCTTACAATGCAGACAAGGACCACAGACCCAAGGCACAAACAAACATCAACAATGAATGGCTGATTCTCCCCAACAGGAACGAACACACACACACACGCACACGCACACGCACACACACACGGGCCAAAGTGCACACATGCATACACACTCATAGGTGCACATACACATGTACACACATATGCACACACATGCACATACACGCTCACAGGTGTGCATGCACACACACACACACAGCACATGTACACACACACAGCACATGTACATACACGTACATGAATAAGCAGGAGTGCACACATGCATACACGCTCATAGGTGCACATACACATGTATACACACATACACACATGCATATACATGCTCACAGGTGTGTGTGCACACGCCCAGCGCATGTACACACACGCACACACACACACGTACATGCACAAGCAGGAGTACACACATGCTTACACAACACAGGCACACACACACATGCATGCACACATGCGCATACATATGCATGCAGACACATGCACACACGTGCTCACAGGTGCACACACCACTTCCTGTTTTGAAGACTCTATAGTTATAGTTATTTTCCCCCTTTAGAAAAATGTACTCTGAGAAAAAAATGTACCCTGTAAAATGGTTTGAATAAATTCCTGTGTATCATTTATGTAGAAGAGAGGGAGGGAGATGGAAACAGGAAAACAACACTCCAAGGCCCTAAATAAATTAGCCCTATTTAAAAGGGCAGAACTAACCCACTGCTTTAATGGTGGTTTCCATTAAGCTGAAACAGTAATATTAAACCACTTCAAACTACTGGCAGGCCAGAGTAAACGGAGCAGCCTGTGAGTGGCCCCTTTAAAAAAGGGTCTGGACACACAAACTTCCATTCTGCCACGCAGTAAGGAAATGCTGAATAAATTAACTTTTTCCAAAGGCCATTATACCTTAGCTCCTCATTACAGATCTCATTACGAACTGTCTTTATAACGCTCACCTGACAATATCATGCAGAATGCTTTTAGCTTCTGAGGTCAGGCTAAATAAGAGAACAATTCTCCTATTTATAGCAAAGGTTGAACTTTTCTCATTTAGATGTTTAAGCTGCTAACCCCTGAGTTTAATGTAATTAGGGAAGGGATATTCAATTTACAGTATCCACAAGTAATGATAATTAAATTGATCCAAAAAAGCTGTTGGTAAGCATAAGATACCTTTGTAATTACATCCCGTTTTCAAAATGACTTTAGTACTGTGAACTTGAAGCATTTCAGCAAATGAAGGCCAATACACATAAAACGGAAACTACAGTAGCTTAGAAGCCGGGCTGTTTAACATAATGAGCAACGTCACCAGAGGGAAATCTCAAAAACATTCTATAATTCACCACGACAGCCCATGCTTCGGCACTCCCCCTCACAGAGAACCATTAAAAATATGTTAAGACCGTCTTCATTTTTTCACATCAATTCTTCATTAATAAAATTATTTGGGGCCTCGAGTTTAAAAGGCAACTGCAGAACCAGCTTTCCACCCCCCCCCTGCTCCCTCACCATTTCTCTGTTAGGAAAATGGCTATCGCTTGCTTCAGTTTTCTGTTTGTTTGAAAGAACCCACCAGAGCTATGAATATGAAATCACTTTCCCCGGGAGCCCTGGAGATGAGCTAGGTCAGCATTCCACCAGGACTAAGGTGAAGAATAAACAAATAACCATGCTCACTGCAGCTGCAACGATCAGACTCTGGGAAAATTATTCAGGCATTATGAGAAAGACGGTATTAAATGCTGCCCCTTGCAGCTTCACGGCTCTCTGAATATTCACATCGGAAAAGGGCAAGCACTTAAGGCATGCATATCGTCAGAGAGCTGGTCCATCTGAGCGTCTTCCATTAAGTTTTCGTCTTAAAGGACGAGGGTGGGAACATCTGCCGGACAGGCAAAGGGCTTGTCATCATTCATTAAGATCACGGCTTTGCTCAGGCTTCCGTCAATGAGGACCACAAGGAGCCTATGGAAGAGTGCTGAGCACGCGGCTCTTAGGAGGCTGCCGTAACGAACGGGCTTCCTCTTGGTTCTACCGCACAGCTTCCGGAGTTACCATTGGAAGCTCTCCCCAGCTAGTCTCCCCCGTGGCACTGTTGGATACTGCTCATTTCTACCCAAATTCCGAAAGGATAGGCTAAGGAAAGTAATTTAAAACACAGCCAAAGCACAAAGACTAATGAATAATTCCTTGTAGTGTTAAAACACACACACACACACCTTTATGGTTTTCTAACTTTTGACATCGGTTATATTAACCACCAATGCAGACACATCAATTCTACATAATTTCAAGAAGCCATTGAACATAAAATGGAAAATACAGCAAAGACTAGTCTAATATTTATGTTTCTATAAGAGAGCATCATATAAGAAATGGGAGAGAACTATACCCATGTACCAAGCAACAGAGAGAAGTATAAGTAGTTGTTAAGCTAACAGTCACAGTGGGAAAACCTTGGATGGACACGCATTCCAGTTTTATTAATTTTATAATTCTACATCAACATAATTCTGTGTTAATGAACCAACTATAGAATTTTTCATAATTGGCTTTATTTCACGTCGAATTATATACACTCTTTCTTTATTTTAAACTCCAAATGTGATAATATCTATGGTTTAAAGTGCATGAAACCAAGACAGTGTTAATGTATATAATGATCATAAAGCAGAGAGGTACAATCTAACTGACTGAACAGAAATCAATAATGGTATTTAATGACTTCATGAGGAAAATAAATGACCCTCACACCCTTAATGGATTAGTGTCAGTCATGAGCAACACAACATCCATCCCATAATGCTGACACCATCTCGCTCGGAGGGCTATCACTTTTCACTGGAGCGCCTTAAAGCCTTACCTAAGGAAATTGCGTTTTAATGCTATTTCAGATGTCGTTCTGAGAGGATTTTTACAATCCTGCTTTATTCAGCATGAGGCATGTTCTGAATTCTTACAGCGAGTCGCTGTCATTGGGCTGCGTCCTAGGTCATCCTGGCAAAGCCTCCCAACGAGACAAAACCCGGAAGACACAGAACGGTAACACTTTATAACATTGCTCAAACAACTCATTGGCTGATACCTGGCCTTAACTTCATACTCTCTTAATGTTACTCGGAGTGTTCTTTCTATTTTACACAAGAAGTCCATGCTATACACACACACACACACACACACACACACACACACACACACACTGTGGCCAGTTCACAGCATAGGAAATGAGTACCGCAGAGGCACATACCAACTGCTAGACAGTCAAAGCAGACACAAGGAAAGGTTCGGCAGTTGGTGGATCTGGGGCTTCCAATTTGTAAAGTCATGATGTTGTCTACGATGTTTACATAGAGAAGGAATTGTCTTCCTTCTAATAACTACGCTTCCTTAGAAGGAAAAAAATGTCTTCCATAGGACATCAAATGTTAGAAACCATGAGGCTCTCTGCCCATCTTTTTCTTGAGGAGATAAAACACCAAGCCTTGAAGTATCATCTGCAGATAATTTGGCTTTTGATCTAATTTTAAAAAAAAATACCCATCACAAATAATAAATAAAAAATTAGTAAGCACGCGGTCTTTGGATATTGTCAATTCCTCTTGAGAGTTGACAAGCAGTACCAAAGCGGGTAGCATTGGTGCCGCGTGCGGTAACTCAGTGTATCGTTCACCAGCAGACTTCAAAATTCATTTCTGACTGATTCAGCAGTCAGAGCGCCAAACTTCCAGTAATCTCTCTGAAGATTTGGCACAGATACGGAGTTCAGAATAGGAACAAGTGTGCACTGATGGAGAGGAGCTACTACGGCTATTTCTAAAAATAGCATGGTTGCAGGCTTCCGGAGGTTTAGGATTCTCACGAAACGAAACTGAGAGATTCTTAAGATAGAACCAGGAGACTGTAGCTAAAGATTCCTGAGTGACGTGAATATGACTTCCTTTATCCCAAAGGATGTAGTAACTTCTCAGGCTCAGGTAGCATCATAATTAGTTATAATTGACTTTGTCTTTTAATTTTTAAGGCAATCTATAAATTATGGATTGTTGTGTCAATCGGAAGACAGGATTTTGACATCGTACAACATATACCTCATGACTGTCGTCAAAACCAAGTCCTTTATCAGGGTGCCTGGCAGTCTGCTACATCTTTAAAAAAAATCACTTCAGGAAACTTCAGCTTATATTACCAAAGCTCATCGCATAAATTTAGCATATGTTGGCATAATTCTAGTGTGGCTTCAAACACTACAGAAATGCGGCGTGCCATCAGGAATTCAGAGAGACAAGTAATACAAGCTTATCCAGAGAAATGCGGGACCCACTTCACTGTCCCTCGTTTTGAGGACACACTGTCTGAGCTTCCTCTTCCGGGGGCTATCCCCGGCCGGCCTGCCTGCCTGCCTGCCTGCCTGCCTGCCTGCCTTTGGTCCACCTCTTCCTACAGCTCAGACCACCTGCTGGGTAGATGCAGCCCACTGCCATTCCTCTCAAATTAATGGGATGCTAGAGTACCCAGTTCTCCTCAGCCTCTCAGCAGGTGCACTTTACCTGGAACACTGGGAATCCCTGAAGCAAGGAAAGGGGAGGATTTATCTCCCTCTTTCCCATTACTGTTCTGCATCCCAAGCCCTTCCTCTTGCTTTACCCCAAGTGTCCATGGAAGCACCCAGGGACAGAGTAACACAACCATAAGGCAACCTCCCCCCGACCTCCCCACACCCCCTTGAAGAGGGGATCCTTTCTCACATTCACATCTGGTGACATGTGGTGACATTTAAGGCTACTGAAAGGTACACATTGGAACCTTCTTTAGGATCAACTGTATATAATCCATGCTTAAAAGAAAAAAAATGGGGTAAAATACCCAGTTTTCACCAACATATTTCACAAAGTTTAACGAAACCTTTAAGCAAACTGGAAAACATTTCCTACTGATTAGCATTTCAATATAACATGATACACTGATGAAATACAGATGAAAAATTTTCAACATATCTAAGACTCACAAAGTTAGTTGATATGAGCTAGGGATGGGGTAGCCAGTTTATGTGTTTCCTATGCACACGGCTGGCCGTGGGTTAATTTTCAGCACTAGGAAAAGTGCCCGTCTTGGCATGGATATATGTTAACTTTTTTTGGCTAATGAATCTATAAATTTGGTTAGATGTTACAAGACTGTACAAATTGATGTGTACTGCATACAGATTTTGCTGCAAATTCGTAAAGTAGTGAAATTAAGCAGATACCACACACTGTTTAACAATATTTCTCAATAACATACATGCAGTGAAATTCATTCTTCCATCTACTCAAGATCCCATGGGTCTCAAACTAAACCAAGATAAACACCACCCAAAATTTACACGGTATACCTGTGCTGCAATCCTATCTGAGCATCTAAAGGCCCATATGAGGGCAAACTTAACATGGCTAGTTAAAAACCATAGTGACCACACTGAATTCACAGAGAACCCTCATTATAAATCAGTGGTTCTCAGACTGTGGGTCCTAACCCCTTGTGGGGGTCAAACGGCCCTTTCACAGAGGCTACATTTCAGATATTTACATTACAAGTCATAAAGGTAGCAAAATTACAGTCATGAAGTAGCAACAAAAATAATCGTATGTTTGGGGATCACCACAACACAAGGAACTGTATCAAAGGGTCACATCATCAGGAAGGTTTAGAACCACTGTTAAGAATCTTTATGGCCCCCAGTGGAGAAGCTAGAGAAATTACCCAAGGAGCTAAAGGTATCTGCAACCCTATAGGGGGTACAACAATATGAACTAACCAGTACCCTGGAGCTCTTGTCTCTAGCTGCATATGTAGCAGAAGATGGCCTAGTCGGCCATCACTGCAAAGAGAGGCCCATTGGACTTGCAAACTTTATATGCTCCAGTACAGGGGAACCCCAGGGCCAAAAAGGGGGAGTGGGTGGGTAGGGGATTGGAGGGGTGGGTATGGGGGACTTTTGGGATAGCATTGAAAATGTAAACGAGGAAAATACCTAATAAAAAAATAAATTAAAAAAAAAGAATCTTTATGGGGGTGGAGGGTGCTGGAGAGATGGCTCAGTGGTTAAGAGCACTGACTGCTTTTCTGAAGGTCCTGAGTTCAAATCCCAGCAACCACATGGTGGCTCACAACCATCCATAATGAGATCTGATGCCCTCTTCTGGTGCATCTGAAGACAGCTACAGTGTACTTAGATATAATAATAAATAAATCTTTTTTAAAAAAAGAATCTTTATCGGTATGTGGATAGCAAAAACAGCCTTCCTAAGCCACCGCTGAAAGAAATAGATAGAAAGTTTCTTGCTGGCTGACTGAAGGGTTCTTGCCTTTTCTCAAAATGATTTGTAGCATTTTACGTGCACTGAAAAGTCAGGAGCAAAGGCAGGCACAAGGTAGGCATCAGGCAGAAACCACAGTGGCTAAAACATGGTCACAAATTAATGCCTGCGGTTTGGAGTCCTTGTGCGCCTAGGCTAACAGCTAGCAAGCAAGGCTCCACACGATGCCCAAATAGCTACTTGCCAGGTATCCCCTTTATTATGTATTAATGCACCCAGGAATAATTTTTGAAGCTATCATTCACAAAATTGTTCAGAATAGTTTTTTTCCAAGAAATTCTTTAGCACGATAAAAATAAACGATGGAGACTCTTCCCTTAAAGAATAATTAATTAGATCACAGGCTGCCCCACTTAGTTCTCCACGGCATCTAAAGTTACCTTCACTCAAAAGACACCACTGCCTCCCCCGCAGCCTGGCATATTCACACACCCACTACCATCTGACAAATGGTCTGATGACCTCTCCGTTCAGGAGGCTCCTCTGCAGAGAGGAGCACCAGGGAATGACCTTCAAACTCTCCAAGGCCAAGAAAGAAAGTCACGAAAGTTAAGATCAAAGAAACTACCTCCCATGACTGAAGATGCAAGACTTGATGACCTCCTAAGCACCAACCTTGCGATTGCGGGAGGTTATCATGGCTCTCACAACACAACACAACAAAGTGCTGTCTCTGAAGGAGTCTTGTTTATTAATGAAGTGTTTGAATATTTATGTTTATTCCAAGGCCAGCAAAGGACTACAAAACAGCAGCATGGGTGAACAGTTTGTAGCTGCACCGTTGGCCTAGCAGCCGGGGAACTTCTGCTGGGACATTGTGCGGAGAGAGGATGTGCCCTGTGCCAGGTGGTGGCTTCTGAATGCTGGTCACCAGCTCTGTTAGGAACACATGCAGGGCCGGGGTGCACTAGCTTCCACACAGCACGGATGACCATGGGGAGTAGTCCTGGGGGACTGTGTGTGAAAAGCAACGGGGAAACCAGAGGCCCCTCAATATCATGCTCTGACATGAGTACTTGGCTCAATTCCAATCTAATATATTCCTTCCATAGGTGATATAAAGAGTAAGGAGAAAGAAATGTGAGTCTAAAAGAAACGAGGAGATTTTTATCTACATGAAGGCCATTATCATTGTGCTCACAACATTGTACAATGGGAATATGTACACACTATATATTTATCTATAAATACATGTATAAATACACATGTCATATAATATGTACGTCTGTAATATAGACCACAAAGGGAGAAAGAAATGTCAGTTTAAAAGAAACAAGGAGATTTTTTTAATCTACATGAAGGTCATTGTGCTCTCAATATTGTACAATGGGAATATGTACATAATATATATTTATATATAAACATATGATACATATATAAATCCATACATTTGTCATATAATATGTATGTGTCTGTGTGTATGTGTGTATGTATGTTATGCATGCTGTGTATGTAATGACATAATGCAGACCCAGCTAGCACAGTGGATTTATTCTTTAAAAAGGAAACCAGCAAATGCCGACACACGGGGCTGGAAAAGGTGGTAGTAAAGCTGCCCTATATAAAACCCTTTTCCGGTAAGGCTGCAAACAATTCTATACAAACGGATGTGTTATGGTGATGGACAAGCATGAGGCTATGGCCATGTAAAATACCAGTGGTGTTTGTGTTATTGGAGGCCAAGGGTTTTTTAGAAGGTAAGCAGAGCATAGGAGGACACCTAGTCTAACTTCATTTCACAGAGGAGAGCAAAGCACACCTCACCTCAGGTCTGCACAGCTCCTGAGTGGCACAGGCCACACCCATGACAGGCACATTTCCACAGAGCCCAGAGTCACCAATGTTTGTGGTTCTGTGCCACCTCAGGGGTGCTCCCTGCTTATCAGAAAAGTTCCTAGTCTCAGATCGAAGTTTGGAGCCATCCATGATCGGATGTCAAACTTACTTTCCTACTAAGTTCAAATTACACGTGTGGCTATCTCTACAAAGGGCTCCCCCAACCCCATGCCGCTTTATAACACTCAAATCGTTCACCACCTTGTAGGACGCTTCTGCTTGTCTTTCGTGATCTCCCTTGCTAAGCTTCATTCCTCTCAAATACGATTTTATCATCTTCCCCTTTATCACGTTCTGCCTGTGAGATGCTACCTAGAGTAACCTGTCGGATTGTAACTTCTATCAAGAAGACAGCCGTTCAAGTCCTACTCAGAAGCCACTGAAACCTTTCAGAAAGAGCCACTAGGCCACACGGCTCCATTTCAAACAAAACTTGTCAAAGTCTTCAGTGTCTTCCAAGTTCTATACCCTCCCATCTCCCCCACCTTGCTCCAAGGCACCCTCTGCCTCACTCAGTGGTCACTTCCTGATCTGCACCAGGACCAAGGTTAGGACACACAAGACCCCTCCTACTCTGAATACCGTGTGACTGGATCCTTGCCTGCAATGACCCAGTCTCATTTTGCAGATCAAAGATGACATCCTCAGACCCTGTACAAAGATGACATCCCCTCTCCTCATGTCTCTCCATGGTATCGTCTACTCAATCCCGCTGCTTGGATGCCCTGCCATCCTCATGGCTGATTACTTCTTGTATCTATAGCAATGTCTTATCTAATCCCCGTGCTGGAGTATAAGCCCCTTTAGGACAGGGAAGTATGTTTTCTTTCACTGATAGATTGCTAATCAGCTAACGCAGTCGAACACCAAACACTGTTGAATAAGTAACAAACTTTTCTCATTGAAATCTCTGTCTGGGAATTGTCTCACATATCTCAGTGCTGGAAGAAAGGAAGGGAGGGAGGGAGGGATGCAGAGAGGGAGGGACGGATGGAGGGAGGAAGGAAGGAAGAAAGGAAGAAAGAGAAAGGCAGAAATCGGTCCATCAGACTCCATTCCCACTGCAAGGGATGGTCGTTTAAAATAGGAATTGACTAAAAAATCATCTGTCAAACTGTCTTCTTAAAATTATAATTACAAAACTCTAAAATAATAATGAAGAGTAAAAAGCCATCTAAAACAGGAAAGAAGGAAGAGAGGGACGGAGGAAGAGGGCGATCTAACTTTGCTTGGCTCAGGGAACATGCGCTGTTATCTTTGCTTCAAAAGAATTTTGGATAATTCGTGAGCAGTAGGAAATGGTTGTGTAAAATTGTGTTATTCGGTTCCAGGAGACGAGAAAGGCATCAATCATCCAAACAGTACGGTGTTCTCACTCACAGTGAACCACAGGAAGGCTTTAGTGTTTCTCTCTAAGTCTAAATATTTTATACATGCCCGGGCTGTGTAGTTTCATGGTAGAATATGCATCTAGCATGTCTGTGGATTCTACATTCAGTAACACACACACACACAAACACACACAGAGAGAGACAGAGACAGAGAGACGGACACACACAGGAGAGACAGACAGAGACAGATCTCCCCCACGCCAGAGTTACAGACCCACCCCTTCCCGACTCCCTCCTTTGCTCCATCTTTCCTCCCTAGCTCATGACACTGGCTTCTGTGCCAGCATTCTTCTGGAATACACGAAGATTATTCACATTTTCTGCCTTCACGTGCAAACGACATTACATGTGACACAGCTCTCTTCCTACAGCCTCTATGTTAAGTTGCTCAGTCAAAATACAAACCCTCCTCTTGACATAGCTACTGGCCTAGTTCTCTGACACCAGACCCTTCTAATGGTCTATCTCCCTGGTGCTGCAATTATGCGTATGCACAAATCGCCCAGTCTATAGTAAATACCAGTGACCAGGTGCTGTGAACTGAACCCAGAGCCTCATGCACCCTGGTCAAGTATGCTATCAACTGACCTACACCCCTGACCCTCTCTTTTATTTGCTAGATCCCTTTCTGTTTGTTGACACTACTAGTCCAGTTGGCATTAGTCTCCACTCTGGCCTCTACAACCAAACTGTTTCAACCTTATGGTTGTAAATCTTATGTTTCAACCTTATGGTTGTAAATCTTATTTCTCTGTGCCTGCCAACACCCACTCTCTGCCATAATTACCCAGTTATTTCAGAACACTTTGTCATCTGCTGGAAGCAATTAGTCAATATTACTTCTGTCTGTGGATTTGCCAGGTTATCAAAGTCCACTCATGGTACAAGTCTCTACCTCTCCCCCAGCTCTCTGCAAAGCCTACTTTAAAAACCTATGACTTCCATAAACAACTCATTTCAACTCAATACATTCTCGATTCCTGAAGTATTTTGCTCAGCCTCTGACTCGGCTGTTTGTACCGAAGGAAATGGTCTCACTACATTAAGTAGATGTTCATAAGCTACCTGCAACATGTTACCATGAGACCCAAGGGAGGAAAAAATGTATGAAAAGTCTCTTCGATTCTGTTTTTGAAAAGTCTCAAGCCCGGGTGCTGGAGAGATGGCTCAGTGGATAAGAGCATCTATTGCTCAAATCCTCATCATTCCTGTAATAAGCTGGGCAGGGCCATGGCTGTGTCTGTGATCCCAGGCACTGTTTATATTTTATAAAACAGGAATGTCCAATCCAGCGTTGGTATAACCTGAGTACAAACGAAACTGCATAGGGCAGTCAAACTTTTCCAGAATGAATGAATATATGAGGGTATAAACAGGAGAAGAATATCTGTTCATTTTACTCATCAAAAGCATGTTGTTACAAATTATGAAAATAAAGTTACTATTTTTTTCCCTTCAAACCCAATAGTATTTTTAGCAATAAAGCCCCTGGTACCTGATAGCTGAATGTAGTTAATCCATTATCTATGTTAATTCAAAGGAAAGCTAAGAAGACTGGGAAGGTAAGACATGAAAGAATTACAATAGTAACCACTTCTTAGAATTAAAAGGTACTTTAGGTTTTATCTGAGGTTTTCAGTCTCAGCCCTGGCAGTAGATGAGAGAAGTAGGGGACTACATTGTAGCAAACGCTCGCAGCAACTGTAAACAGGGTTTTCTATGGCGGATTCTTTTCTCCATTCTAGTCTATAGCCGGAATAGGGAGTTGGGTAGTGGGTGGGGGAGTGTCGTTTCCAAATCCTAGAGCCCATGTTCTGGCCCTTGAACATAGAATATAGTGGTTAGAACTTGAACTGGGTTCCTTCTAATATCATCTGCAAGATAAGGGTCTAGATTCCCCAAAATGATTTATAGACATATCAGTTCCCTGGGTAATACAGCAGTGCACACCAAGGACCCAACATCCCAAGTGCAGTCTTTAAGAGGGGCCTGGTCCTCAGCTAGACCGCTCAGGCACTTGGCTGATGAAGTAAGAGATGTCCAGGCTGAAACCCTGCCCTCTCCTGAATTAAAAGAGCAGCATACAGAAGTGGTGGTGCTGCCGTACATTGGCTTTTACAACCTGGATGTGGTATGTGGTTTTAGTACTACGTATGACTTTGGCAGATTTAACCTAATCACCCCATTTTCAATACTAATGGTATGAGAATAAACTATTTTAAAAAACCAAACATAATTCTATGTCACTAGACTATATCAAGATCATTGATCCTATTGAGGTTGATTGTGGTGAAGCAAAGGTTCCTAGGATGGAGGCAGCTCTGGGAAACAGACCAGTGAGTTCACAGACAGTCCCTGAGCTACAATGGGTTGACTTGATGTTTTCAAAATGTATAAGCTACTTTCAAGGTTGATCGTCTCCCAGGCTTAACCTGTCTCCCAAAGCTGGGCATCGGTAGGGAACTGCAGCTCGGCAGCAAACACGTGATCACAAAGGCAAAGACCAGGACACTCCTCTGCAGCCTGTGTCGCCAGGCTATGACATCTGGCAGGTGACAGGCGCTAAGTATGTCTTCTGCTGACAATATTTCCTACTGACAATCATTTTATCGGTACCAAACCACACAGTGAGAAGAACTTCAGTGCTCCTAATTCGGGCAGGAAGTGTCATACGGAAAATAAAATAAATTATGAAAAGAACGTAAAAAAAGACTGGATTTTTTTTTCCCTTCTTAAAAAGGGGGCTATTAAGAAGTCTACTTTTTTGCTTTGTTTTTTGTTTGTTTGTTTATATTGGTGAATTTGATTTTGAAACGAGGTGTCACACTATGGTCTGTGCTAATGTGGAATTCACTATGTAGCTCAGGCTATCCTTAAACCCAGGGTAACCTTCCTGTAGTACCTTCCCAGGTACTACGATTGCAGACGTTCTTTAAAAAGCCTCCATGGTTGACAAGACTTTCTCATTGGCTTGCCCTTGAAAGCCTAAGGTCTGGATTTGGCCTCTGCAAGCCTTTATGCGTCTCCATTTGTGTCCTGTAGGGATTTAAGTCTCCACACAGCTCCGCGCACTCGCTGCAGGCTGCCTTTCTACCTGGCCTCCCTGACTTCTCTCACACACCCCTTTCTTCTCTCCATTTGCTGAGGTCCCAGCTCACTACGTAGGACAGGAGGACTCTATGAAGGTCACCAGGGCAGGCCACCTTGTGTGTGCTGTGAATCCTACACTCACCCTTCCCATGCCTCCGCAGACTCCTCCTGCCTGTGTCCATGAATGGCCTCCAAACACCTTGAAAACAGGGACCTCAGCAGCGTGTCCCAGAAGGTCACACGGTCTATCTAATACCAGAAATTCTCAATAAAAAGTGTGGACATTTCGCCCCTTCTTAGAATTGGGAACAAAACACCCATGGAAGGAGTTACAGAGACAAAGTTTGGAGCTGAGACAAAAGGATGGACCATCCAGAGACTGCCCCACCCGGGGGTCCATCCCATAATCAGCCACCAAATGCAGACACTATTCCATATGCCAGCAAGATTTTGCTGAAAGGACCCAGATATAGCTGTGTCTTGTGAGGCTATGCCAGTGCCTGGCAAACACAGAAGTAGATGCTCACAGTCATCTATTGGATGGATCACAGGGCCCCCAGTGGAGGAGCTAGAGAAAGTAACCAAGGAGCTAAAGAGATCTGCAACCCTATAGGTGGAACAATAATATGAACTAACCAGTACCCTCAGAGCTCATGTCTCTAGCTGCATATGTAGCAGAAGATGGCCTACTCGGCCATCACTGGGAAGAGAGGCCCCTTGGTCTTGCAAACTTTATATGCCCCAATACAGGGGAACACCAGGGCCAAGAAGTGGGAGTGGGTGGGTGGGGAACAGGGAGGGTATAGGGGACTTTCGGGAAAGCATTTGAAATGTAAATGAAGAAAATACCTAATAAAAAGTTGGAAAAAAAAAAGCTAATTACCATTAAGCAAAGGGGCTTCAACTGCTCTTATGACTTAAATCAATCAGTTTATACTGTTGAGAATACTAACAAATGCTTAGAATATTAATAACTAACAAATGACTAATAAATATCAAATAATAAATATCAATAACTAATAAATATCAAATGACTCCTAGTAATTATCAAAAAGTTTACTGATATATTTGTAGATAAAGAAAAAAATGGCTCTTCTGGTCAGAAAAGCATCGGGGTAGCTAGGGCGCAGGGTCGGCTGACACTCGCCAGCTACCCACAACACCCGCCACAGGATCTTAAGACTTCTGGTGAGTGGAACACAGCTTCTGCTCCAAACCAATTGCGCGCGGGACCTGAGACTGCATTAGTTAGGGAAGCAGAAACCGGCCTGAGTAGGGCCACAGGCCTCATCCGGCCGGAACAGCACCGGGGTAGCTAGAGCGCAGGGTCGGCTGACACCCGCCAGCTACCCACGACCCCCACCACAGGATTTTGAGACTGCTGGTGAGTGGAACACAGCTTCTGCTCCAGTCCAATCACGCGGGACCTGAGACTGCTCTGGTTGGGGAGGCAGAAATCCGGCCTACGTAGGGCCACAAGCCTCTTCTGGTCAGAAAAGCACCGGGATAGCTAGGGCGCAGGGTCGGCTGACACTCGCCAGCTACCCACAACACCCGCCACAGGATCTTAAGACTTCTGGTGAGTGGAACACAGCTTCTGCTCCAAACCAATTGCGCGCGGGACCTGAGACTGCATTAGTTAGGGAAGCAGAAACCGGCCTGAGTAGGGCCACAGGCCTCATCCGGCCGGAACAGCACCGGGGTAGCTAGAGCGCAGGGTCGGCTGACACCCGCCAGCTACCCACGACCCCCACCACAGGATTTTGAGACTGCTGGTGAGTGGAACACAGCTTCTGCTCCAGTCCAATCACGCGGGACCTGAGACTGCTCTGGTTGGGGAGGCAGAAATCCGGCCTACGTAGGGCCACAAGCCTCTTCTGGTCAGAAAAGCACCGGGATAGCTAGGGCGCAGGGTCGGCTGACACTCGCCAGCTACCCACAACACCCGCCACAGGATCTTAAGACTTCTGGTGAGTGGAACACAGCTTCTGCTCCAAACCAATTGCGCGCAGGACCTGAGACTGCATTAGTTAGGGAAGCAGAAACCGGCCTGAGTAGGGCCACAGGCCTCATCCGGCCGGAACAGCACCGGGGTAGCTAGAGCGTAGGGTCGGCTGACACCCGCCAGCTACCCACGACCCCCGCCACAAGATTTTGAGACTGCTGGTGAGTGGAACACAGCTTCTGCTCCAATCTTTAAACAGTGACAACGACAACAACTAACCCCAGAGACTACCAGATGGCGAAAGGTAAACGTAATAATCTTACTAACAGAAACCAAGACCACTCACCATCATCAGAACCCAGCACTCCCACTTCGCCCAGTCCAGGGCACCCCAACACACCGGAAAAGCTAGACACGGATCTAAAAGCATATCTCCTGATGATGGTAGAGGACTTCAAGAAGGACTTTAATAACACACTTAAAGAAATACAGGAGAACACTGCTAAACAGGTAGAAGACATTAAAGAGGAAGCACAAAAATCCCTTAAAGAATTACAGGAGAACACTGCTAAAGAGTTACAAATCCTTAAAGAAAAACAGGATAACATAATCAAACAGGTAGAAGTCCTTAATGAAAAACAGGAAAACACATCCAAACAGATGATGGAAATGAACAAAACCATACTAGACCTAAAAAGGGAAGTAGACACAATAAAGAAAACCCAAAATGAGGCAACACTGGAGATAGAAACCCTAGAAAAGAAATCTGGAACCATAGATACTAGCATCAGCAACAGAATACAAGAGATGGAAGAGAGAATCTCAGGTGCAGAAGATTCCATAGAGAACATCGGCACAACAATCAAGGAAATTGTAAAACGCAAAAAGATCCTAACTCAAAACATCCAAGAAATACAGGACACAATGAGAAGACCAAACCTACGGATAATAGGAGTGGATGAGAATGAAGATTTTCAACTCAAAGGACCAGCAAACATCTTCAACAAAATTATAGAAGAAAACTTCCCAAATCTAAAGAAAGAGATGCCCATGAACATACAAGAAGCCTACAGAACTCCAAATAGACTGGACCAGAAAAGAAATACCTCCCGACACATAATAATCAGAACAACAAATGCTCTAAATAAAGATAGAATACTAAAAGCAGTAAGAGAAAAAGGCCAAGTAACATATAAAGGCAAGCCTATCAGAATTACACCAGATTTTTCACCAGAGACAATGAAAGCCAGAAGATCCTGGACGGATGTTATACAGACACTAAAAGAACACAAATTCCAGCCCAGGCTACTATACCCAGCCAAACTCTCAATTAACATAGATGGAGAAACCAAAGTATTCCACGACAAAACCAAATTCACACATTATCTCTCCACGAATCCAGCCCTTCAAAGGATAATAACAGAAAAAAACCAATACAAGGACAGGAACCACGCCCTAGAAACAACAAGAAGGTAATCCCTCAACAAACCTAAAAGAAGACAGCCACAAGAACAGAATGCCAACTTTAACAACAAAAATAACAGGAAACAACAATTACTTTTCCTTAATATCTCTTAATATCAATGGACTCAACTCCCCAATAAAAAGACATAGACTAACAAACTGGCTACACAAACAAGACCCAACATTTTGCTGCTTACAGGAAACTCATCTCAGAGAAAAAGATAGACACTACCTCAGAATGAAAGGCTGGAAAACAATTTTCCAAGCAAATGGTATGAAGAAACAAGCTGGAGTAGCCATTCTAATATCTGATAAGATTGACTTCCAACCCAAAGTCATTAAAAAAGACAGGGAGGGACACTTCATACTCATCAAAGGTAAAATCCTCCAAGAGGAACTATCAATCCTGAATATCTATGCTCCAAATACAAAGGCAGCCACATTCATTAAAGAAACTTTAGTAAATCTCAAAGCACACATTGCACCTCATACAATAATAGTGGGAGACTTCAACACACCACTTTCACCAATGGACAGATCGTGGAAACAGAAACTAAACAGGGACAAAGTGAAACTAACAGAAGTTATGAATCAAATGGATCTGGCAGATATCTACAGAACATTCTATCCTAAAACAAAAGGATATACCTTCTTCTCAGCACCTCATGGTACTTTCTCCAAAATTGACCACATAATTGGTCACAAAACAGGCCTCAACAGATACAAAAATATTGAAATTGTCCCATGCATCCTATCAGATCACCATGGACTAAGGCTGATCTTCAATAACAAAATAAATAATAGAAAGCGAACCTTCACGTGGAAACTGAACAACACTCTTCTCAATGATAACTTGGTCAAGGAAGGAATAAAGAAAGAAATTAAGGACTTTTTAGAGTTCAATGAAAATGAAGCCACAACATACCCAAACTTATGGGACGCAATGAAAGCATTTCTAAGAGGAAAACTCATAGCTCTGAGTGCCTCCAAAAGGAAACTAGAGAGAGCACACATTAGCAGCTTGACAACATACCTAAAAGCACTAGAACAAAAGGAAGCAAATTCACCCAAGAGGAGTAGACGGCAGGAAATAATCAAACTCAGGGGCGAAATCAACCAAGTGGAAACAAGAAGAACTATTCAAAAAATCAACCAATCAAGGAGCTGGTTCTTTGAGAAAATCAACAAGATAGATAAACCCCTAGCCAGACTCACTAGAGGGCACAGGGAAAGCATCCTAATTAACAAAATCAGAAATGAAAAAGGAGACATAACTACAGATCCTGAAGACATCCAAAACACCATCAGATCCTTCTACCAAAGGCTATACTCAACAAAACTGGAGAACCTGGATGAAATGGAGAAGTTCCTAGACAGATACCAGGTACCAAAGTTGAATCAAGATCAGTTTAATGATCTAAACAGCCCTATATCCCCCAAAGAAATAGAAGCAGTCATTAATAGTCTCCCAACTAAAAAAAGCCCAGGACCAGATGGGTTTAGTGCAGAGTTCTATCAGACCTTCAAAGAAGATCTAATCCCAGTTCTTCACAAACTATTCCACAAAATAGAAACAGAAGGTACTCTACCCAACTCATTCTATGAAGCCACAATTACTCTGATACCTAAACCACAAAAAGACCCAACAAAGATAGAAAACTTCAGACCAATATCCCTTATGAATATTGATGCAAAAATCCTCAATAAAGTTCTTGCTAACCGAATCCAAGAACACATCAAAACAATCATCCATCCTGACCAAGTAGGTTTCATCCCAGGGATGCAGGGATGGTTCAATATACGGAAATCCATCAACGTAATCCAGTATATAAACAAACTCAAAGACAAAAACCACATGGTCATCTCGTTAGATGCGGAAAAAGCATTTGACAAGATCCAACACCCATTCATGATAAAAGTCTTGGAAAGATCAGGAATTCAAGGCCCATACCTAAACATGATAAAAGCAATCTACAGCAAACCAGTAGCCAACATCAAAGTAAATGGTCAGAAGCTTGAAGCAATCCCTCTAAAATCAGGGACTAGACAAGGCTGTCCACTTTCTCCATACCTATTCAACATTGTACTTGAAGTCCTAGCCAGAGCAATTCGACAACAAAAGGAGATCAAAGGGATACAAATTGGAAAAGATGAAGTCAAAATATCACTTTTTGCAGATGATATGATAGTATATATAAGTGACCCTAAAAATTCCACCAGAGAACTCCTAAGCCTGATAAACAGCTTCGGTGAAGTAGCTGGATATAAAATTAACTCAAACAAATCAATGGCCTTTCTCTACACAAAGAATAAACAGGCTGAGAAAGAAATTAGGGAAACAACACCCTTCTCAATAGTCACAAATAATATTAAATATCTTGGCGTGACTCTAACTAAGGAAGTGAAAGATCTGTATAATAAAAACTTCAAGTCTCTGAAGAAAGAAATTATAGAAGATCTCAGAAGATGGAAAGATCTCCCATGCTCATGGATTGGCAGGATCAACATTGTAAAAATGGCTATCTAGCCAAAAGCAATCTACAGATTCAATGCAATCCCCATCAAAATTCCAAATCAATTCTTCAACGAATTAGAAAGTGCAATCTGCAAATTCATCTGGAATAACAAAAAACCTAGGATAGCAAAAACTCTTCTCAAGGATAAAAGAACCTCTGGTGGAATCACCATGCCGGACCTAAAGCTTTACTACAGAGCAATTGTGATAAAAACTGCATGGTACTGGTATAGTGACAGACAAATAGACCAATGGAATAGAATTGAAGACCCAGAAATGAACCCACACACCTACGGTCACTTGATCTTCGACAAGGGAGCTAAAAACATCCAGTGGAAGAAAGACAGCATTTTCAACAAATGGTGCTGGCACAACTGGTTGTTAACATGTAGAAGAATGCGAATCGATCCATTCCTATCTTCTTGTACTAAGGTCAAGGCTAAGTGGATCAAGGAACTACACATAAAACCAGAGACACTGAAACTTATAGAGGAGAAAGTGGGGAAAAGCCTTGAAGATATGGGCACAGGGGAAAAATTCCTGAATAGAACAGTAATGGCTTGTGCTGTAAGATCGAGAATTGACAAGTGGGGCCTCATGAAACTGCAAAGCTTCTGCAAGGCTAAAGACACCATCAATAAGACAAAAAAACCACCAACAGATTGGGAAAGGATCTTCACCTATCCTAAATCAGATAAGGGACTAATATCCAATATATATAAAGAACTCAAGAAGGTGGACTCCAGAAAGTCAAATAACCCCATTAAAAAATGGGGCTCAGAACTGAACAAAGAATTCTCACCTGAGGAATACCAAATGGCAGAGAAGCACCTGAAAAAATGTTCAACATCCTTAATCATCAGGGAAATGCAACTCAAAACAACCCTGAGATTCCACCTCACACCAGTCAGAATGGCTAAGATCAAAAATTCAGGTGATAGCAGATGCTGGCGAGGATGTGGAGAAAGAGGAACACTCCTCCATTGTTGGTGGGATTGCAAGCTTGTACAACCACTCTGGAAATCAGTCCGGCGGTTCCTCAGGAAATTGGACATAGTACTACCGGAGGATCCAGCAATACCTCTCCTGGGCATATATCCAGAAGATGTCCCAACCGGTAAAAAGGACACATGCTCCACTATGTTCATAGCAGCCCTATTTATAATAGCCAGAAGCTGGAAAGAACCCAGATGTCCCTCAACAGAGGAATGGATACAGAAATTATGGTACATTTACACAATGGAGTACTACTCAGCTATTAAAAAGAATGAATTTATGAAATTCCTAGCCAAATGGATGGACCTGGAGGGCTTCATCTTGAGTGAAGTAACACAATCACAAAAGAACTCACACAATATGTATTCACTAATAAGTGGATATTAACCCAAAACTTAGGATACCCAAGATATAAGATACAATTTGCTAAACGCATGAAACTCAAGAAGAATGAAGACCAAAGTGTGGACACTGTGCCCCTTCTTAGAATTGGGAACAAAACACCCAGGGAAGGAGTTACAGAGACAAAGTTCATAGCTGTGATGAAAGGATGGACCATTTAGAGACTGCCGTGTCCAGGGATCCATCCCATAAGCAGCTTCTAAACGTTGACAGCATTGCATACACTAGCAAGATTTTGCTGAAAGGACCCAAATATAGCTGTCTCTTGTGAGACGATGCCGGGGCCTAGCAAACACAGGAGTGGATGTTCACAGTCAGCTATTGGATGTATCACAGGGCTCCCAATGGAGAAGCTAGAGAAAGTACCCAAGGAGCTAAAGGGATCTGCAACCCTATTGTTGGAACAACATGATGTACTAACCAGAACCCTGGAGCTCTTGTCTCTAGCTGCATATGTATCGAAAGAGGGCCTAGTCGGCCATCAGTGGAAAGAGAGGCCCATTGGACTTGCAAACTTTATATGCCCCAATATAGGGGAATTCCAGGGCCAAAAGAATGGGAAAGGGTGGGTAGGGAAGTGGGGGGGTGCTATGGGGGACTTTTGGGATAGCATTGGAAATGTAATTGAGGAAAATATGTAATAAAAATATTAAAAATTAAAAAAAAGAAAAAAATGTATTTTGTTCAACTTAAAAATAGCTAAAAATTCAAATTGTAAGGAAAAAGCAATTTGTCTACCCATTTCCAGAAGATTCATATATGAATCCTAAATTTCTTGCTGTCTGCAAGGAATACAACATACCTTTGTTTATAACATGTGTAATGTTTTTGAACATATTGTTAACATAGAAAAAGAGCAAAAATAATATTTAAACAAAAGTGTTATATGCTATTCTAAGTTAAAGTGATGGATACACATCTAATTATAGCCTAAGTGAGGATTCATGACACTTCATTTACTATATTACATTAAACGGTAATATTTTTATTGTCAATTATAATTATTTTTAATTAATTTTACCTTGTAATTCTTTTAATAACTTCCCATTCCTACTCAAGCAGGCTCCAAGATCACTAACAGTGAGCCACACAACTATCCAATGTCTAATATGGACAGACTCAGAATTTGACTGCGCTTCCAAATGGCTACCAAAGCCAGAGATGATAGATCTGCTTGAATGTTGTCACTCTTGGCAGTTCCTGACTCTCTCATGAATTAATTAACACGTTCAGAGGGCAATTTAAATCAACTAACTCTAAAAACTTTCCTCTCCTCTCCCTACTTATTTAAATAACTAGCCGGCGTGAGGTAAAAATATTACCACTGTTCAGTCAGTTATGAACAAGAATTTAGGCACGCAAAGTCACTGGAATTTTGAGAGGCCTCACTCCCTAACGAGGAATTGGGTGACAATGATGGAAGACGAAATCTTTTAAAGCACCATGACTGGGATCAAATTCCATATTCATAAGCAGCCATGTGCCCTCCAGCCAGCTAATTAACATCTTCTATAAACCCAAGTTTCTTTTCAAGTACATGATTAACACAGTACCTAATTTATAGGGTTACATTAGTATTAAATACATTGATCTGTATAGCGTGCTTAGAACAGAGCCTTGCACTGTTTCTGCTGTGTGCTAGGCATTGTGATATATACTGGGAACAAACCGAGCATAAGGAAAGCAACAGTCCTCCACTCAGGAACTCGGGTGGCATTCTGGTGGATGGAGTGACACTCCCTTTCTAGCCCTATGCCTTTTTAGATAGAATCCCCTATCGGATCACATGCGATGGTGCATGGCTCCATTTGCTACTGATAGTTTCAGCTGCAACTAAGAAAGGTCAATTTGCTTCCAGAATTGTTGTCAAAATGGCCCTAATAGCTGAAAAACTCAATTGCTTGATCATTTAGGCTCATTATGTTAACTGTGCAAGTAAAACAGAGCACGAAAGTGTTACATTTTTGGCTACCCAGTAATATGGCATTCAAGAGCAATATTAAATAAGAGTTCTGGAAAACCACATTCATGTGCAGCACAGGCACACACACACAGAGATGCACGCATGCACGGGTACACACACACATGCACAGGCACACATACATGCACAGGCACAGGCACACACATACACATGACCACATACACACACATGACCACACACATATGCACATGCATGCATATGTATACACACACAGCTCACACACACACACACACACACACACACACACACACAGAGGTATGCACAGGCACACACACACATGCACACACACACAGGCATGCACAGGCACACAAACATACATGATGTGCCCTCATCCTGTTTACTTTTTACCTTTTATTGCCAGTGGAAAATCCATTCTTATTTTAAGACAGCGTCTTACTCATAGTCCACACTAGCCTCAAACTTGCTATGTAGTCTAGGTTGGTCTCAAACTCTCCATTTTTTCTTTCTTGGCCTTCCCAGTACTGGGATTAAATACATGCACCACTACATCCATTCTTGCAAAGACATGTTTACAGTATAGCCATGCAGACAACTGCAATGCTCATTTTTTTCATCAAAATGGCATTACTATAGTAACAATTTTAGTTTTTGGCAACACACGTAGGCACTGGTGAGTCCCACGTGGGTTGGTGGTGATATCCTCATTCGCAAAGAAAACAATACAAAACAACAACAGAAAAAGAGGAGGAGGAGGTAGAAGAGGAGGAAGAGTGAGGAGAAAGAGGAGGGTGAAGAGGAAAAAGAGGAGGGAGAAGAGGAGGAGGGAGAAGAGGAGGAGGGAGAAGAGGAGGAGGGAGAAGAGGAGGAAACACCTACACAAAGAATAATCATGTTTTTTCATCTTACAAGAATTTGGATATTTACAGGTCCTAGGAAAATCTTTAACTGTAAGACGCGTAAGACGCTAAAAGGAGGCCCGAAAGATTGGCTTTGAAGATGGAGCTGAGATCCCACATTAACTCATGCATTGAGGACCTACACTAATAACAGATTTTTTGAATTGTTTCTATTCCAGTTTGACTCCTTTTAAATCCAAAATACTAGGTTACAAGAGACTTATGATGAGAGAGCATAGAAATAGATGTATTCCGAGGTAATATCTATTTATAGTTTCTAGAAAGAAATGACAAGAAAGCAAGAAAGTGTATTTCTCAAATAATGCAAATGTCTCAGAGGCATCGCTATCCTACCATTAGGTAGGATAATATTACAATATTAATATTACACAAGATTAATAGTACACGGAGACATTTTCTAAGGTGAGCAACAAAAATCATAGTAAAATTTTAAAAGGTTATGGAAAAAATAGCCTTCATTCTCTTTCACTGTGACTTAAAAATAGACTGAAGATTCTACTGGGCAAAAACAAAATTTAATCATTTGATCCACTCACCAGTAACACTTGCTGGATTATATTGCACTGTGCTTTCTGCCAGTGTCTATATTATATTGTGTTGATGTAATGTTATTGGAAGGAAACTAGAGTCTATGTATATATGTATGTATGTATGTATATGTATTAATATGTACGGAATAGATAATAAGTGTCTCCTATGGGTAGAAGAAGATTAATAAAAGAGTTTTTAATTAGCATTAATGTCAAAGGATATATTATAAATTATTATCCTAATTAAAACATGTATATATAATAAAATAATAATTATCCTTTAAATTACATTTTCAATAAATTCTTCTAGTTCAGTAAATCCAAATAAAAACTAGTTTTTATTTAAAATACATTTATTTTAAAAATTATCTTTTTTCTGCTAAATTCAGTACATTGCTTACGAAAATTCAGTGTATAATTTGTGGTATAATTTTCAGATTGAAAGGAAAATACTAAACTAAAAGTTTAACTGATATGAACAGCATTTAAATACAATCAATTAAGATACGGCACCTTTATTTAGAACAATGTTTTGCATTGTCCTGGTGAGATCTGATTCTGTCCTGTATCATATTAATACTGCAAAGACGAAAACGAAGAAGCCGTATCGCCTCTGACAGTGTGACACACATTTTAATAATAACTGAATTACAGTTAGAAGTTATCATAATTATGTATTCATTTCTTTTGTTAATAGTTGTGTATTTTAAATTAGGATGAACCTGATGTCATGACATACCTTCACAATGAAACTGTATTTCATTATTGCAGATAATGAAAAGAATCTAAACACATAAAATTTCAGAATCATCAGGGTAAATTAAAATGAAAAAAAAATAAAGTGCTGTTTATTACTAAAAGTGTACAATAAATGAAATATTGTAATTTTAGGTTTTCACTTTTGTCTCATTTACAACTATGCCCAAAGCTTAATTCAGAAAACATGTTTTTCTATCTGTTTATTTAAGATGTATTTAAATCTTAACTTAAAATTATCCAAGTCTTTCTTTGAATTATTTTGGGGGGGCTATAGTATAAGCTGTCAGTTATTTGCTTGGGCAAAATAAAATTTCTTAATTCAAATCTCAAGAAAAGGATTACATGATTATATTTTTGAGCATAAAACAACTCCCCAAACATGTTAAGATTTAGTGGGAACAAACAGAAATTCTCCAAGCCTTTCAAAACCAATGAAATGAATCAGTATGAACCTCAAAACCACTCCCCTGATGCCCAAGGCTCTCTTCCCTGAAACAATGGCCTCAAGTGACATCACCTGATATTTGACTATTAAGCCACACCTCTGTCAGGATTGCCCCGAAATCCATCACAGAAACCCAGAGGTAAAACCAGATGAAGACAATTCCACAAACTACCTATGTGTTTTATTCTAAAATGCAAAGAGATACTACAGCATACCTGCTCAGAGCACAACTCCTGCTGTCTTTATATACAATCTCCCAAATACACTCAGAAGGTAAATCTGCTTTTCATTTTCACTAATACTAATTTTTTTTTTACTAATAATTCAAATACATATAGGTGGATATGTCCTTTGAAAACAAGTTTCTTAGTATATCAGGCACTGAAAAAGGACTAGAAAATTAAGTCTCAAAAATTATATTTTAAAAGTGCTCCTTTCCCACTTTGGCACAAGGCAATTATAATTCTCAAGACTGTCACTGGAACCCTGGCCTACTGCATTGCTAGGAAACATTTCTGGGAACAGTGAGCCCTGCCAATGGCTCCCGCATCCCCACTCCTGACCCGACACCTTCATTTTCAGAGGCTGTGAGAGTGAAACTTCAGTATTGATTTGACGCCACAGGAAAATCACGAATTTCCATCCATACAATGTAATGACTGAAAGCTGCTTTACTTCTAGTGCCAATTACACTAAAAAAAAAAAGAAGAGCATGGCTGAAATAAGCGAGAGCCATCTTCACAATGGCCTCAGAATTCTGTCATAAGTCAATTCTCAAAACAAAATAATTGCTGATACAAATATACCCAAACACATATCGCTATTATCGGCCATATGCAGGGACTGTGGCATGGATTCCATTTTAAAGTGCCTCCATTGCTTACTTTTGCCCTGTGTACTTCCTGAATGCACATACTGAATTTTACGGGAGAAGGGTATCTCATGGTCTCCTTCATTTATTTGTAAAGAATAAACAGCATCATAAAAATTTCTTATATATTGGAATTCTTATATCCGCTCATCAACCCCTCCACCATAAGACAACAGTATTCCATCTAGACATCAATGAGGCTTATTTCTAATTTTGCTGTGTATTTTTTTTGTTACACGCGATTCCCCACAGAGTGAAAGATCAGACACAAAACACCAAAAAGCAAACAAACAAACAAACACATCCAACAAACAAAAATCTCCAATAATTTATCAGTAGACAGATAAAGCAAATTGATCCCTTGCAAACCTGGGCTCCTGTGTTTATTTATAAAGAATTGGCATAGCGTAAAAATAATATTTTCAACACCACAAATGAGGGTTATTACTTCCATTTCTGAAGCAATGCCTCCCTCAATGCGTTCCTCAAACATTCAAATCCCAGCTTAATAAAAACAAATGGCGTTCCTCATTTCTTCAAAATTGCACATTCAATATCATAAGCCTTGCATTTTTAACCAGACAGTAACACTTTCAAATCTAGTAATTAAGTATTCATAAGCCTGAGTTGAGGGGGTAGTGTTTGGGGAGGGAGGGCTGACTATGATAAATATATTTATAACTTTCATATCAATGAATTTAAATGCATAAAATAAATAAAAGGTAAGTTAAGATAACATAGAAGCGGAGCCTAACTAATCCCTAAAAGTGTTTTGTGCCGCCTTAACAGATACCTAATTAATTATAAATATGTATGGTGTCATTAGAGAATTTTAACATTTTTAGCCATCAAGAATGGTATCCTCTTTTGAACATTAGAGACTTTCAAGTTGGCAAACTAAGAGAGAACCTTTTTATATCTCACAGGAAACTAACCGAACATTGACTATATTAAGTAAACCAAAAGTATGTGTGTTAGCCTCTAAATTCTGTTACTCGCTGAACCTTATAGTTTCCAACTCTGATTTTCAATAAAATTGGGAAGCAGCTAATAACACAGAATTCATTTTTTGAGAAAAATGTTATCAAGTATAATGTGCCAAATAAGAATATCTGCAATAAAATTTAGCCAAGATCCATCGACTCAAATGGTCTTCCTTTCTCAAGAAAGAAAAAACCCACACCTGATTAAGACAATGTGCTTTTACAATTGTGACTTTCTAGGCCTACATGACTAGATAACATTTTGTCTAGTGTGACAATTTTAATGCTAGGAACAAAAAAAAAAAAGGGACAATTTAAATTACAACCTATAACTGCATGGCCATAATCTTCAGTCAGAGATCTGTATTTCCTTTATGGCTGAAAAGAAGGCACCTATATCTGCTAGTCAGAGTGGTACCTACAACAATGGTATACAAAAAAGAAAAAAAAATGCGACATTATGTTTATTAACTAAATCAATTTTTATACTGCCCTCTGGTGGCAAAGAATCAACTAACTGCACGAGGAAAAGTCTGATTAGGAAAACACGTGATGGGGGAACTATAAAAAGATCTTGAAAAATAGAACAGCAAAAATTTTACACCATATGTCACGCTTCTTCTTTACAGGATATTAATCATTAACCAAAATAAAATTCCAAATATGAATCTCAAATTTTAATTGCTAAAAAGTTAGAAGAATGACAGGAGCAGAAAGTGTTATCCTCACACTTGCCATTAGATAGTTTAAAGGACACAGAAATAGCCAACGGACTACTGAGAAATTAAACAAATTATGCCCACACATCGGGGCCTGGGACTAAATTCCACTGACTTGTTATTTTTAGCATATGTTCATAAAAAAAATAAACAGGAGATCTGTAACACTTCCAGAGCTTTGAAGGAGGATTAGTACCGCAACTGTCAAAGTAACTCTGCACTCTCTAGAATTCAAAATTCTAAGCAGATGAAAGTGTGACAGTATTTAATTTCCACAGAACCAAGCTGACTTAGTTGATAACTGGACTGACATCTGGAGCGCTTAGCTCAAATGTGAACTCTCCTGCCTTTGATTTTAATCAATGCAATAATAATAATAATTATGATCAGATATGTTCCAAAGTTGTAATGTGTAAGTAGTTACTGCATTTGCATGAATCCAAAAATATATATAATTTCTAACCTAATTCAATTTTGTTTTGCTTTGTGCCTAACTAGTCACTTTGTATTCTTGGTATTTTGTTCATTATATTGCAGTTCATTTTCAACATCCAGGTTTCAGAATAATAAATAATGGTTTGGGGATATGAAACTATTTTTATTTATGATCTTGAAAGGCAGGTACTGAAAACACAGCATAAACTGTGGCGAAAATCTGTATCTTAGCTGTGATGCTGTGTCTCGTGGACCCAATTTATTAAATAACTCAGATTTATATTTTCAAAAGCATAATTTCGGAAGCCTATGGAATTTATTCACATTGTTTTTCTTGGAAGAACATTCTAGAACGCGATAGCAAAATGATCCAGATACGACATCTTAGAGGCTGGCAGAGATCCCTGGAGGGGGCTTTCAGAGGCAAACGGGGAAGGTTCTCAGTAAATCTATATTTCCCCCCAGTTTCTGTTCTGTATGAACTATTGACTGAAAGAAAGAAACTATACTTGATATCTTTGTTTGCTTGTATATTCTTAGTTAGCATACCCATGGCCATCATTTTCTTTCCAGGGTGTCAATCAAAGCTGAAGACTGATTACATCATACCTCGAAGGGAAGGACCTACACAGGAGCCTCTGCAAGGGCCTGAGCATATAACACTCACACATAGCGTGGCACCTCTAGGAACTCTCTGGAAATCTCTACAGTTCTTGAATGCAATGTGCTTACAGGCTTTCACGAGATCAAAGGAAGAGAACGGGGATCCAAGAAGCACTCTTGAACAGATACAAAGCATCAAGAATTTCAGGGCAACCTACACTACAAGATCTGCCTCAAAACAAAGGAACTAACAAAGAAGAAAACGTGCCAACAAACCAGAGGACGTAAACAGCCTGTGCTAAAATTAATTTTAGAAGAACAGTCACTATCGAATCGACCTTGAAATTAGAGTCTGATTAAAATTATCTCATAAATTTTTCTTTTTCATCTTGATTTTGCCCTAAGATACAGGCTGTGTTCCAGATGGAAACCCTGTAGTATCCCGATGGAGACCCTGTAGTATCCGGATGGAGACCCTGTAGTAACTGAACAGAGAGTCTGGAGAAACGAGTCTGGATGCGTCCTAAAAGACAAGGAAAACCTGTTTTGTTTTGTTTTTAACATTATCTTCTGGTCATAAAATCTCCATGATATTTGTCAGAATTAAGAATTATGAAGACACTTGAAATTCCATGGCGATGGATTTACAGTTCTGCCTTATGAAACCGTCTAAAGCAGACGCCGCCGCCAAGGTAGCAGAGAGAGATTGATGAGCAAGAAAACAAGATGGAGTTGCTGATGGAGCAAAGACAAGAGGAAGAAAAGTATGCTATCCGTGCTATTTCTGATAAAATCATTTTAGGCCAAAGCTCAATTTCTGATTGTGTACTATGGTTTGAATGGAAATGTTGGCTCCTGTGGCTTATGTGTTTGATATATGGTTACCAGTCTGTGGGTGGCTTAGGAAGGAGGAAAGGGTGTGGCCTTGTTGGAGTTGTGTGACTGTAGGTGACCGACCTATCAGGTTGCAAAAGTATTAAGCCTAGACTCGCTCCTTCTGCCTGTAACTTGTGGATCAGATATAAGCTCTCCCCTATGGCTCTAAAGCCATGCCTGCCTGCCTGCCTGCCTGCCTGCTGCCATTGTACCAAGCAAGTCCCAACTAAACACTGTCTCTCATAAGTGTCCTTGGTCATGGTCTCTTCACAGCACTAGAACAGTAACTAAGACACACTTTTTCTATCTCTATCTCTATCTATCTATATCTATAATCTATATCAAACTTGGTGTGGGCTATATATGTGTGCATGCACATTTATAAATGCACATAAATATAGACATTTAAGGTTTTAGTACCCCAACATTAAATTTATCACATAGTCAGAAACTAAATTTAAAACTGATGAATTTTCCTCTAAACTTTCTCTGAAATCTTATACTAAGTAAACACTCATGAATGTGACATTTACAAATGGCTTTAGAAATCACGTCTCTATGAAACAGATTAAATTGCAAAATGTAGACACTGTTAGCCTTCCAGAAGATTCGAGTGTCAAACTCAATGTCAGCACCTACCCATGTGCACATCAGGGGAATTCTTCAGCCCCTCCTGCTCGCAATGCATTCTTATAACACTTGCAATAGCTGATCTACAAGACCATATATATTCTCCTTGAAAGACTTGCTCAATTCACTTCTGTAACTGATTTAGAGGTTTAAAGAAGCCATGTATAAACTCAGAGTCTCAGATTGGCACCATAAAGCCTGGAGAAATTGCACGTGTGACTGTGTACGCAGTTTGTAAATGTAGAGGAAAAAAAACTACAATTACTAAAATTTCATGTTCTTAAAAGCATGCGTCATTTTAAGACTCAACACTTTCTAGTTCTTAAAAGAAATGAGCAATGTCAAGAGGCATGGTGGCACAGACCTGCTATCACAGCTCCCCAACTGTGCTCGGGCTGGAGGATGGGAAATTCAAAGTCTACCTGGGCACCAGAGCCAGCTCACGACCAGGGCTGAGTAACGTGGACCCTGGGTAACTACAAAACTCATGGGGCTATAGGCAACGGTAGAGCATTTGCCAAGCATGTACCAGAAAAACAAAAGAAAGTGGGCAATACAGATTCCTCCAGCATCCAAGACATCATCAAGCTGACTTTTACATCTTTATTTCTTCAGGTTCTTTTCCCTCTCCTCCTCACAACCTCAAATAGTAACTCCGGAATCACATGCGTGGAGCCACCGCCACATCATCTGTTTTGACTGACAGGAGACGTGAGGGGGAAAATGGCTACATCTGTTTTTGAAATCTGGAGAGAGAGGAAAAGGAAAAACTTGGTAGAGAGTAGACAGCTTTAGATAAGGACCATCATTTTAACAAGCCGCAAAACTGGGCAATTTGTCCGATGGGACACCACTTAGCCGAATGCAGGTCACTTTGGAGTGAGTTGGGTATTACCCCCAGGGCTTGTGTGGAAATGGCGAATGCCAATTTGGCAAAGCATGAGGTTTGTTAAGTGTGCTTGTCTTCAAGAACAATGGGCTCACGTAATTCACACAAAACCGTACCGTATTGCCCTTGAACTGGAATGTATCTGAGTGTGCTAGAGAGATCCAATGTTGGATAGGACGGAGCTTAAATTCTAATTTGGAACCCCATTACTGCAGCTCCTTGAAAGATACTGAATTAGTATTTATCCAATAAAGATAGAGATAGACACCTGAGTAAATGCTCAATAGAGACAGATAGGAAAACCATCTGTGGCTACAGAAAGGTAAAACATCTGATAAATTAGCCAACGAAGAAAAGCATCCCCAAGTGCCGGCTTGATACCACTTGCCACTTCTACAAGTTCTATTTATGAACAGAATAAAGGAGCACATGTACATATTAGAGAGACCGTGGGGTTTCTAATAACGTGGGCCAGTAGAGTTTCAATCCTTTAAGAACTGCAACAATGCTTACAAAATTTCCTCCAGTGCTGTGGCATTTCCTTCTACCATCCATCATAGGAAGACATATCCACTCTCATAAATGATGGGATTTCTTTACTACACGCTCCACGTGGAATTCTGCCGCATATGTAAGTGTGCATAAAACTAAAGACGGCAAAAAAAAAATGACTGTTGCTAAGGAAGTTATACACATAGATACCAGACACCCCATTTCCTGTGGTTTGAATGTTGGCTCCTAAGAACAACATGAAATTTAACTAACTGCCTTGTGAGAACATGATGAACCCACCAGGATGAGCCTCTAAGAGGCAAGCAGTTCATGGAGGCACTGTTCTAATGAACTGCAGTCATTATAATACAAAAAGGTAAGTTATAAAGTGGGAGGAGTCCAGTCCCCCTTTTTCTTCTTTTCGCTCCCCTTTTATCGCTCTCCTGCCCCATTTTCTTCTTGTTCTTGCTGGTAGGAACCAGTAAGATGTTCCTACCAAACGCAGCAACTCCATATCAGAATTTCCAGCCTTAAGTATCATGAATCAAATCATCTTAAATGATGTATAATTTACAGTCTGTGGTATTCTGCCATAGCATCGTTAAACCAAGATGCCACTGTTAAAAATTCTATATTTACATAATTTGCAAATCACTGATATATTCTTTAAATGGATGAAGGCTTAAAAATAATCAAGCTTCATAGAAATGACAGTTTGTACCTAGGCATCTATTAACTTTCTCCTCTTCCAGTGAGAGCAGAACTGATTCATATCTATTGAGTCAAGAGATAACCCATTCGCAAAGGAAGGGGTCCGTCCCATTCTAAAACCAACAGAAGAAAGTCTGTTGTACTGACTGGAGTTAGGGCAGGCTGCAAATGAACTCACATTGTGTGGCCTGAGATCTCTGAAGCATGGCAGGGTTTATATAAGGAAATTCTGAAGAAGTATGACTAATAAATAGGCCAACGCAACTGAGGTGTAGACAGGGGGACTCTAAGGAAGATGACACCACAAGACTCGGAACACACTGTGCACATGAAGACCGAAAGCTTTACCCAGCAGATACACTGGAAAGGCTCCATGGAATCCTTAAGGCACAAACAAATAAAGTAAATCCCATTAAAAAGACAGTAGGAGCCACAGTATTAATATTATATGAAATAGAAGTTATCATATAAAAAAGCATTAACTTGAATGAAAATTATATATCTAGTTAGATATCCATGGTGAAGACCTGGAAGGCATAAACTCGCACACATATCAAACACAGCAAAAGTTTAACAGGAAAATGAACAGAAATCAAACGGCAGTAGGAGATGTTAGCAATTTAATGGGTATTGTATAACTTTTTAAAAATATCAGAATTAAAGGATAGTGGAAGTTTAAGACAGTGATTCCCCATCAGAGACAATACTGTTTGCTTGAGAAATTGAAAATATGGCTTTGGGGAGTCTGGATTGTTGTATATCTGGTGGTCCTGGTTTTATGCTTGTTTTAGATGTATCTTGTCCTATGTGAGTGTTTTGCCTGCACCGATGTATGCGAACCACGCAGGTACTTGTGAGGCCAGAGGTCAGTATTGATCTCCTGGAATTGCAATTACCAGTGTTCGGTGCTGGGAACTGAACCTGGTCCAATGCAAGAGCAGCCACAGAAGAGTCACCTCGTCACCAATGTCTGCTTAATGTCTAAATATAGTTCTGGCATCTAGAGAGCAAGATTTGGGGAACTCTGGGTATCTAAAAACATGAGAAGTGACAGAGAAAGGAATCACCCTATTTACAGCACTGACTAGTGCTCCAGGTGAACTATACTCGCTCACCTACGTGATTAACAAGTAAGATTCAGTTAATGGATACAGAGCAAACGCAGGGGCCTACAAATAAGAATGAACTGTTAATGTATACAAAATGCTCATTAAAAATGCCTGAACGGGGCTGGTGAGATGGCTCAGTGGGTAAGAGCACCCGACTGCTCTTCCAAAGGTCCAGAGTTCAAATCCCAGCAACCACATGGTGGCTCACAACCATCTGCAACGAGATCTGGCGCCCTCTTCTGGAGTGTCTGAAGACAGCTACAGTGTACTTATATATAATAAATAAATAAATCTTTAAAAAAAATGCCTGAACGTTCATAAAAATGCACCGTCTGCGAGCCCAATGGTCTTCTTCCTGTGCTATGTCGGGGGGTGGGGGTCCGGGATTTACAGAACAAGGTCAAAACAGGATGCAAACAGGAATAGTCGCAACACACGTCATTGTCAGGCCTTCATCCGCAAGGGAGCCCAGCACTAGTTATTAATGGAGATTTGAAACCGATAATTTCTAGTCAAATTATCAGCATCTGCCATGTGCTAGAGATGATCTTTTGCATATGTTTTTCTTTGTGATGAAAAGCAGGCTCCGATTTAAAAAGTCTATGACAGGGAAGTTTAGGAAAGAAATAATATGAAGACACAAAATATAAGTATCAATTTTTTTTTCAAAAAAAAACAGGGAATGGGGACAAAGCTGTTCTCAGAATCTACTAGTAGGCGTTATTTGGGTCCATGAAAAACGAGTCAAGAGACTGATACCCGATAAAGCAAAGCTTCTGGCACAGAAAAGGAAAGGATGCTGATACGGGGTCTGAAGCATGTTCGAGAGGTCCTGCCACACTTATTAATAAAGATATGCAGATGGTATAATGAATAAGCTTACAAGGCAAAAAGGTGATGAGGTACATCAGTATGGGATGCTACATAAAGTTCAAGATGCGAGAAAGGCTTGGAGAACTAGGTTATAGCCTCTCCTAGATAATTTACTCCCAAGATGAAAATCCCTTGAAATTCAAGAGTCCACTCAAGGAATTCCCCCATGGGTATCTATAGTAATTAAAACGAACTGCTCTTCTAACTTTTAGAGAAAGTTTAATTGGATATAGAGATAGAGAGGATGAGTCTAGAGAAATACATTCTACTCAAATAAATCATCTTAATTATCTCTGGTTATAATGATGATTTAATGAGGCTTTAAAATAAAAGTCAACTGTGGGATAGTTTTTAAGAGAACGGATGAAGAAGATGTATGCTCTGCTAGTGCCCAAGAAATACTCCTGAAGTGAGCTAGTCACCTGTAATTATCTTTACACTGTATCATTTCGTCAGAAATATTTGTACATAAAATACTTACCTTAAAAGTAATATAGATACACACACACACACACACACACGCTAACATATAAGTGAATATTATATATACCGGAAGATCACTGGATATATGGTAGAGCATATTTATTCTCCTAACAACACAGAAGGACACTTTACAGTGTTCGAGATATTCTGAATGGTCTAGCATTTTACCCCTACTAAAGTGAAGTCTTTACGGTACCTGGGATAACTAAGCGTGAAAGCATCTTTATGTTCTCCCTTCTGGCTGCCTAGCTTTCAGTCAGTCGCTTAACCGCACCTTAAAATTTCCACAAGAAACTGGGCAGAGAAAGGCATGCAAATAAAAGAAAGGCAAACACAATGTTATTCATATTATCAGATATGGTGGAGTCTGTTACTGTGAAATTTCTATACTAGAAAAAAATATGAATATTCACTTAAATCACCAAAAAAGAGAAAAGAGGCAGGTGGATATCTGTGAGTACTGGGGCCAGCCTGGTCTACAGAGTGAGTTCCAGGACAGCCAGGGTGACACACAAAAAAATACCTATCTCAAAACACACACACACACACACACACACACACAGCACCACCACCACCACCACCACCACCACACACTGAAAATACTAACCCAAATCTAGTTGACTTAAATCCTGTGACTGATCTATTCAAACAAATCATCTAGAGTAAAGCAAGCAAATGTCTTGTACTGTACCCGGGGATCATGAACATCTTTCTTTGATCTGTGGATATGTCAACAAGTCTCCACACAGACCTATCCTACGGAGAAGGGTTTTGTCAGCTTCCTAGGTAATGGGTGCACACAACAAACCTCTCATAGGAACTAGCCTGATGCTGTGGAGGTTCAAAGGCATCCTAGCTCTTAAAATACATTTTGCTTATGTCAAAGATTAATGAAGGTCCCTTTAAGTCTCCTAGGGCCCTTCTTCCTTTTGGCAGTCAATAACAGTTATTCTTTTATTTCTATATTCTGAACTAATTATCCTCATTTATGGTCTGGTGTATCACCAAGTGAAGCCAATGCTTAGCTAAAGACCTTAGTTCTTGGCATTTGGAGGTGGACTTGAGGAACAGGATCATCTCTGGGAATAAGTCTCACTGGGTTGAACTGGATTCTGTAGATTGTCCTGGGATGCCTTCGTACTATAAGGGATTTTTTTAAAATTTAAATTCAGTTTTTAGTCAACAGACAAAGAATTGGCCTAAGAAATGATATAACTAAATCTCTGATATCTAAACAAATCTCTAAAATATGGACTTCATAATTTGGAGGTGGGCTTTGTCTGTTTGCTTTAAATTGGTTTTGATCAAACACATTATACTCTCTTAAGGACAGATAGTTCAATACATAGGACTGTACAGCACCACAAACAACCGTAAGGACCCCGCATGACCAGGCCCCACAGGAAGGCAAAACCACCCATACTTTCCAAGGACTTAAGAGATAGGTTAGCACTGCCAGCCACTTGAGGCTTTTTCCAACTCTCCAGTTCTGTTACCTATTTCCAAAATGATCCTGTAAGATATTTTGTAATGAAAAATGTTCAAATCTACGGGAGCCCTTCCACAGGTTTTGAGGTATCTTAGACTGAATATTGGGAAGCAGCGTCTGATTAAGAATGCTTTCTCATCTTCTGCCCCATTAAGAAAGACGTCATTCTAAGGCTCCATTAGGACTGGATCTTCACAGGCCGTGTTCATTGAGGAGGGTTTGACATACGTTTCAAGAGCATAATCCACACGCAGGATCTTCTATTGGGTGGAATGGCCCGAAGTCAGATTACAAGACAGGGACACTATGTGCCCAGGGCTTTTCTCTAGTGCCTCTGTAGTCGACTATACTGCTAAGGCCTTTCTCATATCTAATTAACCAATAGCTGCTCACAGAAAAAGCTCTCATACATCACTCCTTGGGAATATAACACTTTAGACTTCAGTGTGTCATTTATCCTCTTGAAAGATGATGATAAAACTGAAATTCCTGACCTAGATAACTCTTCATTCTCACAGAGAGAGATTTCATGTTTATCAAAATGTTCACTTTTAAAAAGTGGTTTCTGGTATAAATGAATAGTTTGTATTACTAAAAAACAAAACAAAACAAAATCAAAAGCCAACGGTCATTTCAAACTAAATTACAAATAGCTTTATGATAAGGTTCCGTTTTCATGTCCTTTTTACATAAAGAGTAGCTTCTGAGGTCAGCATGTAGGGAGAACAACAGGCCTATGACCTCACTCGTAAAGCTTATCCCGACGAAGGATTGCGGCAGCAGGCAGGAGACTCAGAACTAGCATTCTGGAATACTGCACCCGAAGTGTAGCAGCCACAAAGCAGGCTTTGCTTCCCCCTCATTTTTCAAGTTCTGAAATATAAAAGAAGCACACAACAAAACTATAACCTCCCCCTGACCACTGAGCAAACATTTGAACCCTTGCTTTTCTCAGCGAGATTCCTAGAGCGTGAGGGGCTTCCGAGAGACGTAGGTCAGCTCGGGCAGATTAAGTGTCTTAAAAAGGAGTACAAAGGCATAAAAGCTTCTAATGTGTGGAATAGGGAGACAGACAGGAAAAGTTTATAGCAAAGAAAACCATTTTTATCAACTTCAGGGCTATTTCACTTTCCCTCTGCAATGGCTTGGAAGCATCCTCCCAAGGTTCAAGTCCACTCTGAACCTCAGAATGTGATCTTGTTTGCAGCAAGATCAAAGTCACCCTGAATGCGTGTGGGCATCTGCCCCAATGACTGAGGTATTTAGATACATGGGATTGCAGAGGGACAGCCACCTGAGGGCAAGTAAAACCCAAAATCTAGCCACACAATAAGGCATCCCGGAGCCATCTGACACTTAAAGAGGCAAAGGGACATTTTCCCCTGGGACATGCAGTAGCCAGACACATGGCTCTGCTACAGTCACTTTGATTTCGGATGTCTAACCTGTGAACCCATGAAAATAAATAACCCAGTTGCTTTAAGCAATTCAGCGCACATTGACTGGGAAATTTAGACATCCTAAAATGTCTTTTAAAAGGAAAAAAAAAGAAGAAGAAATTAATAGAAGATCTTTCTTGGCCTCAGATGTTGCTCTATTGTGTTTCCTTATACACACTGGTGATGAATACTGAGATGTATCTCAAGCCAGGAGACCAACACTATTGTTCAAAATCATGTACTGACTTAGTTTTGTCTATTTAATTCATTCACTCACACATCCATTCATTCTGTGGTTCTGAGCATTGAACCCAGCGCCTTGCTGACTGCAGCAAACAAGCTGCCACCAGCTTTTTCTCCATGTTCACAAGCTTTAAAAAGTGACACACAAACCTTCCTTCAGACTTTCAAAGAAACAGATTAAAATCAGGTCAATTAAAACTTTAAAACCTTGCAAACATTTATAAAATATATTGGTTAACATTTATTACTTAGAAGACACGTGAACTACTGCTTCATCTATTTCTCACACTGTATACATTTAAGTGAATTTCTCGCACCTTGAATATCTTAGTGAAGTACTGATATCAATCAAGCACACAGGAGGGATTCACCAATTCTCATCAAATTGAACTCAATAGTCTAGTAGCATATTAAGTTTAAAGCTAGTGGTTAGAGTGTTATGATTCTCTAAGACTTTGGCAAAAAATATTCATTTACTTGTCCCACATTTCAGCTGCACGAACCAAACACTATAAATTAAATGGATTATGATCAGAAATTATTTCTCCTAGTTTTTGAGTCTGAAGGGTCCAAAACCAAAGTTTCAACAGCTCCCAGGTTGAAGACTTTTTTTTTCCTGGCTCAGACAGCTGTTTTTCTGCTGTGTGTTCACAGAGCTGGTGGAGGAGAGAGGGCTCCGCCTTTGTGAGGCCCCTAATCCTATTGAGAAGGGCTCCGGCTCCAAGATGTAACCACCACTGGAAGGGTTCTACTTCCTAGGGTCACACAATGGAAGAATCGGGTTTCAACAAAAAAATTCAGAGGGACATGGTTCAGTGGGTAAAGTACTGGCCGCAGGGCACGAGGATCTGAGTTCAATCCCTAGAACCCACATAAGAAGAGCTGGTAGCAGTGGTGTGAGCCTCACACCCCAGCAGCTGAGAAGGCTGTACCAGTGCCAGGAAGATCCTTAGAGCTCCCTGCCTAGTGAGTCTGTCATGCTTAGTGAATCCCTGACCACTGAAGGACATATCTCAAAAAACAAGATGAAGGGCCCCTGAGGAACAACACCTGAGGTGGTCCTCTGGCCTTCACATGTGCATGAACACACACACACACACACACACACTTTTGGGAAAAGCTTACATATTCCATCACTCCCTCAAACATTGTCAGATCTTAGTAATTTATATAAAACCACTACAGATGTGTATTCTATTGTGCCTATTCTTTCCTTAAGAAAACTTTACTAGGAAATTAATAGGTTGAGTGGGTATTTTACTCAAGTCACCTGAGAGCCAGAGATCAATACACCCTTCACCTGCCCCAAACCTCAACAGTATTATCGCAGACACTGTGTCTGCCTTCTATGCCAAAGACCTTCATGGATGCAAACCGAGTTAATTTATTCAATAAACATCAAAAGAATAAACACATTTGGGGCACGGGATAGGGATCATTTCAGAAACGAGGAGGGTTCTATTTACAAACCTTCGAAATCAACAACAACAACAACAAAAGCCAAAGGATATGAATCTTACGATATAAAATACATCAAGTATTTGTTGAAGTTAATAAGGTTATAAGTGAAAACAACCACAACGCAGACTTCTGCTGCTCTGATATAATCTATCCAAAGACAAAACCCAAACTAAGAGGCCCACACCAGGCTCCTTTGGGCCCTACTTTCCACAAGGGATGTAAAAGAGCCCCAAGGGAGGTTCCACATAAATGAAGGCTAGGAACCCAAAAGCTTAAACCATTAAAGATAAAAATGCAGGTTGGACTTTTTATTTTAGCTCAACAGAACTAGTTGATTCTAAATGCTGAATGGGTCCGTATGTCCTACGATAAAGAGAACCCCCTCCCCCAAATTTTAAATCAGTTTAAAAGGTTAAAAAAAATAGGAAGGTGAGAGCAACGAGTTTAAAAAAGGAAAGAATTGTTAGAAATAAGACCTTATGGCCATTTCCAAAGCTGTCTCAGTCCTGCTTAGGTCCGGCTACAAATGAACACCCACAATGATCAGTCACAGCCAACCTTGCCTACAAGGCTGTGCATCAGATAAACTTTCAAATACAGCCAATGTAAAAGTCAGAGATAACCCATACAAGGTTCTTAAAGAAAAGACAAGTGCAGGCGATTGGGCAAAGATCAGACCTAGATGTCCCCTCCTGACTGTTCAAAAAAAGAAGGAAGGGCCATGTGCTAAGGCTTAGAAAGATTGTTCTCCAACTCAATCAGCATGTCTGACCTTCTGATCTGATGCCCGACTTCACAAGGTCATAAAATAAACTGCCTTGATTTCACATCTCCGGCTCTCCAGCGCTCTTATTATGAAAGGAGAGATCTCTTATTCTGAAGTGAGGGTGGCTGTTTCTCCCAGAGGACACTTTAAGTGAAATAAGCCAGACACGAAAGAAAAACACGCATGATTTCACATGTATGAGGAATGAAAGAACAAGTCAAAGTGGAACAATAGACAGCGAAAGGTTACTCTTGGTCAGAGACACTGTCTGTAGCCGGGGTCAGCAGCAAATGGCGAGAGGCGAAACTGGTCCAAGTGCTAAGAATAAGAGACTCAGTGCTCAGCCCTCAGCAGGCCTTTTATATTAACCCACCAGCACCAAGGCCCAGAGAAGATCCTGAAGAAGAGGCAGAAATAATGGAAGAGCTGGAGGGTAGAAGAGACTTCTGAAATGCTGTCTCAAGGACACCCTTGGCATTCGTGATCCACTGCAGGAGATCAGGCCAGCCAGAAGCCTGGCACGGATGGAGTAAGAGACATCCAGACCTCCCTGTTACTGAAAATCTACTGGCAGTGTGGACTGTGCCTAAGGGAGGGAGAACTGTTCTTTACTGCAGACATGTTCCCTGATAAACTTCCCAGGCTCCGGCGGGTGGCCTGACACCCAGGAACTTACCGATGGCTCTAACTGTGCCATCTGTATTGTGGGGTATCCAAAGCAAACAAACAAACAAAGAGAAAACAAGACAAGAAATTGGGAGGAAGCATGTTCAGGGTATGGAAGGAGGTGGGGGCCAGAATGGGGGTAGAAATAATTTTTCATTGTATAAACATAAAAAAGTCTCAAAACCAAAGAAATTAAAACAAACATATTTCTCTTATATAGTTATCTTGATAAAAGTCTCAGTTTTTTACTATTTAATACTACAACTTTTAAGAAGCTAGCAAAGGCTTCTAGAACTAGGCCTTCGTGTGTCGAGTTAGCACAGACCTGTTCCACCCGTTAGGAGTATTCATTCCTTTTGAGATTGGGTTGCCAGGTATTTGTAAATTTTTGAGCTCGAGGAGATATAGCCATAGCAGAACTCTGACTCACAAGTGACTATTTCAAATTTTAGGGAAGCATGTTATTTTAAGAAATACCGTATTTCTATCTTTCTTCCCCTTCCTTTTAAAGCTGATGCACCCCTCTGTAAACCAGAAGAAGGTGAAGCATTCAGTGACGACGACGACGCGTGTTTATCACAGAGTTCAATTTCTTCACCCACAGAAGAACTTTTACTCCTTGATATTTAATTGACCTTAGTAATGAAGAACATTTTTTTTCAGGGAAAGAAATTATTATAAAATACAGACACAAGCGATACTAGTTGGATTAAAGTACTCCATCAACCGTATTACTAAAATGCAGCGACGCGCTGCCAGTAGACGCAGTAGCTAATGTTCTCACTAAGTAAAACGCAGGCGATGACAATGGCGAGCTGGTGCTCGGTTCTTGCAATGTTCTCACACGACTGTCCCTTATGCGGCCGTGGCCGATGTACCTTCAAGGTTGTCACTTGGAATCAGAGTCACACTTGTTACTTCTCTCCCTTTTGCTTTTAAATTGCACCATGATGAACTAATCAGGGATTCACAAGGTCGTTACACAGAAAGCCAGAGAAATCGCCAGTGTTTCTGTTGTTTCAGTTGCAAACGAGAAAACACAAAGGGATGTCAGTTTTCAGAGCTCCTTTCCAATCTGACAAAAACAATTTCAGTGCATGTTTGCGGGCTTCTGTCCAAGAGCATAAATATATTCCTCTGATACTTCCCCCACCCTCCCCTCTGATCAAAAGTAAACCCACAAAATTCCAAAGGGAAGGCACCATTTCTGGTCCTGTAACTGGAGCCTCTCCAAAAGCTATGAGATGATCTCACCCAGCCTACCTGTGAGGGAATGCGAGCTGGGAACAGTTCAGGGGGAGAAATAAGAACTCACAGGGCCTACTTTGCAATGATTTCATAGGAGAAGTGGACTTACAGAGTTGGGGTCGAGAATGGAACAGGAGGGAACCCAAGTCAGGCCAATGGAAGCAGCTGGCTGACAGTTTAGCATGCAATGGAACTTAAACGTAGGAGCCCGGCCCTACAAACAACCCTGGATCTGTCATAGGGTCAGCACGCACCCTTTTCTAAAGTCTTACTCCATCTTCTAGGGTCTTGGTCTGCTCCTTCCTTCAATTCAACACCTGTTCACTGAACATCAGTCCCATGCCAATGACTGACCCGGGCTCTGAGGATCTCAGTCTTCAGAAGGAAGCCTACATTGACAAACTACAAAATGCAAGCTATTTTACAGAAGTTATGAGTGAGTAGGGCCAATGTAATGAAAATCTATCATTACTGTGAATACATCAACTAGTATCCTTTTATCCACTTGATCCTATGTAACTGTCACATGCCACAGTTCCAGTGGGTTCCTTAATAAACATCTGCGCACTGACATTTCAGCTGCCGGGTCTTCCGAACACTGGCTTAAACTCACTTTTCTGACCTCTTCCTCCAGAAGTCCCTTTCATCATTGCTTCTCGGCCTTTTGGCTAAGATCATGTGCAGAAGTCCCTGTCATGAACTTCCTGCTCAATGTCAGTTACTGACCAGCTGATCAAATCTACTTCATTCCCACTTTGAAAGTTTGCTCACGAGCTTGGCCCTAGCCAATATCCTATCCCTTGTTTAAGCAGGCTTTTTTTTTTTTTTTTTTTGGAGGGGAGGGATAGATGAGATCAAAGTGGTATCAGACACTGGTTATTTCTGAACTAAAGATAAAATCGAGGGTGAGGGGCTGGTGAGATGGCTCAGTGGGTAAGAGCACCCGACTGCTCTTCCAAAGGTCCGGAGTTCAAATCCCAGCAACCACATGGTGGCTCACAACCATCTGTAACGAGATCTGACTCTGTCTTCTGAAGTGTCTGAAGACAGCTACAGTGTACTTACATATAATAAATAAATAAATTAAAAAAAAATCGAGGGTGAGATTGGGAAAGATATGAGCTCCCCCTCCCAAAAAATCTGGTTTGTAAGATTCTTAATAACTGCTTGCTTATATACACTGGGATTATGTTAGCTTCAATGAACTCAAACTTGCTGAGTCTCAATAGATGCTGTGTAAATGCACTTTTTAAACTTAGGGACTGACTTCCCTTACGAAAGTGGTGGATGCAAGTCAAGCAAGACAGCCCACGACTCAGTCCCAGCGCTGGGAGAGCCAGGGTGGAGGACGGAGGATTTTTAGCTGATGGATAAGCTCATACCTTAAATGTTCTGTCCCCAACCAGGAGCTTCACGTGATCAGTGAGCTCTACTTCTTGTGTGGAACGCAGTAGGTATGACGTTCAAACACAGTTTAAAGGACTCAACTACATTATCACACATCCATAATAGACCTTTGTCATTTCCAAAGGCCACAGTGCGTGGTCCTTCCATGGCTTACGTTCAAAACCACTACACTGTTTTGGTTTCTGAAATTCTGAATTTAATTTTTTGTTTTTTTTAGTCCACTAAACCCCATCCTCGTCAGTCCTCACTTGTGTGATGGGTAAAGGTTTGTAACATGCTGTAGCTTTGCTTCCAAAAATATTAGAAGCTGGGGCTAGAGGGTCAGCTCAGAGTGGACTGCTCTTGCAACAGACCTGAGTTCCATTCCCAGAGCCCATGCCAAGCCTCTCAAAATACCAGCCTGAGTATCTGGCATCCCTGGCTTCTACAGGCACCTGCACCCACGTGCACATATCCACTGGTCAACCATCCCTAAGTCCCCGTGTATGTATGTATGTATATATATATATATATATATATATATATATACAAACATATACATACATATATTAAATTAAACTTTTAAAAGTATGCTACAACTCGTGTCCAGATGATTATTATTGCCTTCAAAGCATCCAGTGAGGGCTTTCAGCCTTCCTCAAATAAGGCAGCCATTTGTCCATATGATAACGAAATTCCTCTGTGAAAAGGCCTAGAAGGCTTTTAAGCATTGGGTTTTTTTCCCCTGAATATAATTAACTATGGTAAATACTCTCTCTTGAGAACTGATGTGATGTTTTAGAGGGGGCTGGTGAGAGCCAAGTGCTGATATACTGAGTCTCTGAGGATGGTAAGCATCGATGTGCCTATGGAACAAGACTATTTCACAAATAAACTCCATTTCAAAAGGGTGGCTTCAAACCTGTGCTGGCAAACAGTACTAAAACGAGCATGGGACCAGCGACATTTCTACACAACACAGAGCACACTAGAAGCAGGGGCCGCCCACCTTGGCAGCCATCTTCCTGAAAGTTAAGTAGGAGAATATTGGTCTCTTAAGCTTTTCTGCCTAAGATGACTTCATTTCCTCACCAGGACCAACAAAACACGTGGGTAGAAAAACAGATGCAAATCATGTATACATTCAGTGTTTGTCCGTCACTTCTTTTCTTTTGAGGATTCTGACTTGAGTGAAGAAACCCTGCAGAACTTCTCTCAGAAGCTGCTTTGTTTAAGAGAGTCATTTGTTGGGAACGCCCAGGAAGTCAGGCAACTTATTTCCAAGGTCATGCTTTCTAGAATTTCCAAGGTCATGCTTTCTAGAATTTCCAAGGTCATGCTTTCTAGAATTTCCAAGGTCATGCTTTCTAGAATTTCCAAGGTCATGCTTTCTAGAAATTACGCTGCTCTACTTGATATCCTAGGTAAAGGACCTCAGAGGATTAAAACAAATTGTAAAGAAACAAAACAAAATTTAAAAAACCAAACCAAACCAAAAACAAACGAACAACCATAAAAAAACAAACAAACAAAAAAAGGACAAGACCACTGATAGATCAGCCTTGGGAATGAAAGAGTAAACAAACACATAATTTATCATTTTGCCAGGTTCAATAAATACTATTTTGATGTGTTAATAGCTTTTAAAAAGTCAACACATTAGCTATCAATTAAGTAAACAAGCTATTAAATGGGAGCTAGAAATGTCAATGGGGGCATAATTTACTAATTTTCCAATCAATGATGCTAATCATTGTTGGATATTAATCAGGGAATGGACATTAGCCTTACCATAGGTGATCATTTATGATCACGGTTCCCAAGAATAAACAAAATTAAAGTTAAAGACAAAGAGAGGACTGGACAGAAACACCTTGTACTCGTTGATAAATGAAACAATTTGCCTTGAGCGAATATGGGCATCTTGGCTACCGTCAGTGGTGACAGTATTGACGGAAGGGTCTATGCAGCCGTCACATTCCTGGTCGCGTCAGACAAGGGATACAAAGCTAGAACTGAGGTCAGAACAAATCCTAGTTGGCAACTCACACTTCGGTGGCAGCAGTGACGTCTGATACAAATTTCAGTCAAATACAAACATGAGCTCTGATCTCATTCTGCAATTTAGTGATTCAATAACCTCCCGCAAACTCTTCAATCTCTTTAAGCCTCACCTACAACACAAGGGGCAACGACAGGGTTTATTTCATAAATAGCCAGCTACATACGTATTTAGGGCCCTGGAGCCTACACACTTCTTAATGTCTCCAGCCCCACTCTCATGAGAGAAAGAACACGACCTTCTTAGGTTCTCACAGGGTTTAGCCTCTAACAAGATGGGATTTAGAAGAGTATTTAATTGCGTGGTTTGCTCTGGAAGTCAAATGTAGATATAAAGGGTTTATTATCATGAATCCCATACAGTGGTCCACACCTGCAGGTCCAGGCACTCTGAGAACTGAGGCAAGAAGATTCCAGGTATGTAGCTACCCATGGCTACACCGCAACTATATCTTAACGGTAGGGTGCTTGCCTGGCATGTGCCAGGCCCTGAGCTCCTGCGTTCAAACTCCAGTGAAGCAAAGAGAAAGGACAGAGAAATAAGGAAAAGTGAATTCACACCAGTTTGTCGAAGTAAACTATTGCAACTGCCGTGAGGTTTAGCCTCTCTGCTAACAAATTTGCAGTCTCTCTTTTTCATTTTTTCTTTTGAGACAGGTTTCTCTGTGTAGCCCAGGCTGTTCTAGAACTCACTCTATAGACCAGGCTAGCCTCGAACTCAGAAATCCGCCTGCCTCTGCCTCCCAAGTGCTGGGATTAAAGGCGTGCGCCGCTACCGCCCGGCAGAAATTTGCAGTCTCAGTTAGATGATTCTCAAGACTCTTGGGTCTTAAGGTCTCCAGTTTGTATGTATTTTCCTAGGAGAACTGAGTTATATTGGGTTTTTGGTGGTGGTGGTGGTGGTGGTAGTGGTTTGTTTGTTTTTGTTTTGTTTTTTAATGAGTGGGCTGTTTTGTTTGTCAGGGCCAGAGAACAGAAATTCAGTCTCTTTTTCTATGAGGAGAGCACTCCTTGTCTCTCTGAGCAACAAGTAAAGAAAAAGAAAAGAAAAACATTCATTTTTTTTCTACCCCAGCCCTTTTGGCATATTGACTTTACTCGAAACTGTCATTCTAAAGAATATATCTTCCCCAGCAGAGGAGAGAGTGCATTCCGTAAAGTGCTTGCCACTGGGCAGGAATCCCGAGTTCAAATCTCCCCATCCACATTAAAAAGCAGAGGACAGTGGTGGCTCCTGGTACTATGGGAGCAGAAACAAGAAGCTCGCTGGAGTCACAGATCAGACAGCCAACCTTAGTAGACAAGGCCCCGTTATAGAGCTGGGTGGGGTCTGAGGGAAGACAACGAAGGTTGGTCTTCGGTATCTACATGCGTGTGCCCAAACACGTGTGCACACATATGAACACATAGATAAAGTTATCTTCTGCTCTGGTCTGATTTTTGTTGCTCTTATCATTGAGCAAAGCCAAGCTGGGGAGGGGAAACAGCTTATTTCCTTTCATGGATTACAGTGCATCATCAAGGGAAGCCAAAGCAAGAACCCAAGGCAAGAATTTGGAGGCAAGAACTAAAGTAGAAGGCACAGACCGCTGGAGGAATGGTGCTTGCTGGCTTGATCCTCTCGGCTTGGTCAACTTGCTTTCTTATACAGTGCAGGACAACCAGCCCCAGGGCGGCACTGCTCACAGTGACTTGGGCCCTTCTACATTAAAACTTAATCAAGAAAATGCCCAAGTCATTCTAGTTTGTGTCAAGTGGACAAAACCTAACCAGGCCATCTTTCACTGCCTTCCTCCATCAGAAGGTTCCAGTTTAAAGCACACATTCGAGGCTATTCAGAAGTCTGAGGCCTGAGATCTACTGGAGTCTAGCAGTTCAAGTTCTTTGGAAGACCGTGCAACCTTATCTCAAAAATCAGAAAAGCCTTTCAGGGCTAGAGGTGTAGCACAGTGTGGCTGAGATTTAGTACGTTCAAGATCACTAACTGTGTCTTTATCGATGTTAACTGTGTGACAGCTGTTTTCTTATTCAAATGCACTATTAGGACTCTCTTTTAAAAGTCCTTACCCAGCATCTACCCGAAATTCAATTACTCAAAAATATCACTTGAGTCAAAATGCAAAGAAACAGGGTATTAGTTCAAGAGGGTTTCCAAGAAGTTAAAACTAATAAAGTTAATAAGATTAGGTCTGAGAAAAAGTCCTAACTCAGAACTTCTCTGTTCCTATTTTATGCACAAATTACAATAGCACCAAAACCGAAACTTGGTTACTTGATGCGGTAATAAGAAATGAAAGGGAGATTGCAGAGGGGAAGAGTGGAACCCTCTTCTAAAACTCATTCCTGTATTTGAGTAGTTAACTTTAAATAGGTTTATATAACCATTTTAAACAGTTAATGAAAGAATTTGGGACTGTGCTCAATTCGAATGCAGGAGACCATGGGTTTTGATGTCCAACTAGATGGGTGGGGAATGTTTCAACTTCAACAACAAAGACAACAACAACGTGATACTCAGGAGAGCAAGTGAAAGTCAGAAGGCGAGAATGTTCAAATGACCATCTGACCATTCACCACCAGCAGAACTCTGAACTTTCTTACCCTATACAAAAACAATTTTCCCATCAGCAATATGGGAAATCTCACTTGGAGATGTTGTGAGAAAACCATATGGGATGTGTACAACATTTAGCCCAGTAAAGACTCAAAAATGGGTCAGAATAACAAGTGTAGGCATTGCTACCAGAGGGCCATTCAGACAGGGCATACCTAACCATCAACAGCAACCAAAGAGACTGCTAATACTTTTAACACAGACCAATAAGATAACTGATGCTCTCACAAAAGTGACTTGCAGTTGTCAATAAATCAAACTATATTTATTATACTCGTTCAACAAGCGTTGACTGACAACTGTTGTCTCAGCATCGAGGATGACGCTGGCATGCGAAAATGAGTAAGACGTGGCTGTGACCTGAAAGAACTTGTCCCCCGCTGGGGAGAGCAATGCAATCGGATGATTATGACTATGACGACTATGACTATAATAATATATAAGTGCTATTCGAAAATATGTATGGGGTGCCAGGCAAGAGCAAAAGAAGACTTTGCCCCAGGCAATCAGGAAAGGCTTCTTCAGAGAAGTTATGCTATGCAAGCAGACTCTTGGCAGACTGGTGAAATAGGAAGAGTGGGTTGCCCACAGCACAAAGGCTGCTGGCACGTGGATGGAATGAACAGAGCAGCGGAGGCTGAGGCAGGACCAGGAAGGGTCTGGCAAAGACTCAGAAGGAGATGGCGGGGGTTGGAAGTGAGACAAACGGAAGGCGAGGCAGCCATGTGGTGGACCAGAGAAACAGCCTAAGAGATGACGACTGGCTGAATGTGGGCCCTGATACGGGACAGCAGGAGTTACAGTAGTTCATAACTCAATTATGGTTTTCCTTCAATCAAACACAATGTTTTTCCTTCAATAAAAGGTTCTTAATGCAATAAACCAGAGGGTTTTTTTTTTATGAGACCTAACTCTCCTGAAGTAACTACTTGTAGTGACTTTGAGATCCTAAAATTTGAGTGTTATGTAATTCACAGCATGATATGGAGCTATCTCCAATAAAGCATGAAATAACATTACAGATATTTGATAATGGGCTGGCTCTCTCTCTCTCTCTCTCTCTCTCTCTCTCTCTCTCTCTCTCTCTCTCTCTCCCGTGATAAGATTTGTGTTTAGTTTGGATTAACTGTATCAAAGGAGAATTTAGGAAAATGTAAAACATAAGCCAACCTCCAGTCATAATGCTTGACAGCTCGGCCTGGGCAAACAGAAACTCTTACTTGCTACACTGGATTGCGTTAGCTGAAATTCCCAACAAGGGTAGGTCTTGTGTCGGGTTCTGTAACACTCCTCTGCCACTGGCCACTAGGTGTTCAAATGTGGAAGCAAGAATTGTGTTTTATTAGACTTGATATAAAATGCATCACCAGGAAAATATCAGCAACCCAGCTGAGAAATACAAACTCTAGATCCTACAATTTTGTTTTTATGTCTCAAGGGAAGTGGTGACTTCCAACCGCCATGGTAGCAAGAGGGTTCCTAAGACCCAAATAACCTCCAAGCAAACACACCCAGGCACTTGCTAAAACAAACATCTTTCCCACTGCTGAAATTAAACTTGGCAAGTCCCCTTAATAGCTTGAAAAACAATCTGAGAAGTAGCAGAATAGCAGCTTCTCTGCACCGAGGCTACGCATCATGAAAAGACCCTTTCAAAGCAAATACAGAACGGGCCAATCGGCCTGATCGCCTTAATTTTTATTGAAGGGATAGCTCCATATACATGCACCAGTATATTTGAAGTAAAGTTGCCAAGGGGCGAAAAAAAAACCTACCAATATTCAGGATGGAACCAAGCCTAATTTTACCATCCAACCTGATATTCGCCAACAGGGAAACACCAGCGTGGGAAATGTAAGAGAGGGGACTATGATGAACCAATCTGTGAAAATCCGTCAGCAGTGACCATCATAAAAAATGGCCAAATGGCTTTCTCTACCCCCATCAAGGTCACTTTCCTGATGTTGGGTTCAATAAGATGAGAATGCATTTACCCACTCTCCCTGCATCTGACTTCAACCTTGCCAGTCCAAATGGCCCTGTTTAACCACCCTGGCCTTTCACCGGCTCCCTGAACAAAGATAATTAAGGAGATGTTCTGCCTCCTCCTATCACAGGAACTGAAAGACAAATAAACTTTCTAAGAGCTCAGCCAGGTGTCCACTCCACGAATGTACAACTTCTAAGCAGGAGGTGAAGTGAAATAACAGGTACATAGTTATTAAAGGTTCATCATGTTAAGTGTGTTATATAAGGTGGCTCTGTTTTATTTAAAAGAAAGACATTTAAAAAGAAGCATTCAGACTGCCTTTTATGGGCCTCTAGGTGGCATGTCCCCTCCTCCTTAATATTTAGGGAAGGAATGATAATGCTTAAGAAACTTTTTTCTGTAAATTACTACAGCATGGGACTCCCCAGATCAAACTACCATTTTAATAGGACCTGACCATAAAAAAATTTCCCTGCTCATGTTAACTAGTTTTTCCCTGTTGAAATTAATTTGCTATTACTTAAGTCTCAAACACAAACTATTTCTGGGATACAAAGGAGGGGGGGGTTGTTGTTATTAAACTGACATAGCAAAGATTTAAAATAGCTATTTCAGATCTCAAAGATAGGACGTATAACCCACAGCTAGGTTTGTAACTAAAGACAATGTATAAACATCTAGTTTCAAACAACTTTTTAAAAAAGTTTTAAAACATGTAACTTCAAACCTACTAAGTGCATCTATAATCTCTATACATCCTATCTGTATTAAAGAGGAAAAAAATTTGACATGTCAAAAATCAAACTATGTATTTCAAGTTGCTGGAGACTTCAAGAAAGGCCTCAGATACAAATTAATATTATAAAAACTTTGTATTCTAAACAAAATTCCAGTAAGCCATACAAATTTTATTTATCTTATATTATCTACAGCAAGATAATTCTGCAATGCCAAATGCCAAATAACCTGATACGAGCACACTGAATGAGTTTCTAATGTAAACCATCTCTTTTGGATGAAGGAATCAGATTGTTATTTTTGGCATTGAAACATGCATGTTTCGGGATGTGTAAATGCTCCAACGGACGATCACAGCCAAAACAGCACTTATGATTGAACACTTAAAAGCTGTGTTTATATGCTTCAGACCTGTCCAGATCAACCTGATACAGTCAAAGTCTAGATAATCCCCTTAATCTAAACCATTGGGAATCCTCATGTTCCTCTCTCCTAGTTTTGGACATCCTACAGTTTTCTGTTCCTTTCTCTTTTCTCCCTGATCTGCTTTTGTGACTATCCTGGATGTGCCAAGAACCAGTTCACCAGGCAATCTTACTCGTGAGGTACTCTAATAGCTGTGGTTTGGGTCTTTAAACCATAGCTGTTGGGAAGTTCTGATCAAACTCAAGGTTCACTGAGAGGTTAAAAAAACAAACAAAACCTGTTTATTTCTTTTCTTAATTCTGTGCATCACGGTCCCCTCTTTCAGGTACCATCTTTACTGCATCCAGATGTTCAGTAAGCATAGCCCATTTCTCTACTAAGAGCTGCAAAAGGACTCATGTCTAAGCTAAGCCAGAGCACTTGCAGCTAAATCTTAATCTAAACTACATGTGTATGTAGGCATATATGTATACCTGCACACTTCCAGTGAAGTTGTGAAATGGCATATTAGTGTAAAACAAACTTTTTTAAACTGAGGAAAGGTTAATATAAAATAAATTTAAATAGAAGCTTAAAACAAATGACTAGACTGCTTTTTAGATTTACTTTTGTATAGAAGAGTAGTTTTTTTAAATAAACTTTATTAACAATTGTTTAGTTAAAGCCCAGGAAACAAAATAAATGACAAACATGAAGAGCTGGTGCTCCAATACTCAATCTCTTAATTGCTGACCAGAGCTGAAAATAGATCTCTTCTCTGAACTAATTGAATGAGTCTTGTTAAACCTTTTGAAACACGCTTTAGAAAATGCAAGAATACAGCTTAGAACAGGTTCTTTAATTTGGGTCATTTTCTGTTGCTTGCAGTGGTGACGGGTGCTTAGCAACGCTGTTCTGGTGGCCCCTTTTAAGGAAATGAATACCTGGAATACAGCATTTTAATCTATTTTATGGCATTAATTATCAAGATCACTGTATACAGAGAGTGCCTCCCTCTGCCACTTGTCTACATTATGAAAGACAGATGTCCTATGATAAATTGAAAGGATGACACACCAAATAAAAAGATGTGTAAGGACATAAAAATAAAGAAAAAAGCCAAAATAAACAAACAAACAAATAAATAAAGTTAGGTTAAGTGGTCAAAGACTTTACACTGAAATCAATGCTCAGAAATCAACAATAGAGTCCGTGTTAAAATCCCCTTTCTTTCCTTAAATCTTTGAGAAAAACTAAATTCTATTATGCCATACACTAGGCCACTGGTATCTAAGAAATGTGATGTAACACTGCCAAAACTTAACCCCCACTCCCCAATTGGGGGTGGGGGGTACAACTTTTCTAAATATTTTTAAAAATAATTTTTTTGTAAGAGAACTTTGCATGAGAAATACTTAACCAAGGACCTTTGAAATTAGATGAGATATTCACTTCAAATTTATTAAAATGTGTGCAAAAGACTCCTTTCCAGATGATGAGAAAAAAGGTTACAACATAACAGCTACCAAGTGGCTTCTAAGAAATCAAACCGCATATTATACTGGTCATGTTTTATTAATAATCAGTGTAATGGGTTAAAAAGCTAGTAATTAAATATTCAGGATATACCTGTGTTTTTCTGAACGCAATTATCTTTGTTTAAAGTGTGACTCTTTGAACTCTCTCCCTCATGATTCCATAATTCATTTTCGAGTCCATGCCCTGCAGAAGGTGAGATGCTTTATACATCTCCATCTCCCTCTATCTTCCCAGCCAGGATAGCAAGTGACTCTTTGTTTAGAACGTATCCTAACTTCAGTCCTTAACAGTCATATTTAAAAAAAAAAAAAAAAAAGCTTTTAACACCTATTCCCTAGAGATGAGACCCGAACCACACTAACAACTTGCAATCATTTTTTTTTTCTTTTTAAAATTTCAGTCTATCAGCTAGCATGCAATCAACATCTCTTTAAATTAAGGAGACTTTCCCAATGGATCTAAAATCATCATTAGGTAGTGAAAAATCACAGGATTAAAAAAAGGGGGGGGCAGGGAAGAACACAAAAATCTGTCAAGTTTTTAAACTGTAAACACATGGACCATGCTTGGGGGGTTGTGTGTTTTAAACACTACAGTTGCACTTGAATGCCTGAAAACCTGATAGAAAACGTGGGCCAGCTTGAATACCCTACTCGGAGGGAAGGTTACGAAGTTAAGCTGTATTTCTAAAATGCCTTCTCTGGATATTTTCAATCCCTTCCGAAGAACTACTTTAATAATTAGCACACAGAGGTCTCTGGATGGCTCTTTTAAAAGCAGAGAACAAAAGGTTTATTTTAAAAATGAAAACCTTGGCTTGCACCGCGCCAGACGTGAATCTGCTTTCAATTACCGAAAGTATTTCCACTTTAGTGGAAGGGGATCAAATCTGCAACCACACCATCTTAAAACACTGAATTTGATTATATTAGGCTTTCAGAGACAAAATGACTCTGTGACACAGGCACATGCATCTGTATGTATCATTTATAAGATATTGCAGAGATAGACACGCTAGCACATGAGAGGGCGGAAATGTGATTTCTCCTTCTGGGCGCTGCTGCAGATCTTTGTCTTATTAAAATACACACACAAATAGGCGAATGATTTTTTTGTTGTTGTTACTGGAACTAAGTTTCCCCAACTATGCGCAACTCTTTTTCTACAGGAGTAATCTACATCGAAGCACATCTGCAAAAGTTGAATTTCTTTAGAGACCGTGCCCCTTAAAAATCTTCTCACGACAAAAAGGGACGGAGTGTTTCACAGGCGAAAACCTGCTCTTTTAATTAGCAAGATTATTTTGTACCTTTCGCCCCCATTAAGCAATTAGTATGATGGATTTCGGTTAATGGAACCAAAAGGTTGATTCATTTACGTTCGAAGCAGATTTTTTAAACATTTCTGACATGAATTATTCAAAATCATGATCGCTAAGACTTGCTCCAAACAAATTCCATAAGATATATGGCAAAAGTCAAAAGAACACATGGAGGCTAAAAAAGAAGGCGAAAGAAAGAAAAAGACAGTTTTACCTTAAAGATTTGGACCGTACATTACTCATTTTAGAAATCCATTTAATTAAAAATACCGGGAACAAAAGACTCCATCTCCCCGTGGCTACCTGCACCACTCCGGGTGGCGAAGAGTATTCGGGAAAGTTCTGCCTTCACCTCTCCTAAATCCTTAAATCTGGCCCATCAGGGGTTAAAAAGCCACCTAATTTCGGATGCTAATGTTGCCTCTGCACCGATTTCCACCTACGCGGAGCCTCCTCCCATCCCGCCGCCACCGGGGAGGACCGACCGCGGGTCCCGCGCCGAGGGGACCGCGGAGTCGGGGGTCCCCGCGCGCCCGAGAGAGAGCTCGGAGCCGCGCGTGGAACCGCGCAAGGAACCGCCCAGGCCGCGCTCACCCACCTTGCCGCCGCGCGCCCTCGCCGTGGCCGTGCGGAGCGGAGCCCGGCGCTGCCAACTTGCCTGGGTCTGGAGCGGATCGCGTTACAGCGCCGGGCTCGGGGCTCCGGCTGCGAGCGGCAGCCAGACATGATAGGCTGAAGCTGCTCTGTTTACACCCGGCCGCCGAGGGGGCGGCGGCGACGCTTAACCCCTTCGAGCCTGGCCCCGCCGCGGCCGGCCCGCCGCTGCCGCCGCCGCCGCCGCCTGGCACTCGCCACAGTCTGCACACAAGCGCGCACGCATGCACACACGCACGCACAGACCTGCACACCCGAGCCGGAGCAGCCTGGAAACTGCTCACCAACTGATCAGGTGGCGTGCTCCGGAGACCCTGGAGGGAGCGGCAGCTGGTACACACACACACACACACACACACACACACACACACACACACACTCACTCACGCGCGCGCACACACACTCACATGCGCACACCCCGAGGCAGCACTATGCTCCCGTACAGCCCGGCAGGCTGCTGTGCATCCTGCAAACGTCCATAGTCTCCACCCGCTCGACTTTCCCGGGCTTACAAAGAATCTCCTTTCCCCGCGCGCATCCTGAATCCCGAGCCCTGCTCCTCCACCTTTCTTGCACCGCACAGGCTTCATCACACCCCCACCCCCCACCCAGGGGACCGCCACTTCTCCTCCGGTCGGCCCAACTAAGTCCCGGCAGAGGCGCGCCAGCCCGTACCTGCAGGCGGAAGGAGTCCACACGCGGCCCGGAGTCTAGCTCGCCCGGCCCGGCGTGCGCAGCGCGTGGGTGGGTGTCGCCTGGGAGCGCCGCGGGGACCCGCGCAGCCCGCGCTCGCCCTGAGCCTCGGTCACGTTGCTCCGCCACTCTTGGCCCCCGGACGGCGCAGGGGCGGCCGTGCATCCCGGTACTCACCACCAGCGCCCCCCTCCTCCCCAGATGCTGGGGACCGTCACCAGGGGCCCTGGAGCTGGAAGCTTAAGACCAAGTGGTCTGATCTCTGAATGAAGTGCAGGGTTGGCCAACCCTGATCTGCAACAGCTAATGTGTTCTAACCAGCTTTACTTTTAAATAAAACATACTTCAATATTACTGCGCTTAAATTTTTTTTATCCCCCAAACTGTCCCTTCCTCTCCTCGGGTTCCACTTTTATCATATTTTTCAATCCCTCCATTCCAACGTCCTGCCTTTTAATTTCTCTTTCTTCTAGAACATTCTACCTCCCCCTTCAGACACCACTTCCAGTACTCTGAGAATTGCTGTTCAAGGATTTTTAGATTTACCAGCGGGTTTTTTTTTTACAGTTATAAAAGATACATACATATGTATAAATTTTTCACTCATTTTAATCAATATATTGTTACCATTTTTCATTTTAACTCACTTTAGACTCACACACCCCAAAAGATGATACTGTAGGAAATAAACTATCATTTCATCCCTATATTTTTCAAGAATCCACGTACTTCCACTCCCCCCTTCTTTTGGGAAAGAACACTCACTTTCCATAGTCCCAGGATTCCACGATAACCATATCTGTCCTTTTTTGGCTTTGATACTCCTTACATGTAAGGGTCCAAGGTTAGGAATGGCTCCCTTTCCCTGCAGACATCCCCTTCTTAATCTCCATTACCTTCTCAGACATCCATCAGCATACCTAGAAATAGCAGTTGCTACTCCATATTTAAGCAAATCACTTGCCTCTTACTGTTCTTTCCTTTCATAACGAAGAAGGCCCTTCTAAAAACCACGATTCACCAAACACATCTTATTCCAGATTGTGCGGAGAGTGATCGATTTGGGACCTTTAATTGGCATTATTAAGATATCATAGAAGTTACTTTAAAATAGCAATTATTTAAAATTTAGACATTCCTTTGACAATCTAAAATTTGAAGTTATTTCAAGGTTTTGAAATTCTCTTTAGTAAAATTGGGTCAAAAAAGAGAACAATAGATATTTTTTAGGGCACACAAAAAAAATTCAAAGCTCTTAAGCAAATACCTCCCTAAATCAACTGTTTTGAAAGGATCATTTCACAGATTCTCCAATGCTTGACTCTTCTCTGGGTGGATAGCCCCAAGACATTGCAAGTACACACTATATAACCTGAAAACAGAGCATGAAGAAGCTGTTCTTAGAGTCTTAGCAAATTCTAACTCTGCAATGTTCTGCCTATTTAATTTCTCTAAGACCCAAGGACTCGTCTGTCCTTGGGAAATGTATCTCTTGGTTCTGATGACCACAGATTTGCAGATCTGGATCAGAACGGAGAACACAGGAAGATGGACGGACACTTTAATGGAAGAATGAATGGTTTGAAGAGCTTAAATAAATCACAGTTTGGGGCAAGATGAATCTTAAGAAGACCGATATTTGGCACGCTCATTTCCCCAGATAAATGCTATGCAAATTGGTCACTGATTGATAGCATTTATTAAAATTCCAATTTAAAATGCTAATTGAGCAATGCCCATTTATAAATATCAGATCCAGGTTAGGCAAATGTTTTTAATGTAGCATTATATTGGAAGTACGCTACATATGTGTCTGGTTTTTCTGAATACAAAAAGTGATTATTCCAAATGAGACAAAGACAACATCCCTTGAGAATTATCAAGGGCTGACTTTCACAGAGCCTGGATAGGGGCAGAAGAGACATAGGAAAAGATGTTTTTAAGTTGTTTTTTTTGCTGGCATACGAAGGATGGGGTCTACATACATCTCCCAAGGAAAACCATGGGATTGCGACCACACCCATCCACGTAGTCACTCACTGCCATCTTTTTTTTGGAGTCCACCAAAGGGTCCCACAGGGCACTGTGTGAACATAAGGCACACACTCAGTTCCTGTTTTCTTCTATCATCACTGGCCATATTGATGATGCTAGGATTAATTAGCATTATGGATACTGCCTTCACAACCGAAGTAGTTCTTACAGAGGATCTGCAGAATTCCCTCCAGTTGCACATGCAGAAACTATTAAATATGTTGAACTATGTGGCTATTTTATGGTGCGAATGCATAACCACATGGAATCATACTTGCAATATTAAATGAATCTTACTTATAACTGAATTCAGTTCTTTAGGCATAAAACCCTAATGACTGCACACCACAAGGAAGATTTTTAAAAATGCATGAACCAAACCAAATCAAAGCAGATTGGGTTTTTTTGTTTTTGTTTTTATTTTTAAAATGGGCCCATGAATGAGCTGTTACCTCAAACTGGTGCTGACCCTGCTTCCTATTCACAGGGCTTCTGGCCTCTCCCTACATAGGCCTACAGCCTAGAAGATTCAGAATGCAACTGAAACTAAGATATTTACATTCCCTGATAATTATTAAGCACTGAAACCAGACTGTCAGAGATGCTAACACAAAATAAATCTCAAACACAGCAATATTCATATATGACCATGGTGAAGCTAACACTAACATAGAACATCTCATGCCAAGACAGCATTATATTGAGCATTTTGGTGTGTATCTTTTTTTTTTTCTTTATTCTGTTTTCGTCCTGGATATCAAACCAAGTCACTAGCATGGTCGCAAGTGCTATGCCCTGAGCTAACTAACACCTACTACTTAAATTCCCTAAGCCCCTTTAAGTAACCAGCAGTAGTGTTCCATTTTATAGATGAGGCACTGGAAACTAAAGGGGCTAAGACTGTACCCACCTATTCACAGGGTGCCAGGCTTAGGCTATGTCTCAATGAGAGGGCTCCTGAGTCACACAGTCCTTTCAGAGACTTGGCTCAATAGTTAAACTGGTTTCAAATGTGTTGTTCACTGTCTAAGCCAAATTGATCAAGAAAGGTACATCACCTACTGGGAACCACGATGCCCCAGTTTATAAAGGTTGTAGATCAAGGATGAAGGAACAAAAGGCCAAATACCTTGATTCCTCCTGTTTTGAAAATACTTCAGGAGGGTGTACCAATATTAGTATTGTTTGCAAACTGGAAATTTTGGAGCAGAATAAAATGATCACAAAACATTCCTAAATACTTGATTTAGAAATTATCATGTGAAGGATGGCATGTGTCTGCCAATTAGAAGGTCTCTGCTAACAATTGTAATTTCACTTAAAAGCACTGTTCCTTAAAAAAAAAAAAAAGAATGTCAAAGAAACTGTTACCAAGATTCTAGTATACTGATATCAGTTGGTGTCTAGTAATTGTTCTGATATCAACTGGTACCTAACAATTACACAATCACTCTCGTCGTCACACACTCTGCATAAAATTTAGATTTTATTGAAAGTTTTGCAAAACATTTTTTTTCTGGTCAGTAGCACACATAATTTTCTAACAACCATATGGTCTCTAGTATTAGTTGATGAAAAATCTATTTAAAAATCATATTTCTGGTCCTATTTTCTAATCATGTTCAAGGTTCATATCCACAATAGATATAAGGACTTGAAAACAGCCTTGCAAGAAAGGCCAGCTCATAATTTTTCATGGGTGTCTGTAATGAATCTAAAGAAATAAAATCTAGGTAATTCTTTACCCCCAAATATTCATATTTATTTTAAAACTAAATGAAACAGCCACATGTGAAAATGACTCCTAAAATGCAAGTTTCTTTTCTTTGTTTTCAAAGCCATTGTTTTTTTTTTTTTCACCAAAAGAAAGAAAAGTCAGTCAAGTATGTGATAAAGAACTGAAGCTCTTTGCTTTGCAATCAAGCCGGTGTGTACCAAAAGAACTCATCCTTATTTCTGCCCCCATTCGGGTGACCTTGGGCAGGAGCCTGCTGGGCCCTAACCAATCTGGACAGACACGGGAAGAGGAGGAAGCAGGGACCAGGTGGATGTGATGAAGTCTGGATTCCTTGCAGGGGGCAAGCAAGCAAGCCGCTGGATCCAAGAGGCTTGGTGACCGCCTGCTTCCTTACTGGCAAACTTCCAAGCAGGAGAGAGACCAGGATGAGCAAGGAGATCATTCCAACCTGGTGGGAAGCTAGACAGGGCCGGAGGTCAGAGTTTCAAAACTAAGATGGCCAGCAAGAGTTTTCAGGGGAAGGGATGCCAGGTACTGAATATATAGCAAGAGCCAAGGGATCAAGCCAAATACCTCCCAAAGGCAACATTAAAAAGGAGTCTCCAGTTCCAAGGCGTATGGAACCTTATAACATCTGTGAACTACCGGCCTCTGGAAGTGTAGCGGGGAGGACGAGGAGAGCCGGAAGGAACACACTGTTCATCTCTAGCACATTAGTGCAGGCAGCAATACTAATTCCCAGGCCCACCCAGGGATGGCACTGTCTGTCTATCCAAGCGGAGCAGCCTACTGGGGCTCACCTAAAATTTCAGGTCTTGCAGATAGGAATACCTCCTTGTATGTATTCTCTGACAGTTCAAGTTTAATAAATACCAATGTGATAAATAAACGTTAAGTGACTCCAGTCAAGCAGCGATGCCCTCAATCTGGACTGTTTATTCTCAACTACTCCCTTTCCATGCCACAAAACACTGGACTCAGGACCACTGCAGTTCATGTCAAAAAAAAAAAAAAAAAAAACCTAGGCAGTATGCCTGTGAATTCACATAAGGCACTGTATGTATCTTTCTTTGTCTCAGAAAACTAAGAGCTACTTATTTGTGAGAAATGGTGATGGAGTGTCATCAGAGGATTTGTCTGTTATGGTACCAGACCCAGGTGCCAGTCGGTTCCTTCCTCTGTGTACTGAACACAACACGGAAATCATATAAATTTTGACATTTGCCTTTTAAATTTTATAATGTCAAAAAAATTTCCACACGACCAGTAGTATCAATCATTTCTGTATCTACTTTGGAGAACACATGTAGATAATCAACAACGTGTTGGCTTGTGGGATTTTCATGAATCGGATACATGAGATATGTTTTTAATGAGTTCTTTTGAATTGTGAACATAAAGTATGTATAGATTTCTTTTTATACATCACTTTGCTAAATGCTTGGCAAGGCTGCTTTTCACCCGGCCAATCACAGCTTGGTCATAGTGTGACATAAAGGAATTTCCTGATTGGCCAGGACCAGCTGAAGGGTCTGGCTGTGTGCCCCCATTAAGTCCAGCGAATATCTTTTTCTATCCATCTTCACACCATATTCTGCTGCCTGTCTTCTTGCCCCTAACGCCTTTCTGACCATAAGCATATCACAGAGACAGAGACTGTTGGGTAAGGGAAATGGCAACTGCATGATTCCTCTGCAGACTCCATAACAGGTACAAACTAAGTAGGCAGTAAGTAGGCATTGCTGTGTGGATGGATGGATCACTAGAAACAAATAGTGCAGACCAGAGACACACCTTGTTAATTGAAGCTGTCCAGATATTTGCATTTATTAGACTACGATGATGTAGTTGTACTTCTGAGACTGTGATGACATAGTTATTGTGTCTCTCTCCCTCTGCCCTGCCACTACAACCCCACTCACATACACCAATGAGGTGACATACATTTTGACAACAGAAGTTGTGACCTAATGGAACTTATCGCTATTGGTAGTTCAAGTCATTATTGTAAACACCATAATACAAATATTTTTGTCATAAAAATCACAAGATTACCACATTGGATATAAACATATTACATGATCTAGACTGATCTGCAGATCTCTTCCAAATATAGTCCATGAATATTGACACTGTGTCCTAATGAATTTTGTTGTTTCTCATTTGGTACTTGTACTATACCATATCCATCCGAGTAATATAACTAAGCCATATCTGTCCAAGTAGTATATAACAGTGCTTATTCACTGTTTTGAGAGTATCCCTCTAAAGCCACCACTTATAGACAATGCCTTCACTAGCATCAAGTGTCAGTGATGAACAGTTGGCCGCCATTTTCTCAATAAGGACATTTCATCTTCTTGAAGATGATTTATTCTTTAATCTTCCCTTAAAATCCGTTGTCATGATAAACTCAAAAGTTATTATTATTTTACCTCACGCATCACTTTTTAAAAAAAAATCTCTTTCATCCTTTTACAGGCTCCCTTCTAAATGTCTCTTGACTATATAAAGGGTGGAGCTAGCCAAGAACCACAAAGTCTCAGAGCCTCAGCCAGAGATGGGGGCCCGAGAAAAGAATAAAGTTTGGTGGAAGGACAAAAGGTCAAGTGAGAGAAAATCCAAGGCGAGCATCTCACCACTGTCTGTGCCAGGCAGAGGTGGGAAGGGGTGACAGAGTTCTGCAGCGGAGAGTCACAGCTCCGTCCAGGTGCGTTATCATCATGCCTGAGATCTAGAGGCAGTGCGTGAGTGAGCAGAGGAAGCCACATGCTCAGCTCGAATCTTGGAGATTCCCGAAGACGATGACGAAGAGCACCCTGTGGAAGACCACCCCATAGAAGAGGTCAGGGCTAGCGGGACAGAGGGCGACCACTAGGAAACTGAAAAGGATGAACAGCACACCATGACACGTCCAGCAGGACAGCCTTCATGATCTGGGCCTGGGCACAGTTCGGTGATACTTAACAAGAATCCACGTTGCAGATTAATATTTAGGACGATGGAAGCTCTTGGAATTGGCAGGCAGAAGCAGTCTGTGAGCTAAAGGATGATAATTTTTAGAGCAGTAATGGGGTGAGTGTCCGATTTAATGGTTGTTTGAAAGAAAATGGATGTGGAGAAACGAAGAGAGGAGACCAGTATACTAGCTAGCTTTTTTCCTTCTTCAGAGCATCTGTACTTTAATTCCACTCACACTAATTAAATGACTACTATGTGCCCAAAACACCTTAGGTATTTTTAACAGAAAAGACTTCCTTAGTTCCACAAAGAGCCAAGCTAGTTAAAACTTGGGGGAAAAAATAATGTGTCTCCATTATTTAAATGTTCTGGGCAGGGGGCGGTGGTGGGGGTCAGGGAACAACTGTGACAATTTTTTTCTTAAAGACAAATTCCTAAAGAGGGTCTGTACCAATTTGTAAAAACTAAAGTACACTTAGAGTCTTGCTAGGAGCAATTTCAGCAGGAAATTTAACAAGTGGACGAAGAAACTTCTGGGTACGGAGGGGTCCTGTTGTTTGTCTTATTCGGAGGGCTTTGAGCTTCTGAGTGTCTATAGACGTCTGGTGTCATCTTTCTCTTAGGAAAACTGGAACAGATGGAACCAGGTCCACCCGAATTATTGGATGGCAGAAATAAGGACATCTATTGATGCTAAACTAACTGACGATGGCTAGAGGCTTTGACAAACAAGGGATCATGACCACTGATGCACACCTCCCCACGGAGACTCTGACACCAGACAATCCAGACACTTTAGAGTCCATCGCTCATGGTAATTTGACTTCAAAATGCAAACCACTGTGAAACCCCCAGAACTGTTGTTATTTCTGGCCAGGACCTTTGTGAGATTTTCAACAGAAAAAAAAAAAGTTTGTGCAGTGTGATCATTCAAATGAACTCCAAAGACGAAGGTGAAGTAAGCTGGAGTATTTTAGAATTAATTTCATAATATTACCTACTAGGTCAATAGATCCCCATGTCATTTTAACTATAGTAAGGCTGGTTTGGTTCAGATGACGTAAGCAGACTGGATAAGCAGAAAGGCTCTCAGGGGCAGGCAGGCGTCCATGTTAAATAATCACACCATCAGGGGGTCTGTATTCCACAGGGGAGGTTGGATAAGTCTGGGTCAAAGACTTTCTGGCAGGGTTTCAGAAGGATGCTTTGAATTAGAAATTCTCCGACCAGAAAAGTACAGTTGGATTAGGGTGTGATTAATAGTAATTTATGACAGTGAGAAAAGTCCTAAATTCGAGTGGGACATTTATACACTACAAAGCTAATTCTATTGTTGGTGATCATCTTTAGCAATTTAAAGAAACTATGAATTCTTAACACCCATGTTGGGAAAAAAAATCACTGGTTGAAATTCAGAAAAACAGGTATCTTTTTATCCATTGGTGTGGAGTTCCCAATAAATATTCCATGCTGTTGGCAGAATGGACTCACTACAAAAGAAAGGAACGGAAAGGAAGACTGCATCAATAGCGTCTACACTGAAGCCCAGCGCAGTGGCCCACCCCTGAGCTCTGAGCACACTGACTTCCGATATTTTGAGTCCAAGGACAACCTGGCATGTGTAGGGAGAACTTACCTAAAAAACAAATATGTTTTGTATATAGATACGGCACCTAACACCTTGACATGACTAAATGAATGGTTAGAAAAAAAAATGTCACTAATTCTCCAGAAAAAGGGAAACCTGAGATCCGATCATGGAGCCTCTGCTTGGCTCTAAGGTGTTGGGGGGTTTTATCTGCCCCCCACCAAATGGAGTCTTCCTTGACTTCTGCCATTCTCATTCTCTCTCTCTCTCTCTCTCTCTCTCTCTCTCTCTCTCTCTCTCTCTCTCTCTCTCTCTTCTCCATCTCTGTCTCTCCTTCCTCCCCCCCTCCCCCCTCCTCCCTCCTCTCTCCTCCCCCCCTCTCAGACACCCTCTCACACTTGGACCAAATATGTATTCAAGGCTGGCCTTGGGTTCTAGCTCCTTCAGACTCACCTCCTCCCCCACTACTCCCCCACCCCCACCCCTCCCCACTTCCCTTTACAAGCATTTACCAGCACTCCTGACTCAATGTCCTTTGTCCTGTTGCTGTTTTGTGGTTGTTGCTGGGTTTCTGTGTGTGGGGCCTAGGCACACTAGGCAACTGTGTAGCCTCTGAGCAGTGTCTTCAGAGATCTGTTTGTTACAGTGTCACTCATTTGGGAAGGCTCTTCCTTTCCTACCCCAGTGGTGTCTCAAGCCTGTGACTGCTTTATTTATTTATTTGCATATAGTATAAATTTGTTGTAAAGTTCAGGTTAAGGTTTCATTTGTTTTTAAAGGCTAAAATAAAGGCCCCTCATAGCCATTTCTGAACATAGACTTCTTAAGGAAGACAGGATATTCAAAATACCTAGTTTTGTCTTAAGTCCATTTCTTAGCTTAACATTTCATGGTGGGGAAATAGCAGCCATATCTTCATGCACACAAGAGTCAAGACGGCTGGGGATAGAACTCAGTGGTATAGCTCATTTTAATTCATGATTTATTTTATTTGTGTGTGCATGTACACACACGTTTGTGCAGCATGTACACACACATGTGAGTGCATATGTACTCACAAGCATATGAGTGCCCATGAAGGCCAGAAGAAGATATCCAGTTCTCTGTACCTGGAGTCACAGGCAAGTGTGAGCCTCTGAAAGTGGGTGCTGGGAATCGCGCTACAGTCTTCTGTAAGAACAGCAAGTTCTGCCCACCTGTGAGCCGTTTCTCCAGCCCCTCAGTGGTACAGTTCTTAGCTAGTTCACACAAAGACCCAACTTTGATCCAATTTCCAGAACTGAAAAAAAGTGAGAACTGTTATTTCTTAAAAGAATAACATTGGCCATTTTTAGGAGCTAAGAGAGGTGACAAGGTATATGTGACCTACGTTACCATGCGTCATTTCATTGTTGGTGACAAGGACAGAGCCACAGCCATACAATATGTGTTCATTTCTCCCCCTCCTTTACAGCAGCCATTCACCACTTAATGACAGGCACATGTTTTGAGAATTGAGCTATTGGGTAGTTGTGTCACTGTGTGAATTTTCTGCAAACTTAGCAAGTATAGGCCAACTATTTGGTATGGCTTCCTGATGCAATTACGGACTGAAGTTACCAGAAACTGCCTGAGGACATTGCTGGGATACAATGGCAGATGGTGACAAAATATATATTTGTGTGTGTATCACCATATATATGTTTGTGTATACATATATCATGTATTTATGTACATATGTATGTATATATGTTTATATGTATGAAATTAAATTAATTAAACATTAAATTAAATATATTTAAACAAATAAAAGTTAGTAGATTTTAAAATAGTGCTTAGACATGAAATATAATAAATACACCAGCCGTTGACATCACTTTTATAATCACTATCCAGTTTCATATTTTTGATGCAATTGCCCACCCTACAGTCTTAGACAATGGCGGCACAGAAGGCTTGCTCATACAACCATGGCCACAAGCACGTGAGTAATGGGTTGTGTTCAGCTGTGATGAGGGCTATTTTGTCATGAGTGATGGGAAACCATCAGCTCCGAGCAATCCCACGGGCCCTCTGTCCTCCATGCGGTGTGCTGTTAACTGAACTGTCATGGTGCTACCCATGACCCCTGTGCTATAAGACTTCCTGTAATGACTCCACATCCTCTCGGTGGGTTCAAGTAAGGGGCTCTACTAATAGGAGTCTCTCTGTGACTGAAGGTTGAGTGGACCCTTTCCCTGCATGAAGAGATAACATAGGATCACCCCATGTCAGACCTTAGTGGAAACTTTACAGACATGCTTTAGCTCCTTCTTCAAACAGAAGAATAGGGGGAGACCCTACACATGTGGCAGAGTCCCATTCATTTTATATTTGTAGGGCTACACACCTGGAGGTGTGCTTCTCATTTATAAGTGATTCTAAATATTGCTAAAACGATGCCTCCTTAAGTAAAGAGGCAGAGAGAGGCAGAGACATTTGCCCAAAGGCAAACCTGCTGTCACTAGAAAATCAGAATCCTTTCCACCCCTTCAAACATGACGTTGCCCAGCTCCTTTGATTAATATAAGATTTCAATTAAAATCATTATACCTAGTGTGTGTGTGTGTGTGTGTGTGTGTGTCTGAAACTTGCTTTTCTCATTCTAAAATTAGAATGTTTGTAATATTCAACTCTTTACTTCAAAAAGGTCAGGATGAATAGCAATGGAAAGTAGAACACTAATCCATATCAATTTCTTACAACGCTGAAGAAATCAACCAACTTCAGGCCCTTCGGCTGTGTGAACTAGCCGTACGTTCGCCACCCTTCTTCCTTCGTGAGGAAAGCATTAAAGATTACCCTTCCTGCACAGAGGCAGCCAGCCGCTGCATATACCTAAAAAGGGAATATTTGAAAAATTCTTAACTTCCTTCTCGTGCCTCGTTTCCTATCCTTTTTCAAGGCGGTTTCCTAGATTCTCACACTCCTCCCCGCTGGCAGCTGCTTCTTTGGGGCCTTTCTCTGGCCCAAAGAAGGCAGGCAGCTCCCTGCCCACAGTTGCCTGTTTAGCTGATGCCAGCCCGGTTCCCAAGCTGGAGACAGAATGTCTAATCTCCATATTATAAGCAGCTTTCAATTGCCAGGATTTTAAAAGGCATCTTCACACTAGGTCCACAGGCTGGGGACTCCTAGCTCTCTTTTCATTGGGAATTCAAACAGTTTTGGGTGGGTGGGGGTGGGATTAAGTCCCTTACAAAGAAGAGAGAGAGAACACTAACAACTGACTCACTCTGCACAGACACTCCAGTGTGGAAAGCTTTACCTGGAGTGTAAACTCGGAGATAGAAGCCATGCTATAAAAACACTGTACTTGTAGAGTGTCTAAAGCAATATGACCGGAGGGGAATAGCTTTCTCTAGCAGTCTGGCAGGGAGAATTGACTCTCTTGAACAAAACCATAACTTCCATAAAAACCACGGGACTGGCGAAGGCCACCAGAAAAAAAAGACCGTGACAATACTTCCCCAGGTTCCCCACCACCACCACACCCCCCAGCACAGACAGCTACTTGAGTGGAAAAGGCATCTAGCCCTCTTGATTTGTTTGAATTTGCATCAGACTCTTCTTGGGATGCATCCAGGATTTGCTTTTTGCAGACTTCAAAGATACCAGCAACGAAGCACTTGTGCCTTGGCTATCCCTACGGAAATGTTCCACATCTTTTCTGCATCCAGTGTTCTGCTGATCATTGCAAAAGCCAAGAGTCCAGATCCTAGGTTCAGCTGGGATGGCTGCACTGCATTCTTGGGCTTCCTCACGGTGGCCCAGCCCAGCAAAGATGACTGAACATCTCTTGGCAAGGATTCCTGAGGCTCCTCATTCAATTTTTTTTTTAGAATGGATTTCTAAGTCTTTTGTGGTTGTTGCTCTTATACTGTACCGCAAAGAAAAATGTTCCCTGGACTAGTTTCTGAGATGCAATTCGAAAAACTCAAAACAAGAATAATGGCTTGCAGAGATGGCTAAGAAGGTAATGGTGCCTGCTGTGCAAGCTTGCAGGCCTGAGTTCAGATCCCCCCACACCCTCTAAAGCCAGTCTACTGTCCCAAACAAGGCAGACCATTGTGGATTATTAACACTTGAGGTTATTCTTTGACCTCCACACAAATGCTGTTGCACACATGTTCCTCACACGCAAATGAATAGCACATGCTTAACATCAGACACACAAAAAATGGTAATAAAAGCTTTAAAATAAAATATTCTGATATATGATCTTTCCATGATAATTCTATGAAAATAAACCATAAATTTATACATTCAGGGGTTACAAATTTCCTCAAACCAGGCTCTTGGATTTTCTCGTTTTACCCTTAAAGTAACCATCATTTTTAACAGGCTCTACTCCCCTGTTCTTGACATCTCTACTCAGATCCCCGCTGGCTCTTTGGTTTTCATAGCTACCCCTCGCATCTAAACTTTTCACGTTGGAAACTCCCCAACCTTTAAATCTCATGGCATCTCTCTTAGAAGCCCCCCTGCATCGTCTCTGCACCCCCAGCCCAATCCATACTCTACCTAAATCTTCCTAATGACTTATCTGCAAATGGTCTTCCCAGTGCAAATCATCAAATGGCTACTATTGACTAAAAAGTACAGCCAACTCCTCAGCCTATCATTTAAGGAAACCGCATTGTATCTTACCCTGGCCAATCTGATTTTTCTCAGCAACGGCTCTATGCTTTTCCCAGCATTCTGTGAGCCACATTATGCCCTCTGTCTAAATGTCCATACTCCCTTCTTTTTTCTGTCCCTCCCTGAATTTCTAGGTCATTGCCACCTTCCAACATCTAAATTATAAACTCTGTTATCCAAGGGCTCAAGTGGCAGCCAGGCTCATAAGCCAATTGCTTAGTGTCCTCAACTGGCTCTCCCCCTAGAAACTTTAAATGCAACATGCTCAGGGTAATAATAAAAATAATAACCTTCTACAAACCTCTATGTCTTCATGCATTCCCTGTACCATAAAAAGAAACTTTCCATCCATTCAAATGCTCAAAACACAGACTTGGGTACCAGTCATTCTTGACTGTCTTCTCTTTAATCCGCACTCTCTCCTCCACCTCCCACGACCTATCAGCCCGTTCTGCATCACGTTCACCCTGTGGCTATCCTCTTTGTTAATGAAATCATCATTTTTCAACTGCCTGCAGTATAATGCCCACCTTCATCTTTGTTATCCTCTGCTACATTCTTCCTATGGCATACAGAAAAAAAATCCTTACAAATAAACTTAATGTGAATGTAGCATCGTTTTACTGAATAACAGTTTAAGTGAACATCACCATTGCTCCTCAGATGGTAACTGATCAAACTCTCGAGCATATTGATAAGATGCTCTGTGATACAGAGTGGTAACTTCAAACATACACTGTGGTGCCTACAGCTTCTTCCTTCTCTTTTATTATAACCTCTTTCTCCCTGAGCCAGCTCTCCCTGGACCTTCATGTCTCAGTTAAAACGTCTCCCTCTAAAGTCCCGATATTTCCGGTCTCCTGATGGTTGAATGCCATTTGAGTATTGCAAACATTCACTGTATTAAAAAAAAAAACCTAAGCCACTGTACCCATTGCAATGTATGAATTATCTTGAAAATAATTCATTTTACTGCACATGAGGGTGTGAGGTATAACTCTGGGGTCAAGGACCTATGTAGAATGAACAAGGCCTTGGTCTGCGTCAGGATCACAAAGAGTAAAAGATAAATGGAGAATAATAAAACCCACCACCATTACCACCGCCGCCACCAAGAAATGCAAGCTGGGCTCAAATTTAAAACACAGCCATGATATAAATAATAACAAATACATAAAATAGTTCTGTATTTTATTGTACTCTTCTATATGACACATAGGAGCAGTTTCTTATTATTATGTGCATACATATAAATTTCACAGTAAAATGGGGTATAGCTAAGCACTGCTTTGAAAACCAGACCAATTTGGTAGGCACAAGTAAATTTCGAAGTTAGTCTTGACTGCCCAAGAACATGGAAAACTGCTTAGCAGTCTCATGATTTCCCAGAACTGGAAGACTTAGAGAAGGACGTGGCATTATCACTTCTTGCACAGTTAATTGTGTGTCACCAGCAGATGACATGTCTTCTCTCTGGTAGGTACAGATTGTTTTCATGATGGATCTTCAACACCCCAAAAAACTCAAATAAATTTTACCAGCAAAAACCAATAGTTTTGGATAAATCGCCTCTGGATCTGCTGCACTGAAGGAAGTCCATTTTTCTGGTAGGGGGAAAACATCAGACCTTGCTCTCATATGTCACACGTACACACACACACACCAGTGATTCCTATTCCTATTGGACCAGAGCAGCACTTACACTGACATGAGTCCATTAGCAAGAATTAGCAAAGGTGGGAAATATACCCACAATGCAAGTTATTTTACTTTCGATTTTGTTATTTACTTATCTCTGAAGAAATCACAACACTGTGCTAGGAAAGTGAGCAAAATAAAAGTCCTTTTCAAGCGCATTGTTATTTTAAAAACAGATTGGATTGTTCTAATGCATGCCTTTATGGAAAGACAGAGAGATCACACAGGTCAAACAAAGCTTTCCCAAGGTCCGCTCCCCTTCTGGACTCTCTCTGCTTGCCTCTCTGGCACCATCTTGGCTGTTTGATGGAACCAGTGGCTGACCCAAAGAAAGCGAGCAGCTGGCCCAACCAGTACCCGTAAGATGTTCGGCTCTGCCAACTGGCCTCCACACATGCTCTCTCTAGCTGGATGGAGACTGGTTAGGCAGATCACATCTTACATCCTCAGGAAGCTTTCGTTAAAGAGACAAAAATGAAGGGAAACCGACCACAGTGGTCAGAGAAGCAGAGGTAAAGGACGTGGAACTTGGTCAAAAGGTGCCGACTCCACCCACGGAATATCCTGGTGCTCGTGCACTTCCTGAGAGCTGACTGGAGGACTTCCGGTGTGGAGTGGCCCGCACTCATTTCTTTCGTGTCTACAGAAATGGATCGCTGGGTTTTCTCTTTTGCGAACTGCTGTGAAATAAATCCTTATCTTCCAGGTAACACTCGTGCCCCTAAGTTCCTACTTTCCAAAAGCTGCTCTTTGAATCAAGTTGGTTTTCTTCTTCTTCTTCTTCTTCTTCTTCTTCTTCTTCTTCTTCTTCTTCTTCTTCTTCTTCTTCTTCTTCTTCTTCTTTGCTTAATGAATATTTAACAAAGCTAAGCTTATAAGGAATGACTTTTTGGTGGCTGGAGAGATGGCACATGTGCACACACACAGGCACACACATGCACACACACAGGAACACACATGCACACACACAGGCACACACAGGCATACACACAGGAACACACATGCACACACAGGAACACACATGCACACATACATGCACACACAGGCACATGGGCACACACATTGGCACACACATATGCACACACACTGGCACACACATATGTACACATATGCACACACATGCACACACACAGGAACACACACATGTATACACACATGCACACACATGCACGTGCGCGCACACACATAGGCATACACACATGTGCACACACAACCATACACATAATAAATAATATAGTAAGTCTTTAAAATGTGTTTTTAAAAAGGATTATGTTTACAGAAAACACATTAGCATACATTGTTTAATTGCCCCCAAATGGTTTACATAACCATCTGTCAATCATATTTTCCTTTTGTGGGAACAGAAAGGTCAGTAAGTTGGGAAAAAAAAAAAACAACAACCACCTGACAGCCCTGGGGAGGGGCTTGTAGGTGGGATGAGAAGTCACTTCTCATGAGCACAGCTGTGAGTAATGAAGGCAGCGTGTTTGAGGCCTATTCTTGGATCAGTTCCCCAACATTTTCAACTCAACTTTTCTTGGCAAGAGTATTTGGGGCCATACTGTGTGTGTGTCTGAATTCCTTCAGCCAAAACCTCTTAATATGAAAATTCAGCAGTATCACATTCTGTATAGATGTCACAACTCAAAATCCAGTCTGCTTTATGTGCCGTATGACTCAAGGCTGACCTCTGTATCATGATAGGCTTATGTTCTAGCACAAAGTGGTATTTATCTATGTCATTTCCTATAGCCATAGATAAAGACAGACACATATATTATCCTGTGCGCTTAGAGTTTACGGGGAATATATACTGAAGGGAGACAGTTTTAAGTGAATTAACAGAAAATACATACAAGCCCAAATCACAGCTTGACTGTAACCTTAATGAGTAATAATTCTGTTGGAAAAAAACAAGCCAAGAATTTCTATCTTAAGGGAATGCGGCTTTCTCTCCCTCCCTAAGGATAAATTCCTCTCAAAATATACTTATCCCCTCTAAGAACAAAGAAAGGCTTCCTTTTCGTTACAAAGCTGCATTTTGTAAAGTAAATTTTTGGAAAGACTACACATACCACAAATGTGGTTCCAACCTTTAATATCTTTAAAAACCCAAGTGCAAGGATGCAAAACAAACACATGTAACAACAGGGGCTGTGCTGAATGGATATGCAAAGACTGATATATTTCCAGACGATAGAAACCTATCCCATACTAGTGTTTTAGTTAAATGTGTAAATTCAAAAAGTCTTATTAGGTGGATCTCCGGAAGGCTAGTCAGCACATAATGAATGTGAATATCAAACCCAAACATTAACACAAAGAGACTTTGAAAATAAGCTGGAAACTATGAGCAGATGCCTCAGCACGAAAGAAAATTAGAAATATAAATATGTAAAACTGAAAAGCAAATATTTTGGAAACATGTTTGGAAATTCCATATTTTTCAGCAGATAATGAATACGAGGGCATTACTACATTTTCTTTCTGAAGGATTGAGAGCTCTTGCTTATACTCAGTAATTACCTACTTTAAATCATGCTTGTAGAAGTATGAACTCTAGGCTCTAATCCATGCAAAGACTAAGAATATTTGTCAGAACGGATAATGGGACAAAGTTGCTTCCACATAGTATTGGTTGCAGAAAACGGTCCAAATCTTAAAGCTAGCAGAATACCACAATATACAATCCAAAATGCTCTAGTTGGCCACAACATGTATTCATATGGAAGTTAATCTCAATTTGGCTTTTAATTTGTTTTGAAAGTACAGAGCTGATGGTCCATAGTTGAGATGTCTGATGATTCATTTTCTCGTTTTTTCATAATGCGTGTGCAAAGGGATTGTGTAAGTCTGGAGAGTGCAGATAAATAACCCTTAGTCATTATCTTGGAGACTGTCTCACTAAGCTTAAACTTGTCTCTTCCAATTTATAATTTGTGTGTTTGTATGTGTGTGTACAGCTGCTTATTCATGTATGTGACTGTGACATGAATACCAGGGCATATGACAGGTGAGACACTTGGGTGACAGCCCTTGCCTTGCCCTTATTTGAGGCAGGGTTGCTTGGCTGTTCATGGCTGTCTGTGCCATGTATACCATAACTAACTGGTCCAGTTTACAAGGAACATCTTGCCTCTACCTCCCCATCCTATCATAGAAGGACCTGGGATACAGATGTGTGTGGTCCACTCTCTCTGGCTTTATGTAGGTTATGGGGATTGGAACTCAAGGTCTCACACTCACAAGAGCCACAGAGCCATGTCCCCAACCCCGTTTTGTAATTTTTTAAAAATGGGTAGCATATCTTTTCGTACTTGTCTTCAAAAATCAAATATTGAAAAGTACGTAGAACATTCTCCACCATTGTCCAGTGTTAGCGTGTGGAAGAAGCTAACCACCCAACCAGTCATTCTCAATGCACATATTTGTTACCATAGGATACTGGAAAATGTCTGTCCCCCCAGAACTGAACTGACGGTTTTCATGTAAATATTGGCACAGTTTAAAGTCAAGAGAGACATTTTACTCCCAAACTGAATTATGTTTGGAACACTTTTTGGAAAGAAACAAAGAATGAACCATCATGGAAATTCTAGTATGTTCTATTTCCACGTTGGATGTTTTTAATTCACCTTTATCAGTTACAAATTCAGTTGAGATCATTCAGAAAAAAAAAAAAAAAAGGCGGTCTACTTTGATAGAAAGCCTAGAAGCACAAGGTCTCAGAGATTAACCAGGGATCAATCTAATCTTGACTAACCATCCTTGTGGGCCCCTAGAAACATCTGTGTTTTATCAGGAACTCCAGAAAATGCAATGCATACCACAGTGGAAACTGTCTTCAGCCCTTCTCCCTTTCTAATGGAATGTTTTACCAAGATTTGTTTTATGTTTGACAGAAAATAAATTACTAAGATATAAAAGATTATCTAAAGATTTGTGATCCTCACAGAGCAGGTTAACATGAGTTGGCCGAGATCGGCGTTTGGGATATGTAAGGATACAGCTTCGGTGGTTGTCTAGGGCAACCACAATGATCTGCGTGTTGGATTTTTATTATTTTTTTTGAGAAATTAAAATACAAACATATAAGTCCAGAAACTAATACTATAATTGAGTCTAGTACAATCCCTCAGATAACATAAAATGTTCTTTATTTCCTGAAGCGATTATTTAGAGAGCAGAGCCTCAAGAATGAAGTAAACATAAAGATAGGCACATCGTGCAATTTGAAAATGAGTATCCACATACAATACTACATTTGAGGAGACGTATTAGGAATCTTTCTGATGTATGCCAGGCTATGACAACAAAGAGACTACCCACTGTCTGATCTGTCTATGTTTCGTGAGGGTAAATATAATTTTGGTACAAAAACAGCAAAAGGATATCCCATAAAGCAGCATTCCCTCTACATCAAGGCTGATTTCCCTCTCTATTTTTTTAATATCATTTACCACAGATAAACAAAAAGCTTGTGGCCATGAAAAAAAGAAGACAGACTTGCCCAATCTCATCCCCCAGAAAAGACATCCACTGTGATTGCAGGTTAACTTAGGAAGGGGTCAGTCTGGGGTCATCTTTTTGGGGGGGCAGATTATATGATTAGTCCACAACTTGTTTCTTTTAAAAGCAAAGGGCATGAGGCAGGTTCCTCATCAAATGTGCAAAGCACATCAAATATGCGATTTAAATATCCATACTTTACATTCCCTTGGTCGTATACATTTTTTTTTTTTTTTTAGAAATGAAGTCCAAATGAAAAAGGACAAATGACAGAAGAAGAAAGCCATAGACAGTAAAAGTCACAGAAAATCCTTCCTGTAGAATTCACTTCCCATGAGGCAAGTCTTAGGGACTGAAGATATAGCATATGGAAGATGAGAATAGAAATTACACGGGTAAGTTAATGAAGGGGTTTTCATACTGCAAATGGATGCAAATATTTCACTTTTATATACTTTTCAGTATTTCTACTTTCCCAAGAGCTCCAGGTTGAATTATCAATCTTAATGCTTCTTTAAAAACTCTTCATATGGCTTAACATTTTGAATTCTATGCACTGATCAACTGACAGCAGCCATATATGTACATACATATGTATATACAGATCCATGTATATTTACACACAAATGCACATATATAGTATATGTTTATATATGTGTGTGTCTATATATGAGCTCAGCCTATTATCAATGAGCTATTCTTAGCTTGTTTATTACATCTATTCTCATTTGTTTTATTTTATTCTCATCTACAATTCTACGATTTCAAGTGAAAACTGATTTTCCAAGAACATAATGTATTTTTAAATCTCTGGTAATCTTGCCTTTTTTTTTGGTAATCTTGCCTTAAATGTTGCCCCTTGAGTTGAGAACACAGAAAGATCAAACAAGTGCACTGTGAACTTTCCTTTTCTCATTAAGGGTAATATGCTAAAGTAATGGCCAAAGATAAAAACCCTCGAGTTCAATATCACTGAGCTTAACAGAAAGCGAAGAAACATCCAAATATATCTCCCTGGGCCTTAGACGATGCCTCTTAGAAGACATTAAAATTATTCTACATCCTAAAATATTATCAGCTGCCATAAAATAATCCCTCAAAATTAAACATGTTATTGTGATAGTTAACAATAAGCAGGTGTTTCATATTTTAAAAATAACTTGGCCATTTGGAGTTTGGGGATATGAATATACGAAGCTTTGTGTATACTTTAGAAAGCAAGAGTATTTTATACTGTCATTTTTCCCCTTATAACTTTCTGGTCTCTGGCTTTTATTTCTCCATTGCTGGGTTTCTTGTCAGTGTTTGAAGAGCCTGGGAGTTACATGACTTCTCAGGACACTGTATCCACAATACAGGACATTACAGAACAGCCCCGAAGAATAAAGCCCTCCTATCATCCACAGCTGGGAAAACTTGAATAATATGGATTTCATATATCCAGAGATATTTGGGATTCAACCTGAACTTATACAAATATTAGGTGATCTGGAAGCAAATGCTTTAAAGATGTGTAAGGGTGGCCAATATTTTCTTTTCTCCCCTTAGCCCCATCTCCCTTCTGAAATCCCCAGTGAGGAAATGCTCTATGAAACCCAAACAGAACTCTGAAAGTTAAATAAGAGTTAAAGGATGGTTTTGAAAAAAATACACGTACACACTCATGCACACAAACACACACATGCATATACATGTGCGGACACACAGAGAATGGGCAGCCATTTTTGTGGCAACAGCTGAGAGAGAGAAAGAGAGAGAGGGGGAGAGGGAGAGAGGGGGAGAGAGGAGGAGAGAGGAAGGAGGAGGAGGAAGAGGGAAGAGGGGAGGGGAGAAAAGGAAGAGAAGAGAAGAGAAGAGAAGAGAAGAGAAGAGAAGAGAAGAGAAGAGAAGAGAAGAGAAGAGAAGAGAAGAGAAGAGAAGAGATGAGATGAGATGAGATGAGATCAAGTGGCAAGTGACTAAGGAGAGTGTGAAATCAAAGCCCAAGGGTCAGTGCAAAGAGAATTCAAAACACAGCAAGTTCACTCCTGCACCAGGAGCTCAGAAAGGCCTGAGGAACAAAAACCCCCGGTGCTCCCGGTCTTCTTGGAGGGAGGAACACTGGTTTTCAAGGGAGTTTCCTGGATGACACTTGGAAAGTCATCTGCCTAGCTACCTTTCTGTTGTTCTTACACTAAAGAGTTCTTCCAAAGACCTCAAACCACTGAGGCAATTATCACTTTGAAGTTGGGGACAGGGTTACCAAGGAAGAATGACTCCACTCTCAGGGCCGTGATCCCCCCATCCCCCACCTCACAACTTCGTAAACTTCCTGGGCATCGTGGGCTTCATCCTTGTAGAGGGAGCTGCAACAGTAAAAGAATACCCTTTCCTGAACTGCTTTAAGTCTTCAGCTAACAGATAGCTCGCAACTGTAAGGTATTATTTTTTTAATAAGGCTTTGAGAATTGTACAATAGGAGTAAAATTTTTAAATAAAAAAATTTTTTTTAGGTCCACGTATATTTAGCACCTGCCCTCCCAGCAGCTTATCCCACTTTGCCGTGAAACTGAATGACAAGTCGATTGTAATTTCAGGTTCTTCCTCCCAAACGGACTATTTCCAGGTCCCCACTAAATCCGGAGAGGATTCTTAAATTGGTTTCCTGGGACCCTTCCTATTCAGCGATGCCCTAATTTACCCTTCATAATTTGCAGCCTGCACGTGAGGCATTCTTGAACAGTTTGAAGTGAAGAGAAATTCTCATCATAATTAATTTTTAAGGCATCAGGGACTTGGATATGAGGTTACTGGGAGCCAACAACAGAAGCAGCCATGTCAGAGTGACAACAGGTCACAACAACGCAGTCCGCCTCCGCTGTCACCACCAATATAAAGTTCCTAGTTTCAAAGGATGCAAATGTGTTGCCTGATGCCATTCTCAAAGGACTTTTTGGAGGATCCTCATCCATTACCTATTTGGCTTTAGTGGCTTCTAACACTGCAGTTTATCCTTTTTTTTTTTTTTAAAGGAAAGAATGTTAAAAATGTATAGCACCCTTTGATAAACAGTACCTCTACTGGGTTATAAAACATTTGCATGGTATCAGAGATGCTCAGTGACAAAGGAACACATTTGCATTACAAGTAGTTTTACTCAGACAGAGAGGAAGACCAAGCTTGGAGAGGAGAGGGATTTTCACTAGAAGCCTTTAAGAAGTTACCTTAAAACCTTCTCCTGCCACCGTGGGATTCATTTCCCAGGAGACTGCCTTAGGGAAGAGTAGAGTTGAAAAGCTGGCAATCCTCCTTGCAGGTCAACCAATGGTAAGCCAGTGAGGCTAGCTTCAGTCGGATCAGGGTGGGAGTGGGGGTGGGGGTGGGGTGGGGGGATGAGGATTCTGTAGTACCCTTGTGGCCCCCGGGGGTCGTGGTTTGGAGGACTCTAGCTAGCTGTGGAGATGAGTTACATTGTAAATCAAGAACTGACTATTCCTGGCTGATTAGAAAGACCTTTGATTGTTTCCTTTTTTCCCTTTTGTCTTTCTTTCTCCACAGCTCATTTCATTTTATGTTCTTTAGTTTCAAAAGAATCCCAATCAGCACAAAACAGATCTGATCCTTGTGAAAAGAAGGGGGGGGGGGGGAGATCTGTGTCTTCTTTGATTCTCTGTCCTGTTGTGCTTTCTTCCTTGACCTCGATATGCAAAGGAGGAAGAGAGTTACGGCCAGAGGCTAAACATTTACTAACAGCTGTCTTCTCTTCTGGATTCTTTCGGAAATTCAGAGTATATACAACCACGAAGGGGAACTACCTTGGTACAATTAATCTGGCTTTCAAAGTCACATGGACAGCAGGGAATAAATACAGGGGGCAGAAACTGTGATCTAAGGGGAGATTCTAATGGTCTTTGCCTTGAGCGTCTCCCTGCTGTGTCCCCTAGCTTAGGTAATGCTAGGCAGTCATTCACTTGCAGTAAGCCATTGCTTTGGGGATAACATGCTCTCTATTTCTCTATCAGTGTGGTTGTCTGGGAGGAGAACATGGAGAGCTGATGGCCAGGAAGATGAATCTGGAAAGCTGAAGATGGTATAGGGAACTTTTGATGCTAAGGAGTCTAATTTGGCCTTCAAACGCAGTTTCCCTGCTCATGCTGGTACATTTCAGAGACTCTGCTATGAAGGCCCAATGATGAAGTTCCCTTCATCCTTGGAACAACTGGATTTACTTACATGGCATGAAACTCTTTCCTTCTCCCCTGAACCAATATCAGTTTGTGCCCATTAAGAGAAATGCATAGATTAAGCACAGGAGGAATGTATAGGTCAGAAGAAAACCGCCCACTCCTCCACTCTGAGTATGGCTTGTTGTTTTGTTTTGTTTTCCAGACAGGGGCTCACTATGGAGCACTTCCTGTCCTAGAACTCGGCTCTGTAGACTCACAGAGATCTGCCTACATCTGCCTCACAGTGATGAATGGTGTGTTCATCATGCCTGGCCCTGAGTGGTGTTTTCAAAGAGCATCATAAGAACAGAGAGCCACAAACAGAATTGCACGCTACTAATCAGTTGATTAGCCACAATGCCTCTAACTCTGCACCTCAGTCATTATCTCAATATACCTAGATTCTAATATGAATCCCCTTGTCAATAAACCCTTGTATTAATGCTCATGTTTTATAATCTTGCATATGTATATATATATATATATATATATATATGTACAGAGAGAGAGAGAGAGAGAGAGAGAGAGCTGTCATCATAGCAGCTATGTCTGAAATGAAGTTTTCCTTTAATTGCTTTAAACTTAATCTCTTTCAACTGACTTATCTGAGCTTTACAGTGGAATGTCCTACTTTTTAATATGATGAAGGATCTACAATCATCTAGAGCAATGGTTTCAGCCTAACGCTGCGACTCTTTAATGCAGTTCCTCATGTTGTGATGTCCCCTAACCATAAAATTATTTTTGTGCTACTTCATAGCTGTAATTTTGCTATTATTATGAATCATAAATAAATATCTGATATGCAGGATATCTGATATGCAATGCTCAAAGAGGTTGCTACCCACAGGTTGAGAACCACTGATCTAGACGAAACTCACTTTATGGAAGTGCCCGGATGTCTGTCAAGCCTCTCAAATTAGTGGCCATATTATGGTGATAAAGAATCTTCACCAATGAGATACATGCATGTGCATGGATGAGATACATGCATGTGCATGGATGAGATACATGCATGTGCATGGATGAGATACATGCATGTGCATGGATGAGATACATGCATGTGCATGGATGAGATACATGCATGTGCATGGATGAGATACATGCATGTGCATGGATGAGATACATTGCATGTGCATGATACATGCATGTGCATGAATGAGATACATGCATGTGCATGGATGAGATACATGCATGTGCATGGATGAGATACATGCATGTGCATGGATGAGATACATGCATGTGCATGGATGAAATGTACATAATGAATGATCTCTCAATGGATGCCTATGGCCAATCAGGAAGCAATCCAAGGGACAGAGCTGGAACCTTTTCAACTGAAACCCACAATTAATTAATTTTATAGACAAAGAGGTTAAATTTAGTTTTTGTTAATCATATAAATCATGACAGTGGAATAAGTATCTGTCTCTAAAACATCACATTTACATGATTGGGTTTTTTCCTTTGTCTCCCTCTCCCTGAGACAAGGTCAAACGGACACAAGATTAAATATCTTTGGAGCTGAGGGCTGAGGTGGCTTAGCAGTTAAGAGTGCTGGCTGCTCTTCCAGAGAACTCAGGTTGATTCCTAGCACCCACAGAGAAGCTAGCAAATCTCTGTAACTCTAGTGCCAGGTACCTGACACTTTCTTCTTGCTCCTAAGCCACTGGGGGCACCCCTAAACAAACAGGGTGCCCAGGCAAAACACCTGCACACTGAAAATAAATAAACCTTGAAACTAAAGGCTTGGGGGACTGGGTTCTCTCAGCATCTGTGATGGTTTGTGTGTGCTTGGCCCAGGGAGTGGCACTATTAGGAGGTGTGTGGCCTTGTGCAAGAAGTCTGTCATTGTGAGGGTGAGCACTGAGACCCTCCTCTTAGCTGCCTATAAGACAGTCTTTCCTTGGCTGTTTTCTGATCAAGATACAGAGCTCTCGGCTCCTCTAGAACCATGTCTACCTGTAGGCTGCCACACTTCCCATCACGATAATGGACTGACACTCTGAAACTGTAAACCAGCCTCAATTCAATGTTAGCCTTTATAAAAGTTACCTTGGTCATGGTGTCTCTTCACAACAATGGAACTCTAGCTAAGACAACACTAATTGGAAGAAGTTTTCAAATATTCCAAAGCATATTTGCAGTGATTCTCCATTTGAAACCCTCTTCCAGGCATGCCTTTAAGGACAGAATGTGAAAGTTGACTTAAGGGCTGTCAGAGGCATGGCACTGTCAGGGCCTACCTGACAGGTCTGCCACACTGAAGACCCATGTCCAGGCTCTCTTATAATGCTAACATTCCCAGTTCTTCTAGTTGCTTCCATGGGCCCCAACATTGAGTCACACTCTAGGATACAGTCCTGAGCCGCAATATTCACTCAAGTTTGGAAATGACAGTGTGTGTCTCCCAGAAAGTCATTTTCCAAATAAGTAAAGGACATTGCAAGCTATCCAGTGACATGTGTGGTGTTTCCTGGAGACTTGCTTCTGTCACTGGTGAACTGACTGCCTCACCTGAAAGGGAAACACCATCCAAAGCAGGTTTAGTTTGGCTGCTCGGGGTTGTCTCCAATCTCCCTGTGTGCAGCCATGCCGACGTGTAATATATTAGGGCTGCATAATATATGTTTCCCTGCTTGTTCCTCACCAATATTTTCAAAAAACCATATTCCCAAGGCAAATCTTCAAGTATACTTTCGTTTTTATGTGAGCACCTGCACAGATAAATGTTTGCAAATAATAATATCATGTTTCATTTTTATTACAATTTAGAGCAAAATTATAATTTTTCCCACCCAAATTAGGAATATTAAAAAACCATGTACATACAAATCTTCAGGATTAAATCCAATGTTCGAAGCGTTAAATCTTAGTTTTAGAGAGAGATACAGATATCAGATACTCGTATAAAACAAAAATTACCCCCAATCATCCTCGTTTCCAAAGAGCTGTGTTAAAAATATAAAAACAACATCAACATCAAAATGATTGACTTCCTGCCTTCCTTTGGCTTTGTCCTAGAGAGTGATTTTTTTTAACTGTTCACTCAAATATTATATGAAAACGTGTCTGCCATTATAGAAAAAGAAAAACTTATCTCTTTTTGTTCTAACATCTTTCTTTGTATCTTGACCATCTTTGTGGAAACAGTGTAACAATTTCTTCTCTTGGAATGATTTTTAGTTTTTACTGAAAAATGCCATATCTGTGTGTGTGCATGCCATTTCTCAAGGAGAGAGAAAGAGAGAGAGAGAGAGAGAGAGAGAGACAGAATGAATCACTATGTAGCCCTGGCTAATCTGGATCTAGCTATAGAGACCAGGTGGCCTTGAACTCATAAAAGACTTCCCTGCTTTTGCTTCTGGGGTGCTAGGATTAACGGCATGTGTCACCACTTTTTTCTAGAAGCTGGAAACTGAAGACTGCTTTGTCAATTGTTGCCTGACATGTTAAGGTTAACATAACTCCAGAACAAAGCAAAGGAAAAACAGCCCTCTGTGAGAAGAGAATACAATGCTCACCGCACTCCCACATTACATACCTATCTTTTAATTTTGTATTTGACTACTGAGAAACAAATAACCTGATACTGTTATATACTGTAGATTATTAATGAAACCATTGAAGATTTACTGACTATCATTGTTCCCACTGTAGTCCACCATGCTGGAGACAGGGACTTACTACCTCCCGGTTCATAGTTTACACACCTATATCAGGAATGTGCTAAGTGACAAATGTTGGTCAAAACATGAGACTGATGTCAACAGTGTTGGAGCCGATCGTTTGCTGTAAGATGGTTCCGTTTATAAATAACTTGGGTTTGACAGGCTTGGGTGTATTTTGATCAATAGAATCTTTTCATGTTGTTAAAAGGAACGTGAATGGCAAAGACCATGCTCTGCCTAGCTGTAGAAACACATTTTTGACTCCACAACAAATTCTTCACGGTATCACCTTTGTTGGAGTTATTCTGAGAGAGGTCAGTTCTAACCTTACAAGCAGTCTTGACTTGCTCACACACACACAGTTAGTGACCTTATTTAAATCATGAGTTATTTAACCTCAGTTGAACTCAGGAGGAAAGTTAAAAAAAAAAGCCCAACCTCATAAGAACCTTGAAAAAAAATAGAATGAATCAAAAGAAATGGTAGACTGAAATAAAAACAATCGTGTTTCATAATCAGACAGCCTGATTATGAAAAATCACTTGACTCAAGGAACTTTTAAAGGTTATATTTCCATTAGCGCTTCAGGGTGTGTGTGTGTGTTTCTTTTTTCTTTTTAAAGAAAGTAATATGAGAGGGAAAACACAAGGAAAGGCAAAGATTAATACCCTCACTACCTCCTAGTTTTATTATGCTCGAATTTTTTTTCTACAGGGTCACCATTTTTGCAGCTGGGCAGAAATATCTCATTCCTCGATGTCTCCAAAGGTTTTAGATGATAGAGCGCAGCCATACTTTAACTTGAATAACATATTAGGCAGCTGTTGAAAATAAAATGCATTATGGGTATTTGAATGGAGACACCGAGGAGAGGGGAGTCGCCGCTCTTGGGATGTGAAGTAAGACTTCCTGTTTCCTATATTATTTAAATTTTCACAAATATTATAGCACCTAACCATGGGGATTCTAAGGCACCGGCCCCAGGTGCTTTTTAGCTGAGACAATTTCTTGGTACTTCTACAAGTTGCGCTTAAAAGTTTTATTTTTAATTAATTTAACATATGGTATGTTGGGGAGGTGAGGGGATTGGATTTATTATAACTTGTCTCAGGATGACATGAGTGCCAAACAACTCCTTTTAAATGACTACAAATGGCTTAGTATAGCTAACTCATATATGGTGAAAACATGAAACCACCACAGAAGAACAGCAGGCCAAAACTAAAAAAAAAAAAAAAAAATATATTAAATATATTAAAGTTTTTACTCTGACAAGATTATTTTTAATTTTAAGAACAAATCATTTATTTAATCTTAGTGGACTTTTTGTTTGTTTGTTTGTTTTTTGTTTTTGGATACAGGGTCTCACTATGTTATCCCTGAATCAGCCATTTAGATTAGGCTGGCTTTGAACTCACAGAGACAAAGATAACTTGCCTCAGCCTCTGGAGTGCGGAAACTGAAGGGATTAAAGGGCTTGAATATTTTTTGTTTTTTCTTTTGTTTTAGGCTGAGCTTTCTTTATTTTTTTTTTCCATTTTCTATTTCTTTACCCATTTGCAGTTTGGTATCCTTAGATTGTTCATATACAATTATCTACTACCAGTCAGCCATATATAAAAACACGGGTAAATGATTCCTCAGTGCTAAGAAACCTTTCATTACGTTAGTTTAAATTCTCATATGCATTTCCACCCTTGTCTGTTTCCCTTATCATGCCAAGTGAATAAATGAATACATGAAAGTTGATTTCTAGTAAAAAGAAATATTCAGACCTGGCTGCCAGTCAAAAGGTTCATATATATATATATATGCCATAATAGATGTATATTAGTTCTTTCCAAATTCAGAGTAAAATAATTTCAGAGTACTAATTTTGGTCATAACATCATATATTTCTTAAAGACAAGAAAGTCAAACTGACTTCTTTCTCACTGCCAAAAAATCTATAGCACATTTCCGACATTTGAAATGTTACGTTCACTTTTGGAATCAAAGATCATAGTGCCAAAATGGTAACACACCCAGGCATTCGGATGTGCAGAGAGGCTGGGAAACCACCACAGTCGGTCAGACAGTGTCACTGAAGAGGCAGGGGAGAGCTGGCCTTTCTTTCCTCTCTCTTGTTCCATCTGAAATGCTTGGGCTTAGGCAACATTAAAATCTTTCCATATGCTGTGCAGATCAACTGAATACCATGCACCAGCACTGGAGGCAGGAAATGCACACAGTGCTTTAGACAAGGAGGAGGCTGCAGTCTAGCTAAGGGGCATTCGTGAAGTCAGCTGAAGCTTGCTCTGTTCTTTCAGTCATGCTATTAGATGTGCAGCTAGGAGGGAGGCTGACAATCTGCTCTGTGCCTTAACTTCTCCATCTATGAACTGGGCCTCTAAGGATGTGCCTGTGTGTGACTTCTGAATACTTTGGTTTATATAGCACACAGACCAGAAAGCTTTTGAGCGTCCTCACAATACATCTTGGGCTTTATGACAAGGACATTTCCCCTCAGGTTAGTTAAAAACAGACAATTTGGGGATGTAGCTCAGTGGAAGAGCCCCAAGTTTTTATTCTTTTCATTATGCAACAACAACAACAAGAATATATGACCCTATATCCTTAAAACAATTCTGGCTGTGCACTTATGTGCACCATTTATGAAGCAAGAGTTCGTGTGGTTTTTTTATATGCATATTGTAGTTTATAGATTATTATTTTATCATCTATGCCTTCCATGTATTGTTAGTTTTATTTAATCTCTTTGTTTCTCTGAGCTTTTTTTGAGGATCAAGTTGATAATCCCTCTTTTCAGGTAGCTAACTTCTCGAACTATGTTGAATCCAGAAATTATTTTCTATCAATATTTGTTGTTTTAAAGAATATCTTTGTCAAAAAAAATTAGTGATTCTTTTCATCTACTCTCCTTGCTTCTTTTTCCATTTTGTTTTTATAATTTCATCCTTTGGTAAGAGCTATCTTATTTTTTATTTATGTGCATGTATGTATGTGTATGAGCACAAAAATGTCGGTGCCCAAGGAGGCCAAAGTCAAAGTGTTGGATCCCATGTAGCTGGAGTGACATGTGACTATGAGATGCCTGAGGGTGTTGGGAAACTGATGTTAGTCCTTTGTAAGCCATCTCTCTGTAGCTCCACTGTTTACACAACCTCTCATTACAGATATCCCTTCTCTTAATTACTCTGAGAATAATGTTAAGCATACTTATTTTGTAACTATCTTCATTTCATATGCAGGGGATTTGTCTCCAAATCAACTAGGACAATGAGAAGGAGGGGTTAGGGGTGCCTCAGTGGTTAAGAGCAGATATGCTCTTGCAGAGGACCTGAGTTCAGTTCCTGGTACCTACATGGGGGAGCGCCAACTGCCTGTGACTCCTCATGCAATTTATCTGACGCCCTCTTCTGGCCTCTTCAGGCACCTGCACCTACATGTATATACAGACATAGACAAACATAAGTATAAATAAATATATAGATAAATAAATAAAAAATAAGGGCCAGGTATAGTGGCTCATGCCTTTAATCCCAGCACTCAGGAGACAACAACAGGTTAATCTCTGTGAATTCAAGACCAACCTGGTCTACATAGAGAATTCGAAAATAGCCTGGGCTACACCGAGAGACCCTGTCTCACAAAATAAATAAAATTAAAAAAAAGTGAGAATGCAAGTCTCAGTTCCAGGATATATAACCACGACTAACGTTAAGAAAGCTGGTTCAATCAATGGTACTCCCCTGCTCTTTCTCTGTCCTCTCTCTCTCTCTCTCTCTCTCTCTCTCTCTCTCTCTGTATGTGTGTGTGTGAGGTAGAGAGGGAGAAGGAAGAAAAGTGAAAGTGAGAGAGAGTCTTGTAGCCTTGGATATCACTATGTGGCTAATGACAACCTTGGGCTACTTGCTGGCCCTTCTGCCGCACCTCTTGGGAAAAGCTAGGATTGCAGATATATACCTCTTCATCTGACATCAAATACTCAGGCGCGTTGGGAGGGGGGTACACTGGGTGTTCAGTTCTTCTCATTCTGCAAGAGGATGAGAAATTCTGAGGTCCTCCATCTCCCTATTCTAAATCCAGCAGGTCCACACTTAAGCTTCCCTTCCTGGTATAATTTTGGTGTTTTTCAACCATTATTATATTTGCCTCACTTTGGATTATAGATTTAATATTTTTCCCTCTTCTTATGTCTCATCTCTCACTGTGTGGTGGCTGGAACCAGGGAGGCAGGGAGAGGAGGGGAGTAGGTTAGTGTCAGAAGGATGAACTAACAAAGGAAGGCATCCCCATTTTCCTACCTATAACTCACAGAACCAGGGGGATGTCCAGCACAGTCAACTCTACAGGAGAACTCCAGGCCCCTTCCCGCCTTCATTAGTCCATTAGCCAAGGACCCCACAGCAATCAGATCAGAATGATCTGAAACAGTCTTTAAATGTCCATTTCTCTTTCCCTTTCCAGCCTCCTCCTTAGGTGAGCTCCTCCAGCGGAGTGCCCCAGGAGACTTTGCATTGCAACAGTTGTAGTTACAAAGTAAACTTTGGAGAACCAGTGCCTATCCAAGAACTCCCAGGAATCTCATTACCATAAAACCCTCTTCCAGACCATCTCTGAGGTGTACCCTTTTGTTCTGAGACATCCCAAGGCACCTCAGCACAACAAACCTCTGGATCTTCATCTTAGACAAGAACATTAATGCTTTTAATAATAATAATAATAATAATAATAATAATAAAAACCTTTCGTGTTGCAGTGGTAAAATAGTTACCTCGGTAGTTATTATCCGCAACCTATTTCCTGTGTCATCTGTAATGGTGCCTACTTGGGGACTGACAAGCCATCCCTAAGCTCAAGAGTGAGAAAAGCTATGAGGGACAGGATTTAGATAAAGGCTCTTGACCACTGGAGCAGGGCTTAGAGATAAGTCCATGGATCAAGCCACTACAGCTGATGGGGGACACGTAGCAGGTTAACGCTGTGTTGTAACTCCCACCTTCGTGAAGACTGTGAGCACACCGGAGTGATGACAAATAAGAAGACACGAATGGAAAAAGATGGCATGATCTTGTTATATGCACACGCATGTACAGGCATGCTCACACATGGACAGGCATGCACACACATGGACAGGCATGCACACGCATGGACAGGTCAAATGAGTTTTACGGAAGCAAAGGAGTACATGTACCAGACTAGCTAGCCTCTAAGCATCTGAGAATCCTCCGCCTCTCCCTCTCGTCTCCCTGCAGGAGAGCTGGGATGACAGATGCTTAGAGTTACATGTTGGCTTTTGTATGGGTCTGGGAAACTCAAACTCAGGCTGCCGTGCTTGGGTGGCATTTTGACCCAATGATCAATCACCCCAGTCCTCTGGGACATTGTTTTTGGTGATTTCTTACTCATGTTCTCATGGCCGGCCTACCCCTGCATCTCTTCTTCACTCTCATATGGCAACAATGTTAACAGGATTTCAAAGCAGCAAGGGAAAAGCATCAATTACAGTGGGGTTTGTGGTAACTGGAATGTCACAAAATTACTTTACACGAGAACACCTTTTATTTTTTTTCCCCCAGAAAAAATCCAGGTGGCAATATGCCAGCTCGGAGGCACTCATTTAGTAAAGACCAGCAAAGAGCAATCCTGCATGCCCCGAAGGCAGAGACAAAGCCGGCTCCAGCTTGTGCAGGTCAGACTGACTGCCCTCCTCCATCTATACTTGCCATGGCACTCAGGTATGCATACCACCAGGACCACACATGCCACTGGGGGAAAGGTCTTCTCCACCTGCGTCATCATTTCCAGAATAAGAAAATTAGCCTCTCGCCTTAATGAGTCCTTGTACACTCAAATATATCATTTTTTAGCTTCGTTATTGACATTTCTCTAGCATCGATGGCTTTTTCGATCCTGTTGGGATTTAAAATGGGAGGTGATCTTGGTGTCCCTACAGTAACAGGATAGTATACTAACTGAAGAAAATGCTCATTTTATTGTGGATCATAATATTCCCATGAAGGTGTTGTCACCTGGATAGCTTTAAATAAACCTAAATCAAACAACCTTTCCCTTCCTTAGTGGCTATATGACAAATGGCCCCTGTAGGTAAAGGACTGGGACAGGGTCCTCATCTTCCTATTTGGATGAGCTGACATGACTAATGGGCGACACACTCAGGAAGGCATTGTTATCTGCATTGTGGGACACCCAGCCCCAATTCTGGATCTGCTCCCAGTAGGGAACAGAAGCAAGCCACAGCTCCTGGGGTTCTTACAGTCAACGTGAGACCAGGAAGCCTCTGTTTTGGCGACGGGGATGAAAGGGAACATGCTCCTTGCCACTCAGACTCACAGGAACTGCATTTGCTTCCAGAAATTGCATTACAGTGAATTTCCTTTTTTGTCTTTTCCTCTAGGACCCAAATGTCTTTTGAGAGATGACACTTGGAGGGAGGCCAGGTACTCGGTTGGATGGGAGTCACCTCTGTGGTCAAGAGGTGAGGCTGAAAATGTCTTGATGGACCAATTTTGCACAGCCCTTCCTTGAACAACAACAACAAAAAACGGTCTCTAGACAATCCTCTTGGAACCCTGACAAAGGCAGTTGCTAGGAGCCACAACGATTTGCCTGTTCGTCCCTTTCTCTTTCATCTGATGCCTTCACCTCATTCTTTAGTGTGTCACAGTTAGGGTGAAGCAATTGCTAGTTATGGGAAACCTCTCTTGGCCCTGTTTATCTGAACCCTTAACTGCCCCTAGTTATCTGGGACCTGCCTCTCTGCTGCTGTGACCTTGGCACAACCATGCCTGAGGTTTCACTTCTTGATATGGTGCCCAACCTGCTAGCCTGGGTGGCAAGGAACTGAGGGAAAACCCGGGCCACCACTCGGTAAGTGCCTCACGTGAATAAGTCTGTTGGGAGGGTGTGGGCTGAACAGAAAGGATGTTTCATCGCTGGATGGATGGAAGCATTAGACTTTGTGCATATTAACCCCAGCACATTCTACCCCTACCCAGGATCTACAGGGAGAGAATCAGAGCTGAGATGAGAAGTTCGTGACATCACTCCCTTCCCTGAAGATCCTCAAGCAGGTCCTTGCTGCTGAGGGACGAGGAGATGTTTCCTTCAGTGGTGCAACCATAAGCAAGGGACCTATGAACCCGTGAAGAACCGTCCACATCTGTTCCAGCAAGCAATCCTAAGAAAACTCATTGTGTCACTAGGATGAAAACATACATGGCGGTGGGGCAGAAGTAGAAGAGGAAGTGGGTAGGAGAAGAAAGAGTGAACAGTGGGCAGAAGAGGGGGAAGGGGAAGGGTCACTGGAAGTAGATGCGATCTAAATATATACACGTGTGATAATGCCATAACGAAACCCATCATGTGAAATTAACATGTGCTAGTGAAAGTAAACTGAAACAGAGACATTTCAGACCCACACCACGAGAATACCACTCATGTGTCTCCTGTTACTTTTTGATTTCTAATAGGATTATGGAAAGAATTTCTAGGGTTCTTACTTTGGTTAGTACTGTATTAGAAAAGATGATTTAAAAAAAACCCAACCCTTTAATCAAGTTACCCTTAATTTCAAATGTTCTGGGGACAGAGTGACGGTCAAGCAATTAAATGCACAGGCTGCTCTTCCAGAGGAACAGAGCTTGGTCACCAACATCCACATGCCAGCCCCATTCTAGATTCTGATGCATGATGCGCAGACATACCTGCAGGAAAACCACCAACACACATATAACTTAAACAAAAACAAAATTACACTTTGTGTTTGTGTTTTGGGGAGGGGTGGCATATTCAAAGAAAAATTTGTAGTACTTGGTTTTTTTTTCCTTTATATGGGTCTCGGGTATTGAATCCATTGCCACCCTTGGCAGCAAGTGTCTTGACTCTGAGCCACCTTAGGGACTCACGTCATTTTGTCCGGGAGGCAGAGTGGGTATTTAACCAACCGCATCCAGCAGCTGCCCCAGCCTCTAATCCCTTTATTTACCACGTGGACCAGTAGAGAATTCCCCCTTCTCCATTTCAAGAATGTGACCCTCCGAGTTCACCCCTTTGAGATAAATGCTTGTTGTTGGACTTAAGGCTTTTCTCTAGGGAAACGCAAGTTTTCAGTCGATGAGCCTAAAAATACCCCCAGCTGCCCAAAATACAGCCTATATTTCTGTCTGCCTTTTATTTATGTTTTACTATAGCATGAAGAAGTATCTATTAAGGAATTTGGAGGAAAAGCCCTCCGGGAGGAAGAGGGAATAAATTGGTGCCAAGAAATGAAAGTTTACATAGAACTGTTAATTTTTTTTAATCTCCTCTTTTGCAATGATTTATTAGTCATAGGAACCAGAAGAAGAGAACCACCCGGTCAGGCTCCTGTCTGCTTTCTGCACGCAGGGGGCTGGGCTCTGGTCCTGTTCATGGTTAAGTTTCTCACAGTAAGATAGAAAATTGGGATAAAAGATGAGGCAGGGTCTGAAAAGGAAGTGTAAGGTATTTGAACTCAGGAGACGTTTTGGTTTATAGCAACAGGCAGGATGTTGCTGTAACACACAAGAGGAGAATATCAAGGTAAATGTATACACGTTTACATGCTTATTAACCATAGAAAGGACGTAGAAAGGCTTTCCAGTGCTTTGGCATCGCCATTCCACTCTTTATCTTTTGTCAATGATAGAAGGAAGACTGGAGAACGAGGAACGGACACCTAAAGACGGCATAGAGCAGCCAAGGTACGAGAAAACTAGGTCGCTTGCTGATGATTTATTGGGATGTCTTCCTGAAATGATGCGATATATTTTGAACAAATGTCAATTTCATTATTACAACTTTTAAAATTCAGAGTCATATTTTATAGCCTTAATATGTTCCCTTCGGAAGTCTTCCTTCTTCCTGAAGGTCAGTTGTTAACAAAATCCATTCATTCATTCACTCAACAAATGCTTGAGGTCCGGGGTCCCAACACCAATGTCACTCGGTTACAATGTTACGAAAAGTAACAAACAACATGACATTTCCTTTCTTGTTAGAATGACATTATTTAAAAGATTCGAACTACTTACTACTAGCTTTTCCTTTATAGGGGCTTCAAAGGGTCACGCTTCCCTGCAATATGTTATTTTGACATGTTTTGATAAATTTAGCTGCAGTGAAATGAAGCCGCTGACCCTCAGATTCGCTATTCATCTTTAAGTGGATATATCTGGGCTGTATTAAAATCCAGCCCGAAAGAGGATCCAACCAAAAGGTAAGAAAACAAAACAAAATACATTCCTATAAAGATTGTAAAAAAGTCTACTCCTTCTCATCTTTTGGAATCTAGCTCTTATATGAAGAAATTGTTTTTTTTTTTTGTTTTTGTTTTTGTTTTTTTTTTTTTTGCTGGTGTTGGTTGTTTTTTTAGTTTTGTTTCTGTCCTAGAAACCTTTCCACCAGAGTTTGGGGCTGAGACCTGGTCTGAGATAACAATGTAGTAATGTAAATATAAAAACCTCACACAGTCAACTCTCCAATTGACATCTACAGGTAGGAAGTTACCCCCTAAATAACCACTAATAATTTTCTTCAACATAAGTAGAATGGAAGAAAATAGTCTTCTGGGTTACAAAGCTATCACATTTAGTTCTCCATCTTGTATGGAAGGTTATTTCATTGCCTTGTGTTAACTTAAATCTAAAGATGACAAATGTTTGCCTGACCAGCCTAAGCATTCAATGTTAGTAATTAATTATACACTTTCTGCAAGCCCATTTTGCCAGTGGTCATAGGCAAAAATTTCAACATGTTTTACAAGGCTACTTCCACAAAAACTTCCTGTAGATGTGTCGGTGTGTGTGTGTGTGTGTGTGTGTGTGTGTGTGTGTCCGTCCAAATATTTGTGTGGTACTTTGCTAGTGTGGGCACAGGTGGGAGCCAAAGGTTGATATGAGTGTCTTCTTGTTTTGTTCTCCATCCTTTTAAATACAGGATCTCTTAACTGAACTTTGAGCTTGTCACACCAGCTCGAGTGACAAGCTAGTCATGTCCCAGACTCCTCCTGCTTCTGCCAGCCCTGACATTACAGGTGCACAGGGCCCTGCGCAGACTGATGTAGATGCTAGAACTTCAGATGTAGACCTCTTTCTTTTCCAACACGCCCTTTATCCCCTGGACCCCCTCCCCAGACCACAAATGTACATTTAAATATCAGAATGCCATCTTTGACACTCTTATTTCTATTGATTCTTGAGGAAGTTATATGGAGCCTATGGTGGAAAAAATAATAGTGAGAAACCTTTCAGACACCAAATAGGTTTAAGAGTAAAATAACACGTTATTACCAATCTGGAAAGTGTCATAGGTACAAGACTGGAGGGAAGATCACGATGAGGGGGAAAGCTTCAGCTACGGGCACTGTGAGAGTGCTTTGGGGCGCTGGCCTGCATTTGCACCGTAAAGAACAAGTACACTTGCCAGTGGATACAGGCATCGCAGAACCAGCACCCAGAGTTAATTCAGGTGGAAATAACTAGGTGGTATGTGTGCATCAGTAAGCTCATGTGTTAAATACCAAGAGGAATCCCGTTGCTTTCAGTATGTTGCTCACTTTACCAAAGAGGTCCTCTCTCAATCTCTCTCTCTCACTGGATTTAGCTCCTCTAGAATGTTCTGCCCTACACATTTTATAGACGGCTAGATGTGACAGAGGCAGACATATGTGACAAAGTTTGAGAGCAGTTTGTTAACTGGATGTTATGAGAGGGGATAATGCCTTTGCCAGAGTTTACAACCCAGACAAAAGACATGAATCATGAACAAGCACTTTGCAGGCCCGAAGCCAAGCATATCTTCTTTAGGTAGCTAGCTGTCACGTGGGTCCCCTATCTCTGTCAGCTGCTCTATCATTGTCCTTATTGTTCTCTTAGAAACCCTTCGCTTCTTTTTCCATTTTCATTTACAAATAGTAATCAAGGCTTTTTAGTTCTCCCGTGGAATATATTACCTTCTCTCTCCAGTGTCTAATGCTGACTGTCACAGTCATAGCTGCCATTCACACAGGCTTTGACCATGGTAAAGCATCTAAGTTTTATGCAAGTCCCAAATTCCTCCTGCATAGCAATGGCTGATTAAGCCTGTTAACATCTGCTTTTATGCCATTCCTTCCACAGCATCTCCGGTGACAATGTATGTTTGCACAGTGGAGGCCTCCTGGGCTGACCCCGCTTTAGGGTGCTTCTTTGCCTTGACAAGGTTTCCTTCTTCCTATTCCTCTGGCCCTGGTTTTATGCTACTCGCCGGTGAACATGCCCATTGTGACTCTCAAGCTCAGACATATTTGATAGTGTTTTGCTCTCTTCAAGGCTTCATTCTCCTATAGCACATATCCCCTGCACTGCTCTCTGAAGTACATCACAACACCTGGGGTCCAGGCTCATGCCTTTTCTTCACCGTGACCCTCCCACCCCCTCACTACCTCCTGTCTTGATACACGACAAGTTCCCAGGGAACATTTGCATGTGCAATATGGGCAGATAAATACAACTTCTGTTTTCTCCCAGTTTCTTTGGTATATGGCAAGATTTTGAAGATGGGGGCCATTCTGAATAGCTCTTTGTTACTGTCTTAAATATGTAGCATAGTTCCATAAGTGCTCTGTTTTCTTCCTATGTAAGGATTTTTGTGTGCAAGTACACCTTGTGTGTATTTGTGTGTGTGCACACGTGTGTGTGTGTGTGTGTGTGCAGGGCTAGGGATCAGAGTTAGCATCTTGTATGTGCTATTGAGTACTTTCCCATAGAACTAAGACCTCTGCTTATTATTGTTAAATGCACAGTCTTGGATACTCAAAGGAGGACGTCATGGGAAAGGTGTTCAGTGTGTGAGTTGGGTTCCCTCTCTCATAACATCATATTTACCATGAATATAATAAATATGTTATGTAAATAATATAATATAATATAATATAATATAATATAATATAATATAATATACATGTGAGACCTTCAGGACAATAAAGACAAGTACAGGATGGAGATGGTGATTTTTTTTTAACCTATGGGAGGCCATCTGGAAGCCTACCAGGAAAGACCTCCAGGAAGCCTTCTAGTTGGGAACATGGAGTAATTTCTCTTAGTTCGAGGCTCTAGGTACTTGGCATGATTTCTCACTAGTTATGAAAAATGCCGTCCAGTATTCGTGGAAACAGCTCTATGCGACAGAAAGATTCCCGGCAGCCATTACCAGCTGCCTTTGGAAAGTCTCCATCCCACTTAGGAAGAGAGTGGCTTTCCATAGGGAAAGAAAGGGTCCCCACGGTAGAGGTGGCTGCTGACTGGCGATTACGACCCTATGCCTGTGTCTTACGGTCCTATGGTCTTGGCTCACTGCCTGTGGTCCCATTTCCCAGGCTGCTTTAGTGGGCAGCCATAGAGTCTAATCTAAGCTTACACCAATGGGGATTCCTAAGCGCTGTCCTGTTGTGAATACAATGCAACAGGATGTGTTAATTAATAAACATGTTCTATTTTCACCCCATCGTTTGGAGTCTCCTTGACTCAGAAATCGGATAGAGAAACCTTGTGCTTGACGATAGCAAAGGCCTGACATTTCTAATCAGTCTAGCTGTGCTGCCTGCACACGCGACACGTCAACATGAGAAAATGGAAATACTGTCTTTGCAGCTTCGAGCTCTCGGCGCTCTGATTAGGCACACACTGTCAACTTCATTTGTACTTGATCCATAAAAAGAGTTACATCGTGATTTTCGCTTCAGATTCTGCCAAGCTGTATTGATGGCAGCGAGGGGCTGAGTTAGCGTGGCTGCTATTAAAAACTCCAAATTTGTTTTTAAAAGTGATGAATTACTTTCCTTTGTAGGGGTAGTTTTTCATATTCCAAAATAATATTCCTGACCTTGGGGAAGATTTAGATTGAGTACTCTCTGTTAACCATTCACAGACAGTTCGCATTTAGACTTCACACTGGAAAACTGTTAAGAACTTCATATTTAATAGTCCTCATGACACCTAACTGTGCTGGATAAAGGAAAGAGTGTGATTATTCTTCTACTGGAAGAAAGGGTGGCGGGGGGGGGTCGGGGGGACAAGATGTTAGGAGTCTTTTTACATTCAGACTGAATTGATGGTGATTGAAAAAAAAAAAAAAACAAAATACCAAACTCGGCAGCACAATGATAATAAGCCCAGGTTCTCACTGTACAATAAGGAGATAAAGATTGGGGCTGGGTGTACAGCATGTACTTAGCATGTTCAAGGCCTGAGGGCCAACTATGGGGAAAAGGAAGAGAGGGAGGGAAAGAGGGAAGGAGGAGGGAGGAAGAAGGGAGGGAGGGAGAGAGAGAGGGAGGGAGGGAGGGGGAGGGAGGGGAAAGGGAAGGAGGGAGGGAGAGGGGTAAGGAGGGAAGGTGGAGGGAGAGAAAAGGGAAGGAGGGGAAGGAGCGAAGGAGGGAGAGAGTAGGGAGGGTGGAGGGAAGGGGGAAGGAGGGAGAAAGGGAGGAAAAGAGGGAAGGAGGAGGGAAGAAGGAGGGAGGGAGGGAGGGAGGGAGGGAGGGAGGGAGGGGGAAAGGGAAGGAGGGAGGGAAAGGGAGAAGGAAGGAGGGAGGGGTAGGGAGGGAGAAGGGAGGGAAGGAGGGAAGGAGGAGGGAGGGGAAAGGAAGGGAGGGGAAGGAGGGAAGGAGGGAGAGTAGGGAGGGAGGGAGAGAGGGAGGGGATGGGGAGGGAGGGAGAGAGGGAGGGAAAGAGGGAAGGGGAAGAAGAGAAGGAGGGAGGAAGAAGAGGGAGGGATGGGGAAGGGAGGGAGGGAAAGAGAGAGGGATGGAAGGAGGGAATAGGAGAGGGAGGGAGGAACTCTTCATAACTAACACATCTCAAACCAAACTTTTGCCCCAAGAAGGCAAGAAAGTACCAGGCTTAGATTCCCCACTATGCTCGGAGAAACAGATAGACGCTAACTCACTCTACAGAAGAATAGATAATACTCAAACCATAAGTTCAGCCAATGTTCCAACTTCATTGCACCCTCCTTCTTTCTCAGCGAACAGTGTCCCCAGCCGCTTAGAGTCTGTGAGTAGCCAGTATTCTTGCATCCGCACCCACAACTAAGATGTAGTGATTCAAGCCTGCGGCAAGTGACAAGGTACAGCATCAAGAGGCCTTCCCAAACAGATGCGCGATCTTTTATTTATTGCAGGCCTTTATATTGTTACAGATGTACTGTCATTATGTTTCAAAATAATTCCTTATGCTCTGTTTGTTTGAACTAGGAAAGGAGAACCATGGTGCCTTCGTAAACATGTCTTACTGGAGAAGGCTCATTCTTGAGCGATCAACCCAGGAGTTCAAGCACACTTCGCTGGACTAAACTGCTATCTTCGCCAACTCGTGTCTGAACGATAGGGGTATTGGATAGCAGGGCTTCAGAAATGCTCCAACTATGCTGGTGTCAAATCTTTGCAACTAAATACATATGTGACTAAGGCAGGAATCTGAAACTCTAAAAACAAAGAGATTTGGGATGGAAAAAAAAACCCAAAACAACCATATCAGCAGCAAATCAGCTCTGGAACAAAAATATATTTCCACCACCGGTATGTGTTTCTTCTTAGCTTTAAATCAAAGTCAGAGAAACAGCAACAAATTTGCTACAGAAAACATGAGGTTAACAAAAATATCTTCTTTTTAGGGTTTTAATTGTCTTTGAAATTATATTCAAACATCACAAAAAAATTGAGTTGTCTCATGAAATATCCCTTAGATACACCAAAATCAATGCTATAATTTCTCTCACCTCTTTGTTCAGGGCATAACTGTGGGAAAGGAAAAAAAACTCTCATCTACAGAGCAAGCAGGAAGTTTTACCCACATAAAAATTCCAGGGAAAACAGAACCAGGCCTCTTGCTCTCCAGAAGACGAGATGGAGTACCTTAAGCTTTCTTTTAAGCTCACTGGAAAAAATTTTTCATTTCATACACTTTGATTTATGTTGGACCACGGATAAGCACATGTTTATTTTGATGGCTGGTTATGTCTACGTTGGCTCAGAAAACTGACTACTGCGAGGACGTCAGTACAGACACACAGGGCTTTGAAAGCCTCCGAGACCTTGTTTTTACTGTAACAGCAGTCCGTTAGCACACAAGACTGCGGCCTGTGGAACAGCCATCCAGAGAAGCACTGGGATGTAGCTCGGCAGTGGATCTGAACCAAGGTCTTGAGTTCTCTCCATAGCACTGGGGAAAAAAAAATGTTATCGAGGAGGCACACAAACCCCCAAGTATGTCCACTAAGTCAGAAAAAATTAAAGGGCTTTCTCCTTTGGTTTTGAATGAAATAATCAAGAAAAGTGTAGTAAGGGACCAGTGTGTTTTCATAAAGGAATGGTCAGGCCGTTCTGAGTTCAGAGTTAGGATGAGCCCACTCCCATCTCTGACCTCACAGTGCCTCTCCTGGAAATTTCCACTGCTCACAGGTGGACCGGGAACAGTTCTGTGTTGTCACATGCTTCTGTCAACCCCAGCACTTGTGACCTCTGACCTTTTGTCCTTGTTAACGGTTATCTGTAAATTCTGTCTAGCATAGTGCAGAAGGCTTAGAGTGGAGGGGGTTTGTAAATAGACAAAGAGATCTCAAGGTAAGAAGAGGGACCTGGGCCTTGTTAGCACCTTCCCCTGCCCCCTGCCTCCCTCATTCAGGTTTCTTCTGCAGGTGGGGCTAAAGTGGTAAAGAGAAAATAGAAAACACGGAGTGTAGGTGTTAAATGAGCACTTGAGAGTATTCTGCTCCAAAATATGAGAAAAACAAATGTGACTCAAGTCATTAAAGGAACCCAGGTCTGTGGCAATTGCGAACAGATAAAGGCTACAGGAAATTCACATTATGAGATAATAAAACATGACTGGACGCCTCACTTAATATCTGTGCTCATCTGCAGCCCCGGAAGAAGACCCTGAAAACCATTTTGATAAAGCATATGTTGAGTGGTCTCAGTGGAGGACGATGGAAGCCTTGTGCCATGTAATTATTATAGCACGCCACACATCTGGTGCAAAGTTTGGCCTTATATCAAAAGTCATTTAGGACAAAACGGGCTTAGGTTTCCTCTAACTGCCTTAGATACCAAGGAAAACTCACTCCACAATGGAACCATTAGGACACAAGAACCAGAAAGCTACTGTTATCCCAAAAAAACACAGGAACCTGCGGTTAGACAAAGCAACCGGGTTCCCTGGGAAAAACAAGGAAAGGAATGTGGAAATTTTACAAATGACCTTTTCATTCATGAAAAAAAAAAACAAACAAACAAAAAAAAGAAGGTCTCTGAGGAACTCTGTGATAACATGCGCATAAGTTTATCTCTAATCCATCATCAAGAAAAAAAGCCTCCTAGCTGAAGGAAGGCTCTGCTAATGTATTCTACGTCCACTGGAGCAGGCACAGGGATGTTCAGGTTGTAATATTTCTCTCCATCACTACGGCCATCTGCCCGTCATGGGTCATATCCACTGTGTCTGTCAGCAGAGGTTTGATCCACATTTATATTTATCAAGTCAGATCTCGAATCTTGTTATGTCTGTCCTTTTTTCTACCCCAAGAGTGTAATATGAGTCCTATATTAACTTAATAAACAAAAACAACAGGATATTACTACATAACCCTTCTAAGTAAACATGTCTCTGAAAACAAGGGGTTTTTTCCTGGGAGGCAGGAAGACGTTCAGTGATGAAATAACACCAATAAGAATCAATGAGAACCCTCAGATCTTCCTTAATTAGAAAAACGGTTTTAAAGCCGTTCTCATTGTGCATCTTTTAAAAATTCATTGGAAATACATGGTTCTGCTATTTATTTTACTTTGTTAGACTGGTAAATTGTTACAAGTTTATCTATCTTCTGAATTTTATACAGATTTTTTTTTAATCCACAAAGATGTTGTGTCTTAAAAATAACTCTAATGTTATATGTAATATGCTAGTTTTACAATGTCAACACCACTTGGAAATAAATGAAAACGAGCCTTATTTAGCCAACACGCCGAGTTTTATCGATATACAAACAGAAAAATGTCATGTACTGAGATGATTAGGAAAAACACGAGCTCCGTGTCTTAAAGGTTATCCATTTTAGGTTACAGTAATTGATCCCAGTCCCTTCAAATGTTTAAAACATTCCAAACCCTCCGCCAAATGTTGAAGGAAGAGCCCTGCCAGAATTTCAGTACAGAAAATTTTAGAAGGCTGTTCAAATCCAAAAACAAGGAAAAATATATATTATTGCTGAGAGTCGTACGTGTGTTCTGCTTTCCAATGAAAACCATAGCCAAATAAGCTTTCATTAAATTGGAACAGGATGACAAATACTCAAACGGAAGATGCAGAGAGTGAACTGAAACATTAAACATCACACGAGGTCTCTAGTGTGTAACCAAAAAAAAAATTGAGACAGAAAATAAAAGAAAATATTTTGAATATCTTAATGGCTGTCTCTCCATTTTCTCAAGATGCCAAAGTCAAATAGGTGAAGTGGTCTTGGAAACCAAACTCAGTTTTTAAAACTGCAAGTGGGGAATGCTCCTTAATTCACAAATGTCACAACCATGATGCTACAAATGCAGAACTGTTTACAGTGGTAGCCAACGCAGCCTATCTAGAGTCTCTTTTACGGTAGTCAGGTGAGGTGACAGCCTGCCAGGAGTCCTACCTGCCATAAACCTCACTCTCACAACAATAATATGTTGTATATAACACTGAGAACTGGCAGGCACGAGCTGATTGTATTGCACAACAGTGCGGGGTCCATTTTCCATCTTCTAGGAAGGCTAGGACAGACGCGGAAGGAACAAGGAGTGAACCGCACGGCTCAAATGGGCCGTGGCATAATGCAAAGATTACCGGGAAAACCTTGTTTTGCCTCAGTCTCTAGAAGAAAGCGGAATTGGAAGAATTCCTTCTGCTCAGGTGGTTGAAATAGCACTCATCAGTGTTGCAAAGAGGACACGAGTAGCTGATTCTCATGTGCAAGAATCTTACTTGCAAACCAGCCTACACCGGTTACTGCACATACTAGGGACCTTTGCAGCATAGGTCGACTTATGGTGGATCAATATTGATGGATCCTGCCCAGTTGTCCTCACTGTAAGGAAACAGTGGGAGGTCTCCCTATGAGGAAACGAGATATTGGCTGTTTAGAAAAATGAAAAGGCTACCATCGAAGAACTCTGAAACAGTGTCTGCACTCTTTCCGAGATCCAAAGTTATCTTCCTAAGAATATTTACCCTAACTAAGGTTTTAACTAAGGGCTCAACTGGGCGTTTAACTCATTTAGATACCACTTGGCTGTTGCGAACCGTATGCAATGATGTATTAAGCACATTATGAATGAATCTTAAAACTAAAATGCTCTTCCTGTCGCACACTGGGTAGCTTGTGAGCCTGCAGAGGACTATGTTTTGACATCACACAGGCAAGTTCAGGACAGTGCACAGGGTAAGCACAGGTAGGCAATCAATCGTCTCTGGGTTGCACTCAGTGGCCTGCAAAGGATGAGAACTGAACAGAACCAGGGTGGGTGATTACCTACTCTAACTCCCAAATGACAGGTCAACTTTTCTGACTTCTTGTAATGTGGGGTCCACGGTTGTCAACTCCATGACCCCATCAAATGCTTTCTAAAGCTAGGGTGATGACGTCTCTTTCTCTTGCCCCGTGCCGCTCCCACTGCAGGCAGGTGGGCCGACTGGCTATTAGAGCTAAATAAATCTGAAAATGTCATCTGTCGCCCTTCCCCCAGCTTTCTCTTCATTCAACAAATGCATTTCAAGTCCTTTCCTATGAAGGCAGATTTCCCCTAACCTCTATTTGCATATGTCTTATTCCTAGGAGCCCGGCCACCGAGAGTTACAAAGAGCTGATTATGACACAATAATATATTTCTACTGAATTGGGCGAACTGAGTTAGTAAATATGAGTTTGTCAATCGACAGATGCTAAATTTCTGTAATAGTACCACTGAGGGAGAGAAGGAGGCTCGGGGAAAATGACAAGAGTTGTGATTGTCTAGTAACCGGAGTCATCTTAGGAGGGACAGTTGGTGAGTATTGCCTCTTCCAGTTTCCCAGTTTGGCCTTTTCAGAGGGACAGACATAGCGTGCACAGCACTATGCACAGCTGTGCACAGCCCAAGCTCTGGATGTAGCTTGGTAAAGCAAGCATTGTGTGCTCAGGTCTTACATCTATGGCTTCAGTCCCCAGTGCCCTCCTCACCAGGTAGGTCCACACTGAGATTCTACTTAGTTGTCAGTGGGCCCCTGTTTGGCTTTTAGACACAGAGTCATTGTCACCAGACAGTCCTTACTCAGAGTTCTACTTTCATAGCCTGTCCAGGGCACCGATCTCTTTAGGTTCCAAATCCTGCTTTCCAGATGTTCTTGAAACAGAAAGGTAAGTCCTGTCCTGCTGCCTAGGCCTTGCAGCGCCTGGATGGTGTCAGAGCCAGGCTCCACTGAACTCCTCTGTCTAATTATTAACTTACAGAACAGAGGGAGCAGAACAGTGAGAAAGAACCACGGCTCTCAACGGAGGCTCCCACACTGGCAGTCTGCGAACTGGTGAATCTTCAGGCCACATCCAAGACCCATGGAAGCAGACGCCCAGGATAGAGCCTACAGACCTTGTTTATGTGCCTCTCTGCGGCATGAGAATTATAGGTGCTGAGAGCCAACTTTGAGAGTAATATCCATATTTGAAAACCAGGTCAAGTCTCTGTTCCTGGGGGGAGGGGTCCTGGACAAGGGCTTTTCTAACTCTTTCCAGGCTCAGATAGCTCCTCAAGAGAGTGGACATAAAATGAAGACCAGAGTTCACATGACTGCTTCTCATGGCATCTGGAGAACAGTAAGCATTCATAATAACAGACAAAAAACAAAATAAAAACCTGTTTTATAAAGAACTTGTTGATACATCCAAAGGGTTTTTTTTAACCTATAAAAATAGGACAATAAAGTTTTCAAATCAGTCTGAAATAATGCAAATCAAGTTTATTAAGAGATGCACCTTAAAGGCTGGTTAGATGGCTCAGCAGGTAGAGACACATGCCATTAAGCCTAATCGCCTGGGTCCAATTCCGGGGACCCACATAGTGGAAGGAGATGAATAACCCCTTCACGTTGTCCTCTGACCATCACATGCAGGCAGTCACACACACACACACACACACACACACACACACACACAGACACACAGACACACACAGTACAAGTAACATGTGATAAAGAAATGCCCCTTAATGACAGTAATAGCTATTTTTGCTTGCTTGTCTAATACCACTCATTATTGTTTATTTAAGATCCGTTATTATCCTTTATCATAGATATTGTTGGCTCCATCTCCTCTGAGGGAATGCGGGTGTGGCCAGTTGTTAACGCATAGATTAAAGGCTCACAGCTATAAATCGTAGGTGCAGGATTAAAACTCAGAGCCATTTGTCTCCAAATGCCATTCTGATGCCGTGTCTAGACATGTGTGGCTTCATCACAACATGGAAACCTGACTTGGATCCCACATTCCTTGAAGCTGTGCACTCCCTGGAAGGGAGCCAGAGAAACCCAGTTGATGAAAAGAATGGAATGAGTGACTGATGAGAAAGTAAGAAAAATCTAAATGTGCTTACACTGGGCTGGGGGAGGGGGAGAGAGGGGCAAACTATGACAAATGTTTGTAGTAGAAAATGGAATTATTATAATGATTTAAAAATAACCATCTGGGGAAGAATTAATGGGTTTGACTCTTAAGAACAGGGACATTTTAGGTAAAAAATCTTCCCCTTCCTGTTACCACTCCCGCCCCAAAACAATTTTACCTTGAAGAAATGCCGGATTCTAGCAACTCGGAAAGGAGTGAGAAACGATCACCTGGAGCCTTTCAGTGCATCCTGATTAATGGCAGATAAAATAATTCTACACAGGCCGAGAGGAGGGGAGATGGCGGGGGTGACTTCTTGATCCTTGTCAAACTTTAATTTTTATGTTTTATAAATAAAACATTTTTATTTTTTTAAAAAAGCATATCCATTAATCCTTTTAAGTCTCTAGAGTCTCTTGACTAAATAATGCAATTTAAAAAAAAAACTTGAATGTATTAATTTTAATTCATTTAGTATGGAAGTAACTCCAAATGCATGAACAGAACAAAAAAATCCAAGAATTTCCAACGTAATAGCTCAGGCTAGAAGGAAGGCTTGGGCAGCCCTGTTCTAATTATGTTTAGCAGGCGACGTATCAAGTTGGTGTTTTCATTCTTCATAGTTAGCCACGAGGACAAAATTTCACCCAAAGTCATGTTTCCAAATTTTATAATCCTCTGCTAATTAATGCTCCCTAGAGCTTTTTTGGGGCTATTTTACATTTTATTATTATTCTTATTATTATTATTAGGGGGACAATTCGATGTGTTATGGAAATGTGTTCTAGGTCTCCAGGCAAATCTCCTAATGGGTTAATTTTCTAAAGGAGTCAAGTTTGCTTAGAAAGCTCAGTGTCACTCTTAGAATGCTCAGTACATCCGTTTGTTTCAGACATATCAGGGACAAAAATCGATGTGTTAAGAATTGTGTGATAATATTGTTGGGGGATTAATCTCGCAGTCTGGATCATCAGCACGATTATCTTTGGTATTCAGTGCGCACACAGCTTCACTTTCAGCAGGAGAAGCCTTCTCATGCTGAACTACGCAAGCCTACATATTGAATGGCCTGCCACCATTCAATATTTAATCCTGCAATTGAAGGCACTAACGGGATATAGCAAAGTAACAAGATGAATGAATCATGACCTCAAACTTACAAAAAGACAACCCAAAGGATTTATCTTTTTGGCCTGGATGGCAATTTTTTTTGTCATCCAATATTCCTATCACTTCTCCTTAATCTGGGAATTGTAGATTGATCAGTGCCATATTAGCAAATCCCTGAAATGAGAACTGGGAATTTAGAGCATCCTTTGGCTTTGCGAACCCTCTCATTAGCTGAGGTCTAAAAGCAATTGATTTAGCAGGTGACATTTTCAAGCAATTTTGGAGGACGACATAAAGTAATTCAATTTCCAGCCAAAACAAAATATGTAAACGGCTAAAACAAAATTGTTCAACTCTGTGCCTCAAAGTTTTCTCGCAGAATTCGTTGAAGATGTAGTGCTCTTGGACTCAATAGAACCATACTTCAGTGTTAGAAGATAAATTCCACTGTGGAGTCTTTGACTAATTGATTATTATCAGAACACTTCAGCTTGTGATTTTATTTTCCTCACAAATAAGTGGCTTCAACATGATGTTCTGTGGCCATGTTGTTCACAAGGTACATGGTGCTCCATGTCTCTGTTTCTGTGTCTATTTCTCTGTCTCTGTCTTCTCCCCTCCCCTCCCCTCCCCTCCCCTCCCTCCTTTCCTCCCTCTCTGTGTTTCAACTATGGAAGGTTAGTTTTGTATTCCTAGTTAAGGGACAAATGGTAGATAAATGAGGTACTGTCTCTTGCCAGTAAAATTCCTATGTTGAAAAAAAATTCAGGTTTCTTCCTCAGGGAAATAAATATAAACCTAAACTAGGCAACAGGGGGAAAAAAAAACCCAGTATTATTCTCCAAGAAGTTTCAGGCCAAACAGTTCTTACAGAGACCCTGAATGCATTGGTTGCCTTCTTAATAACCATATACCCCAGGTTGAGAAATCGTGCAAGGGAAATGCTTATTTTAACACTGCATTTTGTTTGGAATCACTATGTGTGTCTTAGAAATCGTTCGTCTGGGGTTACAGCTGTAAAAGTACAATTATTCTCTGTCTAGTGCATGGTTCCTGCATCCTGAGAACTCTAAATGAGTGAGTGCAGTGTCCTGACGACATCCAGCTGGCCACACTTCGCTTGGTACCTGTGATGTGATGTCTGATGGTTTCTTTTGAGGTACAGAAGGAAAGCGCTAATGCACATTAAAGCCGTCATTATTATTATGAGCATACTGGTGCTCCTGTGAAGGTGTCATTGACTTCCTGCCAGCCTTCATGGATTGCTGACATTTTGTTAACAAGTCTACTAAAAAAATCCATAACAGGATATTAGATGATATTTAGAAATAATATCAAAGCAAGCGATCAAGGAGAAGAGATTCTGTATCCTTAAAAAGACACTAACTGCAAAGTCCATTAGCTCTGCTTGCCAATGCCTACTCAGTCTAATTAAATTATTGTGTTTACTGCGGAATTCAAAGATAAAAATATTATCTTTTGGCAGCACACACATGGTGGATGAATTAGACTTGTGGAATGCTCATTTCTACGGTCTGGTTGCGCACCGCTTGCCTGCCTGCATTCCTAACTACCTTGTTTTCTTTACCTCTCCAGTGTTCCTTATGTTCTTGTATCTCCTAGTTTGCTTCTAAGAAGGTCTACAGAGCTTATGAATACATACAGGGGCATCAGGGACATTCACAGTATTCTGCTTCTTTTTTTTTCCTTTTGGGGTCATGTTAATCCATCAACCTTTCATTGATGCTATACAGGTCTCTTCGGAGACAAGCAATATGGAAAGGCATACCTCTTTCTCAATGACTTGTCAATGACTGAAAGAAAATATAAGTAGGAGCGAGATCCAGATGTGAAGATCTCATTGACATGACGTGTCACATTAAAAGACGTTTTCTGTGACTTATTTCTAAGGATGTGAGGCGTAGACTGAGCAATGGGAATGACACTTGAAAGAAAGGAACACTGATAGTGTCTTTCATCCTAAGACAAACTGATTGCATCGCTCTTTACTCTTTCTTTATCCATTGAATATTTTCTTCCAATGTACAAAGATGTTCTCAAGTCTTACTGATAGCTTGAAACTAACATTTCCATCCTTATTTAGTCCCCATCCCTTTAATTGTGCCCTACAGAAGACTTCTCATTTACCATTCCCCTTCCTTGCCAGTCATTGTGTCTGAGTGTCATGCTCTTAGCATCACAATCTGAAAACCCACTTCTTCACTACAGTATTGTTTCCCATGCTTTGTCTAACAGAAGTACTCTTTAGTCTGTGACTACTTCCTTATTGTCCCCAACCTGACACTTTCCCCACATCTATGTCACCTGCAAGTGAAGGGACTCCTTTAGGTCTGGTGACTGGCCCCCTGTTCTTCAGTTCTTAGGGGGTCACCTCTTGGCTCTACAGCTTCTTCTGTCTTAAGAACTCAGCCTTCTGAATTCCCATCACCCTCTTATAGTTCCGTGGTGGGATATGTCCCATAGCCAAATGCGTATTTCAAGTTACGTGTAATTAAAAACCACTGACATTCCATGGGAGCATGAACTCTCTGCACTCCTCCATCTTAAAGAGAGGATCACAAGAGCCAAGCAAAAGAAGGGGAGAGACTCTCAACAGTTACTTTTCCCCAGTTAAAGCTACGCAACAGATTTTAGCCTTGCCTCTCTCTGCAGTCTATGATGTGTGAATGCCTCTTATTAATTACCTCGGTTCTAGACAGTCCAACAGGTGGGCTACAATGGTGCAAGGAGACTTGAGGAAGAATTACCCTTGACTGTAAATCCTGCAGCCCTCACCCTGAAAACGTGATTGTTGTTTTATAACAGCCATTGTTATAATGTCTGGCATTGTTGACTTGAGGATACTTGTAATTGAAGGATAAATAAAGTCAACTAAAACATGGAGGAAAGTCTAGCTGGAATATTGTCTTGGAGCATTGCTTCTCAAATTAAGGAACAAAACACTGGGACAACTTGATCGGCTTATACCTAGAATTTTAAAAAATAATATCATGCTATGCGCCCTCAAATGGGTCTCATGAATCACGATGTGGAGTCGGATTATTAGAGGAAGAAGCCAAATTAAAAACATTGCTATAAGCCGGGCGTGGTGGGGCACACCTTTAATCCCAGCACTTGGGAGGCAGAGGCAGGCGGATTTCTGAGTCTGAGGCCAGCCTGGTCTACAGAGTGAGTTCCAGGACAGCCAGGACTATACAGAGAAACCCTGTCTCGAAAAACAAAAAACAAACAAACAACCCACCCCCAAATCCAAACAAAAAAACCACATTGCTATGTTGGATGGAGATGGCTCAGCAGTCAAGAGGTCTGACTGCTCCACTAGAGAACCCAGGCCTCTTCTCAGCGCTCACCTGTTGGCTCACAACCAGGCCAACTCCGACTTCACGGCTACAGCAGCCTCTCCTTGTTTCCATTGCCACCAGGCATAGATATGGCCTGCAGATACACAGGCAAAGAGAATATCATCTGCTTAAAATGAAACTAAGTAACTCTTTGAAAAATGGATATTTTTAAAAACAGTGAGGAAATCCCCGTGGAGCTCGCCAATAAATACGTTGTTAAGGGGCCAACTGTATTGAAGACAGAATCAACTATTAACCTCAGTCTAGTGTCCTGATCATCTATAAAGACCGTAAACAATTTACACAATACACTGGGGCAGACCTTTGAATGAAAGACGCTACAGACTGAACAATCATTACATGTCATTAAATGTATCGAATCTGCTCAATTACTGGCAATAAATGTTAACTGTAATTATTCAGGGTGGTGAGCCACACAGCTATTCCACCATCTCAGATAGTACTACAGCCAGGCCTTATGACACAGGCCTCCCCAAACTAGGTATCTGTGAGTACCTTCCTTTATTTCCTGGTCAGAGCTATAACAATAAATATTCAGTATTAACTTGATGGGGAAAAAATCTAATTGGTCCTGCTGGAATCCTTAGCATATCTGTCTTGGGTTTTGACCCCTGGAATTCATCAAATGGGCAACTCTACAAAACTAAAACAGAATAGATGCAGATACTCACAGCCAACCACTGAACCCCCTATGGAAGAGTTAGGGGCAGGATTGAAGGAGCTGAAGGGAATGGCAGCCTCACAGGAAGACCAACAGTGTCAACTCACTCAGACTCCTGGGAGCTCCCAGAGACTAAGCCACCAACCAAAGAGCATACAGGGGCTGGTCCAAGGCCCCAGGCCCATATGTAACAGAGGACTGACTGCCTTGTCTAGACTCAGAGGGAGAGGACACACCTAATTCTGTAGAGACTTGATGCCCTAGAAAAGAGGGATGCCTGAGGTGGGGGTGGGGAGTCTTCTCAGAGGTGAAAAGGAGGGAGGATAGGGTGAAGAACTTGAGCGCGGGGGGGGGGGGACCTGTATGAGGGAAAATATTTTGGATGTAAATAAATAAAATAATTAATTTAAAAAATGAAGTAACTTCTCTGGCTCTATTATTCCAAACCTGCCAAAGGAGAATTGGACCAAGTCCTTAGTCATGGCCTTGCAAGATGACTGATGACTCATATATGAAAATAAAGCGAGACATAATGGTGCATGCCTTTAGTCCTGGCTACTCAAAGGGCTGAGGGAGGAAGAGCACTTCAATCACTGAGCTCTGGATCAGTTTCAAAACAGCAAGGACCCCATCTCCAAGAGGGAGATACATAGACACATGCACACATACATGAATGTATTCAGTACATTGGAAAACAGCTTACAAGTGCAAAGATTCTATTTTAATGTGAGTTCTAACATAAGTGTCTAATAGAAATTCTATTTATGTGCTAATATAAGTTTCATAAGAGCTGAAAATGTTATTTAATAGTTGCATGGATTAGGATATGTACAAGACACGCAGGCGGGGTTGGGCAAGTAACTCAGCAGCAGAGTGCTTGTCTTTGGGTCCCTTGGTTTGAGCCCTGGAAGGGAAAGGGGAGGGAAAAGAGGTGATGGGGAGGAGGGGGAGGATGAGAAGGAAGAGGAGGGTGAAGAGAGAGAGAAAGAGAGAGGGGGAGAGAGGGGGAGAGAGGGAGAGAGGGAGAGAGGGAGAGAGGGAGAGAGGGAGAGAGGGAGAGAGGGAGAGAGGGAGGGGGAGGGGAGGGGATGGGATGGGGATGGGGAGGGGTTAGGGAAAAGAAACACTAGAAAAGGGGACCTAGGCACAGGCCTGGACCAATGACCATCTGTTAAATGAATAAGCAGGATTCTATGCTGGACTGTATGTGGCTCACCAGGATACTATCGCAGGGGTCACCATGGCATTCCAGATGAGTTTTGGCCAACGTTAACAGTAATCATCACACAAAGTAGGATGTGTCAATATTATAAATGTGTCAGAAAAGGCAGAAGCACATCCATTTAAAAATGGATCAATAAAGCCTCATGGAAAAACGCTGCCTGGACATCATCCTACAAACACAGATGAGGCTGGGAGAAGGGAGGGAGCACCAGTAGGGAGAAGGGAGCACCAGCATGGAGGAGGGAGTACTGTCGGGGAGAAGGGAGCACTGACATGTCACATGAGGGAAAGCTCAGAGATGGGAGTGGATAAGCAGGATATGCCACTGGAGCATACAGACAATTCAAGTGTGGCTTGAAACATACTCCTGACCATGTTTTCCTGTCATTACGCTGCTAACTATGTGGGCATATTGTTAGCAATCTCAAAACTGATATTGTGATCCCCCTTTACAAATGGGACATTTTCTGCTGCTTTCCAGCCAGGTAAACCAACAAGAGCTCTCAAAGGAGTCTTTGGCATCAACAACAACAAAAAGGAAAAAAAAAATGGGGGAGGCATTGCTCTCTTGTAGGATGTGCTCCTGTTAAGTTCTTCATATTTATAATGTTCTGTGACTCGACGGCATCACACAGATAAAGCCCAGAGGAAATGCTGCAGTTAATAAATTATTAAGCTGCTATCCTTTAAAACATCAGCACTGGGCAGTACAAAGACTCGCCGTGGTCTGTCAAATGCAAAACGGATCTGTAAATCTCAGAAAGAAGAATTATCGGAGCGGAGGAACAGCTGGCCCTGCAGATCCCAAGGCCCACCTGGGACCCCCTTCCTGCAGCCTGTCATTCTTAAAGAGTTCAATGCTAATACAGTCAATGAAACATAAAACCATACCGAGGGAGGGAGGCAGGCGATGGGCACCCTCTGAGGATCTACCCTCCGCTTCATAGAAACCACCTTTGAAGACTCAACTACTGAGATGCGGCTTTGAAAACACAGCTCTGTGTTTGCCCAGAAACAACTTAATTGATACGGGTGACTTTGTTTATCATATAATGTATAGTTAAGCTAATTTCTACTTTGTCACAGTCCCTGTTAGATAGCTACATTTCAGATTTCTTTGTGCCAAAATTGCTGAGCCGAAATGACTAATTCTTAAAGTTATTATATGTAATTTTTTTCCCTGACAGGTAAAATGGTTTTGAAATTACTTTAGCTCCGTTTTGAAGTCTAATTTCTATGGCCTGGGCATAGTTCTTTAACCTCTTTTTTTTTTTTTTTTTTCATCTACCAAACCTAAATTGACTCATTTTTGCTGAAATGGCGACAACAGGGATCTGGCTTTTGATATGTTGTATGAATGTGTGGTTTCTGTCAGGGTTTGTAGGGTAGGTATGTGTGTGTGGGGTAGCTAGTAGAGAGGATCAGATCAGTGGAAACACAAAACTAGCGCTTTCATCCAGACACACATACACACACACACACACACACACACACACACCCTACCACCTCCCACCCTCACCCTTCTCAGCCCCCGCCCCCCAGCACAGGCACAATACTTAGAATCAGAAAAAAAGTTGGAAACCATCCCAGTTTCATTGAAACGGGAAAAGAGATTTGACATGTTAATGATGTGGGGTTCATTGGGAAAGTCATCTCCCATCCCTCTCCATTTATGACTTCAGACATTTCTATAGGGATGTTACAGAATAATTTATGTTTGAAATCTCAGTTATGAAAGGGGCCAGGTTCAATATCACGGAATAGGGGCTTCGGTAGGAAGGCAGTCTTAAAGGCACCTCTACCCTCAGCTCTGCTTCCACCCCCACACCGGCTGATCCACTGTCTCTCATCGTCGTCGCAGGGCCAACAGCTTCTGGTTGTAGATGGCTAAAGCTTTCGGAATGATCTTCGAGTTGGTGATACAGAAAAATGGTTCTGAGGAATTGGGGTGCCCAGGGAGTTTCCCATCCCATTTCACTTATGATCTAAACCTTAGATTGGGAGGCAGGATAATGCACTGACGTTGAAGAGACATTTTGATGTTTTTCTGAAGTTAATCTTCCAAATTCCCCAGGAAGGAGAAGTACATTTATAATTGTTAAGTGCGTAGATATGGAAGTAAGGTGGTGCAGATTTCCTGGATGCTTGGAAGGCCAGTGCAACATCTTCGGGTGTCAGGACAAGGCCAGCTAACAGTGGCCAAGAGACCTGCAAAGTCTTGGAGCTTTGCAGTCTCCAGTCATCATCTGTTTGCAGTTAGCTCCCAAATATGATTTTTTCAGATTGTTTGGGGGCTGAAAAGAAAACAACTTCCAAAGATTTAACCTAGCCCACTGCACAGAAACATAGAAAGTGTTTACACACTCTATAAAATGTTAATTGTGTTTTCATTATTCTCGTTCCCACCATGACAAGGTTATCCGTCAAGAAAGAGTGGACCGGAGGCAGACGGAAGAAGCCTGATTTTCCCTGGTAGAGGTGAGGAGAGGGTTCCTTAGTGGGGGAGGCTGGATAGGAAGTGGATCCTGGATTCCACGTGTTGGTGTACTTTGGCTAGGTAGCATTTCTCTGAAAGACTCATGTAGGCTCATGGCGCTAGAGAGTAGTGTCTGCATCATGGGGCACAGATGTCCTCAAAGAACTCTTAGGATGCAGGACCTGGCTAAAGGAAGCTGGGAACCATGGGAGCCTTTGAATGTCTTCAGCATACCATGCCCTGGACACTTCTTGTCTGTCTTTCTGCTTCTCAATTGTCCTAATGTAAGTAGCTCCACCCCACCGTGGCTGTGTTCTTTCTCCAGTGCAGTTCTTCTTCATCAAAGACTCAGAAACAAAGGAGACCGCTTATCAGGCATCCAAACTGAGCCAACTGTGTATCTTTCTCGGGCATTCCTTACCACAGCTGTTCTCTGCTGACTGATACACTAAGAAAGGGTGCTATAGCTCCACCAGACGAAGAAGAGATGGGATGTAAGGGAAGACACAGTTATACAGAAAGAAAAGGCAATCAAGCATACTTTGGATGGCTGAAAGTATCAGGATCCCCAGGACCCAAAGGCTGTTCACTCTTTCTGAAGCCCCTCTCTCCATTTGTGCAAACACATGTATTTTCATATCAGCTACAGCAAAGAGATAACCCCACGCCAGGCTGGGTTGCTGTTTTATTCTGCAGTTATTATTCCTTAGAACTTGAAGCCTTAGTTCATATACCATGCTTGCTTTTCAAAACAAGCCCTCTGCCAATATTATATGTTTAACATTCCAGACGGTATGTCTTACTATCTGGATTTTTTCCCTAAGAATCCCATTTGCGTGGCTGTATTTTTATGACAATTCACTTATTATTCACAATTATTTGGACTGCTAATCACGTTGGGCTACGGCCACTAAAAGTCTTAAACAAAAGTCACAAAGATACTTCTGTAGCTTCTAATAGATATGATTTTCTCCTGTAATACCTCACAGTTGTTACCATTCTTTACCTCTTCTGTTTTTACACTCAAAATCAACAGTGGGGTTTTACTGCTTATCATAGAGGAATACTGCTTTACAATATTCTTGGTAGACTTCTCAATGTAAACTCTTATTTATTCCAAATATAAATTGAAAGGTGACGTAAACTTTAAGGTGCCATTTGGTATCACTTTGGTGACTTTGTAAGAATTCCCTGGGGCTATGGAAGTGGCTCAGCCCTTGCTCAGCACGCAGGAAAAACCTCACCTCATTCCCAGCACTAACAGGACAAGGTGGCTCATGCCTGTAACTCAGAACTCTGGGAGAGGCAGGAAGGTCAGTAGTTCAGCATCACCGGAATTCCCTATGCAGCCGACTGGGAGACAGCTTGGGCTACCAAAGACTTAGCTTCTTAAAGGCAGCGACAACTAATGCCTTTAAAATAAGGAACAGTAATAACGTATCCTTTGAAAGAAAGGAAGGATGTGGCTGCACCATTCAAAACAAAGGCAGCATTTACAATCAGTTTACAAAATTCTCCCTGAATAAGCAGAGCTCACAAAATTAATTTTTTACCATTAAACCCCAGGCCATGTTCTTCTCATTTTTAAAGTTCTTACCAGCAGTGGGGTGGAGTTTTGTTGACAAGAGTCACATCTTGATAAGATACAAATGGTATTTCCTTTTGCCAGATTCACTTTCTAAGATTCTTTGCTTATTACAATGACAGTTTCAAGTCAACATGTACTATGTGAGTGAATTCTGAATTTAATTTTAACCACGGAAGCATCTTTCCTTCCGGATGCCTAATGATGTCCTTGTGATTACAACAATGGGGACATTGCTTAATCTATGCAAGAGAGAGAGAGAGAGAGAGAGAGAGAGAGAGAAGGAGGGAGGGAGGGAGGGAGGGAGAGAGAGAGAGAAGGAGGGAGGGAGGGAGGGAGGGAGGGAGGGAGGGAGGGAGGGAGGGAGGGAGGGAAGCCAGAGAACAGTTTGCTGCACTTATCATTAAAGTCTTCTCTTTGGGGTTGTTGATCTGTCTTTTAAATTCCCCAGCATGGAGGCCAGAACATTACCATTGTCAAAAGGAAAAAAAAATCTGTAAAACCATTTTGTGGATGGGGCGTATTCAGATTCGACATTTAATACTAGCTCGAAGCACTCATAAGCAAATAAAGAGGGGAGTTGAAAAGGAGCATGGAATGTGGGCAAGAGGGAATAAATGGGAGGAAGAAAGAAGAACTGTGAAAGGAATCCCAGAAAGGGAAGAGTAATTAGAGGAGGGGCCGGCCAGGAAGTCGGGGAGACAAGGAAGGGCTGTAGTGGCTTGGGCTCAAGTTGCAGGAGGCTGGCCTGTGTACTTGGAGAGCAGTGAGTAGCCATTCACTCATTACTTTCCTGGCGCAAATGCAAAGGAAACAATGTTTCAATATTGGTGGTGTTTTTAAAAGCCAATAGCAAGAAACTGAAACAGCCCGCAAACCCTCTTTAGTTTCTGGGCGGTTGAAGGGTTGGCTTAACATCCGCTATTCTGTTTTGTTTTAGGGAGGGATAAATGCGACAAGTGCATCTGTTTATGCTCATGTTTGTAAACACACGTAATACAGTCCCTGATGGACACCTACCTGAGTACACTCTGCAGGTTTCTCTCCAACTCACTGTACTAAATGAAGAACAGTTTATACTTTCAAAGAGAAAAAAAACCACACACACACACACATTCCCCCCCCACCCCACCCCCCGAACCTCATAAGACATTTTCAAAGAAAACTTGGCTGGTTGTTCTGAGAATCAACACATTAACTCCTTTCCTTTATAATTTTGGCTCTGAATAAATGTCACATGTGAGGAGTATTCACTTCGTCATTTGATAAAATCTACTTTTCAGGGCAAGTGTTAGAGATGAACATCCTTACTGAGCCATTTTCCGAACACTTTCAAAAATCTCTTCTGCTCCACACTTGCCTGAAACCGGAGGTCCAGACTTCTTAGGCCCAATAAATATGGCAGAGGGTTTGGCAAAAAGATACCAATGGGGTCAATCTGTGGTGCTCAGAATTACAGTTCTGCCTCCGTTCAGCCTGAAATGGCTGGCCATGCTTAAAGCAAAAGTGTTTCACATCACACTGAGGGATGGCTCTTTGCCTTGCCACAGCTTACATGCATGGTCTCTTTCCATGTCGGTGGGGTTGAAGAGAACAAGTCAGCAAAAGCCCAGATAAATCAGTTTAGAGACAAAGCCCTATTGGGGGATGTGATCAAACTCTTCATTCATACACACAACATTGACCTGTTGTAAGCAAGAATCCTGTCGGTTTTGCAAGGCCCCTTAAGCCTAACTTGTGATGTTTTCCCCTAAGCAAGCTCCTTGGGCTATGAGCGTCTAACTTCTCTTGGATCACAATCCAAGTCACAATCGACTCGGTACCAATTGCACACATTTTTGAGTAAGGTCTACTTTATCACTTTAATGAGTCAAATAACATTTTCTTTCATCAAAACAACAAGTACTTAGTACAACTCCTGAATTCCTGAGAATGACCTGGATGAGAAAAGGAGCCCGGGGGAGAGGGGGGAGTCTCAGGGTGGGGGGAGTGACAGAGGACTCCCCTACCAATCTATCTGACATCCCGTGCTGGTGCTGGGTGACATAAAAAGGCTCATACAGCATAATTGTGTAAATACCTTTGGGGAGAGAGTGTTCAACGACAGCAGGAACTGGGAGCTTTCTGGATTCTACACCTGAACTTTTTGATCTGGCTTAAGGATCTGGGCAGCATCAGGGACATACTGTTAGGGATGGTATAGATCGTCAGGCTGGACCCTCAGCAAACAGCATCAGGACTTAGAGTATGACCATGAATATGTATTCAGTAAGAAAGGGAAAAAGTCCCGATACAAAGGCTATTTATTTAGCCTATGGTTCTAACCACACTTTTTGCTAAAGCCTTAACTTTAGTGGAGACAGAGAGAGAGAGAGAGAGAGAGAGAGAGAGAGAGAGAGAGAGAGAGAGAGAGAGAGAGAGAGAGAGAGAGAGAGAACGAGAACAAAAAGGCATTGCCCAGCAGAGTTGTTATTTTAAATGTGCAGAGAACACTAAATGCCTGGGTATAATTAGAAAATAACTCTCCATTCCCTCTAAAAATGAAGTATTAAAAAACAAACAAACAAAAAAAAACAAAAACCCTTATCAGACAATCAAAGCCTGTTTAGTGGATCATCCATCTAGTTTAAGGTAATTAAAATCAAAAGAAATTACTATTGCATAGCTTCTTTAAGAATTACATTATTTTTAATTCTTAAAAATGACAAGATGATCTGGGCAAAGAGGAAGCAACTGAGACATTATTCTATCTACTCGATCTCTGCATCTGACTTTTAGCAACAAAGATCTGTCTCTCGTAATGGTTACAGATCCTCAGTCAAAGCCGTCGTCAAACTACCGTATCATTCCCTCTTCAATATCTACCCAGAGCAGTGTCAGAGGAGACTCAGCACTACCATTACAGGAGAGGCAACACAAATATTCTAATTCTTGTGATGTTAAAAATAGTTCACTCAAAACCTTTTGTTCCTTGCCAAAAGGAGGATGAGAAAAATGGGAGCAAGCTCACTTCTTCCTTTTCCATTAGAAAAAGAACCTAGGTATGAGAACATGGCCCAATGGCTGACCGCTCACCTCCCATGTACGGATAGACTCTTGCATCCAATATCCAGTACCATGAAAATCAAACATTAAAAAAAACCATAATGGCCACAGTATCTTTTGTGGTAATTTCTATCCCTATTCAAATCTTTAGTTCAAACGGGGGGGGGGACCAATTAGTGTTATTATCGAGAATCCTTCCGTTGACTTTAGAATATACTGGTTACTTCCTCATCTCTGTACCTATGCCTTTTAGGAGATCTGGGTCTTTTTCTGTCACATGGCCCCTTCTTTTTACTGATATGCATAACAGGTGTAGACAGACAAGCAGGAACACACCCCAGGGATCACTTTAACTTTGGCAAGGGAATTGATGACTAATAGGCTTTTCTGTCTCTAATTCCGGAGATTTCCCTCCATCGGGGGCACTTGCAGACCAATCCATTTCTTGGCTGTCACACTCCTGCCCACCCCGTAGAGGTTTGGCTGGCCAAGTCTCACAGCCATCTGATAACTGTCCCTCATCAGAGTCACACAGAGGTGTGTCTTCTGGGACACTGCATTAGCCTCAAAGCCCAAGTACAGGCAGGGGTCGTCCTCTCTTTGCTGGCTTGAAGACAATGGAAGCCCTGGCCTGGCAGCCCCCTTCCTACTCCTGGCCAAAGGTGGGAAGGTTTAGGATGAAGCCAGGTGGATGAAGAGGACATGTGGGGGAGACTGTAATGACTCCTGCTAGGACTCCTGCCAAAGACTGGGTTAACTTTGGTCCGCATCACTGGTAAACGAATCTGCCTCCCGATGAAACAGGAAAGCAGGATGTGTGTGACCTGAGGTAAACTTCTGGAAACCGGTTAGTTTTCAAGCTGCATACACTCTCACAGTTGAGAGACTTTTAAAATAGTATTTTGATAATCTCTGTTGCAGTTAAAGGTGCTCTGCGTGGTCTTATCAAAGGTGATCAATGTCTTGGTAGGGTTTTGGGTATGCTGTACACCATTTAGGCATAGCAAGGCTCAAAAATTCATTAACATAATATAGTGCTTCAGTCTAAATGGGAGAATATTATTATATGCTTCCTGAATGCCAGACACTCTAGTGGGTAGTGAAGACTCAATGGGAGGCACATTGGACAATGGTGCCTGTCTTCATGATGCTTCTGACTCTGTGTGACTCTTTCATAAAGGGACTCTTTTTCTTTCCCTTTGCCTCAATGGGGTATAGTTGTTGTTGTTGGTGGTGGTGATGGTGATGGTGGTGGTGGTGGTGGTGGTGGTGGTGGTGGTGGTGGTGGTGATGGTGGTGGTGATGGTGGTGGTGGTGATGATGGTGGTGGTGGTAGTGGTGGTGATGATGGTGGTGGTGGTGATGGTGGTGGTGATGATGGTGGTGGTGGTGGTGATGGTGGTGGTGATGATGGTGGTGATGATGGTGGTGGTGGTAGTGGTGGTGATGATGGTGGTGATGATGATGGTGGTGGTGGTAGTGGTGGTGATGATGGTGGTGGTGATGGTGGTGGTGATGATGGTGGTGGTGGTGATGATGGTGGTGGTGGTGATGATGGTGGTGGTGGTGATGATGGTGGTGGTGGTGGTGGTGGTGGTGGTGGTAGTCGTGGTGAAATGGCCATTCTGACTAAGTTTCTTAGGCTCATCTTGAAGTACTGAAGAGAAGGAATCTTCCTGTCATATTTTCACAAGCAGCTGGACCAGAATTGGACCACTGTACCGTCGAGTTGAACTGATTAGGAACAACTACACAAGCCATCGGTTTCTTTGCTTAATGATTTTTAATCAGTCTTTTGCCTTCAGTACTGAACGTCTACCAAGCATTCTGGTAAACCTACGCATCCTTTGGCTTTCTCAACAATCTTGTGAAGCGCCCCTTTAACAGACGAGGAACAGAGGGGGAAATAGAAGCTGTTTCAGGCAGAGTGCAGGTGCATGGGAGAACTGGAGACTCAATCTGGCACAGGGCTAGTCTCTATCACCCGGTGTTGCAGCCGTACAGATGTCTCTCAGAACCTCAATCACACAGGCTCTCCCTCCCCACACTGCACCATGGGCTCTCATTATTTTACTCTATTGCTAATTTTGAGACAGGTCTCATATATAGTCCTGTGCTATCTGAGAACTCACTATGTACATTAAGCTTGGCTTGAGTTCATCGAGATCAGCCTGCCTCTGCCTCCTGAACCTCGGGATTAAACCAATGTGCCCACATACCTGGCTGTTACCACAAGTTTTTGAAACTTTGACCATTTTGGTACCACTTTCCTTCCCAGCGATGTGAAACTTGTGAATTGTGGACACATATCTCAGCCCTGCATCAAAATCTCTGTTCCTTCTTTCTCTAAATTACCTTTGTAAACCACGGGCAACCGGCTATGGGCAGGACACATGTTTTCTTTCAAACAGATTTGCCTCCATTAAGTTTGTTTTCTTCCTGAATTGCCTTTTTATCCACTAGACCAGTGGTTCTTAGCCTGTGAGTCACGACTGCCATGGGGTGGCATATCAGACATCCTGCATATCAGATCTTTATATTATGATCTGTAACAGTAGCAAAATTACAGTTAGTACCAATGCAAACAATTTTATGCTTGGGGTCACCGCAACATGAGGTGCTGTATTAAAGGGTCACAGCATTGGAAAGGCTGAGAATTACTGCTCTAGATATAAGTACCTCCCACTTCAGCTCTTTTGGGATCCTAAGTTGCAATATTCTATTTTCCTGATTGCAGTCACCAAATGCCTTGTGCATACCTAGGGACGGTATACACTTTCTCTCATATACTTGGCTACTTCTAGAGTCTCGGGGGAAAGAATCTATTTTTGAATATGGAGTTAAGCTCTGAAGTCTGATTGGCCTGAGTTCAATTCCAGCGCTTCAAATTATTGGCTCTGTCATCCTGGGCAAGTTGGATCGCATCTTTCTGTGTTCAAAACCTTAACCTGGGCCTGCTGAGTGCAGCTCAGGGGTAGAGCAATGTACTTTAGGTATGAAAGGTTCTGGGTCTCATCCCAGAATAGAACTCAAATCAAATATAACAAAGGGGTGGGGTGGGGGCGAACAAATCCTTTCATGGCTTCCCATGGCAATTTTGGAAGGAAATAGCTTCTAGAATTTGAAATACTTTATTTTTTAAAAAATTCAAATTCTTTAAAAATACAAAGGCCATCTCTCTTCCCTTTTACCACTATTTTGTAAGTTTCTTCTCTGTTTTATAGACGGGCAGGTTCTCCGGTCTCATGGTGTTTCCCTGTAGAGTCTTTCTTTATTTTTTTCTCATTGTACTTTTTCCACAAAGCCTCCTCTCAACATTGTCTGCCACTCTGATCTCTCAGGTTTCCGCTTTAATCGCATCATGTCTTTAGATATTTCCCCTTACCCCCACCCTTATCTCACCTAGCTATTCTTTCTCTCTACAGTCAGTTGTTCCCCTTGTGTTGCTATGATTATCCATTCTTGGAGTTTTCTTGTATAAGATCCGTTCTTCCATTGGACCCTTAAGCTCCCTCATGTCTTCTTTTGCTCTAAGATACCCGAGGCTGGATAACTTATGAGGAACTGAAGTTTCGTTGGCTCACAGTTCTGAAGAATAAGATTCCAAGAACGCAGTGCTGGCCCTGGCCCTTTATCAGGTGAGAGCTTTGTATTTATATCTTAGCACACCAGAGGGTGTCATGGATTCAGACAGGGAACACATCATCTTATAAAGCCACCAATGTCACCATGTGGGGCCCACTCGAGTGCCCTCATAAAATCCAAACTGCCCACATACAAATGTGGGAATTAAGATGCCAACGCGAGAACTTTTCAGAGGTCCATGTGGGCTGTAATAGTTCTCACAAGCATGCAGATTATGTCCAGATCATTGTGATCTCCCCAGATGTCTGCATGCAAGACAGAGTTAACCCTCTCTTTGCCTTATCCATACAATGAGAACCAAAGCTTGCTGTCCTTCTGAGGCTGGCCACAAAGTCTTTGGGGTAACGCCTGCTTCCAGTTCTCTGTCCTACCCATCCCCACACAGGACTTCAAGAAGCATAGACCACATTTTCACTGAATTTGTCTCACAGACAGAGATTCGATGTCCCATGACCCTACAATACAACGTAGTTGCTGTGGTCACCTGGGGGCCACACACAGGACACTACAGTATTTTGCCAGCATTTCCCAGTTCGGTTGCTGTCAACTATGGAGACTGCTGCTTGGGAAATTGTCTTACAAGGCTTGTTTTTGTTTGTTTGTTTTGCTTTCTCTTTGTGTTTGTTTTGTTTTAACCACACAGGCAATAAAAAGATTGCATTAAGATGGTGATTTTTATGTCCTGAGGTAACTGATTTGGCGAATGTTTCAAAAGGTAAAGTGTTGGCTTTCTGAATCTAAACACAGTTGTTTGAATTTGTCGGTAGAGCTCACTGACCAGTTGTGGAGGAGGCACTAAACTAAAAGCGTGCTTTAGGAGGGACGACTGTTCACTATTAGGAACCAACCAGAACATTTTAACAGTGAGAGGAGGCACTGGTCACACAGGGAGAAGAGGATACATCGGGAGTGTCCCGGGCTGATGTCTTGAGTCTGGGTGTGTAAACTACTCAATTCTGTTTATATGACTTTGACCAAGGAAAAAGGTAATTCACTGTTTGATCAGTCCACCTCTGTCTATTGTTACTGTCTTTGTTTACACTTTGCAGCAAATTTTCTGAGTCATATAGCACAATGTAAGTATAATTACATCAATACATGTGAGTATAAGGTAACATGGTAATTATCATTCCCGACTAATCAGAGCCCACTAACAACAGGAAATGTGACTCTGAAACAGCACCCCTTCAACAAGGAGAGGTTCCCACTATGACCTCGGAACTTGGTCCCTGACTCCTCCGAAACAGATCTTTGCTGAGGTTTCAATCTTATTTTCCCACCATTCTGATCCATTACAGTTGCTGCACATCCAATGCTACTTTAAATTAGGGTAAACAATGTATGGGGAAAACACCGAGAGCTTGAAATGAATATCTCTAAGCATAATGCAATCAGGTAGATACCTTTTGATGCTTGGTGACATTAATGTGGCGATTCTGAATAACTGTTGACAATCAGGGAGAAGACAGAGCAGAGGTCTTGTAGGAAAATGACTCCCAGGTGACAAAATATTGAAAATTCAATTATACTGTGTTTATTACAGGCCTACATTAGCAACTATATTCCTAATAAAGACCTTGATAGTAAACAAATTAATGGGAACACCAGGGGGTACTTACAGAAATATTTTTCTCCGTATAGTACCCGACTGTATTGATTTCTGAAGTGGTCCCGACGACAGTGCAGACCTTGCTGAAGAAATTCTTGATGTAAATTATGTGTATAAGAACATGTGGCATGTTAAAGTACTCAAGATTATGAAAACGATTTTAATATATAATGATGATGCACAATAAATTTAATGTTTAAAATCTCTCGTTATGCGTGTGGATAAATCATCTAGGAAAGACAATCTGCTGGATGCAAATAAGAAGCAAGCATCATACGGAGGCCCGGATGGTCTGGGTTCTAATTAAAACAGTATGTCATGGAAGTCAATGCATTCATTTTCCCCGTCACAGAAGTGATTTAGAAACGGATCCGCAACATGAAGGCCTTTATAAGGAGTGTAGAATATACACATGTTTATTCCTTCACTGGGAAAATTAGACGGTTTGATGGCATAGGGCTAAGACTTCTTCCTAACAGTTTCTGATACTGTGCCTCATTCCGTTGTCACTTCATCCATCCATCCATCCATCCATCCATCCATCCATCCATCCATTAATTCAGTAATTAAATTTTGACTTTCTTCATTTATATTTTGCTACTGCTTTCCGAAGCCAAGGCTTTCTGTGTGGTTAGCATGTACTCAGTGCTGACTTATAACCCTAACCCTAGTTGTTAGAAACATTTAATTGTGCATCTTCTTTAGACATGCACTGCAGACTGCACAGAACACACTTAGCAACATTTTGTTCTTGTTTGTTTTTTTGTTTGTTTGTTTTGTTTTTGTTTTCAGATACACAGATATTCTCCAAATAATACCATATAAATGCTTAATGCCTTAGAAACTATGGAAAACAGAATGGACCTTTAGAGAGGAGCCAGTTCAGTTACCCTTTGGATTACAAGGACAACTTTAAGAGCCTGAAAGCATTTTAATCACTATGGGTAGCCAGGGGACAACTGCAGTTGATCAAAGGAAAGAGGAAAGAATCTCAAGGTTTACTTATTGAATGGGTAATACTACAGAGTCTACTTTAATGTCTTCATCAAGGGAAAGAGAGAGAGAGACAGAGAGAGAGACAGAGAGACAGAGGCAAAGAGAGACACAGAGAGAGACAGAGACAGAGAGATATGGGGGGGGGGAGAGGAAGAGAGGAAGGAAGGACCAAAACCAGAGTTATGTGAAATTAGGGTTTAAATACCAAGAAAGAGAACTTTGGGAACTCAAGTCTTTCTGTGTAGTTTGATTCTACCCCTGTCTAGTCTCTGCTGGGGAACAGGACAGATTTGGAGAAAGATCAAGAGAAGTGAAGATGAAATAAAACTTTCTAGAAGGAAGAAAAGAATAAAAGAATGCAGAAATTTCGACCAATGTCTTCCTATACCCATTTACCTAAGACTAAAGAGGAGTTTCAAAGAAATCAATGGTTTGAACTCGCTGCAAGCATTTGGCAAGGGGATGATTTCAAGCTGGAGAGCAAAGCAAAGGATAAACTTGAGGAGGTTTTGAAAGTGATTTGCAAATAAGTGGGAAGGAAAAATAGAAAATTGAGCTTCCTTTGGTAAATCATCATGATTGCCAGGACGAAGCAGACGTAATGGAAGCCACTGGGCAGGTTTACTGTGTTTTCAAATGTTATAGCAGTTCATGTTTGGAAAAAACTGAAGAGAAAATTTCCACTGTGAAGGAGAGAGAATATGTTTAGCTCACAGCCCCTCTTTTAGTGTTAGATGATAATAGGATTTCAGATGAGAAACAGTAGAAAAGATATTGACGGAGTGTCCTGTAGCCACCAAAGAGCGAGCAGAACTCAAAAGCAAATGTGATAAGAGATTCAGGAACTTAGCACAGATGAAACAGGAAATGATCATGACTTCCTAGGGAGCCAGACCCTTGAAGGGCGAACTTTCTGAGGGGAGAAGGTATGTCTGAACTATGCTTGGAATAATGAAAAAAATGAAGGCACAACTCTCTAGTGATAAGTCATGTGACTACAGAGGTACAAGGTACACACGTGACCGGAGTCCTTAAAAGAGTTAATTCTAATTCCATAGCCTTAGCTATCTTTAAAAAGTCACACACAATTGCCCTGAATGTGACATATAAATAAAACCGGAACTTTAGATAGCAATGTCTCCATGAAATGAGAATGTGAAATCAATTTCAAACATGTTGCATAGCCCAAAAGAGAACCAAAGGGACATTCAGAGGATATCTCCTCATTAGGGGCGGGATTCTCAAGGCTTCCCAGATGATCCAGTGAATAGGCAAGATGCTCAGTGCTGTAAATCATGGTTCACAGACTTCCAGTGCAAGACTGGTGAAGTTTTCTTGGAAGACAGAGTGAGCGTACCAGCCAGGTGCATTGTGTCAGCCAGCAAGGGCTTTTCTGTCATGGTTTTGAAGATGAAAGAAAAAAAGTGAGACTTTTGAGAAACCAAAGAACTAACTAGAAACTAGAGATGTTTCCCATGCTCCCAGTGAGATGTAATGGGAACAGGACACTTGATCTGGGAAGAGAGGGACTCATTTAATGCCAGTGGCTATGGGATATGGCCCATGGTAATGTCTTCTTCAGTAGGAGATGGGTAGCCAATATTTACTATGTAATTAAAAATCTTAAGGACTTTTAAAAATAATTACTTTGTATCATGAGGTATGTTGTGGTATACTAAAATACTTACGCTTGCAGATTTAACTTTTAAAAATGACTATCTGTTAATTGATAATTATCAAACATCTGCCAGCAAACAAAATGCTTTGGGAAGGTGAGCGGTGGAAGAAATATAAGCAAAATGCATTTAATGCACAATAAAATAATTAGAAGTTATTAATAACCCAAATGCCTGTCAAGATTATTTTAAACATCTGAAGATGTCAGTGTCATACTTAGTATGAAAAATATGCAAAACACAGTTAAAAGAAACAGACTACAGGTTTACGTTTTTCAAAATATAATGAAATCTGTTGACAGGACATATATCGCTGTTATTTATAATCCCATAGTGACAAGAAAATGTCACCAATTACTGGCTACAATGACAGAACACAATTTATTCCTAATGATTTATACCCATTACGGGGGAAAAAAACTGTAGGATACAAAAAGATAGCTACCATCTATTTCCCAGGAACAGTGACTTCTCTGAAAGTGTACTGGCAAAGGGTAACAGGTTATTTTTGCTAGTGACAGCTTGCATAATTTACCTGTTCAACACCTTAAGCTACAAACTAAAGTCATAGAGTCTCAAGTATGATTTTTCTAAAAAACAGATATGAATAAAAGGGTGGTTTGTGGAGTGGCTTCCCAGCACTCCGTTTTGTGGACCTTCTTTTAAACCCATCTCTCTTTAAACCTGAATTGGCTTTCAGGGTGTGATAACTATGATTTGGAAGCTACTTGAGTCTGCCTTTCAGATAGTAACTTATTGCTTAAACATTCTAAGTTAAAAGAAACACGCACTTTGATACCCCAGTTTCAAAGAAGCGTGGGATGATGGTATCAGGGGAAGACAGTCAGAGAACTGTAAAATGGATAAGAAGGTAAACATTCAAAGGCAAATTCATGAAACTGGGAAAATGGGAAACTGTATGAAGAAAGTTCTTATCCAGTCATCTGTAATAATTTTGTGGAAAACTGTAAAAAACTGTAGACGTTGAAATCACAAAGAATACATGGGGAACAAAAGGGAGACCATTAATAGCATTTTTTTTTTGAGGCAGGGTTCTCTTTGTAGCTTTGACTGTCCTGGAACTCACTCTGTAGACCAGGCTGGCCTCAAATTCACCTAGATCTTCTTGCCTCTGTCTTCCAGGGGCTGGAATTAGAGGTGTCCACCATCACTGCAGGGCTATAGAAGAAAATTTTAATGGTTCTAGAAAGACCACGTTAACACTTAGATCAAATTTGAATAAAAGGGCCATCAACATGAACTTGGTCATGGAAAGAAGTTTTAAGGATGCAGACTCTGTCTGCTTCTTTTAACGTGCTGTTAAGACATACCATAGGTTTAAAAGTACTTTTGTTATGATTAACTGTCCAAGACCTCAGAAAATCGGGCCTTTCACCATTCGGTCATGGCGCTCACAAAGCTCTGCCCCTCTCTGAGGATTTTAGGTGAGTGAGGATTTGCTGGGAGGGGGGGGGGATGTTTCCTTCGGTGGTGGAGCCACTGGTTAAGTTGCCTGTGCACCTATGAACTACCCGTTCTCCAGGCTTCTGTACGTAACCTCAACTAACATTACCTGTTTATTGACCAAAAAATACACCAAAGCGGAAAGGGGTCTATTTGGTAAGATAGAACCAAAATAGGGTAACGAGAACAAATACTATAAAAATATATGATATGGTTATATGAAAATGATATAATGAAACACCCTATTATAGGTAATTAATATAGGCTAATGAGTCCCTTTTTAAAATGCTAGGAGATATGCTATTAAATATCCTGTTTTTAAAGAGATGGGAGAGAAGTTTGGCACAAATATTCAGAGTGGACGCTTGCGCATGACTGCGTATAAAAGAGCTTGAGGAGAAATTTTTTTATATCTATTTACTTAGTTGGTTGCTTGTTTACTCCGTGTGTGTATGTGTGTGTGTGTGCATGCATGTATCGGTGGACATCACAATACAACATGTGACCAAAAACTCAGGTCACTAGACCCACCAGAAAGTGTCATCACTCTGAGACATCTGGAGGGCTCAAGGAGGGATGATCTTCTGAGATAGACAAATTGAAGGGAGAGTTGAATGAAAAAAGCTCAGAGGTAGGAACCATTGATGAAGGAATGAATACCAGGCTGGCAGTGGCAGTGTTGAGGGAAAACAAGAATCACAGACTCACCTCTCTTGGGCCAGAAAGATCATGATATGAGGCCAAGGATCAGATTTCTCTACTTCAAACCAATACATTAGGGTAAAAAGCAGAGGAAATTTTCTAAGTAAACCCAGAAACAGGCTGGTTCTGAGAAGCCATGCTATCTGTTTCTGTGGTGTGTTGTCAGGCTTCCATACGAGGAAGATGACTAAGGTCTCGCAATCCCCGGAGATAAGTTAAATTACACCAGGCCTCGGGTTATGATCATCAATCATCCGGCAGGCCCCACGGGAACAAAAAAGCAGAACTGATTTTCAGACATCATTCTGCTAGAAACAAACTGATTATTGCATGAATATTCTTCCAGTAAAATAATAAACTGAGCCAGATTGTGTTTTGAGAGCCTGTAGTATCTCAGGAAAGTCACTTGTAATAATATGTGAGGAAATTTGGAGTAGAAATGAGTCACGTATGGAAATCAAGTATGTCCACAGTTAAATAAAACAGTATGTTTCACAGTTAATCTTTCTTTGAAAAGTTTGTGGAAGCAGAATTAAAAAAAAAAGATGTTATTGACTCCTTTTTTGTGCTTAAATGGGCTAGATTATGTTTTTTTTTTTTTTTTTTTTTTTTTTTTTTTTTTAAGGTTTACTAAGCTGGGGATAAGGCTAAGTACTGCTTGCCTTGTGCCAGAAGTCCTGGGTTCAATCCCCATCACAGCATGAACGGGGTGTGGTAGCAGATGCCTGTAATTGACTACTCAGGAGATGGAGATAGGAGGATCAGGAATTTAAGGTCACCCTCAGGCCACATAGAGAGATCAAGGGCAGCCCACAGTCCATGAGACACTGTCTCAAAAAAAAAAAAAAAAAAAAAGGAAAAAAAATAGCTGAAGTATTTGGGTAAAGTCAGAGACTTTGCAACCATCTCTTAGCTGGAATGCCTGCTATGAGCTTATTTCTGCATAGACTACTAAGCACGTTTTCTAAATGTATAAAATGGCATAAACATTTTGCTATTTACCTGAATGACATCATTAGTGTTGAAACATACACATTTCAGAACTCTGCAATGACTCAGGAATGTACTTGGAAAGTTAGAAAAAATGTAGTTGGAAAGATAGAACTTGGTAGATATTAGTGACATCACATTAGTGCAAAGGACATAGGGACATTTTGTACAAAGCAGCAAGTATTTGGAGGCACAGAAACAAAAGAAACCCAAAGGATGCTTCACTGATGCTGAAATCAACCTTTCTTATCATCTTAGTTAGCATATGAGATCTTTCTTTAGTAATCTTCACATCTTGACTTGATTGGACCCATCTCAACCTACATTGACTTCCTCTTGAAGTATATCCCCAAGAGAAAGCTTGGTGAGATTAGATTGGTCATCTTACCCCACATTAACACATGTAGAAATGGTTCTACAAGAAGGTAGAGATTTGAGGGACATTGGAGTCACAGACTGTAGGTAAAACAGTGCATTAATTATAAAGCTAGAATAAGAAACTTCCAGTCAAGTTAACTTCAGTCATTGTGTTTCTACAACACTTTTCTTAATACAGTAGGGCAATGGTTTAAACTAAGAAGTGTAAAGTAAATTCAGTCACACAGACACTCATGGTGACATGCATGAGGCACTCATGGTGACATGCATGAGACACTCATGGTGACATGCATGAGACAGACACTCATGGTGACATGCATGGCACACACAAACCTCTTTCGGTCTCATGGAAATGTCATTTCTCTGAGGAGATCTACACTCTCTTACTGTGTGGATTAGCAGGTGCTCCACTACAGAGAATCTGGGTGTGTGTGTGTAGACATGTGAGTTACTTTTCTGTGACTATGACAAGGTACCCACAAGGCAACTTAAAAACAACTAAAAGCAGATCTATCCAAAGACCCATGGCACACGTCCAAGGAATCCAGGATTCAACTACAGGGAGACTTGCTTGGTCGTGTTCATTGCCACCATACCTATACTAGCTAGGAAATAAATACAGTCTCCATGTTGTTCAGCTGATGAATGGATAGTGAGACAGAACATACAAGAATTCCATCTAGCCATTAAGAAAAATGAGACCATAAAATTTTCAGGTAACTGTAGCTCTGATCCCTCAACATAGCTCCCCACAACCCCAGCAAGTGAAGACTGTTAAAACTGATCAAAATATAGAGAATACATGACAATCCCATGCATGAGTTGCGACATATACAACCCAATGCCTGAGAAGAAGAAAAAAGAAGGGGTGGAGAGAATGTAAGAGCCATACAGTGTCTTCAAGAGGTGGCACAGATGTTGAACCTGTGAGAGCTCAACAATAGGGTTGCCTGAAAGAGATCTGCATAATGACTTGACAGTGCTGGCCAATATGTCGACACAGATGGGGAAATTTCAAATGCCCAATCTGTAGTAGAATAGCTATAGGCAACCAGTGGCTGTGGAGAGAGGAAGATGCAGTTTTTTTCTGGGAGTGAATGTCAGGATAGGGTTATCCAATCTGTAGTTGTCACCTCTAAGTGCAAGTACCTGTGAGGAACATTAAATAAACTCTGTGTACACACATGTACATGCGTGTGTGTGTGTGTGTTTGTATGAAGGTACTAATTATAGAAAAATCATGAATTTGAGAGGGCATTGGAAGTAGAACACGAGAGGAGCTTGGAGTGGGAGAGGGGACAGGGTTAAAATAATACAAATACAGTATACATGTATAAAATTCTAAAATAATTCAATTTAAAAAACAACATATCTCATAAAAAGCATCAACTGAAGCTCCAAATCCTTTCCTGTATTTTTTTTTACAGGAAAATATATCTTGCCTGAGAGCTGTCAATTCATCAAAGAACTACAGATTCCACACAAATCACTTGAAACTGAAGAAGCAGACGCTGTCCCACTTGCCTGCACACAGATCTCCTCTCCATATTCATCCCTCAGCCAGAGATTAGTCTGGTCAGCACGTTCTAGGGCACAGCTCGCCACAGAGCGCACTCTGCTCTCTGAATGCCTCCCTTACTGTTTTAAAATAAAAGGGAAGCGAACACAAACCGGCAAATGATGACAGCCGAAATTAACTGTAGACCTTCCAATGCCACTGCTGACTTGAGCCAGTGCAGACACGGTCTTCTGTGTTTATGAGATCAGGAGGCACTGGCCAGTGTGAGGACACCTCAGGTGGTTTGCATAACTCAACTGTCTGACTTAAAGTATATATATATATATATATATATATATATATATATATATATACACATATATATACACACATATATATATGTATACACACACACACCACACACACATATATACATACATACACACACACATATATATGTGTGTATATATATATATATATATGTATATATATATATGTATATATGTATATATATATGTTGTACACACACACACACACACACACACACACACACTGTCCAAAATGTGTTTATTGGGAAGGTTCCCACTCATCTTGAATCAGGGGCTTTCAGTGCTACTTCTTCCTGAAGGAGCATCCTTTTTTTTTTTTTTTTTTTTTTGGGTTTTTCGAGACAGGGTTTCTCTGTGTAGCTCTGGCTGTCCTGGCACTCACTTTGTAGACCAGGCTGGCCTCGAACTCAGAAATCCGCCTGCCTCTGCCTCCCGAGTGCTGGGACTAAAGGCGTGCGCCACCACGCCTGGCCGGAGCATCCTTTTGTCAGCCTTGTTTTTCCACCTGTAGGCTGACAGAGGACAGTGGAGCAGCCAACACACAAGACTGGTACTGCCTTTTGAGCATGGCTAAAGACAGTGGTGATTTTATAGTATCCTGGGCATTTCACATGTATGAAGTAGGAACTGGGGCTCTGCACCAGGTGCTTTTTCTTGTGTTTCTTCTTCTTTTCGGGAGCAGGATGAAGGAGATCCTTTGTGAGAGGCACATTCTCGAAGGGAGTTCATCACCCCTGGAAAGGCCTGACTTAAATCTTAAATCCTGAGCCGAGAGTCTCAAGTAGAAAGGGGACATGATTTACTCAGTAATCTTACACAGAATAATCTGGTTACAGTGGTTTTGAGATGCGGAGATTGGGGGAAAGCAGGTAAAATGTATGGGAACCCAGTACTCTCTGATTCCATTCTGCCATCTCTAGGTTCGTATGCTAATGGGTGTGCGCAGAAGGATGTTGGCTTCTGCGGATGTCACGGAAGGACTGTCTGTGGAGAGTGTTCATTGGATGTTGAGCATCACAGAGGGATGTCTCAGTTCTGAGGGATGAATCTAGAAACATGGAGCCATGTCTTTCTTTTGAGTCTAGACTAGCTCTGCTATTGTTCATGGTTTATCCACTTCTCCAATTAAACGGTGATACTTTCTTTATGTTCACACTTAATTTTGGTCTCTTTTATAACCCTTTGATTTTCAAGACACGTGTGTGTGTGTGTGTGTGTGTGTGTGTGTGTGTGTGTGTGTGTGTGTGTAGGCCTGGCTGTCTTAGAACTAGCTCTATACACCAGGCTGGCCCTGAACGGGATCTCCATGCCTCTGTCTCTCAACTGCTGGGATCAATGGTGTGTACCAACACTTCCTAGCTTATCCGAGTTGCCTCATAAAAGTGACATATCAGTCAATATACCTACTGTGACCTCATGCCATAACTCAGGTGACAACGTTTTTTGTAATATTTTACTGTTTCTCCTGTTTTCCCTATTGCATCTTTTTTTTTTCTATGATTTTTTGGTCAAAGCTAAGAGTCACACCTTCTTCCTGTCCCCTCACAATGTAGAGCCTCACCCACGTGCGTTCTTGGCTTCTTGATTTCAAGTTCCAGTCAGCATCCAGCGTATGGGAACTCTGAGCAAGCACATGGATTGCTCTGGATACACATCCACCTGGGATAATATGGGGCCTTTCAGCCTGACATCTATGGTCCTTGGGAAGCAGATTCCATTTAAGTATCAACTTTTAAACATCAACATGTTGGTGTTGGTTGGTTTTGTTGGTTTGTTTGAGACAGGGTCTCACTGTGTAGCCCTGGCTAGCCTAAAACTCACTTGTAGGTCATGCTGGCCTTCTATTCACAAACATCTGCCTGACTCAGTTTCTCCAGTACAGGGATTAAAGGCATTCACTACCACACCTAGTTTAACTATCAACTATGATTTCTGTTGCTTTCCCCAAAGTCTACTCCAGATGTGGAAGTTTCCTTACACAGGCAAAGCAACATCCCCCGTCCTTTCCAGGCATGTGTTGGAGTGTGGCTTTGTTTTAATGAGCATATACTACAGTACGACTACCTTCTAACATCCTGATCAGACATAAACATTTGGAAACCTTTTCCTTTTCAGCATCTTCTTTGCTCTCTCATCTCCATGTGTACTTTGGCAATGGTATTTTATCTAACTGCCATGCTTTGTAATCCTTTCTTCTTTGTACAGCCCAGAAGGCTGAAATTAAACATATATTTTTGTTCCCTAAAAATATCTCACAAGAATATTCAAAACTATGTTTAATATGTTGTTTTTAAATGATTAAAGCTTTGCTTATTAACAAAAATATAGACCTCAATAATCACTTTTGACATAGTATTTAATGTCTGTAAATCTATTTAAGTCTGTTTTTTTACTACAACATATTTTAAAGGTAATAAATTACACTGTTAGTGAACAACCTTGTATGACCCCAAAATATTTATTTTTAGTTGGTTGGCACTGTAAGACTGTAGGAAACTACCAAGCCAGAATTTGGTGTCTAAAAACTATTTACAAACCTTAGCAATCATATTTCAAGTTTTTACCAAGTTAACAGTAAAACCTTGAATAATGTTTCACTTAGACATCATAAAGTACTCCCCAATTACATTGAACGATATTGACAAAAGTGGATGGAATAGATAGAAAATAAATGACTATATCATACAGTACATTAAAAATTGAAACATATCAAATGTTTTAAAAGGTTCAGTTGATTTGAAAAAAAATGCAATCATTTCTCTAAGCTAAAGGAAACCAGAAGTAAATATCATTAAAATGGGTATATTTAAAATCTTCTTACAAATTCTTTTTAATCAGAAATATCTGAATAATAAGGAATGGAGGAAAATATTTGTAAGACAGTCTAATAAGACTAATAAGGTCGTCTTACACAAAAAAACCACTTCTAATCTAGTGAGAAAACCCCCTACACACACCTGTCTCTATCCACTTGTGAGCATGTGCGCACGGCACACAGGTACTCTTTGGCTCTTTTCCTCCAGCCAGGCATTAATGACAGAGATCCTCACAGGGCTCCTCTTGCCTGCTTTAAGCTTTTCATTTATTTAATAAAGCTACAGAAATGCTGCGGAAATGAGTCGCCTCTTCTGAGTTGGATTAAACACAGACTTTCTTGGTAACACGAGCCTCTAGTGATTACTGTGCAGTTGTTGACACAAGGCAGAATCCTGCAGACCCGGATCCCACACATCTGTTCCAATGCCAAGCTCCTTTCTGCTTGGAGCTGCAGTCGCTATTCTTCATCATGGTTAGACCCACATTTCTGGGAGGAAACCCCATGGCGAACTACAGATGAAAGGCCTTTAGCATTTGAACCTGAGTCAGGAGGCTCACATGTGTACCGCAGGGAAACGCACACTCTATGCCATGGTGAGCTTGAATTCTACCTTTCCCTTCAGTTACTTCATATACTCCAACAGAATAACAGAGGCATGACCACAAAAGAATATAAAACTATACACATAGATGAAAAGATAGCACATCTTATAAAATAACCAACAGATAGTAAGACGCCACTGTTTCATCTACCAAATGGTCAAGAATCTAAAGCAGGGAACACTTGTCAATGCCTTATGGGAAAATTCAATTTCCCACACTGTTGACAGGAGTGAAAGCTGAGAGAAACTGTTTTCCAGGTCATCTTGACAGAGTAAATTAAAAGCCTTAAATTTTTTTTTTTGTTTTTTGTTTTTTTTGTTTTTTCGAGACAGGGTTTCTCTGTATAGTCCTGGCTGTCCTGGAACTCACTTTGTAGACCAGGCTGGCCTCGAACTCAGAAATCCGCCTGCCTCTGCCTCCCGAGTGCTGGGATTAAAGGCGTGCGCCACCACGCCCGGCTAAAAGCCTTAAATTTTAATATTTTTTGGCTCCAAGGATTTATTCTGTGGTAGTAATAGGATTAAGGGCAAAGATTTAAGACTAATCTAGTAATTACAAAATATTTTCTCTAATTAATTAGTTTATATACATAAATTAACAATTAATATATAATGTAGACTATATAATACATGTTACATAAGTGCATAAAACACATGATATTTTTAAATATATGCATTATAGAATGTGTAAATCAAGCTAATCACATATGCAATATTTCAAATGTCAGTTTTCAAGAATAGACTATAATGTTACTAACTGCAGTGCCCATATTCTATAGCAGATCTTTAGAACTTATTTCTCCTGAGTGAAACATTTAATCATTTGGACATCTCCCCACTGCCATCCAAAATATAAATTACAGTGAGGAACATAATTTACTGTGGGGAACACGTAGAAGGCCAAATTGTGGGGGAGTCATCAATAAATACCTTCCATCATATAATAGAAAAAGTTTACTGGAGACATGCCTCTGATACCATGAAGGACTGTAGTTCAAAAAAATATTTAATTTTCTGTTTGCTTTTTACAGACATATTTTATTTCTTTTAGTTGTGTGTGTGTGTGTGTCTGTCTGTCTGTCTATCTATGCAGGTGCTCATGAAGGCCAGATGAGGATATCATTCCTTTGAGCTGGAGTTACAGTGGTCATGAGCCACTTGGTACAAGTGCTTGGAACTGAATTCAGGTCTTTAGGAAGAGCAGTGCATGCGTTTTACTGAGCTATCTGTCCAGTTCGTGGTTTTTATTTAAGAAATAACTACTGAAAGAGGATCATCATCTCTCACAACAGTAATAAGCATTTGTCCTTATACCCACAGATAAGTGTAGCCTTCACCCTTCTTCTAGGGAACTACTCTCTACAACAGACAGAAGCCATTAGAGAAAACCACAAGCAATCAATATGCCAAGCTGTGGAGCCCAGTCCCAGTGGAAAAATCTATAGAACACGCCTGTACCCGAGGCTCAGGGAACATTGTAGAAGAGGGATCAGAAAGACTGCAAGAGTCGGGGACTTTGCTATGGGATTGTGTCTCCTAGTGACATCAGAAGCTACAGCCATAAAGTCTCACCAACATGACTGCCCACATGTGACCTGAGTCAGGATGACAATGCTGACAGAACATGCTACAGTGGACAGGGACAGCAGCAGCATGGGATATCAACCCTACAGAAAGAACTACAGGCAACAGAGGGAACCTGGGAGGAGGAGAGGTGGCCTCCCTGTGCCTGGCACAGGAAAAGCACAGCAATTGACTGGCCAGTGCCAAGTGGTCAGCCCTGAAAACAAGGATGCAGACAGCAAGATGCCGATTGAGCAGGGTATATGCAGGAATGTGTGTGTATGTGTGTGTAAACGTACGTGCGCGCGCGCGCGTGTGTGTAAATGCTTGCAATAACAATTAATGAAAGCAGCCTTTACATTTGAAAGCAAGTGGGTAGAGGCATATGGGAAGGTCTGGAGGGAAGAAAGGAAAGGGAGAAGTGTTGTACTTGTATGCTAATCTCAAAAAGAGAAAAAGAAAAATACACATACATATAAAAAATGTATAAATACAACTACAAAGACTAATTAAAATTATCTTGTGTCTCTGACCTGTCTAATGTCCAGGTCAAGCTAAGCAAGCAAAATAGATTAATGGGATGAGTTTTAGAAGCCATAATGTTTTATTCTCAAATCCATTTATGGTTCCACTTTTATCATGCCTGTCACATACAATCGTTAACTTGGGATATTAAGACATTATAAATAGTGGTTAATGCCTTTTAAAATTCTAGGGATTATCAGAAATGTTAGACTCCAAACAGGCGCCTTTGGATGCTCAGCTGACCTATAAACACAGTCTGTACCCTGCAATCTCCATAGTGGTCGCCTAGATAGAGCAACCAGGACACAGTCCACTATAACGAAATGCTTTGTCTAAAGCAACTGATATTTGAAGCACTTTCAAATCCCTTAGGAATCTCCATCTGCTCACTGTCAAAATCTTAAGATGGCTTTTTTAACCTCAGCACTGTGTGTAAGCAGTTCTAAACACTAGACACCTCTGTCCTGAACGCTTTGATTTTGCGCAGGTTAGTTTTAATCATTATTTAACAAAGCCATCACATCCCAAGTCTACAGTGTTCAAATGGTAAACAACAATCTATTTTCTTAATGGTCTATTTTTATTTTTTTGGGAGCACCATTTTAACTAGACTTTTTAATTCTCAGTGTGTGTGTGTGTGTGTGTGTGTGTGTGTGTTTAATATGGCTTGATCTCAGGAACATTTGCTTAAAATTAAAATATATTTATGCAAGTTGTTTTATAAGTTGTTTCTTTCTCTGACTTTATGTAAATGTCAAATGTTAAATTCTATCTGAATTATAGATTTACATCTACTTATGTGTACATAAACATGCATATTACATAGGAATATATAGATGCTCAGTAGGTTGTTATGCATCACTATTCCATGAAGACCTCAAATCCCACCTGCCCCTGAAATGACTGACTTCATTACAAACAATATACTATAACTTCCAAATGGGATTGAAACATCATCTCCTCAGAACCACACACTAGAGAACACCATCAATTTTGTTTGCTGAGAGATTCTCTTTATATAAATTAGGATGGCCTCAAACTCACAATCCTCCCGCATCATCTTCACACATGCTGGTTTAGAGCTTTGTAGTAACATAGCTGACATCAAGGGTACCTTTTGAAAGAGTCCCCTTTTCCTGGATCATGAAATCTTGACTGTTTCGATTGACTGTGTCTCCTCTCCTGCCTGGTTCTTGATCCTAACTTTTATGTTTTGCTTCTTTGATAACTTCAATAGTATGTAATCAGCTAACTGATTTCCACGTTTGGCTTCTGTATTAGTCTTTTGCTTTGTATCAAAATATCTGAAGCTGGGTACTCTATAAACAAGAAGCTTTGCTGTTGTTTAAGAGCACAGTTTTATGGATCTAAAGTCCAACACTGAGCAACACCAATCGTGAAGCATGGGACCAGGGCCCCCTCAACTGTGACCCAGCATGGCACAGGTTCACCAAGGAAATCAGCATGGTGTAGGGCAGGAAAATGGGGGTGTAGGGGGGTAGCCTCACCCTATAGCAACCCAATTGGAGGAGAGCTAGAACTAACACTGCAGCCGGTACCCTTTTCTTTATAATGAGGCTCCAGTGGCCCAGGCACACAGGCCCATCTCTTAAGGATTCTACACCCCTCAACAATGCAATCTTGGGGAAGCTTCATCCAGAACATGAACCTTCAAGGGGGAATCAACCTCATCTGAACACAGAGAGGCCTCGAAGTCTATTCCTTATTCATGGAACAGCACCTTCTTTTTCAGGTTCAGGCACAGGGTGGGAGGCACCGTGGTGAACAAGACCCTGTGCTTCTCATGGAAAGACAGTTCACAGCTTATGCTGTCCTCAAAGCACCATATAAAATGCACCCATATGAACACCATCCTTCTAATCAAAACTCCTCCCAGTCACATGATCACCAGGAGGAAAAAAATACATATTCCAAAAAGCACTCCTTCCTATATGCTGGGATGACAGGTACCCTCTCATCTCTCATAGGCGACAGGAACTGTGTGTTACTTTCCTATTGCCATCATAAATATTACATCTAAGACAACTTGTAGAACGGGTTTTTCTTATGGTTCCAGAGGGATACGTGTGTGTTATGACAGAGCAGAGGTATGATGGATAGAGTTGGATATTGAGAGCTTACATCTTGAACCACCAACAGGAAGCAGAGAGAGCAAACTGGCAACACATGACATTGAACCCCTCAAACCTTCCCCCTAGTGACATACCTCCTCCAGCAAGAACATACCTCATAAGCCTACCCAAATAGTGCCACTAACTGGGGATCACATGTTCAACATTCGAGGTCGCGAGAGGCATTCAAACCACCTTGGGCAGCAATTTGAGGAACAGTTCCTAGAGGTTTCATATGTTGCCTTAATTGTGGTTTCTATTGCTGCAATAAAACACCATGATCAAAAGTAAACCCAGGGAGGGATGGGTTGATTTCAGCTTATACTTCTGCATCATAATCTATCACCGAGGAAAGTCAGGGCAGGAGCTCAAACAGGACAGGGACTAGAAGGTGGAGGAGTGCTGAATGCTGGCTTGCTTCTCATGGCTTGCTCAGCCTGTTTTCTTTTGGCACCCAGGACCACCAGTCTAGTAGTGGCACAACCCATGGTGGCTGGGTCCTCCCATATTAATCATCAATGCAATAAATGTAACACAGACTTGCCCAGAGGCCAATTGGGTGGGGGCACTTTCTCAATTGGGCTTCCCTCTTCCAAAATGGCTCTAGCTGGTGTCAAGCTGACATAACACTAGCCAATACACGTTTTCCTACGCTGCTTTGTCTGCCTTGGACTTCTAAGTTTATGTGCTGATACCAGCTCTCTCATTCTTTATGAGATGGTCTCTCCTGTCCTGTCCTCTCCTCTCCTCTCCTGCTGGCAACCATCTATTCTGTGCTGACATCTGCTTTGCATATTCTGTTGTCTGAACACTCACCGTATTAAAATCCAATTACATGTCTACATGCCTATTTGTCTAACTAGGCTGGGAGCTCCTGGAGGTCAGGGACTACATCTCACTCACTTTTGCTTCCCCAACACTGGGTACAACAGTCAGCATTTATTATTCATTGGATGAAGATGTAGTCGCTAAATAAGAAATAGAATCAATAAGTCACATCTAGGCTTAATTCAATTTGCAGTTGCCGTGTGACTCAAAATAATAATATTTAAAGTCAAGGTAATAGTCATCAGACACTCTTAATTGCTCCTTTCTCGAGTGTATATGCATTTGCATCTATTTCAATATGCATTCAAGTGCTTATTACATTTATTTTATGTACAGACTGCTCATTACAGAAAAACCATCTCAAGTCAACCAACGCATTTAAGGAAATCACAGTATAGTAAAACTCGGTCATTCAAACTCTTCAGTAAATAACATATAAGATTTTCACATATAATACTGCATGTCTCCAATATTAATAAACAGAATTACTATGCCTCGCCTTGAGAAGATTATTCTTTAAATAGCACACAAGAAAAAATAGTCAGCCGCTCTTCAAACACTTGACTACACTCAAAATGGCAAATAAACCGAGGTTCTATGACGCTCACATTTATTTTTTCTATTTCAGTGATAATTATACCCATAAACCTGATTCAGCACTCACTGCCGCTGAATTCATTAATTAAAACAATTTCACTGCTACCACTGGGATTTCTCAAGGATATCAAAAACACACTCAAAAATCAAAATAGCACACATCATCAGTTTTGATATGTGCTTAGTCTGCTCCACTTTGATTTTTAACTCTGCCACTGTAAGAAGGCTCCAAGTGTAAAGACAAGGAGATCATCTTCTGAACAATGTCAACGGAACCGTGTTGAACATAAGATGAGTTTAATAGAAACAGCAAGATCAATATGAGTCACGAAACAGTCATTTTCTGAAAAGTATCTATAGGATGCGAATATATAAGTGCATGCAAATATTTAAGTGATAGCAATTATAATATGTATTTATTATTCCTGTGTGTGTGTGTGTGTGTGTGTGTGTGTGTGTGTGTGTGTGTGTGAGAGAGAGAGAGAGAGAGAGAGAGAGAGAGAGAGAGAGAGAGAGAGAGAGAGAGAGAGAGAGATCTGCCTGTCTCTACCTCTCAAGTACTTGGATTAAAGTTATGTGCCACCACAGCTGGCATATTTTTAAATTTTACTTAAAATAATATTTCTGTGTTCAAGAATGACTTATACCCACCCACGAAGTGAGGACATTTATCCTTTAATGAACATGATAGCTTTTAATCAGAGCCTGGAAAGTTGCAACCAAAATTATAAATGTATAACCCCCCCGCCCAGGAAATTCAATTATTTCATGTATCGGAAATCCATGACGCTATTTGTCAAAGCAGCACCCTAACTCTGAGCTTGATTTAGTGAGCACCCCAACACACTCCACTAGCTGCTTCGGGCACACTAGAGCACTGACAGAAAACGCCAAACAGTAACTGCAATGGCAGAACGCGCCGGAATTGACCACGACACTGCAGAAGAGAGCCCCGAATGGAATTTGCATCCAGGCTATAACTTAGTGTGTGTAGCAGAATCGCATACAATTAAAGTAACCCTGAAAACAGCATTTGTTTCATCCAGCAAGGGAATTTTACCTTAATTCTCACAACCAATTTCCTTTCTAAAGGACGCTGGTGGGTAGTGAGAGGGATGGATTCAGTCTCGTGAACAGACCCTAGATGTGCCTCTGACTCATCTTCAGAGAATCTAAATACTGTTCCCTCTGTGCAAAGGGTGTCAGTACTGCTCACAACATCTGGGGACACCACAGGCTACTGCAAGGCCACTCTTGTTTCTCTCAAACTCTTTTAAAACGTGTGGCGATGGAAGAGCTTATAGGTCCCTCTATGTAGTCTCACTTTCCTATATTCAGCTGTTCAGAAAGGAAGAGAACTTCTCTGCCTATGCTTCCAGAGGACCTATTTGGCCTGAAATGGTCATTTAGGGTACAAAGTAACACAAGCTCTCTACTGAGGGACAGATGTAAACAGTGTCATGGTGTCTTACCTTATTTAAAAGACATGCCTAGTTTTCATCTTAAAGCACGGTAAGTCAACTTTTAGGCTTTCTCTTCCCATTGGATAGAGAGTTGACTTTTAAAAGACCCATTTCAAAGACAAAGTCAAATTGGTTCCTTGGATCATATATTCTAGCTGTTCAAAGCAAGCATCTTCTACATAAAAAAGACCCTGCTTTAATGTTATATACCCTTATTGTGAGTCCAATTAGCCCTTAAGACTTCAGTATCACACACAATTAGCGTGGCTTTACTGAGGTCCAGCAACAGGTGGGATGCTAAGACTCCAGGTGAGAACTACAGCCTTATGGGAATGGTGTATTTTATTGTGTGAACATCAGCTAAACGGGCTTTTAATTGACTGGCTGTCTAAGTAACATGCCTTTGAGGGAAACGCTACTTTTGAAATTTCCTTCGGCCAGGAGGCGAAGGAGCAGGCTGAAGCCTTTGAAGTCTATAGCCATCAGACTAATTATCAGCACAATTCAATGCACATTCATTTAATTACAGTAAATTGAAAAGGATGTGGGGTTTCAAATGAAAATAAGAGAGTCGATAAACGGTGACAGAAATTACAGACTATGCAGATCATTAGAGGAGGCCATGTGTCTTCCTTTCCCTCCCCTTACCAGACCTCGACACAGATGACTCCAGGATACAGAGGCAGGATGAGGGTGAGACAGATTGGAAGCAGGGACAAAAGGGAGGAACACTTATTGTGGGCCAAAGCTAGGTAGATACTTGATATTACTTATTTCATTTTAGTTCTCACCATTACTCAAAGATATTATTTTCCAAGAAAAAAAAAAAAGCAACCAACCCACCAAACAAACAGAACACACTCACTCAAAGCCAAGTCATACTCTGACACAACCCACATTCATTTAAGCCCAGTGCTGTCTTATCCCAATGAGCTGTGTACTGCTCGATGGTACTTGTATTTTATCCAGGTAGACACCAGAGCACACAAAGGTTAAGTGACTTGCCCCAGGTCCCAGAACTGGGAAGCCTAGGGTCAAATCACAAACCTTCCAAGAAGACTCACTAGGCCCTGAATCATGGTGGGGTGGAAAGAAGGGCCAGCTCCCCCTGGGTTGCCTGACACTGAAGGTCAAAGATCAGCCTCCCACAGCCCCCCAAAACATTAAAAAGTAGACAGGCCAAGAAGGAATGAGATTAGGGACCTTCTAACAAATCACTGGCAGTTTAGCTGGCCAAGTAACAGGCAGGGTAGAAAGGCTGGGACCTTGAGTGACACAGAGAACAATGGTCAGGAATGGGGGCCAGACATGATGATCTGACTGCTGGCCACCAAGGTCTTCACTCAGCCAGTTTCCCCCACCCAATACGGCTAGCTGACTAAGATTAAATGCAGGGCCTGCTGCCACTGCTGGCAAATGATGCACACGAGAGCATCTTAAAGCCACGAAGATGGATGTTTTTAAAAAACACTACAAAGTCCTTTCTTCCTGACATTTAGTTAGATGACCAAGAGCAGATGACTTGCCAAGTTGGATAGTGTGAATTAGGTCCGGGTGGGGGGGGGGCGGTGATTTCAGCCACACATCAGAAAAAGGAAAAAAGCCTAAAATGGTCCAAAAAACCACGGGTACTCTTACTTTTGATCCAGGGTCCTATAGTATTTATTTGGTGACCTTTCAAGGGCTTATTTGCTGAGGTGGTTGTTAATAGGGGATCGGAAATCACCATAATGCAGTGTTTGTCAGTCTGCAAGGAGCTGACAAGGATTACAACCCCAGAGACCAATAATGTCAAGAGAGGACCCCTCCCATATCCCGATTTGGAATCCCAAATGAAGCATCATATACTGAATTTTTCTCCTCTCTAAACTCTTTGGAACTGCCAATTCCATGGCTAACAAAAAGATGTTGGCTTAGGAAAAAAAAAAAGATGCACTCTATGTCTTGCTTTGAATCTCTGCTATCTTCCAACAGTGAGGGGTGTGGCGTGGCCTCAATCGTCTTTTACTCCTGTAGGATGCTCCGGTCATCAAAATAGCATTAGCACCGCAGTGGTGCTAGCACCTCCTAATGTGAACTGTTGGTCTCTTGGCCAACAAATGAATGAAACTGGCTCCCCTTTAGTAACTAAACTTTTCTTTGAAGTTATACTAGAACACTGGGCATTTAGCTTGCATAGTTGTTCAAACGTTGAACAGCATCTTTTTCTGGGAAGAGAGCCTCATTCACAGTATTTCCAATGATGAAAACAGGCAGTGCAAACTCCCATGGCAAACTCAATGAAAATACAGCTGTCTGGGTCCTCCGTTGGTATCATTCTGGTTCATTATTTACTTAACTCTTACTTGTTTTACTCTTTATATTGTAAACTATCACACACACACACACACACACACACACACATAATTAGGATTTTGTCTGACATCTCAAGCCAGTATAAAAATGAATAGAATTAGATAATGAATAACTCAGGAATCAATGAGAGATAACTGGAAGATCAATACTCTGTCAAAGTTAGAGTAAATTAAACTACCCGAAGAGAGCAAAATTGAATTGTTTTTGAAGTTGTATATTAGAAATATTCGACTAAAGATAATGAAATGAAAGTAAATAGTATAGTTTTGAGTGGATCATTTATAAAGGTAGAAAGAAGACCTGTCCGGGGCTGGAGAGATGGCTCCTTAGTTAAGAACACTGGCTGCTCTTCCAGAGGACCTGGGTTTGATTCCCACCACCCACAGGGTGACTCACAGCCTTCTGTAACTCCACTTCCAGGGAATCCGCTGCCCTCTTCTGTCCTCTACAGGGGCCAGACACACACATGGTTCACAGGCATACATACATGCAAAAGAGCCATACACATGGAATAAAGTAATTTTTAAAAAGTTGAAAGAACCTGTATATCATTGCAAATTTTAATTCTTACCTTGAAGTAGCCATGAGGGGAGGGGGAGGGGAACAGAGTCCTTTTTTGCATCAGGACAAAAAAAATCTGTACCATCCTTGTTTAAAATCACAATTCACAATTCCAAGGTCTATTACATACCTATTACTGTGCTTCTCAGAGGGAAATGTAATTAATGAATGAATTTTTGCTCCTTCTGAATAAAAACTGAAATTTCAGAATAAACGAACAAATCTGAAATACTCCTATGGACACACATATGTAACACATGATATGGCCCATGTTCATATGGGTAAAAGCAATTCATTTCCTCTTGTTTCCTTCCTCAGAGGGACCTCATTAAGGATCCTCAGACCATCTGAATGTTGCTTAACAAATAATCCCAACCAAATCTTGAGGAAAGAGTAAATCTAAGTTGAAGTCATCCCTGTCCAACTTAAAAAAAAAATCTCACCTTTGATGCTTTCTCTTCTACCTTTAGTGGGCCTGTTCACTCTCACCAAATGCTGCCCAAATGTCCAGAAAGTCAAGGCAAGGCTCTGGATGTTGTCCTTTAAGGGCCACTGGGAGGAATGTAGGGCACAACTTTCTTTCTTCCTAGGCACATGGTCTGAGCCTACCAAGGAAACCCATTCTCCTTTAGTTAATAATACCAAGGCAAAGGCAGATGGGCGGTGTGTGAGAGACTTACATTTTTTCTCTGGTTGGAAATTGCAAACTGAGAACTAGAGTTTACAAAGTTTTCTAGGGGCAGGGGTCGGGTAGGGGGTGAGGTGGAGAGGGCAATGGCCCATGATTGAAAATTTGTCATGATACGTAATTAAGAATAATAAAACTGGGCTGGAGAGATGGCTCAGCAGTTAAGAGCACTGACTGCTCTTCTGAAGGTTCTGAGTTCAAATCCCAGCAACCACATGGTGGCTCACAACCATCCGTAATGAGATCTGACTCCCTCTCCTGATGTGTCTGAAGACAGCTACAGTGTACTTACATATAAAATAAATAATAAATAAAATCTTTAAAAAAAAAGAATAATAAAACTAACACGCAATTTGCTAATATAATATTGAAAGGCTACACTCCAAAGATTTGGAGTGAAAAAAGATAAGTTGGCTCAACGCAGGGCTCTAACAGATAGAGATAGAGAGTGTTTACTGTGCAGATTACAGGAACCCAGTGTCGTATCTCCACACACACTCTCTTTTATTTTATGTGATATTTTCTTGTGTAATTATGTCCAATTGCAGGATCTGAGTACATATCTGTAATTTCCCAAGGAGTACAGTGTGGAGTGCAGACTACAGACTGTAAGAATGACTTCTGGATTCGCTAGGAAAACTGATGGAATTACAGACTGTACAGAGGTGAATGGCAGGGGTGGGAGAGGGAGAGAAATATTGGCAGCATGGTTGTAAGGTTCTCTCTGTGGAAAAGGCTCATCCTGGTTTCCTATTGGGGGTTTGGAATAAAGCCTGACTGTACTAAGGACTTACACTTCTAACCTGAAGACACTGGGTCACTGCTGGTGACACATAGTGACTTTGGTTGAATGTAATGCAGTAGAATATTCTACACCAAATCGATGGTTTCCAGTGATTTAAATGAAACTTTCCCACCCCATGAATAGGAAGGAAATGCCCAGAGAGCGGGAGGCAGCAGCAAGTCACACACCCTGGCTTATATGACACTGAAAACTAGCCACAGATCCGCTCTGCTGTTACAAAACAAAGCTGACAGGGTTGCTTCATATACAATAAAGGTGAAATATTATGAATAGACAATCATCTTTCTTTTCCAGCACCATGCAACTCTACTGTTTTAATTTTCTCTTTGCTGTTTGATCCATCAGACAGATACCACATTAATAACAGACTGAAGGAGAGGTATACTCCCAATATCAGAAACAAGGAAAAGGTTTTTGGTTTACTGTCTGTATGTTAGTGCTGATATTCCAATTCTTCTTAGAAGCAGTGCTGACTAAAAACATAAGCTTTCTTTTCAACTTATTATTGCATATATACTTTTTAAAATATTATTACCCCATACTGGCAACAGCACAAAAGTACCAGCAATTTATAATGACATCTTTTGGACCATGCAAAGCTGCTATTTAGCCATCCTTAAATCCAATTTTTTTTTTGTATGTGGATTTAATTGCACAGATAATCCAGTTCCCAAGGACATCAAAGGCCACATCTCGCTCCTTACCAAGATTTCAGTTGCCCTCATCAGCTAGGAAGTTAAAGCCCAATCAAATGTGTTCTTCAGTCACTTGAGCCCTGTTAATAAAGTATTCTGTGTGCTCATTCACCCATTCTAAGATTCTGCAACTTCTTTGAGTTATTTTCAAGAGGAATCTACAAAGACATCTTTGATTGCAACCTGGCTCCGGGGATCACTTTATCAACAGTTTTCCTATTCCTCAGAAGGTAACCGGTGACTTGATCCAATATAAGTCAGACTTAGTCTTTTCTCCCCCCTCCCCGCACTGTGTTTCAAAACTATATCTAACGCACCAAACACTGTTTGCAGAACTTAATAATTTGACATCAAATATTGATCCACCTCTCCCACCCGCCCCGCCCCCCACCCGCCCCCAGCGGAAAATCCCCATACTATTCACAAGTATTTTCTTGGGCTCTACTACATTAGCATAAAAAGAACAGAAAGAGAGAAAGCATGGAAGGAAAACAGGAATCACAGTCAAGCGGAAGACGGAAGCGCTCAATGGCAACATAGTAAAGTAAACAGTGCGACTTACCGCTCTCACTGTCCGACCTGTTCTCGTGCTCCGTGTCTGTCAGGGTGAGGGCGGAGTTGGACCGGCTTGACAGGCAGGAACTGCGGCCCGATTTGACCCCCCTGCCCCAAAGTCTCATGGCATGCTCAGGGGACATCACTGCTTCGTTTTCCGTATCCGCATCTGACCCTGCACTGATGGAGTAACCTCTGTGAGGGAGCCCCATTTCCGCACAGAATGCCACTCCTCTTCGAGTTGCGGATTCACACACTCCTAACTGCCTTAGGGTAAAATTCTGTCCTAATTAGGGGGAAAGAGAGATAACAACTAGTGAGTATATATGGTTCCTGTGGTTTCGTTTCTTTTCATTTTTCTTTCAAAAAAGAAAAACCTCCCTGACAGAAACACTCATTCGTTCAGGCTTCACCCATGTCTGCAACAGCTTTGCCTGGCATACGGTCAAGTGGACGCAATTATGGGGCGAGAGGAGGCTCCGAGGGCTGCCTGCAGAATTCCGTACACACCCCGATGGTCACCTTAAACCCACAAGCACCTCCAGAGATGGATTCCTGGCTCGGTCATGAACACGAAACCCAGAGGGAAGAACTGGTTTCCGGTGGCAGAATTTGGCTTAGCAGATGGTGAAGCCACAAAAATGGCCATCTGTCCCTGTTTGGGTCCTAAACTATAGTTTTTTTTTTTCCCCATGTACGTTCCACTTCTTTTGGTGGGAAATAAAATGTTTACCTCAGGAGGAAGTTACTGCTTAATTAGAAGCAGGAGTTTTGGTCATTTTAATTGTATCTGCCCACCTTAACTCAGAAAGCAATATAAGTGTGTGTGTGTGTGTGTGTGCAGGTATGTGTGTGTTTGCATGTGTGTATGTATGTGTAGTGTGTGTGTGTGTGTGCAAGTTGGTGTACATGCATATGTGTATGTATGTGTTCATCTTTATATGTATGCATGTGTGCATGAATACATGTGCATATGTGTGAGTCTATATGTGTATATGCATGTGTATATCATCATGTATGAGTACTAATGGGAATATGTATGTATGTATGTATGTATGTATGTATGTATGTGTAACTCAACACTCAGTAGGGTAAAACCTTGAAAATTAGCATCCTATTTTCCTATCGGTGACTTTGTAGCTGTCTGGAGTTAAGAAACACCTGGAAGCATCCGTATTGACCCAAGCAAACCAAGTCTTTCCACATACAGTGCACTCTCAAACGAAAATGGGAGGGGTTATGTTTTTAAAAATTAATGAGACAATCAGGCTCCCTGAAAATAAATGGCTGTGAACTCTGCAAGCCTTTACTAATAAATTGAGCATAATAAAACTCATGACACTGCAATCACTTAAAGCACAAGGATTTAAATTAGGTGACACTTCAGAAAGACCACGAACAGTAACGATGCTTCCCACCCTGTATTTGCTTTTGGAATTTTAGTGTTTTATGACACTATGGATGAGAAGAACTTGAAAATGTTTTATTGTAGAGTCCCTGCCTAAGGCTCTTTCATTTTTATGTCTTGCCTATGTGAGAGGGTCCCAAAGATAAGCACCTCCAGAATCAAATACATATAAAGGGGAGTAGGAGGCAAAGACTGATTTAAACACAACTTCTTTACCAAATCTTTTATGGATATTAAGTATTTATATGACTCATGGTCTTAATTTTCCCACTCCCATCTTATGGATCTACATGAATATTTTAAAGTTAATTTGCTGTTATGAGAAGCCTACATTATATTTTTAAGGAGAGGGTACTATAAATTATTTGTGATAAAATGGCATGTTGAATCTTCCACAACGTAAATCAAACATAAGACAGAATACAGTAAATATTTGCTTGTAAAGATATTAGGCCCCTCCAGGCCCAGCACATTTAAATCTGTGTGGTTAATTGTTTGATTGCTGTGGTCATATCAGAAGTTGGGATCATCTTTATCTCACTCGGACTTCCAAATAGATTCTGACAATGACACTTATAAATAATGAAAATCGGTTGCTACAATTAGCTAGAAATCAAACTGTGCTTATCAGAGAGATGTGAATAAGCGTAGGAATAAAATCAGCATGTAAGGAAAGAAAGAAAAGAAAAGGAGGAGAAAAAGGGGGAGCTGCCTCTGTAGATGGCGTGGAGGTAGGAAAGCTTGGAGGGTTATGCGGTATTGTCTGTATCTGTAAAAAAAAAAATTCACATGGACTTTACCTATGAAAGTCAGTAAAAACAAGATTGATACCCTGCAGAGGGTAAATGGATATGCTGAGGAAGAGTCCTCTTATTGTTATTTACTGGTCACTTTTAAAGTACTTAAGTATTGCCATCAAACATACAGATCTTGGAAATTAGCGTACAAAGTAATGTTCAGAGTAGGCAAAAATATATGAGTTTATCCTCTGAATCTTGCTCTTAGCCTGGGAAATGTCCATAATTCCAGAACAAAAATCCAGAATTCTCTACTTCCCGAACCATAACTTGAAACATTTTCCAAGTTAGTGACTTTTTACTCGACTGCCATCTTAATATAAAATCTACATGGAAGGAAAGCAGAAAGCTAACAGTCCTTAATTGCTCTCTAGGTAGGTAAACAGAGCTTGCTTTGCAGCTAAATATCCCGCACATCATCCTTATGGAAATACATACAACCCAAACCCCAGAACTATTTGACCCTCTGCAGTCGGTGACTCACAAGAACTCAAATCTCCTCAGGCTAGTCCTAAAATTTAAACTATAAAGCAAACACAACAACAGAGACCGCCGCTGGATATCTTCCACTGAACTACAAGGTTTATTTTTGTTTCCAGAAGGACACTGAGCTCAACTTCAGATGCATCTACTTTAAAGCCACCCACGAGGTCGGCTGGGATCTCTTTCCCACATCTATATCTGCCAGGGTGTTCATGATGTGACCTAAGTGGTGATTTCTGGACCAGAGACATGCTTAGTGACACATGCTAGGCACAGGTAAGGTGCAAGAGAGACACCTGGCACTAAAAAGGGGGATGGATGGTTTATGCAAATGTGAGAGAGCCCTGAACATATACCGGCAAACAACAACTATAGAGGGCCATAGAATTCAGGTATTCACTTTCAGATCCTTTGCAAAGCCGCATTACCGGGGAAGCTGGTGTTTACTGGTGCAGTCTGCTGCCATTGCACACGGCTTCACCCAGGCTTGTTCCATGCTTTCAACCCTCCTGCCGGTGATCCCTCTTCGGGGTTAGGCATGCCTGAGTTCGAGGACCCTCTGCTTGAATGAGCTTTCCCTTGGGAAGAACTAATCATCAGGCTGGAGTAATTAGTCTATCAAAGAATTTCCCTGTAAGGCAGGCTATCCTTAATAAGAAACACATGCAGTTTTGACAAATATAGAGGAGATAGAGGGAAGAAAGGTTCCTGGCGGAGAGAAGAGACAGCTGGTAGGGATGAAAGAGTATGAAAAGTTATGTTGAGCTGGCTTTGGCTTAGGGAAGGACTGAGGAGTTGGGGGGTATGGGGGTGACAGAAAGGAGTAGAAACAGAAGAAGACACTTAAGAAAAGACCACGAAGGATAAGCGCTTGTGAGGTGTGTGCAGAAGCCGTTGCAGCTGCAGGTAACGAGGAAGACTTAGCTTCAGGCTCTTTGCAGCGGTTCTAATGCCATTCACTGAGTTTCTCATTTTGCCTGTTACACTCTTCTTTAAAATTAATTGTTTGTCTAAAATTGGCAAACAAGTATTTAGTTCTATCCCGCACACTTTGAAATTTGGTAACCTTGATCAGCAGGGCCAACAGCAGATCTACCCATTACGACTTGAAACCGGACCAAGACAATAAATTGTAGCAAGAGCAAAGTACACCTGAGGGCGGAATACGCTGTGATTAAAATGCAGCATTAGCGTGGATTAGATTAGCCAATTCTGTTTTATGACAGTCATAAACTGAAAAATCTATACAGGAAAAATTGAATAAATAAACTGAGGCGGGCTGTATCACTTTAAAATAAATTTATACTTTAAAAAAAAGGAATTGGTATATGTGACAAAGGAGACAGGATGGTATAAAAATGAATACATCAAACATGACAGCATGGCACCTATGCCTTAAATAAATGAGGGGAATCAGAAAAAATGGTTGGCTATACAGCCTACCTTCCTATCTCTTGAAGCACCTAGAACCTAGTCAGATCAGGGACAGACTTTCCTAAGAATGACATTAAAAATACCTAGTAAGAGAACAGGTGTACAGTGATGTTTATTGTCTCTCTCTCTCTCTCTGCTTCGCTTTGCTTTGCTTTGCTGTGTGTGTTTTCAAACAGGGTACTGAGCCTGAGCCTGACCTTGAACATTGATCCCTCCTTCCCATACTCTTTCCAAACGCTGGCAATCAGAGCTGTGCGACACCCCACTGGCTTTTACATGGTGATGGGGATTGAACTCAAGGCTTCATGTGTGCTAGAGAAGCAGTCCGCCAACTGAGCTGCATGTAGTAAGCAGCTCCTGGGAGATCTAATTCCCAGCCCGTGCAATGCATGCACTTAAGGTGCACAGCTTAATACCCCCCCCCTTTTTTTTACGAGAATCACAGATTTCTGCAACTATGACCACAATCAATTTTTGAATATTTTTGTTATCTCCATAAAAGATCCCATAATTTTCAGTTCTCTCCCCTTTTCTGCTAACGCCCTCTCTCTGCTATCCCTCGGTAACCACCGATGGGCTTCCGTCTGTACATGTGCTGACTTGAGGCATTTCAGAGATGACTCTATAGTGTGTGCCCTTTTGCGATCAGATCCTCTCATGGAGCACCATATATTTCAGTTCAAACATGGGTTTCTGAGATGGCTCAGAGAGTAAAGGGACTCACCCCAAGCTTGACCTGAGTTCCATTAGTGCACCCCAAATAGTAGAGGAGAGAAGTGACCCCCACAAATTGTTCTCTGACTTCCACATTTACACCTTAGCACATGTGTGCCCATGCAAATACGTGTACACACACACACACACCACAAACAAGCATGCATGCACAATAAATAAATGCAAATTTTGAAAAAAAATAAAAAAAAGACAAAAACATTTTAGCCTGTATCAGAAGTTTATTCCTTCTTATCTGTGAAATTTACAATGGAAGGATGCCATCTTTCTCGTATCCATTTGTCAGTCAGTGGGTATTTGGGGTGCTTCCACCTGGGGGGTACTCTGAAGATGACACTAGGAATATTTGTACACAAGCTGTCATGGGTGTATGTCTTCATCCCTCCTGATTTCCGCCTAGTTTTAGATCCTTGACTTTCTGAAGACCCGCCAGATGCTCTCTACAGAGGACGCACGGTTGTACGCCTGTCTTCAGTGTACAAGGCTCCCAAGTTCACGTTCTCACCACCAGTCAGCTCTCCCAGTTCCTTCTTTAGGATGGCACACTCTGAGCAGGGTCTTAACTTTGCTGTGAATCTTTGGAATATAGGTCATTGATATTGACTTCAAGGAGAAATGTGGAATCCTTGTTCTTTGTTGAAAGCTGTTGGTTCCATGGGCGTGCAATGAGACTCCAGTCACAAGCCAATCTGTATCCCTCTCTCTTCCAATATGCCACCTTTGATTCCTTAGAAAATGCCTTTCCATTGAAATAACAGACACTCTTCAGTCAGATAATTTATCTTAACAACTACATGCTATACTTCATTCTAAATGTGCATAGAAAGAAACGTTTACTATAGCATCTATGCCAAAAATTTAAAAACTCATACAAATGTTTACCAGACAGTGAGTGCCTGGGTGAGATGCATATTTTTGCTATGGAACACTGCATGGATAACTTAAAGCAGAAATTTGGACTTATATCTTCAGATCTGGAGGAAAGCCATGCATATATATATATTTTTTAAGTTGGAAGTGTCCACTGCACAATAACTAGTGTGGTATTGATCACCCTTTGAGAAACTCAGGGAGAGACACCAACCAACAGATATAAATGTGCTAGTATTTTAAGCATGAATAAATAGAAGGAAATGTAAATAACTATGATGGTCCATTTAGAGGGGATTGCACACAAAGAAAACAAAACAGAAGAGGTCTGAAGGGTTTTTTTCCCCCCCATGATTACTATCTCAATAACTAAAAGGAAAAATTCAAAACATTTTCAAAACTAATTTTGCTCTTTTGCTTTCTAATAGTTCTGATTCAAAACTACCTTCTCTCGAACATGTTGGGTTCCAAGACTTCCTTCCTGCTTTAAGGAAATGAGGCTGTATACGTTTTCCTTCTTCATCCATGGATCGTCTTAAAAGATAATAAAAATCAATTTTTCCAAAGTAACAACCATAAGTCACATACGAATAAATGGACAGCTCAGTCAGTATGACACTAAAATCAAATGATCCACCATCACGTTGTATCGTTTCTCTTGTCGTGTTGAATGAACGAATGAATGAATGAATGAATGACGTCATTTGTTCTCTGGCATGGGACTGCATTCTTTCACTGGTCCAAAATTACAATTTTCTATTACGTTTTAGTAGAATCCGCATATGCATCCACTACCTAGGGCTCCCTTTTGGGGTGTGTCCACAAGATGTAAGATGATGTCACCGTCATAGAAGCATTCACACATGTAAATAACTCTTCCTTCTTTCTACTGCAACGTTCTCACATCCCCTTTGCCACTTGGCGAACAGAATGCCTATCCTCACGTTTGCGAGGGAATTTTACTTTACTTCAGTGCTGGGATTTGAACCCCTGGAGTTCAAGCATGTTTAGCAAGTGCCCTAATATTGAGCTATAGCTCTTGTGTTTCAAACTTGTCTTTCCTTCTTTAACATTTTATTTTTATTCTCTCTCTCTGTGTGTGTGTGTGTGTGTGTGTTTGTGTGTGTATACAAGTGAGTGCAGTGTTCCAAGAGGCAAGAAAGGGGAGTTGGATTCTTAGGAGCAGAAATCAGAGGGAGTTGGGGGCCACCCAATGAGGAGTTCAGGTCCCCCACAAAGCTGACACATGCTCTTAACCACACTAAGCCATCTCTCTGGCCCTCATTCTTCAATATTTTATTATCACAATGACCAAGAACCTGACAGAGGCAACTTAAAGAAGAATGGCATTTATTTTATTTATTTAATTCAGCTCCTTGTTTCAGAGCAATCCGTCTCTCATGGGGGAAGAGAACAGCATATGCCAGGTGGGGCCAGGAAGCAGACAGAAGGGGATGTTAATAATCAATTAATTTCCCTCTTTTTGTCCTTTTATTCCATTAGGTAATCAGCCTAGGAGATGGGGCTACCAGCCAGGAGAGGGCATATCTTCCTCTCACTTAATCTCTGGAAAAGTCCTCACAGATATGTCACAGCCTTACCTCAACAAAGCCACATGTGATTTTTAGGTAATGTAGGCAAGTCACCATTGAACATTAACCATCTAACTGTGCCATATCAGTGAAGGAGTATTAGTTTCTGTGCCACTATGGAGAAAGAAGACAAAACGGTATATCTTTCTCTTCCACACGGAGAACCTTCAGTTTCCAGAGAACACTGATAACAACCTCTATGCCCCACACTTCTTACTCTGATCGCGCCTAATGGAAGCCTCCGTAGCAGCGTTTCTCAACCTTTGGGTCACAACGCCTTTGGTGATCAAAGAACCTCTCACAGAGGTCATAGATCAGATATCCGGCATGTCAGATATTTACATCATGATTCATAACAGTAGCAGAACTATTGTTATCAAGTAGCAATAGAATAATTTTATGGTTGGGGGTCGCCACAATATGAAGAACGATATTAAAGGGTCATAGCATTCAGAAGCGAGAGAACCACTGCCTAGGGTGTTCCCTCCGCTCTCATCTTGAATGCAGCTATGAATGGTCCCTCTGCCTACGGAAATCCAAAGTGCTCACCATAGTGCATTTGTGAGTTCGGGGAGAATGAAAAGGAAAAGGAAAATGAGAATGAAAAAAAACCCCAAGTACTTCTTCAAGAAGAAAAAGCAGGGATGTGTTGGATATCACATATTTGTTTTCCAGACTAGGTTTATGAGGCATTCAAGGCAGGGGACTCATACACAGACTGAATGGCAGGTCTGGTGGAGCAAGCGAGAAAACCTAGGTCCTGAGCCCACTGACTTTAAAGAAGGAGCAACTCTAAATCCTCATGAAGGATTTATTCGCTCAACCTTGAAAAACTGATTTTAGCAACTATCTGCAATTATAGCGATGCTTAAATATTTCTTTTATCCAAAGGTATTCTGAGGATGAGTTTGCTTTTTACTTATTAATAATGCCACTAGAACAACCCAAGACCCTGAGACGATTATACCCCTACAAAAGATCTGCTGGTATCTGATAGGCGGACTTGCGGGAGGTGCTGGTCTCAATATGCATATGGTTTGGCACAAAGCGGCAGGTGTTTAATAATTGTGACTGAAGCGGCACCACAGTGCTTCACACTGTGTATCCGAAATTGGCAATGTGGCAAGGAACCGGAGACAAGTTTAGCAGTGAGCTGTGGGCTCAAGACATCAGACCTATAAAGGCCAAAGCAGGAGGAAGGATTACTCCCACTGTGTCCCGAGGAGAGCTCTAAGCTACATCTATCTACTCACACCTTCTGGTAGGTAATCTACAAAGCTGCTTGACCATCAAGCCTGAAAGAAGAGCTTGCCTACTTAGCCAAAGCAAGTTAAAGATCAGTTAGGTAGGGGAGCTAAAAGCAGCCGCTGAGAGAGAAACACTAACAAGAAACAGTGACAAACTGGGGCTACTTAACTCGTGTCTTTAGTAGAGAAATTTAAGGTTGAGTAAACACGACCATCTAAATCCTTTAATCCCGCCACTGACATTTATAGCAACGGAGAAGGATTAATCATTTGATCTCCAAATGAATCATCTCATGCAGTTAATATTTAAAAGTAATAAACTTCGGAGTTGCAGTAATTAGCCTGGTGGATCTGATGAACGCCTCGGGTTTTTTTTTTTTTTTTTGGTCTCTTTTTATAAAACCTAATTTTCAAGATACACACAAAAAAGCCAAATTTCCTCAGCCCTGGTAAAACAGAAACCAGGAGACAGGGCCTGGGATTCCTCTCATTGTTGCAGGATGACAGAGGTGATGGAGAACACTTGGGAAATGAAAAGTTTGGGGTCTAACAGGGAATTCCTAGAGGCATTAAGTGCTAAATGGTAAGACTATATGCTCATATTTCTTTTGAAGTCTACAATCCGTTCCCATTATTCATTATAATGGCATCCAAGACTAAACCAAATTTCAGTCTTTAAAATTAAAAGCATTTTCCTCTTGGCTCTTGAATCTTCCTCCGACAATTGCCAACATGTCTGAAGGCTTAATATATTTTTATACTCCAAAATTATACAAATAAATAAAATATAAGTAAGAAGAACAAGAGAAGCATTTAGTTCCACTTCATTCCCAAAGCCAGAGTAAAAAACAGTGCAGTCACGTAGATATTATGATTAATATTTTTGCTTCTCCATATTTATTGGTATGTGCAATGGCACACACAAGTGTGTACACAAGGGCATGCAGGTCACAGTGTGAGTATGGAGCATGCGCGAGGAAGTCAGAAGACGGTTTACAAACACCAGTTCTCTCCTCTCACCATGTATGTCCGTCCCATGTATGTCCATCCCAGTGATCAAACCTACAGCTTCAGACTTGGCAGCAAGTGCCTTTAACCCACTGAGCCATCTTGGCAGCCACACATAATTAGTATTTTAACCAAAGGAGATATTAATACTATTTTTATATCTGCCCAATGCTATCTGTGACATTCTAAAATTATATGTGTAACCTCCCTGTCCTACATTTTAAGGAATATCAATTCAATTCTTTTCATCTACCTGTTTCATATACCTACAGAAGCATTTAAACACTATTTATCATTTTGGTGATATTGCCATGGTCCACTGGCTCCACCCACTCAAAATCGACTTCTAAGTTCTTAAAAGACTTTTTTTTCTATTTGGAAACTGAAGAAATATTTGAAAGGCAAGTTCCTGTTGATGTACCACCACCTCTTAAAGTCTCAAAGCCTAATCGGGGATATGTCATGTGTGTTATTATTGCAATGTGTATATTGTCATCATTTACACAACAGGGCTCTGCAGGGCAACAGCATCTGAGGCCATTTTTTTTAATTGACGATTGTGGTTACAGCTCGGTGGAGACCATGTGACTGCACGTGGTACCAAATGACGTCTCACCCTAGCTAAACCTGGATGAGAGGAAAACTATAAACCCCCAATGTGCCACATTCAATCACCCATGTTTGGCCATGTCTGCATTTGGCTCAGTTTTGAGATTACTGTTTAAGAAAATTTCATATACAATAAAACTCATCCCAAAGCAGGCACTGAAGGCGCTGCAAGAAACACAGCCGCCACAAGCACAAATCAGCTATGGCACCTGCCTCTGCACTGAGCGCGGAAAGCTCTTCTATGCCCTATCAAGACTAGATATGCACTCTCCTGCCTCTTACAGTTCACTCCTGTCTGGCCTCTGAGCCATGCTAACCGGGCCACGTGGCATGGATTCTGGATCCTTTAGACTGTGGAATGTTTCTGAAGTCCTTCCATGTTGTCACATGTCACGCATCACTCTTTGGGACTGTTGGGTCACTTCGTTGCATTCGTTTACCTGGTTCTCTCATCTTCCTCCAGGCCCATTATGAACATGGTGGCTATGAACACATGTTTTCATTTGTTTCAAGTAAATGCTTGGGAGATGGATTCCTGGATCCAGGAGGGGGTGGTGGAGGTGGCAGTGGTATTTTTAACTGCTTGCAAGAAATTGCCAGTTTCCAGAGTGGCCGTGCCAATTTGCATTTCACATTTCTGTCGGCGGCAATGTCTGAGAGCCACGTTGTCCCACACTCACCCTTATGTGACGCTGCTAATGATTTGCCCTTCTATGCAGTCGCGGTGCATCATGGTTATTTATGTGTGCACGATGGGGGGAGGCACGAGTACGCCACACCTCACATGTCAGAGGGCCTGGCTCTCTCCTCCACAACTTGGAAGATGGGGCTGGACTCTGTTCACTCATCAGGCTTGGCAGCAAGCTCCTTTAACCGATACAACCCATGGGGACTTCCTGTCAGACTTATTTATTTATTTATTCATTAATTTATTTATTGACTGATTGACTGACTGACTGACTGACTGACTGACTGACTGGTTGAGGCACCAGTTCTCACTGTGTATCCTGGGCTAACCTGAATGTTTTGATCATCTTGTTTCTACTTTCCCAGTGTAAGAATCACTGAATACCTTTCACAACCAGACTGGCTTCATTTTTATAGCTCTAGTGGGTGAGTTAGAGTACCCTATGGTACCTATAACCATTATCTCTTTTGAGGCTAATGATGTTTAGCCCCTCCCTCTCATGCCTGTCCAGCATCTGTATACATTTAAGGTAACATTTTTTTTAGAAGTTTCCTTTAAAATGCAGGTACTCTTTATGTATTCTGTATACAAGTCCCTGGCACACACACACACACACACACACACACACACACACACACATTGTCTTTTTCATTGACTGTAGCTTACATTCTTCATTTTCTTAAAGGTATTTTTGTAAGCAGAACTATTTAATTTTGATCAAGAGTAATTCACCAAGATTTTTTGTATATTCAGTATTTTGGTAACTTAAGCAAATTTGCCTATTCTAATATATCCAGAACACGACTAGTTGTTTTGTAGTGGAAATTAAGAAGAAAGAGCAGACGAGAAAAATGGTTTGAAAACACTCTGCTTATTCCCAGAACACAGCAGCTATTATCTGTGTGAGCTCTGTAGCACGCCTGGGTCTTGGATTTCCTCACCTATTGGAAAGATGCAGTGAGTGTTAACGCTCTCTCAGCCATGAACGTCTATGCAGAGACAAAAAGTGGTCGCCAACGGAGCATGAGCCAATCCTGAGATCACAGAAGTTCAGGAGAAGCGAATGGAGATAAACACGTTTTGGATAAAATTATGTATCTAAAGCGTTAAAATTTCCTCTGACACCGGAGAGTGGCTTATATTTCATCTTTAAGCTAAATCTAAAGAGCTAGACCAAGCCAGGCTTGGCTGTGAATGTCTGGAATTCCAGTACTTGAGAGGTTGAAGTTAGAGGATTGTTGTGGGTCTGAGGCCAGCTTGAGCTACACTAAACTCCAAGACAGCTTGGGCTACTGTGTGAAGCCTTGTCTCCAAAACCTTGTTGATATGAGGAAGGAGAGGAAGTGAGAAAGATATGTGCATGTGTGTTCATGCATGCGTGTGTGTGTGTGTGTGTGTGTGTGTGTATGCACTTGGTGGTGCTTTTTTGTCTCCTACCCTCAGACTGAAAGACAAACATGCTGGGCTTCCAACCCAGAGATTATTTTCTGCCTTGGGCCTTTGGTGATTTAAAATTGGAACTGTTCCTCTCAAAGACCCACATGATTAATACAGCTGGTGTCAATATTTTCTTGTCTCCTCTTTCTCCCAGGGATTCTTGAAATCCCCATGTTGCTACTGGGGATTCTGTAAGGAACACTTTATTGTGTGTGTTTCACAGTCTTTGGCATGTGCCTTTGAATAAAGTTTTGGAGAGGCCCCTGTGTGAGTCACTTCTTTGTTAATATTGTTTCCTTTCTGCTTCTTCCTAAGTCTGCACTTAGTAAGCATACAGGAAGTCCTCACTTTGGGAATGAATGGTATCCAGAGCTAAAGAAGACTGGCTATGTCCCCCTGTGATAACGGCATATAGGATGTTTGAGTGCAACAGAAACCTCAGGAAGCCATGTGTTCGTGAAGAACCCCATCCGCCACACCCCAGACTCAAGATGCCTCTTAGAAATCTTGAGCTCTTAATTCCAGCCAAGGAGACATGTTTTCCAGGAGTCTCTTCTGTGAGTTGTCTGCTGGTCATGCTTGGAAGAAGTCCTCTGTGATGGTTTATATGTGCTCAGCCCAGGGAGTGGCACTTTTAGAGGGTGTGGCCCTGTTGGAATAGGTGTGGCCTTGTTGGAGTAGGTGTGGCTCTGTGGATGTGTGTTATAAGTTTCTCATTCTAGCTGCCTGGAAGTCAGTATTCTGCTAGCAGCCTTTAGATGAAGATGTAGAACTCTCAGCTTCTCCACCACCATGCCTGCCTGGATGCTGCCATGCTCCCGCCTTAATGATAATGGACTGAACCTCTGAACCTATAAGCCAGCCCCAATTAAATATTGTCCCTTATAAGATTTGACTTGGTCATTGTGTCTGTTCACAGCAGTAAAACCCTAACTAAGACGTCCCCTGAATATTCACTGATGAGCTACAAATGATCCAAAGAAGGACAATGGAAGTCATGAAGGCTGGGAGTCTGAGAACAGAGATGTAGAATCAGCTACTATCTTTTCTAGAGTCAGAAGAAAAGCGGCTTACCTTTCTTTTCATATTTCTGGACTATCTGACTTCTTGTTCTGAACTGGGTATTCATGCCAATTTCCTGCCAAATTGATATCTGTTTTCAATTTGCAAAAGTTACTCACTTACACAAATATTTTTTGAAGATTTATATTTATTTTTAATGAGCATGAGTTCTTTGTCTGCATGCATGTCTGATTACTACTTGTGTGCCTGGTGTTTCCTGAGGTCAGAAGAGGGCACTGGATCCCCAGGAACTGGAAATACAGATGGTTGTGAGTTATCATGCGAGTGTTGGGAATTGAGCCCAGGTCCTGTGCAAGAACAAATGTTGGTCATGCTAAGCCATCTTTCTAACCCTATTATATATATCTTCTCTATGTTCACAAGTTAGAGATATATATTCTTTAATATAATGACTTTATTTGAGGGTACTGTAATTCATATGCAAATGGATTTAAATAAATAACATCATCTAAGCACATGTTCCCTCTAATTAGGGGGTAGACACATGGTTCCCAGAGCAGTCTCTATGGACACACAATCCCTTTCTCCTAGCCACCTCTGTGGAATAAAAGTGGCCCCTGTTTCTTCTTTTCCTGAAGCTAAGAAGAGCTACGTAGCTAGCAGAGTTCTGAGTAAGGGAGCTGCTAGAAGTCTCCAGGGAGTGAAGAGGAACCGTCCAATGTGCAGAACAAGCCACATCGCTCTGCATCCACGGCCCTTTCAGCAGGGATATGGAGGAGCAGCAACCACTTAGGGGAACAGCAGGGTAAGAGCCACCGTGCTAAGACTGGCAGGGACAATGGTGGGACCCTGGCTCCTGGGTGACAGGTTTGATCCTTGGACCATTGGCCCTTCTGATTCCTTGTGAGAAAATAATCCCTTTAGGCATCTCAGCCACTGTATTTGAAGCTTTCTGCTACCCATGGCCCAAGCTATCCATGTTACCCTCACTCGAAAATTCATGTCTAAGATTCTTGCTGCTCCCCACCACCACCACATTTGTTTTTAATCCGTTTTAATTTATTTTTGACTATGTTGAGAGATATGGGTCCAATTTTTATATTCTTCCAGATGGATAACCAGTTGTGCCAGCACCATTTATCAAATCCCACAGAATTAGGATTTTTTTGTTTGTGTTAAGTTTCCCTGTATACTAGGGTCTATTTCTATGATGTAATTCTACTACACTGATCTACATCTTGTATTGAATCCAATAACACATAGATGTGATGCACCACTTCATACTATATTAGATGGTATTCACCAGGGCCCTTTTCACCTCACTACTCACTTTCTACCTATGTTTTGGGGCTAATTTCAGACTTTTATTCTTCTAAATGATTTTTTTTAAATCACTTATTTGAATTTAAAATAGACCAAACTCACTGGGATATCACTCAATGGCTTTCACGTCCGTGAATTCATTTTGTGAGAACCACTTTGTTTTTCCAGACTGACAGTTGTCATCCCCCAAATCACTCTCCTCTTAGCACCAAGATCTTACTTTGCTGTTCAGTCATATTTTTAAAAAATTTTAAAAAGATTTTATTTCTTTATATATATGATGAGTACACTGTTTTTGTCTTCAGACACACCAGAGGAGGGCATCAGATTCCATTACAGATGGTTGTGAGCCACCATGTGGTTGCTGGGAATTGAACTCAGGACCTCTGGAAAAGCAGTCAATGCTCTTAACCATTGAGCCATCTCTCCAGTCCTGTACAGTCATCGTTTATGAAGACCTTCATATCAGGCTCCATGTCATTCCCATAAGATTATTCCCAAGAGTTCTATAGTGGTAGCAGCCATTAGGACAGCACAGACTTTACTTCCAAATGTAGCCAATAATCAATTCTTATGATCGCTTACTAATAACAGTAGATACTATGCACCAGACATTGTTTCTGGTGGTCCACATGTTTGCACTTGCAGTTAACATCTACATGTAAGAAAACACTTATTAATCTAAGGACATTAGAGGCTGAGATAGTGCTGTGAGTTCAAGGTCAATATGGCCCCTATAGTGAGTTCAAGACTAGCCCGGGCTCTATGGTGAAAGTTGTTTTTCAAAACAAAAAGCGAACAAATAAAACGTGAGACAAAGGCACGACAAACAAAGCACAGAAGAAAGAAGATTGAAGCAGAAGAAAATTAAGTAGTTATTCCAAGCAAGCTCTCTGGCTAAGATAAAAAACTGCCACACAGATAATGGATGGCCCAGCTGATTCAAACGTGTCACCAGGACTGGAAGTCTATGCTTCCAACTTCTATATCAATAATACCTATGTTGTCTATATTAGTCTTGCATTCATTACATGCCAAACTGCTCTTCAAATTCTATCTTTGTTCTCTGCAGGCTAGTGGTTTTGTATGCATAGAACCACATATTTAAAAAACCTGAAATATATATCCACTGTTTTTCTTCACTTATTGTAGATACCAAAAAAAAAAAAAAAAAAAACGAAAGAAAGAAAGAAAAAACAAAACAAAACAAACAAACAAACAAAACAATTAAAATAATTTTGACTAGCAATCTGGGATTAGGTCAATTGTTTATAAGCTACCGATTTGAAATGAAATAGCGTAGCATCTCACTATCTAGACTGCTGTTTTAATGTTTAAAAGATCATCTTAAATATAATGTATTTGCATAAATATATTTAATGGGTTCTTTCTTGTTTTTGACTTAGTAAGCTTTATTGTTTGTAAAAGAATGGCTTCTAGATTTTAATCTAAAACTTTTCCATCATCTATTGATAAAGATCAGGGTTTTTTTAGTTTGATTTATTAACCTTATTATGTTAACAGATTTTCTAACACTGAAAAAACCCTTGCATTGTCTATTAGATTAATAAACATTTGGTTCTTATTAATTTGATCTACCAGACTCTTATTTTTTATATATTTGTGGGCTGTGATATGAAGGAAGTGATTTAAACTTTTACACGGACCTGAGAAACAGTGTCTGCACAGCTTTTCCTGATAGTATTAAGGTTATGACAATTGCATAATCGACCTTTGACCTGCCTCACTTGAAGAGAACTGTTCCAGGCAGCTTTTAAACACTGGATTTAATGTAATGGTGTTGGTGTTGTTTTTTGTTTGTTTATTTGTTTAGTTTTCAAGACAAGGTTTCTCTGTGTAGCCGTGGCTTTCCTAGAACTCACTCTGTAGACCAAGCTGGCCTCCAACTCAGAAATCCACCTGCCTCTGCCTCCCAAGTGCTGGGACTAAAGGCATGCCCCACCACTGCCCAGCTCAAGGCTAATTTTTAAATAAGTCTTTCTTCACACTTTGAAATAATCTGGATTTATCATCATTTCTGAGAATCAATAATTTCCTCCGGAGTTTCTAGTGATGCAGTCTCTCTGTACTTTCTCCTTATTTTTGTTCTGAGTCCTTAGCATGGGGTTTTCTTATTCAAAAGTCTTTACTCATGTGTTTTTGGATGGCTAGAGATTGAACCCAGAGACTCACACATTCTAAGCAATTACACATCTTCCCTCCTTCACTTTTAATGTGGAGGCAGGGTCTTGAACATGTAATCCTCCTTCCTCAGTTTCTAAGTAAGAAGGCAGCCTGAAGCACCATGCCCTGCCCTACTGTTTTTAAAGAAACTGATGTTTTTGTTTGTTTTTAATTCTAGTTTTATATTGCTCACCTAACCCTTATTTCCTTTGGTATCTTTCTTAATAAGTCCTCATTTCTTAAGATGTATGGTAAATTTCCTCATTTTTTTTAACCACAGATATAGATATATGTATGTATGTATGTATTTTTATTCTGTGTCAATATATTTCCCTATTATTGTGGCTTTTACCATCTTCTATACATGTTAGAAATACAACTTTATTTTTATTTTCTATTGTTTCTTGTCTCAATGAATGGAAATAATAATCCACAGGGTGAGAAGCGGTTTTGTTTGTCTTTTTGTCATTTACTTTTAATTTGACAATACTTTGCGATCGCATTTTGGCTATAAAATGTCACATGACTATTTTGTTTCAAGTTTGTGATGCTAATAGCCAACTGGCTTCTGAAATTATCCCATAATACTGTAACTGAATCATATCTATTCAGCATTGTAATCTCTGTCCATATACATAATGTAGCTAAAGAGGGAGGTCTTGCTCTGCGCTCTGAATTCCAGACTGCACAGGGACTCATGATCTGCCTGGTCCAGCATCCTGAGTTCTAGGGGGTTACCCATATACACTGTCAACCAGCTGGATCTCTTACTTTTTATTTTAGATCTGGCTGATTCTGAAGAAGCCAATCTGAAACGTCACGTTGTAAGTGTGTTTTAACGGTGTTTCTTTTTTTCCAATACTAAACTTTAACTAGCTAATTCATTCAGTAGAAGAGTGTGCGCCTCTTCTACACACGATGTCTTTTGTTGCTCGGTTGTGTTTGAAACTGTGTGCCCCACACAGGCTCTATGTAACTACTCTATCTCAGAGCTCCCCCATTCCTATTAAAAATTTTTAATAATAACTTCTATCTTTATAGATATTAACAAAGCCACCCTTATTTTGCTTGTTGCCTGCATTTACTTGGCCTCTATTTTTCTAAAATGCTTTTTAGAAAGCATTTTAAGCGTGTTCCTTCTGAATATCAATAACGTTTATGAACCGGGTGAACAGCTTATGTCAAAGTTCTGAACATTTATATTTCATACAATGCGTGCTGCAGACTTGACTCCTTCCATCTTGCTTTATGACTATTCATGACTTTCCCTGTTTCCCTCCTTTTCCTGGGAGCTGTTTTTGCTAATTTGGCCAGATTGCTGTTCCTTCCCCTTTCCCCCCTGCTAATTAGGTAGGTCTATTGTGCTTTCTCATCTCCTTAATGATCACCTTCCTCTCCTGGCATTCATATTCAAATACATGTTTTTCATTATTACATGAATGCGAGATAGCAATTATTTCGCTCTGAGAAAGCTCTGTTTCTTAAGGCACTCCCTCCTTCCTCTCAGATGAGATGGGATTGTGGAACTCCTTGGCTCTCCCACAACCATTGGAGTTCACAGAGAATCTTGAACACCTTTAGTTGCACCCAGCCTTATCTTCCTGGAATCTGGTCCCCATCTCCTTCACCACCTGCAATCACCATGTGAATTTTCCTCTTGTCCTTTCCTGGTTCCTCGATTTGCTGTCTCTTCTCGGATATGATGGCCCACAGTGTTGACACAGCCTCTCAATCTTTACCTACCCTAAATACTACGTACCACTTCCCTGACAGATGAATGGCTCGCAGCCCAAGTTAGCTTTAACTGCATCATGTTCCTCTCACTTCAGCCTCCCTAGAGCTGGGATTGTGGGCGCTGAGCTACCACATCTGGCTGATATGTATGATGAGATTCAGGATGTGTTATCTTGGATACGGCCCTTTGGCATTTGAGAAAATGGTGGAAGCAAAAGAGTTATAATACACAGCTAGCAACTGTGTTTTCAAGAGAACATTTACTCTTGACTTGGGCCAACAATGTACCTTCAAAACAGGATGGGAGCCTGCCATCTCGTCTTCATTTTGCATGGGTTTCCTTTGCTTTGGGCGCCAGCTTATCTCTCCACCTAGTCACGTTAATCGCTCAAGGATTGTCTCCCTAGGAGTTAACAAGCCCTAGCCTATCTCCATCCCTCAAGGCTGAAGGCACAGAGATAAGACAAGAGTAACCCAGGCCTCTTAGACAGTCATCTATTTTTTTTTTTACAACCATTGTTTTATAACGTCTAAGTCTAGTTCTCCAGAAGACACCTAAACTAGTCAGACATTAGTGACATTGAAGGTTTTGGAGAATGGACTCTTGCATTAAGATGTATAGTCCTATGCCAAACCAGGAACAAAAACTGAAGGACTTTGATAAAAAGAATTTAAAAAGCACAAGGTCTGAATTGTATCTCTAGCCTTGGGTCACGAAGAAGAGAAGACTACTATCTAGCAAGAGACCCAGACAAAGAATAAATAAGTACGGTGGCCCTCTCCCTTAAGACTTAATCCAAGTGGGCCTGTTAATCAACTGGCCGGGAAGATGCCCTCCCAGAAAGCTCTCTGTTTAACAACTTAAGAAATAGCATCAAGTCTGCCTCAAATGTAAGTCAGCAGAGAGCTACCCTTGGCTGTTGTCCACTCATCACAGGAGACTGTCCCCAGTCCCCCACCCCTGCCCCACTCGGAAAGGTCCCCTTGGGTTTTGGCCACGCTCACCCCAGGAGAGAGAGTACCTTCTTCCTCAATGATTTCCTTGGCTACTGGCCACTCAGAATGTTTAATTTAGAGTGTCTTGTACTTTCACGTTACAATCTCTGTCTTTTACATTATACTCGGTCTCATCTGAATTCTTTTAATGGACATCACAAAGACCGGATAAAGGACAAGCTGCCGGAGAGAGATCCCCATAACAATCACTGCCCTGAAACTGCAGTGGAATCCAGAAACGGCAGAGCCCAGAGGGAGAGATGTCCTCATCGGATGAGAACAATTATCTACCATGACAAGGCTTTAACAGGGAGGAGAATTAGTCTCCTGAGAAACAGGATGTCCACTCAAGCAAAGAACTTGTTTGGAACACCTTGCAGAACTAGAACCAAGTCAGCGATCAACCAGACCACAGCTAGATCAGCACTAGTTACTTAAGCATCCTTCCTGGTTCCCTGTCACAATTCTTCCTCCCTTTAAAACTAAAAAGCTCATGTTAGTTCTCCAAAGATGGATTTGGGGGTTCACTAGAACCCCCTTCCCCCTATTCTTCCTAATGCGTGCATTGACTCAATGTCTTTTTCCCCCCTGTACTTATTTCTTTAGGTGTTATGCTGAGAAGCATAGTGAAGCCTAGACCTTTGGGACCCCAGAGACCATCTGTTGCCCTGAATCTCTGGTAAAAAGCAGCCACTCTCCCTTAGCCCTCTTCCATGAAGCAGGTCACCAAGGCACACAGCCCTTCTCCAGAAGGCACAAGGCTGCCCTGAACTCCCTGTTCTGAGACCTAGCATGTGCTGTGGACTCTCTGGCTCATCTCCAGTGTTCCACCTCTATGTGAATCCCAGGCCGACGTGTTGACGCACACTAATGTGCCTTTTCTCCTGGTGGTCTGTTCACTGTCTGTCCCGTGGATTCACAGTGCCAGAGCTTCAAGAAATTGAGCTGGGGGATTATTTTTAATCTCTATATCCATATAGGCAATATTCTATAATGTTATCTACCTCTCTGTCGAATCTAAGCATAGCCATACACCTTCACCTGTGCCCTGAATTCCCGCTTCTTTATATAAGGTCCCACGACAAAGAATATATGTGCAAGGTCTTCTCTGATTGGCCAGTCTTCTGTTAGAATGGCTGTGGTTACAAACTTAGTGATGGGTGAGGAAATCCATCCTCCTTTTTTACATTATCAACCACTTGTACAGGACCCCGGGTTGTCATTTATCTCATAAAGCATTATTTCAGTCTTTTGTAATTTCTATTTTGCACATTAGAAATTCATATAATCTTATTTTTGTAAAGACGAAGAAAATCAGATTGCTTTTGTCTTCCTAGAAAATAATAAAATATCTTTAAGACTGAAGCATTTTTTTTCCTGGCTATGCTTGTGTGTCATTCATATGTGTGGCTTGTGTGTTTCTTATGTAACATGTGGGGTGTGTGTGTGGTGTATGTGTGGTGTGTGTGCATGGTTTGTGTGTGTGTGGTGTATGTGTGGTATGTGTGTCTGTGTATGTGTGTGTGGTATGTGTGGTGTGTCTGGTGTATGTGTGTGTGGTGAATGTGTGGGGTGTGTGCATGGTGTGTGGTGCTGGTGTGTGTGTGTGCCTATCTGAATTTTGTTTTCTGTTTTGGGCATTAATTTTCTTTGTCATTTCAAATCATTAGTTTGGATTTGAACTAAGACGATGTATACTCTTTTCTTCGACAAATTATTTATTTTATCTTACCTGTTTATATTTTAATTTTGGTCCTGAGAATTAAATTCAGGGCCAAAGCATATGCTCTCCTGTGAGCCATCTCCCCAGGCTAGCTTAGTTCTGGGTTTCTAAATAGTGATTATGTGGGTTATTGTCCCTCTAGTACTTGACTACCATTGCTTTCGTTGGTTCTAATTTTACTGGTACAGGTTTCTGTAGGTGTTTCTTATTACATATACTTAAATGTATATGTATATGTATAATGTGAGTCTGGGTGGATATGTTGCCTATGAGTTCAGGTGCCCAAGGAAGCTGGAGGCCTGGGATGCCCTGGAGGTAGAGCAACCTGCGGTTGTAAGCTGCCCAGTGTGGGCGCTGAGAATCAGCTGAGACCCTGCCAGCATAGCACAGGCTCTCCATGATGAGCCATTTCTCAGGCCCCACAGTTCTCCACTTTAGTTCATATCATTCTCTCTTATCTCCTCTGTCCTTTTTTTCTCAGAAGCCTTCGGTTCTGCTTCTTTGCCTCTTAATCCTGATGACTGTGTGCTGGGTACCACTGAGCACCGGGTACCATTAAACATGCTGTTTTCCTGGGGTCCTGTGAGAAACCACGGGAAGTCCTACTCTGTGCTATGAACAGGACTTTCTGGTCTCTGAAGCAGATCTCTATACTGGCATTTACATTCTACCAGGAGTGGAGAAAGAACCTTGCTTAGGTTTCCCTTCTCCCTGAGGGGACAAGAGAGCAGGTGTCCCTGTGAGCAGACACTCATTTATGTAGGTCTGATTTCAGAGGCAGACCAGTCTCTGTCTGGAACCCCAAAATGACAGCAGCGTTCTTTCTGGTCTTTCCCCATTCTGAACTCTCATGTGACAAAGATAAAGAGTCCCTGCCTTTGCCTGGTCCTTTGGGACCCTAAGAGTTTCTTCATCCCATTGGCACCGTGGATCAGTGGCCATCACTCAGCACAGTCAGGTTGGGAGGGTGGTAGAAGAGGGAATCATTCAAGCCACTATTATGCCAGAATCCTGGGCACACATTTACAGGGAGCCCCGGTTACTCTTCTAGTGTTCTTTTGTTTCTTCATTGACCAGGGGCAGAATTCTACATAAAAGATGGCGTAGGCTAGGTGGCCTAGCGCTTGACTAACCATGCTAATCTTAGCCTTGGCACTGCAGAGAAAGGCTTATCTCTGGCAAGAGCCTACCCAGGATTCCTTCCTCTTTCCTCCTCTTCCTTCTCACCTCTCACCAGCAGAACTTCCCAAAGCATGCATGAACTGAACCTGGACTAACCATGGCTGAGGTAATGCTGCACGTTTGCAGGAGCAGAGGCACTGAGAACTGGATGGTGATAAGACTAAAGGGAAAGCCAAGTCCCAAAGGGACGAGTTTCTGAGGGTGGAGCCGCACAGCTGGGACACCTGGGCTGAGTCACACTTAGCACCCCTTCAGAGCCTGGCTTCTATCTGCCTCTCCCGTTTCCCTCCTTTACAAATCGAGTTCCAGTTTTGACTTCAGTGATGCAGCAGCACAGATGTGGTGTTGCCGCTGCTAACTTTCCTCTCTGTGGCCATTGTAAAAATTAAAAAGCACACAGTAACTTTGTCTGTGTATTTTAAAATTGTAAAGTTCACACCACTTAGGCTTTGGGCTGTTTCTGGGTGAGGAATTGGGGGCAGGGATCTTTATAGAATTATTATTGGTCAGAGAACAAAAGTTTTCTTAGTCTTAGAGAAAGTGCCTTTCAAATTTCAACCCTAGAACCAATATTCCATGTTGGAGTTGGTATCTGTTCTTGTCTGGTCAGGAATACCAAAGACATATATGCACATAGCACAGACAGCTTTAGCATGATGAAAAAAAATAAACCCTCTATTTTATTCCTTCTTCAAGACTGTGGGCTGATGGGAGACAGCTGTTTTATGAGAAATGTGTCTCTGACCTGATGAGATAAATTCTCTTCAAAGAGGAATAAAAGAAAATAGTATTTAAGAATTCGGAATGTGTGTCATGGTTACTCCAAACCCCTCACACCTACAGCCAGCAGGGCTGCAGAAAGAGAAGTTTCTTCTGATGCACAGCCCCCCCCGAAAAAAACCCTCAGGGGATTTAAAGGAATAGAGAGGGAGAGGCAGGGAGGGAGAGAAATGGAAATAGATGAGAGAGAGAGAGAGAGAGAGAGAGAGAGAGAGAGAGAGAGAGAGAGAGAGAGAGAGAGAGAAACAGAGAGAGGGAGGGAGACAGGAAGGGAGAGTGGGAGAAACAGAGAGAGGGAGGGAAAGAGGAAGGGAGAGAGGGAGAAACAGAGAAGGAGGGAGAAAGGGATAAAGGGGGAGACTGAGGAATAGAGGGAGGGATAGAGGTAGTGAAGGAGGGAGGGGGGAAGGGAGAGAGGGATGGAGTCAGAGAAGGAGAGAGATGGAGAGACAAACAGACAGAAAGACAGAGTTGGGGGGGAGGGAGAGATCTGTGTAAGATCTAGTCCACTTGCCCATGACTGTGACACTGAACTCACCCCAGCTTTACAGGATCTAAATATAACATGTAATTAACGGGAGTCACCTGCCAGTCAGTGAAGCCATAAAAAAATCTGATTAAAATCAAATGTGATGACAGGCCAGGAAAGAAAAATCTGTTGATAAAAATAAAACCCCTAGGTTTCTCCATTATGAGGTCCCCATGTAATTGCATCAACGGGGGTCTCTACTTAGTCCTTCTGGCAGGTGACGTGGCATTTTCCAGTGTCCTTGAAGGTATAGGGACACAGGATCTAAGGAACACCCTGTTTTAAAACTCTGCAGAGGAGCTAAACTAGCATGCTACTTTGGAGCTGTTTCAAGGATCTCTGGCTACTGTTAATATTGTTAATCTTTCATTTTTATTGTGTGTGTGTGTGTGCTGTCAGGAGCAGTGGCAGGAAGCACATTTTGTCAATTAAATAATTAATCCCACAGTATAATAGTCAGTAAGGAAAGACTGACATTAGTTAGGCTCAAAGCAAAAGAAAGCCTGGGAGGGTTTTCCATTGTGCTTGCTCAAGAAAAACATCATTTGGTAGCAGGCTTGTTTCTCTGCTACACCTACCAATCCTGCCACAGCGAGGAAGACAAGAAAGAAGTCTGGACCACAGACGGGGCTCACTTGGTGTGAAAGCATTAATTAGGTCCTGGGTTCAGATGCCAACACCCATGAAAAATGCACTTTTGCTGGATGTCAACCTTTGGCTTTCACAGGAACACAACACACACACACTCATACACACACACACACACACACACACACACACACAGAGAGAGAGAGAGAGAGAGAGAGAGAGAGAGAGAGAGAGAGAGAGAGAGAAAGACAGAGAGAATAAGAGAGTGTGTGTTCACAAGGTTTTCCTAGTGCTAATCTTCATCCACATGAGAAAATCAGATCAACTTTATTTCCTATCCATGGCTTGCATGAGCTCACTCCTCTCTACCCAAACCATCACATTGTAATGGAAAACTGGGGAAAATCCACTGTCATAAAACAAGTGGCATTTTTTTTTATTCTTGTTTTCTTTTTTCGTTTTTTGGACCCGCACAGAGCTCTGGGGCGAAACTCTAGAGGCTAGAAGTTCAAAGGTTCCCCTCCAGGACAGTCTCATGGGGAAGAGCTAGCCGTGGGCCTCTCCAAACCTGACCATCTGGGTGAGATTGTGTGGGGCCTCCATCAGGTGACTACCCACAGCACACTTGCTACCCTAGGGCATGGTACGCACAGGTACACATGAGCAAGAATTAGCTGCATAGCCCACTGATGCTTCTAATGAATTTGAATTCACAGGCCTGAGCAGTGAGTCCTACCAGGTCTAAGCACTTGCTCTTTGGCTCTTCCTGTCTCTTCCGCTCATAACCTGCCCCTCACCCCATCCCTACATTGAAATCCAGATGAGAGGCCTCCATCTTCCGCCTGGCTCCCTTTCACCTTTGCTAGCTCCCCGGCTCGCAAGGGGCTGACGAGAATGGTTCTCCTTGGAACCCTAAGAACTCTGGTTTAGTGGCTTCCACAGATGGTGTCGCCAATGCCGTCAACAACAGCCTGCGCTGGATTAGCACTGCCTAGGAGGTGAAAATTCAAGTGAGCTATTTTTAACCTGTTTAAGCATCCTCCGCTCTGCCAAAAAACGAAATGCCAGCTTGGGGTGGGGATGAGCCTCGCGGATGCTTCGTGCCACATGTTCCATTGACTTGTCTCCTAATCGTGCTCAACAATGTAAGGCTGCTCTCCCCACAACATGGCACCAAACAGCTATTTTTAATGTATATGTATATGCATATTATATGTGTATGTGTATATATATGTGTATGGTGGTATATGTATATGATGGCATATGTATGTGTATGTGTATATGTATATATAAAGTAAGACTTCATTTAGGTTTCAGATGACACTCATTGTCTACTTTTAAAAAACGGTGAAAAGTGTATGTTGATAATGTCTTCCAGCTGTGCAGAGGTTGTGAGAGGAAAGCTTAGGTTCAGCATTCTTTATTATCTGGTATATATACAAATCATATAAATGTTCCCTGACTTACCAAGAGTATACAGCCATATGTGTTCTGTATCTCCCTCAAAACGAGTTAAAAACCTGAAGCTATCTTTTCCCTCTTCATGAGATTTCATACCATCATTTAGTAGAGCGTGCTTTTGATGGGGATTACCCTTGAGGAAATCAAATTAATTTATTTTAGACTACGAACTGACTTGGACAAATGAAAACCCTCTCAGTTTTTGTAGGATGGCTGCTCTGGTAATGTGGAGGAGAAAGGAATCATGGGAAAGTTTTAGAATTGTGAGTGACAGATGTCCTGCACTCTCATCTTTTTTTAAAGGGTCTTGGGTTTTCCCCACCCTAATGTCAACTCCTTTAGTGACTTTGCCAGGGAGGTGACTGGAAGCACACACACTCATATCATTTATTACTAAACTTCCATTTTTTTCTAGTTTCCCCAGTTAAATTAGCCAAGGGACACTAATCCAATGGACTTTGAAATGAACATGGAAGAAGGTTTGACTTTTACTCGAGAAATCTTGGCCACATTTCAATACTAAACAAAACAACATACAACTAACTGCATGCCTTTATCTAGGACAAACTCTTGTCTACACTTTGAGAACCAGTCATTCTAGGATGGCAAACTAAAGTTACAGGGGTCACTTTCACTGGTAAGACAGGGAGACAGGAAAAGGGAATGTAGAAATGGTCACGAAATATATGCAAATGACCAAGCCATTGAATTATGGGAAACCAGATTGTGTTAAGGTCTGAGGTTGCATGGGAGGAAGACAAGGGAACCCTTCTGTGGCTCACTCTTGCTTATGCTAGACACCAGTGGAGGGCTGGTATAGTGACGTAATCTAGAATCCTAAGCCTATTCTTAGGAGGTTTTTATGAGGGTTCCCCCCTCCCCCCTCAATACCTGCTTCCCTTATACCAGTCTTAACTCTAAAAGCAGTGTTTGTGAGTGTTCATTCAACTAAGAAAAACTTGAAACTTTGATCATGTGTGAAACTATCACTGTCACACATGTATCATGTGTATCCACGTGTGTCAGTACCCGGGTCTGTGAACCCATGTCTCATGGGTGGCTTTCTACCTCCCATTTGATATACTCTGTGACCCGTTTGGTATCTCTAAATCAGAACCAGTAGCCAGGACAAAGAAATGTTCTCTTTCTCTAGGGCTTGAAACCCCGGGGCACCTCTTAAGTTAAGAACGGAGCGGGTGGGCACCTACCTTGTCTAGTATACTCGTCGGCTTCTCTGTGGACCAAATCCTTTACTCTGTTTCCATAAAGCAGCCGTGAAGAATCATGATCGAAAGCTTTCAAGGTTTCACTGGAACTATAGGACTTCTGCGTGGGGACCCTACACTCCTCATTGTCCGCGGACGAGTTTGTATAGCGCCGTTCCTTTTCCCGTCTGCTCTTGGTCAAGGAGCAGTAAGGCCTGCGTTCCTTCACATCCATACTTCCTTCATTCCTTCTCTGTGCACATCGGTCCGGCTTCTTAGAACTTCAGCGCTCAGAGTTCAGCTCTCACGGGCCTTTCTGCGAAGAGAAAAAGGTTGGCATGACGTCAGCGAAAGCATCCGCAGACTGACTCCTCGCTGGCCTTCTTAGCTGAGGATGGGCTCAACAAAAGCTTTGCTAGCTGGAATCCCACTTTCAACATGAAATCAATAGCCCTAAGATTCTTCTATTAACATAGTCTGTAACACCGACAGGTGAGACACAGTCCTGCTCTGTGTTACATTAAATACGTTACAAGATTCCTCTCCCCCCACCCCTAAGAAACGCACACATGAATACAACATAGAAATTAATCTCGAGCTTAAACAACACTATAGAAACCCGCTAAAAAACCTGGCGTCAACGGTTTGTTCAGTTTTCCATTGTGGAAAAGTTTTTGCCCATAGCATGTACCTCTTTTGCAAATAAATCGCCTTTCTTTTCCTTAACCCTCCCACCCCGGCAAAAAAAAAAAAGTTATTATTATTATTTTCTTCTCTTTAAAGCATAGGAACAAATTGGGAAACTGGGAGATTCTTACAGCGGGGACCTCATCAAATGAATTGAATAGTTTATTCTTTTTCTTTCTTTCTTTTTTTTTTTTTTTCCTTTTTTTACAAAGACTTTTGCTTTCAGAGGTTAATTTCCATGCGTTAAGGAGCTAAATGTCTTCAACTGTGGAAAGAGCTGGCGCCCCTCTCATACCCCTCTCGTTAAATGCCCTGATTTCCCTCCCTGGCATGTGCTCTTCACCAGTGCTACCCTGACACTTAAGGCAATTCAAGTGGCTAATTTGATGGGGGCACTTTCTTTCTTTTCTTCCCCGTAACTGCCGATAGCAAGATTCCATTAGACGGAGCAGGGCAAGCTGTGTTTCTTTGCTTAGCAGCTCTGCTTCCCAGTTTGCTGGACAGTACGGAGCAGGTTCGGGTTTCTGCTGCAACCTGGAAGATGGAGAGCGCCCAGGGCGAATTGGCATTCTATGCCCCTCCGTTGTGTCTCACTCTGTCCTTCCTTTTTAACCTTTTTCCTTGGAGCCTCCTCTTCAGTCCTCAGTGCGATCGCCCCACCCCAACCCTACTTTTCCTCAGGGTACTTTTGATCCCAGCGATTCCACAACCAAGTTGAAACAGACTCCTGGCTAGCCCCGGGTCCTCTCTTTGCTTCTGGATCCTTCCGGCCACGGCTTGCATTATCTTCCATGGAGATGCTCTGTGAGAAATGGTCTCTCCACCTCGTCGCCATCCACTACCATTAGACAGATCACACAGCTCTTTAATACACTGCCCGCGTGGAGTCTCGTGGCCCCAGAATTGCCCACGTCGAGTTGTCAGCCACTCTTCCTTCTTCCAGCTTACCACAATAGGTCCTAGACCTCTCTTTCAGTTCTGCCTTCCACCAAGTTACTGAACGTGGGGCAAAGCTCTGGGATGGAGTGATCACAGAACCCCACCGTGTTTGCTTAGAAACTTTTGGGATACTCCTCCAAGCCCTTTCTTCAAACAAATTACAAGTCCCGCTACGCAGATGACCAATCAGGGCTTTCCTCAAATGGGTCTCTACATGCAGGTTCTGCAATGAGCCAGGCCATTCGAAGTAATGACGAATATTTCATACTGGTCAAAGAGAATCGTGATTTTTGCCATCGTTTTTTTCCTTTATCGTGACCGTATTTTTTTAACGTAATATTTTTCATTGACTCTTCTAATTCACTACTCCATGACTTCCTTGCGGAGTCTTCGAATGGTTCTTAATAACACCTGAAATTTTTATTGTAGCTTTCCTTTCAGCTTAATATGAAAAAAAGAACTTAAGACAAAGTGACAGAGACTATAAGAAAATTAATGAGTTTCCTTATTTTTATTATTGTAACGAAACAAACGTTATTTTAGGGAACCATTTACTGAATGCCTTCCCAGAGGACCTGGGACGGAACAAAACATGTTACTGCTTAAACGGAGCCTCCATTTAGCGAGTGAAACAGTCACATGCTTCCCAGTGGGGATGCTAAATAGAAATTACAGGAGGTTATAACGTGGACCAGGCTCCTACACTGGGCTCCAAATGAGCCATGCCTGCTAGGGTTCAGAGCTAAAAACCATGGAATTATCCTCTAACCATGCGAGAGTGAAGCTCCTCCAAGCTCATTGAAGGAGCCAGTCTCCATCAGTGTTAACCACAGACTCACTCATAGCTATATTTCCAATGAAAAGTAACCTGAAAGAAATTGCTGGCCAATCCGTTTCTCTTTTTCTTCTCACCTTACAGGAAACATAATTTCCCAATGACTGGTCATTGCTTTTTGCTTTTGCTGTTTTCCTTTTTTCTTTTTCTTAGCAGCCCTTCTCTGTTTATTAAAACCAACTGGTCTGCTAAGCCCATTAAAATGCTGATTCTTTGTTACAGTGACCAGTGGCCTGATTTTTGGAATCTTAAGAAAAAGACATTATAATTGGCCTTAATGATCTTTAAATTACATTGCTATAATTTCATTATTTGAGACACTGAATAAATATATCTTAAGTTCAAAATGAAGTTCCTTTCTAAACTAGTGTTTGGCTCTTTGGAGGAAAGGCTATATAGATTCTCAAAATTAAATGGTCATCAAAAAGCCTTTTAATTGACCAGAAAATATAATTCAAGCATTTCCAGGAAAAGACGTTTGGAATTCTAGGGTGTTGCCAAACTTCTGCTTCTCACCCTAAGTTGATATCTGTTTAAAGATTAGCATTCATAATGATGGCGTTCAGCAAAATCCACAACCCAAAGCATGATGTTTCAACTTTTGTTGACTTTTAATTGTAAACAGGATGCTCTTTGTAATTTTCATGATGCAGTTTTATACTCTTATAGACTAGGTACTCACAGTTCTTTGATATGGTAACATGAGTGTACTATCACAAAAATAAGAAACGTTGTGGTACTGGTACATCAATGAAATGTTAAGCTATTAGCATTCAAGGTAACTTTAGTTTTGTTTTATGGTGCTTGAAACCAACCCAGGGCCTTGGGAATGGTAGGGAAGTATCATACTATAGAGTTATTTCCCAACCTCTCTTTCAGAGCCTGTTCTTTGTCTGTTTTTCCATTAGTGGGCAGAGAGGTCTAGAACTTTTTGTTCCCAGTTAACTTTTTTCCCAGGGGTGGGGGGAGTAGGGATTCTGCTATGCTCTTTGGGCCAGGCTGTCCTTGAACTTGTGATCCTGTGTCTCAGATTTTTGTATGCTGACCCACGCATATGGGTCACCAGACAGTGCACCACCATGTCCAGCCAGTACTCTAACATCATAGGTCATTTGTAACACAAGATAACTAAGTTTTATTTGCAAGGCCATTCTAAGTTGCCAAGATAAATCAAGATAAATCACACATGCTATCAAAGACGCAGGCAATCTGATCTTGAACACTCAAAACAATGCAAAGTTCTTTGTATCGCTCATTCTGCTTTTGTGCATAGTTCAGGCTCTTTGAGGATCTAATTGACACTGTAATGCCTGTGACTACTGACAAGTGTCTGATGGAAGCCAATGAGTTCAATATGATTTCAAACACCATTTCCTGGGTTATCGCCTCCACTCAAGGCTGAGAAGGGGAAGATTAAGACATGCAAGTGTTTGAGAGGCTCTAGACTGTTGGCATCCTTTGATAGTGACCGCAGGTCTCTCACAAAGGATAAGGTCACTGTGGGCAGACTCCACACAAAGAACTTTAACGAACTGGGGCGGGAGGTGTAGCCTTTCAGAAATGAAGCTATTGCTAAGCGAGTGAACCCAGAGTGTTTTTTTTTTTTTTAGTGAAGTGATGTGAGAACAACATTAGATGGATACAGCTAATTTCCATTACCTCCTTGAAAAACAAGGCAGTTACAAATGATAGTCCTTTGGAAGTTGCAGCTGCACTTAAAATATCTACACTACTAAGCTACTTGTTTCTCAGTACAGACATCTTGACAGAATGGATCTACATTGGTTTTCTGACTACCCATGATGACACCAAAGCAATGTACGTTCAGTAGATGCTATTTGAACTTTGAGCTTTTTGATGGGCTAGTGGCTTGTGGTAGAAGGCCTCTTGTCATGCTGGGCAGCCACCATGGGGCTCAGTCCTTAAAGTCACAGAGGTGCAGGAAGGACCATATTCTCTGCTAGGATGTTAAGTGGCTTTAATATCCCTGGAGTATTACAGCTTAGGAAATCTCCATTTCACACTGGGTTTGTTGGGGTTATAGTGCATCAGCAAGCAGCGAAGGAGTATCTGGACTTTGAAAGGTTTGACTAAACAAACGAATGAACAGGCAGGCAGCTCCAGCTTTATGGACACTGATGAGGGTCACCACAACTTCTACTGCAGACACAATACTTAAAGACTTCTTTTATTACCTATTTATTTATGGCGTGTATGTGTGTGTGTGTGTCTATGTGCATGTGTGCACACACAGATAGGTAACCACAGACACCAGGAGATGGCGTCAAATCTTTTCTGGAGCAGGAGTTCCAGGCTGTAGTGAGTAGCCCCATGTGGGTGTTGGGCACCAACCTCTAGTCTTCTACAAGAGCAGCAAATGAATGCTCTTACCATGCTGCTATTTCTCCATCCCTTGGATATAGTGTATAAACATACTTTGAACCAGGCAGAAAATTGAACTTAATAAAATCATATTCTTAATAAAAATGATAATAAGCCAGTTAGTGGTGGTGCATGCCTTTAATCCTAGCATCCGGGAGCTAGAGGCAGGTGAATCTCTGTAAGTTCCAGGCCAGCCTGTTCTACAAAGTGAAGTCCAGGACAGCCAGGGAAGTTATACAGAGAAACCTTGTCTCAAAACAACAACAACAACAACAACAACAATAGTAATACCCCCCAAATTCTACATTTAGAATCTAACCTGATTTTTTTCCACTAATTTATTTATTTACTTTATATTCTGATCAAACTAACCAAATTTTAATTGGAGTTTCTGTATTTTTTAAAACTATTGATGCCAATGATTATAATGTTGACCTATCACTGACATGCGAAAAATCAGCTATACTTCTAAAATTCCAAGAGCTGAGATTTAAAAGAATGAACATGAATACCCCAAAGGTAAAGGACCTGCTGGTCTAAGTCACTCACGCTTACTCTGACATCTACCTTGTGTAAGAACTACAGAGGAGTAAATGTTACCTTGATGGCCCATGAGCATAGGATGCCTGCCTATTTTCATTACAGTTGAAAAACTTACGCTAAGAATAAGTAGATTTTGGGCAAAACACTAATTTATCGCCCTAATAGTTTAAAGATTTAAATTAAGTCACTGATACACAACAGCGAGAAATTTTCACCTTTTTTGTTATAATTCACATTTCCTTAATAAGTTAGCATTTATGAATTACCAGTTATGTTAATCAACTGCATACATAACTTCCTGTATTGCATACATTTTGAAGTATTTCTTTTTATTGACTAGATTAATAGCAATTGAACACAAGAGAAAAATCAATTTTTATTGTTCCTCTTGGAGAAAATGGTGTTTCCTGAGGCAAACTCATAAACCAAAGAATTGAAATAATTACGTATAAAAATAAAGTCATATTATGGTAACTTTCTTGGTAATGTTAAATTTATGTGTATTGATCATTTCAAATTTTCCAGTTTCCCACAGAAGAAACAGATTGGCTCACCAAAAACACAAGGAAGTATGAAAGGCGACCCAAGAGCAGGGAGTCACTGTAAGTCACAGAAGTGACTGCTGCTGAGAGGATTCAGGTGGTGAGTTTCTAGGACTGAGAGGGTCAGCACCACTTAAGGTGTTTTCTTTAAATATGACAGTTAATAAAGATATTAGATAACAGTTATATAAGCTATCTCTTTCTTACTTGCTAGACAAGTCTCAGGAACTAAATTTACTCTCCTGTCTAAAAGGACAAAGGTTGGAGCTGGAGACGCACTTCAGCAGATAAGAGTTCTTGCTGTTTTTGCGGAGGAACCTGGGTTCTGTATCTAGCACCCATATGAACACTCATAACCGCTTGTAACTCCAGTTCCTCGGAGTCTGGTGCCATCATCTGGCTCCAAAAGGAATAACATACACATAGCACATACATACAGATCAAATACACACAGTCAAAACCAAATATGCTAAAATAATAAAAACTAGATAAAGTTTCTGCTGTTCCCTTGTTTGCATGTTTTTCTGTTTGATTGCTTTGTGATAGAATCTCTCAGGTTGCCTTGATTTGCTATCCTGACGGAGCCTCCAGATTTCCAGAATTAAGGGCGTCCAAAACCACCAAGAGCAAAATGACGGAGAAAAGAAGTTTTTAAGTCACTGATACCAAGCAAGAAAGAGCAGTGACCACCTACCCCTAAAAACAACAGAACCCTGGTCAATCCTGTACCCAGAGAGGAAGCTGTGGGAGAGTGGCAGACTTCCTAGCAACACAGGTCAGTCTAATAGAAAGTTGGGGAAAAATTTTAGGGTGCCACACTGGAGGAACAAAGAAGTGCAGGAAGACTGAATCCCTATTATCTGCAGAGGGTTCATCCTTAGCCTGGAGCAGAGTAAGACTAACCGTATTTGCGTGAAGAGCTCGCTTGAAAGCAATAACACCTAAGGCAAGTCCTCATCTGAAGAATGATGGACTTGCTCTCATCCCCGGGACCACTGACATCTTAGAAGAAAGAAAACTCCTTCTTGGAGGCACTATTCTTTAGTGTGACCCTTATTAGGGTGTTCCTAGCCTCTGCCTACTAAACGCCTATAGTATCCAGTTCATCACTAACATGTGTCCAGACTATATGTATATTGCCAGGGCAGGACTACCTCTACTTCCAGACCAAAGCATCCAGAGCTCACCTAAGTGTGCCAGCGATTACAGCAGCCCTCTGCAAGAGCCCCAGTCTGCACTGGGCCACGGACTTGGGGAAATGAGGTTTCAGTTTGGTGTGGAATGAAGGCATGAAACAAAGACAATTCTAGTCTCAGCTCGTCAATCTTAAAAAAACAAGACCACCCACGAACAGCTGCTTTCAAATAGCTTAACTGCACTCTCACAAGGCTAGAGAATATTGTAAAAATAAATAAATAAATAAATAAATAAATAAATAAATAAAGTATATATCATCGAACAAGATAAAATCCTCAATGCTTCTTATGCGTGTATGTGAAGGAGCAGAGAAATAATGAAGAAAGGCAACCAACTGGATGCAGAGCTGACAGAGATGCTCGAATTATTAGACATGAATATGAAGGCCGGCGAGTAGTTTGAATGAGATGTTCCTCATGAACCTGGGCATCTGAGCACTTGCTGTCCAGTTAGTAAAACTGTTCGAATGGGTTTTAAAAAGTGTGGCCTTGCTGGAGGAAATAAGTCATTGGGGTGGGCGTGGACTTGCTGGAGGAAGTACGTCACTGGGGGGGCTTACGAGTTTGAAAAGTCATGTTCAGTTTCCAGTGCTCCCTCTCTGTTTCCTGTTTGTGGGTGGGGCTGTGAGTCCTTGGCTCTCAGCCACCAACTCCAGTTACCATGCCTACCTGCTATCACAGTTCCCTGTCAGAATAGTGATGGACTCTTATCCCTCTGGAGCCGGAAGCACCAAATCAACTCTTCCCTCTCTACGCTACCTAGGTCATGGTGCCTTTTCACAGCAGCAGAAGAGTTAACTAACCCAGCAAGTATTATAACTGTGTCCCATATGTCTGAAATTGAAGTCGTCATAGAGGATAGAAAACGAAGACTGTAATCAAACCCAGAGAGGGGCGCTGCAATGTCTAAGATGAGCAATGGTGAATTAGATGTCACAAAACGAAGGGGCAGCAAAGTGGGAAAGGGAAGCGACAATGTCATAAAAAAAAAAGCTAATGGACTGATAAGTGGATCAATGAGCCAGTCGTTACAGAGATGCAGAACAACAGGAAGAGGTCAGTGTGGCGGCAGGGTTCAGAGGTCAGTGGGATGACAGATCCCCGAAGAACAGGACAAACAGGAGGGCAGACGATATTCGAAGAAAAAGGAATAAGCATAAACATTTCAAATTTGCTAAGCACAGCAAATGTACAGATCCCAGAAAGTCAACAAGTCCCAAGCAGAAGAAATGGGAAGCAATCCACACCAGTGCAGTTAGTCACGGGGAAAGCTGACCAGTCCCATAAGTCGTAAAGAGATACCTTTAAGAGCAGAGAAAAGAAGACTGTGGCTCTTGTGAAAGCATCTCAATGAAGGTAACGTGAGCAGGCAGACAGGAGGGCCCCACATGTTAAAGCACGGAAAGGGAACAAGAAGTAAGTCATCTAGAATTCCATGCCCAATGGAAATATTTCCAAATCTAAACTCAAATAGATGCACTTTTCATATACACAAGAGCCAATCACCATTAGACTCTTTGACAGAAAAATCTAAAGGAGGCCATGCAGTGGGAAGCAGGCATAGAAGCAGAGATGTGCACTAATCAAAAAATAACAAGTGGCACTCTTTAGTATGTGGAGAAATATATGATATGGTTTAAATCTTTGGAAGCTTGGTGACTATTTGAACCAAGAAAATAGCGCTCTCTTTCAGGGTCCATAATATGTGTGGCTGAAATTTTCTGCATCAGTAGCATAGAGAAGGGTTTCAGAAGCAGGTTGTGAGCTTTTTATACTGCACACAAAATGGCTTACTATTAACTAATGGTAAACTCTTATATAAAAGGCATACACTGTACATTCTGAACCTCTAAACTAACAAGGCAAAGAGTTGTAACTCAGAAGCCAGGAAAAGATCGCTGAGTTGATAAACTCAATAAAACAATGAAGTAATAAAGAAGACAGAAGATGAGGAAGATATTAACAAAGACACAGCGGAACTTTTAAACGAGTCAATATGGTAGACATAAACATAACTAATTCAATAACTATGTTAAATAAAAAGTGGTCCACACAGTCCACACTACAAACCAGGAAGGTTCCACATTGGATTTCAAAAGCAGGATGCAATTTGATGCTGTGCCCAATGAACATGTTCTAAGACACGAAGATGATAGAAGCAGATAATTAGACCTGGTTAGATCCCCAGGACTGTTAAAAACAAACACAAATGTTAAACATAAAGGGATGATAAAGGAAAAACCTAGCCTGAAGATATCAACAACCACATCTGATGGAAATGATTTCATCATAACATTCACTAGGCAGGCTCAGGCCAGATGACAAAATAAACAAAAGATAAGAAACAAACAAATAAAAACCAAACAAGACTAGATAGAGTAATAGGCTGGAGTAATGCAGAGGATTACGGTGGATCTAGGTCTGACCCAGGTAGACATATCGATCAGTGATTTCTTTACATACTTTTCATACATACAGAGAACACTTATCACTTGCAAGGCATGGCAAGAAGCGCTGGGGATGGAGACACAGACAAGACTCAGGCCTTTTGCCCTTTCATTGGAAATGAAAGCCAAAGAAAGGGTGACCCAAGAAAACTTTCACATACAGCCTCTCAAAAGTTCTATTACGGAGCAAGAGAATGGACGAAGAGATCTAATTGAGATCACAGACCAAAACTAGACTCTTCTGAAATAAACAAATGGAGTGAGTGACTGAATGAATGAACAGATGAATGTATAAGTAACTGACATTTAGTAAGACCCACAGGAGAAATCAGATTTAGCTTGAGCACAAGAGAGCAAGTCACAGTGAAAGGCTAAGGCAGAATAACACAGAACCCCCAGAAAACAGAGGCTGCAAGGGTTTGGCACACAAATGCCAATGGGTCCAAGAGAAGAGCCTGGCCCGGCATGAGTGTGGAAGGGCCCCAAAGAGAAACAGCAGGCTTTGAAGGGTACCTGAAGCAGCTCCACTAAGCTCCCACAGGATCCTATAACCCTTGCAGAGCTGTTACTCAGTTTAGAAAGTTCTTAGAAGCTGGAGTAAAGGGACAGGCGAGGAAACAGGAAATCACGGTGGCTGAGCTTCCTGAAGACGTCCAGGCACCGGAAGAGGTAAAGCTGAAATGTGTCTAAGTCAGCAGCATGGACTTAGAAAAGTGAGCAGGTTGGCCAGGGGCTCAGCAGTGATGCTGGCCTGACTGTAACAGGCTCCACACTAGAGAGGAGAAGGAGTTGGGTACCAGGATCTGTGCTAGAGCAACTGAACACAGAGCATCCTCCGGGACCTAGAGAAGAGGTTGCCATCCCAAACGCTGCTCAACGCCCTCCTCCTGTTTGCGTGATTGAAATCACGCATTGAGCATATAAATCTTGTTCCTCGTAGAAACTAAAACAAACAAATAAACAAAACCAACAAAAAGCCTCCAGATAAACCAAGAAGATAATTCTGCCCCTTAACATTTTGCTGTTTGGTTTTCTATGCATCTGTGTATGTGCAAGCATGTGTATATGTATTTAACATGTATAGCCTTATAGCGCATTTCCTTAACATATTATCAGTGTTCATGCCTTTATTTTAAAAATAATAAATAGGAAGCTGATTTAAAAAAATAACTCAAAACTATCCTTCCTGTTTTTCACAAAGACAGCAGATACATATATTTGGATAATGAAATAAATAGGAACAGTATACTAAAATAGCTTCATAATAGAAGTGAATATGGAAAAAAGTTTTAATTGGAAATTATATAGAACAGTGCCTTAGGCACTAAGAAAAGTAGCTTAATTCTCATCTAATTGTTTTTAAAAATCTTTCAAAAATATTTATCAGTAAATGGAAACAGAAACTGAAATGGTCCAAAAAGAAAAAAACAACAACAAAAAAACAAAACCAAAAAAAAACCCAACCCAGATAATGTGGTTTATTTATTCAGTAATGCAAAACAGGAGTGTTTTCTTCTATCATTTTAAAACAAATTTAAAAAGGATTTTGGCGGGGAGGGGGGCATGATTGTGTATTTAAGAGATTTTTTTCTGATAAAAACTATAAAAAGGAATATTTAATAGATATCATCAACATGTCGGTAGTTATGCATGCCTGCAAAAATGTGGCTTCGGGGAGCTCGTAATCTCTCCACTTAGAACAAACGGGAAGTCCACTCAGGAATCCAAAGGAAGTGAGGCAAAGGAAGTCTTCCTAGCTTGGAGACCTTTAGAGTAAAGTGTAAGTAAGATTCCTGACTATCAGCTTGCCTGGACCAACCAAACCCATTCATCGTATCTACCTGCATAGCCCTATCACCCGAGTAAGCTGCAGTTCTTGCTATAGAGGTTCCTATTGTCTTCATCCGTGCTTCAATGTGAGCCTGGCCCTTAAACTTCCAGGAGTAAACCGGTGGTGGTGCAAGCCTTTAATCCCAGCCCTTGAGAGGCAGAGGCAGGCGGATCTCCGAGTTCCAGGCCAGCCTGGTGTACAGAGTGAGTTCCAGGACAACCAGGGCTACACAGAGAAACCCTGTCTTGAAAAACAACAACAACAACAACAACAACAACACCCAAAATTCTGGGAGTAATCAGATCTGGTCTGAAGGAATAAGTAAGGAACATATCTATGTGTCATATATGTAACATTGTGGCAACAAAATGGCCTCTTATGCTCACCATGTAAAACAAAGAGCAAACAAAGAAACAAAGAAACAAAGAAACCAGACAGCTTGATACTGTTGCAGTTGTGTTTGTTTGGTTGGAGGAGGCCCTTCCAACTTCAAAGGAATGAATGGTCTGGGTAGATGTGTCAGCTATAGTCAAACACAAGATGGAAAAATGACACCCATTCACGGAAAGCTCCCACACTAAGTATTTTGTATGTAGAGATTTTGAATTACCAGTTTTAAGGAACAGGAAATAAAATGAATAGCGCTAAGACAAAGTCTCAAGTCCAGCCACCATTGTGGCCACACTGGGGCTCACACTCAAGTATCTTACTCTTTCTTTATTTCAATGCTGTCAATAAACCACAGGAACCCGAATCCAAACCTTAGGTTGTAGAGAAAAAGACAAGCTGGCCTTCTAGATGGTTTAAAAATGGCTGGAGCTATCCATGACTTAAAGTCCCATCTGATGGGCCTGGTGACAGTTGGAAAGGGCTTCTGAGATAAAGAGTTGATGTCATTTCCCTAATTGCTGCGCAGAGTCCTTTCCTTAAGAGTGGCCAGAAAAGCTCCTGGTGAATTATTAATTTCTATCTTGGTTATTTATTGAGTGCTTAAAATATGGCAGGTGCTCTACATGTATGCCCTCACTTAACCCTTACAATAATCTTGCTAAGAATTATAAATCCCACTTCATAGAAGAGAGCTAGGACCAAAAGGGATTAATTGACTTGCCCAAGATCATACAGACAGCAGCTGATCAGAATTTGAACCCATTCCTCATTATTCCAAATCTTTTTGTGTCTCTGGATTTATATGTCTATGAGTGTGAGTGTGTGCATGTGTATGTATAAGTGTTTGTGAATGTGTATGAGTATGTATGTGCTGCTGCATGTGTGTACGGGTGAGTGTGTATGTGTTGGCCCATGTGCATATGTTTGAGTGTGCATGTGTGTATATGTATGGAAGCCTGTGAACAGCTTCAACCATTGTTCGCTGGGTGCCATTTACTGTTTTATTTTGAGACAGGGTCTCTCAGTTGCCTGGGACTTACCATGATGGCTAGGCTAGCTGGCCAGGGACACGCAGGCCGTCACCTATTTGTGCCTCTCCAGGGACAGGACTATAAAAGCACACATCACCACGCCTGGCTTTTTTTCCCATAGGTTCTGGGGATCAAATTTAGATTTTCTTGGTTCCACTTTATAGATTGAATTTCATTCCTAGCCATCACACCTGTATCCTCAGTCACTGCCTTCACATCAAAACCTTAGAACAAGCAGGAGAATTAAACAATGAAAACCCCACGAACAACGCCAATACTCAAGAGGCTTACATTGGAAATATAAGTTCAAGGTGAAACTCAGCTACTAAGAAAGTCCCAGGAAAGCCTACTTAAGGTGACGCTGTCTCAAAAAGACAAACAGTAACATTCAACAACAACAACAACAAACCAATAAATAAAAACAAACAAAGCAGACAGAAAGAAAGGGGGACTGCAGGGAACAGCAAAGAGTTTTAACAAATCGATTCAGGATATCAAGAGACCCACTGTTAACAATCATGTCCTATTGAAAATACCGTCATATTTAAATCTGCTGAGAACCCAGTACGGGGGAAGCAAAAATAAAAACCAAATGAAACTCAACGGAGGAGTAAGGAAAAGAATCCAAGGCCAACAAGACACTTGAATATACTGAAAACATTTCCAAGCTGCTCCTCTAAAAATAAAGGGGCAATGGTATGTATCGTATTATATGTTTCAGATGGAGACATGGGCCCAATTCTCTTTAGTTGTCTTCCACTCCATGTGGTCCAGTTATCCATGGGGACAGGCTGCGCTCATGGGGTTCCTCATGGTCACTGGAATCCTCCTTGCAAACCTGTGTTTCCCTCAGTGGAGATGAGGGAGTCGGTTCATGTGGCCCTGACACTCAGTGTCAGTGATTGCACAGGAGTGGACCTGTGACCTAATTCGTGCCGGTAAGGTCAGTCCCGGGACATCTGATAAGGCCACTGGCTGCGAGCCTATTTCATTTCATTGCTGTTACTAATCTGGGAGGCTGTAAACTTGGAGCTTGTTTACATTTCTGGAGAAAGACTGCCTGCCATTGCAGTCTATAAAGAAGAAACAGACCTCAGAGACAGAAATACGATTTAGAAACAGATTCGGAAACAATATGTTCCTAGCCTGCATTTTTTTCAACTAAAAATATCTATACTGATATAAGCGTAAAGAACAAGACAGTGCAGGAGTTTCAACAATACAAACTCATGTGTAAAGTCTAGCTCTCACTATTTACCACTGATGAGACATGTGGCCTTAAGTGGTTGCATAAAGTCTCTAAGGCTCTGTCTCCTATATTTAATTTCCTAGCAGGCACACACTAACAGCCTTCTTGTAGACAGACCATGAAGATTAGATGAGATTAAAATAAATTCAAGGTGTTTAGTGTGGTGGTTGGCATATGCATGCTTGATAAAATCCAGCTACTATCATTAGGTCAAGAACTTTGTCCCATGTGTAAGAGGAACATCCACATTAGTCACCCGAGGGCACTAGGTGGATTAAAAATGGATCCAAGCTCAGTTACCGAAGTCAGACAGCAAGGAATTAAGACACGCAGAAGGAAACTGGTATTTTGCTAAAATTCTTGAATGGAATTTTAGTTGTGAATTTTTATGCGCTTATTCAGAAATTCCTCCACAGAACGAGGTGGAGAGCACAGTCTCCATATGAATAATTTCAAAATGATTTCATATATAACGTTATCCAAATATTTATGTCTTGGTTGCAGAAGGCGGTAGGCAAACACTGAAGGGGCTTTCAAGGGCAGCCATAAAGCTGATTAAGAGGCTCTGGATTCAAAGAGCTATGTTAGGTTTATTTTAGTAACAACTAGGTGGATACCTGATAACTACCCACAAGTACTTGGAGAATAAAGGATAACTGCTGTTATTCATGCCTCGGTAACCCACAGGCAAAATTGCTGTAATAAACATGCATTCTGTCTACTGCCTACAGGACAGTTTTGATCTCAGTCTGAAAAGCCCCAGCCCAAACAAATGGCACCTTCTTCACAGACTCCCAGGGAGGGAGAAGCAGGGTCCAGTGTTGAGTGAAACATAGTCCCTCAATGTAATGTGGTCCAGTGGAGGAAAGAGAAATATATGAACAGATTCCCCCAAAACACTTTTCTCCTTGAAGTCAGTATCTCTAAGGGAATGGAAAAGCCCATGGTAGAGTTACTCCAGGGTTTCAAAAGGACTTTGGATTCAGTCTGAGAGCCTAAGTGGTCACAAAAATCTGAAGGAACCCCTCCTGGGAACTGCTGACAAATTGCTTGCTTATAAGGAAGGGGACTTGGGTTCGAGTCCCAGAATCCACATAAAAATGCTGGGTATAGTGGCCCAAGCTTGTCATCCCAGTGCTAGGGGAATGAAGCCAGTGGAACCCATGGGGTTTGCTAACTAATGGGCGTCTGGACTAACTGGTAGACTCAGGGTTTAGTGAGAGATCCTATCTCAAAAGGTTCTTGATGATAACATCTGAGGTTGACTTCTGGGCTTTATATCCATGCACACACATGGACATATAGACTATATAGATAGACACATGTGTCCCTGCATACACATGAACGTCCATATACACATACACACACTGAAAAAGAAACAGACCCTCTTGGTGCGCTGTGAAGATGCCATAGGCTACTTGGGGTTAGATTTAGCTTCTAACATCATGAGACTTGGGACCAATGTTGTTACAGTCAGCCTGGGAAGCTGGCTGCTCATGGAGGTTTCCTGTAATATTTTACACCACCAGTGTTTACTATTTGTTTTTAAGCAAACTGAAATGTAACCGTATCAAGGACTATAAATATGCTTCCCGAGGTGTAGTTTCACCTAATTCAATGTTTTGACATCTTAAGTTTAGTCATACGTCGTAAAGTGCGTATGCATCGCACACTGAGCACTTTGGCTCTGTCTAAATGCTGCCAGTTAGTTAAGTAAAAATAGGAAACGTGCATTCAATCACTTGGCCCTGGATTTCTTGGATGTTTTACATCAGAAAGATAGATGAGTACATAATTCAGACATTTTTAGAAGTTCGGTAGATGGGGCTCAACTTGGGTCATGGACACTTGCTGAGGGGCTGGGGGTTGCAATTCAGGCTGTGCCACGTTGTTGCTCAAGCCGGTGCCGAGGAGGGCACTTTGTCAGCACAAAGGAAGCCCTTTCAATAATGAGCACAAAGGCTTGGGAGCAAGGAAAGCCATTAAATTCACTCCCATGTTTCCACTAATGGCAGTTATAAAGTAAGGCAGAGAGTTAAAGTGGAGTTGGGCAGCAGATGAAGCCGGTGCCTTCTCAGATGTCTGCTGAAGCAGGGTTCTTTCACCGCTCTTCCTGACCACAAAAGGGCAGTGCAGGCAAGAGCGTTCCAGTAGACGCACAGAGAAAGTCAGCACACTTGGTTCTCCGGCTGCCTGCCTGCCTGCCTGCCTGCCTGCCAAGTGTCAAAGTTGGACTTCTGCCACTGCTTAATACCAGGGTGATGTGTTCAGACGATTGTTAAAAAAAAAAAAAAGCAAACAAACAAGCAAACAAACCACACTGTCAAGGTAATCTGCTAAGTTGTGGCTACTCGATAAATATAACGCCACCACAACAGTGAGAAGTGAGTCAATTTGGTCTGTGTTTCTGCAGTTGGAAAGGCATTGCCAAAGTGCACCAGCAATTGTCTAGAAGATAGGATCCCTTTCTGGCCACGGTGGCTTTGCTGTAAGATAAATTTAATTTACTGCTCATCTCATTAAAAATGGGCATGCTAGCCAGGCGTGGTGGCACATGCTCTTAATCGCAGCACTTGGGAAGTAGAGGCTGGTGGATCTTTGTGAGTTCGAGGACAGCCTGGTCTACAAAGGAAGTCCGAGATACCTAGGGCTATTACACAGAGAAACCCTGTCCTGAGAAAACAAAAGCAACCAACCAACCAGACAAATAAATAGATGTTCTGTCAGTTAATAATCTATATGCTGAGAGATTTTAATTAAATTTGCAGTAGCACTGGTAAAGGACTCTAATTTGTATAGATACCTCCTTCCAAGGTTGGGCACCATTGAAAATTTCCCTCAGCTTCCTAAATGGGCTCTGTGGAGGTTTCTACCCCTGTCTAGAGATAGCATTTCTGCAGGTAGGAGGTGAATTATTTTAATACTCATTTAATTTTTGGTCCCTCTACTTTCTGGTTATATGTAGGGGGCCAATTAGCACTGATTACTGTAATAATTTTGCATATTGGACACCTGTCATCTATGGAGCAGACGGAGACCACTAACCTAATTTCATGTGAGCTACCAAATAGTCTTGACTACTAACTATCAGACATCTTGACTGCATATTCTTCTCCTGCTCTGCCCTCTGCCCCTTCATAAACACCACAACCCCCAGTAATCATGTACGCTATGAAAATATCACTTTGGAGAGAAGAAATTGTGAATTCTCTGATTTTTCATGACTGTGTTTTGGAAAACACAGCACTTGGTCGGATTATTTCTCTCGTACATGGTAGCAAGCATGTAATGTGGAATATATTTTAATTGCTGTGATGTAAATGAGGCTTTGGGGTCATGTTACAGAGTGTTAACTGAAAGATCCAGCTATGACTTGAGCATGCCTGCAGGCCTTTTAAATTGTTATGGGAAATTGCAGCATTCAATTGAGTAGATTCAACAGTGAGCTCCCTTAAGGCTTATTACAGTTTGGCATCATGATGCCAATTTCAACTAATGTACCTAATGCCTTTTCCTCTCATCCTTTATCTACAGAGTTGTATCCTAGTGGATACAACTTGAAAACCTCAAAACACTAGGCAGATGAACTCTATACTCGATGCCACTTACCATTATGTTATTAGCCCAAGTCCTCAGGGCCCATGGGGCTAGCCTTTGATGGAGTTCATAATGTTATGAGTACTAAAAACTGCCGGACTAATAGTAATGCGAAATAAATAGAAAATGTCCAATTATTATAATTGAATTTTTTTGTTTTGTTAGAACAGTGTGTGACAAACATTCCTTAAGCAATGGATCCAAATGCTTCAAGATTCGAGTAGTGAATGTCCAGGTTATTTTACAACACGCTTACAAAATGTACCCTAAGTTACAAACGTACTCATGTACGTTCTCGTAAGTCAGCTGCATTGATCCAGTTCAGAAAACATATTTTAAGTAAATAAAGTCTAGGTCAGGGTAATTTATACATACTGACCTAATAGGAAAGATCACTTGCTCGCATTCCCTATTGTTTAGTGCAACCCTACTGGGCTCTCAGATAGAGCCTGGTGCTGCCAGCCCTTCTTTTCATCTTAGCCTTCTCCTACACAGTACGAATCACCCCATTCAGTACGAACTGCAAAATATGGAAAGCTAATGACAATTATTACCAGGTCTCTGACTTCTCTACCATCATAAACGACAAAGGAACATCTTTCCTGTAGACACCGCCACCAAGAGCATTGGCAAAGTAAGGATCACACATCACACTGAAATCAGGTACGGTGACCCAGACACATACTCAGGGCTGCAGATGACCAGCAGTCATCCTGTGGGAGTTACCCTTCCAGGGAAGGTCAAGACGGAGAAGCAGAAGGAAGCACTTGGCAGAAGCGAAGGGGGCAGAACAAACAGAAACGGGGTGTCTCCGAAAGCATCTAGTTAAAAGGAAGACAAATTAGGGCTGAAATGTCAGGAAACAGAATGCCATAGGAACAGATTCTGAAGAAACCCTCGTCCTCGCGAAGAGCTCCCCGCGAGAATGGTTTATTAGTCTAATCGCACCTAATTTTCTAGTTCAACAAATGCTCCGCTAGGGTGTTTATGGCATCCTTTGAAGCACTAAACATTTTGGTGGCACACTGAAAGGAATAAAAGATTCCAAACAGCATTGAAAAGTCACACGCAATTATAATGCAATTATTTCTATAGTAAATCAATGCCTTTACAGTTTCAGTAAAGAATAAAAGCGGCTTCATTCCTCCACTCGCTGGTCGTCGAAGCTTGTTATTTGTTAACAATCTATGGCTTTTTTAAGCAGAGTGCTTCATTATCTTCATTATCATCTCTCCTACATTCAAGGGAGAATGGCGATGTGTCAGTAAACACATTAAGACATTCTGGAACTGCTTTGACTGTGTGATGCTAAATGGTGTTGTCACATGTCCCCGGTTCCATGTAGCATGTTCACTCACGACCAGCACAGAACTTTCTGCAGGCTGGACCCCATCACCAACCTGGGTCTCCCATGTCCAGTGAATGGGAGAAGATGGGGGCGGGGCTGACTAATGATTGATGGCTCTCACTTCACCAGCTCTCTCACTCTTGGGACAACTTATGAAGATGCCCAGCCTTGGTGGCTAACGCTACTCCAGAACCACAATACAGCTGTCCAACCCCACGAGTCTCTCGTGTGTATCCATGCCATACAGTTTTAAGCAGCATTGCTGTTCTTTCCGGCTGAACACTATTTGGGACATAATGGCTGGGAAGAGAAAAGACTGAGTCTAATTAAAATTCTCCCCTATACTACCATCTTTTTAAGTCTGATTACCGTGGCCCTTCTCTACCTCACTTTTTTGTTATCTCAGGAGAATATACTGTAATGCCATTTTTTGTTTGTTTTGTTTTTGAGATGAAGATTTCTCTATTTAGTTCTGGAACTCACTCTGTAGACCAGGCTGGCCTCGAGCTCAGAGATCCACCTGCCTTGGCCTCACAAATCCTAGGATTAACGTAGTATGCTACCAAACCCAGATGCATACTAGTCTTAATGTCTTCCACATAATAAGTCTGATTCACATGTGATTTGGTGTCAAGTAAACCCTAGCAATAACATACAGATGATTTTATTAAAAATTAATTTTCTTGAAAGGAAAAAAGAGTGTCTGCAGGTTATCACTTCCCACCACCATGATATTGGGTTCAAAGTCTTTTGTGTATTTTATCCACTTGTCAGTCTGTTACACAGTCTTTATACTGCACTTCAATACCTCCTCTTGAACATGGAACTGAGACAGTTAGAGCAAGGAGCCTATTATGGCAAAAACATGCCGTGTTTATTTGTCTCTATGCCTTGTATTCTGGCGTAAAATTTGTATGTCAAAAAAAAATAATGGCAGAGTGAAAATATTCTAACGATAAACATGCAATATAAAAAACAAGAGAAGAAAGCTTTGGGTCAAAAATTAGCTATCAAAAAAATCACCGTGTCCAGTTTAGGTAATGATTTTTACATCTGTGTATGATAGCATAAAATGATTCTGAATACAGACTAGAAATAAGCACAAGCTGGGTCTAGGGGTAGAGGCTGTTTGTCCCAGCTACTATATGGAAGAGAGAGGGAGATGGAAAGTTTAGATCTTGCCTGGCCTAGAGAGTGAATTCAGGCTATTTCAGGTGTCTTAGAGAAACCCTGCATCAAAATAAAACAAGGGCTAGGGAAAGGGTTGGAGATGTAACTCAGTGGTAGAGATTTCCATACCATCATAAGGCCCAATGCTCAACCCCCAGTTATAGAACAAGGAAATAACCAAATGCCAAAACCTGTGTCTACAACTAAATCATACTGAGAACTCAATAATGTTCGTTTTACACGCATCCCTTCATGTAATTTCTAGAGAAAACACGTGCTGGCCATCTCATGAACCCTTCTTTACATATAAGAAACCTTTGACTCAGGCACTAAGTAGCTCATTCAAGGTCACACAGCTCCTACATTGGACAGCACAGGCTCCATACCAGATCTGCATTATTGCAATTCAGCACATCTGTCTGGGACACTTGACCAGTAGAGATGGTGCATGAGTGCAAATTAGGTACAATCAGGTACCTAAGTAACACCAGTTCTTGTACTTGACTGGGAAAGCTTTTAGGGTGGGATGATCACCAGCAGTGGCACTATTAGCCTGATGTCACAATATTGTTCAGTGGGGCTTTGGTAAAATCCTGACATCTAATAGCTATCAGACAGTTGCATGTCCCGGCATAGTAACCAGGGTATAAAAGCACAGTTGGACAGGCTGATGCTCAGACACTGCAGCCAATGCAAATAATTTCAGTGATTTGTGTTCACACTAAACAGAAACGGCATGTACATATACTGATTTTGGTAAGGTAGGCAGGCTTAAGCCAGAACCAATCTCTGCTGGTGTTTTCATAGCATGGTGTATAAAAGAAACTGATTTCATAAGCAAAATTAAGATAGGTTTCTCATCAACAAAGAAGGCTGAAATTCACATAACCATTTACAAACAAACACCAAAGAAAAACTCAAAACGCATGCAAGAGTGATGACATTTCCACCCGGGTGGATGATAAAGTGAGGTATATCAAAAGTCAACTGAGCTGGAAAAATGACACTATGTGAAGAGGTGCTTACAGTGATGTGTGCTCGGGATCCTCCATCAGTCAGAGGGACGACTTCCAGACGTGGGCATTTCAGGTCGTCATACCTGGAAGCCCAGTCCTTAATAACTGAAGTCTGTCTCCTCACATGGAAATGAGACAGAATGCCTCCAGACCCATGCTCGCCAGGAAAAATGGCCTGTCACAAGAGTCGCTCTCAACCCGAACCTTAAGAAAGCTCTGGCTATCTCTCCACTTTAGAAGTAAATAAAATACAGATTGCTCATGCATTCTTCAATACTGTCTTCAGCGCCAGTGTGTTGACTTCACGTGTGTATCTTCTTTTCACCATCACTTTTGGCCAATCATAACTAATGATGCCTTTCTACTTAGAAAAATGACATGTCGCTTGCTAAAGCAGGAATGGTCCGCACTTAAAGAGAAAAACTACACATCACAGATTACCAAACGCTCTTCCATGATGCATCTTAGTTTTAGAGCTGTGAACACAGGGACCCTTGACAAAGTAGAACTGCCTCCACAACTTCCAAAGATGTTTCAAAAAAAAAATCTGCAGAATAAAAAATACACAAGCAAAAGATGACCCACAAATAACAGCCCACAGGGATGCTACAGCTGTTGGGGCCAGGTCACAGAAGCATCATTCCCTCTTTTATAAGCTCTGGGAGTTGAACCCAGAGCCTTCTGAGTGTGCAGCAGTTACTGCGAACTATACTCTCAGCCCCCAGAAGCATTTGTGTATGTGACAGAGGGGGATATCACATGTATGATAGTCAAAGGTAGATGTAGGGCACCTTCTCCAGTTAAGCTCAACTTATTTTCTGAGACCAAGTCTCTCAGTGAATCTAGAGCTCATGGGTTCAGCTAAGTGAAGTTGGTCAACGAGCTTCAGTTGTCAGCCCATCTCCAGAGATGCTAATATAGACATGTAACTGGAACTCAGCTTTCTAGATGAGTTCTAGGAATCTGAGTTCAGGTACACATTCACATTCACAAGGCAAGCATTCTACTGAATGAACCACTGTTTGCACCCCATGAGTGTACCTGTAATCCCAGCACACAGGGAGTTAAAGGTAAGAAGATCATATGTTTCAAGCTAGCCTAGACTGACTTCCAGGCTAGCCTGGGCTACAGAGAAAACACTCTCAAGAACAAAATACAAAGCGGGGAGGGGTGGCTTACAGTGTTAATCCCAGCTCACTGGAGGCAGAGGCAGGAAGAACTCTGCTAGCCTGGTGTACGTAGTGAGTTCTAGGACAGCCAGAACTATAAGTGAGAAACCCTGTCTTAAAACAAACACAGAATTGGAAAGAAGGAAAAAGAAAATTGGCAGACTCAGCAAAAAGAACACTTGTCTAGTATCTGTAAGTACTGACATGCAGTACTCAGTACTGGGAAAACAATCAATAATAGCAGCAAAACCAGGCAAAATGATTTTTCCCTCTGATAGTCTAGTAACTGGCTAGTAAGTTGCTAAAACAACTTAAACTATTGCTTAACATAAAATGTGTGGTTCATCAAGAGTCCTTTGGGTCTTACTTTTTTCTTTTCTTTATCAATACACATTCCCTGTTCCCCACCTCTGTCTGTCTGTCTGTCTGTCTGTCTCTCCTCTCCCCCATCTCTCTGTAATTCCACATACTATCACCCAACCAAGTTGTCATTTACTCTCTGTCTCTGTCTCTGTCTCTCTCTCTGTCTTATTCCACATGCGATCACTCAATCAGGTTGTCATTTGCTCTCTCTGTCTTTCTTTCTGTTTGTCTGTCCATCTGTCTGTCTTATTCCACACGCGATCACCCAACCAGGTTATCACTTGCTCTCTCTTTCTCTCTCTTTCTTTCTTTCTTCCTTCCTTTCTTCCTTCCTTTCTTTCTTTCTTTCTTTCTTTCTTTCTTTCTTTCTTTCTTTCTTTCTTTCTTTCTGCCTGTCCATCTGTCTGTCTGTCTTATTCCACATGCAATCACCCAACCAGGTTGCCCTTTGGCTTACAGCCCACAGCCCATCATCTAGAGAGGTCAAGACAGGAGCTCAAGGCAGGAACCTGGAGGAATGCTGCTTACTGGCTTCCTCTCCCTTGGATTGCTCAGCTACCTTCCTTATATGGCTATGGACCACCTGCCCAGGCAGAGCACAGCCTACACTCAGCTGGTTCCTGCTACATCAACATGCAGTAATGAAAAGACTTCAGAGAAGTGGCTGCTTTGATAGAGGCAGTACCTCAGTCAAGATTCCCTTATTCCGGGTGCGTGTCAAAGTTGGTGCTGGGATGACAATAATTAAATAATTTAATAAATAAATAAATAAATAAAAATTAACCAACACACTAGCAGATTCATTCCATCAATTCAAAAGGGAAATAAAATAATAATAATAATAATAATAATAAGTAAATAAAACCAGGCTGTCATTTATAAAAAGTCCGTCATGTATTCTATTGTGGACAGTGTTCTCTAAGGCTCTCAGAAGTGGGACTTTTAAAGACACTCATAAGCACATATTTCTTCTTCATTCAATTGATTATTCATGAGTTGAAAATAATTAAAGAAAAAAAAACCCTAGAAATTGACAGTAGTATTTTTCTCGCTAACCTCAATTAACTTCAGCCTCACTCTCAAATCTCAGCGTGCTACTTGTCAAAACTGTACCTTGTGCTGAGAGCTGAGGTAGGAGAAAGCTAATAATAGAGGGGAGATATGTTATGTTTGCAGACATTATTTAAAAACGCAAACAACTTTATGCAGGCAAGCTCAGACAAATTCCAAGTTTGATTGTAACTTTTAAGCAAAGGAAGGAAGCCATTTTGGAGGAACTCACTGTGGGGTTGGGAGCCTGGTGGAAGCTCTGTTTGGCACCCCTAAAAAATGTCTCTACCTGTTGAGAACATCCTGTCTGCATGGAGAGGTTTTAAGAAAATTCAAAGAAATATGAGAAATGGTAAAAAGGTAAACACACATGTAATATCTTTCTTACTAAAGTTTAATATCTACAAGTAGTCCTCAGTTTCCTTTGAAATGTACACATACACACATATATACACATACATATATACACATACATATATACACATACACACACACACACACATACACACACACACATACTTGCACATATATATATACACACATATACCCACACACACACACACACACACACACACACACCCCTAGCTAGAAATATCTATGGCTTTGAAAGTAAAAGACATTCTCTCAGCTGTGCAGACCTGTTATCTCAATAAAAAACATTCAGTTAACAATAGCAAATATAAGACGGGAACGGACCATACCCTCACTAGTGCTGACCCATGCCTGCCACAAATGGACAGAAGTGGTCACTGCCCTGTGCGACCCTTTTCAAAATGCTTATCTGTACTGTTTGGCCCGTGACCCAGCAGAACGAACCCTGTGTCTCTTTATTTGTTAAGATGTAAGCCTTCAGATCTCATCCCTCAACAGACAGGAAAGGACAAATTGGTTATTTCTGTCCTCTTTCTCAATATCTTAGAATGGCCACTTTACAGGAACTATCACAGAAGCTGTTGCCTGTCTCTGAGATACATTCATCTAGCTGGGCTGCCTTGTCTGGCCTCAATGGGAAAGGAAGCACCTAGCCTCGCAGAGACTTGATGTGCCAGGGTTAGGGGATACAGGGGAGTGGCACTCATTCAGAAGAGAAGAGGAGGGGATGGGGGAAGGCTTGTGAGAGGGGGAGACTGGGAGGGGAGCAGTGAGTGGGATGTAAAGGGAATAAGTTAAAATTTTTTTAAATAATAATAAAAAAGCCATCCCATTGTAATACTGTGGGAAGGGATCATACAGAACCGTCACACAAATCAAAACAATTTAGAAGTGTTAACAAAATGGCCACTTTAACGTCACCTCTTCCTTCCTCCTCTTCCTCTTTCCTTTCCCTCTCCTTCCCTCTCCTTCCTTTCCTTTCCCTTCTCTGTCCTCACTTCCTTCCTTTATGGGGGGAGGGGACTAGGAAGCAAAGAAGCTGTCTGGATAAACGACCTCTTAGAACACTCTTCCCAGTGCTCACATCAAGATGGGAAATAATGACTCTGCTTGGAGCGTGATGGAAAACACACCCTAATAGCATGGTGGCTCTGGCTTCCCCCAACCTGGCCGGCCACCCTACCATCCTTTGCATGAGCAGCCATCAGTCAGTCACTCCTCAGTCACGTGACCCCAGCAGGTAATTTAATTTACTTGTCTTATTTTTACGACAGGGGATAATAACACCTTGCCTTTCTGGAAGAAACGGCTTGGTCTAAATTATCCCAAGGTGCCTGCTAACCCTAAGATCTATAATTTAGAGATTTCTCAAAGACAGAAAGTATTCTTTCCCTAATTTCTGTGACCTTGATCCACAGCAAAGCGTCTGTGTCCCTCTATAGCATGAACAAAGAGAAGCCGTGCGTGGTGTGCCATCTTCTGTGTCCCTCGGAAAATGAGGCTGTGGCGTCGTTATCTCATTGGGTAAAATAAATGAATTCCAAATCCATATTCTTCAATGATAGCGACAGAGGCTCCTTCCTCCTTTGTTCCGCATTGGTTCAATCAAGTTGTGAAGAGTTTTGTCAAGTCTTACGCTAGCATTTCAGAAAGTAGCCAATTAAGACTCTTTGAATCTCAAACCTACAGACGCCTTTGCTTAAACCTTTCCCCAAATTTCAACACAGTGGATGTTAATAATGAGGAGAAACGAGCACAGCTAAAAAACTGTGCGGATTATTAGATAAATCGGTGCTTTTTATGCCCCCTGCTTCCTTCAGGTGTGAGTCTTTAATGGTTCCCAGCCATAGCTGTGGCTCAGCTACACTTCCCTGATGACCTATTTTGCAACCACTCCTCTGCTCCTGTGTATGTCTTCCTAACATGCTTTAATCACGTTTAATCTCTCTCTCTCATACACACACACACATACATGCAATGCACACACACACACACACATCTTAGGTACTTCTTCCTGTCCCCCCCCCCCCTCTCTCTCTCTCTATATATATATATATATATATATATATATAATACATATATATATATATACACACATACATATATACATACATATATATACACATACATGTACACACACACACACACACACATATAGATGTACCTTAAACCTTGGAAATCAATATCCATTTTTTTTTCACTAAATGTTTCTTTTCTGCTTCCTGTTCTTCTAGCTACAGTGTACAAGAAAACACAGGACAATGCAGGTCCTACCTGAATAGAAAGAAACTCACACAAAACCCCAGACTTTTTCAAACTGTGCCTACATCAGGGGCAGCTTCTGGAATAAGCACAGTTCCAATATCTGTAGTTGAAGAGAAAAATCTTCTCTGGTTCTCTTTGCTCCCTGGAAGGCCTGGGATTTCTGTCAGCACAGCAGGCTCTTCTGAAGAGTTTCCTTTGCATTGACATATTTATTCATGTAATGATCATAATGAAAAATGCCTTTTAGACATGTAGAAATAGCTTAGTCAGGCTCCCCACTATACCTAAGGCTGCACCTGGTAACCAGAACTCAATGACGTCACTCACTTAGGATAACCAGACACAGTCCTAGGACCACATGACACCCACTGGACAGTATATAAGCAGAGACCAAGAACAATGCTCTGCTCTGCACATCTGCAGAGGTGCCACTTTGATCTAACCTGTGGCTGGAGAGTCTCCTCCAGGACCCCGACCCTCAAATGAAAGACTTCTGTTCCAGACTGGATCCGATCTTGAGCTACGATATGTCTCACAAGTGAGTAGACTTGGGGAGATGGCTTAACACTGTAGTGTGTGTGATAGCCCTCAGAATAATAAAATATTAACTTTTGTTATATTAAATATATGCATCTATTTTCTTGCTTGAGACAGTTCATTACTTAAATCTGTATCAAAGACCTCTTAGGGACCAGGCTCTGTGTTGTACACCAGGCCTTGAAGGGTGGGCAAGTAGCTTGTCCTTGAATAACTTTCAGTTCAGTGGTTACACATGGTCATGAGGTCTGACTGAAAAGGGGGAGCAGTGGATGACATGACCTCATGGGCTGGCTGGTTCTCTCTGAAATCAAGGTAAGCTGGATGGACCCCTGGTCAAAGGCTGAAAGACAGATTACCAAGAGCATCAAGGGCCTACACAAGATGACATCCATAGACGAAGCCTGGGAACTGCGTGGGCCACGGAGCTGAGAGGAAGCCATAGGAAGCCCTTTGTGTGACTAGACACAAACAATAGGTGCTGCAGAAGGAACTGAGTCACTCGAGCTGTGGTGGAGCCTTTGCCCTGGGACAGAAGCACTACAGTTGTGCTGAACCCTGGCTACTCACAAATGGCCTAGTCAGACATTCTCTGCGGCCAATGCCCAAAGGCTGTTTCTATTCTCCCTTTGTATCTACCATGAGGCAATCTGCTCTCTCTGGCCTTGCCACCTAAAAGAGACTGAATGAGAAAAATAGGGAATGTCAACCCCACAAGGAGCTATTATGAGGGGATGGCTATCACACGGAGCTATTCTTGGCTCTAAGTCTGATACACAGTTCTAAGAAACCCAGGGAAATGTGTCTGGATGCTGGGCACCTTGATGGACCAGGGCCTTGAAAACAAATGGAAGCTTTTAGTCTGAGCGATAATGAAGAAGCAGGTAGATCGCCCCTCACCCCCCATTTTTCATTCTGTCTTCCAGAAAGTGAATCCAGAATAAAATAACCCTTCTATTTTAAGGAGCACCTTTACGTCAGAGAGCAGAACTCAGAAAAAAAAAAGAATTTATCCTGTTTCCTAAATTACCTAATAATTGTCAAACACATTTATTTGGGTATCAGAACAAACCATGTAAAATTACCAATTTCCTATTCTTGTCAGCAAAAGTGGAAATGTCGCACAGTTTAGCAAAAACACAACTAGTCAAAGGGCCGATCTTTGGTAGGAATGGATTGGCTCGCTTTCTCCACCATCATCTTTCCCTTATTCGAAAAGAAACATACATTCTTTTTTTTTGAAGAAGTTATTCTGTCAAAATCATGAAGGAAACATACCTCAGAGGGAAAAAAAGCACAAGCAATTCGTTCTTTCTAAAATGAGATACTGGGGTATAGATTAATGACAGACAGATCCTTAGCATACACAAGGCCTCAGTGTCCATCCCTAGTACCTCCAAATTAAATAAGTAATGGAGCCTGGTGTCTCTCAGAGCTAGAGTGCTTAGAGAGAATGCACAGGCTCTGGGTTTGAGCCACAGTGTTGCAAGGAAAAAAAATACACTGTTTCGGTCTTATAACATTCAAAAAATATTTTGGTAAAAAGTAAGACATCACTATCCAAGACAGTGAGTCCACTTTACAAGCACCCAAGAATTACAGGACGAATGAAGTGTTCCAAAACAGAGGTTTCTTTCTTGGACTAAAGGCCTATAATGTTCTCTATCCCCGGTAAAAACTCCACTAGTTACAGCCAATTAGCTTCCAGACAATCTTTCAGTAGATCAAGGATTGCCCTGACTATAAACATCTCTGGTTTGAAAGTTTCTTTTATGATGTATAACTCGCAGAAAAATCCAAATCACCCATTGCCTTCATCCTTTAATGATTTATTCTGCCCTCTTTTCAAGAAAAAAAAATCGACTTTGATCAAATATTCCAACAGAGTTTCTATGCATTTAATAGGGAAACAAATATTTTGGTATAAAACATATTAAGCTCACGAATGATTTCATGGCAATTTTTGAAATTACTGTGTGCTTACATAGATCTCCAGCATTTAAGCCTGACTCAATTTCATTTGTCTCCAGCTGGTCAGTTAATTTTCAGGCCCCGACAGCTAAAACATCCACGGTAAACAGTTATACTTTCCTAGTTCTGATGCCGTCCTTATTTTCTTCCATGAAGCCAAACAGAAAAACTCAAGTAGCATAGGAAATAAAAAATAATCGGATGAAAGGTTTAATCGCCATTTTTACTGCCTGCCGTTATATTATTTGTTTTTCTCTGGCACATGAGTTCTGCCTTTTGAAGCCGTCAAGTATGTATATTGCTGGTTTTGCTGCGAGAGTTTGCTGCGATCGTAAAGTATAAAAGAGTAGCGGCCACTTGTTTCCAGATATATTCCCAAGTGCGTGAGACGCTGGAGCTTCTTCACTAATAATGTACATCAGCTTTTTCTTATCGTGCCAGAAAAATCTAATTAATTTGATATTACAGGAAGGAACAATGTATAACCATTTAGCATTCACACAGAATAATTCTCTTACCCTGGACCTTGCAATCATATCAAATGGTAGCCAATGGCTTCGTTCCACCTCTGAACATTTGAAGAACAGAGAGCTATTGAAGTTATTTTTAAAAATGCAAAAAAAAAGAGATGCAAATGCAAAGCATAATAAAAATAAGCATTCTGTTCAGAGACTTTATGGAATCAATAATCGATAGTGGGCAATAAGCTGTGCTTGGCTACATTCTGATTCTCAGGAAGCCCAAGTCACGTCTTTAAAAAGAACAGACATTTTTAGGTGGTGTCTATCCAGGGCAACCAGGTGCCTGATGGGAAATGGTAGCATTTGGCTATCTTAGTTAATGTGGGGCTGTGGTCAGTAGTACTGCAGCTTCTGGGAAGGATCCCAGAAACATTTCCTTCATTTGGATCTTGCTACATCATCCTACTTCACATCTCCCTCCCGGCATTAGGGAACAAAACAGCCTTTATAGCTCTCCACCGAGAGGGCCACAGGCAAATTCCGCCTGAGAACGTTCAAAGCGGCCTCTCTCCCCAGATGCTCTTGCCGAGGCCAACATCTGGCCCATGTCAACTCAAGGCTGGACCACAAATACGTCATCTCTCCAAGAAAAATGCTGCATCTGTCCAGGGGTTAAGAGCTAGTGACTGTTGACTGTTTTAGGGTGGCCACACAGAGAACTCTCCAGTGTGTGACTCTTCAGTGTTGACTGCTAGAGTCCTTGGATCCCCACTAACCATTGTAGCAAGAGACCCAGCAATATTAATAGAGCGCAGTTTCAAAGAACAGAGCTACTCATGTGCAAGAGCAGATGAGCAGAACCGTAGAGCAGAAAATGGTAAAAGCTTGACTTCGTAATCACAACTCAAGTTTCATGGCCCTAGCAGAAACCCCTCTAAAATCACAACAGTAACAACAATCCAGCTGTTAAAAGGCAAATGAAATGGGACACACCCAGGGACAGCTGCACTTCTGACTCCAACATTTATGACCCTGGAAGAGGGAATCTTGAGGTGAATCCCAGGCCTTTGAGGGGATACTAACATGGAGCACAGAGAAGGGCCCCTCAACATCTCCCAATAAATCCCAGTAATCGCCTCAGTCAAGGCATTTGGGTTAACAAGCCCCTCTTTTAAAATGCAAATGTCCCTAGGGAGCACTGAGCCTCATTCATACCTCAGTGAGAATTAGTTTAATTAGATAATCAGATCTAATTAATTGCGGGCTCAGGGAAAGGGAGTTTTGATTGAGGTGGGCCGAAGGGAGGGGAACTTTGGAAGCGATCCTGTGGGTGCTCCTGAAGTGTGTGTGGGGAGGAGGCATGAGGACAGGGGGCTCATAGGATGTGGGAAAGATCCAGAAAAGGCTAGGGTGGCCGAGGCAAACTTTGGCTATTTGGCTGTTTTGTTGAGGGTCTAAGGCATCTGTCACAGAGGGTTTCCCATGGCTATGATAAACACCATAGCCAAAAGTAACCTGAGGAGAAAGGGGCTTATTTGGCTTGCAGGTTCAGTCATAGCCCTTCTTGAAGGGAAGTCAGGGCCGGAACTCAAGGCAGGAACCTAAGCAAAAACCCGGAGGAATGCTGCTTACTGGCTTGCTCTCAGTGGCTCAATAGGTTTGCTTTTTTTTTTTTTTTTTTTTTTTTTTTTAATGTGTCTATCTGGCCAGCACCGGCACCACACACAATGAAGCCACTCATTAATAGAGAAAATGCCTTTATCACATTGGCCTGTAGACAGGTCTGAGGGGGGCATTTTCTCAACTGAAATTCTCTCTTCCCAGAGAAATTTGCCTTTAATAGCTGGATCACAAGAACCAGCTTTGATCACAAGTTCGTTTATTTGTTTGTTTGTTTGTTTACCATTTTTACCATTTTCTGCTCTATGCTCTGTTTTTTCTTGCCTGTGAGTTGCTGTGCTCTTTGAAACTGCACACTGTTAGTATTGCTGGGTCTCTACCACTACAATGCTTAGTGGAGAATCAAGGACTCTAGTGGTCAACATTGAAGAGTCACACACTGCAGAGTTCTCTGTGTGGCCACCCTAAAACAGTCAACTGTCACCAGCTCTTAACCCCTGGACAGATGCAGCTCTTGGCAAGATGACATAACCAACACAGGGCCAGAATACCTTTGACAAGAACCAACATCACAAGTTAAGATACAAGGATTCTCTGCTGGGCATGGTGGCCGATGGTTCTCATCCTAGCACACTGAGGGTAGGGGGAGAGGCGGGTGGATCTCTGTGAGTTTGAGGCCATCCAAGTCCATAGAGAGAGCTTCAGGACCTCCAGGGCTGCTACACAGAGAAAGTCTGTTTCAAGAAACTAAAACTCATAAAGGAAAACAAACAAACAAACAAACAAGCAAGCAAAACCAAGGATTCATGTGCAGGCTACAAGTTGTATTATTCCCTGGTTCCTACTCATTGGGACAAATTCCTTTTTAAAGAAAGGAATAAAACCTAGGATAGGAAAAAGGAAGACAGAAGCATCATTCTACGCTCGTTACTGCATGCGGGTCCCATACTCAGGTCTCCAGGTTTGACTGCTTGCAAGATAATGTCTCTTCCACCCTGCTCCTCAGCCACCTGGGCTCTGATGACAGACATCTCCCTGTATGGCTGCCACTGTTTATCAAGTCTGGTTTAGATGGAGCTTGCTTTGAATTCCCATGCTGAGTGTCCCCAAAGATGTCATTAGGATAGGAATGCATCACCCAGCAGTCGACCAAGTGCATATCCTGACCATGGAATTCACTTGCAGCGATAGCCTCCAGCTAGGCTTAAGAAATAGGGGATTAAATGGTTACCTTACAGTGTAAACTGCAACAAGACACCGCTGTGAAGCACTGAGGTGCTCGATACATGCCAGCACTCAAAAAAGGTAACCTCTGTGCATGCATGCGTATGTGCATGTGCATGCACACGCACGTGCTCCTAATGGTAAGCTCAGACCCCAGGTGGTTCAATGGTTGCACATACCTCAGACCTAAGTTGTACACTGTGTGAATTCCTCTTCATCCCTCTGCTCTCATCTGTAATAACCAGTCATACGGGAGACTGAGCAAAATCCTCCACGAACCCTTCACATTTTCTATTAACATCTTTCAAGTGACTCTTGTTTATTCAGCTGCATGGCCAAGTTCATGCGGAGTGCAGTGTGCTTGTTTTGAGACGGGGGCCTTGCCATGTAGCCTAAGCTCCACTCGAATTTGCAATCCTCCTGCCTCATCCTCCCAGTGCTGGGATTTGGCTACCACTATGGCTGGCCTATGGTAATTTCTTTAAGGATAAAAAAGAAACAAGACAAAACAAAAAACCAAACCCTTGGAGCACTGTTTTCCCAAGCACAGTGCACAGTGTACAGTGAGTGTTCAGAGCCTGTTTTCAGAGAGGTGGAGAGGAAAGAAAAGATCAAAGCATGTGCGTAAACCCACAGGGCCATGAAGAGAAAGGACCTTAAAGGTTTGGGGGGCCAGAGAAGAAGGCTTTTTGAATTGGAGGCAGATATGGACACAATCCATCTCTAACAATACAGGTAAAAAGTTCCAGAATGTTAACAGTTTGCACCAATGGAAAAATAGCATTTTAGAGAAACATTTCGAGTGCTTGGATGGATCCTGAGGGATCAAAACCTAATTCAGTGGGATAAACAATTCTATTACCAAGATATGCAGTGTTCACTTTTTCCAAGGTGAATTTTACATACAAAACATTCCCAAATATGCATACAGGAGAAAGTCTCTGGGATGCTTCCCCTGGCCCAAGGTGAGTCTTGGACATCAATGGGTTTGTTTGTCTCTTGGCTGAGATGCAGGTATCGTGACACATGGCCACCTTCTAGCCCCCTCCATCCTCACAATAAATCTTTATGGCCTCATATTTTTCTCATTAAAAGAAATATAGCAGTGCCAAATTGTTCCTTAGCATTGTGGTTTGTTCCATAAACAACAGAAGGCACTCATATGGCCAAAACAGCTTTTTCATGGGTTGAAAAAGGAAAAAAAAAAAGACAAGCAGGAAGAAAGAATGTTTGGAGGGGCAAACTTTTTTTTTTTATGGGCCCTTATTGCATACGTCCAAGTTTTAATAAGATTACTAAGAAAATGATTCTAGGGAACAATAATATAACTGAGACTCATGGAACACAATTATGAGTCTCGCCGACTCCCCCGAGCCCGTAGGGGCAGCTAAGTCTGGGCCCAGAGAGTACTTGCAGGGAATGCTTTCAGTGAAGAGGCCATCTCTTGAGTGGCCACCTCTGGCTCCTCCAATTTGCTCCTCCATCCCTGTGTCTGTGTTCATTCATCACAGTCTTGGAGAAGACACAGGGGATAGGGTGGGGTGTATGTCCTAAAGTCAAGTTGGCTTAGATTGTGGCTCTCGCAGTTTCATTGCTGCCTGGCTTGTGACATGACATATAACCTCTCAGCAAGCAGTATCTTGAGATTAAATAATGTCGTGACATATAATCATTCTGGACCAGGGCTAACATACATACAGTAGAATTCAAATCTATGGTGTGTGAGGCACTGTTCTATTGCTGTGAAAAGACATCATGACCAATGCAATTCATTTAATGCATTTAATTAGAGGTTTGCTTCCATTATTGTCATGCAGGGAGCATGGCAGCAGGCACGCGTGGTGCTGGAGAAGTAGCTAAGAGCTATATCCTGATCCAAAAGCAGAGAAAGAGAGAACTGGGCCTAATATGGGCTTTTGAAACCTTAAAGCCTACACCCAGTGACACATTTCCTCCAGTAAGGCCACATATACTCCGACAAGGCCACACCTTCTGATCCTTCCCAAATAGTGCCACTATCTGATGAGTAAGCATTCAAAGACAGGATTCTGGGGAGGACAATGCTATTCACACCACCAGATACGGCTACTTCTGAGCCATGTCCCACATTTCTTATGCCCTCTGGCATCTATCTCTACCCTGTTCTACTGTAGTTCTTTTAACTGGTGTGGTATTCTGACATGATGAGGTTCTTTTATGGTTTGTCTCCTCGTCTGTAACTTTCCTTTGGAGACAGCTTCTGAGGTCACTCTGTACGATGACCTAGAGTCAGAGACAAATGTGGTCGTGGACATACATGTTCACAAATGTGTTACATATATGGAGTCTGGCAGAGAGTTAGCATATGTGAATTATCCCTAGACTGTCAGAATGATCATATATTCATTTAATTTTGTACATACTGATTTCTTACCAATCTATTGTTCTGTAAAACTAAATCTCTGCTGAGATTTGGTCTGTTGCGATGTATTATAATACTAAGCAAGGGCCCCTAAAACCTGATTGTCCTAGAGACAAGAGTCTGCAAGTAGACCTGTGGCATTATGTGACCTTGCCCTCAAGTTATTTTCTGATTGGTAAATAAAGATGCCTACATTCTATAGCTGGGCAGAATTGAGGTAGAAAATACTTGGTGATCCCAGGTTGGAGGTGAAAGAAGTCATGAGGAGACGGAGAAGGAAGTAAAGGAAGAGGAGGGAGACACCATGGGTTAGGAGTCAAGAAAGCATGGCCGAGAGTGGTGGCCAATTGGTGGACTTTAATAGCACAGAGGATAGATGTCTGCCCAGCTCTAGTGCTGCTTAAAGCTTATTGTAGACAGAGACACACAGTGTTCATCATCATCATCACAGTGTTGCTGAGAGGTTATATGTCATGTCACAAGCCAGGCAGCAATGAAACTTCGAGAGCCACAATCTAAGCCAACTTGACTTTAGGACATACACCCCACCCTATCCCCTGTGTCTTCTCCAAGACTGTGATGGATGAACACACACACAGTGTGTGTCTTTTATCTGGAAACAAAATGTTCAAAGGTGGGGTAGAAGTCCTGGATTGGAATTAAAAATTTCCATAACCACCTCTCTACAAGACTCTCAAAGGTGTAAAACTAGGGACCAAATTTCCTTTGGTTGGATTACTGTTACTTTGAGAAGCAGTCTTGTGAACTCTAATAAGGAATGAATAGCAGTTGTAGGGTTCAGAAATAAAGTCTCCACTACTGAAATCAGGCGTCTGGAACTGCCTCTGGGAAGAAGTACCCAAGGCATTTCCTTATACCTTCATGTACCATCAGTCGGTCAACAAACACTTACTATGCATTTACACATTCCAGACTCTACGCTTCAACTAGTGATTCATGGAGCTGTTGCCCCTATGGTTAACATATGGGCAACATAGGTCCATAGGTCCATAGTCAACGCAAGGGGAAAAATCAAGAGGCCATTTAACAGTTATGAATCCAAAGAGGAATGACAAGACCCATCAGAGAAGTTCCTTTAGAGGCAATGTGCGCCAGATGTCTTGTGAAGTACAGGTGGAGTTCTACTGCTCAGCAGCATGCCAAAGTTGAAGATGTAGGGTGGGGGGAGGGCAGAGCTAGGAGTAGGTTGGTGACACATAATGTAGTGTCCTGAAGTATAACCTATAATGCAGAGAGATAGGCTCACGGGTGATGTGTGCCAACAGGCATTGAAACAATTTGCTCATTATAGTAGGGAATTTGGATATTATTCTGTCTTACTAAACTCCTACCAGGCCAGAATTTTGCCATCCCTTTGTATACCTCTGAGCCTTATACAGATGATTTTCAATTATTTCAAAAAAGCTAAATTGTAAATGGGGTTGTTTCTAGATAAATCTCATTAGCTTGGAAGAAGGGGAGGCACAATCTTTATATGACACCACCCTTCCTAAACTAAAACTTTACGCTTCAATCAACGTTTCTCTCAATAAAATTTTGCTAAAATATACACATGTGCATTGACCTATGACCTCATAAACCCATCACGCACTGTAAAGGCCATAAACTGAAAATGCATTCCTTACAGCCCACTGACATGACTGTTGAACACAAGATCCACCTCACAGTTGGCTTGTCTCACCTCACATGGCTAACTGGAAACTGTGACTTCATGCCATTGTCTAGTATCATACCTAGCCTGACAAAAGAGCAAAATTCAGAATAGAATTTGGTTTTCCTCAGCTTGCTTTTCTCCTCTCATATAGGCAAAAAATTTAAGCTGAACCATTTGGAGTCAGGATTTCAATTTTGCCATCCCCTTGTATACCTCTGAGCCTTATACAGATGATTCTCAATTATTTCAAAAAAGCTAAATTGTAAATGGGGTTGTTTCTAGATAAATCTCATTAGCTTGGAAGAAGGGGAGGGGCAATCTTTATATGACACCACCCTTCCTAAACTAAAACTGTTTAAATTGAAATGTGACTGTTCATTATATATGGCTGTGTTGCCCAAGACAGCTCTAACATTTGTGCTTATATGGAGCCAATAGCACCTCCTGTAGAGGAATTTTAGTCCAGCAACATGGCTACTTGGGCAAGGAATCACATCCAAAGACCTTCGAGGTCTATATGATCTGACTGAAATAAAGACACAACCTAAGTACACACCTTTAAGGTAAAATTAGTTTGTAGAAGGAAGCAGCCATGGTTGAAGTGACTTCTAATTGAGGGGCAAACAAAGTGATGAATCAGAGGAAGACTTGAAAGAATGACTCAGTGATAGGATATGCCCAATTCTTAGGAGAAAAGCTATCTGAAAGCAGTGCAGGGAGACAGAGTCAGGCAGTTCACCAGTTGAGCCAGTAAGGTCAGTTGAGTGAGATGAGAGATCAGTCTGTGTAGTTTGTGCAGTGTAGGTCAACAGAGACAGCTGAAGCCAGAGGAAAAAAAAGGAGCCAGAAGATTAGAACAAATTTCTAGAGTTAGTTTGGGGGCCAAGCAGAGCAATTCAGTGAGGAGCTGAGGAAAAACAGATTGAATCAGTCAGCTTGGAGAGGAGTTTGAGCCAGAACAGTTAAGTTGAACCAGCCAGCCAGAGTTCAGAAAGATCTAGAAAGAGCGAGCTTATTCAGCAGTAAGTCTCTGAGACAATTACATCCGGTGAATAAAAGTTTCTTTTATAACTCCCTCACAGGAGGTATGACAGGGTAGAGACAAGAAACAGGTCTTTATAAACAAAATGGCTTTGAATTTTAGCCTAAGAAAATTGAGCGATTTTTTTCATTTCTCAAGACATTTACTTGTGTTTGAAAATGGATCCTTAAAAACTAGCTGCCTATTGATTTATATAACACATTGCTACCCCAGACCTTCTATTTTTTTCATTTCTTTGAATGTGAGCCCTGAACACATTACTCTGTATATGGGAATGTAGCACTCTGTACTCCATGAGCTGATCCTGACTAGTGTAGAAAAATCCAGTTCTTTAGAATGGACTGTATTTGATATCAATCTATAATTTATCTACTATATGGCTAGACAAATAATTCCACTTTTTTTTGATGTGAAGTAAAAATTTATTTATTTTTAAAACTTTTTTATTGGATATTTTCTTTATTTACATTTCAAATGTTTTCTCCTTTCCAGGTCTCCCCTCAGAAACCTCCTATCCCCTGGACCCCTGACTCTATGAGAGTGCTCCCCTACCCACCCACCAACTCCTGCCTTCCTGCCCTGGCATTTCCCTACACTGGGGCATCAAACATCCTCAGGCCCAAGGGCCACTCCTCCCACTGATGTCCAACAAGGCCATCCTCTGCCACATAATGTGGCCAGAGCCATGGGTCTTATGTGTACTTTTTGGTTGGTGGTCTAGTCTCCGGGAGCTCCAGGGATCTGGCCATTTGACACTGTTGCTCCCCCATGGGGCTGCAAACCCCTCAGCTCCTTCAGTCCTTTCTCCAACCTTAAGGTAACTTCTCCACCCAAGCCATGAAAAAGTTATGTCTGCTCTGTTCAATCATTCTACCCAAGGCCTGCCATGTAGAATTTGAGCTAACCACTGAGTTAACCCACGTAGTTGCCCATTTGAAAGTTGTTGATGGAAAATGAGAGGTTACTACATGGCAGGTCCATTTCCAGATGTTGGGCCTGGAGCATGCAAAATCCATGAAACTTACATGACAACACATATGTATACACATAAATAGTAGAAGGGGATTTCAGGAGAAAAACATATGGAAAGGGAATTGTCGGAACAACAGCTTAGCAAACTACTACAGATATTAGCAGACAGCCTGTGAGGCCAATGGAGAATAAGGGGGTCTGTGGTGGGCTGAGGAGAGGACAGAGCCAGGCAGTGCCCAGATCGCACTGGCTCAAAGCTCCATCAGACATCAGCGAAGTGTCTGAAGAGTTTTAGATGGGACTAACACTATCCGTTTGTGTTCCAACAATGCAACTGCTAGATGCAAAGTGGAAAACAGTAGAGAGCTCAAAGCAGGAAGCAGGAAGGAGGAGTCTTTGGGGGTGACCAGGATGAGAGCTATTCTTTAGCCAAATGAATTAGCAAACTTGCCTGAGATTTACCATGAGTGAACCAAGCTGAGCAAAAAGCCTTGAGTGTCTCATGCTCTGAGAACTGTCAACGACTCGGGCTAAGCACAGCTTCAAGGGTTTGTCAGAAGGCAGGTCTGTGTGCCACATCATGATCTACAAAACCTATGGCATCTATAAGAAAGAGTTGGGGGGTGGGGAGAGAAGAGACAAGTGGAGAGGAGAGGAGAGGAGAGGAGGGGAGGGGGAGGGGAGGGGGAGGGGAGGGGAGGAGAGGGGAGGAGAGGAGAGGAGAGGAGAGGAGAGGAGAGGAGAGGAGAGGAGAGGAGAGGAGAGGAGAGGAGAGGAGAGGAGAGGAGAGGAGAGGAGAGGAGAGGAGAGGAGAGGAGAGGAGAGGAGAGGAGAGGAGGATGTGGGATCCATAGGCACAATTGCTGTGTTGGGGAGAACTTTCCCCACTCGACTGAAACAAAAGCTAGGGAAGGAAGACATAATGGTACTGGCAGAAGGAGGAGAGGGGCATCCCAGTCCCTGCTAGAACAGCTGCCCAAGGCACCCACTGATTCACTCTTTCACACTGAACTTATCCCAGAAGGGGAGAAGAAACTGGAGAAGATGCTCTGGTGTCGCATAGAGACTTGGAGCAGACTGATCCTACTGGCCCCTGTGGCTAGGACGCAGCTGTCTTATACAATACTGGATGGCGACTGAGTATGGTTAACTCAAGGTTTCCTGCCTACATCATTGACAATGCCTACTTAACAAAAACAAAACCCACACAAAAAAAAATCAAATAGAAAAAACAACAAAAACTGCTTCTAAGAGACTCAAGAACTCCAGACACATAAAGCTAAATAAAGCACACTGCCAATCCAAGCAATTCCAGTGTAGTATTGAACATAGACAGAATGGTACCCATACCAGGAGGCTATGCTGAGAGCAGAAGCCAGGAAAGATACCAGAAGTGTCCCTCAGAGTGACACCTGCTACAAAATGGGTGCCAACTGTCAATAACCAATTTTAAGTCTTGACGATCAATTCTTATCTCTGAAAGGTTGTTATTGAAAGTTACACACATAGTCATGCACCTAGTCTAGCATTTGTTATATTTGTTAAAATATCACTGTCGGTTGGGCTTCTCCATGTGACATACTTTGTCACAATTCCACACCAGCATCTTTTTTTAAAGATTTATTTATTTATTTTATGCATATGAGTACATCACCATTGCTCCCTTCAGAGACACCAGAAGAAGGTATCAGACCTCATTACAGATGGTTGTGAGCCACCATGTGGTTGCTGGTAATCGAACTCAGGACCTCTGGAAGAGCAGTCAGTGCTCTTAACCACTGAGTCATCTCTCCAGTCCCCCACATCAGCATCTTGATCTCCGTTTTCTACCCTCTCCTACCTTCGGCGTAGCATGACCAGTCACAACCTTAACCGTTAGAAGATCTGCCGTGTCTACAATAGTCTAACTCACAATCACATGCTGCTTAAGAGTGCTTTCCTCCTTTAAAAATAAGTTTTAATACTGAAATCCACAAGTAGTTCAGCTGACTGACAGTGCCACCTGTCTGGCTTCAGGTCAAGGGCAAAGCCTGAAATCAGAGCACAAGGACACAGAAAAAGCTGTCCCCTCCATACTTCAGCTAATTATAAAACTGAAATACACAATCCAATGCATTTGTGAAAACTTCTGCTGTGTTTCTGTGTGATTGCTGGCATGGGGTTAGAAAGTGTCCTGAATGAAGACCAGGTGGTCATCTCGCTCCACTCTTAGAAAGTTAAATATAACCGGTGGATATAATATATAATTGTGGAGCCGGAGATAGTGATTTTGTCACATATGCCATGTTGATCATGGTCTCCGTGAAGGGAACGTCTCATTTACACGCCACAAAACCACCACCATCCGGAGCCTGTTCTAACCCTGCTAATATGAAAGTCTCCACAGAGAGAGGGATTTGTGCTTGAAAGATGAACTTGCACAATGTACATGCTAATTCTAAACATAGAAAAGTGCCCAGAACAAAGGGGCTGTGTGCTCATCTGATTATTAATGGCAGAGAAATGAGACTTGGGACCAAACTAAATGAGGGTGTTTTGGGAGTTTCTGAGGCACAGCACTGGTGTATTTAGCCATTTATTCGATAAGTAAAATGATTTTTGACATTATAAGTCAATCTTTATGAAATGCCTTAAAATAGGGAAAAATGACATTTTATATTATGCAGTAAATATTATTAAAATGTCTTTCTTCAAAGTCTTGACATTTAAAAGTAATTCTGATGTTAAATTTTAATTCTATACACAGGCACCACATAGTTCTTTAGATATGTCATGGAAATCTCAAAATGCCATCAATATTATGATTTTTTTTGAGAAACAGAAATATAAATATTTTTCACTTCAGGGAGAAAAAAACAAAAAGTAATAAGAACTTTAGAAAAATTACTCAAAGTTGTAAAGTAGCATCCATGCTGAAGTTAAAATAATATAAATCTATATAAAATTGACTTTTACATCAAAGCTACTTCCATGAGTTCTGGATAAGCACACAAAAGTTTGGCAAAGAGAATAAAATCAAGCAAGGACATGGATTTTATCCCAAGTATATGCACAAAAAACACAAGCAAAAAGACATGGCCAAAGCAGGCTGGTTTTCCTGTATAGCTGCTAAAAAGGCTCCCTAGCTATTAACTCCCAGAGTTCATTTTTAAATGCAACTAATAGCCACGTGGACAAGGCTTTCTCTCCAGTTCAGTCTCAACCAACCTGCTATTAATGAGAGATAAAGATCATTTACATAAACCGCCCACCCCCTCGGAATTCAGAGGTAATATTCTGTCACACGAAGAACTAACCCTAGACAATTACCTGCTGAAACAGCATATCACCTTCCTACTAGAATGTCTTTGTTCCTTGACTCTGCATTAAAAAAAAAAAAAAGCTATGCTAAATATTAACTTGTGCCTCTTTGACCCAGATTCCCAAAAAGGTATCTAACTGAGGAAAGGATTCTTCACGGGGTCCATAGCACCGCAATTCCCAAAGATGGTTTTAAGAAAAGAGTCCTTTGATGTTTAATAGAATCAGACATTTGAACTAAACCGGTCCAGGCTCTCTCCCCTACCGCTGCCACCACTGCTAACAATTATAAGCATTCGGTGCTCTGAATAATTCACAATTTCATCTGTTCTACTCAGTGTAAAGACAATGCGGAGAGTACAAGGTCACTCTTCTCCCTTCCCCAACTGCTGACTCTTCCAACCCGACATCAGTCTGGCTGCATGATACACCTAGCGTTTGACATGCCTTCCCCCGACGGCTTCCTAAGAGCTGTTAGTCTATTTAACTCAGGGTTTGGAAAATAATAAAGGTGCATTGGTGTTTCAGACTTCCTCTGTAGTAATAACCATGGGCTCAGTAGTTCCCCTCCATTGTAGCCGAATGCACTTAATACATTTCAGCATTGCCTGATACTGTAATACTGACCAATCTCGGCCTGGCAATGCATTGAAAATACCCGACTACCCAGACACCAACGCGTTTTATATATAAGCCATATCTTTAAAATGAAAATTATATTAAGCTGTTTATGGAAGATTAACACCTGTTAAGATGGCTCTCTCTGGGGTCATCTGGGAAATCTACAAACAGAATCCCACAGCCTATAAATCCCAGAGTGGAGGGAAGACTAGCAAGCTGGTGGGGCTCACATGCCACTCAATCCCTTCATTCATTCACTTCTACCTGAAAGTGACACCAACCCAGGGAGAGAGGCAGGCTTCTGTAACCTGAAATAAAACTCTAACCTTTACCTTAATTAAACTCTCTCTTTTTTGAAAGTTCCAGTTTTGTAAAGAGTAATTTTTTTAAAAAACTGTTTTCCAAAGGTGAAGGACCATATAATGAGCACTAGTTTTGGTTTTGTTTTGTTTTTTTTTTTTTTAAGACAGAAAAACTATGATGCAGTAAAATGATACACCAAGGATGTATCAGGTCCATGGTTCCACAAACCATCAAAAGCATGACCCACATGCATGTCTGGGTTAATTCTCTCCACACTGATTTATTCTTTAAAGCTCTTTTATATTGTGAAAAAATTATTCTAAAGTACACACCACAGATACACACACACACACACACCCCAATAACATCATATGTGTATCACCTCCACTTACAAGTTTCTATGATATCCAGCTTCATTGGCTAACTCTTTCCCCTTTCCCTTTGAAAATATTACCAAGCCAATCTCAGGTGGCTTTGCATTTCACTGCCTATCAAAGTATTCATTTAATTTTCTCCATCCTTGCAAGTGTTGGAGAACTCAAATTGGCTGATGAAATTTCTGATTTCAAAATCTCCTACACTGGGCAAGATGGGGCAGACCAGTCAGCCTAGCACCCACTAGGGAGGCTGAGGCAGGGTTGTGAGTTCTAGGCTTGGCCAGGTGACATAGTGAGACCCTACCCTGGCCAATAAGTAAGCTAATTAGTTAAAAGCCTGGAGTTATACGGTAATCCTAATGATGAGTTAGATCTAGCACTCCACTTCCGAAACAAACAGGAGTCTTTAAGAAATGTTTCTTTATTCTGGAAGTTGTGTTGAACACTTACCTAATAAAGGCATTTTACCTTTATCTAAAATGACCCCAAAAGTCTGTTTATCCATTCTTATTTTGATACCATCTCACTTGAGACCAGAAAGAATATCTAGCTGGGTCCTTGGAAGAATCACAAGGACAAAGAGCTGTGTAAAGCAAGATGCACAGACGACAATGACCCTTATGACCATGGTCTCGAATTCCTTCATCTTAATATGAAGAAAGATGTTATACAATAGATGCGTGTTAGCTACATTTACAGAATTATTGCTTTAATTGTTGTAAGATTCAGAGCAAACTTTCCTATTTATCTTTGTGCTTCCTGTTGGTTGGTTGCTTTGTTCTGAGAGGTGGTCTTAGAGACCCAAGGCTAACCTCATCTCACAAGGTAGCCATGGATGAGCCTGAGAGTCTCCTGCTTCTACTTCTGCACGCTGTGAACATGGGCTTTGCACTACCATGCATACTTTATAAGGTGCTAGGGCTTAAGACTGGACTGGGGCTCAGACAGCTTACTATCAACTGGGCAACATTCTGGGTCTGAAAATGGAAAGATTTGTTTGTTTGTTTGAAAAGAACGTTATACCTCTTTCAGCCTAGGTCAATTTTCTAACGTGCAAAAGTTTCCAAGTCATTCCAAGTAGGAAAGGCTCAGCTTTTTGTGAATCCCAATATTGGGCCACCAGACTAAGGCAATGACAATTCTATTTTATTCTTCATTACACACATGATATGCACTCACTGATTAGCAGATATTAGACCAGAAACTTAGAATACTCAAGATACAATTTGCAAAACACATGAAACTCAAGAAGAAGGAAGACCAAAGTGTGGATATTTCACTCCTCTTTAGAATGGGGAACAAAATACCCATGGAAGGAGTTACAGAGACAAAGTTCAGAGCTGAGACAGAAGGAAGGGCCATCCAAAGACTGACTCACCCGGGGATCCATCGCATAAACAACCACCAAACCCAGACACTATTGCATATGCCAGAAAGATTTAGCCGATAGGACCCTGATATAGCTGTCTCTTGTGAGGCTATGCCAGTGCCTGGAAAATACAGAAGTGGATGCTCACTCTTGGAGGGAACACAGGGCCCCCAATGAAGGAGCTAGAGAAAGTACCCAAGGAGCTAAAGGGGTCTGCAACCCTATAGGAGAAACAACAATATGAATTAACCAGTAACCCCCCAGAGCTGTGTCTCTAGTTGCATATGTAGCAGAGGATGGCCTAGTCAGCCATCAGTGGGAGGAGAGGCCCTTGGTCTTGCATATGCCCCAGTACAGGGGAATGCCAGGGCCAGGAAGCGGGAGTGGGTGGGTTGGGGAACAGGGCAGGGGGAGTGTATAGGGGGCTTTTGGGATAGCATTTGAAATGTAAATGAAGAAAATATCTAATAAAAAGATAATAGTTGATGAGCTGTAGTGAGGCTGGCATGGGGAAGGAGCTATGGGATTATTAATCTTATCTAGTTTCTTCTCTAGTTTTAAGTTACAATTTTAGATTTCACACACTCACAAGCATGCACATGCGTACACACAAACACATCTGCCCTATTTTCCCTTAGTGATGACAAATTTGTACTTTTCAGTTATCTTTGCATTATTATCAGAACTGAAACTATTGAAGACAAGGCAGACCTCTGGAGAGAGGACTACTGAAATTTTTACCTTTGCTTTTATAAGTAGCATATGAAGACAAAAGGAAACTACCCTAATGGAGAATTTAACACACACACACACACACACACACACACACACACACACACACACCAAACCAACCAATGTACCAAACAAAAACCCCTCAATATGAATGCACAAACTGTCTGTCAGTACTGCTCCTGAAATAACTTGGAAGTGACCCTGAAGATACTCATGTCTCCTCAGAGGTTTAGGGCTCCATATAGCCATGGGAAGACCACTGACCATAATCTAAGGCAGTCTTGACATCTCATCCAAAGCTATTGTTTGAATAATCAAAACATTTTTTTATAAACCAGGTGTGAAAATGTACCTTTGTAATCCTGCAAACCCAGCAATCTTTCCGATACCCCTGCAAGGTCTCAACAGGAGGATTACAAGTTTGAAGTCAGCCTAGGCTTTAATAAGAGACCCTGTCTCAAAAAACAAAGGGTAGGTATGTGCACAGCACCTGACAGAACACTGGCCTAACAAGCAAACAGCCCTGGCTTCACTCCTTACCACCACAAACAGCAATGCACCAACAAACTACCTTTTAGAAACATTGTTTTAAAAAAAAAAAACGTTTCCTTCACAGATATTTTAAATGATAGCAACAATAAAGGTTATTGCATACTAATTAACCCTGAGTTAGAACTAATTATTAAAAATCAACAAAGCAAAAAGTCATTGTATCATGTTAGGTCCTTGGCATGCCAAAGCTTTAAATTAAATATATGATTCTCTATGTGCAGGAAAATATTCAAAGTAAAAAGAAGTACACTCTAGTAGTAGCATTGTGTTGATTGATTCAGTGCTGGGCCATATTCACTCAAATGCAGAGGGAGTGTATAATGGCTAAAATACATTTCCAAAAAGGAAGGAGGTCTTAAGTTTTCATTTATGTCCAGTCTATGGGACTTTATCTGAATGTATCGGTTATAAAAGTGATAATTAAATAGATTAATGTCCGTAAAATACATGCTTATGTCGTATTAAATATTTCTAAATTGGGCGAAACTCTATCAAGACTATCTTGCTTACCCATTAAGGAGACATCACTACACTCGGTCCCAGTTTACTCAGGATGGTTCCTATTTGAGGAGGAGGAAAGAGAGCTTTATTTCTTGAAGCTGTGAAGGAGACTACACAGTAATCTCCCACGGAGAAAGCTTTTTCGCTCTGTTTAAGATGGCTAGGAAGAGTTTATAGCAGAAATTACCCAAGACGGAAGAGCAGCCGGTGTTCCTCAGCTCTGCCTAGCATGGTCCTCACTTCACGTCTTAGACACACACAGGCACCTTGTCCAGTGGTTTGCAGACTCTGACCCTTCTAGGACTGTGTCAGGTGCCACAGAGCTCTCTCTCCCATCAAGAGAACTTTCCCATCCTTTCCCAAAGGTTACAAAGGACTGAGGACTCCCTTTTTTGAGAGATGATTTCCAAAGAATTTGAGCAGCAACTGCAAACCATGTGGTTTGTACTCTAGTTAAAATCTGTACCAAGGCACGCGTGCGTGCGTGCGTGCGTGTGTGTGTGTGTGTGTGTGTGTATGAGAGAGAGAGAGAGAGAGAGAGAGAGAGAGAGAGAGAGAGAGAGAGAGAGAGAGAGAGAGAGAGAGAGAGAGAGAAGTCGGTAGGTGTAGTAACAGTGTGTGTGTGTGCGCGCGCACATTCGTATGTGTTAGTAAGAGTACCCGGATGCCGTTGTACATACATTAGGAGGTCAGAGGTCAACTAGGGTTCCAGTCCTCACCTTCCATCTTGCTTGAGACAGTCTCCTCAGAGCTTAGCTTTCCTATTGAATATTCCAGGCTAACTGGCCCATTAGCTTCTGGGGACTTCCCTACCTTCCTCCTGTCTATCTCCCTGTAGGGATGATTCTGGGTGTGTTCTGTGGATTTGCCATCTGGTCTTCACGCTTGCTTGGCACAGGCTGATACCCACTGTTCCATCTTCAGGGTTCCATATTTTGTGCCACAAGACTTGAAGCCTGGTCTGCTTGCTGAAATGAGGCTCATGACATCCAACACGGGGGTGAGGGGAAAAATGGGGCAGTTTTTATTTTTATTTAAAGACTTGGCTTCACTTTGGTGAGGACACCCCCCCCCTAAAAATAGAAAGCATCCTAAATTCTGTGGACAAGAATTCCACTCTGTGTAGGGAAGAGAAAAGGCTCTCAGCCTCTTCTCATCCACGGAAACCCTGGTGACTGAGGGGGCCGGTGAACACAAGGAGAGAGCCGGTACCTCATTGCCACAGTAAAACAACCCACAGCTTTAAAACAATTCTTCACAAAATTAAAAAAAATACTGGGCCTAAGGTGTCCTTCATGGTAGAGTTCATGTAAGACCCTGGGTTCAATCCTTATCTCAGAAAACCTAACTTGAAAGCCCAGTGGTGAGGTCTACAGACAAGGACAAGCCCTATGTGAGAAGCAGTCTGGACCTCTGATTGGCCTAAGCTGGAGAAGCCTGTTGTCAGGCCTGAGGTAGGGCTCTGCATTCCCACACTGGCTCCTGAAGTCTCCGCAGTGTGTGGTGTCAGAACTGTTCGTGCAACCCTGGTAGAAGAATTAAAATAAAAACCGTTCTGAAACCCCTAGGGCTGGGCAGAACCACTCGTGAAAGTAGTCCCCAGGGACACTGAAGGCAACTGGAGCTCTCAGGCTTCTGGCTGAAGATGATTTCCCAGGAAAGATTTACAAAGCAAATGGGGTGTGTGGGTGGGATCTCTTCTGTGAGTTCTCCACATCTCTGCTGTGAGTTCTCCACAACAGACAGAATCGCCTCTGAGAACTGCAGTTTGTAAGAAGAAAAGGAGACAGAGAGAGACCACAGAGATGGTATTTCATCTCCTTGTTTTATGCATTGAATAATTATGCTCCCTTTATACCTCACTGGCTTTTTTGATGTTGCATTTTGCGTTTTGAGGCAGTGTCTCTACCTGTGTCACCCAGGCTCATCTTGAGCTTGGGAATCCCCTTGCCTCAGTCTCTAGGGTGATGGAGTTACCGCATGGCTAGGTTTGGGAATGGGTTGAATGGCTTCTCCATTTATCTTGTGCAACAAAACAGCGCCCACAGGAAGATAGGCAGGGTTGTCAAAATATACCATACACAGAATGCCTTCCATTCCAGTTCCAGCACGTGAAGAACTGATCCATATTTTATGTCTAAGATGGTACTAACAATTATTCTAGATAATATCATAAGCAGGGCTGGTGAGATGGCTGAGCAGTTAAGAGCAATGACTGCTCTTCCGAAGGTCATGAGTTCAAATCCCAGCAACTATATGGTGGCTCACAACCACCCATAATGAGAAACAAATAAAAAACCTTTGGGCCAGAGCGAGCAGGGACCGGGGCAAGAGGGAGAAGGGAAGGGGGAAAATATTATAAGCAATGACTATATACATACACATAGAGCCACACCCATATAAGTGTATTAAATCTGCCATGTTCAACAGAAATGTTTTAAAAGCCCACACAGAAAGGAAGGAAAGAAAGAACCATGAGGCTTCGACAAAAGAGCCGAGGCAGATGAGGAGACTGTAGATCATTATAGGGAGTAAGACTTCAGCTCCAGCATGGGTGAAAGATTTTCCTCACACTCTCGTCTCATATAAGATCTGTACACTCGCCCCTGCCTGAACTGGTATGCTGTCAGGGTGTACCATAGTCTCCTCCCCTCTGGCACTTACCAAATACATACCCAGGGGACACTCAGCCCCTGACATAAGGGTTTGCCTTAAATCTCCCGTGATCTCCAACCCCATTCTAGCACCAAGCTGCACACAGAACTCATCTAGTTTCCTTCTCTACTGATGAAAGCCAACTGCCCTGCATCAGCTTGTTACACTGAATTAGCCAAACCCTGAAATGTCACAAGAGACAGAGATGAGCCCAGTGCCTTCATTTTTTGCACACTAAGGACTTCTTATGGTACCGAGAAAGGTCAAATAAAAAAACCACTGGTAGAGTTAGACAGGGAACGGCAGGCTGCAGCACATCCTCTGATACAGTCACTCTCACAACAAAAGAGACGGACACGACGTGAGGATGCATAATAGGCCAAGCCCACGTCAGCTCCAAGAGGACTTCTTGCTATTGTTCTCAGTTTTACCCGAGCAAGGAGAAACTGGGAGAGGTTGTGCGCACAGGTCACCCAGCTAGAGAGTTTCAATTGCTCTCCAGTTTGCATAGACAATCACACACGGCATAAAGAACAACCAGATCAAAGCCAAGGAAACCAGCATCGTCACGACAGAGCAGAGAGGGGTCCTTCAGGCCTATCGCTGGCCTACTCCCTACGTTGTAACATTATCTATGCAAAATTGCAGTAGTGTTTAAATTGAAGGCTTTTTTTGAGATTTTCCTCAGGTGCCTGAAAGTTAAAATTCCCTGCTGAGTAGCATTTATTGACGGAGATGGGCCACATGGCACAATAAAGAAAAAATAATCGTCATTTTATTGGCAACGAGAACACTTTTGCTTTCTGCAGAGGGACATGTTCCAGAGCATGTACTATTTTATTTTGTCATCTCTTTGTAAGGCAGTGTCATACTGCTTAAGTAACTCATTTGTCCCTGGGAGACAAACAACTCCGCCAGAAAGGTCTATACTATTATAAGCAAAGAATAGCTATAAAAATAAACAATAATAACAACACTCCTTTTTTTATGAACAGGAAGCTTATTATTCTGTCTACCTTCGAGCAGCACACATCCCAAAATGTAGTATATAATTTTGCTTTTTAACAGTTGTCATATTAAAGAATGCTTGAAAATACCCAATTTCCCTGCGACAGATGGGAAAGAAAACAATAAAAAAATGCAAAAAAAAAAAAAAAAAACAACATAAAATACCCCCAACTCTACCTCCAAGAACATACTTGCCTAACATAAGGTTTCTCTGAAATGAGATATTTTCACCACAGGAAAATCTGTGGATTTGGTTAGCTTTGCTATCTTATCTTGCTGTGAATATTCAACATGAACTAATTCTACCAAACTCCCCCTTCCTCTGACCATGCTGCAGGATTTCTCAATCTCTCACTACATCCTTTATGCTTTCCTTTAAAACTGTCCCAAAGTAACAGGACCTGGCCCCACAGAAAAGCCACCCAGTAATAATCCCTATACATGGTCAATAATCATTTACTCGGCAAGACACTGCGCTCAGACACAGGTATAAAAGACCAAGGAGACTTTTGGGGAATGCTCCTTCCACATGATTCTCTGTAATAGCGAAAATAAAATTAACATGGCTCGTTCTGTCTAACAAGGTAGAGTTGTCAATAACACCGAGCTCCATTCATTTCATCTTGGAGACTTTATGCATATCGGAGGAATATAAAAATATGCCAAGCAAAAAAAGTCTATATATACACAGACTAAACATACTAAATATGTCACTTTGAAAGATAATAGGCATAAGATAAACAATGGAAAATCAGATAGCCTGAGAAAAATTTTAACCGACAATTTTCATTGAAACATAATTTCCTCCAGGCAAATAACCAAGTTAAATGCTGTACATTTATTTCAAACAATTGGGCAGCCGTGTTTAGAAATATGGCAGTGATTAATTCACTTTGGGTGGGAAAATACCTTTGATGATTTTATTAAAAATTCATTTAGAGAAATATTTACCGATTCTTGGCATCTAAACGAGTGATACATTGCAGGTCTCTTTTGGCGGGGGCAGCATTCTCAGCCAAGGTCTGACTAGAGCTGTCTGTGTTTCTCAACACACTTAGCAGATATGTTCATCTCAGAGAGGGCCAGAGGGCCAAACGTCCTGAGCACTCTGATCTTTAAGACAGGAGGTCACCTATGGTTCCTTGATAACTATTTAAGTTTAGTTCAGTCTTAACCCTCTTTACTTGGTCAGAGGTCAACGAGAGGCATCTGGTTTTGACTGCGGAGGGCAGAAACCGAGATGCCCTGTGTTAACCGGCAAAGGTTGTGTCTGATGATCCAGGAGTGTAGCAGGACTCTCAATCTAGGGTCTTTAGTTTGCCCTGGAAAGAACCCCCTGTGTCCTTCACAAGGCCCTATTATTTGGGGCTCAGTGAAATTCATGTCTCTGAGAGGCCCTGCTTCATCAGTACACTTAGGTACTATCCAAAACACTCTACAGCTTAAAAAAAAGTGCACACTGCCTTCAGGGAGTATCTTGTTCTTTAATATATTGCCTCCTCCTCCTCTTCCTCCTCTTCCTCCTCCTCCCCTTCTCTTCCTCTTCCTCCTCCTCCCACTCCTCCTCCTCCTTCTTCTCTTCCTTCTCCTCCCCCTCCTCCTCCTCCCCCTTCTCCTCCTCCTCCCCCTCTCCTTCTCTTCCTCTTCCCCCTCCTCCTCCTCCCCCTTCTCTTCCTCTTCCTCCTCCTCCTCCTCCCCCTCTCCTTCTCTTCCTCTTCCTCCTCCTCCTCCTCCCCCTCTCCTTCTCTTCCTCTTCCTCCTCCTCCTCCTATTTCTCTTCCTCTTCCTCCTCCTCCCCTCCTCCTTCTCTTCCTCCTCCTCCCCCTTCTCTTCCTCTTCCTCCTCCTCCCACTCCTCCTCCTTCTCTTCCTCTTCCTCTTCCTCCTCCTCCCCCTCCTCCTCCTTTACTCCCTCCTCCCTTCCTCTTTCTCCTCCTCCTCTTCTTCCTCTCCCTCCCTCCATTCATCCCTCTCTCCCTCTCCCCTTTCCTAGTGTTCAGTGTCCACACTGTCCACTGTCCTCTTTCCTATTTAACGACCACAGTAAAATACAAGTTTCATGAGAACAGACATTATTCTACTTTAGTCTCATGGCTCAGCCACATGCATCCCTGCCCCCCACCCCTACCCCCCTCTATCTGTTCCTCTTTGGCTTTTCTTGCTGGAGAGGCCTGAGGGAGTGGTGACATCAGTCCTCACTCTGGGTCTGGAGAAAATGCATTACCATGATACCGAATGATGATGACGCTAAGCAAGTCATGAAAGGAAAACACTGAAACCAACAGAGAAACATGGGTCCACTTGGCTTAAAGTCTACGAGAGAAAGCCTTTAACTTCTATGGAGCTTGCTTGCTATGTAAGGTAAATGCGATCATTTTGCAAACATCGTACATCACGTTGATGTATAGCATCTTTAAATGCAGACTAGCTGTGTATGGAAGCTTAGAAACAAAGCAGCGGACCTTTGTTCAGAAGGCTTGTTTTATCTCACTCAAGGAGCATAGGACTGGAAGACAGGGGCAAGTACCAGCACCCGGCCCAACCTGTCTTCTTTATCTAAACTGGTCCTCTGTGCACTTGACCTCTGACCCACCGTGGGAGTGATAGACCCACTGGGGTACCTGGTTGGTTGCTGCATCAACCGCTGTCTCCATCTATAGGTGCTGACCAGCAGCAAGGATTCCTGGGTTCTTAGAATATCTCCTCCCCTGGCCCAGATTACAGTGCATGGTCCCAGATACATTCATAAGACACACAACAAAGACAGCCAGGAGACTACAATTAAATAACAACCCCACAGCAGCAGCAACACACCAAAGCCGGGCTCAGGTAAATTACATACCCATCATGTCAAACGTTTTTCTGAGCCAGCTCTCCACAGAAACTACTTCTTAGACTATAGGGACCTTCTTTTAACTGCTTATTGGTGCCCGCTTCCTCCGCTCTTCCCTACCTTCAGGTCACCCTTCTCTCTTGCTCTGGCCTCTAGTGAGGCTGCTTCCCAGTCTGTTGCCTTCTTACTCTTCCTGATGGGTACTCTTGTTCTGACACGCCCATGGCGGGGAGGAAGAACTCCTGAATGCACTAAGAAGATGCCACTCTTATTTAAAGCATTAGCCGGAGAAACATCCTTCCTAGAAAGATCCCTGTGTTCGTGCTTTAATCTTTACCACACAAAGCTCTTTAATTAAACTTAAACCAAAATATTTTTGTAAAGCTCAAATTTCCGAATTGGCATTCCTTCACATTTCTCCGTTTACACAGTCCCTTTGTCAGAGGACAGCAGGGTATTCAGAAACCTTAAATTGCCTTGTGTTGAATGTGGCCGGCTCCTCCAGACTGAATAGGGTAAGCCAGGCTCTCCAACTGTTTTTGTCCTGATTTCTCTTTAATTGTTTTGCACCTGCCTTCCAACAGAATGTACACGCTTCTTCCCCTTCTAAGCAACATGTACTATTGAAACGTGGTACAATCCATAACAACTTGTGGGAAGATGTTTCAGAGAATACTTACGTAGAATAAAAATAAACAAATAAATAAATAAAACCAAAGGGGAAAAAAAACCCAAAACTGAGACTCGTACCCACATCACATGTTGGTGAATAACTCACAAGAACGAGAAAGAATTAGGCCATGCAGAGAGTTCAACCCCAACAGACTTCTTAGTGAAGTCTCTAAGTGAATTCTCTGTCCTCCACGTTTACTTGTGACATTTAGACATGGGATGAGATACGCTTGCGGTTAGGAAATGATCACAAGTCTAACAATGTCAACTCTTAGTAAGCTTAGATTTTGACCTGGCTATCTTATTCCTGGGCAGTGAAGTCCCACGCCGTGCTCTGCGTGACTTAGCTGTATGATGGGGAGCAAGGTGGCACCTGTGGCATGGGGTTGCTGGAGAAGCCCCACACCCAGTGTCTGGCCTAGTACACACGTTAAAGTGTTGGCTACCTTCTCATCATGTCTGGACGGCAGGTGTGTCTTCATTAGAGGTGACTGAACCCTTGTCTCCCTGCCTGTATCCACTGTCTTTTCTCTTTAGTCTCCTCATCTTTTACAAATTCAAGACAGAACCATCACTCACCAGTTTAAAGTCTGTTGAGGCCAGAGAGGAGTCACAGCAGGGCTCTGTCACCTTGTTCCCGCCTCTCTAAGAACAGGTACAACTCAGTCACACGGTGTTCTTCTTTCCAGTCTTGCTCCTTCTTAGAGTCTTTCTGAGAACATAGATTTCCCCTCTATCCTGTTCAATAAATATTTACCTAACAAACAGAGCTGACGCCTGTTATTACAAACAGCAACACTTTTATTAATTATAAGATTATATTGGCATTAAGAACTCTATAAGTACTGAAATGACTTGCTTCTCCAGTAGAGTCAAGGTTTAAGACTGACAAGATATTTTTGTCTTTCTTTCTTTTTCTTTCTTTCCTTCTTTTTTTTTTTTGAGACAAGGTCACTTTATAGCGCCTCGCCTGGTCTTCACTTCCACGTTGCTGATCTCAAACATGGCATCCTCTTGACTCGGGCTCCTGAGTGCTGGGATCACAGGTGTGCAGCTTCATGCCTGGGTTGATTTTGTGGATATGTTAATATTTGCTAAAAAAAAAAAATCTACTTTTAAACCTCCACTCTCAAAGAATCAGCTTTGGGCTACCGTGTGCTGGCCCCTAGCAAATTCACTCTGCTCTCCATTTATTTGTTTCCTATCAATTCTGTGACGTTTACTCATGAGCAACGAATCCTGGCAGTGTGCAGCTATGGTTTATACAGTATGGGGCAGTAATACTTTGAGATCGCTGGGGGATTTCTTTGACTTCTTCATTCGTGGCCGAGTTACAGTATCAAGGGGTGAGACTAGTGATGTTCACTTAAGTAAGTTACTATTTTGGAAAAGATTACAAGCCAAGTATCTTCGCTCACTATTCGCAAAAGTTAAGTCCATACAAGGTGGCGATTCGGCTCATTTAGCAGAATGTGTGTCTTTGTGAGGACACAAAGGGATTAAAAACCTGACTATGACCTTCTAATGCACACAAACTCTTAGGCGTCTGCAGCACCGAACGCTGGGGAGCGGAGGAAGGGGGAATCGGAAGTTCAAGGTCATTCTTGTTCATGGAGTTGAAGACCTGTATAGACTCCGTGACACCTTGACTCAAAGCCGGGGCAGGATATGAATAAATAACAAACTTTATACCTTGCACCTTGACTGGATTTACGGGGGGAAAAAGCAGACCCCAGCTAGAGCCTATGTTTATCAGTGAATAAATTCATCCCACGTTGCTCTATCTCTAAGAGAACCTTGAAAACGAACCACAAGCAATCAGCTTATGCTGGAAAAATGGTCACAAAGACTCAGCGAGGGGCAGAGCCACCTCCATGCTCACGCCCTTAGAAAACTTACCTGGCAAATCCCTACTGCATTTGTTCTGACAGAAAAAAAATTTTTTAAAGAAAAAAAAAAAAAGCAACACATCTCAGAGCCGAGATTAGACTTTTAGACCCTCCTGAGCGATAATCCTTACTCTGACATTGGCTTTCTTTGTGGGGTTTGGCACATCGGTTTTCTTCTCTATAATACGGGGATAATAATGCTTTAGTCAAATGGATGCTGTGAGAATTAATTACTGTTATACAATTTATTGAAGATGGGACGCCCTGTAAAAATATTGCTAGTGCTTATAGGATTGAGATCCAAAGACAAAGGTATCACACACAGCAGAGAAATCAAAACATCTCCAAATCCCCACTGTTTTCCTCTCTCCGTGTCCTCCTTCTTAACTCTGGTGAAAAGTAGACAGTGCGGGTTTTCAAGGACATGTTTCCTTCTTCTGTGACCAGAATTGAAATGCACCACTGGACGCACCTGCACCGCACCACGAAGATTCGCCCTGCCTCACCTAGGTATAACAAAGGGGTGGAAAGGCCTCATTTGCAAGGATTGCTTTCATCCTGGGCTGCTCTTTTGACCCTGAACCAGGGTCTTTCTAAATCAATGGATGCCCTAAAGACTAGATTTCAAGGGAAGGTTTTCCCAGCTGCTCTTGGAAAGGGGGATGGTTAGACGTTGAACTTTCAGAAAGAAGGACAACCCCGGCTATAAGCTGATAACTACCTGCTTATAGAGCCGGAGCCAGGTCCTAAGGAAACACAATCAGGTATAACAAGCAAGAACCTGCTTATAGAGACAGAGCTTGGTCCTAAGAAAACTTGATCAGGTATAACAAGCAAGAAAAATCCTCAAGACAACTGTGGGAGGAGGAGGAATTTCCACCACCTGACCATAGTTCTAAAACAGCCAGAGCTGAGGGAACGTGGACCCTGTAAGAATTCAGGAATGTAGACAGCGATAGGACACAAAGCACTACCTAATTGCCAGTGTCTGCGTAGCTCTTATTTTTCGAGGACCTGTCAATCAGCGCTAGAATCCACACGCAGGTTAAAGGTCAGTGTAACGCAATTTTCGGTGAGGTTTCACAGTTATAATATGCTGCAATGAAGGTTTGAAGTGTCAAGGAAGAATTAAGTATATTCTAGTTACAGAATCTCAGCCAGGTGTGGTGGCTCATGCCTTTAGTCCCAGTGCTCTGGAGCAGAGGCTGACCAGGAGAGCCAGGACTACGTAGAGTCTATCTTGAAACACACACACACACAGCCCCCAAAACTTATCATAGGATCTCTGTCCTTTAAGGGTCCAAGTTATACACAGGTGAACTTACCTAACCATGTCCTACCTGAACATTTTTTAAAATCGGTGACTTGGGTGTAAGGATTGGGCTGTCATGGAAGTCCATCTGCTTTCGTCCCTCTTCCTTCTTGCTTATTTACATTTAACTAAAATAACTAGTTAAATTGGTTTCGTTCATTTGTTTTCTTTTGGAAACGGTTCCCTCCGATTCCAGTTCCCAGTCCCTTCCATTTTCCAACCTTAGCTGGGGGAGAGGGGAGAGGTAAGGCAGCAAGCGGGAGCCAGAACTCTGAGTGTGTCAACTCTATGTCCACTGAGTATGGGGGTGGGGGTTGGGATCACAGGGTAAGAATCATATTCCCTGTCACCCCATGTGACATTTCCTCTAGCCCTTCTCTGCCACACACATTCACCCTTTTGTCCCTTTAAGCATCCAACAGCCTTGGAGACTGGCTTCTATGCTCCTAGGCTTCTGTCCCCTGGTCCACTGTCTCGGGGACTTTTGTGCCCCTGTTTTGTAAAAACAAATCCCTGTGCTTCAACTTCTCCCTTTGCATTCCTTTCTGTCCTTTTCACCTCTGCAGAGGTCTGAAAGCCTATCCACACCTAGGCTGTGACATGCTGATACAATAGTGCCTGACTCCCCAGCATCTCGGGTCTTTACAGAAACACGGCTGTGGATCAATACAGATACTAGCAAGCATTCACAGAAGCACAAAGGGACGAACAATTCCCCAAACCTGGACGAGTAGGGGAATGGCTGTAAAGGATGAGACTTTTCATTGGGTATCACACCAGTCAGCTGAAAGCAACAGAGCCCCGCCTGCCCTCTTACCAATGATGCCCTGATTACAAAACAGCAGTCTTGGGGTGAAGATTAACCAGTTAGTATACTTTGGGAAAGCCTCAAACTTAGGGGTGAGGGTTCAAGTGTACCTTTGTGCTTGCCAGGTGAAGCGCAAGTTAAAAATAACCCAGCAGGTCCTGAAAGTGTACAAAAGAGTCATAACATGACAAGTGGTGGATGGTGCGCACTGTGTAACATGTAATAGCACAAGAGATAATCCCATGCTGAAACCAACGAACTGGCGTCTTTCAAAGTGAAACAGAGACACTGGCAAACTGGTCAGTCTTTCCCTGATTTGGACAGTGCTTCTCTTGCAAACCCTAGTGTGATGGTTTGTATATCCTTGGATCAGGGAGTGGCACCATCTGAAGGTGTGGTCTTGTTGGAATAGGTGTGACCTGGTTGGAATGGGTGTGTCACTGTGGGTGTGGGTATAAGATCCTCACCCTAGTTGCCTGGAGGTCAATCTTCCACTAGCAGCCTTTGGATGAAGACATAGAACTCTCAGCTCCTCCTGCGCCATGCCTGCCTGGATACTACCCTGCTCTCACCTTGATGATAATGGACTGAACCTCTGAACCTGTAAGCCAGCCCCAATTAAATGTTGTTTTTTATAAGACTTGCCTTGGTCATGGTGTCTGTTCACAGCAGTAAAACCCTAACTAAGACACCTGGCAAGCAGTCTTTGAAGCCCCTATTATTTTCTGGTAGTTTCCCAATTGTCCTGGCTAAAAGCACTTACTCTTCAATAGTGACTTTGCTAGTTTAAACACCTAGAGTTTGAGAGTAAAGGCCCATGAAGAATGTGTACGAATGAGAACACTGAGGGTCAAATATTGGGTAATGAGACTAACTGTACCCAATTCCTACACATCCATTATCTGTCTGCCACACACAGAGAAGACCATCACTGCAGGGGAACAGTCCGAGCCTCTCTGGTGACACTCTCTGAAGGACAACGCTCACTTATTTCTGTGCTGCAGTTGTGGAAGCCTTTATTTAAAAACCAAAGCAACTTTAGAATGACAAACTTACTATATGAAATGTCCATTTCAGTGACCAGAACTTTATCCTGTGCTCAATAACATTTACTAAGAGACTATCTTAAAAAACTCATTCCTAGACCCTTGTTATCTGTTGGCACCAAGATAACCATTATAACCTATTAATGACCAACATTTTAGTGTTAGCAATATTTTGGATCAAGTATTTTGTCTTTCTGTAATATGTAAAATTACCTTAATTGCTTGTTAGTGAAGGCTGAACTTAGAGTAAACCACACGGAAAAATCATGTTTTTGAAAAAGTATGCAGAAACACTTTTTTGTGCAGTCATTTTGGAGTTGAGAGTAAATTGTCAAAAACAAACAAAATCATAAAAAGAAGATGGAATGCAGACTCTCTCACAGCTCCATCATCTCCACTCTGTCTGACATTCTTCAGTGGACCGTGTGTTGTTCGCTACAGTAAGTTACCAACTGGCTCTATGGCCCTGCCTGTCTTATTTTCACACCCTTGCTCCTCAGCACAGAGGAAGAAGAGACCTGGAAGGGAACTAACTTCTTTAAGCATCTCTAAAGACAACTTCTGAGGTCTGAAAGTCGTCCCATGAGTTTTCCGTGAAGTGCCAAGTCAGATGGGCTGACTGTAGCCTCCAGCAGGCTTTCTAGACACACCCACCTAGGATGACCCTCTCTGTTACTTAGATGTATTCTTCTATAGGGTATGTCTTTACTGGTTGCTTTTGGCTTTGTAGGTTGGGTGCTGGCAAAATGGGGGAGGTTATCATTATATTTCAACAAAGATATCTCTCCACGTCATTACTTTATCATTTAAAAGAAAATTGTTACTCTCTAGAACCAAGTGTAAAAGCCACAATCGTAAGAGCGGGAAGAGGCCCAAATGGACTTTTCAGTACAGATGAAAGTCTTTTAAAAGTCACTGACTTTGCTGAGCCATGTCCAACGACTCAAAGCTCTGTTCTTTGGAGACTGCTTGTGTAACAAATGCTGGTTGAGGGGAGTTGGGGTGGGGGCTTCCTCTGTCAGACTGCTCCTCCAGATCCTGACAGTAGATAAGAATCAGCCACCACGTGGTCTTACAAAAGCATTCGCTAAGATGGCTGTTAAAACTCAGATTGGCCTTTCCCACTCAGTAACACTTGCATAGCTACAAACCCGAAACACAGCAGTGAAAATGTCTTCAGACTTTTATGTAGTAATACTACCTCTACCGTTTCACTTTGAATTGGAAATCGGCCCTAAGCAACTTTCGTTTATTAACTGCATTTTTATTTTGTTTGTTTGTTTTTGTTTGTAGGAGAGAATGGCTCTCCTGCAGACACTAAGCGATTGCAATTGTGTGGTCATCATGAGCCTAAATGAAAGATGAAACAATTCCTCAGAGCATCCACAGTGACGATGCTCCTCCTGCACAGTTTAAGAGCCAAGATAGGGAATCTGCTTTTCCCCGTGAGAATATTGTTGGACATAAGTTATTAATTCTCTAATGAGGTCATTATAAATCATGTAAACTATTTCATGTAAATGTTTTGGTGGGGTTTATTTAGCAAAACAAAACAAAACAAAACAAAACACACTATTTGCCAGCACAGAACTCAAGAAAACACACAGTAGGAGTTTTATGTGCATAAAAATGTATCCATACCCATCAGTGCATTGAAAGAGAAAATATATACAGTACATAATATATATCATTCTATATTATTTACATACATATTTTATATAATACTGATGTCCACAAAGTACCCTTTGATTCTTTAAAAACAGATATTCTCTCTCTCCCTTTCTCACTCTGTCTCTCTCTTTGTGTGTGTGTGTGTGTATAAGAGAGACAGAGAGCAAAGTTCATATATCCCAACCACAGTGTGTGCACAGCGGTCAGAGGGAAATCCTCAATAGTTTCTTTTTTTCCTTTCACGGCAACAGAGATCAAGGGCTTTAAAGCCAGGCCATCAGGTCTAACAGCAAGCACCCTTACCGGAATCGTCTCAGCAGACATATGCTTGCTTTATACATTCACACCGTATGCTCCTGAATGGCAAGACTATCTTCTATTCACAATACATTAATATATTGTCAACATAGGAAGGGTGACAAATGGGCAGTAAGATTTGTTGGTAAGGGGGAGGAACATCATAATATAAACAGCAAACACTTGTTCCTTCCCTCGTAGTGTAGCATCTTGGACGAGATGGCAGCTGGGGGCCACTTACACAGGCTTGAAGGTCAACTCTAGCATGAAACAGTTTTACGACACTGGACAGTCCTGTGGGGTTTTTTGTGTTTGTTTTGGTTTTCCTGATCTAAATGTCTGATCGGGAAAGGTGGACAGTCATATCTGTGTCACTGAGCTGCAATTAAACAAGAAGACATCCCAAGGAACCCAGTGGCTCCTTTTGCTGTTCGGCTGCTGTCCATTTCCTTCACGGATACTCAGTTGGAGTTTCACATCAATGCCACAGGGATGTGTCCTTGAGCAGTGTATGGATTCACAGTATGCCTCGTCCTCTGGATTCTCACATCCTGTCACCTCGAGTGCTGTGTCCTCTGAACTCACTTCCATTACCTTGCTGTTTTCCAAAAGACAAGTCACTTTAAGGCTATTACTGGCAGGGTCCTTTCTACAGAGTCATTAACCACAGTGTCCTCTAAAGTCTGGGGGACAGCTGTGATTCAGAGGTTGCCTTGGATTGCACCACAACGAAACCAAGGAAAAATATATAGGCAGCCCTCTAGATCCACGCACGTCGGTCATTGCGGGCAAATGTGGACAGAACGATTTTCATCCATACTGAACATGTACAGGTTTATTTTGTCATCATCTCCTATACCAATACAGCAAAGAAACCATTTGTATAGCCCTGACATTACACTAGCTATTATAAGATACCAATATATAATACATAAGACATAAATCTATCTATACTAAATATCTATCATATATTATATATTGATATGCAATATATATTATTATATATTATATACAATTGATATATAATATATATGTTACAGATTACATAATTTAAGAATAATTTAAACTATAAGCAGGTTGAAGATACTATACTGTCTTATATATGGATTTGAGCATGCTCATTTTGGGGTATTTCCAGAGGTGTGATGCGAGCAAGTCACAGAACCAGCTACAACTCTATGGGGGCACTAAGATGACTACATACGTGTACATAGCACATACTCACATATATGTGCGTGGTCCATGTGAACATAACTAAGCAGTTGTTCCAAAAATTGCCTAGAGACACTTATTAAAGTACTCTCTCTTCTTCCCTCCCTGGCTGCCTCCCTCCCTCTGTGCGTATATGTGTGTTTGTGCACATGCTGATGCATATTTGTGGACAGTGCGCATGGCTTGCATATGCCCGCAGGGAGAGGTCAAAGAACAATCTTGAGGGCCTTTCCTCCAGTACCACCTGCCTTGTTTTCTTTATGTCACCGCCTCTCACTGGCCTTGAACTCACAAAGCAGCCTAGCCAGCAGTCCCCAGGGATCTGTCTGTGTGTAACTCTTCAGTCTTCTAGGGATTACAAATCCATGCTGTACACACACACACACACACACACACACACACACACACACACACCTTTCCTGTAGGTTCCAGGAATCAAACTCAAATTCAAGCACTTCCCAGATTCATTTATACCCCTAAATCCTAGACAGGAAAATTCTTGGGCCCCATCCTGGTATAGTAAATGAGCTGCCCTTAGGAAGTCCTTCAAGGGACTCTGTAGAAAGCTTGCTCAAGTTGGAGAGCTGCTGCCAAATGTAAAACCATTATATCCTATGGTAGCTACAATCAACAAGGAAACCTTCAATGTATTTAGAAACTTTTTTTTTTCACCAATTCCACACCGAAGGAGCTCTCTGTGAAGCTGTGAGAAGAAAATGCACTCGGGTAACTGTTTTTTTTTAATAGTTATTTTTAAAGCACCATTTGAAAGAAAGAGAAGAGGAAGTTAAAAATAATAATCCAACAGGATTTGGCCCACAACGCTTTCCATTTAATTTAGCATTATTTTAGGCTATTGTGCAAATGGAAAGGTTCCAACACAGCTCAATCTTTTCTGTGTAGAAGCAAAAATATCAAAATTCATTAAAATTTCTAGATTAACACCTGAAATAAAACTCAATGACTGCAAAGCCACCCTCCCTCTTCAGACAGGAGCGCAAGAGTTTAGAAGGCCACAGGTGAAGAAGGAGACACCATGAAGAATGAGTTTGTTACAGCCTGGTCTGTGGGTTCTTCATGGGTATCAGACTCACCATTTAGAGTTTGCCTTACATGGAGTATAGATGCACTTTCTACTAAAGTCCCACCCGTGATGGGTAAAGCAGTATTTAGACTCAGAAGTCCTTAGCTGTCATTTGCGTTGAAACTGGTGGCTCTGACAGAAGATCTGGCAGTTTTGTTATTTCAGAAGAAAGTTTTCAAGTTATTAATTTTCCCCAGGAATATATCATCTGCTGCTCGCACATGATGTGGAAATAGTCCCGCGCTCAAGACAAGTCGAAATGGATGGAGCCCATAATATATTCTAATTTGGTCCATTCTTCTTTATAGCTGTGGCCAAGGGGGAAAAAAGACAATTATCTCTTGCATTTTATTCCTATAACTTTGGAGTTGAAATAATTTAAGATTATCAGAATAACCTCCAGAAGCCTGAAAAGGAAGGGCTTCGGTTTCTCTGCTATGTTCCCTACACCTGCCTCCTATATTTAGGTGAAAGTTCCAGATTGGGTAGCTAGTGGGCACTAGAAGAATAAAGAAAAGCCAGTCTTTGGGTGGGATGTATGCTGTAACTGGATGAAGCAGAAATACACAAAGGGGTGTGAAAACCAAGGCCTACTGTGGTACTGGGCTGAGGCTAGTCCATGCTTTCAGAGTTGAATTTTTCAGTATTTTAGGGCAAAATTGGTGTCAAGAAAGAATGTGGATTTTTCAAAATGGCTGTCTAGAGGACTCAAAGGGTCTGGATTCATCTTGTCCCATAGTTACAGAAGCCTGATTCTGGTAGGCTCCGTAACCCGGAAGGGAAAGTCCCCTGGCTGTCAGCCATCACTCTTCCCATAGCACTGCACTGCCATCTCTAGCATCCAGAGTCAGCAGGCTCCACACTGATCCCTTGCTTTCATCCAGACCTGCTGATGTCTGGCACTTGCTAACAATGCTGCGAGCCCCAGACTCTCTATAGAGAAGCCTTCCCTACTCCCAAGAAGTGATTCGGTCTTGATTGCTTTTTCGCTCCTGCTAGCCGAAAGAACCAAAGCTGGACCAGGCCCTCGAGTGAGCCCTGGCTCATTTACCTTACATCCATGACTCTTCCACCAGCCACCAGCTCTCTTCCTAAACACAAGCTAGTGACTTACTCAGTTAAATGTCTGAAAATATTTATGACCTGTGTGCTTTGGGGGCTACTTGCAGCAGCCCTGTACGCTCACACCGTCTTAGGAGCTCCATCCCAATACAAGGGAAATGGGTTCATCTAAGACAAGGAAGCGAGAAGCCAGTATAGTCTCAGGGGGCTGTTATCTTTGTGAGGTGACACAAAAATTAAGGTCTAAACTTTAAATTAATATCCAAACCCTGCAGTTTATAGTACGAATGAACTCTTTTCTATTGTATTCAAATCTGTTACTTTCCAATGTTCTTGCAGCTTCAGTCCTTTGTTATGTGAACACAGGTTGAACTGCCTTAGCGACACATGACACGCCTGCCCATGTTTACACATATACACACTGTGTGTAAACACCATCAAAACCCAGAGCACCAAGTCGCCAGGATTCTGTCAGTGTAGTAGCCTAGCTAGTAGTTCATTGGAGTAACGGGAACGGAGACATTCATTATATTATCTTCACTGATTGTTCTAGTGAGACACCTCTGGATATCTGAAACTGAAAACCATAAACATAAAATCATATGATAACTAAAGTTCATACGTTAATGGAAATCATAGATCATGAGCAAAGCAATAGAGGTTTTTTTTTTATTCACATGTCATTTCTCCAGCTAATAATATGTTTAAGTGAAAAAATTTGCACTTCAAAAGGATTAGCACTTTCTCTTTAACATCTACTAAATAAGAAAGATTCTGCTCAGTTAACCGCAGCTTTCTGCTGTTTAGAAAGTCCTGGAAGGATAAAACATATCTGAACCTCTCCTCTAGGTGTCCATACTTGAACAGTGCTACACATCAGTAAAAAATGACTTTCCAATTTGTCCTTTTAAACCGACTAATACTCTTAGGAAATATTCTCATCTTATCCTCTTTTAGAAAATTTTAAATGAGAATTTCTTTTTCCGACCCTGGTTTAAAGCTTCAGTAACTACCCAAAATGAGGGCCTTAAAAAACAGAAGGAGAATGGGGGTGGAAGGCATGGAGGCTCTGTGGCTCGGGAGGTCGGACGCAAGCATCAGGAAGCCATCTCCAAATTGCTGTGGGCTGTACCCAGCCTGAGGATGTGAATTCAGCACAACCCTTTGTTTTGACACGGGCATGTAAACTTCTGCACAGAGTATCTGATTTGGAGTTTTTCTCTTAGGAGAATACATGCTTTACCAAACAGGACACGTTTTAGCATCAAGAAAAGGATATCTCCCCTCCGATTAAAGCTTCCCTCTTCACATCAAGAGTGTAAACTAAAAAGAATACAGTGTTCAAAGCAGAGTGATACTCTTTGACACACCCATCCACGGAAGAAATGTAGGCTGACTAAAAACAGCCCTGTGGGAGCTGGAGAGATGGCTCAGTGGTGAAGAGCACTGACTGCCCTTCCAGAGGTCCTGAGTTCAATTCCCAGCAACCACATGGTGGCTCACAACTACCTGTAATGAGATGTGACGCTCTCTTCTGGTGTGTCTGAAGACAGCTACAGTGTACTCACATAAATAAATAAGCTGAAAGAGAGAGAGAGAAAATAAATAAGCTGAGAGAGAGAGAGAGAGAGAAAGCGCCTACGTGTTTCTCATACAAGTCTGATCTTTATTCATTTCTTCTGATGCTGGGATTTGAATCCAGTACCAGGCAAGCACTGTGTGTCATTTGAAAGTTGGCCAAATGAACTATTATCTTAATAAAAGTGTTTTCTTTCAGAAAAGTTTACTTTTTACTATAAACTATCTTTGTAAAAGCCATTTGCTGAACTTGTGACATCTAGTATCTCAATAGAGAGGCAAATGTCACATCTTCAGTCCCCTTTGAAACTATTCACTTTGTTTAAACAAACCAGATTGGATGATGGCAATTAATCTTACAAACAAGTTTGCTTCGGTTTACCAAGATGATATCTTCTCTTGTCCCAGAAGTCAGAGATTTGGAAAGGGGCAAGCGGAGGGGCCACTTAGGAACCCAGTTAGAGAGAGGATCAACCTCCGTTTTTGTTTTGTCTTGTTTTTTTAATCTAAGAAAACATGCCTTTGCCTAAGATATCAGAATTATGCCTTCCATATTAAAGTGTTTTATTTAGCCTGAAGCCAAGGAGATTTCAAACAATCCCATCAACCTCTCTGTGCAATTCTCACTCAGAACGATGGATCAGCAAGGGGGAGGTGTTTCTGGATAGCCACAGGACTGTATTAAACTCTAAAATAAAGCATGACATAGAGAGATCAAAGGCTTGATTGAAAGAAGAAACCTGTTTCTTTAAATTCCCAAGTGTCTGAGCAGTACTGGTGAAGAAATGTAGCAGAGGCTCCTGAAACAAGGAAATCTGGGTCCAGACTTGCCCCGACTTCAGGCAGACATTTAACCTGCAGGAATTAGGGTTTCCTGGTCTGCCAAACCAAGGGCAGCTATTGTCCCAGATTAAAAGGATAGCTGTGATGCAGACACAGGAGGCACACAGAACAGGCAATGGCATTTACTAGACACTGAATACATGCTACTTTCCTTCCTTTATTAGCTAGGTGCTGCTTTATGTATAAAATTCTCCACTAAAATACAGAGTCCAAAGGTGTCCCACAGCCTTTATATAGCAATTATGCCAATTTAAATATGAAAGTGAATTGTATGAACAGGATAAGCCTCCACATAGCCACAATCTGCAAGGGTAACAACAGAAGAAACTCTGAAGGTCTCGGAAGGAAATTTTAATGAAAAAAATTTCTTCTTTAAAAGTCAGCTGCTCAATAAATAGAAAAGTCAGTAGTTTATTGCAGACTTTATTTTAATATTCATGCATTTTAAGTATGTTGATTTGCTAACTGCACACTAAATCACATCGTTATTTAAATCTGCCCCCCTTCCAAATCTCCTGAAAGCAATTTCTCCTTTCACAACAGTACACATCTGACTGAGAGATTTGAGAGGTCTTGAATGCTTTCCACTTTATATTTGTTTGACTTATTGGGAGCAAGGAGGGAAAAAAAAAACCCAAGTTGTATCTATATTTAAATAATTAAAAACAATCGACACGTTGCCTGGGCGTGACACTATCGGCAGCCGCCACATTTTAATTCAAATGTAGCTGTTCAAATCAATGTTCTGAAATGAATAAAATTAGTCATTGTACTCGATACAGATCTCATTCACAGTGACCAGGAATTATAATGGGCAGAGACTAGCTCAAAGTTGCAGGGAATATCTTTAGTAAGATGCAAATTGTCAGAATATATCATAAACCGAAAACAGACTTCTCCCATTAAAGAAGATTAAAAACTTGGATCCTCAGCACAGGGGGTAGAAAAAAAAAGGATAAAGATAAAACTTATGCCTTAGGGGAAAAAATAGAACTCCAGTGATCACTATGATAGCGTCTCTTACATCTCACGCTCCGTGCTGGAAATAGCGGGCTCTGTGCTGGTAAAGCAGCCGCACCTGCTACCCGAAAGCACAGTTGCTTTCCCCTCTCCTCACATGGCTCCATTCTAACAATAAAGACAGCTAGCTCCACCGTACAACTTTGTGAATGAGACAGCCACATGCAGTTCCTCAAACGGAGAACCTGGAAGCCCAGAGCTCAAAATGGAGTTACTTAATCCTGTCACGTGAGCAACCAACCACCAAACCTCCCAGAGGGGCTCCGCTGGTGCGAAGGAGGAAGGATGCTGCTCGCTCTCCGTGCTCTCCGTAAAAATTCCTCTGCCGCTGCAGAGACCTTTCAATATTTAAGAAAATCGAATGTGAGCAAACTCCGTGTTTGCATAACAGATTATTACATCTCTCTGAAAATATTGCACCGCTGAATAAACTTCCAGCTAGAACTGGTGTGTGTGTGTGTGTGTGTGTGTGTGTGTGTTGGGGGTGGGGGGGAGCTGAAGCAGGAAGCCTGCCTCCTCTGTGAACTGCCACGTGTCTGGCGTTCTGTGTGCTACATAAGGATTTTCGAGGGTGCCCTTTTCAGTCAGCAGAAAAGAAACCGTCCTTACATGGAAAGAGTAAATCTTACAGCACAAACCTGACAGTGCATCTCTGAATGACCAATAGTCACTCACAGGGCATTTGAAGTTTGCCTGGCCGGTGGCAAGCAGCACTTGTGAGTCCTATCATTTCCTCGCTGTGACTCCACTTACTTTAAATCATGCGATTGGAGGAACGTGAAGCTAATGATGTTTAGGAAAGTATATTCTATGGACTCCCCACGCTTGTCCTGCCGGTATAGGGATTTGTTTGGTCGGTTCTTTTACTTACACAGCTTCAGCGGGGAATGCTGCAGACAATGGCAAACGTTCATGTCTCCACTTCCCAAGTGCTGTGATTATAGGCGTCTACTGTAATGCTTGGCTCATGTACACGGCTTTAACATATTCCCTTGCAAACCTTTAGGGCTTTTGGTTGCTTCAAGAGTAGAGTTCTGCTGTTCTGCTCTGTTCTCTAAGCCTATGCTAAGCCTTGGGCTACTTCCAACTCTCCCTGGCACACAATACATCGTTAAATATTTGTTGCCCTGCTTGCCTTTGTGATCCATTCTCTGCTGAGGCTATCTGAAAATGTATGCCCTTTATTTTGCTTCTGGGTACTAGAGAGTGAAGCTGGGACTCACTCGTGCTATGGGCATGTACTTTACCGTTGAGCTGTATATCCTCAGCAACGTTTAAGTAATTAGTTAATTAACTAGTTAATCAATTAATTCTTTCCCTTAAATTTTGAACAAGTTCTCAGCAACTTGCTTAGACGATGTAGGCCTTGACTTTGTCACTGTCCTGCTCCGGTCTCCTGAGTAGCTGGAATTACAGGCCTCAGCCATGAGCCCTGACTGTAAGTTTTAGTTTTCTGGTTGAATTCCGGCCAGTTCTATAAGTTAAAGCTTGACATACGCTAGCTCATTTCAGATACTGGGTGCACCTAACTACCTACTTGAGTTTCAAACTTACCAGGTCCGGACATTAAATAAAAATATTACCACATGTCATCACATCTTGGTGGAGGTCAGAATACTGGCACTGCTTATTAGAAGAATCACTTTCAATTAAAAGGTGGATGGGAGAAAGGTACCTGATTGATGGTCACGAGTTAACATTTTCAATACTCTGAATTATGAAAACAGCCTACGAGTTATTTTCTCTTTAATATTAAAGCTAGGGCTACTGAAACTATATTTTTAAAAGGAAACCAATGGTTTGAGAGTAAATTTTAACCAAATATAATGAATAAAGAAATCGAATTCATTTCACATATGTTTGGTTAAAAGCCCAAAAGCAATCATAAATTATGAATTTCAGGTCAATTTTAAAAACCTTCATTTCTGTAAAGGGTACATACACAGGACAAGATTCTATATTCAGCAATAAAGAATAAATGTAATCTGAAGGAAAAGGGATGGACCTGCAAAATATATTATGTGAATTAACTTAACCTCAGAAAGACAAATACTGTGTGCTCACTTCCATATGCAGAGCCTACCTTAAATGTTTATACCTACTCTTTTTTTTTTTTTTTTTTGTGGTTTTTCAAGTCAGGGTTTCTCTGTGTAGCTCTGGCTGTCCTGGAACTCACTTTGTAGACCAAGCTGGCCTCGAACTCAGAAATCCGCCTGCCTCTGCCTCCCGAGTGCTGGGATTAAAGGCGTGTGCCACCACGCCCGGCTATACCTACTCTTATATTGGGAGTGTTACCTCGAAACCTAATCTTTGTATGGTCACTAAAAATTTTAAATTAATAATGGAAAAAATACCCCAGTCTTTACTTGAAACTCAAATTATCTAAAAATCTCCTAAAATCTAAACAAGAGTTTCTATGTTGTCCCCAATCCGTGACAGTGTTATTATTGTCTTTTCTCCGGGACAGTGTTATTATTGCCTTTTCTCTGGGACAGTGTTATTAATTATTGCCTTTTCTGATTTGGGAAGCACAAGAAAAGTTACCCTGGAAACTCTGTGTTCTGAAAGCTAGGGGGTCTTGGCTACAATTTGAACAAATTAAACAAAATAAACAATCCTTTACTTTTTCCAAATAAATTACCTTTTAAGTTTGAACATAATTCTGCTTATGAGATCATAGGATTCTCACTTCCCAGAGGTAGGTGTGTTCTTACAATTCACTAGAGTGACCAAGCCCAAGTGAAACTTGCATGATTTTATTCATCCATCATTTTTAGAAAATACTGGCCAGCATCCACTGCTGGGTACCACACCATAGGGATAACACATACACTAAGCACAGCTGCTGCCTTCAAAACTCTTTGAATCTAATGGTTGTAGAGTCTTGCCTAGTGGCTTTTATAACTAGAAACCACCTCTCTAGGAAGTTGGCTATTCCATCTTTGGATGGAGGTCAAAGTCCTTCCACCCCAGCCGAGTCTGCTCTCCTCACCACGGCTTGCCTCCAGAATTGTGGCTACTCTTTCTAGAGCTATGGCCTGGCAGTTATTGCAACAGAACTGATCTCTAATCCTCAGACACCTACCACAATTCTCCCCCTTCTCCCAAACCTACTGTCCGAAAGATAACCATCTCTCAATCCGATTGCTATTTTCATATGGCACTTTTGAAAAGCCCAGTTTTTGTGTTCACCCCCCATGTATCGATTTCTTGCCAAGATAACTCTTTTGAGCCAACACACAGCAACATATCTCTGTCTCCCCTTTCCAAGTTCATCTTGCTGGCTTCTCCTTACCTCCCCAGACTGAAGCTGCTGCAATACGTTCCTACACTTCAACTTTGTTGACTCTAAAATTTGAAACTCTACATTTTCCTGTCTCTGTTCTTCTCTGACAGTTTCTGACATGCCTGTCTCCTTCTTACCCCTTCCACTTCGGGGAGTCCATCACCGCCACTTCCTAAGGCCGTCACTCACGGTACCACCTGAATCAACCTCTCTAGTCACTTCTTTAATCTCACGGTTTTCTTTTGAATTCAACACTTAATCACTGTCCGAGTGTAGCTTGTTTTAGTTTACTTGTTTACTGGCAGTTTCCTTCCTAGAAAATTAAGCTTTGTGCTTAACATCCAAACCGGAGAAGACAGGGCAAATGGGGGATACATGGTCCTCTTCTGGACCCTATGTACATTCAAGTTGCCTCATTTCCTGTTAAACACAATGGATATTTGCATAAGTCTTTCTCAGAGTTCTACTAAATCTGTCTCATCCGTAAACCCATATACATTGTCATACACAACCGAGACAATTCTTGCATGATATGATACCATTGCTCCATCTTAGGGGCCAAAAATTGTTGGATTCAGCCCCCTTCTCTACGCTCTTCTGACTTTCTCATGCCACATGTTCAGCTTGTCTATTGCTCCCGGAACTGTTTATGTATTAGACAATGAATCTGTATCTACCTCCTGCACAGAGACAAGACACTTGAGACAAGCTATGCTTCTATGGCCTGTTTTATTCTAATATCTTAATATTACTCTTTTCAATTAATGTAGGGGATAGCTTTTTTTAATGTGTGGGAGCATTGTTTTTTGTTTTGTTTTGTTGTTGTTTTTGGTTTTTTTCCAGCATCATCGTCTGCTTACCATATCCAGTAGAGGGCGTCTGATCCTCTAGGCTTGGAGTTACAAACTGTTGTGAGCCACTATGTGGGTTCTGGGAATCTGCAGTGGATTCTCTGAAAAAGCAACACTGCCTCTTAGCCACTGCGTCAACTCTCCAGCCCCCTGTCTCAGATTAATCTTAGGGACCCTGACCATTATTACATGACTTTGATCCATAAGAACTGTTGTTTTTTTCCCCCTACCCCCTTTGGTTTCTACCCTCTCTTTTCCAATCCTTTTTCCCTCCTTGGCCTTGGGATTGCTGTTGGGTGGCAAATTCCCGCGATGACTGGGCTCACAGTGAATAGATCATCATTAGTTACTAGAATACGTGTATGGTGTCAGAAGACACGTTCCAGGAACCTTATTTCAGGGTGCACTGGAAACCTCAGGTGCTATCTTCTGCTCTAGACCCTTCCATACCTGCCTAGCCACTTCCTATCAGCAGAGCTCCTGCGGTATTTGCAGTGCCTTCTGGAGCCAGGAAGTACAGATAAAGGAAGGAGCCACTGAACCAGAGACTCAGAGAAGTACCCTCCTATAAAATGTTACATTGGTACTGAATACAATTAGACGTTGTCATCGTAAAATTCTTAGCTCTGTCAACTACTACAAATCTATACAAATCACTAAGGTGAGTTACTAGTATACTGAGTACTGATTTGAAACAAAAAAGAAAGAAAGAGACGGATGGATGGATGGATGGATGGATGAATGGATCGATCGATCGATCGATCCAGCTCAGAGGATGCAATGGCAGCTCACTCACTGGGTAGAGTACTGGTTAAGCAAGCACGGGGTCCTGAGTTCGATCCCTAGAATCCATGTTAAAAGGCTAAATGTGATGGTCAAAATGTGAATGTGTGCCTCACTGGCCAGTCAGCCTAGCCTATTTGTGCATCCATATCTCAGTGGCAGATCCTGTCTGCAGGAAGATGCCGAGCTCTGGCTCCCAGGCACATGGTCGCCTCACGCATGCGCACTCTGACAGATCCAGCTGTGCACACAGCCCCCCTCCACAGATGGCTCCATCCACACGCACGGAACCAAACAGTTCAGCATCTTAAAGCCAACTGCTGTGTTCACACCACAGCAGTAACATCTGAAACCTTCCTCTCACGTGTAGCTGGCTCTAGAGTAGATTTTCAGTCCTGTGCCTGCGTAACATTGCCGCATCCTTCAGAGGAGTGGTTCCAACAGATTTCAGTCATCACATTAACCTAAAGAGGCTGCTGCAACATCTGGATTGCCACAGTTCAAAACCGACCCGCAGTTGCTAAACAGAACTAAATTGGGCGGGTGCCTCTGCTTCATTTAGGAGCTGTGACAGAATTTAAAGGGAAGCGGGGCGGGCTGAAAAGGAATGGAAAATCAAAACAGAATTTACAGCCTCAATAGGAATGTGTGATGTACTCTTGGGGCCACCTGAAAAGCCATAGGAGACACAAACAAACAACAACAACAAAGCGGTGGAGATCAGATGAATTCATTTCACTTTGCCTTTTCTGAATGAGACTGGAGGATCTTCCGTCTCAGCAGACAGAACAAAGTTGCTGAGGCCTACCCTCTAAAGACACTGCTCTTGGAAACAATTGCATCTGGAGCCTTGAAACGGATCTCAAGGAATAAAGGGCACAGATTAAGTAAAGTCATCCAGTGACCCCATCCCGGGCAAAAAGAGACCCAGTTCAGCAGACCACAGACTGCCGCTATCCCCACAGCAATTGACCTCTGTTCATTAAAGAAGTAACAGCAGAGCATAGGAGTTGATGGCTTTTAAAAAAAAATGCCTCTGAAGCCATTGCTCTGTTCCCTGAGCAGGGGGCGAAAAAAACCCACATCATTTCAGGGGATGAAAGCATTCACTGACTACAGAGTGTACACATTGAAATAAAAGAAAATATTAGAAAGTTAATATTATGACCAAATCAAGATGCCCATCAGCCTAATTAGAATGTAAATAACCAGGCATAGTTAACAAAGTTCAATAGGATTCGATTTGCATGAATATATATTCTTGTGAGGAACAAAGGTTGATATCTGCAATCTCTTGGAAAAAAATGAGAAACTGTAAAAGATTTCCAAAATAGTTATATATTGGGCAGCACAATTTTCTCTCAACCATGAGAGAACCGCACAGATCCATGATAGGCAGAGAAATATCCCTGGACCACTAGGGGGAGGGGCTTCTGTATCTAAGAATCCAGGCAACCAGAGCCCTTGTCTTCACATTTCCATCAGTCCAACGGCTGAGGAGGCAGGCCTACGGACTAAACTTACATATTTTACAATCATAGGATGGGAACAAATTACCACTGACCACCATGGAAATTGTTGTATTTGGATGGGAAGGACAGTCATTTGCAGGCTCCCCGTGTCCCAATAAAATCATTTTAATGAGTATCTGTAAACTGTTCCAACACGTACAGCTGGTTCAAACAATCCCACCTGTCAAGATAATATATTTTGATTAGGTTAGGCAAGGAAAACCAATTTTAACTACATTTTGATTTTTCTGGACAATCTTGTTTACGCATTGTACCAGAAGGAGCAGAATGACCCCATTCTTCAAATGCATAAAGGAGGTGGAGACACTGACAGCCTCACAGCCTCTGATTGTCTTTTCTCAGTCTAAAAACTTCCCGCTGACACAATAAAGACAATGCTTTGCACTCAACAGGTTTGCCTCTTCAGTTCTCCCACTGATGTTAGCCCTCACCCAACTGCAGCATCTTTCCTGAGAAGGGTCAGGAGGTGACTTCATCACCATGTCAACACCACCAAGTATTCTTACAGGAACCGAGATGGTTACCTTTTGCTGCAAAACAGGATTGGACAAGACACGACCATAGAAGTGCTTCGTCCTTGAGCAGAATGTCATTGTGAGGCTTGTGGCTGCTGTGCACTGGCAGTGGGGACTTGCTGGATGACTTGACAACAGTTTCATCTGCTGTAACTATTTTGAACCTCTGACCTCCATGGCACTCATGTCTTGATGCTACCAGGTTTTTCTCTCCATCTCTCTCTCTCTCTCTCCTTCCTTATTCTCTGTCTTCTTTTTTCAGATGTGCCTAGTCCTGGACAACCCTCCTCTCCCTCTAGACTTGATACTCTCCTCTATTCATCTATTCTGCAAGCTCTCACCTACTTATTGCCTTCCCAGATATCAGCCATTTATTTATCCTTCTTTTAGGCTTTGCCAAACTCCAAACCTACTTGACACCCATCCCAAAGAAAACACAGCATATCCTTCCCACAATCTCTCCAGACTCTCTCTAGTTCATGTGGATATCACTACCACCTCATGCCAGTCAAAAACCTACCGATCATATCAATTACTTCCCTCTCCATCTTTTCAACCTCTCTTTCTGTATTTGATAACCACCACCCAAATACAAGCTACCATTGTCTCTCTTCTGAACGAGTGAGGCAGGGAATGAAGCACAGTGGTAGGGCACTTGCTTAAATTGTCTGACTGCCTGAGTTTGACCCTCAGTGCTGCAAAAACCAACCAGCAAAGCAAAGAAGGAAAAAAAGAAAGGAGAGGAAAGGAAAGGAATAGGAGAATCAAAGTCAGATTAAGAGAAAACAGTTATATGAGAAAAGCAACATTTAGGAACACAAACTGGTTACAAGATGTAAGTTCCGTAGTGGAAAAAATATATTAGCACGGTATTAGATGGTGGCCCCCAAGTTTAGGTGTTAAGAAGTCACTGGGAAGCCAGGTGGTAGTAGCACACTTCTGTAACCTTGGGACTGGGGAGACAGAGACAGGCTGATATCTGTGAGTTCAAGGCCAGCTTGGTCTGCAAAAGGAGCTCAAGGACAGCCAGGGCTACACAGAGAAACCCCTTCTCTTAAAAAACAAAGAAGAGGAAGGAGGAGGGGGAAGATGAGGAAAAGGAGAAAGAGGAGCAGAAGGAGGAAGAAGAAGAGGAAAAAGAGGAGGAGGAAAAGGGGGAGGAAGAGGAGAGGAGGAAGAAAAATTAGACAATGGAGAGAACATCTACAGTGGTCATTGTCACTGGGGACCACTGAGAGTGTCTTCTCAGTGGAGATGTAGAAGAGGATGTAATCTAGCAGTAGAATGAGCTCAGTGCATACACGGCAAGGGAACATAAACTACTTTTTCTAGAATAGTGGTCAAGGAAGGAATTCAGCTGAGATATAGTGGTTACAGGGGAGGCAAGGCTGAAGTGTTTTCAAGAGTATCTCAAAAAGGCTTCAGTGTCATATAACGTACTGGGAAAAGAAAAGGGAAAGGAAGCAACGGTAGATACAGGGATGGAGAGAACAACTTGAGGAAGCAAAAGCAGGAAGCAAAGCGACTCCCATGAAGGGAATATGTGAACGGGCAGCCCTGAACAGAACAGATAAAGATCTTCCTCTTTTTTGACAAGGAAGGAAGACCTGTAGTACATACATGATGGCCTCACATTTCTTAATAAATTAGAAGAAAACATTATCAGAGATAGAGACAAAATCGAGATCAAAGGATAAGGTATTGATCGGTGCACTTCTACCAAACACCCGGTGTGAGCTAAGCGCTGGGAAGCCAAGAGTCAACCAGAATAAAACAGGCTCTTCCCTCTAACACTGCCAACTCTCCAGGGGAAGAGCTTTCAGCACTGCATAGGAAATCAACAAGAACCCTGGCAGGCTGGGGGAACCCTGTGAAAGAAAAAACAATCTTCAAACCAGATGCCCAAGGCTTAAAAGATATGGGGAGGGTGATCTTGAGGTTGGCAGTTGGTGGCTTCAAAGGCGAAAATACCGAACGAAGCCATTAGAATAATAGTGTAAAAGAGACAGCAAGAACAGCACCTGGTTCAGAGGGGTGAGGGGCCAGATTTGTGAGGTCATAACATGGGTCTGGTTTCAAAGTCACTGCAGTACAGTCATCAGATAACAGAGGTAAGCTAATAATCCCTGGAGATGCATTCCCGAAACATCCCTTACCCCAAGAGGCTCTGCAAGTGGAGAGGGAGATCCATGAGGCAGACGCCCTCTCTGCTATAAAGGACCAACAGCCTCCAGACCCCACCCTTCTCTGTACTGCCAGGCAGCTGGACCAGGCCTTTCAGGGGGAATTGCTGAGATCTGACAGCAAGTACCCCACCTGCTCCAACTTCACACCCGAGAACCCAGAGCAAAGCTGAGGCCCTTCTGCACACACTCAGTATGCTGATGACACGTGGTCGGTATCTCTCCTTTTATCTCTAAGCCTGACACCACAGTTCCACAATTTATTCAGCGTCTGAGAGGCCTGACTGGGGATGGAGATCAAAGCCAACCAGAAAAAGGATTAATCCCGATAAGACAGAGGTTATGACTATAGCTGGAGAAAATATTTCAAGAATGTGGACAGCCTGCATCTGTGTCTCCACCGAGGATGTCTCCCTCCTACATCTACGGTTCCAGTTGGCATTTTGGTTGGTAGCCATGACAGTCAGGCCTGAGTGCACAGGCCTCTTTCTAGTTGCAGACTCAGAGGTAATGACAGTATCCTGGACAGGAGGTCATCTTTCTTCAGAAGTTTCTGGTGGCCATGGCTGATTATGGTCTTGATGAATATGGATAGCAAGGAATTAATTCCCAGACATTTTTACACCAAGGTCACCAGGAAAGCATGGAATGCTGCTGTATATTTCTTCAGTTTCATCTCCCCACAATTATTGCCATAGTATTGTCTTCCCCAGTTATTTTAATTAATGCCTTTTTTGCGAGATTTCTTCCTCTATTTTCCTCAGAAATATAATTTTAGATACCTGAATTGTATCTAAAATTAATTACCCAATTTTTACTTTTTGAAAATAACAAACCAGCTATTCATCAAGCTAATTAAAAAAAAAAGATAGGTATAATAATTTTTCCATTTAAGCCTTTTAATACTTTGGTTATAATATTCTACTATAAGCAACAGGCATTAGATATAATTCTCCCTCCTTTTTGTTTTATTCTAAGGATCAGCAATTCTATTTTATTTCTCTGTTTCTGCCTCTATTTGATCTGGAATATCTTCAGTCTGATTTTCAACAAGATAAAGAAATAATAAATACTTTTTTTTTCTTGCAGGATAGAGAGGAGAGGAAACAATTTATTTGTATGAAGATAGCAGTATTTTTGCAACATATAATGTATTATATGGTACTATAATAATAAGCCTTCTGTCAAATTTTAGAAATGAAATATAATTTACTAATAATGAAAAGAAGTCAATAAATTGAACACTAAATGGAACAGTAATTGTGATATATGGGGCTCTGGGCCAGATTTTGAACTACACGTGTGTTAGGATATCCCTAGAACACACACTTTCGTCCTCTATGCACATACAGACAGTAGGTGACATTTATCCAGAATACCTGCTCAAGAATTATCACCATCCTTTTTCTCTGAGTGTCTTCTCTGAGCTGCTTCTAATAAAGGAAAGACTTGGTGTCATTATGAAGTCACTAGGGCCCATGTGGGTGTGTAATGGGGGAGAAAGAGTACTTGTGCTGGTACTATTGTAAAGTTTTACAATTATTTCACTATCCTGCCATCCCCAGTGTCTAAAATTCCAATAAAGTTATCAGTGAAAACCTGGCTCATCCTTTTTATGACAGCAGCCGGGTCCTTACTGTTATACCCCAACAGTAATGGAAACACACATGTGTGTTCATCTGCCCTTTTAATACTGACTTCCAGGGTGCTGGCACAATCCTAGGTCTTAAGAGATTCAGCAGAGAACAGAAATTTGTGTTCCTAAGGGGACACAAAGATCATGGGGGAGTCCTGGTAAACACGGGGTGACCACAAGGTGTCTCTCAGAGTGAGAAGTGGGAGGAAGGGCAAGGAGAGATGGCTGGTGGTGGGCTGGGACAATACCTAAAATATACAAGGACCTAAGCTGGGGACAATTTGGGGGAAAAACATCTGGTCAGCAAGAAGAGCAAGCAGGGAGCCCTGACAGAAGGAATGCACTGGACTCGCTCTGGGTTTTGAAATCCCTTCTCTGTTATTCATTTCGTGGGAAATGTTGGGGAAGCTACTTTAATGGCTGTGGAAGTCAGGGGTCCATCTGGCTGTGGACTCTGATCCTGAGGATAGAGTAGCTAAGACCTGAGGAAGAAGGGGTGGGTGGTATGAATAACTGGAGATACTGTTGACTGTTTCCTTACTCCTATAATCAGTTTAAGCACTCCCTAGCCTTACTTCAAAGTAGACCCATTAACTGAACCAGCTTTATTATTGTATAGAAAAAAAAAAACAAAAGAAACCTATATATTCCTTTCATGGAGAGCAGCGTTTTCAGACACATTTGTCATTTCTGGGTCTAAATGCCATAATAGTGCAGACTTGAAATTTTTCCAGAATTTCTTTGGAATTCTGTTAGAAGCTCACAATTCCTTATAGCTAGCGGAGGTGGGGGGGGGGAGCTAGAAAGGAGAAGCCTACAAAAACAGAATGAAGAAAACTTATTGGGCTAAAGAAACCTGTACTTAGTTACATATTTTGTTCTGTCTACATCTTAATATTCATGAGTTTTATGGAGGAAATGCCCCTGTGGTTGTCCCCCACCCTGCCCCCAGGTGCAGCCTCAGACTTTGTTATTTGTGTTAAATGGAATGTTCACCATTATCACTCGTTATAAATGAAAACAAAACCAAACCAACCAACTAAACAAACAAAAAGATCCCTTGACTTCTGAATGAGTCGGGGTTCCAGAATGCTGTAAGATCTCAGAGTTTAATGTTACACACCAAATAGAGGCTGAGCTCAACAGCCTGATCTGCACTTTATGTAAGACAAACGAAAAACTTACTGCTTCAGAGCCCATGATGACCTGTTATAAATTCAAGCTCCTTTGAACTCTGTTGACTTCATTAAAAACAAGATTCATACTTTACAGACCAGAGTGACCTTGCTGAATTGTCTTCCCGTGGAAATTATTTAGCACATAAACATTTTTACATATGCATTTCCCATTAAATTATTTAAGATTTACAAAAACACGTGTATGGGTGTATGGTTCATTATAAAAATCATATGAAAGAGAAATATCATATGACTGGCTATGGAGGAACATATCAGATGAAGAGATCAGGCACTTAGCAGAGCTGAAGGGACGGTTTATGAGAATTAATGCCATATAACAAATAGGCATATGGTCTATTTAACCAAACGTACTATAGTTTGTCATTTCTTATCAGCCACAAGAATTTGGGAGTAATAAGAGTAACTGCAAGCAGATTTGCAGGAAGTTGGCCATTAAGGAACATTCCTTGAACTCCTATTCCCAAAGCCTGAATTTCAGAAATATGATGTCTTGTTATAAAATGTAAAGCTTTAGGTAATTGCGCAATTGTTTGGTAGCCAAACAAAAGCCACAATCTCAGGTAAACTTTTGTTCTTGAAGAAAAGACTATATAATGCCTTGAAAGGGGAGTAATTGGCTAAGCAGGAATTAGAAGGGATCTGCCATTGTAATCCCCTCCACCTACTCAAAGTCCCTCCCTGTAATGATTTGTACAATGGAGCCAAGGAAATGCAAATTTGATTGCAGGCGCTTGCCTGCCTCAAGCTATTCATTACTTTTCTTTGATCTTGAGAGAAAGGTCTAGAAAGGAAGAACCTGAGCCTGACTCTAAGGGTAAAGGCTCTTGCCACCACACCTGAAAACCTGAGGAGCCATCATGAAGCATCTTGGAAAGAGAGAACCAACTCCCACACGCTATCCTCTGACCTCCATAGACATTGTGACAAACACACGCATGCATAAACAAATAATTTTTTTAATTAAAAATTACATTGGGAGTTGAGAGACAGCTTTGTAGTTAAGAGTAACTCTTGCAGAAGACCTGGGTTTGGTTCCCAGCAACCTGATGATGATACCTGTAACTATAGTTCCCAGGGACCCAGTGTCTTCTGGTCTTCATTGGCACCAGGTAGAGACATGACACACATATAACACATGCATGTGGAATCACTCATTTACATAAATTAAAATAAGTACACCTAAAAACAAACAGACACAAATAAACCACCAAAAGGATGGGGAATTCTCAGGGCTGATAGCATTATTTCTACATAGTATGTGCCCAACAGTAATAACAAGTGGAGCATGGCACCCTACCTAAAGGTCGACCAGTTAGCTCTTGTCTTCTGCTGCTCAGCCTCTGGGTAGAGCCTTGCCTGCTTCTCTTTTTTTCACAACCATATTCCTCTTCACTTATAACATCTTGTCTGACAGAAACCACTCTGGTCTACTTTGAAGTTCAAGACCAGCTCAAGGTCCAGTCTGACTATTTCCTCCTTTGCTCTTCCCTTTCTCCCTGTTTGCAACAATTCAGTTAGTGCTTGATCTCCACACAAAGATGTGACTTCACAAGGATAGGATGTAACGAGAGCACACTACACAGTTGGAATGAAGGAAACCCCAGACACACAAACCTTCATTCTTCCTCCTGACACTACGTGTATGAACCTCATTGGGTTCTACATGTTTGCTTCTGTAAAATACTGTGTACATATGAAAGGTGCTGTGTGCGTATGTGCAAATATGTATACCCCACAACAACCTCTTTTTCTCTGAAGTTGCTGGTGATTTTCTTTTATACCCCAAACTCTAATTCACACAAAGGCCAATTCTTTTGCTCTCAGGAACCAATGCTTTAAGAATTTGTACATGTCACTGTTATTGTTAATATGTACAATACCGTCTCTTTGAAGAACCACCACCTAGGTAGGCACATTTTTGCTATAAGTTCCTTAAGGTCTGTATCATATAAACTGTATGCCTAGCCACATGTATTTTGAGGACTTTAAAATCTCAGACATTGGATGTATTTTAACCTATTAATATTTATCTTTATAAATGCCCATATGTTTTCAATTTGGAACCATTACTGGGCCCCAAGGGACTTTCAGGGCTATAATAGGCACAGGTGTAAGCTGCACCAACCAGTATGATGGGTACTCCTGGGATCTCTAAGATGAGGTCACTGAGATGCTCTGAGGTCATGCAGTGGAGGAGGTAGAATGTGGGTACTGACAAAGAGATACTGTGCATCAGCTACTGAAATGGATTCTTTGTCTTCCATACTACTCCTTAACTGATTCTCCATTTATTCACAGTGGTCCTGACCTCCTGGTATACAATACTATCTTTGCTACTTTTCCTTGGCTCTGGTAAAATGCCATGACTAAGGCATCTCATAAATGAAAGTGGATGAAGCTCTCAGTTTCAGAGGGTTACAGTCCATGACCACCACGGCAGTGCACGGCAGCAGGCACGTATGGCCCTGGGGCAGTAGTTGAGAACATACATCTTGAGATAGAACCACAAGGAAGATAGAGTTATTGGGAATGGGGTGAGCTTTAAATTCAGACTCTGCCCCCACCCCAGTGCACTCCCCTCCCAACAAGGACACACTTCCTAAACTTTCCCAAACAGTTCCAACAACTGGGGACCAAGTACTCAAATATATGAGTCTATGGGGCCAATCGTATTCAAATCACCACAAGTACCTTTCATTGACCTTTCTCCTATGCATCTTTTAGAGGCTGCCCAGGCTAGCGTGACCTCCAGCCAGGGTTGCCCATCCAATCTTCCAGGGTATTGGTTTCTCCTCCTCATTTCCCCATGCATCTCTAGCTGTATAGCCATGACACTAGATAACAATTTATCCATGTGCCACACCTAATTCTTCTGGGGAAAAAAAAAGCTGCATTCTATCTGTTCTAACTTTTACACACAAGAGTTCCCGTTGGAACATACATAGGCCTGATCATAAAATAAATGAATGGATATGTTTGCCAGCTTACAGTCCATCCAAACAACTGTAGCAGTGGGGACTGTACTGTAGATAAGGAGAGGTGTGCCCTACAGTGTGGGGTTTGTTTCTCCAACAATAAGGGTTTCCTCCTCTGGGGGACCAGCTCTCTGTGCATCATAAGCTTGGATGCTTGAAAGGTTCTTAAGCCAGAGGTTGGAGATGCTAAAATTAATGTCCAAGGATTTGGAGAATAGAAAGGATCATCTCCAGAATGCAGGCTTCACAGTGAACTTGAAGGTAAGGCAGTAGTTCTCTGCCTGTGGGTTGCGACCCCTTTCCCAGACATGGTAATATAAGATAGCCTGGATATCAGATATTTACATTGCAATTCATCACAGTAGCAAAAAATCACAGTTATGAAGTAGCAACAAGACAATTTTATGGTTAGGGTCATCACAACATGAAAGTTGTGTATTAAAGGGTCAGGGCATTAGGAAGGTTGAGAACCACTGATCTATGGTCAGCGTCTGTGACTACATAGGCTCATAAACGAACCAAGAACCACATCCTAACACTCAAACTGGAAGAAACATACTATGAAGAAACATGCTACAAACACAGTCAGAGGACCTAGAGAGTGTGGGAGGCTGAAATGTGGGGGAAGCAGCTTCATCAAGACTAAATCATTTCAGATAGCTGAATCAAAAGCCTGTGGCTGCACCCCAGAGAGTCCAGGGGATTTCTAGCAGACCTTGCAGGCCTGTGTACCTTCTTGAAGGAGAGACAATTGCTCCTTCCTAAGTGACATATTGCATAGTGGGGGGGAGGGGGGGAGGGGGGAGGGTGAAGCCTTCTTGTCACCTAGAATACTGTCCCTTGGTTAAAGATTTACCCAAAAACATTTCACTAAAATGGGAAGATATTAATGCTTAGAAATAACCTGTATGAGTGACCTAGGTACTGTCAAGTATACAGCCAGAGAACAAAGGAAATATCTGTTAGGGAAAGAACCAAAACTCTGGCTAAGTTTACAGGGGGATTTTTCCATAAGAAGAATAAAACTGCAGTGGTGGAGCACACCTTTAATCCCAGCACTTGGGAGGCAGAAGCAGGCAGATTTCTGAGTTCGAGGCCAGCCTGGTCTACAAAGTGAGTTCCAGGACAGCCAGGGCTATACAGAGAAACCCTGTCTCGAAAAACAAACAAACAAACAAACAAACAAACAAACAAACAAACAAACAAAGAAACAAGAAAAAGAGGAATAAAACTTTGAAAGAATGAATACTGGACTGCCAAAACACAGGTGGGCCACAACTTACGAACAGTTTGTATTTCAGAAGTCTGTTTTTAAGGCAGTTATTCAGGGATTTGGAATATACTTTTTTTCCCCGCTGAAATTATAACATACATGGCAGTCAGCATCCTGGGTCAAATTAACATGTAATGCAGAGAAATATCTGACTGGTGAGCGAGCAGTATGCCACCAGTAGAATATGTAGCGAGGCTGGTCACATGTCCTTCTGCTGAGAACTCTAGCGGCAGCTATGAAGGAATCTCCCACATTGCCTGACATCCTTCTAATCCCTAAGCTGATAACAGAGAAGGTACCTTGAGATTTGGGTCACGGGTAGCAATTTCTGGGTGTTCCTGACTTGGCTTATTCGAAGGAGATGCTAAGATGACACATGGAGGTACTCCTCCACCTGAAATCCCTTCCCCCCTATACTTCAGAGATAATGGTGTCTATAAGTCTTTAATGGACAACCAACCATCTTCTTGGCATAGGTGAAAGGGATACAATAGACCATTTGCTGAGGCTCCTATAAATCTGGTCTAACCACGGTGGTGACAGGTTCTAGGGTGCTTTTTCCCTCTTTTCTTTAATTGTGCTTAGTCCGCAATGAAGGGCTACCCTAGTCTGCACTCTTTACAAGTCCAGCAATGGAGCCAGGGCAGAGGGGAGAGCCATAGTGCTGAATAATGATGAAATGTTAAGCCCTTTCAGACCAAAGGCCAGCAACGCTGCAGAGCCTATCTTGGAATGAACATTTATATGCAAGCTACCAACAATTAATTCCTTTAGACACCTCAAATAAGAGCAAACAAAACTGCTGAATATACCTGTGGTTCAAGGCACGAGAAACTCTGAATTGGGGGTGTTTAATTGCAATTTCAGCTAGCAGGAGAGTTCAAGCGAACTATTTGAAATGCATATTACATACACACACAAAACTATGCAAAACAGACAGGACGCTGGCCAATTTAATCCAGGGTAGTTTCCAGCTATTATTTTCTCCCCCTCCTGCCCCCCAGATCTTTTGAGGCTGTGTATCATTCAACAACTCTTTGGAACTTTGCAGAGCCTGAGCCAGTGCACGGGAGGCCTGGGAGGCCAGCGATGTGTAAGAACACCAGCTGTTACTGGGCCAGCCCTAGTACAAAGAGCAAAGGGTGGCTGGCACCCCTTGGCTCTACGTCACTGCTATTCTAGGATGGTAGTTTCACTCTTGAAACAGCTGAGAGGTCCCCGTGCAGTGAAAAGCAGGGACATTTCTGCCCGGACATCACCCTTTGGACAGAACCTCCTGCTACTGCTTGCCAGGGTTGTGTCCCTGTGCCAAGAATGCAAGCAGCTGCCCAGGAGCTATCAACCCGAGCAAATGGACACAATGATACCACATTTAATGAGCTATCGCTAAGAACAACACTGAGGTTGTCCTGATCCAGATTTTAAAATAGGCATACTCGTTATCGTTAGAAGGGGTTATTGGTATAGAGATAACTACTCCCCACTCCTCTCTACCCCAGGATTATCTCTATAGGGGGGCAAGCTTATCTGCTCCATTGCCATTCTCATGCCAGTACCTTTGTAAGTACCTGATCAGAGCGAACCTGGCATTTTGGGAAACAGTCTAGAGAGCCAAACATTTGGTGAATGGAAATGATACTGAGATACTGAGAAAAGCAAAGAAGAAGACAGAGACTGGAAAATCAAACTCAGATGCCTCTGGAATCTGCTGAAAAGAAAGATGCCTTGCATGAAAACCAGACACTCTCCAAAGGCCCGTAACAGGGTCTCTAGCAAGGAGCTCTCCCATTCCTGCAGCACAGAACTGGCTTGGGCTAGGTGACTGGGGACATTGGAGAGCCCCTGGCCCAGGAGGGACCCCCACTGCTCTGAGTCTTTAGTAAGGAGACTTGCACCCAATTGTTTGCCAGTGAAATTTGCCATTTTTTGTGTCAAGGCAGCACAGGATGTAGAAGGGGGTTGGTTTTTATATAGCATGAAAAGTCATGTTTCATATACCTATTGTTTTCTCGACATCAATAAAACCTAAGATTAGTGCAAACCATAGAGAGCAGACCTCAGGAACATTTCCATATCTGATAGAGAGATGCAGGATGGGAAAGTGTTTCCCAAACGAGGTGAGACACCGTCCTTGTGAGCATGGGTGGAGATTGGTAGGCCAAGGCTGTAGGCAGGTGGAACAGACACACATAATCTTTTCATCCAGAAGTGCCAACTCCATTACAGGCCTGATTGTCTCATCTTTGCTCTGTTGCAAGCATCTAAAAAAAAAAAAACCTCACCATATGGTGGGTAGCCAGTAAATATTTCCCCAATTAAAGGCATCATTAAGGTTTGGAAGTTCTATGGAAGGTGGAAGGAACGCTGTCATCTGGCTATCCTTGGTTCACTTGCTGAACAGCTGGAGGTAGAAGACCAGTATTCACAATGATTATGACCTGGGATTCTTTGGGATTCAGGCACAAGACCTTGAAGGGAAGATGTGTGCAAGGTCATTGTATACAAGGGCTTCACTTGGAGCTGGAACCAAGCTCCCTGCATGCAGTTATTTTAAGAGCAGGTACATTGTGTTCTTTATCCCAGTTTCTGGGAAGACTTTTTTAGTAGCTCCAAGCAAGCAAGGGACATGTTGCTTATATCTCTGTCTGCTTATATCTAATTAACGTTCAGTGAGTCTCTGGCTATTTAAAATAGGGAAATAATGCATATTTATTCACACATGCTTTGAGATCTGGGGATAAAAATGCTATATTACTACCAACCACAATGAATGCACATACTTTAAATATAATTATCAATTACCAGCTACCACCTGTTGAGATAACTAACTACAGTGCTTTTAAACACCATCCTTCCAAATTTTAGAATTGGAAACATTCTTCAATGTTACACACACTATATTCAACCAATTCATTAAGGGATTTCTTTGTTACTGGTATATGACTTATGTTAGCAAGAGAAATGGAAATTGAGCTTTATGAATTACTAAAATGCCCAAGGACCTATAATTGGGGTCTGATCTTACAAAGTCATCGTTCAGAACTCTTTTAGGATACACCGAATAGTGCGGATACCCATAGTCTAAGACCATATTGGTGCATCTTAAAAAACAAAATTGTGCCCCCTTGGCAAATCAAATATTAAATGGTTAAAATGCATATGAAGTGAGATGCATTTTTATAAATACAAAGCCCCTAGTGAAAATCAGTTCATAAACCATGCATAAATAGAAGGTATTATGTTACTCTTTCTCCACTCGGGACCATAGATTGCAGCTAAAGCCGTAAGACTCTGCTTATAGATGGGCAATTATTATGGGGTTTTTATTCTTCAGAAGCTATTAACATTTTTACAGCATAAGCAAAGTTATTACAAACAACCTTTAAAATGTGAGGAATGCTTTGCCAGAAGCTCCCCCCCAAATCCTCGCCTCAACACGGGCCCTATATTTGTTTACTGAAAGGGGGTGGGGAAAGGAGGTAGGGTTGGAGCTGATATTAAAGCAACATTAATGCAAAGTCAAGGAAGTTTAAACGATACTCCACGGGGACGTTCCTGTACAGCGTAATTTCTGACAAGGAAACAAAATATGAGACAAAGATACTTGAGTGTTTAATCCATCATCAACATCATTCAAACACATTTACATAATCTAAGCCACAGAGTCAGAAGTCCAAGTTAATATAAGATCAGGGTCAGAGTCCATCCACCAGTCCAACCCAAGGGTGGTTTGCTGGTGACCTCTGATGGATGTACACAGTGGGACTCTACCAAAAACAAACAAACAAACAAACAAATCCAGGGTTATGAATTACAAAGGAAAAGATACTGGTGCCTTTATGCTCAAAACTCTACAGGAACATTTTGTACAGAGTTTTTTAGTCATCATACAAAAATTCATCATTTTATAGAAAGAGGCAAAGATAGGAACCCTACAATAATGCTAGGAGTGGAGAGAGGGATTTCTGAAATCAGCTCCTGTCCTTCAAAAGCTTGATAGTTCATCCCCCCCAAAAAATATCTGTGAGTATAAAAATACACTCTCTGAGCATTCTTAATGAATGTTCTTGACGCTATGTTGTCACGGAGTGAAGCGACACCTGATAAGGAGATAATTTATCCATGTAAGACACCAATTAGCAGTGACAAGGCTGACTTCATCTCCTCTGCTCCCTTTTGAACTGCGAGGCCCTCCAATGTAGCTTGAGGAGGCACCAGGAGAGGAATCAATAGGGTGGGCTGTGATGTCAAATATCCGTTCAGCAAGATTCCGTTGTCCCATGTATATAGCATGTTACACCAGCGAGTTACACATTTTACAGCTGAGATAAATCCTCTCATATAAGCGGATCCATGTGCATGCACATGCAGATATATTTAATCAAATGTACATTTAAGGTTTACAATATGCACCGTGAAGATGGCAAACAGTAGAGAAGCTAATAAATGTGTCAGTCATCTCCTATGGGCGCTGTATTTTGGGGGTGTGGCAAAAGTGGCTATAATCAAATCAGAAAAAGAAAAAAAAGAAAAAATCCTCAGTGGAATACAACAGTATTTTGAGCTGCAGTCCTCATGTTAGATATGGGATCTTGCTATGGTTTGTATGTGCCCAGGGAGTGGTACTATTACAAGGTATAGCCCTGTTGGAGTAGGTGTGTCACTGTGGGCGTGGGCTTTGTCCTAGCTGCCTGGAAGCCAGTATTCTACTAGCAGCCTTCAGATGAAGATGTAGAACTCTCAGCTCCTCCTGCGCCATGCCTGCTTGGATGCTGCCATGCTCCCGCCTTGATGATAACAGGCTGAACCTCTGAACCTGTAAGGCAGCCCCAGTTGAATGTTGTCCTTTATAAGAGTTGCCTTGGCCATGGTGTCTGTTCCTATCAGTAAAACCCGAACTAAATCAGATCTGTACACTGGTTTTCATCTTACATAGTTTTTAACTTTTAATCCTTTGACCGCCATCTCCCAGCTGCTTCTCCCAATTATTTTATCCCCAATTTTGACACATTTGAGTTTCTAAGCAAGATTCCACACATGAGACTACACAATAGCATCATTAAAATTTCACTGTATTTTTAAGAAAATATCCATTCAGTGCTGGGAAGTAACTTCTCAAAGTTGATAGGATCTGTTTCCCTTACTCTAGCCATTCTGAAGGAGCACAGGGACAGTCATCTTACTAGAATATGCTTTCCCTTAAAGACAATTTCAAAGGCGCCAAACCTCCTGGCTAATGCAGGAAGAAAAGGCAGATTTTTAAAAGGCTAAAAAAGGATTTCCTACTGGGGCAAGGATGGGTTGAATACATGACTATTTTAGTCTTTGCCCTGAAGCCATGAAAAATGAGTATTTTGAAAGGACGACTAAATAATAATAATTTTTTAAAAGCCACATATATACACAAGTATAACATGAGTCCTGATTTAGACTTATTCAGAACTAGTTTCATAGAAACGATTGCTTCTCACACATAGAGCATGTACTGTGAGCAGAAACCAAAGCAATCACTACCATACAAAGATCAGGATATATCAAAATTTCCTACCCATGATGGCTCCTTATGGCCACAGAGTCACAACACTGACCAATAACCAACTGAGGAAGAAGAAGTTGAGCCTTAAAAGCTGTGATATTGGGATTCATAGTCACATGACAATGACTGAGCCACCAGAATACCAGGACTGCATATGAGCACCCAGACTTGGGAACAACCATTCTAAAAACAAGTGTGGAAACAGGACCAAGAGAAGTGCACTGTTACCTCTTATAGGATCCGTGAGTTCAGCTAACGCCAAGACCATTGTCACTGCACCTCAGTTTTATGGAAAGAAGAGCACCTACCATGGATCTGACTTCAGCAATAACTGAGTTTACCAAATTCAGACAGAGAATTTCTTGATGGGATATTAAAGATTAGCAGCTATTGTAGTCACAGCAGAAAGGACAAGAAAAAGACACATTTCAACAGCCATTAAGGAAACACAGGGAGATTCTGGGTTCTCTTATAGAATATCCGGAAGATATTCTATTACCCAAGACCACATGTATCCATTGTGGAGTTATCCAACTTGGAAGCAGGATGACAAAGGACGCAGACCATCAGGAATGAAGGTATGGGTCAATCCTCCAGGAAAAGAGCCAAGACCTGCTGAGGTGCTGGCCGAAGGTGAAGGAAATACAGAATGGGTAGTAGAGGAAGGTAGTTATAAATACCAATTAAGGCCACGTAACCAGTTGCAGAAACGAGGATTATAAAGTAATATGAATGCCCCATTGTAAATTTACAAATGTGTTTGCGATTGTACGAGGGATAGTTATATCATGTTAGGCGTATTCACAACCTTGTTATTGTTTCATGTGAACATGAGATATTATTTGTGTCAAGTTGACAAGGGGTGGATTGTAGTGGCTATTCCTGGTTGTCAACTTGACTATATTTGGAATGAACTACAATCCAGAATTGGAAGGCTCACCAGTGACCCTTATCTGGAGGCTTGGAGATCCTTATCTGGATCTTGGTATGGAGATCTTGAGCCATAGTGGCTATGGATTCCAGAAGATTAAATCTCCGAGTTTAAGGAGATTTAATCTGGGCTACACCTTTCATCTGGCATTAAAGGTGTGGTGGAACACACCTTTAATCTGGGTTACACCTTCTGCTGGAGACAATATAAGGACATTGGAAGAAGGGAGTCTAGCTCTTGCTCCTGCGCCTGCTTGCTGTGTGAGACTGAGTAACTGCTAGATCCTTGGACTTCCATTCACAGCTGCGACTGAACCATTGTTGGGAATTGGGCTGCCGACTGTAAGTCATCAATAAATTCTTTTACTATATAGAGACTACCCATAAGTTCTGTGACTCTAGAGAACCCTGACTAATACAGAAGTTGGTAAGCACAAAGGTTCTGCTCAGTAGTAAAGGCTAAAAAAAAAAAATCTATCTCTCTGTGGTAACCAAGAGAAGCTTGATGATTTCAAACATACACAGCTGCAGTAGATAAAATGTGCATATATACACCCTCATATAACACACATATGCTTCCACAGATACACACACACACTCAGACATACATGCATACTCAGACACACACACACATGCAAAAACAGATACCCAGGCAAACACAGGCACACACACATACACACACACACACACACATACACGCATGCACACACACACATGCTTCCGCAGATACAGACACACATACGCACACACACTCATAGTTAGACACACATGTATATACAGACACACACATGCAAAAACATATACACAGGCAAACACACACACACATACACAACACATGCATATACAGGCACACACACAGACACATAGACACATACAGGCACATACTCAGACACACAGGCATACACAGGCACACCGTCATTTTGACTCCAGTTTATTTTCATGTTATTTTAGTTTTTCTCAATTAATATCTTTGTTCTTGATGAACTAAGCCGATTTAGCCATTGTTGAAATAGAAACTCATTAAATTCCATTAGTCATCTTTCTTTTCTTGTACAGTTTTGGTGTCTAGATTGAGGCAATCAAGAATAAATAGATCTCTTGCCCTTGGACTTGTGTCTCTTTCAAGAGCTGTCTTTATGTGCTCATTTCCTCCTTAGCAGAGTCTCCTAGGAAGCCAACTTTCTCCCTTTCTCCCTCTCCCCCTCCCCCTCCTTCTCTCCCTCCCTCCCTCTCTCTCGCTCTCTCTCTCTGATGATCTCTCAGAGTGGGCTATCATCATCCATAGCTTCCCTTTATTTGATGTTTCTGAAAATACACATACAGGTCACTCTCATCTGAGGAACCTACTTGCCAACAAGGACAGAAATGGAATGTCAAGTGGTCAAACAAAGAGAAGGTTTTCGGGTTCCAGCTCTATCAGATAATGCTGAGGAGAACTGCCCTTGATTCGGATGTGTCCTGATGATTACTATCCGAGGTAATACTTCCAGGTTTCTTTCACATGGTGCTTAGCGTTGAACTGAGCTGCTTGGGGCTGTGTCAACAGATTGCAAGGTTGTCAGTAATGCCAAACTGGATCCAAGTCTGAGATCCGTGTTCTAGGCCACCCTCCAAGCAGAGCCCAACACTTTTTGTGATTTCCAAGTGTCCTAGGTAACAAAGTTTTCCCTTCATCCTACAAACTCTTTCCTAGGACCTTTAAGCAATTTCCCAAGGACTTTGGGGATGTCTCTTATCTTCTTGTTGGCCCCTTAATGTCTCACAACTGTCATCAAAGGAAGGTTTGGTTCTTGACGAGATCCCATAACGCCTCCCTCAAGCCTCAGCTAATTCTGCACTAAAATCCAACTATCTGCTGCACTCCTGTGTGATTCCAGCTCCAGAAGGTCTTAAGCCTTTCCATTTGCCACGGTCCCAGTTCTTCAGGTCCCATAGAATTCACCATTGAGAGGATCAAGTATAAATGGTGACTTATAGAAGCTCTCTCTCACAGAAGTTTACTTAATTTAACCACTGGATTTGGAAGAACACAATCTCCAAAAGCTCTAGCTACCATTCTCACACACAGAGACAAGGCTCCCTATCACTATCGTAATACATTGTCTGTGCTGTGCGTAGATAACCACACCTCGGTGACGACTTACCCTAGCATCCTTTAGCAGCTATGGTAGCTACCATAGCATCCTTATGGACGACTGCAAAGGTTACCAACAGTGAGACTGAAACTAGCCTAAATTGCTGCTGCGTACAGTCTAGGATGTTCTATCAGGCATTAAGCTATATGACTGAGTTTACTGCATTTTATCCACAGAACAAAACTGTGAGACGGGTATCTATAAACATGGGGGAAGTCAGGATACAAGGGCAAAATAACTTACCCACAGGGTTACAAAAATGAATGTACAACTGTATGTATCAAACAGCATGGCAGGCTGGGTTATTATCAACTGTAGTATACATGTCTCCTGACTATCCTCTCCCTGTCTATCTCTGTCTCTGTCTGTCTCTGTCTCTTCCCCACCAACCCCCCACTCCTTGAACTCACTTGGGACCAGGAAATGGTTTGTTTATACATCCAACAGGAACATAATATATTTATTAATGATTTGGGAATTTCATACAATGTACCCTGATCACTCACTCCTCAGTCCTCCCAGGTCCACCCTCCCACCCTGGTGCCTCCTCCTCGTCCAAACAAAAACAACAAACAAACAAACAAACATACAACCTTATCAAGTCCAATTTGTGTTGCTCGTATACTCATTGGAGCATGGTCAAACATCCACTTTACGCATTTAAATACATTCATTGACAATTTAAATATACACCATAAGTAAAATATATACTGTAGGTAAAAGGGATGCGTGGAATTGAAGAACAGTGCAGGAAACACTGAGCTATAAGCTCTCTCCTGTGAGAACAGAACACTGTTTCACTGGGAAGATTACCTTTGGTAGAGTCAGAGAGGCTTCCAGTACAGAGACAACTGCCATGAAAACCGTGCCAGGAAGAGAATTGTCTCCCGTGCGTGAGTCCCAGCCAGAAATATAGGGCCTGGAGAGCATCCCTGGAAAGGCTAGCAGAGCCAGGACTTCCTTTTCCATACGCTACCTAATTTTGTTGCTTGTATTCTGATTCAGAATATTCAACAAGAAAAAGAACGGATGTGCTAATTAAAGGCCCTCATATGCCTACCAGAAATACAAATTGTGAGTCTCAGGTTTCCATTACAATATTAAAGAAATCCAGTCAATGATACTTAAAATCTTTACAGAAACAGCTTGATTTATGGCTCAATTATGTATTGGGGAGTGTGTAAAATAAGTCACGTCATAATCATTTTTTTCCCTCTCTCTCAAGTTTTGGATTCTGAAAGACGATAATCTTGGAAAGATGTTTGAACCATCTTTCTTCCACTGCCTCCAGTCAAATACAGTCACAACAGATCACTTTAATTGGATTGAAACTGTCTGTGGGACATTCCGCTGCTTACATTAACACACTGAGGGCAAGCCCATGCTGCCAAGTGGTATATATATAAGTGCTCATAATTTACCTGTCAATTCAATTCCTTCTTTTTCCCTATCTATCTCCATTTGTGCCAGTGTTCTATGACTGCATTCTCTCTCTCTCTCTCTCTTGCCCTCTCTCTCTCTCCCCCATCTCAAGTACACACATACACTCACTCCCCACTCGCTCATGCACAAAAACTCTATATTTTACTCAGCCTTACTGCAAAGCACATCTATGACAATTTATTCATGCCATTTAATGTCTCTGAGCCTCGGTGTTCTCATTTATTGCTAGGTCGATAGAACTTGCCTTCTTCATTAAAGGATTTTTGTTTTGGTTTGGTTTTAGAAGCACATGGAGTCTTATCAGGTGCTCTGGGGGATACTGCAAATGTGGTACAAGCACGTAATATGAAAACACATTTATTAATACTAACTGATTTCATGGTTGTATCCCCCATACCCACAGACATGTCAATAAAGGAGTCATGCAATTTAAAGATCTAGGACATATTTTTGTTACATTTTGAATCTAGGACTGACTGTATGCATGTTTCCTTTCTTGAGCTATTTTTCCTTTGCTTGACTCAATTTTGAAGCAAAAATATGTGACTCACTGCCGCAGATGAGACTACAGCAGACAGGCATGCTGGCAGGAAGGGAGATGATAACACTAGGCTAAGCACTGCAGTCACAGGACTAGGGAGAGACAGAGAGGTGGGTTAAGAGTTCAAGGCCAACCTGAATTGTATAGGGAGTTCAAGGGTGGCATAAGCTGTACATAGGACTGTCTCAAAAAAAGTCTCTCTCTCTCTCTCTCTCTCTCTCTCTCTCTCTCTCTCTCACACACACACACACACACACACACAGAAAGGGGGAGACAGAGACAGACAGACAGACAACAGACAGACAGACAGAGGTATTATCACTGATATTCTTCTTTTCCCATCTCAATTTTCATACTATTTTCTTGAAAAGGTTTTCGGGTGTTTTGTTTTGTTTTGTTTTGCTTTTTTGTACTTTTCAACCTCCCTAACTCTCCCTTTTCCTTCTCTTTCTTTGTCCTCTCCCTGTATTCCTGGAGAAGGGCTGCAGGAATAGAGAGACTGGGCAGAGACCCGTTTGCCGACTGTAGAAACCTTGCTGTGTTGAACACACCAGCCAGGTATCGTGCAGAGAGGGGATGAACAGCACTTGACCTTTTTTGAAGAATGACTGATCCAGACAATCTCTCAGAGCTGGGCGTGTGTCACCGGGGCTAACACATCAGTGGACCCCTTAGCTGTGAACTTTGGCAGATAAGAACATCATGTGTTATCACAGATACCTATCGCCAGAGCAGATGTCAAACTGTGGAAGGACCACCTTCCCTCCACCCTAAGGTAAAAAAATACCTTAGTAAAAAACTATAAAGGAAAGATAACTCATCATAGTGTGTGATTATTTTTTTTAATTTTTCTTTTTATAACAGAAAAGCCTACTCTGGATACAGCAATCAAGTACTATGTAGGATACTACAAGATTCCTCCCTACTCGGTGTCCATGATGTATGTAAACATCCCCTGCTTCTCCAAACAAGCCTGGGTTAAACAGACCATCCGATCTTGAGCACACTCACATATGGACACAAAGATCCCTGACCAATGCCCTCTCTGTGAATGTGGCTTCTTGTTTGAAATGTAATGAGGAAGGAGTTAAGGGAAATTTGCACATGCTATAATGTGAAGATAACCATCTACATTTCAATGAGTTTTAAAGCCCTCCATGCTTCGGTAACTTTTGTTAGAAACATCCCGGATTGGTTGTGACAACCTGTGGGGTTAGTTTACACCACAGTCTAAAGATTGGGAGACTCAGTTTAGAAATTTGATCACTCTCCATGCCATCTCACATCATAATTCAACTGGCAAAAATGCAGTCAAAACCTCCCTGGAGTAACCCTGAAGAACAGCTTTCATTCTGGTGGTTTAGCAAAGGGAAACCCTCCTGCTTGGAATTAGTGATGGGGAGGGGGTGCGCTAAGGAAGAGTTGAACGTTAAACAAGGATTTCCAGGTGATTTGATTGAGAAATTAAACACGATACAAGACAAATGATCAAATTAAAATGAATATGCTAAGGCAAAAATTCAAAAAATTAAAAAAAACCCTCTCCACGAGAACTTTCTCCCAAAGCATAAAGAACTGTCAAAATAGGATCTTGCTTAAAATGCAAGGTATTTTCAAAGAGAAGATGACATTTGCATACAATATGTGCCGAAGACTGATGGAAAGCTAAAAAATGCCTTACTCGTAGATTGAGTCTATATGACATCAAATGCCAGGATTAAAAAAATTTAAAAATCACTTAAAATGTTATGTTGAAAACTACTCCCTCGTGCCTTTCTCTAATTAATTCGTGAGTCAACACTTGACACAAAAAACTTGCATATGTATGCGAAGTCATGACCTCTGCGAATGGACAGGGTGCACACTGAAAGGCAGCTCAACGTGTAATTAGTCAATTATCCAATTCGACAATTAAAAGACAGAAACTAATATAGTTTCAAACGTTAGGCTGCCAGGCTCGTCATGATTTTAGCTCTGGTATTTTTATTCTAAAAATCTTCTTCCATGTGGCCCATCCCCAGAGTTTGGGCTGTTGCCACTTCAGAGCAATTCCTGGATTATCTCTTTATTTCAGGACAACAGACGCAGCCCAAAAGCCACTTTTCTAAGGTTCAGTAAACTTGCTCCCTTTAACAAAATAAACGCCATGGTAAATCCTTCAAATTGAGTATTCTAATGTTATCCCCATTCTTTAGGCTCAAAGTGGTTATCTTTAGCAGAGAGACCTAAATTAAAATCTGCCTCTTTACCACAGCTAACAAAAGCCCAACAACCCTTGCTTCCTTCCCTATTTTGATAAAAATCAGTGCAAATGAAATCAAGAACCGCTTAAAAACGTTGACTTTTTTTTTCCTTCCTGCAGCAGTATAACTGATTTTGAGTGAAGGTACTTAAGCCCGCACAGGACAAGCATGCCTTTCATCTGGAATTCTACATAATCTGACATACATATGCCTTCATTATTTATGAGTGAAGGGGGAGAGTGAGTCCCTGCTACAGGGTATAGGGATGGAGAGGCCCTCCCACGGGCACTGCCATTCTCCTGGATAAAATCCACCCGTGATCTTTTTCTGCAAAGAGAGCTTTCTTAGACTTTGTGTGTGTGTTGGGGGTTGGGGGGAGGGCAGGCTCAAAACATACTCTAAGGAATACATTTATTATAGAAGAACGATCTCTCCAGAAAAACATTCTTTATACAACGACCCGCATGCAGTTATAGGTCATTATATATCAGACTTCTCACGACCATTTACTGGAGGCAACATGACAGGCAGGCCCATAAACCCATCAGTGCACACCGCTCATCCGCCAGCCCTTAGGTAATTAGAACACATCATGGGATATATAATCAGAAAACTCCTACTTTCACCAACAATTGGATTTGTAAGTAAATCTACCTGTCAGGGCATCATCACTAGCTAGCAAGGAGTCAGAGAGCCTCCTCTGGTGCTGTTCGACATTCTGCGAGTCAGAGGTGTCCCCTCCTTTGGATACGGACAGCCCTAAAGGTCAGCTCCACTATACAATCCCAGGCGTTTGCAGGCAGGCAAGAAGGACCAGGAAACCACCCAGCTGCCAAGCCCCTGAGCAGTTTATTACATGAACCTCAGGAATGCTGAGACTAAGTGTACACTTCTTCATCAACTGAACTAGCATGCTACAAGGCTTCACAACTCAGAGGCTATGAGCCATGTAGCTTTGAGCTCCTTTTTGTACTTAATACAGCCAAATTTAAAGTTGCCCTATGCAAAATGTTTTCCGGGCAACTGCAAAGCCCACTGCATACAGAGCATATGAAATATTTGATTCAGAGTATAAAAGTCTTCCCTTAATAATAATATGAGAAAGATTTTTTTTTCCACAAGGGAGGTTTGTTTGTTTGTTTTCATCCTTAGGAGAGTGAGCAGGCTTCAGCATTAGACTGACTGACAGTGGAATGTGATAAATGTCAATTTGCATGAGTTTGCAATGTAAACTGAACCAATTATTATAAAGCATCATTTGAATACTTTAAAATTGGATTTTAAAGAAGCCGGATCATATGTTTTGTTGAGGTCAAATTTTAACTACTACTATTAAAATTAAGTATCCAGGTTTTAGTAAATATGTTTTTAAAAAAAGCATATTTGTGGATAATAGACAGACCAATAGAAATGTTTTTTCCTTTATTTTCAGTTCATTAGTTCCTTTAAAACTAACATCAGATACTAAATATGTATAAACAAAATGAATTATATCCTGTGACTAGCCACTCTTTAACACAAATGCACTTCTACAAAGACACTAGTCTTGTCAAATTTTTATGATTTTTTATTATTCTTTAATGCTTGCCAATATATTGATACTCCCTTTTGAAGTATGTAAACATTGTTAGTGAATGATCATTCATCTGTTGGATTGTATAATGTGAAATTTCCAATATATGGCCATTTCTAACTTCCAAAATGTCACTTTCATACAGATTGGCCTGATTTGGTAGAACATTATTTACGATACAGGAAAGATGGTGGGCTTTCAGATTTCCAACTATATGACTTTAAGCAATTGATCCTGTCTCATTTCCTCCTCAATAAAATGTGGCTAATGACACCTATTTATCAGGGTCATCAGGTAGTTTAAATGCAATATCGGATAAAGCCGCACAGTGACTAACACCCTGGAAGCTATCATGAAATTATTATAAAGAGTGAAGGAGCATAGCTGTCTTTCCAGCATGTTCAGTGGTAAGCACAGCTAAACATCCTTAAAGCATATGCTATTCCCAAGCATAGCCAACATCCACTCCTCCCCCTGCCCAAGGTAACAGCACAGAGATGTGCAGTGTTCATGGTATCTTCCAGGTGGAACATAGTCTTTGGGGGTTACATCAATTTGGATCAAGGACCCTGCTTGTCACTTAAAACCTGTAGGACTTAGGTCAGGTAACTTAACCATCTACTACACAGGACTTCTGAGAACTGAGCGCACTGAAGCCTTTAGGCCAGTGATTCTAAATTTTCCTAATGTTGAGACGCCTTAATACAGTTCCTCATGTGTTGTGGTGATCCCAACCATAAAACTATTTTCCTTGCTACTTTAATAACTGCTATTTTGCTGTTGGTATGAATCATAACATAAATCTGTGTTTTCTGGTGGAGTTAGGTGGCCTCTGTCAAATGGTCGTTTGACCCCCTACCCCCACCCCCACCAAGGCATTGAAACTCACAGGATGAGAACTGCCTTAGAACATTGGCCTTCAAAGAAAGAGCATGAAAGACATGTTACCTGCCATTCAAGTTCTCCTAACCATCACCATGACAGTTATCCTGGTCAAGTCCTTTCACTGTGGCTGAACTCCAAGGAAACTATCTTATCACTACTGACATGCATTCCATACTTAAGATCTCTTTCTCTTTATGGTGCTACATATTATTATTAATTTAAAAAGTCAAAAGGGAAATTCTCAGTAACAGCACCAAGTTATGCATACAGATTAAAGGAGCAAAGCTCAGGGCACAATGTGTAGTCCCAATGTCTTAGTCAGGGTTTACTGCTGTGAATAGACACCATGACCAAGACAAGTCTTATAAAGAACAACATTTAACTGGGGCTGGCTTACAGGTTCAGAGGTTCAGTCCATTATCATCAAGGCACGAACATGGCAACATCCAGGCAGGCATGGTGCAGGAGGAGCTGAGAGTTCTACATCTCCATCTGAAGGCTGCTAGTGGAAGACTGACTTCCAGGCAGCTAAAGTGAGGGTTTTAAGCCCATGTTCACAGTGACACACCTATTCCAATAAGGCCACACCTCCTAATAGTGCCACTCCCTGGACCAAGCATATACAAACCAGCACATTCCACTCTCTGGCTCCCATAGGCTTGTTCAAACACATGGGTCTATGGGGGCCATATCTAGCCATAGCATAATGCAAAATATATTTAGTCCAACTTCCAAAGTCCCCATAATCTATAGCAGTCTCAACAACATTAACAGTCCAAAGTTCAAGTTCTCTTCTAAGATTGATCCAATCACTTAACTGTAAACCCCAAAGCAAGACAGGAAACCGGCTGGACAAGGTCCAAACTCTGCATCTCCATGTCTGATGTCAAAGTGGTCTCCAGATCTCCAACTCCTTTTTCATCTTTGGTGACTGCAACAAGCTTCTTTCTCCTGGGCTGGTTCCTCTCCCTGTTAGCAGCTTTTCTCAGCAGATAGCCCATGGCTCTGGCAGATCAAATGTATTTTTCACTCTAAAGCCAGAACCACATGGTGGAAGCTACTGTGTTCTGCTGCTTTCTGGGGTGGAACATAGCCCCCTTGTTCTATTACATTATTACTAGCTTCCTCTTTTCCAACTCCTTCAATGTCTAAGTTCGGCTGCCCTGGATCTTGCTCTGTACTTTGACCTTGTACTTAGAGATCTGCATGGCTCTGTCTCCTATAATGTGAGATTAAAGGCATGTACCACACCATGCCTTGATTTAAGCTTTTCTTCACCTAGAACCTGCATTGTCCCAGGCTGGCCTTGAATTCAGAGATCTGTTTGGTTTTTTCTTCTGGAATTAAAGGTGTGTAACACCATGCCTGGACCTAAACTTAGCTGGGTAGGATCTTGCCCCCCAAATTCCTTAATCTGTTATATCCTAGAATATAGGATTCAGTTCCATTTCACTTCCTGGTACCTCTTTAATACTCGAACTATATATTTTATATTTTTCCTTTTTCAGCTTGCTATGCTTGTTTAAAATGTGCTTCATAAGACTTAACAAGAGAACAAACTCTCTGATGGACGTTTCTGAGACTTCCTTTGTCAATGCAATTAATCTAGGTCTCTTCACCTTAGCCTCAGGCAGACTCTTCAAACAAGGGCAAAAAAGTAGCCACATTCTTTACCAAAATACCATAAAAACAATCTGTAGGCCACATACTGAAGTTTTTCTCCACTGAAACCCCCAGGTCTGCAGTTTCGGGTGTGCAAAGTTCAAATCACTGACAGCAACAAAGTCTTCCATATTCCTACTAGGATAACTCATTAAGCCCCACTTAAAACATTCCAAAGCTTTCCAAATCTAAAGTCCCCAAATCCAAAGTCTTCCAAACAAAAACATGGTCAGGCCTATCACAGCAATACCCCACTCCTGGTACCAACTTCTGTCTTAGTTAGGGTTTTACTGCTGTGAACAGACAACCTGACAAAGGCACTCTTATAAGGACAACATTTAATTGGTGCTGGCTTATAGGTTCAGAGGTTCAGTCCATTATCATCAAGGCAGGAACATGGCAACATCCAGGCAGGCATGGTACAGGCGGAGCTGAGAGCTCTACATTTTCATCTGAAGGCTGCTAGTGGAAGACTGACTTCCAGGAAGCTAGGGTGAGGGTTTTGAGCCCATGCTCACAGTGACACACCTATTCCAACAAGACCACACTTTCTAATAGTGCCACTCCTTGGGCCAAGCATATACAAACCAGCACATCCCAGTCTTTGTTCTACTGTGTAACTGGCTTTGTGTGTGTGAACTAATTATCAAGTAACTTTAGAATGCTAAATATCATTTTTCATCAGAGTCTTAGGAAGATTTAAGGTATGGATACTCACATGGTGCCTAGCACACAGCAAAACCTCCATGCAGGTTAATTACTGTGATCACAGATATTAGTGAGGTGATTATGAATGTAATACTTTTTTTCCTTTGGAATATTCAGACATGTCATGATTATATTCTATAACAACTGCAACCACTTTGATCCCATATGGCCAGCCTCACATGTGTCATGGCTCCCTTTCTAGTGGCACTTCACAGATGCTAACACAGAAGAGCTACAAACAGATATGATGGGGAAATTTTCAAAATGTACTTCTACAGTGATTAACGAATTCACACGAGAAACAGTTTGAATCATGCTCGTTTTCATTCTGCTAATGCTTTAGTACCATGGTGGTCGGTGGCTTGTTTGATGGAATGGACAACTGATACTGGGCCGGAAAAGATCTACGATGGCAGGCTTAAGGTACACCAGCACTGTCTGTACACAGGGGCTCAATGCTTTGGAGTGGAGAACCAACCCCTCAGTTAGTTCAACATTTATGGATCACCACCTACACACGACACACAGTGCTTGGGGCTAGGAATTCAACAGCAAATTAGAAGGGTGGTCTAAGCTTAGAATGATAGACTACGCCTGTATTTCCTACACTAGGGAAGTTGAGTTCACGGTCACCCTGGGCTATACAACAAGACTATCTCAAGCAGGTGGGATGGGGAGTGTACCATTTTCTCTTAAAACCTCTAGTAGAGAATGTCTAAAATACAACTGCAGTATCTATATAATTCTCATCTTAAAGAAGGTGAAGACTACATGAGACAAAGCCTAGAGCCTACATTTTTCTTACTCGGGCAGTATTGGTGATGGAGGTAAAACAACCAAATTAACAGGAACATAAGACCAAGGCTGACTATCACCAAAGCCAGAATGATGGATGCTTACTAGGAATGGTCAAAGGTACCAAGGGATGGCACGCTGCTGGACCAGGACCACAGATAGCACTGTTGACCAAATGCTGTGGAAGGTCAAGGACAGGTGGGTAAGATCACAGGATCACAGGGGACCCAGCAAGCTAAACTGGGACACACTGTCTTGAAAGCAACTGAACCTCTCTGGCTTGTAACCTCTGGAATCTTAGACCCAGTAATCTGAACCTCAAAGAGAACCAGCAGGAGTACTCCGCAGGGAATATTTCTGTCTCTTTTGTGGATACAGTCTCACCTGGCAGGAAATCACACATTCTGAAGGCTGTGTATGGGCAACTGTTTCTGACTGGTTAATACAAGGACAAACAACATTTCTACTAGTGCATACATGAATAATTGCAGATAATTTATAGGTCTTTAGAGAAATCAGAAAGAACAAAACATGAGGGGAAAACCCCTATGAGACAGGGTTTTCTGCAGAGAATAGAATTCTCCTTGAACTTGACTAAGACCACACAGTGGGGAGGAAGGGGAGTTGCAACTTCCTTTCTTTTACCTCTTTTTCTTCCTTTTGACGTCAGCTCTCCCTCCCACATTCAATGAGGGGATCACGTTCAATTCAGGGTTTATTGCCTGAGGTACTATTTCTGTATCTTAGACTCAAAAGAGCAGTTGTCTTAGGACTGTATCTAGAGGCTCCCACCCTAAGTTAGAAGGGAAAGGAAGCACAATACTGGGGTCTTTGCATTCAAATGCTATTTTGTTAATGGATGCAAAATATGAGTAAAAAGACCTTGTGTAGTCAAAGAAGACCCTGTCAGCACACACAACCCCACGGTGCAAAGATCATGGATTCCAACTTGTGACCACAGGTTTCCTTCTGCTATGGAATGGTTTGATTGGCTCTAGGAAACTAAGTGAATCTGCCCTTAAAAATCCAGGAGGTTGAAAAAGGGTACCTTTTCAATGCAAACTAACACCACATAGAGGCCTCAACAGGACCTCCATATGACCCCTATTGCATATTTTATATATATATATATATATATATAAAAAACAAGTCAAATGAAGTGGTAATTTAGTCCTTGAAAATAGAGTTTGCTAAATTCAACTCTAACTGACCCATTTTGGAGGCGTCATGTTTCCTTCCTTCCTTCCTTCCTTCCTTCCTTCCTTCCTTCCTTCCTTCCTTCCTTCCTTCCTTCCTTCCTTTTATTAATAACAGTTGAGTCAGTCATTTGTACAACACCTTTCCTTGAGTGACATTTGTTTTGAGGGTCAACTAGACTAACTCCTAGTCCTTGCCCACGATTAAAACTCTTGACAACACCATTCACAAGCTCTCAAGCCTGCTGTGCAGGTGACAGGGCTGGCTCTCTGCACTTCACTGGCACTCCAGTGCAGGGCCATTTCTTTAACCATTTCTGATATGTTCTTATACTGTGACAAACACTTGCTGACACCTCCCTTATCTCCAACTGGAATTCGAGGGAGAAACAGAAACTTCATGGATTTGTTTTGATCTCAAGACTGCAGATAAATTAGGACAATCCACTTAAATAAGGACAACATCTCTAACCCTCATCCAGTGTAACTACAGGATACATTTCATTTATTACAGAAGACTGTCCCTCTGTCATAGCATTATAACATTAATGATACAATCACAGCCAATATTAAGCACTTCGTTTATGTGATTTCTGATAATACATTTCTACATAGGAAGAAATTTATAGAAAATGATTCATACTCCATGTGGAGTGAGTGCCTTTAAAAATAAATGTAACTGGAATTTAATTCCCCAAAATATAGGGTAATTGTGGATATCCAGGAACAAAATGCTGAATATATGTTTTTGATCAAACATAGATTGTTCGATCAATTCTTAGGCTATCATATCCATTGAATCTTTCAAAGTTTGAATTATACATGAGATGCCAAGCAACACAATCCTTTTTTTAATGTTACAGTTAAATATATTCCACTTTGTTGAAGATCACGAAGTAAGCACGTGTTTAAGAAACACCTCAGGTGGTAAAAAACAGAATTATACCTTATTTCCAAAAAGCAATGTAAGATACTGCCTTAAATATCCAGATTTAAGCTGCATACATATTCTCTCTCATTTAAGAAAAGCTGCATTTCTTATGTGAGTAATTTTTAAATTCTATTATATTAGTGGGGTTCGTTTGTAGCTGGGAGTTTTTGGGATGCAAATGGAGCTGAAGAAGCAGTATCTGCATCACAGGGATGACATTAAATTCGCCTTCTGAGAGGTTGTACTGCATCCTCTGGTTCCTCTTCCTAATGAGACATTCACAGGCAGCTCTCAAGCAGCAATAAATCACTGCTGTATTGAAGCGAATCCTGATCATAATTAAGCACACCCGAAACAACCATGCTATGAATTATGGAAAGTCTATCTTGATTTCTTTACACCTTTTGGGGGAGGGCATAATAGCTTTATCCTAAGGATAAAAATGGTTGTCACTAAATCTTTTATAGTATCATTATGAAAAAGGGTGACTAAGTCGATATGCAATGTATTCGTAGGTGGTATGATAATTCACATAATGTTTCAATATCGAGTTTTATCCCATGCTTTATCACTTACATATAGCATCTGAGGTGACTCATAGGTTATGCGATATTCTGAAATATGGTGCGGCTGCAAGACTCAATGCACTCTGCTTTATTCAATTACTTAATAAGTTCTTAGGAGTTCTTAGAAGCTTAACACAATATCCACTTATAATAGGACTGCCAATTACAGAGAAGATCTGGTTTTCCTAAAGAAACAAGTCATCCCACTAAACTTGCGGACAAATGCTTTTAACTGCTAATCAATGTGTAAATCCTCCAGTGGAATGCCAGGGTGCTTAAAATCTGTAACATCAAGAAAAAAACACCAAGAATAATAGAACAGACAGGGTGTTGCTGTTCCTCATGTGCTCCCAACATCAGGCTTAATTTCCCCTTTTCCTCTCCTCTCCTCCTCTCCTCTCCTCTCCTCTCCTCTCCTCTCCTCTCCTCTCCTCTCCTCTCCTCTCCTCTCCTCTCCTCTCCTCTCCTCTCCTCTCCTCTCCTCTCCTCTCCTCTCCTCTCCTCTCCTCTCCTCTCCTCTCCTCCCCTCCCCTCCCCTCCCCTCCCCTCCCCTCCCTCTCTCTCTTTTGAATAAAGGGGGGATGTATTATCTCCATAGTCCAGTGCCCCTTTGACTTTTTTTTGTCCCCCAAGACAACGGGCGACGAGCATCTATTTGTGACTGGTGATCTTCTGCACTCACTAGTTCTATCTTTGGGAAGAAGTCAAAATTGATTTTTCTCCCACCTGTCACACTAAAATCTTAACTCTGTCCTTTCTGTTACACTCTCAAAAGAATTCAGTGGTATCTGGATCAAAGGATTAGGAAACCGCAGCTCTAAGGGAAGCAAGCAGCATGAGAAGCCGGTGGGGGCAGTTCTGGGTATTTTATGTAAGCAATCCATTTCAGCTTCAAAGCAGGCACCGGCTAAGTGGGTGAACAACATGTAAAGTGCTCACTTGACATAAGTTTTTTTTTAAGTAGTTGAGATAAAGAGAGCCTACAATCGCTGACCTTTTATTATTAGCCAGAGTCCTGAGAACAAGAGAGGCTCTGGCAGAGGTGGCTCACTGCCGCCTGCAGAGCCTCCAGGGCTCTTGTAGCTGTGGCTCAGAGCCTGCAGCTGCCCACTCCTCTTCAAGTTGCTTGCTCCACTCCCTGGCTGATGAGGAGGGTATCTGATTTCTGTCTCTGGATACAGTGCAGAGGACAAGTGCCTGGGAGCCTGACTCGAAGCCCTGAGGAGCACGGGGCTCTCTTCAGGTTCTCGGGAGCCAGGCGCAGCCCCAGCTTAGCTGCGGGCTTTGCTCAGAGAAGAAGAAGGAGGGAAAAAAAGAGTGTGAAACCTTTCACAAAATTCCATGAAAGAGATAAGGGAATCCCGGTGCATTCGCCTAGTTTTGCTCCTCTGTGTCCAGAAGGAGTGCTGAGAGTGAATTCCAAACTCCCTTTCTTCCTAATGGCTAAGAGAGGTACAAGAGCTCTGGATGACGGAATCTTTTCACTAACTGACTAATCACATATTACACTATCACCATGGCCACTGTGGTGTATTTCACATATACTGGGTTTCATGCTACACGCTGTACTCGTTGCCCTAGAAGCCCGCCAATCACTGGCCTGCCTTCCACTTACTTACGAACTGCAGCCCTGCAAGGCTTAAGGAAGCTGTTTAGTATCATGTGGTCAGTAAGCCGTCTCCCACAACAAAAGGCAAAACAACTAAATGGACTAAATAATAATAATAAAAAAATTCTCTTTGGTAAATCAGAAAGCTATTCTGTCTTATTGGTGGAATTCAGTTTTCAACATCCCCTCCTCCCTCAAAAATAGCCCTGTTTCAGGATGCAAGGATTCTGTGTCTTTCTACAAATCAGTAAGTTTAACTATTTGAACGGTAGTTTTTATAGATGGTAGTTGGTTCCCTAAGAATCTGCCAGATCTCAAGTAATTGACATGGTGAGTTTATTTTCATAATCACACCAACTTTCTTCTCAACTTCAGACTGCCGCCTGATTTTTCATATGCCTCTGAATACAATGCAACCGTATCATCCAGTCAAAAAGGGAGTCACTGAATGCCTAGAAGACATGCTGTAGTGGTTAATATTTAATTACAACACAGTTAATCATAGAAGCACATCTGGATCTAACTTATTAGCATCCGCCTTCAAAATCATTATCTTTGATTCCTACCGAAAAAATAGACAAAAGGCAAAATGAAAGAGTCCACATAATGTGCTTGTTCTTCTTGGTAACAGGAGTCACAGCTTTCACCCATGGGTGAAAAAAAGAGCTTTATTAATGTTCGTGGTGTCTCCTCGCTCCCAAAAAGACTTAGAGCTCTCAGTCTCATCCCAGAGAAGCAAATAAACGTGACTCTGGAGAGACACTGAGGGATGGCACCAAGAGCAGGACCCTCCTTGACAGGTTGCCCCTGAGTCACTCTGTGTAGCACGCCACTTACTAGAGGTCACCTACAGGGAAGAGGGTGGCATATGGACAAACAGTGAGCGACTGGCCTGCCTTGGTCACCTCCAGTTAAAGGGGCAAATGTAAAGAGCCAGATGAGATATTCATGGGGTGAAAAACACAAGACATTTTCTTTTTTTTTTTTTTTTTTTTTTTTTTTTTTTTTTTTTTTGCATGGAATGTCCTCTTCTCTGCTGGGAATCACAATCTTGGAAGGAAGGTCGCCAGGCTGAGCGAGGGGTACAAATAAAATCTGACATAGAAAGAACATGGGCTAAAAGAATAGAGCGGGGCAGGTGTGAGAAGACCTTAAAGAGAGAACACACAGTCCAGGGAAGGATCATGGGAATGAGGTGTAGATACGTGCCTGGTTAGCAAGTACTGAGAGCCATAGTTGATATCAGAGCTCCAGGAGCAAAGCGGCTTGAGGATATTATTAAGATGATGACACATAAGAAGGAATGTGAAAGGAAGAAAGGGAGAAATATCACGTCAACAACTCCACCCAGAGCCAGCCAGCCAACTAAGCACCGGATGACTTCGGTTTGATTCCCAGGCCCTACCCATATGGCAGGGAAGGAGGGAGTGGCCTCATAAACATTGTGGCTGACCCCTCACATGTGTGCCCTGTATGTACACCCACCTACCTCAAAGAAACCCACAGAAGACTTTGAAACATGTTTAAACTGTGCTCCAAGTCGCACCATTCCAGAAATGAGATGAACTCTAGTAAGCATCACATCACATAAATATAATTGTGATTTTTAATAATGTGATGGCTCTAAAATGAGTGGGTAAAGTATTTGAAGAATTCAGACACTGGGGAAGAGTGATAAGGAATAACGAATACACGCTCAGGGCCTGTGAGAGGAGAAAACAGGCGGGCAACTGTTTAAAACAACTCGTTTTAAATGAGAGAGGGAAGCACGTTGTGAGGGGAATCTTTTTTTTTTTTTATTTTGATATGATGAATTAAAGATAAGCACTTAGAATCCATGGAAATGCTTTAGCAATTCAGACCATCGTGGAGACTTTCCAGAGACTGAGAGGCAAAGGCTACAGTGTAAATGTAGCCATCAATCCCAAAGCATGTGACAACACAGGAGGGTTTGCTGGGGCAAGCAGGGGCAGGAACAGGGGAGAACTGGGGGAGGGGGTAGGAGGGATCAGAAATTCTGTGAGGACAACAGCTACTGAAAAGCATTGGTGAGTGTGTGTGTGTGTGTGTGTGTGTGTGTGTGTGTGTGTGTATTCCTGTGTGTCTGTGTGTTTCTGTGTGACTGTGTCTAGCTGTGTGTGTGTTTGTCTGTGTGTGTTTGTCTCTCTCTCTCTGCATGTGTCTGTGTGTATATGTATCTGTCTCTGTGTGTATCTGCCTGTGTATGTTTGTCTTTGTGTATGTGCATATCTGTGTGTATCTATGTGTGTGTGTGAGTGTGCATGTGTTTGTGTGTTTGTCTGTTTGTGTGTGTGTCTTTGTATCTTTGTGTTTGCATGTCTATGTGTGTGTTTGTCTGTCTATGTGTGTCTTTCTGTGTTTGTCTGTGTGCATTTGTCTTTCTGTCTGTGTGTGTGTGTCTGTGTGTCTATGTGTGTGCTTGTCTGTGTGTCTGTCTGTGGGTGTGTCTGTGTGTCTATGTGTGTGTTTGTCTCTTTCTCTCTCTGTGTATGTGTGTAAAGGAGTGTATCTGCATGTGTCTCTGGGTGTGTTTGTCTCTCTCTGTGTCTCAGTCACTGTCTCTGTCTGTGTGTGTCTGGAACAGTCTCACTACTGAGAAGTGTAAAGTGAAATATGAAGTTAACTCACTCAGGCCTGCTCACCAGTGACATCGCTTACCTATCATCCATCCACAGACAGAAAGAGGTCAGGTCTTGAGTCCCATAGGCTTTTGAGACACCCATCGCAATACCTAGGAGTCCTGTGAGCACATTCCTCTTCAGCTCCCTCATACCTCAAAGACCACTAGATTCTTGCCCTTGCCCACTGCAAGACCATACTCAACTAACCGTGTTCCATACATCCCCCAAAGCATGGGCACACTAGCCAACAGACAACCAGCAGGCCTGAAGAAGTTACCCACCCATGGAGCTGAGTTAGAACTCATTTAAGAATCTTACTCGTGTCCACTATAAGAGGATAAGATCTGGGAGCCGTGTCACCACAGATGTCATGTGACAAGTGGAAGTTTCAAATCACAAAGGCTAGAGTGGAAGGCAAGAGGGACGGCCAGGCTTGGGTGCAGTTGGATGTTGCGATGAGGGTGGAACGCATGATCTAATGCTTTAAGCTCTTGGGTTGCCTGAGAGGCACCCAGGTTTGAAAAGGGAAAGAGCTGAGCCATGGGAAGTCTGAGGTTGAAGAGCCCAAGGTATAAATGGATTCCCTACAGACAGGGGGAACACTGTATCTGTGACCATAAGAACAAGATCTCCACCTAAAGAGCTTGAGAAGCCGTGGGGGACGCCCTGGCATTCGCAGGTATAATAAGCCACCTCAGTGACACACACTCAGAAGGCTGCCAGGACCATAAATTAAGAAGAGCCACTTAAAAGAAGGGCAAATCACAGTCCTGTGGGCCAAATTCAGCCTGCTCTAACTTCAGTGTGGCCTTTTAGTGAAAAAATGGTTTGACTACTTCATGTTACAATGACTTTCCCGACAGGGAATACTAACTCCGAACCCCAATTAAGCAAAAAAAATGCCAATCACCCACATCCATTTTTCTCACTAATAGACTTGCATTGCAAAAAATAAAAAAATAAAATAAAACCAGTGTTCTCTATCAATTGAGTTTTTAAAACAATGTGGAAATGAGTTTTCCTTCTTATCCCAGCACATTCATTTGGTCACTCGGCACATAAAACCTAAAATATTGACCAGCAGCTGGCTGATACCTGCCCTACAGACATAATGAGAACTGGCTGGTTTTCTGAGACCAGACAAACATCAGCAGATTTGCAGTAAATGGCCCTTGAGCAATGAAAACAGTATGTTGAGTGATATTCAGAGAAGGCCCTGAACTTTATAAGAATGGGGAAAGCTCCCTTACTAATCTCCACTACTGAACAACATAAAGCATTTATGAATGACAAAAATCTGTTGCTAGGCAAAGACATATTAGATGCATATTGGACATGCAGTGTGTAAACAGCTTGTGCGCTTATATGAAAGTTACCTGGACTGCCAGGTATAGTGTCCCTAGCCTGTGATCTCAGCTTCTCTGGAAGAAGAAGCAAGAGGGTGCCAAGGTCCAGGCTGGATAGACCAACGTACTGAGATCCTTCTACAAAGGAGAAATAAAAATAGGGTTAGGGATAATGTTTAGGAGTTAGAGCAGTTGCTGGTGGAAAGACCTAGGTTAGAGCCTCAATCGTGTACATACACACACACACACACACACACACAGACATACACATACACGCATACACACACAGACACACACATACACACACACACAGACATACACACATATGCATACACACATGTATACACACACACAGACACACACACAGACACACACACACACAGAGGAAAGACCAATTTGTTTGTGTAACTCCTAGCTTTTTAAAATGTTTTGTACATGTGTGTATTTATTTATTTAGTGTGGTGGGGAGATAGATGTGGGTGCATGCACTGTGTGACTCAAATGTTGAAGCCGGAGGATAATGCAGGAGTTGACTCTCTCCTTAAACAATGTGGACCCCAGGGATTGAACTTACGTCATCAGGCTTGGCACCAAGCCCCTTCAACTACTGAGTCATCTCAAGTGCTCCAACCTTGGGTTTTGAAGGTGTATCAAACCAAAAGTTTTGGGGAGACAGATTCTTTCAAGGATATTCTCTTTTAAATCACAGCAGCATCAGCATCTTTGACCATATGAAGATCCGAGAAAGCCTAAGAGCAACCACTTAAACTGCTGGAGAGGTATTTTAAGCACAACCATCATGCCAAAAGGAGGTGCCAAAGTCAAGGCTTTGGACAGGGCACAATGCATTATGAAAAATGAAATTCTAAAGGGAGGTCAATAATCAATTCATGGTTCCAGCTTAAGTTTTTAAAAAGAAAACCAATCTATTTGGCAGCCCAATGTTGATACACATAGCACGCTCTTGGATTATCTCCTCCCAAGGATTATCAAACTGAGACATTTTTTCAGTTATCTCAGGGCTGCTTTTGATTAGAAAGAACAAAGGACCCTTGTAGTTATATTGATGTACCCTGAGAGACATGTAACTCACTTATACAGCAGCTTCAGTGTGTGAAAAGCAAGGACCATCAGTGATCACTCAGGAACAGCTGGACCACTTCACGTATCTTCTTACACTCGTTGGGAGGAACGCTCACCGTGAACAGAGAGAGCAAATGTGGGAATAATATTCCCACAAAGCCCTCAAGTTTCCAAAGAAAGAGAAGTAAATAACTTAATTTGTAGGTATAAAAAGCCCCCAGCTCAGTTGTAAAATATGACATGGCAAATGAACCCGGAGCTACTTAAATAAGCACGTCGCGTTTTCCAGCAGGCTGAACTAGGAGATGCAATGAGAGCATTCTCCCCCTCAAAGATAATCACTTTTATTGTTATCAGGTCAAAGACTCTGATTCCACACAGCAACCTCTGAGTAAAGAACAGGAAGTCCTTTCAGGTCAGAGGGTCCAATATGGAGCCCCCTCTGACGCACGGTGTGATCGTCCTAAAATGAGAAGCAAGCATGGAGTTTTCTTAATTTGCCCTGTTGGGTTCCTGTAATAAGTACTTAACAACTGTGGGCTCCGAGCCGCTCAGCAGACATCAACAAGACCATTTGCCAGATGATTTAGCAAACAAATTTCCGAGCGTCTCACATTTATGTTGAGCGTACAACATAGGAAAACATGCAGCGATTTCCCAGATAGTAACGGCAGAGAGGGGTGGTGTACATTTAAAAAGAGCCATGGAGACGGAGAATTTCAGTCTAGCAACCTCGGGCAGCTATGCCAAGTTCTCCTTCGATTAAGAAGTTCTCCAAAGGAAGGAATACCGAGCAGGTCCTGTTTGTTTTTCATTCCTCAGGAAAATTATGTGAAATTGGTTTACTGGAAAGGGATTTAGCATCTGGAATAGACCTGGGGAAGGAAGAACAAGCAGAAACCACCCCTTGTGAGAGCAGTAACAACTGATATTCAGCAAGTTCACAGGATTAGTTTCAGTCATTATTGGTCGGATGAATGAATGAATGAATGAATGGCTCCATGGCTAGGACATGTAGGGAAGAGAGACACTTCCATAAGACACGCTGGCAGAATTCTCAGTAACTAGCAGGGGTTAGAAACGGGATGAGACATTTAACATTCATAAAGGAATCCTTCTCTGGGGTCAGGATTTCAGGGCTTGGATGACAACGCAGGGATAAGGGGATAGATTCTGGAATCTGCAAGAAACCGCCCTGGTTAATTCTGTTGCGGGGCTGGGTGGTGAGAGAGTTTTTACAGTGCTTCAGAATGGGCAGTATCCTGGTGGTAGCATCCACCATGTAAGAGCCCGAGTTCTCCTGAGGCTCTGTGAACAGAGCAACTGTCACTCAAAAGGAAAATAAAGCCTTTAGTAGAGTAGGTTCGGTCCTCAGTCTTCCTCATAGTTCTGGGCGCCAGAGCCCAGGAAACCATTTTGAAGGGGGCAGGTAAGGAACCGCATCGCTCAGTGTTCAGGTGAAATTATATTCTGTTTTCTGAGGCAATGGAGTTTTTGAGCATTCAGGCAGACATTTAAAAAAATGTAAGCAATCATAAATTTTATTACTTTGTGTGTTAGTTTAGCCGATTTTTTTCTCCCCATGTTATATTTCTTTCCCAATGAATTGTCTAAATTATTGAGTTTCTTTTTAAGACTTTTGGCTAGCCTCACAGAAAAATTAAGTACCCAATGGTTGGAGAGAGAGAGAGAGAAGCAGTCCACATTTCAAATGTGAAGTGTGACTTCGCAGTAATAATTGTCAGTTCATTTAACTCTTCAATCTTCTGCCAAATGCACTTGAACTCCATTCAAGTGAGCGAGGGCAGTCCCCTATTCAGGCCTGAGTTGAACACCCATGTCCACACCACAGAAATTTCCTAAGCTTCTAAAATAAAAGCTGACACAGGGGAATGACCGTGAGAGAAGAAGAATTTGCAAATAGATAAATACACACATAAATAAGACTGTCCGTGGAGTTTTCGACTTGAAAATGACGCGCCAAGGGCGCAATGAACAAAATTCACACTCGAAAAGCGAGCCTGGTTGCCAGATGTAGCAGGGTGATTTGGGGGAACCCAGGGGAGTCCCCATGAGGAGAATGGCTGGGTGTAAATCAGTCATAGAAATGCTCTGTTGCACCCAGAGACCCTAAGGAAATATATTCATGGCGAATGAAGAACAGGGTGCTAAGACCTGGGACCAGCTGTGCTGAGCTGAGAGAGGGGCACGTAAGATGCACGTGGGAGAGGAAGGCCAGAAGTAGAGGATGTTGGGAGCCAGGCGGAGACTTTCCCAAGGAGTAACGCACATAGTTGAGGTTAGCACATTTGATTATTTATTAATTAAAAGTAACGAAGCCTTTTGCTTATGTCAACTATTTCAGTTACAAGGACCAAGCTAACTAGAGAGAGAGAGAGAGAGAGAGAGAGAGAGAGAGAGAGAGAGAGAGACAGACAGAGACAGAGACAGAGACAGAGACAGAGACAGAGACAGAGACAGAGAGAGACACAAAAAGAAACAGTTGCAAGGTCCCTGAGGTTTGGAGGAAAGTATAAGCAGACAGGGTGGGAGAGGTTTCATTTGTTTGGGTTTGTTTGTTGTGTTGCTTTTTGTGACTGGGTCTCCTGTAGCCTAGGCTAGCCTCAAATGCCTTATGTAGTCAAGGGTAACCGGGAACTCCTGCTCCTCCTGCTTTACCCTCTGAATACTGGGATTACAGATGTATGCTTTCATGCTAAGTCTACCTAGTCCTGGCCTGGGGAAATCAACCAGGGTCTCCTGCACACTGGGCAAACACTCTACCAGCAAACACTCTCTGTCTTCTGCTTTCCTGTTCGCTCTGTTTTAAGCCAAGGCCAATGTGTGCTTTTAGACTTAGAGGCTTAAGTAGGAATTAAATTATCCAATAAGCATTAGAGAACTATTTGCAAACTCCAGTTTTACCTTAGATGGGTTATTTTAAATTCGGGGCAGCTAAGGAACATGAACAAGCTCACAAATCCACCAGGACTATGAATCAGCTGATCTACAGTGGCTGGAAATGAAAAGTCGCAATGCCTTCTGGGAAATGGGAACCAATACAAACTCAGTTGAAGTGAGAATCGTATGTACAGTTATGTTAAAAAGAATCTCCAACTGCAATGGCGATTTGCTCACAGAAAGATTATAGGTATAATTTTAATTGACCCTCAGAGATTTGCTTCATTTTGCTTTCAATTCTTTTAAACTGTGCTTTATTATTGTTGCTTTTATTTGTATTTGCTTTTTTGAGATGGCGTTTTGTAGCCTAGAACTCATCATGATGCCAAGGCTGTCCTCAAACTCATGAGCCTTCTGCCTCAGAGTGTGTGGGGTGTGTGTGTGTGTGTGACCCTGCGATGGGATACAGCTTTCTATATGCTTAAATTACATGCATTTGCTAACACACCCAGCTTATTATTGCCTCAAATGCCTTATGTGAAATATGAAAATGTAATAAGTGGATGGTGTAAGCATTATAGAGTAAGAGTTTTAGGACCATGAAATTGCACCGTAATATTCTCCTATTAATATGAAGGCTAAGATGGCAACGCTTTGACTGGAAAAGCTATCGTGTGCTTTCTATATTGAGTCACTGTGAAGAACAACTTTTGTCATAACGAACAAGCTGAGCTGAGAAGATACGGGGCTGAAAAGCCACAGGTGAATGTCTACACAGTGTTCAATAAATTTGACAAGGAAGCTGATCACTTAGCGTTACTATATTATCAAGCTGAATTCTTTTTGAATTAATTAACTCCTTCCAAAGAGAAGTGCTGTGTGAATTTGTTACTTGCAGTAAACACTTTCACATTGCTCTTCCGGTCCCTTAAAATAGCGGCTTTACCAATTCCGAAGTATCAGTCCGTATCCCACTCATTACAACTCCCATCCCGCATCCTTCTATGTGCGGATTCCTTCTTTCTTGTGACCCTGAGGCCCAAAACTCTCATCAGCCCGCTTGATTCATGTCTTCCAACTGCCCACTCCACCTGAGCAATTACCCAGTCCAGTAGGGTTTCTGGTTTTAGTATCTCTCTCTCTCTCTCTTCTTTGCAATAGGATGGGCCCCAGAACGCTTTGACATGCCTACTTTTGATACCAATGTCTTCAGATCTTCTTCAGCATCATTAAAACAGGTTCTTGTTCTGTAGCTCTGGTAAGCCCAGAAGGACAGGCAATCTGAGTGTGTGTCCCTGTGCCTCCATACGTTGCCTCATGTTTGTTTCTAACTTAGAAGACCTTTTCTCCAAACATTGCTCCCCTCTGGCTCCCAATGCCTCTTGGGGATGACTTCAGATGAACCCCCTGCTGCTTGATCCTGGGGCTTCCCAGGTGCCCTGTCTGTCTCCCTCCTGGACTCCTTTCAGCCCTAAGGAACTTACTTGTGACCCCTGCCTTCACATCCTATTTGGAATAAGCATCTTTGCTTGGCTTTAGCTCCTCCCCCTGACTCTACACAGTCCTGGAATGTTTACCCTCTCTTTCTAGATCCTCTTCTGTCAAACAGTGTCCATCAAGCTTATGTCTCAGAAACGTCAATCTTAACTGAAGGTGTGTGCGTTGACTCAGCACCAACACTGGCAGAGCTTCATTTTCCTTAGATACTGAGGATGCGTTCTATTCCCCACCAGAGAGGAGGGGAAATGTGAAAACAAATGCAAATTTACGAACAAGGTGCCAAAGTGAGCTCTACAGTTTAAGTCTTCTAATGCACTTGTCCACTTGGGTCTGTGGTTTGTCTCTTCTACGCCTCTAAAGAGAATTCTAGTTTCTAGACTCACTCCCCTCCTCCGCCTGGTTCTGCTTGTATGGCCTGCTCACTCCACAGCCATCCGCAGCAGCACTATGTGAATCTGAGATACTGGGAAAAACACTGCATTTTTAATCATTCTCCATCAGTCGGCCTGTACGCTCCTAATCTTCCACACCAGAAGTCAATCTTCTCGAATCTGTGTTCCTCCTCAGAGCACGAGCACAGAGTACAAAAAAGGGGAGCACCCTTCTGTGGAGAGTAACTTAGCCAAGGACACTCTGCTCCGTCTTTATGATGAAATACATATTTTCCATTAAAAGGCAAATCTGTCATTTTTAAAAGGTTGAATTGAATGTACTTTAAAAATAATTCCAGCTGGTTAAATTGAGAGCATTGGGGAGAAGAAAGAAAGAAAAAAAAAGCGCAGTATGAATGCGCTCTTGGTCTGTAGTATTTCCGCTTTCCTGAAGTGTGAATTGGATATATTTTCCTCTACTTTAAGTCCTTTGTTCACAGTTTTTGATTCTAAGTTACTGGAATAAGTTTTAGAAATGAATTGGGTTCAACAATGCAATGTCTAATGCTTCCTATTTCTATTTTGCTGTTATTTTTAGCAGGTTTTTAAAAAGGCCTGTTAGAACTGATCCTCTTCCTATAACTATGCAGGAAACAGTGGGATTTTCCCTTAGTCCTCTGTACTTCAGACATCATTTGTAGACTCTGAGCAGCTCTGTTTTGGAAGCCATTGTTTATTTAATACAATTTTAAGGACAAATTAAAAAATAAATTACAACCTGGTAAAATAAGAGCAATGGATATTTTAAAATATAAAATTATGTTCTATAAAAGCCACCTAGGCTTCCAATTTATAGATAAATTCAATTTAAAATACTTACATAAATTCAAGATATAAATATATGGCTGGGCATGGTGGCACACGCCTTTAGTCCCAGCTCTCGGGAGGCAGAGGCAGGCAGATTTCTGAGTTTGAGGCCAGCCTGGTCTACAAAGTGAGTCTCAAGACAGCCAGGGCTATACAGAGAAACCCTGTCTCGAAAAACCAAAAAAAAAAAAAAAAAAAGATATAAATATATATCCATTCATGTCATAAAATACATATATTTTAATTGAAATATATTTGGATAAATTTTAAAAATTTTCAGCCGGGCGTGGTGGCGCACGCCTTTAATCCCAGCACTCGGGAGGCAGAGGCAGGAGGATTTCTGAGTTCGAGGCCAGCCTGGTCTACAAAGTGAGTTCCAGGACAGCCAGGGCTACACAGAGAAACCCTGTCTTGAAAAACAAAAAAAAAAACAAAAAAAACAAAACAAAACAAAACAAAACAAAAAAAATTTCATCCAGTGACCTGAGATTGGATCTGAGGTTTTGTATTTATGAAAACCTTGGAGAAATAATGTTTTCCAGTGAACTAAACAGGAACACAAACTCACTCTCTCTCATTTGAGTTTTTGATCAAATCTTTTTTTGTTTTTGTTATTTCGAGACAGGGTTTCTCTGTATAGCCCTGACTGTCCTGGAACTCACCCTGTAGACCACGCTGGCCTTGAACTCAGAAATCTGCCTGCCTCTGCCTTCCAAGTGCTGGGATTAAAGGTGTGCACCACCACTGCCTGGCCTTGGATCAATTCTTTATTGTCTATGGCAGTTTAAATTTTCTCGGTCTCCACTAGCCTCTCCTTCTGTTGGTATTGAAGGACGGAGTATGATACACTTCTCTATGTAGTCTCCATCACCGACTTCCAGCCATGACCCTGGGAAGTCCTTGGTTATGATGCCGTTTCCAGTGGTTAGCGTCTTCAGCTACACCTCAACACTGTCTAAACTTTACTCACTTTCCTTTCAGTCCAAAACATAATAGCACATACTTTGGACTGGTTTATAAAGTGAGAAAACGTGGGCTACATCACTGTATCATCTTACTTTACAGGCTGAGAAATTCAGGGTGTTTGTGTGTGCAAGCTCACATTCTGACACACACAGCCTTTGTGTGTGTGTGTGTGTGTGTGTGTGTGTGTAGACCAAAGAACAATGTTCGCTGTCCTCCCTCTCACTGTATTTGATCCTCTAGAGAAAAGGTCTATGACTGAATGTGGAACTAAGTGGGAGCCAGCAAGCCCTAGTGATCCTCCTGTGGCCCACCCCTGTCCCCAAACCAATGCTGGGGCTAGCGAGATATGCCAGTGAGCCTCCAGCTCCTTCATGGGTGACAGGGATATCACCTCAGATCTTTGTGCTTGTGCAGCACACCTTCTTATTGGTTGAGCTATCTCCTCAGTGCCCGCAAGAACTTTTAGTGGATTTCTTCTAGTTTTGATTTCTGTCTGGAGAAATGGTTTTTTTCCCCATCAACCCACTTTCTTGGTTTCCACTGTACCTTCATTTCATATCTCAGAACACAGCTTACATTTCTCTCTGGTTAAACATTTGCCACTATTTTTCTCCCCTCGCTCTGTCTATCCCCATTGTGCCTGCCTCCAAGGAGCCTGACTCAGAAAGGAATGACATTCCTACATCCAGCATTTTGTCAAGAGAACAAAGGAAACCGGCTTCAAGGCCACCAGCTTCTTGCTTCTATTGCTCTCACCTGTTCCCATCGCCACTGATCAAGTCTGAAGGGCTTCACACCCCAGATCCACCTACACTGAGACACTGGTCCCTTTCTTGGCAAGCATCCACAGGTGCACCCAATACCTGAAAGAGTTGGATGGGTCCTCAAGTCAGTCCAGAGGCCCACAGCTGGTCCTTTCTGCTCTGATGCACCACCCTACCAGTATGCCTTTATCTCCCTGTGCTGAGTTCACACATTATCTCCCCTTCTCTCCTGCGCAAGTACCAAAGAGATTTGTTTCCCCTCGGGGTTCCACGACCAAGGCAGTCAATACCCACTAAACTGTTTGGGCTGATCATCTAAATCATCTGTGCAGGGAAGGGAGTTTACTTATGCAAGGGAAGCTCGGGTGGATGGGAAGCACAGAAAAGGTGGTGTGAAACAGGGAAGCAGCCTGAGGTTAGAAGCCTGCTTCAAACCTCCCCACTGACTCTTCATCTTCCTGCAGAGTGGGAGATTGGGACTCACAGTGCACCACTTTGGTGACTAGCTGAAGCCCTCTTGAAAGGACACTCTGGATTATGTATGAGTGGGTGGCTGCTTTAAATCTGTTAGACTAAATAATTAAACTGAAGTTATTATCACTATGTAAACCATTTACATGCAAAAGATACTTGCTCTTACAGGATGGTACCCATTCTCGGCCCTTCACACCGCTTTTTCCCTTTGTATTATTGAGTCGCAGCTTGTTATTTCCCTATGCAATAGCATGGTGGGATAATTATTTATTGAGTATTTATTAAGTAATTAAAGCAGTGATTTGGAAACTTTTCTTTATCCTCTGAATAATGTCCTCTGTGGTAAATGAACTCTTGGGGAGGAATAAAGCCGAACTGGTTTTGTTAAATGGGAAGGCAGGTCTCAGAACATAGCAGGATGTCTCCCATTCCTGCATGGCCAGGGTAAATCATGGCACAGTTTGCAACCAACTGCTTAGAGACACTATACTCAATCAGAAGAATATCAAGGCATACTATTAACTAATTGTTATTAATCCAGGTGTGAGCAATTCACCCAGCAAAATCAAGCTGACCAAGAATAACCACCGAATGTCCACCTCACTGTCCACTGAAAAGATTAGCAAAGAGGCCCAGTGGCAGCAAAGCTTACCAATAGAACAGGAAGAAGATTCTCAGATGGAGTCATAGTCGTCAGAGCCAGAAAACAGCTAGAAGGGCTTTGCATTGTAATATATGGGTGCTAAGTGCCATGGCTTTCTAAGAATGAAGAGAATATGAGTGGACCTAGAGAGGGTGACATGGAAACAAACATTTGGGAACTGGAGAGGAGCAGGAAGCTCCTTCACTCCTAGAAAGATGACCAAGATCGACCTGGGACATTGTATGAGCAGAGAAGAGGAACAGCTACTGCCAAGAGCAAAGGTGTTCAGTCTAAAAGGACTCTGATACGTGAGCTGCCGAGTGTTATGCAACGGGACACCAGCTAGAGTTATTGGGGAACAAAGAACTTCAACTGAGAAAATGGCCCCTTCAGACTCACTTGTGGGCAAGCCCTGTGGTGCATCCTGATTTATGATTGATGTAGGAAGACCCACTCCATTGTGGGTGCTGTCACCCTGGGTGGGTGGCCCTTGATTGTTGAAGAAAGCCTGGTTTGGCAAGCCAGGTTTGGCAAGCAAGTCAATAAATAGCATCCTTTCGTGGCCTCTGCATCCCTTCGTGCCCTGAGTTCCTTCAATGATGGATTAGGACTTGAGAGTTATAAGCTAGAATAAACCTGTTCCTTTCCCAGTTGCTTTTGTCCTTGGTGTTTTATCACAGCAATAAAAACTCTGACAAGGACAGAACAGAGATGTCAATCTAACAAGGAACTACTGTTTTTTTGTTTGTTTGTTTGTTTGGTTGGTTGGTTGGTTGGTTTTGGTTTTTTTTAAGGATCCTGTCTCTTTAAAGTAAACATTTTTTTAAAAGATTTATTTATTTATTTCCTGTATGAGGGTACGCTGATGCTGTCTTCAGACATACCAGAAGAGCCCATTGGGTCCCATCACAGATGGTTGTGAGCCACCATGTGGTTGCTGGGAATTGAACTCAGGACCTCTGGAAGAGCGATCAGTACTCTTAACTGCTGAGCCATCTCTCCAGTCCCCAGAACTACTGCTTTTAAGATGCCATGCTATGGTCCTCTCAAATGTGTGAGAAATTATATTGAGAGGGGGAGGATGAGGGAAGTGGGGACAGGAAAGAGATAAAGAGGGAAACAAGTATTCCTAAATAATCGCAATTTTTCTAAAAAATTAACACAGTTGTTCAGATGAAGTTCTAGCAGTCTCAACTGAGCCACTCATAGGTGTGCTGTTCTTTTTCTACAATCAACCTGAGCCAAGTTACTACCCCTGAGGAGTCAGGCCCCAGTTGATGCCTCCAACCAGAAAGTATAATGCCAGTGACCACAGATACAAGGAAAACCCTAAAACCAAATACCAGCCACAGAGAATAACCAGCTATCAAGACACGTAATCCCAAGGTTATTTTCAGGATGCCCCATTTCCTGCCAAGCTCTTCCCAAGCCATCTGAGTCCAGGATCCAGTCAAGCACATGCTCTTCTGCACCTCTACACCTTGTATCTACAGCAGCAAAAGGGAGCCCCATCCTCATAAGGATGCTTTGCTTAGCACTATGGTCCAGGGATATGGATAAGGACCTTCCAAGAAGAGAGAGATCTGGGGAAGAACTCAGGGATGACAACAGCAAAGGGTAGTTCATCCTGGCCCCGAAAATGGGTTGTCAGAAGGGTTATTGATGTCAAAGCAACAAGGTTCTTGAAGGACTTGAAGCCTAGCCAGGGCCCTGGAGTAGGTTTTCAAGATCAGAGGATTTGTTGTTGTTGTTGTTGTTTTCTGTTTTTTTGTGGGTTTTTCTTTTTGAAAGATAACGTCGAACCATTATTTCCCTCATAAATAGTAGTAATTAGAGATTGAAGTTAAGTGAATTAATGTTCATAACAAATACAAATCTTGTGGTTTTGGCACTTGAATTTCTTTTAAAATTCTTTACATAGCATATTGGCAACTTAATGAAGTGTACTGATTAGCAATTAACACTCAGAGGCTAGTGATGCTGTATGTACACTACTATTTCAAGAACTTAGGGGGAAACATGGCAGATAAGTGGATGGAACGAGAAAACATCATATTGAGTGGGTAAGCCAGACACAGAGAGACAAATGGTATGTGTTCTCTCTTGCCTGAAGTCCCTGACTCCAAGTATTTAGGTGTGACTATCCAACCTAGAGAAAGAGCAGAAACCAGAAAAGGAAAAAGAGACCATGAGGGGTGGGAACAAGTACTGTAAAGGCTGTTTAAAGGGGAAAATAAGAAAAAAAACTGAGCTGGGGAGTTTTTATTAAAGGGGGGTGAAGTAAAGATAACACAGGAGAAAAGAGGGGTACAATAACAGTAAGTATGTCTGAAAAAGTCACAAGGAACCATTGTCTCTTTACTCAGACACATACAATACCTCTGTGTGTGCATATATAGTTTAAAATACTGTCCTATATTTACTTCAGTGGGACAGGTTGACCAGTTGTATCTTTCTTTCCTTCTTCTCTACTAGGCTATACAGAGCTACTTACATGGTAGGCAAATGCTTTCCCACAGACCTACATCTCCAATGCCAGGCGACCAGTTGACAGTCACTACCATTCAGAAATAAGCTTCACAGACATGTATGGTAGTGAGAAGGACATGCACTTTCCGTGGGTCCTTTTTGACAAAAGAAACACCCTAAGAGGCAGACATATCATAAGACAGACCCATCGGAGATGGTTCATCCTGACCCCTTCATAAACAGAAAAGATAGAACAAATTTTATCCTCTGACACTTAAGTAGAAGGGTTATACAGAGGGACTTCGAAGCATAGAATTGGTATATGTTTGAGACTGTGTTGAGCATTTATTTTATTCCACTGCCTTGAAGTGATCATTAGAGTCAGAAGTGACCCTGAATATCATGTCTGAATGCTCTCACAATAAGATAAACTCCATCACGACGCCAACAATAACAACGCCAAAACTTTTAGGAAAAAAAAAAACATTCATAATCAGTCTAACCTTTAAAGGTCACTCAGGAACTAAAAATCTTTATCTGAATTCATTATGAAATCAATGAAACCTTTGCTTAAGATTCATGTAATCATAAATAACATAGAAGACCACAAGGAGAAAAAAAAATTAACGTTCACCATAAATCTTTCCTAACTTTGGATGCGTCATGCTCTACCATCAGGTAGCTAGTTATGTTTTCCACACCCAGGTCAGCTTATTGCCCTTCTGCTCAGTACTGAGTCTGGCTGCTTGGCATACTGCCCATGCTTTTATGAGTTAAAAAAGGCTCGTATAATCTGTCTTTTGATATTTTGGTTCATCGTTTGTTTGGGTTGGTTTTTGGTTTTTTTTGTTTTTTTTTTCAGCGTGTCTGTATCTTTGCCATGGAATTAATATTGAGTCACACTCCTCGCCTTAACAAGCACTGAGGAAAAAGTTATAGGAAAAATAAAAAAAAATTTTTTTTTTATGGAAGACATTTTATTTTCCCTCTCCCTTCAAAGATATTCGAAGTTCTAGCACTCAGAATATATTCTGGGAACCGCACAGATTCCATCAGAGTAAATACTCAGGGTTCGTCCAAGCCCGCGCACCGGTGTACATTAGCATGAACATCACAGTCGTTCTCTGCCGAGCTAAGCATTTGGCTTAGCTACCAATCAGAAGGACCACTTAACAATTCTGCTCAGAAAGAAGCAGGACAAAAAACTCTGATCAAGGGTACCATTTGATTTGCCTGCACTAATAAGTGCCATCAATTATTTAAGGAACTTCAAAGTCTTGAAACTGGTGAAGTACACCAGGGCAAAAGTAGAATTTGTTTGTTTATTATCAATTATTTACAGAGTATGTTTTACAACATCAGATGTGTAGAAAAGGCATAATCCTGAGGAACGGCGTCCAATAAAAGAGTATATTATGCTAATTCCGGGAGAACTTCAAGGAGGCCATCCGTGTGCGAAGGCCATTTGCTGTAGTAGGTTATAAATGTTTCAGTAACAGTCTCAATAATACTGAACTCTAAAAGGCATTCTGAAACACACGTATCTATTTATAATATCTGGGAAAGTGAGGTGCTAGGCACACACACACACACACACACACACACACACACACACACACGGTTCCTGGGTAACTATGATATAAAGATTGTAGACTTTCTAATCAAACAGTGACCCTGAAACAAAACGCCACACTGGATGTGAAAATGAAATATTTGTAACACAATAGAAGAACCAAATCCACATTTACCCAAATAGGTCAGCTACAACAACAACAACAACAAAAAAAAACAAAAACAAGAACAAAAGGAAAAACAAAATAAAATAAAACAAAACACGTCGATCTTTTTAATCAAGCCAGCACTTTAAATCTAATGTAGTAATTATAGATGAAACCGTTTCTCAGATGGAGAGTCACACCCCTGGGATGAGAGCAGGGTAGAGCCAGATGCTTGTGTGTGTGTGTGTGTGTGTCTGTGTGTGTGTGTGCGTGTGTGAGCGCCTCCGGTCAAATGTGGTAAAGTTCACACTTTTAACCAGTGCTGTTTTGTAACAGATTGAATGAAACAGTTCTACAAAGGAATCAATAAACGTAAAGACTGGAAAGAAACTGGAGAGGCTCGTAGACGTGTACCTATTGTCTGGGGGGAATTAGATGTCAGTTTGAGCATTATAACTCTGAAAAAGGTTTCCGAGCTTTAATTTACTAGAACATATAATGGGCAAAGGAGAAGCTGGGAAACACAGTCAGTCTGAATACATTATTTAACAAACACTTTAATGAGCGCCACACACATTTTTGTCCTGACATAGTCTTCCCATTCATTTATGGTTTTCAGAATCCTGTTTACCAATGAAACACATTTTTCCCCCCTAAACAGTCTCTTCTTAGTTTCCTTAAATTCCAAGCCCATGATGGAATGCTTCACGCCAAATAAGACACTCATGGGGACAGACAATGCTTACCTTAAAGGCATGATGAAAGACGGCACTGGAAACCCTCATGCTACAATTCAATAAGCAAATGAAACAGGAGAATGATAGGCGGATTAGGTGAGCAATTACCGGTTCAGTGCATGGGCCTAAACAGAACAAGATTGCACAAGAATTCACGTGTACTCTTTAGTTTGCCAGCCACAGAGAGAAGTTTAAGAAAGCTTTGTGGCTGGGATACAGAAGAGAGATCCAGGGCCTTTTTATTTATTTACTTATTTTTTTTTTACCCAAATCCGTAGACTTAACTGTGCTTAACTCACAAAGCATTTGTTCAGCCCGTATACACACACCAGATGCAATTTAGATAGGCCACATCCCCCATACTTATCTTGGGAGAGGAGCAAACATTCCATTAATCAAAAACTAATGCACAGGTACCCTTGGGAATAAACAGGAACAACACTGCAAAGTGAGAATTAGTGTTTTCTGTAAAACATGAAAGAATGACACACGAGAAAAACCAGACCGAGTACCCCAATAATAACGAAAAAGTTGCAGGCCAAAACTGTTGGGCTCTCTGCTGACTGACTTGTGTGCTTGCCAGTTAATAGTGAACACACATGGCATACTGCAGTAAACAGCCCTGCCTTAAAGTCTACAGAGTGGGGGACCTGCACTCTCTCTCACACACACACACACTCCCACATTGCACACGTAATCAAGTGCCTATCCATAAACTAGAAAAAGCAGGAAGACCAAGGAGGGTACACGCCTTCAAAAGGTTTGCAGCCTAACAAAATAATTTCAAGTACTTTATGACATGATTGGGTTTTTTTTTTTAAGACATGAATTAAGAAAAGAAAAGGCCTTGTAAAGACACAGAGCAGCAATTCTAGTTCATAGCCCTAGCTACCTGCACTCTGTGTTAACTAGTCAATGCTAACACAAGCAGGCACACCAAGACCCTCAGACAAGATGTAAACAAGTGGGCATGGCGGCAAGCCAATAAAACTATTTACAGATGTAAATTTGAATTTCGTCTCATTTTTCTCTGCCACTGAATGCTATCCTTGTAATTTCTCCCATCATCCATTTAAGAGGCTGAAAATCATCCCGTAGCACGCAAGCCACAGGAAAACAGGTGGTGGGTCCAAATGTGACCTGGGTTTGCAGACTCTTCATCTAATGCAATAATTAGGTAATAAATAAATATTGGTTCCTACAATTAAAACAATCAAAAGGCACGACTAATCAGGGCTGCAAGAGTGGATTAGCCATAGTTCCTTATCTAAAATGCAGCTGAGATTCAGTTGAAGACAACACAATAAACCCAGCTGCAATGATGAAATGAAACACTAACACGAAAACAACTCCTGCTTACAGTGGAATTCCCGGAACAGGGAGAGAGTGCACAGGATAAAATGCAAGGCAGGAGGTAGGGTACCCTCGCTGGTGTCAACAGAACGATGATGCATTTGTAGATAAATGTGATAAAATGGTAACCGACTAAGCTCCACTTTGTAAAACCCAGATTTTAATCATCCAAAAAGGACAAGCAATAGTTCCTGACCGAACTAGCTGCAAGCGTTTAGCCCGTGAGATGTACCACATGCACTGTCAGGACAGGGAAAGAGCCCTTTTGTTGGGGTGGATGTTCCATTGTGACATCTTAACTAACAGAGGACTCATCCGAGATGATCTCACAATCACAGATGTGCGCTTAACTGGAAATTGCAAGAAGAAAAAAAAAAAAGGAAATTAAGTAGATGAATGGGCTTAAAAAAAAAAGGCAAAGGAGGGATGGAGAGGTGACTCAAGAGCACTGGCTGCTCTTCCAGAAGACCAGGGTTCAAGTCCCAGCATCCACATCAGGTGGCTCACAACTATTTGTAACTCCAGTTCCAGGGCATCTGATGCCCTCAGGTTTCTGAGTATACCTGAACCCATGCGAGATATATATATATATATATATATATATATATATATATATATCCATATGTCTGTATATATACATGTGTATATATGTATATATAGACATATACATATGCATATATATATATACATATATATATAAACTCACATAAGCACACATACATACGTAGAAATAAAAATGGATTATCAAAGAGAGAAAATGCAAAGAAGTGGGAAGGAAACATTTTCTGGGAGCCAAGAAGATCCTCAAAATAGTTCACACAATGAGCTGGTAGCAGACAGGAAATAAGGATGGTTTCATATCGAGGGAGGATTTGAATGCTACCTGGGAAAATTTGGACTCAATCTTTATGCAAATGAATGCCCCAAATTTGAAGCACTTATTATACAAATGAGACATCAGTCAAGCTGAACTATTCCTCATCATCTAAGTTCAACAGTACTCTAATCACAAGATAAAATCCTTCTCATAAAATGACTGATAGCCACACATTAACTCCTAACATCCTTCTGTGCCTGCCATGTCACAGGGCCTTAAAGGGCTGAAGCGTGTTGGCGGGAATCTGCGATCTGTAGAATAAGATTTAGCAGAGAGGAAGTACTCAGTAAAAAGGTGAGTCATTTTATATTTCATCTAGATTTGTGACAGCATCAGACACGTGAAAATAAAATGTAATCTCGAAATTCAACAGACAATAGTAAAAGCATCCTCTCTCCATTATGATATGAAGATGAGACACTTTAATGTCCCCTGTGTGTGTGTGTGTGTGTGTGTGTGTGTGTTATGGGCAAATGTGTTTTTTTTTTAATTAGAAATCACCCTTAATTTAATTCAGTGAGAACACAGTAAGACCTACATAGTACAGGAGAAGGGAAAACTTGAAAACAATCTTGACATAAATTTTACCCTTTCAGGGACACATATCTTATCAGTGTATAGTTGTAAATGCATTACTTGCATTTATACTCAGTAGCAGCCTTGTGCTATTAGGAATTGCACGAAACAAAGTACTTAAAGAATGGCCCATTATAGCTCCACAGAATGAAGGGTCTGTGTGTGTGCAGGTGCCGTCAGAGTGAGATCTCAGGGACGAGGTGCATATACGAAAGCTGCATACTTTCAAATGCTATCTGCTGACGTGTGAACACTTGGCGTCTCTGGTTGTCTTAATTACATATATGCTCAGAGCCACACCAGAAATCCTTGCACAAACTCTCTCCATCCGAGTCAACAAATCCTGGAAGCATTTGTTGAGCCCTTTCTATCATGTCAGAATTTAATATCCAGGAATAAAAAAACTCAGTCCTAGAGTGAGGTAATGGTTTTTAATTTCCTTTAAACTTTCAGAAAAACACTAATCAATATATATGTGTTTATGTGTGGGTGTGTGTATACACACCCACACATAAAGATGAGCAAAAGCAATGTGTGTGTGTGTGTGTGTGTGTGTGTGTGTGTGTGTGCATACACACACTAAGATGAGGGGGGAAAAGCAATGGAAAACAAAACAGGAAGTGTGTGTTAATCTTCCGATTTCATTTGTCATTTTTAGCTAATTGTTTTTCCTAAAGGAAAACAGAATGGTCCTCAGAAGCTAAGAATCCAAAAAACCAACACAAAGTATTAAAACAACATAAGGGTGAAATCTACAGAACTCTGCCTGCTGACATACATGCACACGGTTGACTCTAATTAGTAAGATAATCCTGGACCAAAAGGGCCCTAGAACCACTCAGTTCCCGGTGGGGCCTCTCCTGTGGGCCAGCCACGAATAAGGAATATGAATACAGCCATGAGGGCCGGCTGAACAGGAACACACACACACACACACACACACACACACACACACACACACACACAGGCTTTCTCATTCGTAGGCATGACTAATTATGCTTCTTCAAACACTGCAGTCTCCACTCTTTTGGAAGTGTTCCAGACCACCAACTTTTGAGATGTGTGGTGGGGAATGGAAACCATGCTTACCCAGAATGAGCCTGGAAATGCCCCAGGGATGAACCTCGACTGCATGCCCCTCAGATCCATCCTTCTCCTCTCAAGGTCATGTGCTGGACACAGTCTGCCTCTGTTTCCCAACAGGGTTTTCCTTTCAACTTTTGACCATCTTCAGTGCACATATCTAAGTGAGTGTTTCTGACTGAACTATTTTCTGAGCGGTAGCACTGAGAGTTACGATCGCCCCACTAGGATGGAGCCTTTGTTCCACATTGAACATTCCTTGTACGAAATGACAATGTAAATCACTGATGTGCTGGTGACATACAAGCTATGGCGGACCCACTTAATCCAGAAAAATCTCCCTGAGCTAGAGTTTCAGAGCCTCCCAGCACAAGCGTGAAGCCCACCAAGAAGTGCACATCAAAGTCACCTGTTACACTCTATCAGTGGGAAACAAAACAAAGAGTGCGGGCCATTTCAGTACAAATTTTGCTGTATGTAAAACATGGCCGAACTGGATTAAATGTAAGATCGTTGTTTAGATTCTTTCATCCACTTCTTTCTAGGGATTTTACTTCAAAAACAAGCTCCCCGTGTGAGCGTCTAATATAACCACTGCTCAGCGAGAGGAGGCAACTTTTTACGGATTGCTGACTCTTTGTTAGAGGGTTTGGATGGGGGGAGTCAGGGAAAGATGGGGAGGTGACTATGATCCAAACACATTGGTAAAAATGCTCCAAGAGTTAAAATTGTTGAATGAGATGCAATTTAAGCCAATGCTCCAAGTGAGCCCGACAACACACTGAGACAGCTGACAGAGAAGACTTGAGTCAATTAGGAAATCGCCATTGCCTATCTACAGCACTCAGCAGGATGAGGTGCCTTAGAGGAGACGCCAGTCATCAGAGGACTCCTCTTTTGCCATATCAAGCTTTCCTGTTCCCAGTGACTTACTTATAACACTCTGACCACTTGGCGTAGTCAAGTCACTGGCCTTGACTTTTTTTTTGGGGGGGGGGCAATATTTTATGCCATTTATCCTTTACAAAGTTATGGAATGATATTCTACAGAATGAAATTGCTCACTCGTGATCAACTCAATTCAAAATATTGGCTCTGAGCTGGGGAGATAGCTCGGTGATTATCTGAGTTCAACCCCTAGAATCCAAGTTAAAAAAAAGCCAAGTATGGTGGTACATGCTTGGAATCCTGGCACCAAAGATGCAGAGAGAAGAGGATTCCACGCCTGTCTGCCTAGCTCTGATGGTGAGCTCCAGGCCAATGAGGGATTTTTGTCTCTTACTAGGTAAATGGTGTTCCTGAGGAAGACACACTGAGGGTGACATCTCTGGTCTCTCTACACAGGCAAACACACATGTATACCTATACACATGCAAACACACACAATTAACCTCAAGCTACTCTTATCAACATGCAAATGCAACTCCCTTCTAATAGCTTACAAACCCCTGGTACACGTGCACTACACGTGACTACGGAATTAAACACACTGAGAGATATGAAACAATTCTGGGTATTTGGTGTCATGTCAGGGGAGGGTTTGGATGCCAGTAAGGATACTTAGAAATTCTGAGAATTCAGAAGAGGCTTATGGTCCTCTCACCTCCAGACAGGGAAGCAGGACCACTTACCAAAGTTCACAAAAATCGGTGAAAGATTCTAAATCCAATTACAACTTTCCTGACTGCCAAAAGCACTCCGTTTGGTGATCAAAGTCATAAAGTACTTATTGCAATGTCATGCAGAGTAAAACAGATGCTGTGGATAATTTATAGTCTTGCATATGACGTGGGCTTACATTTGCTGGAAAATTTCTTTTATTTCCCCCCCAAATTATTGAGTTTCAAAGTCATGTCTGAAAATAAACTTTCAGAGTGAAATACTTAAACATGGTCTTACCACACACACACACACACACACACACACACACACACACACACACAGAGAGAGAGAGAGAGAGTCTTGGAAATCCAAGCTTAATCTCTGGTACTTCATCTCTGGTACTGTTTCACATACATTGTTGTTAACATACCACAAGCTGTAGACACTTAAAAATACTGTTTAATTTTCTTTAATCCATTTCGTTTTATGGATCTAAAATGGCCATCAGACAATAATACAGCAGTTTCCATAAGGAATAAATTGTTACAGCTTGACAAAAACCTCTTTTTATGCTAGAAGAGGGAAATATAAAAATGTCTTTCTCATATAATTATATTAAAAAATGTGTTAGTCTGTTCTCTCATATTACAGCTGTTAGAATGTTTTTTAAAGCCACCGTCTTAGGAGCTTCTGGTTCCTTCCTCATTTTTTTCCTAATTAATTTCTGTTCAACCAAAGAATTCTTTCCTTTTATGGCTCCTGCACTCCGAGCAGTGCCTTCATAAAATGAGCGAGCCCATTTCTGAGCTCTATGCATCAAAAAGTAAATAAATAAAATGTGGGAGGGTGTCAGAGGCGTTTTTTTTTTTTAAGAAGGGACCTTTCGCCTTAGCTGCGTAGTCTTCATTGGAGCAGAGCTGGCAAACACTTCTGACCGCTGAAAAGCGAGGCAGCGGTCATATATGTGAAAGGGTTACCTTTGAAAGACATCACCCGCTTCACTGCAGTGGTCATCTGCAGAAGCGTCTGCCACGAAGGAATACAAGCCCGACCAGTGCTGCCACTAGTCTTGAATTGATTTATAATTATGTGATAAATGTGTTGAAAACCGGTGTGAATTTTGAATGTGCTTCAAGGGGCCTGCCTACTCATGTATTTTCTCATATTTGAGATTTTGTTTCTTTTAGATATCCAGAATTAGTGAGACTGCCTTATGGACTCTGCATGGTTTCCAGGCCGTTATTTTCATCTCTTTTTGTTTGTGTGCTTTGACTAGTTGCTTTTCTTTTCAAAGAACAAGACAGAAAACTCTGCTTAATTAAATAATGTAGCCAAACAACTGCTCTTTTACACTAGAATTGCTTCACTATTAAAAAAAATAATAAGGCAAGGCACGAACTCAACTAGTTATATTTATTAAAGATCTGAAGCAGAGGCAGTATCTGTGCCAATACTCCCACCTCCGCCCTCACCCCAGCTGCCTGGATGCTTCCCCATCTAAAGAGGAGAGATGTCTCACATAAACTGCCCAACAAGGTAACACTAACTCTATATAAATAGATACAGTCTGCATGAGCTATGCAACTGTTTATCTAAGCCAAGGTATCCAAGCTGATGAGCAGAACTTAGAAAATCATAAGACAAACACTCTGATCAGTGTTGATGGAGAGCTCAGCCAACTGTTGGGACCCAGGCACCATGCCCACAGGCCCAGCTCAGAGGCCCAGCTCAGAGGCCCAGCTCAGAGGCCCAGCTCAGAGGCCCAGCTCAGAGGCCCAGCTCAGAGGCACTTCCCACTAACTCAGAGTGATGAAGGCAGAGGTTCTGACAACATCACCTTCAGTAATTAAATATACTTCTGTTACTAGACACATGAACCCACTTTCCCTCAACTTTCCCGCTATACCTATTAGAAGCTACTGTTACAATGGAACAATGCCAATAGTAAAGAAGATGCATGCACATTTTAAAATAGATTATGTACTTTTTTTCATCCAAATAGTTTGAATTCTTACTTTCAAACCTCATAATAATGCATGCTGACAAGTAATAAATACTGACAAGAGGTAAAATAAATGTTTCATCTCCAGTGAATCAACTTTGTATACACACAAACACACACAGGTACACATATGTACAGACACATATGGACATGCACAACACACACACACACACACAGACACACATGGACACACACTCACATGCCTGTGCACACACATGCAAGAAATTAGAGACAGGAACCCAATAGTTTAATACTCGAGGTCAAAACCACTGTTTAACAAAGAGGCAATTTTTTTTTTGCTTTTAATTAATTGCATAATTTTTCCATTTCAGCATATATAGATGAAGGCCAACTATATGCTTACAATAGACTCCAAGTAAGAATCCATTACTTTAATTATCTTGCAATGAGCAGAAAAATCTAATGCATTGGTAAATGCCGCTCTCTTAATAGAAGAGCAGATTTTACAGCATTTTTTTTTATTTTCACAATACGCTGGACACGCTCTAGCCAGAGTTTTGTATTTTCTATGTACAACTTGTATTTCATTTTGAATTACTTGTGCACATTGCGAAGTGTATGCACTGTAACAAGAGGTCAGGTTTCACTCCGTGAATCAATTCAATATGAGAAGCAGAAATTTCCATGGAGAAAAGGAAATTGCCTTAAAGTCAGTTGGCATCACTTTGTCTCAGCCTCTTGCACTGAGTGGTGGGACCAAATGCACATAGGGCTCTGGGCTGCTCAGCCCTGCTTTGGAGAGCACACGGCTTACAGAGCTGTTAGAAAGGGTAATGATGGCATTATAAGTGACGGAGCCTGCTGTCTAGTGAGACTCCTCAGGAAGACTAACAAGATAGCAACGGCTAAAAGGTCTTTGTTGTCTATGTAAGAATGGATGCTCTTATTCACTTCTTTTCCTTTCTGAGTTCTTCGATCAAACACTGAACTTACATTCAGAAATTCCAAAGATCCAGGGTAACTCTCACCCCACCTTTGACCACCTTCTCAACTTAGGCTAAATAGCAGATTGCTGCAAAGAGCATAGAAATATAGCTCCTGCTCACAGAGTGGCGAGCATTTCAAAAGAAGCCCGTTTAGACTACAGGGCCATCAAATTCAAACTTCGTTCAGCTGCTGACCAGAAGCCGGAGACGGTACTAAAGTTAATGGGACTGAGAAAATAGGTTACATAGCGTGGACAACTCCTTAGATGAAGGAAAGGAAATGAGATGGTATTGAAGCTGATGGAACACTCCTCCTTCAGACAGCTTCTGTCTCCCATCCAAAACTCTGAATAAAGTAGATGTTTTTCACATGACTGTGACAAAATAATTTTAGCTCAAGAAAGAAAATGAGACTCTCATCTTCGTGTTCGGACGATTTTGTGTTCTCTCTGTGAGCGTTAACTAGCTAGCTTCAACCTGCAGCTCTTCCAAAAAACACACAGGCTGGGTTACATTCGGCAAATACTAGAACAGGCTTGGCTGGGGTTATCTCGAATAGGCCTGGTTAGTTCCGGAAGTTCATTTAGTCTTTGAATAATAATACAGTGCGAGACCCACTTTATAAAAAGAACATACAGACCTATGCATCTCTGTCTACATATGCCTAAAGCATTCTCAAGTGGATTTTCAATGTGTTTACACTTGGAACATAATAGCAATTTTTAGAGACTTTTTTGGGAGGGGTTCCATCTGATTTTGTCTTGTTTTTACATCAAATGGTAAACTCTTTAAAAAAAAAACCTGAAACATCCCACGTAAGTCTCCAGATGCCCAGAAAAGTGATTTGTATACTCAATAAAAAGGATTTGATTAACTTCTCTCCGAGAAATTTCTGTCTTAGGGCCTCCTGGGAATGAACTTGTAACCTTCCAGTGCAGTCTGCTTTTTTTTTTTTTTAATCTTTGTTGCACAAAAATATTCTACTTGTCTAACCTAAAGCACCCTTGCTGTAATTTCAAACCATTTCTTTTAATATTGTACTTCATCAAGTTCAGAAGTTCAGACTGCTGGTCAGCATTTTATGCAATCTATAAAACATTTATTTTGGAATAATGAAGCAGACAGAACTGCCGCTTCCCACATCAAGATGAAAACATAACTATTGGGTTTTATATATATATATATATATATATATATATATATATATATATGTAGCAAAAAAACACTTGAAGTTTTAATATAGACTATATTTATAATTTGACCAAACTCGGGCCTTTAAGGATATTTAAAAACTTGACATTTATTCTGTACTAAGAGAGTAAAGACCAAATAGAATAACTAAGCAAAGAAATAAAATATATAAAAAAATAAATCTATATGGCATGAATGTATTAATAGGTTCCATGGAAGATTTGCAGGTTTTTTTCTGAAATACCTCCCACAATCTTGACAAGTTTCTACATGGGACCATTCTGCATATAGTTCAGGACCTGGGACAAAATGAAAATGCTGATAAAAAAAGGACATATGTTATCTGCTCTCTCAGTATGTTGAACTTCGGCTGGAATAACTAGCAGAGAACGAAAGGGAATTATCCCTCCCCCCATGCACTCCTTATCATTCTTGGAGACTTCACTTGAGTTCATCATGCCAGGCGAAATTATCTCTACCAAAGTGGTCCTTGGTTCCACAACTGCATATTAATGGACCCAAATCAAGGTCCTTTCCTCAAGGGAGCAGTGTGGACAAGGACCTCTATCTCCATCCTTTTGGAGCATGAAATGCTTTCAGTAACAGGTTCAAAAGGGTGATGTCTCCAGGCTACATTCTCTGTTTATGGCCCTGAAGATTTTTCCAGAGAATTCCAGTTCCCTCTAAAATGTACTTCTAGACTTCAGAAACTTAATTTCATCCCTGGTTATCTGCAAATTGATACCTCTTAAAAGTTGTTAATGTGATTTAAACAGTTCAAGTTTCACACAATATTCTCATCAAGTCGGTGGATATTTCGTCTAGTCAGAACAAAGGTGAGGCCTGACAGACAATGTCCTCTCCATACGCTCAGTACCCATGTTATTATGTAACACAACGACAAATTAGCCAAATGCTTAACTCAAATTCCATGCTTTTAGTAGTCACTAGCTTTTTAAAATACATTCTCTCTGGTTTCGAGACAGGGTTTCTCTGCATAGCTCTGACTGCCCTGGAACTCCCTCTGTAGACCAGGCTGGCCTTGAATTTTTGAGAGATCGTCTTGCCTCTGCCTCCTGAGTGCTGGGATTAAAGCTGTATTCAATTCTGACAAGACAATCTTAAAGTAAAAAAAAATTAAATAAAGTCACAGATCATAAAGAAAATTCCTTCTCCTTAGAATTTAGCTAGAAATCTGACCACACAATTGCTTTAAAAAATATTAATGTTAATAAAAATGTATATGAATGAAAACTCCTAAAAGTAAAATTTTCTGATGAATTATGATTTCAGAATATACGATGCTGTCTTTGCAATGACTCAATTTTGTAGGGAAAGCAAAAAAGAACTAACAGGAAGTCAAATGAGGTTAACTAGTCAGAAAACTCAAATGATTGAAACCAAACAGTTAGTTTGTCCACTGAGGTGCATGGAATCCAGTCTTAAAATGGAGTGCTTCATGACCAGGTAGCTCTAGCTTACTCCACTCTGCGTCACACTTATTTGATTACTTTTTGAGTTCAATAATTTTATCCTAATTAAAATAATTTAATTACTACAGGAATCTGCATGCAAGGGTGGGAAAGGGTTTGTCCCGAGGTTTTCTGAAGCTCATAATACATTGGGGGGTGTGACTTTCTTCAAAGTACATCCGCTGTTTGTGGGCAGCATTTGTATCATTGTAAAAGTTAAGAATGGGTAACAAGGCCCTTTTTCCCCCACACCATCTTACTTCAATTTCTCAGCAATCCTGGCAGGTAGGCATTTTACAGGAGCCAAGCCAAGGTTCATGGTGCCCACCTGTGAGCACGCATAGAGGGGAGCCCGACTAAGGGGTCATGTTCTTGCCAAATGATGGCTCCAGCCTGAATCCAGCCCTTGAGAGCCTTCTGAGGAGAATCAAAACTTCCAGGCTAACTCTGGGACACCAGAGACAAGAGGTTCCCTGGAATGTGCCAGACAGCCACCCTAGTATAGTTGAGGAGTTAGAGGCCAATAAAAGATCCTGTCACTATGTCTGAGGAACAGCATATGATGTTTATCTGTGGTCTCCCCATACACAGGAGTATCTGTGCTCAGACACAAGTGTGCATCTACACACACATGTATGTGCACATGGATTCAAACACATGCTCACTAAAGAATTCAAGGCCAGAGACACTGTCTCCAAAAACAGCAAATAAGCAAACAAACTCATAAATGCCCCCAAAATTCAGACTTTAGTTGTCCAATCCATACTGCTGCCATTGTAGAGTCTCCCAAGAAGACATATACATCCATTCCTCACCTGACCAAGGCCTCCAAAACTCCTCTTGGGGACAATATTTCTAGGCGCTAAGTTTCTGCTGACACACGGAGTGCCCAGACTTCACCCTCTGAACCTTCTTGCAAAGTACAAATGTTGATATTTCAAAGTTCAGCTTTAGAACTAAGTGACCAAGAGATGTTCCCATCTTAATGGAGAATTGTTAATTCAACCCGAATGAACTGAAACTCTACCAGTACAGTTTATTTTTATGTTTTATTTATTTGTGTGCACCAAGCTTGTGTGTGTGTGTGTGTGTGTGTGTGTGTGTGTGTGTGTGCACTCAAGCTCAGGAATTAAACTCATGTCATCAGGGCTACCGGCAAGCAGTTTTACTCATAGAGCCACTTACCAAACTAATAGAAGAGATTACTGGGTTCCCTATAAATGACATCATATATGCAAGTCCTGCTCGTATCAGGAGCCAGTCTTCATGTTTCTTGTCCTTACTGGTGGCTAACTTATGAGGGTTTGACCATCCAATCAGACAAGGCAGTAGCTCCCAATAGCAGTCTTACCCCGCAATGAGAGAGTGAGTTCTATACATTGATGTTGGGATTCCCCAGTTTCAGTCACTAAACAGTTTGTACCCCGAGAATACAGATGTGTGCACACAGCTTTGCTTTAAAGCCCCTGCAGAATTTGCGAACTACGAAATTCTTTTGAACGTAAGCACAGATACATAAGTAATAAAAATTTAAAAACACGGTATCCACCAGCTAGATTGTGCAGCATGTACAACTTCCTTCCCCTCTCCATGAAATGTTGTTGGTGGGTGACTGACTGATGGAACTTCACAGCTAACCACATGTGGTATTGTGAAGCCCTTAGGAACACTCTAGTCTTCACGCGAGTCATCCATACATGAACGAAGTAACCAGTCTTAACCAATCTGACGAGCTGGTTCTGGTAAAATCTGCTAAACTATTTTTGTTGTTAAATAAACACTTATGACAGCACCACGTTATTGGATTCTGTTTTGTGTATTAGAATTTGATTCTTAGTGCCACCTTTTGCTCCATGTTTTTCTTTAGCGGGTTTAGCTTTAAGAAAAGGTAGTCAAATTCTAAGCACATCAGAGGCTTAGTTTTGATCTCCTCGCTAATGCTGGCTTTGTTAAGAAGTTGAGCCTGGTGCCTACCACAAAGAGACAACAATTAAAGGCTCCCAGAAGAGGGCCCCATCTTTCAGCAGGAGATATGAGGAACATTCTCTTTCACATTCAGACACAGTCAAATGCCTCTTCAGAGTGTGACTTTAGAAGTCATAGCAGGATTTGAGTGTCTTAAACTTTTGTACTGTTAGCTTTGAGAGTCAAGCAAAGAGTAAAAATATAAAAAATAAGATGAGAGGGTCCTATGCACTTCATATTTGCAGGGTGATGCATCATGGGTTTTTTTTTTTTTGTTTGTTTGTTTTTTGTTTTTTTTTAAGTTGTTGCATTCGCTTAAAACCAGGATATTTTCTTGCTGTATTTTGCTGCTGGGTTTTGAGTTCAAGCATCCCAAACAGACTCACATGTCTTCTGTGTCAGACAAAACTAGGATATCATTAAAACTTTAAAATTAATCAAAAGATCTTTTAGATTTAGGTGACCGGAAGACAGGAAAGAAGGAACAAGGAAAGGCAGTGAGAGGAAAGGAGGGAGGGAGAGAGGAGGGGAGGGAAGAGAGGGAGAGACGGGAGAAGGAAGGGAGGAGGGGAGAAAAGGAGGGGGGAGAGAAAAGGAAGGAGGAGGGAGGGAGGGAAGGAGGGAGGGAGAGAGGGAGGGAGGGAGAGAGGGAGGGAGGGAGGGAGAGAGGGAGGGAGGGAGGGAAGGGGAGAGAAGGGAGGGAGGACAGTTGGTTGAACTGAAATGATTTGTTAAAGGGAAGAATACTAATGTTTTATAAAAGTAAAACAAAGCAAAAGTAAATATTATTTAGGAAGTAGAGATCCCACTAAAATACCTAGGGAAAGTGACTATTATCAAGAACCATAAAATAATTTATACATTAATATATTATATATAATTTTATAGTTTATATTTTTCATATGTACTCATAATTATAAGGACCTGGTTATTTGTTCAGATAAATTGATATTATGAAACTGGTCCAACCTGAAGTAGTGACCGTGCTCCGTTCCTGTGTAGCATCAGCTGCTGCAAAGGTAGTGGCCATGGCGATCTAGCCATGGCTTACCTCTGAGAAGGGTGTTAAAATCGGAGTTGTAACAGATGAGTGAAGTACGCCAGCTGATAAGCTTCCAGCAACTCCAGCCATGGGAAATCATGGGGGCTAGTGTGCAGACACATGGATGCAATCACCATCGTCTGTAAATCCCTAACTACATAGCAACATCTCCAAGTCACTGGGTAGAAACCTGGGAAAACAACCACTAAGAAAGAGGCAAGCCATTGGACTGAGGGTAGGGTCCCTGATGGACCTGGAGAAGGGACTGAAGGAGCTGAGGGGGTTTGCAGACCCATGGAGGGAGCAACAGTGTAAACCAGCCAGACCTCCTGGAGCTCCCAGGGACTGGACCACCAACCAAAGAGTACACATGGAGGGACCCATGGCTCCAGCCCAATATGTAGCAGAGGATGGCCTTGTTGGTCATGAGTGGGAGGAGAAGTTCTTGGACTTGAGAATGTTCGATGTCCCCATGTAGGGGAATGCCAGGGCAGGAGGGCATGAGTCAAGGTGGTGGGGGGAGCACCCTCATAGAGTCAGGGGGAGGGGGTTTCTGGAGGGGACACCTGAAAAGGGGAAAACATTTGAAATGTAAATAAAGAAAATACCCAATAAAAGAAAAAAACAACTGAAAAAGAAAGGAAGGAAGGAAGGAAGGAAGGAAGGAAGGAAGGAAGGAAGGCAAGAAGGGAGAGGCAAGCTTTTCAAAGCCCTATGTTCCTGATTCATAGCTCACGCCTTTTAAGAAGAAAATGCTTGGCGGGGTTACTTGTACACAGAAGGTCCATTTTCTTCAGATTTCTACAATGTATACAGTGGTGACTATTAAGGACTGTTGTCAGTCTACAAATGCTTAAGCAAATACTTCAGGCACTCTGCGCTATAGGTAAGTGTATTCTGACGCTTGCTATCTAACCTCACAAGGAAAGGACACAGGAGGCTTAGTAAAAGTGGACTCCAAACAAAGGACCCAGATTTGGGGTGTCTTGCTCAGACACAAAGATACTCAAAATTCCCAAGAAAGTCTAAAATTAAGGCAACACCTCATCTCGAATATTACATCTAACTCACTGCGTCAAAAGGCACATGGAAAAACTTATTTATCTATCCACAAGGAGAGATGCCTTTCGACCTGGAACGCTGGTGAAGTGGCTAAATACATTGTGTAAGAGAGAAACGCCCGTTTCACAGCAGAGATGGTTTTGAGGTTTGTAAGACACGTGGTTATGCGATGGCTAAAGTTATCAGAGTACGCTTCGTGTGCCTGAAATGATTAATAAAATATTGATCTAAATTGTTTCTGTCCGATCGTTTATTGTTAGATATACAGCACAGCACTATTCTTAGATTGCCTTTTAAGGAGGTGGTAGCTGAATGAGGAAATATTTCTTCCCCCCTCCCCCCCCCCAGTCATTTGAAGGATATTTGGAAATGAATTCAACGCAAACACAAGGCTATGCCCCGCAGACCTACTCAGGTGCAGGTTCATCTTGGCCACACATTCTGAGTGAGTTTAAATGAACAGGCATTATGTAAATAGGCACTGTGAAATAAAAGGCAGTGCTCCAGTATTATCCCAGAGCCTAGGGTGCTTTTCGGCCAGGCTGGAGACAATCCCAGACACCTGGTTTTTGAAAGACCCCCAAGGGGATAAGAGAAAGGGGTCCTTGAAAGCGTTTTCAAATGAATTCTAACTTGAATGTGTGAATTAGGTGTGTTTTGCTCAGCAATTTTTTTCAAGTTTATTTTAGTGACTTAATACAAACATTCTCACCTTGAGGACACTAGCCTTCTCCAGCTAGCGTGGACTTGAGAATTAAAATCCTATAAAGGACTCGGCTAAAAAGCTTGTTTTACTCTCCTTTAAAATACATTTCATTCATACCAATATTGACTTTTGGAATGAAATATTTGGAGGTGGAAATTTGCAGGTTGTAGGTGAAGATTTGGAATTTCTCTAACCCAAGAAACTAACATAAGAGAGACGAAGGGGGAAAAAAGATTTTAGAAGGCTTAATTTTTCTCAGGACAAGATATATCATCCTACCTCTGTGAGAAAAGCTGGAAACCCAAAGACAGTGAAAATGACCTTAAAGTTACTTTTCTTAGTTTTGAAGAAATAAGGAGTTAGTAAGTCTAACCTTTTTTTTAACTGTTTCACTAAACCACTCTGCAGCGAATAAACTTGTTACAATAGAAAAGAAACAAGCAAGTGTTCTAAGAAATCAGATGTAAAACAAGAGAATTCCTGAACACCCAGGGTGTGGATTTGGGGCAGGATTAATATGTGTATTGAAGGCCCACAGTCCTTTAGTCCTATTAGACTGGTCCATGGGTGTGGCTATCCGCCACACTGCTTGAATCACTATAGAAGCCTCGGAGACCAGCAGTGTTTTGAAGGCAATGATTTCTTCCTGGCCTGGAAGGAACTGGTTGTAAAATTTATAAGGAAAGACCTATTTCTGGCCCACATAATTTTTGGGTGAGGCAGTAGAAATTGATGACATCTATCTTGAAGAATAAAACTTGGTTATCTGGATGTTCTCAGTTGCCACAAATCTTGGAGACACTTGGGATTCTTAAAGGCATAGCAGTTGGAGCGGTGTCTGTTACAGATGTGTGACTCAACCCTGTATTTATTTAGTAGCTGATATCCATTAGGTATTAAAACATGATCTTTTTGCCTTGTAGGATGAAGCAATTACAAAGTGGAGCTCCTGCCTATGGGGTGGGTATAATTATTAGGAAGATTCACACACTCTGAATTCATAAAACACAGGAATGTTTTTGAAGGATCTCTACTGGAGAGAGAGAGAGAGAGAGAGAGAGAGAGAGAGAGAACCAAAAATATATAAATCATTGAACAAAAGTCTGTATGTCTTGCCCATGGATTAAATGTTTAAGCTCAGAACTGTTTTCATTAACTGTTAAAGTGCAAAGCTTGCAAAAACCAGAACAAATTCAGGTAGTTTTGAGAGAAGAATCCATCCTCTGGGAAAAAAAAGGACATTAAATAGTATAATTTTTAGCAATATTAACAATAATTAAAACTTACAAAGTGGTTAATTCCTGATATTTTCACTTTTCAGAATTAAGGGTAACCCTTATCAACTCCTTCTCTCTTTTCCTTCCCTCCCTCCCTCCCTCCCTCCCTCCCTCCCTCCCTCCATCCCTCCCTCAGTCCCCTCTCAGGCTCCTACTTCTCTTATAGCCAGACTCTTGCAATAGTTAAAGATGACCTTGAACTCCTGATCCACACTGCCTGTACCTTCTAAGTGCATGGGTCTCCATCACACCTGGTTCTATAAGGTCCTGGCAATTAGTGCCAGGGCTTCCCATGTGATAGTCAAGCCCTTCTGAAAGTAGTTTCACTTTCACAAATGAACTACACCTCCAGTCTTGGGCAAATAAGCTTTTAGCCATACTTCAAACCTGTGATACAAAGTCCCATCATCTCCATTTTGAAAGCAATGACCTTGAACCACAGAAAGCAAAGAAACTATGCATCCCCACAACACAACAGTATATGGTAATGGTATAATTAAAAAACAAAATGTCAAAAAAATGTATTTTCAATGAGGCCCACATTTTTAAGTACTATACTGTCTCTCAAGTGTGTCAATTACATATTCCTTCGTTCATTCATTCATTCAGAATTATTAGTCACATACCACCTGAAATCACACCCTCTACTAAGCATGTCTTTTGTGCATGGAGAGGAAATCATATTTATCCCGTCCATTTCTTACGTTGTAACTCACCAAATAAAGCATCATTAATTCTAACTAAAACACAAGATATAATATTGATTAATGCCATTAATTATTAATTAATAAATTAATTTTGAGCAAATGAGTCATCTCTGCTGTAGCAAAAAGTGGTTGAGGGTGTGGCGTAGCAATTCCTTAGGAGTGGCAGGAGGTGATTTCACCTGGGTATTCAAGACCCCCCCCTCAGACCCACCAAGGCCCCTCCGTGCCCCCAGCGCATATGATGTGCAAAGGTAGAAGGCAAACTGCACATTAGTGATCTTCTCTGGAATGTGAGTAAAACAGCTGGGGCTCTCAGTTGGTACATTGCTTGCCAGGATGCCACGGGTCCCACCTCCATCTCAGGCAGGGGTTGGGGGTGGGGGAGTGAGAGAAGACTTGCCCATGTTCCAAGAAGCAGGAGGGCCAGGGGTTCAAGGTCATGCTCAGCTAAGTTTAAGTTCAAAATCAGCCTAGGGGAAATAAGAGTCTATGTCCTTTTAAAGAGAGGGAGATGAAGGGAGGAGAGAGAGAGAGAGAGAGAGAGAGAGAGAGAGAGAGAGAGAGAGAGAGAGAGAGAGAGAAGTAACTGGCTTTTCCCATCTCAGATCTCAGGAAACCAAGGATGTTGGCCCCTCCCACAATATCCTCAAGAAGGCAAATCCGGATTGCTCTAGGATGCAATCCTTCTCAGTGGCCAAAAGCCTTCCACCCTCATCTATCTTCACACCAGAGGAGAAGCTCACACTCAGACAGCTGCATGCTCTCCCGTGTTGTCAGGGTCTCAGCAGAAGACAAAGGAGTGGGCTCTCCTTCTAAGTCATTTTGAGATGTTTAAATAGGCTACAAGTCTATGTGGGTCTGCTGCTTTGTTCCGGTGGCCTGTGGGAAGGAATGCTGGGATTTTGTGTTGAATTTAGAATTATTCAGGGGAGTAATGAAAAAAAAAAAAGCCCTGTATTAAAAGAATTTAAAAACATGTCTATTTTTTATAGCACATAGACTTTTTTTTTTGTAATTATGCTGAGTTAAGACCTGAGGTAATTAAGATAAAACCTAAGCTTGCTTCAAGTACGTAAGCAGGCTTTCAATATAGCATCAAGGCTGACCACCTGCCAATGAAATCCTTTAAAACACACACACAAACACCCATAGTGGGTTGTGGAGGAACCCCCCCCCCAACAAAATTAACTTCTAACACAGAAAAAATATCAAATCTATTATGATCACATTAGCTGCCTGAAACTGCATTTGCTCCAATGCTGCCCCAGGCCGGTTCTTCCCGTATGAACTGAATCCTCACCCGAGAACAGACTGCCAGTTCACTAAACCCTTCTGCCTTTAAAGCTTTCCTTTCTCCCTCTACTTAGAGATAATGTATAATAAATTAAATATCCCAATTAAAATAATGAAAACGTCAATACTTGGAATAATAAAACTTTTCTTTAAAAAAAAAAACGAAATTAAGAAATGAAAATGAGTGGAAAGATTTTTCCCTTTCCCTTTAGACATTCTTTCAATTAAAAGGAAACCAAATTTAAATTATAGCTACCAATTAATTTTTCTGCTCTGGAAAAGTGAAGAAAAAAAAAGCATCTTTCATTAAATTGGATACCAAAGCTCATTGGCTGTACAAGGAACCTCCCGATTAATGGACCAGAGTTCTCCACTTTCAATTATTTTCCTGATTTCCCAATAACTATTCAACTACTTTTCTCTCCCCAGTGGGGCTGTGTGTGTCTCCACATGGCTGAGTGTGATACTGCATTTTATCTGGGTAACATGTACAGAAGGAGTATCCGCCCCATGTTAAACGTGGGGGGGGGGGAAGGAGGGAAGGAGGAAAGAGGAGAAGGAAGGAAGGGATGGAGACAGACAGACAGACAGACATGCTAGACTGAATTGTCACCTAAGCAGTCTTTCTTTACATGAATTCCTTGGAATCACAAGAAGTCTGCTGGATTTGAAATGGAAGCAAGTAGTCCCCAGGGCTTGAGTGCCCCAGTCAGAGCACATATACCTATATCGGTCTGTTAAGAATTATCTCCCAAATAAGAAGAAAATGAGAGTCTGGGTAGTGATGGAGCAGCACCTGCACTTGGGAGACAGAGGCAGGCGGATCTCTGTGAGTTCTCGGTCTATAGAGTGACTTCCAGTGCAGCCAGGACTACAAAGAGGAGAGAGAGAGAGAGAGAGGGGAGGGGAGGGGAGGGGAGGGGAGGGGAGGGGAGGGGAGGGGAGGGGAGGGGAGGGGAGGGGAGGGGAGGGGAGGGGAGGGGAGGGGAGGGGAGGGGAGGGGAGGGGAGAGGAGAGGAGAGGAGAGGAGAGGAGAGGAGAGGAGAGGAGAGGAGAGGAGAGGAGAGGAGAGGAGAGGAGAGGAGAGGAGAGGAGAGAGAAGAAAAGGAATGGGTTTCCAGCCAGGACTACAAAGAGGAGAGAGAGAGAGAGAGAGAGAGAGAGAGAGAGGGAGGGAGGGAGGGAGGGGAGGGGAGGGGAGGGGAGGGGAGGGGAGGGGAGGGGAGGGGAGGGGAGGGGAGGGGAGGGGAGGGGAGGGGAGGGGAGGGGAGGGGAGGGGAGGGGAGGGGAGGGGAGGGGAGGGGAGGGGAGAGGAGAGGAGAGGAGAGGAGAGGAGAGGAGAGGAGAGGAGAGGAGAGGAGAGGAGAGGAGAGGAGAGGAGAGGAGAGGAGAGGAGAGGAGAGGAGAGAGAAGAAAAGGAATGGGTTTCCAGTTAATACTATAGATAAATTTCTAAACAAATTCTGCGTATTTTATTTTTATGAATCTGTTAATTCAGAACACAATTCTTACTTTCATCTAGACTATTCTTGGTGTCCAACTTATTTAGCAGAATCACAAAAGTTTCTATTTCATTATCAAGATGAAAGGTTTACCATATATGAATTAATCTTTCTGGTAGACAAATTTTCATGATCAGTTTGTATACGTTCTGGTTTTTTGAATGAGGCTATATATTATAACATCCTTCAGTTTAAAAAAGGAAAATCTAAGTGTAGTAATATCAGGAAGCCACACCTATAATGTCTCACCAATGAACTGCCTAAGCATGAACTGAACAAGGAACACTCCAGCAGCCATGCCAAGGCCTAGAGGATGGGGAAAGCCCATGCGGCCTAATCCCTACACAAAGAACTATAGGCAACTAAGGAGTGCTGAGAGACAGAGAAACAGTCTTTTCTGGTGTAGAGTACACCAACTGGTTACCCAATACCAAATGGCCAGCCTTCAAAGAATCCACGTGTCCACGTGAGTAACTTTACACACACTGAGTAGGCTACATTTAGGAGTGTATATATATATATATATATATATATGCAAATTATATATATATATATATGCAAATTACAGTTAATGAAAAAGAAGAGAATACATTTGGAAAAGAACAAGGAGAGGTGTGTCAGAGGGTATGGAGGGAGGAAAGGAAAGAGAGGAAAAAATGTATCAAATGAGACTCTCAAAAAGAAAAGATAAAAAAGAATCTAGTGTATACGGTGCTAGGAAGGAAACAAGCCTAAAGCCAGCAGTTACAAAAACATTAGCACAGGAGACATGTAGAGGAGACACTGTTCTAGGTCCTTCACCACACATTGTTCTGGAGTTTTTACAGTACTTTATTTCCTATAACTATTAGAGTAATAGCATGTTTTATAAGTGACTTTTAAAAAGTTACTTTCCATACTCTGCCCCGGTTTTCACTCACTGCGTCCTTGGGTCAATAGGCAGAAACCCAGCTCTTCCCCCTCGAACACAAAGGTGTTCATAAGCAGTTCATTCCAGGGCTGGAGAGATGGCTCAGCCGCTAAGAGCACTGACTGCTCTTCCAGAGGTCCTGAGTTCAAATCCCAGCAACCACATGGTGGCTCACAACCATCTGTAAGGGGATCTGATGACTTCTTCTGGTGTGTCTGAAGACAGCGACGGTGTACTCACATATATGATAAAATACATAAATCTCGAAAAAAAATATTCTCTTACCAGTTATCTTAGCTTGAAACCTTCTGCCACTCAGGCCAATGCTTGTCTTCATTTCCCCCAACATTCATAAACACGACTCTCACTCCCCACAGTGACTTCTCCTGCCTGTGTTGCGTCCTAATTTAAAAGTTTTACTCATTTTGTTTGTTTGTTTGTAGGTCCTTCTTTCATGACTTCTGAAAGTTCTCTGGGTTTAACCATGACTTGGAAATGCATAGCACCCAGAAACTTCCCATACTGTTTAGCAAACTTTGGGCATCAACTTCAAATCCTGGTGGATATCACTCTGGTTTCCCTCAGACAGACACCTCTCTCTCTCATATGCATGAGAGAAAGAGTGGGCCTGTCTTCTGAGAGATGTGTGTTCAAGAGCGGTTCCTTAGGTGCCGAATCCTTAGGTATGTGCCACATAAGAAACATTTGTTGACTAAATGAATATATGAATATTTTAAACCTCGATGTCATTCTTCATTTTCATTCGATGGAAACATGAAAATTTATTAAGAGAGTCACACTGGGAATATAAAATAGCTTTTTACAAAAACATTTATTCTCAGAATTCAGGACAAGAATTTCGGCTTTTTTTTCCTTTTCCTTTATTTCCTATTTATTCTTCTGCTTATTCATCCTCACGTGGTCACGAAGTTTCCTCAACTGTTCATGTTTATTAATGTTTGCATGCAGGAAAGGATTATTAAATTTACTCCACAGTGGGCATTTCTACTTCATAATATTGCAGTGAGGAGTCTCTAGGTTCTAGCATGAATTAGTTAAAAAAAAATTCACCAGAATGTTGTAGTTATTGCTTTAAGTCTGGATTCCGCTCATATATTTTATTTGCTTTATCACTCTGCGTCTGAGTGGTTTTTGTCATTATTGTAACATATAAATCACTAATGAGTGTATTTATGATTAATGTCTTTTTAAGATTTATTATTTATCTGGCGGGGCGGGGGGAGGTACATATGCAATGACCACAGAGGTCAGAAGAGGGCATCAGATTCCCCCCAGCGCTGGAGATACAGGTGGTTTCAAGGCATCTGACATGAATCCTGAGAACTGAACTCAGGTCCTCCGCAAGAGCTCTTAACCACTGAGCCATCTCTCCAGACCCGCGTAAAGTTGTTTCTATATATGAATATTTAATTTTACCGATAGCTACTTTTCTTTCTTTGTTATCTGGGTGTTATATGAATGCATGCCCACACGCGTGTCCTGCTGTGCCTGTACAAACCTGTGCCCATGTAAACAACAGACTAACTTCGAGTGTCTTATTTCTATCATGATCCAACCTATTTTCTTTTTGAAAGACAGGGACTCTTGCTGAACTTCGGAGAACCCTGATTAACCGGGACCATCAGGCCTGGGAAGACTCCGGTCCTGCCTGTCTCTGAGAAACCACGCCCATTTGAGTGCCAAGGAACCACGCCCAGATCTGCTCAATTGGACAAAGAACATCTGGCCCGCTCTTCCATCACTCCAGTGTGCTTTCATTTTCCCCCAAAGTTTATTGCTGTAAAGTCCTGACGGTCTTTGAATCCTTCCTCCTCCATCATGGGGATGTGGACATTACAGACATAAGCCTCACACTGTGCTAACCCGGAAACTTTGCCTGTTGTTTCTCAGCTTCCTACATCTGTCTTGTTAGTAGATAACTAGTTGGAACACGTTGGGCATACGGATATTCTGCGGGATAATATACTAGATTATATTCATTTATTAAGCAATATTTGGTGCATTTGATTAACAAAAAAAAAAATCTTTTTATAGCCAGGGAGCTGGAGAACCAAACTGAGAACGGATGGGAACTGTCTCAGAAATTGCCTAAAGCAACAAGCCGACCTCATCTTTTATTAAATCTCTCTCATTTGGCAGCTAATTATGTTATTTTGTATTGCTAACTTTAACAGGCATGTCATATGTCACTTTGAAGACTGCCAACATGGCAGTGGATGGAGCAGCCACTCTAGCATCTTCTCGCCTCGCCCGCGCTGTCTCTTCCCACACACCCACTAGGTCTGCAGCGTGAGCCTCTCGACCAAATGCTGAACTTGAACACCAGATTGACATGTGTTAGTAAATGTAACCTGACAGGCTATTCTCTGCTAAATAATAGATAGATAGATAGATAGATAGATAGATAGATAGATAGATAGATAGATAGATATGCAGAACACAAAAGACAATTTACAAAGATCTAAATAAATATTTATAATGGTATACTATAAAAGCCAATTGAGATGTCTTGGTTAATATTTTTAATTATGTCAGTTCATGAATATTTTATGTCAAATCACTTCTTTTTCCTTGCCAAATGGAAATGTTCATAACTGAAAACCTCTTTTGAAGTCAAAAAACAGGCCCTTTAACTAATAACGGAGAATAAAGGGGGGGGAATATTAATGAAGAGTACAAAATTTATAAATTCTCTATATGTTGGTTGCAAACTTAAGATCAGCTTACAAAATCAGATGTTTAGCTATGAAATCGTATTTTAAACTGTTTAACAGCCTTGTAATACGAGTGAAGCTGCTTTCAGTGGGACCACACTTTCTATACTCCACATCATTTATTGAACTGCTCAGTCTTTTTTTTTTTTCTATAAAAATGTTCTAAAGTCAAACAGACAAATGATGAGTTATAGAATTTTTGGTGTAGAAAACACACATGGTCTGAAATGTTATTGTGGATCACCACCAATCTGTCCAGATCATAGACTTTAAGTTTAAATGTAACAATAAAACACACGCTTTCAAAGGACAAAGGAGACATAACTTTATGCACATGAGGAAAGATGAGTTTCTAGTCAGAAAGAACTGGAAGAGGGAGTTAAATGCTGAACTTCTGGCTCTTCAGTTGTGTCCTGGGCGCTGATAGACCTGGCAAGTGTCATTGCCTTGGTAGCTCACAAAGATATTGCATCCTAATTCATAAACGTACTCATCCAGAAGCTGTTGTAGGTTGGTTGGTACAGGATATCCATGTAGAACTGCGTCATCAGGGAAAGCTACTTTTGATTTTGCAAGAAGCAAGCAAAACATAAGACATTTGGGGTAAAGGAAAGCCGGGGACAAAGGAGCTTGCATCTGTGGCCTCTGACCCTAACCTCTGGGTTAGGGTTAGGGTTAGGGTTAGGGTTACTCAGTGACTTGAATGTAATTTTCAAATGAATTCCTATAGTTTCAGTGATTATAGTGCACGGGCTAACTCTGATCTTTCAATTAAAGCTTTTACACGAAAAATAATGTACTGCATCATGATGTTGAATTTCAGAGCCTCATTAGAAACTCACTTTTATAAATGTTTGTGCACTACCAAGACACAGTATATCATCAACAAAATCTTACGTTGTCCCTTAACATGGTTCACAACTGACTTGCCTAATGAAGCTAATGAAATTTCTGTACTGCCATTTCTGTTTTAAGTCTAACTGTGTTTTTTTTTCTTTTTCTTAAAAAGAAAACTTGGAAAAAGATCAAAATGCTTTTAGATTTCAGATTGCTATTAGAGGTAATAATTATACAGTAAACTAATTACCACTAAACCCAAACCTGACTTTCAACTAATTACGTTTTATTGCATCAACACAGAACATAGACTTTCAATTTAACACAGGGCAGAGCCATAAACACAACAGTCTGTACATGTATTTCAAGTAAAACGTCTAGGTCAGATTTATAAAGTTTGAACTTGGCAGGGTTTGTAGAACAATTTGTCAGTTTCACAAATCTGCTAATTTGCCCACTTCTGAAGAGAGGGAAAGGTGTTCCCAGCAAGATGGAAACACTGGATTGTGCAACAATCATTTACACCACAGCTACGTGCGTAGTATGTGGACACCACTGTGGCACAAGAACATACGCAGTGCAAAGAAGATACCCTTTCTCTTCAGGGCAGACGTGAGCTTGACTGGTGACATCGTTTATCCTGGGATGAGTGACATGTAACATTTCCGAGTCTTGGTCTCTTTGTGGGGCAAACCAGAAATAATAAAAATATGCATGCTATCTTCAGGGGGAATGCAGAAAGCATGAAAAACAGACTCTGAAGCTGGGATAAAATCACAGCCTTGTTTTCTGTTTAAGGAACTAATGCCAGTTAAGCAGCAGCAACAGCAGTGGCCACCCTAGTATGCCTCTGACTCTCCATCTAGTCTCCACTGAAACTACATGTAAATTCGTCATTCATTCGCAACAATTGAAAACTTGTAAGTGATTCACTTTATAAACTTTAATTTTGTAAAAAAAAAAAAATGTTTACTTTCCACCAGATGGTAAGATTAAATCACATAAACACTGTCAGCAAGTCGAACCCTCAGATGTATTCATTCCTACCACAGAAGCTCCAAAACCTGTCTATAATTTTGTTACTGATGTTCTGTAGCAGCTGTAGCTGACAGAGCTACACGTTAGAGACGACAGCTTGAAGAGATTAAGCGTTCTTAACCTCCGGTGCAGAAAGGGGTCTTTTGCTCTTAATAAACTCTGCTGTAAATTATGCCAAAAGTCCCTCAGCCAATAGAGAGCTCACACAATAGGTATTTGGTAAACAAAATGGCCAAGCATCATACATTTTTCATTATTATGGGAAATTGTGTTTCAAGTGAAGCTGAAGCAAGATTTCGAATGTACAGCACTTACCGAAAAGAAATAGAAGATAAATTCTCCTCTAAGAAGCCCCTCATATATAGCTTCATTAATTTCTTAGGTGGTAGTAAATTATATATTTTTCTCTTCAGAAGAATTCAATCCATCTCAGGAGACTCCCTCTCTTTTTTTTCTTGGCATAGATTTTTTTTTATTTTATTTTACTTGAATTTGGGGAGAAATCCTGTTGTCTCTCCCATTAGAGAGTGGAAGTACTGTTACAATAAATGCTCAGAAGGTGATGGGGGGGGGAGATCCTTGGGCCCTTCTGAAGTCCTGTGCCAGCGTTTGTGCTGTTCCTGTATCAAAGGGAACAGATATAACCAATCTAACTATAACTAACCAGGTGAGGGACTTCCATACCATTTGATTTATGAGTTAATCTCATTAATTTTCAAGCTCCACTGATTAATAGTAGTCTGATATACAGCCCTTTGTAGATGATTCATTAGCCCAAAGTATGTGTCAGTGTGAAAAGATATAATGTATATGCTGATATATATGTATATATATACACACACATACATGTAAGTATATATATATATATATATATATATACAAACACACATATTATATGTATATCCTGCCTTTCTACAAATAACTTGTCCTTTTAATTTGTTGTTATATAGGACTAACTGTATGATTTTTTAAACCTATAAATATACATAGAAAGCAATGTCCTAAAACCTGTGCAAATATAATAATTACACATAATTTTTTTCAGGACTTATAACTGAAAAACGGCTGGTATCAGAGAAAAAAGATATAACGGGCAGACTCACTAGCAATGGTAAGAGATCTAGCCACTTGAAGACAATTCAAGGCAAAGTTTCAAAAGTTGAGTAATTTTCAAGCTGATACTTGGTGTGACATTGGAAGTCACCTGTTGTACATCTCCCCGTGGCCCACTGAGTTTACAGATATGACAGCTGTCTTCATTGTGTAAATCACACAACACATCTATGAGACTTTTGTAGATGCCCTATAAAATGTCATGATTAATTCCATGTCTGGCATCTGAGCCTAGTAGGCCCTTTTGTTCTTAATTCTATGTACCTCACCCAGCTCTTACTGAGAGGTTTAATAGCATGAGCAAAAATTCAGGCTTGTCTTTAATACTGAATATCATTAAGATGACATCAAAATTGAATGCAAGAGCTATCATTAAGCAAACGGTGTTCTGCAAAAGACATGATAAGTCAAGCGTCTGTAAGATGCTCTGAAAGACACAAGTGTGGATCCACGTCCGTTTGGCCTTGTGTATCATCGTCCCTCTTTATGCTTCTCTATCTACCTTCATGATGACGCCTCTCTAATTAGGAATCTACACCATGACTTTGCATAACCGAGGCACTGAAGCACGACGCGGCAGAAAGATGAAGTTAGGCTCACATTTAATACAAGAGAAATATTTACTTCAATCCTCTGCCATCCTCTCACGGATTTGTCACTGATTAGATGAGATGGAATGCCACAAACGTTTTTGCAGCTTTTAAGAGGGAAAAAGGCATCCTTTCGATAAATGTCTTTGTTTTGTGCTCCCAGATGTCTTTCTGCAGCCCCTCATGCTTTCGGATTTTATTTTTGTAAGTGTGAGAACAGGGAAAATGCCAGCCATTGTAGTCAGTCAGCCTGAGCCCCAGCAAGCGTTGCATCGTGCGATGTACTCTTACTGGGTTTTACATAAGCACTGAACTTGGAGTACACTTAGCTCCTAGGGATACCATCACCCACTCACTGCTCACACAAAAACCTGTGTTTGGTCAGGTCCATCTTGCAGGTAGCTCACTTCAAAAAGTCTTTTTAGTTTCAAAACATATCATCACCCACCAAACAAATTGGGCTAAGGTTCTAAACACTCTCTGCTTTCTCCTCTTTTTCTTTCTGATGTTCCAAGTCTTAAAGACACTTGATATTAATGATTATAGTAGATAACTAGGCATGAGAATAACAGCTGGGTGTTTTTAGGGGCGGCAGGAATTTGGTAAGAAGCTAATTTCAAAGCTTATCCCAAGACTACTCACACTATTAGTTCCACGCTGTGGTCATTTTTGCTAAATATTTTGTGATTCCGGTGGAATGCCAAAAGGAGTTTTCTGACAACCTCAAAATGGTGCCAAAATCTACTCTAGATGACAAGATCACTTAAGGTTAATAAAGATCTTCTGGGCTGTGCACTTGTGGCTCTGAGGTGCCAAGTTCCTCACGACAGAAGCACAGGGGTCCCCCCCCACACACACACACAAAGGCTTCCTCCTATGCTCATCCCTGAGTTTTGTCCTCAGTATCTAAGCCCCAAAGAGTAACTTGAGATCGTTCCCCATCTGCCCCTTTTGTTCCCTAAGGAAAATATCAAACACACCTACAGAAATAGTTTCAAAAGAGCCATTTGACTAACCTTAGAAAATGACCACCCCAAATCAGTAGCCTTAACCAATGGGACCATGTAGAAAACACAGCCAGTGAAGATATACATGCTGCAGAAATTGCTTTTATATCGATACCTGCCCAGTCCCCAGAGAAAGCCCAACAGAGGAGTAAGTGTTCATTTTAGATGTCCCGTGTCTGTTGCACACCTAAAAGTGTGTAATTGGAGGGAGCCAGAGAAGTTTAGAAGCATAGCTCAAGACTGTAGGGATCCTAGGGCAAGTTGTTTCCTGAGTAGCATAAACGAGACACAGGTTTATCCAATTCCAGACTAAAGAATACGAATTCAGGAGAGCACTCAAGATAGCTCATAGATCAGTAACAATACAATAGACAAGAAACCAAGAAGCATACGCTGGCTGTCACAGGCAGCCACCAATCAAGGCTGTTCATCAGTACAGACTGTTGTTTATCTCTCTAAGTCTCTGCAACGTGACAAGTGGCCATTGGTCAAATCAAAGGAAGTAACTGTAAAGGAACTTTTTGATCCTCAGCAAGTTCCTAATGCAATGCCCAAGCTGAGCCCTAATGGATCTAAGAGCACAGCCATCCCAAAATAATGAAATAAGTATTGATCAGATAATCACTTGACTACATGCTACTAAACACTAAGGGAAAATGAAGGATTCCAGTGTTTCCCTGGAGGACAGAGTGTTTGTGATGGGACTCTAGCGATGATTAGATTTAAGCCAGTGCTCTCTCAACTATGACTGCCTTAAAAACTAGGGAGATGTTTTAAAGCCCCACCCCACCCCAGATTGTGACCAGGGTTCATTCTTAGAGATTCCGAATTCATTCATTTTTAAGTAAAATTCTAGCACTGGCCCTTTTTGGGAGCTCTCTGTGTAACTCTCGGGGTAGACACAATGGAATTCTGAACAAACAAAAGGGTAGACAGGAAAACATTTCCCAAATAAAACAAAATTAATAAATAATAGAAAGCCTCAAGTGTGTACATTCAAAAAAGGCAAAGTATTTTCCAGCTGGGAAGGGTAATACAGAGACTAGAAGTAGTTCTCAGAAGTCCAGTTTGAGAATCTGGAGTCTTCCATTCTTGTCGCTCATTTGATCAATAGCTACTTATGCATGAGATACTAGGTTATATTATTGGTTAAACAGAGGGAAATAAAACGAATGAGGTCCTGAGCTTTGTGGGCATCACCACCAGGGAGAAAGAAAATCTACAAGAAGATTTCCTGTAGTTTGTATTATTTCAAACAAGAGACAATAAAATCTCCATTGCCTTTGTAAAGGATCGCCCAGACGGAAATAGGGAGAAGCCAGAAAGGGAAGCACGTGGATTGCCGATAAATCAATTAGGAAGCCATGGTGGGAGTCCAGTCTGATCACTGAGCATGCCTACATTAGATTGGCTGGAGTAGGGGGAGGAAGAAATATATGGTCTGGAGAGGTTGTAGAAGCAAAATACTGAGACACTATGGTGAAGTAGGGGAATGAGTCAAAGGGAGCGGCCAAGGACATCCTTGAGGCTTCCGTCCTGCTAAGATGATGGACACTGATGCCATCTATCCACAGAGTCTGGGCACAGCAGGAGAACATGTTTTCTGAACGTGTGTATCAACTGAGAAAACACATTAAATTCTGGAGCCCTTGAGATACTCAAGAACACGTCAAATGGTTTAACGTATGTAAGATGATCATCTGTCAGTGTCTGCTGGTACAGCGTTCAACCCGCTCTTCTTAGTAGTCCTGGCATCCACTCGCTGCCTGCTTTGAAGCAGCCCTGCTTGGATGATAATCTATACGAATTATGGATCTGGAGCTCAGAGAAGCTTTGAGCTTGGAATATTAGTGAACTGCCTATCAAGGGCAAACTGAGAAGCCATAGGAATGCGTAATGTAGCAAGAGTTGGGAAGGCTGACGCAGCAAAATGGAACCTGAAGGGTGGTTTGTTAGCAACTCCCATGTGTTAGGCCAACTGGAAGAAGAAGGGGAAGTGGCCGAGATGGCTTTCAAAAGCTGAGCTCTAGCAGCCAGAATTGGGCTTGGAGCTCTCTTTGGGAATGGTTTCTGAGGTCAAATGCAAGCATAGCTGTAAAGCAGACACTGGGTGGGTGTGGTGGTGGATGTCTTTATTCCTGTGCTCAAAATGAAGAGACTGAGGCAGAGGGAAGTGGATCTCAGCAGGTTCTAGGTCAGCCTAGTCAACATCGCAAGTTCTATGCCAGCCAGAGCTACACAGTGAGACCCAATGTAAGAGACAGAGAAAAAGGAAGACTGAGACACAGAGACAAGACATAAAGAAAAGGAGAGAAAGACTGCAAATAGGTACATTTTTAAGCCTCAGTTTTGTCCCATTTGCAAATAAAGCACCGAAATTGTATAATTTCTATTTTTTTCTTGTACTCAAAGTCTTAAATTCTAATAAGCTGAAAGCTAATACAGAGTAAAATAATTACCACACAAGTTTGCAAATTCCACAATAGCATGGCAGCAGAGAGAAAAATATAAACAACCCTATCAAGATAGTTAAGAGTAATTTTGTAAAGGTTTAACATGGCACAGGGGTGGGGAGAGTTGTCTTGTTTGAGAGCAGGAAGAAAATCCACTTGTGAAGCACACTGCCCAAGGGCACCAGAGACTAGAGCAAGAAGGTCCTGAGAAGGTCCTTAGTTTGGTCATGAGGCCTGGACATCAACTGTCATGCTAAGCAGTTTGGAACTCATCCTGTAAAGGTGGGCCACTGTGAGTTCCTGAGGAGAGGGACATGATCAGGTCAGGATGTGAGGACAAGGACTCTCTGAAGCAATCTACAAAAATGAACTAGAGAGATGAAAGCCAGTGGCAGGCAGCCCAGGTGGACGATACGCTGCAGTCATCAAGATGAGGGATGATGCTCAGAGCAGATGAGGATACTGACAGTGAGAAAAAAAAAGGAGGGATGGGGATCAGAGACTCTGGAAGGGCAATGGGTACCGGAAACTCAGGAAGGGCAATGGGTACCGGAGCCTCAGGGAAGGGTGACTTAGATGGCTTGATGACTGAGTCGTGAGGAATGAAGCTGTCGTGGAGAATGGCACTTAGCCTTCTAGCACTGGTGACCACAGTGGGGAGGGGTGTGATGGGATGGGAAACATTGGGACGGTGCACACAGAAGTAGCTGCTTTGCACCTTCAACCTGAGAACACTAACTACTGTGCTTTGAATATTGTCAGAGTACCAGAGTTCATGAAGCTTAATCCCGAAGTCACAAAGCTTAATCCTCTCCAAAATAGAGCCAAGAGGTAGGGCACTTAGGTGGCCACAGAGATCATCTACACTGGAAGGAACTAGCTAGATTCCTTTGGAGCCTTCCCCCTCTGCCATCTGTGCCAGATACGGCTTTCACCATGTCATCTTAGAAGTACAGGCTGGTCCTCTCACCAGATGCTGAACTTACCATCTTGATCTTCCCAGTCTCCATAACTGTAAGGAATACATCTCTACATACAGTCTCTGGTGCGTTGTCTTAGCAGTAGAAGCATGCTTAGAGAGCAATCAAGAGTACTGCCTCGCAAACGGTGAGGTTAACACAATGTGAGAACTAACCCTACCCTGTACATCCCTGGTCTTGAGTTTCCACTGACCGTGTCACTTTTTACACATCTTCCAATGTAACTCTAGCTCCACGCTGTCCCTATTCTTCTGTAAGTTATCCTTTTGGTTAGGGCTTCCGTAATTTTGCAAAAACCTAAGCTGCTGCTTGCGTTCCTATGCTTAATAAACAAAAGCTTACTGAAGGCATTACAGCCAAAAACACAAGAGACTACTTTACGATGGAGCCAACTAACATTTCACAGACAACTGTGTTAGAGATGCCATTTCAGCAAAAATGCTAAAAAATATATTGAATATTGAGCTAAGCAATATATGAAAGGATAACACACACACACACATACACATGTACACACACATGCATCATGCATTTTAAAAAGAAACAAACTCTTGTGACCCTGGAGGCAAATACTAGCCTAGATGCTCTTGGTTACATAGCAAGGCTATCTCAAAACGTAAAAAAATGAATAAATAAATAAGACTAAAAGAAGGAAGAAGAGCAAAATATAATCAAATGCTGTTATTCTTAGTTGAGTAGAAACTGTTTTGGCTGCTTTTTGCTTTCGAAGTATTTATACTGGTTACACTAATATATTTCACATATATTATTAAGTTGAAACAGAGTTTTCCCATCCAACACATTTAAAATATGTTATAAATTCAAGAACAAAGTTCCCATAATTTTCCCCAGAATCTCTAAATATTATAACATAAATAATGTACTATTAGGCCATCAGCAGTCATAGAGAAGAAAAAGCAACCATGTATTTTCTCTCCTCCTATCTAAGAAAAATAAGCCGAACAGACTTCCAATTTGGTCCCCATCACAAGAGACTCTTCCCTCCGTGAGATCACTAAGTGTGGCTAGATAAATGTTAAAGATAACTTCGTACCCCTCGAAATGTCAAGAATCTTCCCATCATTTTCCCACACATCTCGAAAATGCATCTCAGGCTTGACCCTCTTTCTTAAGTGACACGGGATCACCACCAGGGACCTTTCCTACTTCCCTGCTACTGTGTGGGCTGCCTGATGGGCCAGCATGGGCTGTCCAGTTCCTGCTCTCTAGGCCGAACCAGAAGTCTGTATTTCAACTCTCCTCTCACCATGGACTGGGTAAGCCAAGCAAAGCTGTTAGTGGCCATTCATAAATTAAAAGCAGCACTGCACTCTGGAGGACACGCAAGGTCACCAGAAGAAGCCTGAATCTAGCTGAGACATGGTTGCCAGAGCCAGAGAGCGAGAGCTAGAAAAAGAGCACGTGAGAGAGCGAGAGAGCAGAAAGCGAGAACGAGAAGCACTGTCCCCTCCCCGAAGCACTGGGCATCCATGCTCCACCCCTTGTGTCTTTCATTCTGCACCCTAAACTGCAGCAAGCCCTCTCCATGTTTTCCTTCATCTTATCCTTATGAACGTCCCCACAAGCTTCTATCACTGTATTAAAGTCCAGCCAGCTCTGATTAGGGTCAGTGGGTCACACATAAAAGAAAGACTTGGGACTGGGAGGAAGCCTCGTTAGGGCAAAGGACTTGAGTGGGAGCAAGATGAACAGGGAGGGGAAAACAACTAAAATTCACTGCGTGTATTTGTGATACTGTCTAAGAAAAAATAAAGGGGGTGGGGAAGCAACCTAAGGCATAGCTGAAGGCATGAATTTTGCTCCCAAACCTGATACAAACGCCTACATAAAACCATCCTGGTGAGTATAGTATTTGCCATAAATACTCCTGACAATGGCCACGGTGATAACTACCCTATCATTACCATCACCATGGTGTCTACACGTGCAGACAACCAGGCAAGGCCCCTACAAAGCAACACCAAAGAGCCATCAGAGGAAGGGGCTCCACCCAAAGTCACCCAGCCAACAAATGCTAGAAATTCCATCACAGGACTTTGCTAGTTCCAGACCTTAGCTTGCTCCCCACCGACAAATGACAAATGTGTCCAGGGAAATGTAAGGACCTCTTTTTTATTTTATTTTTCTTCCTTTGATAATTCAGTTCTGGAGTTCAGTTATCAGTCTCATGTTATCAAAATAACAGTAAGAATGCAGGTGATAATGATAACATTAATTTACTGACAATTGTCAATCGGGGTTCTCTTCAAGTGATAGGTGGTATTAAGGGTATGGAGAGCCTAGTATTTGTGGTGAGGGTGGGTAGGGAAGGAGTTTAGTTGGTAAAGTGCTCATTTTACAAGCATTGAGGACCTGCACAATATCCAGAAACCATTTTTTTTAAAGCCTGGTGTCATACAGTTTGCTTGCCCTGGCAAAGGGGAGGTAGAAAGTGGTAGATGCCTGGTGTTCATTGTCCGGTCAGCCTAATCTACTTGAAGGGGAGTCTCAGGAGAGAGCCCCCCTTCTCCCCCAAGATAAAAATTGGTGGTTAATAAAAATTAAGAAACAACATCTAGGTTGCCTTTGATCTATGCACACGCCCTCGCACACACATACACAGGTGCGCACACATGCACTCGTGTGTGTGCGCGCGCACACACACACACACACACACACACACACACACACACAGAGGAATGTAGTATTCCGAACAAACATGGAGACAGGAAAGCAGGATCTGGGGTGGTTGGCTGAAAGAGCAAAGGAATAGGCCTAACTGTTCCTGGGGCTTAACCCTTTCCTCTCTTGGCACAGAGAAGGCTTACAGAAGGCTTGCTGGCAGGCTGGGTTTCTGTTTCAAAGCAGGCAAAAGTGTACTGCAAACTGAAAACATTTTCTCCTCCAAAATGGGTAGAAGAGGATGACATTTAAGATAATCCACAATCTGGACCCAAACTCCCTCTCCAAGCTCCTCACAGATTTCTCCCGGGGGATCCTCGGCTCTAGCCTTGCTGCTCATCCCCAGCCTCTTAAATACATAATGCACATCTCGGCTTCTCTGTCACAGGTTGCAAACTGGTGGCCCAACTGCCAAGCCTAGCCTGCAGACGTGTTTTGTTTAATCTGTGTGTTTGGTGTGTTGTGTTTTTCTTCTTTCTTTCTTTCTTTCTTTTTTTTTTCAATGAGCCAACATTTAAAAAAAAAATCTAGAGATTCACATAATTCATATTGTGGCATTTCTTGAAAAATCTCACAATCTGGCAACAGGAGGCTTCATTCTCACAAGACAACAGCCATTCCTACGGGGTGTCTCCTTTTGGATGGAGTGCCTGCCCTTTGGTGGGTAGTCTTCCCGACTCCCCCCTTGTCTCTGACTCTCAGGCTCCTGTCAACTTCATTTATCAAACTCACTGCACTGTTTTTCTAATAGTGAAGAAGTAGTCCCATCTCCCACGTTCCCTTCCAACACAGGCAAAGTCGAGCCAAGAGGAGCTGCGTGCCGTGAAGGATGCTGAAGGATGCTTACCTTTGCAGAGGTAAGAACCTGGAATAGCCACCATTTCCACAGTCACCACTGTCACTTGCTGACATCATGGCTGTTTGTGAATTTAGGGCGTCTTCTCTTGATCCCTCCTTGCACATCTCTCATTCACTGAAATCCCGTATCTGTTCTTGCCACACCCCCGTCTTCTTTCATAGTTTATAGAACTTAGTTATAGCTCCTCCTTTTTCTCAGTATTTTTTTATTCACTTTATATATTGATCACAGCCCCCTTTCCTCCCAGTCCTCCCCTTTTCATTCCTTTCCCCTTCTCCTGAGAGAAGGAGACCCCGCCTTGGGTACCACCCCACCCTGGTTCATCTAGTCCCAGGAGGACTAGGCATATAGCATTAGTTCTTATATAAATGCTGATACCTCTTTGTGGGTGATATATTTTTATCAAAGCCTTTGATAACTTGAACGGTCCAGGTGATGACCTGTGTCTAGAGGTCAGGGATGTCTGGTGAGAAAATATCCACCAGTGAGTACACTTGACACTGATGGAGAGCGAGGGAAGATTTCATTCCTGCATCAATTATTTACTCATGGATGGTGCAGCACCAGACAGCATAGTAGCTGAAGCTGTCCTCAGAACCAGGGATGGGACCCTGACCTTCACAGCATTTGCAAGCAAATATGCAAAATACATAGTATCATTTAATTTAACTGGGAAAGTGACAACTTCTCAGTGTTTGCTCCTTCTGGGTAACTGGCTTTGAATCCAACATTTTGGTGTGTATCAATGTCCGTGAGTGGTGGAGAACCCCAGGGCACATTGGACCGATGTAGGGTCACCCTAGGCTTCGAGGTACTGGAAACAGCTGCATGCTGCATGAAAGGGTAGGCTGGAGGCATTAGTGATAACATGCTACCATTTTTTGAGATTCCAAAAAGCCATGGACTGTTAGAGTGCAACCTAACAAAGGTGGTAATTCTCTCGCTACCCCTCCTGGCTTTTCTTCATGACCTTGAATACCATGTGTTATCTCTACATCATAAGCTTCAACTACACATAAAAGCCCTCTGTGGTCTGAGACAGTCTCATCTCTTACAGTCCTTTCTAGGACACAGTCACTTGCATACATAAAGGGCTGGATTTGGAGGATTTGGAGAGGAAACAGGACCGAGGCAATGAGGTACACATTAAAAACAAAGACACAGGCAAACAGGCACAGTGATGTGTGTGTGTAGACATTAACCCTTGGAATTTCTGTAAGGTCCATGGCCTACGTTCCTTATCAATTTCTAACATGTCAGATATGAAAGGGAAAATTCTGAAGTTTTCACAGATAAATAACAAGCTGCTCATACGATAAAAAAAATAGTGTTCAACGGTTTCCTTGGAACAGTCATTCAAAAACCACATTTTGACCTCATACTGTGAGTGCCATTTTCCATAATAAGTATGTTCTCATGGGAGACAAGGTTCTACACACACGTTGGCTTTAATCAGAACAAGCCCAAGCAGCCCATCCCTCCTTGTCATCTCTATACCTCAGAGAATTTTCACCAGAAAGCAAGCACTCTCCAGAGTCTCAGATATGTAGAAAAGAAACGGAACTGTGTATGTATGTATGTATGTATGTATGTATGTATGTATGTATGTATGTAGCATCTTTGACAACTAACATAAGCACGGAACTCAACAATCTCGAATGACAAACATGGTCACTTATTCCTAAGAATAGCAAGTCCTACCACATAGAGAGTAAAATGCTGATATAATAATAATAATAATAATAATAGATAATAATATAAAAAAGTAAGATAGAGTGGCCTTAAAAATGAACAAATATAACATTTCTTTTTTATCGTTTCATGGGTATGGGTGTTTCGCCTACATGTGTGTCTGTGCATCGGATGAGGGTGTTGGAACCCCAGAAACTCAAGTTACAGATGTTTTTGAGTTGTCATGTGGATTCTGGGAACCCAACTCATGTCCTTTGAAGAGCAGCCAGTGCTCTTAACCACTTAGCCACTCTCCAGCCCCAACCGAGGAAACATTTCTTAAAGTTTACACATGAGCAGAGCTTTTCGTTTGTCACTCTTCTCTAGCATGTGACAAGCGTCTTAATTTCTACAAGACTAAATTGCTGCTTATCTATTATTTATTAAGCACCCAGGTGATGTCAATCATTTTCCAACTTGGCACATCAAATTAATCACAAAGGTTTCAGGACTTTCCCTCTATGATATCATATATGGATGATTTTTTTTTAAAGGTGAAGGAACAGCAGAATGTTTCTCTTAGGCTCATCATTTGAAGGGTTGGGAGCAGAAATAGAGGAGCCATCTTACTCCACCGTATTTAACTCTATCAAAACTATACCTGCTCTGAAGGAATTGTTCAATTTTCTGTTGTTTTTTCCCGCTTGGCAATACTACTGTGCATGTCTTCTCCATAACTACTGACACTATAATTTTCCAATATTAGATTCATCCAAGGATCTATAAACAGCCGAGTTCCACCTGCCTTTACCTTCCTTCCCAAACTTGTATAAGAAGTGAGGGACACACAGCACATGTCTTTGTAATTACAACTGAAAAACAAATTCTCAAACAGCTGTGGCGACAGAAGAGATTAGAATCTGATAACGGCTTAGAATAATGAAGAGAGGGATTGCAGTAAGGGTTCTGCTACAGGGCTGATGAGACTCAGGAAGCAGGCCTGTTCTTCCAAATCCTTAATCCGCATTACTCCCAAACACTAAATTACAACTCATGTATTCTAGGAACTAGAAACATGGATGTTGGTGAATGATTTTCAAACCGTTGACAATTTAATGCATACACACACACACATATATGTACATATATATGTATGATATATATCTCAAATGCTGTGGTTTACTGACCAGAAGTTTGGAATTTAAACACTATTTATGTAAGGTATTTGAGAATATTATTTAAAGTTTTTCCTCAAAACATGTTATAAAGTAAAAGTTAAGACCATATATCTAAGTAGCCTGATGATGAGCATTATTAATATTTTAAGGATATTACATCACTGTAAGAGTAGGGGGGTTCATATTACAAATACTTGCAATCTACCATTTAGGAACAGAAAACAGTCTTTAAGAGTTGCACAGATGATCACTCAGGAATCTGATTACTGTGGAGTCATCCTTTGAAGTTGACAGCACGCTTCAGTGACTAAGCGTCAAAACAGCAGAATCATTGGGACAGCAAGGAAACTGTCATTTGTCACTGGACTATTTTATAAGCCACTTGGCTACTCTTTTGAAAGTTTTACAAGCTAGTAACCTCTGAAGTAGCAGTGTACTTATTTAAGCAAATTAATTACACACAATGAATCTTGCTTTTATTAGGTTGGATCAGTTGTGTTTTACAATTGAGATATGTCAATTAAACAGTACTTGATTTTATTTTAATTTTTAGGTTCTGTCTTTTATTTGACATTGACCATATGAAATGGATACAAACATGACCACGACTGACCACTTTAATTTATAAGATATTTCTTATGCCAAAATGGAAGCTCCCTGTGACACACATTTTCTTTCGAGTTCTCATGCCTACATTGAACACAAACTGCTTTCATGTTTTTAAGCCATGACCAAAACATATAACACACTCCCTACTTTAGTACATGATCAGAAAAAAAAAAAAACAAAACAATTAACATTCCTTTATCTGATAGTTTCATTTCTGTAAGTCATTAGTTTCTTTCCCACACTGAGTTGCTATGGGACCCCAGAGACTGCATCTTGCAGGTAGAACACTTGAAGGACTGAGGACCCCACAGTCCCCAGGGCATTGGTTATCTGCAACAAATGAAACAGCGTCCTCTAAAAACTTTGCTGTCCTAGTGTTTTTGATCTTGGATTTAAAACATTGTATCTATTCCTGCCCCAAATGTATATTTAGTCTGACAATTCCACCTACAGTTTTGATCTAGAAAAGGAATCAACTAACTGTTTAAAGGAAATAAAACCATGGCCAGCCAGTCTAGGGCTCTTGATGAATCTATTGTGCAATAGCTGCTGGGATCACAGATTGGGGGGGTGGGGGGATGTGTAATCCTTCATCAAAAAGCAGCAGCTGAGCCATAGAGCTTCCTCTGCTTCATGGGCTATTCTTTTAAAAGTCATAATGAGAACTTAAAAACTATCTAACGGTCTTCCAAAAAAGAAATTAGCCATTTATACAAACAACTGTTAGTCTTAAAGGAACCAGGGCCTCATATACAAAGACTAAGCCACTTCCTTTGGAAAATAAAAAAGTCATTATGCACATTATTAATTTGCATCGACTCCTAAAGCAAGTTACTATGTTCTACACTTAAATTTAAATAGTAAAAATACCATAGAACATGCACTTTAAAAGAAGATAAAATAATAAGATTTCCCCAAAGGCTTATTATTAATAACATTTTTTCAAGATAGGGAAATATTTATACTTTCCTTTTTCTAACATTTAAAAATTTCAAAGCAAATCATATAGCTCTTTCACAACTTAAATGCTAATTAAACAATCTACAAGCCTGACGTATTTAAATTAAAAGTGATAAATTAATGATTTAAAGAGTATACATTAACCTGGGCATATAGTTCAATATAAAATTCACCCAATGTGATATGAAAAGACCTATCGGAAGTAAAATACAATTTTTAAATGAAACGTCCTTCAGATGTTATAAGGAAAATAAGCCCAATGAAATCGGAAAAAAAAAAGAAAAAAAAAAAAAAAAGGACTCAGTCCTTTTCTTGAAAGTACAATTGGCCACACATCTACAGGCTGGAGTTGAATTATTTTATTTGAAACAGCAGATTGTATTTAAAACTTAAGGGAAAAGGCCTTAGACTTCCATTATGGTCTCACAACTGAGGGCTGACCCAACTTTATAGTATCATATGTGAATGAAGATTTATAATAACATTATTGAAATTATCTTAACTTTGAATACCAAGAATTGATATTCTTTGAAATGTAAACTTCACTTTACAAATACATTCCTGGTCTGTGACTTCAAATTAATAATGTAAACATCATTCATCTTTCATATACATAGTAACTTCTTGATCATCTGTGTAGGTTGCGTATCTGCATAGATATGATATTTTCCAAATGTCTAAACATAAAATGTGATGTACACTAACTAAAGTATATTCATGTTTTTTTTTCTTTTAGACTGCCAGACATATTGGGTAATTTTTGGTTTTAGGCTGACTTAAATCAGATGTGAGTTCCTGTATATTTTGATTACTAATAATTCTTAAATTATGGACTTATTATTCACACAAAGGAAAATCATGTTTCCTAAGTAATGGAAAAATGTAACCAATAAAAACCATATGCATAAGTAGTTTAAATTATTACTGTTTAGTTCAATTTTATCACATAATATTTTAATTTTCAAATGTATAACATAAGTCTCCTTTATTTGAAACTATATTTTAAATAAAATTATGACTTTGAAATCTATAATTTTAAAAATAAATTTAATTTTTAAAATTACAGTTTACCATCCTTACTTAAATGACTTTTACTTAAAGTCATTACTGTCTTTAAGTTAGAATACCAAAAATTCTATATATCTACTTCCTTACAAATTAAAACATAACCAGAAATTCAACCAGGCTAAAAACACAAAATAGAAAACATTTTTAAATCATTTTATGATTTACACTGATTCAAAGTCCCTGCCACAAAAAAGTTTTAAAATTGGTAATTATGAAAAAATATTTTCAAGTCAAATTACATGAGTATAATATATAAAAATATTTGTGTCAGAGACTTGTCATTGAGAGGTTATATATATTAGGACAAAGGCAATGGTTAGGGAAGACCTTTGATTTCCTTGATTTTTTTTAAGTCACAGAAAACATGATAAGAAAATCTACTCATACCTGAGAAGAGTGCCTTACCTTTGAGGAACAATTTTGATTTTCATCTAAATTAAAATTCATTGTAATTGTCAGTCTGCTCCCTCAGGGCAGGGACACATGTCAAAGGCTAAGTTAAAACAGAAATACCAGCTTACACCACTGTGAGGGTGAACACATCTGCTCTGTTCTGATCGTTGAGAGTAACATCTGGGCAGCTCTCTGTAGGTCTCACCCTTTTCTGAACTCCAATCCATTGAGAGTTTCGTAGGACAGCACACATACTCTCTTTTCCTGGGAGAGCATGGGTTTTCACAAGACTTTAAGGATGATTTGGGATTGTTTAGAGTGCTAGCTAGCAAGATGAGGGTAACGTTTTCTGTTATTTGAGCTGTGTCCAGTTATTCTCCTCTTAATATTGATACTATTGTGTGACTCCAAAGATCCCTCTGAGAAGTATTAGTTGTCTTTAATAGAAGACAAAACATGGTTTTTTTACAGGAATCTTTAGTCCTTTGTATTAGGAGTCACTTATCTATTTTTACAGCATTAAATTTTTGTTATCTGCCACATTTTAACCTACATTTGTATAATACTAATAATCACACAAAATACTAAAAATCTCCATCTGAAATACTGATTTCATTTTTGTTTGTCTGTATAAAAATAACATAACACCATTGGAAGTTTCTGTTCTTATTCCTATGAGGAAAAAGTTAAAAATCTTTTTCAAGATGGCTTTAGCTAGCAATGATTGGAAATTCTAAAAATAACAAAATTTATTAGCTATGTCTCCTGCAGATTTTTTGGGTGATTACTTTAAATAGAGGAAGGCCCGATGCCGGCGCTTTTATAGTCTCTTGCCAAGTTTTCCCACCTACATGTAGATAAATTCCAAATTCCTTAATTAAAAATATGAGCAGAGATGTTACGCACTAAAAGACCATCTGCTAGACAGAAAACAAACAATAGATGTACGTTTCAATAGCTTCACTCTTATAATGACCAAAATAAACATTTTCCAGTATTATTATAATGCCCAGGCTTCATGCAAATATATCAAAAATACTCTATGCATTTCTCATTCTAAGTTAAAAGTCAAATACTCAATCGTGTCATGTTACTCTCTGTTGAACATACCTTCCAGTGTGCAGTCCACATGCATTAACTCTCTTAGGATACCATCCCAGAGCAGGAGTCAAATGCTGGGCACAACAGAGATGCTGGAGTCAGTCCTGAATGAAGACCTCTTCTTTGGGATCTCGTGGTTGTTCAAAAAGACACCTCCTCGTGCTGATACGGGGCTAACAATTCGAATTGCAAAATATGATTTGAGCTTAGCTGAAGACGAAATAGCTCATTCTACTTTTTTTTTAAAGGCAGCTTTCCTCTCTTTTGTGCAGGATGGGTGGAGTGGGGTGGGGTAGAGGCAATAAATTTGTATAATTCTATAATCAGAGTTGTGGTACCACAGCTGCTTCGGAGTCTGACTGTAGGAAGACAGTCATTAGCAGGCGATTTCTTCTTAAGTTTTAATAACTAAGGAAGAACTATATCAGCATAATCGTAACTATTAATTGAAGAAATGACAGAATGATGGAAGTGAGTTGATAGAGAAGCTTATCGCCAAATATAAATGACCTTTGTCAGTTACCTCTTAATGATCTTATTAAATTATTCAAGTTTTTCAGCGTTGAGTTTTTCCTTAAGTCTCTGTATGGAGACTTGACTTTATGCTTGGCCCCACGTTTACAGAAAGCACACCTATACCAGGGGCTGTTGAGAGGTTGCCTTTCCTCTCTGATACAATGGCTTCTTCCCAGGATTCAGAATTCCTGATTCAGTCTCAGAAAGCAGGGTTCTAATTCTCATGCATGGTTCTAAAATGCAAATACTTTAAAGTTAAAAAAAAATCTATAGTAACGTTCATCTTTACTTACCCAATTTACTGCTCTTTATGTTGCTTTCCTTGCGGACCCCAGCACTGACTTTGGAAAGCATTAGACCCATAACTCTTTATAAAAGGTGTTTAGATTCTCTCTTTTGCCCCCTTTCCCCTTTTCTTCCTTCCTTCCTCCTCCCTCCCTCCCTTCATCCCTTTATCTCCTTTTGGGTTCAAGGCAGAGAGACACAGCAAACCCACTTATAAAATAGCTGGTTATTACTAAATAATATGATCACATTATGATACCCTAGTGACATCATCCTCTCCCCTCTCCAAATACTTAATAGCCTGCAATGTTTGCAAATATGTCAACCAATAGTATTCCACAATGGTTTCTATATGTAGGTGTGATTATGGGCACTATGGCTTATTGAATCATTTAATTTGCAAAAGGTATCATTGTCTGCTTTTGCCACACTTCAGTATGAGCTAACAGACTGCTACAAATGTCAGGAAAATGCTAAAAAGGAAAAAAAAAAAAAGAAAAGGAAAGGAAAAAAACCTTTATCTCCATGAGCTGTGGTTAACTTTCAAATTTACAAAGAGAATTTGCTGGTATGTTACACATAGCTTCCCATATTTCTAGATTTATAACTATCTATTATCTGAAAGTCGTGGAAGTCAGTTAAGACTGCCACCTATCACAGATCTGTCGCCACTCCCATCTTTAAGAGTTCAAGAAACTATCAAGAGGATATCATCATCATTATCATTATCATCATCATCACCATCATCATCTTCAACAGCATCCTATTATTACTTTCAGCTATCTGCTCACCTGACTTATCAGGATGTTGCTTGATGCTGACAGTAATTTACAAGTGACTTAAGTAGAAAGACACAGGCCTGAGTAGATCATCATTAACAAATCCACTGTGCCTGAGCTGACTATACAAATCACCTCAGTTATTCAATCAAACTATAAAACAAGTTATCACAATGTCTTCAAATGAATGGCTTCTACTCTGGCTGAGATCTCTAAAACACCTATTCACATTTGAACATGCTTCTGCACTTTCATACTTTATACTGGAATGGTTGTCTAACACACCACTTTCAACATGATATTTCAAGTGCTTTCTTTTAACAGCTTCAACTTTCAACTGAGTGCTTTAAGTTGGAAAAACAACCAATCCAATGCCAATAAATCTATCCTTACCCAGAAGCTTAAAATAAAGCAAGAGGCATAACTCCTCCAGGGGCCCAAAGAACAATGCCACCATGAGATCGTCTTGTGTAGCATACACAGCTGTATCTTTCTTTTGAAACCTTTTTACATCACGGGTACAGCAGAAAACTTTTCTAGCTTCATCTAAACTTCCAACGGTCTCATTGAGCCTTCAAGGGTGTACCACAATCCTTCTGCAACACAGACCACGGTCTACGGGAATTTTAATCTATATTTCTGAAGAACTTTACCCAGCGGAAGCAGGCCTGACATAGATAAGAAACCCAAGCACACATCACGGTGGAGTGATAAAACCCACCCTATCAGACTGGAGAGTATTTCTCAGTTCCTGCAATAAAATCCTAATATGTGCGCATTTCTAATTCCAAGAAAGCTCAGAAATACTCAACTGGGATGCTGATGTAAACAAAAAAGAAAACAAGGGAATAAAAAGAAGGAATAATCTAAAGGAGTAAGGATTACCACCCAAGACTCCAAGGTCATAAACTCCTTTGATATAGAAGAGCAGACACTCTGATGCATACTATATTGGGAGAAAAAGGGAGACTTCTGCTGAAAATGAATTGATTGTTTCCTCCTGCATTATATGTTTCTTAAAAAAAAAAAAAAGAAAAAAAACTCAAATTAGGTCCCCACAACCGAGAGATTTTCATTCTGAGAAGTGTGGTGTTGAAACTTTCAGGAACCCTCACACTTGTTTGGAAACAAATGACTTTTCAGGACAGAGAAGTCTTGCTATCAATCACCAGCAGGTTAATTCTACATAATAAGGCAGGTTTGGATGCAAACTGATCCATTGTGGAATACTGTATCTAAAATTGATTACAACAGCACTCAAAATGAATGCAGCCCTCCAAACCGCTTCTTTGCTCTGAAACATTAATCTCAATTAGAAGGAGTGCTTCATAATGGTAATGCTTGGCATAAAAAAAAGTATAAAATAAATCAGGTTTTATAAGACACAACAATTAATCAGTTTTCAGTGTAAGTCATTTGTTCTACCTTTTTTTTTTTTTTTTGAGACCCAAAATTTCCATCAGGACTCTTAAAACAGCTGGTATCTCCAAAATTAGGTTTTAAATGTGTTCTAAAAGAAGCTTACAAGAAATCATTTCTCAAACTTGGTTGCTGTAAACTTTGCAAAGGTGTTGTTATCAGTGTGCCACCTCTTCAGGACAAGGCTCTTCTCTGGACTGTCACCTCCTACTTTATAAAGTAAAGAGGAACACAGACTTCAACTGAGAAAGCCCAGAGGAGCTATAACCAATTGCAGATTACAATCAACGTAAACTCGCAACTCCTAATATTCTCTACCTATGTAAGAAAAAGCAGAGTTGAAACGGACATCTGACTTTCAAAGGCAACCCTGAGTGGAAGAGCTGTGTATAAGACAGCCTGCTTAATAGTTCTCCCCAGCCAAGCTTCAACAAAGGGGCAGGCAATTCAAACTGCTTCTGAGTACCCTGCTTCACGCACAAATAGTACCTCCGTGACATTCTCCTGCCACCCAGGAATCTAAATGCTAAGGATTGAAATAAAGTTTAGTACAGCGGCAGTATACATAGATTAAAATAGCCACGCTTTATAACGTAAGTAAGTTGGCTGGGTGGACCCTTCCTACAGGGTACGGTCACAGTCTGGATTTATTCCTAGACTCCTCGTTGCAGGTAAGAGAAACCTCTGTATTCCCAAATGCACTTTCCCACAGCAGTTGAAAAAAAAAAAACCCATCATTTTGGTGCATGCAGCCCATCACTGATTTAGTGTTTCTGACAGATAACTCCACTCTCAGTGATAGCTACTTCACCTCCCCAGTCTCTTACTGACTTGACTCTCTTTACAAAGACAGGCACCACTCTTAGTTCTCAGAAGCAAAGCTAAGGAAGATTAGCTTCGACTAGACTAGCTACCTAGCTAACCGGATCATTATTGTCTAGCCCTGTCTCCTTTTCAAAGAAATGTAAAAACTTCTGCTTTACTTGGAGGCTTAGTTTCTATTCAAAGGTAAGCGTCCTTATCTTCCTTTGTCTTCACCCTAATAAAGCAGGTTCCTTCCTCAACCCAAAAGACTCCTCCAAGACCAGAGTAAGAAAAGCCTCCACACTACGCCCTTTCATTTGTTTCTAGAAAAACACAGCTGCACAAAACAATTCCATTTAGAAAAGTAACCAGCCATACGTCGTATACGATAATCTGTTTTTTTTTAATAGTGAGGCATTGTTCATTAGTTAATATTCTTGGTGCTGAATTGCTAATTTTAATGTTATTGACATAGGAGTCTCATTATTTTCCAAATACATAAATGCTAGCATAGTTCCTGTCAAACTACATTTTTCCCCAAATCGGTTCTGTATAGATAAGATGCAACACTGTCTTATTCAAAAGAATTACTTTCCACAACATAATTTTTTATATTATTTTAAAGTTATATATTTCCTAGAATGAGAGTAGTACATTTTAAAGGGAAGAATATTAAAATTCCTCATTTTAAAAGGCAAGAGCACTAAGGAGGCTGCAACAGGAAGAGAGATGCTCATAGTTCTAAACACACACCAGAATAACTAATGTCATTATAAACCCCGTAGCTTTGAAGAATTTAAGAATAATTTGTGAATGCCATGACATTTTAAAGTGGGATTAGCAAGTCTTATTACCGAACTAACCTCTTACTCTTACATAAAGAATTAAATATTTGCTCTGAATTTAGAATCAAAAATCGAAACTTTCCAGGCTCCTCAAGAACATCACATATTAAGAAATCCAAGCCAGAAGTTTTGGGTACTAAAAGTGTACACTGGAGCATACAAGACAAGAATACTGAGCTGTGTATAAAATAGGTTTTAACATTACAATTTATTAAAAATATTGTGATTATACAGCTATTCCAAATTCTAAAGTCTGCCCCTAATTCTAGAAAGGCTACAAATATTTCTTTCAAGCAGGTATGGGGTCTTTTAAAGACAGAAGAAATCAAAACAATTGTTAGGCTGTATACTTCTTTAAGGTGGTCCTTTTTTTAAGGTTTCCAAATGTGCCAGTTTTGTTTGCTTTTTTTCTTTTTTTCTCTTTCTTTTCTTCTCATTTCTTTTCATCTGACAACGGAAGAGCAAGGTAATGGCTCTACATATTGCAATTTCAAGTAAAAAGACCAACCAGTGGACTCTGCCAGACTCTACAAATGTTTGATAAATACACTGCCAGAAGATAAGAAGTACAAGGTACTGTTAAGGGAGAGCTCCAGTCTCTGGTAGCCCAGCTGCCTGGAGTCCTGGAAAAAGTGCCAGGCTAGTTCATTTCATTTCATCTACTCCAAAGTCCTGAGAACTTTTCTCTAGCTTAGAATCATAAGGACCTCAGAAAACAATTGCAATCGCTCTATTAATACCCGATGGAATTGCTTACTGTCGTTTCTCCATAAAAATAATTAACAAGTTAACCTCTACTACTGACTTACAGGAGAGGCAGCAGGAATGGAATCTGAACTGCATTTAGTAAGGGGTTCAGCAAAGATCAGGCATCATTGGCCCCAACCTGAAACATCTGAAGCCCCTCTCATCAGCTGTAAAAACGAGATAGTGACCTGAAGCGAGCAGCAGGCTCATCCATCTGTATTATTTTTAAATGCCCTGGTTAGAGTATGTTTTGTTTGCTTTCAGTCCCATCCAGAGTTTCCAGATCAAGTTTCAGCCGAGATCACCACTCCTCTCAGCATCCTCAGCCCCAGTTCTTTCACTCCTGGCAACTTAGCAGTCTGGCAGTTGGGGAAGAGGCCGGGGCAAATGCTGACATCCCAAGGCTTCCAGCTCTCCCGGAAGTCCCACTGGAGTCCTCCAGATACCTTCCCAGAGAACCAGAGGTTGTGTCCTTAACTAGGTAGCACCCCCAAAGAGAGAACGAGGTCATCTGCACTCCTTGCCCTCCACAGGCTCCCTGGAACCATCTTCCTCGGGGAACCCAGAGAGTCCAGAGTCACTGAAACCCTGCCCCGCTGCCAGGTGGGAGGCACCGCCAAAGTTCCCACCTGAGCCTACAGCCAAGGGTGGCAGACGCGAGGGAGGGGCGGGGACCCGAGGCCGGAACCGGGACTCCAGAGCTCGGAGAGTCTGGGAGCTGGGATGCTCCGCCGCCTGTAGGGCTGGCCAACTCGCAGCCGCCCCTCAAAGCAGTGCCTGGGAAAGGGAACCGCGCTTCCCTGCTCGCTCGCTTGCTCGCTCTCCGCCCGCGCGCCCGGGCGCCCGAGGCCCGGGCGCTAGGACCCCAGAAAGAAGGAGGGCGCACGGCGCCGCACTTACCGCGCTCTGCTCGCCCGCGCCGCCCGCTCGCCCGATCTCTCCCCGGACACCGCCGCCGCGTCCGCCCCTGCGCTCGCCTGGCCAAATTCAAAGGCGCCGGGCGCGGGGGAGGGGGCCCGTGATGGGGAGGGGAGGGAGGGGGAGATGCAAGTGTTACAACTTCCTCCGCTGCCCACGGCCGGGCGGCCCGGGGACGCGGCGAGGGGAGGGAAGCGCGCGGGCGCCAATGAGTTCACTTTCTTTTTCTCCCCCGCGCGCTCCCCCTCGCGCTTCCCGCCCGGCCCCTCCAACCTCCTCCACCGGCCAGAATCCCGGTTTCTCCGTCCGGGGAGTGGGAGGATGGAGGAGGCGAGGGAGGAAGGAGAGAAGGAAAAGGTGAGCAGGCGAGCAGGGCGCTGTGCCAGGGAGCAGCATCCAGGACCGTAATTGTGGGCAAGGGCGGGGGACGTTCTGGGCGAGTGTGCCCGAGACCAGGCGCGTACACGTGTGTGTGTGTGTGGTTGTGTGTGTGTGTATGTGTGTGTGTGTGTGTGTGTGTGTGTGCGCGTGTGCGTGTATGTGTAAGAGAGAGGAGCGGAGCCTACCATGCGCTTCCCTGGTGCGGATCGCGGGAGAGCCCAATCACAGGGCGAGCTGGACCTGGCTGTGATCATTTATAATCCTTGACTCCTCCGCTCCTCCACTTGTCAAGATGACAGGTACTTTATTTCTTCTTCTTTATTCAAAAAATGAGATTCCCGGTTTTCTGCCTTTTTTCGCTGTCAAATGGGATTTGCCGGACTGAACCACGTCCACACCGCCGCCCCTCCCTCCCATCCCTCCTCCCAGCCACGCCGGGTACGAGGAAAGCACCGAGGCTCCCATGCTGTGACCAATCAGTGTATCTACTACTCTCGCCGTGATTTAGGGGTCATCCATGAATAACACTTCAAGCTGATGAATGGCTCTTGCCGGCTTTCGGCTCTGATGAGGGGTCTGCCGGCCGCTGATTGCAAACACTAATGAACTTACAGCTCCATTTGAAATTCACACGCACCAACAAAGTGAAGGGGTACGTGCATGGGAGTCTGTCCTTTTCTTTTCTGGGTGACCGGGGAAGAAGACCTGGGGGAAGGGGCGGGTAATTGCCTTGGATTTAAGTGGAAACACTTCTCGGTGTGATCAAACCTCTAACCTTCTTAGAAAACTACTTTTCTTGATCTTCCATAGGGTAGGCATTTCGGGTCAGCTGAGTCACCCGAGGTGGTGGGAGAGCAAGACACTGCCTGGGAAGATGGATTCCTAGACAGAAGGGTGTAATTAAGGATTGCCACCCCCGGTAGGCGGCCCGCCCTTGACGGGGCCTCTGAAAATGACCTGCGTCTTTCCTTCTGGAAGTGTCCTCTTGTCGGGGACGAAAAGCGCAAATGACCTTCGGACTCCGGCAGGGGAGGGCTGCACTGAACACTTAGACTTCCTCCCAGGTCCCAGCTCTGTCCTGTTTAGAACAAGTGTCCGCCCCCAGATTCAAGTAGCTGGACCTCCAACCAGTAGCCACTGTCAGGGGCACACTCAACAAACCTAAAGCCCACCACCACCAGCCCCATCCCCGATCTGTTTCTCCTTTCTTCCCTCAGATTATTAGCAGCACAACACCGCCCCTGCCACACTCCCTTGGCAGTGGGAGCCGAAACAACTTTACCTCCCTAAGGACACTGCCACTTTGTAAGTTTCTGCCAAAACTCTACTCCAGGAAGCTCCAGCCCCGGGCCCCGCCCCCGCCCCCACCCTCACCCCTAGCTGCGGAAAGCCCACCCCGGGAGCCATTTTTCACTGCCCAAAAGCTCCTGCCCTTCGAGTTTTGGAACTCCAAACTTAGAACCTTTACAGAATCGCGCTCTGGCTTCCTGCCTCCCGCCAGCTCCAGGCTTCTTTCTGTCCGCGGGAGGCATTGGGTCCAACGCCCTGGAGAGAACCACTGCACCAATGAGAGTCTAGCTCCTCGAGGAGCGCCTAGGCATTCCCTGAGACCAGCCTGGAGCCGCCAGGAGCAGTGGAGAGTCCCCAGGCCTGCCCTGAACTACTGCCTGCCAACCTACCGGTCTCAGCCAAGCCCTTGGGTCCCACCTCCACTGCGAATTTCAGCACAGAGGACTCCACCAATCAGTACCTAACTTGTCTTGGCTGGAATCGAAGACATCTGTATTTTTAACTGCGTTCACAAGAACAAATTTATCAGTCAGGCAAACATAGAAAAGCCTGGACTTTTCTGATCCCACCCCCCCCCCCCCGCCCGCCCCGCAAAGTTTAGCATGGAATTGACAAAGAGTCAGAAAACTCAAATTAGTGCATCCATGCCCATGGTTCCAGTTCCCAAAGATGCTAAGCCTCTGAGTGCACCTCTGGGCTTTGCAAAACCTTGGCAGTAAGTGAATCTGACCCGGTTCCACCAGCATTAGTGACCCAAAGACCCACTGGCACATCTTTCTGGGATAATCTAGAGTTGCCCTAGGTTGGTACAGCCTCTTTCCTGCCACATGAATTTCACACTTCAGAAAGACTAAGGTGGCAGAGTCAGCTGACTAACCCCTTCCTCTCTTCATTATCATAAGAAGTACGCCAGACATTACAAGAAAATCAAGTAACCCCCCTTGACCTGATCATAAGTAAAATCTGAGGACATTTTATAAATCACCTTATAGCTCAGCTCCCCCCACTCCACACACAAAAATTTGTGAGTGTAACTTAGAATTGTCCAAGAAGCAAAACCCCTTCCTTGCTCTTTCCTGTGCTGATATCTAGAGGACACAATAAAGACACACTATACCAACCCCAAAGATGCCAGAACCGAGTAGTTGTGTGCAGGGAGAGATAGGGAGGGGCGCTGTTTACCTCAGCTCTTCCCTAAATTCCTCATTATGGCTAACACTGCTGATAAATGAAGAAAGGAATTGCAGAAGTCATATAATGGAGAAATAGTAGCAAATTTTGGAATCTGTCTCCAGCCCACATTCCAGTTAAGTGATGTTTAACGTTTTCCACTAAATATTGCTGAAACTTCATGTTAATGGACACACACACACACACACACACACCTCTAGAACACATCACTTATGCTTTCACTCTCTTTGCTTAGTGCCAGGTTTTGCTGGTGGACAAAGCATGCTGGTGTGTCTGGTCAGCATCTATCAGCTTCTGCAAGGCTCAGCCTGTAAGTAAGGCAAGGCAGCCAGGGTGTGTGCATGCAGCTTGATTCCCTCTCCTCTCCTCTTCTCTCCTCCCCTCCCCTCCCTCCTCTTCCTTTCTTACTGCTCCTCTCTCCCTTCTCCTCCCCGCCTCCTCTCTCAGAGGTCCCATCATTTGAACCCCTTAAGAAATGTTGATGGGCAAAACCCAACTGTCCAGGCTTTGTGCTCCCAGAGCCTTCCTGGAAAGCAGCGAACCTGCTTGATGTATAACCATTCCAACTTTTGCCTTGTGGCTGCGCTGCTGTCAGGGGAGGGGAAAGATGGTGAATTGCTCACTTTGGCAGTAATAAAGCCTGGACTAGCAGAAGAAATGCAAGTATTTGCTGCCTGGTTTTGGCCTGCACTGCAAACTGCCCAGGGTGGCTGGAGACTATGTAGTCTTAGCAATGCTGATCTGGTCTATTCGTGGGCTAATGACAAGGAAGAGGCTGTATTGTAGCTCCTTCCCCTAGCCTCCTCTGTCGCCCTGTCCTTAACAAGCATTTAAAGGTGACTAGAACCTTCAGATTCCCTTTGGGGTTAGGAAGGGCACACCTGGGCTATATGAAGTCAGAGCAGAGAGGCCTCTGCTCTGATATTCCAACTCCCCTCATGCCAACCTCAGCCATGTGTCTTTGGCCATGTAAGGTGGCACTTGCTCTCCACAGAGGCTGTTTTGAAGGCTGTGTGCTTTCTCTTGTCCTGAGATCCAGCCTGTAGCTAAGGGGCTGGGTGGCAGCTGTTCCCACCTCCCTCTGCTGGGGAACAGATGCCACCGAAGCACACTTTCTTTGACTTGGGAGTCTTTCAAGCACACAGAAGGGGAATGCTGAGCCATGCAGGGGTAGGGTTCTCTCTCGGGAGAAGTGAAGACGGAACTCTAGTTTGAAGGTGTTCTCTGAACTTACTCCTTCTGCTTTAGCCACAAAGACCTGACTGTCAGGCTCAGACTGAGTTTCTGCAGCTCTGTCACCTCTTCCACTACAGGGATTCCAGACACTGAAGAGCTGGCAGACATGACATTGACAGCTATAGTTCAGACACTAGAGCAACCAACTCGTCTTTTGAAAAGCTCAGGTAAGTCAACAATCCATAGACATCCCCAAGGGGTTATGTCTCAACTAGAATAAGGAGCAAGCAGATGGATGGGCCTCCTGGATCTTGTAGAACAAGCTAAAGGCTGGTGGTCCCTGAGACGAGTCTGAGGTCTAGGTACGTGACATCTTCTCTGTAAATCATTTTACAACTAGTCAAGCATGCAGCCTGCAATAACTCACAGCGCTAGAACTTAAACTTGATACACGAGTCTCTCAAGTAGCCATCAAGTGATTATCAGGCTGTTTTTACATACACACACACACACACACACACACACACACACACACAAATAACTTACAAGTAACTTATTTCCTTTGGCAATTGGTCTGGGGGAAACAAAAACATATTCTAATTTGATCAAAGTCATAAAACGAAATGACCGTCGCTAGTAGAAAGTATGCTTCCATTACCTTAATTAAAGCAACTCAGGCTTCCCCCAGTGGCCACAGTTTGGAGCCATGGAATAAGCTGCTGATAGTGGACAACACATCCTTTAAATTGTGTTGCTGAGTGGAGTCAACAGAGCATCCGGTGGCTTTGACCTTTGGTGTGAAATGCAGGTGTGGGGCATGCCCCTAACTGCTGATACAGTTTCTCTAAAGCATCACACAGGATCCCGAGGTCTAGGAAGGGTTTTGTCTACCCAAACCATCTTTTAACATGAAGCACGCTCGATTTTACATTGCCCTTCATACAAGTGCTGGACAGTTGCCCTGTGATTTCACATGGAAAGATGGGATCTATCATGAATAGTTATCAGGGACTACCTTTTAAGCTCATACTTGTTATTAAATGAGTGAGTTATAGTAGGGACTGCATATAGCATATGGGTAATAGTCACTAGGTTAAATTTATCATGCACTAATGACACAAAAGGACAACTTGGTAAAGAAAAATCCATCCTTTAGCTATCTATGTCAGGGTCTGGTTTATGAATTAACTTGTCAATGTTTTTAAGAAAAGTTCAACTCTTTCTCCCCCTCTTAGTGTCTCTAGCTGGGGTAAGCTTAGCCTTGGAATGCCTTGATCTTAAAGCACTGGTTAATACCATTCTCCCTAGCAGGGTTTCCACGGGTTCTCTCTCTCTCTCTCTCTCTCTCTCTCTCTCTCTCTCTCTCTCTCTCTCAAGTGATGGTCTATCCTGTTATCCTGTTTGTTGTTGTTATTGTTTGTTTGGTTTTGTGTGGATTTTTTTCCAGCAGGTGTTACAGTCATAGAGAAATGAAGTTTTTCATCCTTTAACCTACAGGTCCCAGTTCCTGGGCTAGCCTGTAGAACATACTTAGTAAATGTTTGAACTAACGGATAGCTACAAGATTAAAATGGTTTTTTTATTACATTATATGATCCTGACTTTTCTTTTAAAAATTGGTTTGCCATAAAATAAATGTACCCTGAAAAATATATGTATTATGTATTTCTCTAATTCTCTGACAATGTCTCTTTAATGGGACATAGTTATGAACTGCTAGGGAGTCATCTCTGAACTAGTTTGTCTTTCCTTAGAAACATAATTATGAGAAAATATATATAAATATATATAAGCAATATATATTATATGGTCAAATGTATATATATATATATATATATATATATATATATATATATATAAAAGCAAAGGGTAAATTTCATTTTCCTCCCTTGCAGGAAAATGCAGTTTTTACTGAAAATTTGGGGCAAAGGGCATTAGCATTGTAGCAAGGAGATACTCTTAGGTACTTTCTATTTAAAGTGACATTATTATAACACCTTTATTGCCTTTGGACTTCGAATGGTCAGACGTATAAAGCTTATGGTGACTGCTTTGCATTTCTTCAAGACAAGGATTCAGCTGGTATTGGGGAGACAATCTCTGTTTGTTCCTGTCTGCTCAGGACGACTGTTTCTAATTGATCTGGCATGGAATTTAGCTGGCGCTGTGTATGTGGCAACCACAGTACAGAGCCTGTGTGCTTTGTAAAGTGATAACCGTGTGGGCCTCATTGGAAACATTTGAGGATTTTTTCAACATTAACCTGGGTTAAATTGAACTATAAATCCAACTCAAGTCTATACATCCGTTCTGACAGATTCATCATCACTTTGGATAGACTCAACCCATGGTCCTCTCAGATTAATAAAGATGATGGCCGCATATCACACACGCAAAGGGTCTCAGTAATAAAGCACCACCCCATTATATGTTACACTGTTTAAATGCAAATTGCACATATTAAGCAGGTATTTTCTATTGCTATTACTTTCAGCAGAAAAGAAATGGTTTTTTGTTTTTTGATTTTTGATTTTGTTTGTTTGTTTGGTTTTATGGTTTGTTTTTTTTTAATAGTCATCTCTGGGTAAAGAAAAGGGATCTATAGGAAAATCTGTCTCCTCTTAGACCATGTCCAAGTTCACTCTGCTAGCCTCAAGAAGATTTAATTAAGCCAGCTCAGCTGAGCTAGAAAGCAAAGTGACTGGAAGTTACTGCTTATGGAAACATATTCAGGACATATGCAAAATAATGTATTTACTATTCTTCATTTGGGGATTTGAGCCACCAGGAAGGTTAAAAAGAAAAATTGCAACATAATTCTGTATCCTCCTCCTCCAGTTTCTGAATATCAAATTTTGGCGCTGACACTTTGTTACAGATAATAGTACTAAGTTCTGGATGTTGACGGCCCTTCCCTTGCTGCTTTAAATTGCCTTGAAAAAGATACAGTTTCTTTAATTAAAAAAGCTGCACAGAACTAATCCCTCTAGCTGAAAAAAGAAAAGTTTTAAGCAATCTTTTCTGCTCCGAGAGAGAAAGGCAGACAATACCATAACAGATCAGAACCATAAGCTATAGTGTGCAGCCAGGGGCACAGCAGGGAACTGAATACCGCTCCGGCTGTGTCATTTTTTAATCCCCCATCCCAGTTTTCCCCGTCTGACCTCATGCTGAGATGAAGTTATCAGAGAAGACAGCTTTCCTCTCACCAATGAATCCAACCCTGGATCTGTATTATCCTCAGCAGATCAAAACACCGCTTTCATCAAATAGCATTATCTGCATAAAAGGCATGCAATTGCCCGATAATTTCACCCAAACTACACTATTCATTTAAAGGACAAGAAGAGAAATTAATTCATTCCTTTTGGGAGGTGGCCGAGAAAAGTGAGACTCCGGGAGAGGCAGAGGCTGGAAAAGCTAACTTATCCTTTTTGCTCATGGGAACTTTTCTGTTTTTAACACAAAATCCCAAGAAGGGGTCCATTTCAAAGTTCCCCCCACTCCCGTGCATGAAGATTAATTGTTGGAGCAATTTGGTGCAGTTTGAGCTACAAAAGTGTAAGCTGTGTAGAGAACCGTCAGTGGGAAATTACAAAGCTCGCTGATGTCATTAGCCATGCTTCTGTGGACCCCAATAAAACATCATATCTAGTAAAACTGAGAGAGCATAAGAATTAGCTGGACAAGTGGATGAAGTTTAACACAGTCTCATACTGGGATGGGAGCTCCCTTGCTGGAAGAACTCTCTGGAAGTTCGGAGAAGCTTGGATTTCTGCAGAAGGGAGTCAAACATGAACAACTTTGATTTGATACTTAGAAGAACTTTTTTTTAAAAAAAAAGCCCTTAAAAGCATACTTCTTTAATTAAAAAAAAATTACTAACACTTTCTTCAGCTTTTATTTCCTAGTTTAAACTGCATCATTTTCAGGCAGTGGTGGGGCATGCCTTTAATCCCAGCACTTGGGAGGCAGAGGCAGGTGGATTTCTGAGTTCAAGGCCAGCCTGGTCTATAGAGTGAGTTCCAGGACAGCCAGGGCTACACAGAGAAACCCTGTCTTGAAACCAAGCCCCCCACCCCCAAAATAAACAACCACTGTGCATAATTTTCATCTTGGGTCATGTAAGGTGCTATACTCAACTCCCTTAGTTGAGGATCCTAACTCTTGAGTGACATCAGTTATTCCTTTCAAGATATCATGAGGCGTTAGAGCAGTCAGATAAAGCCAGCAGTGTCAAGTACATGGAATTACAAAGATGCACTAAAACCATGGGCGTGGGTGACCTAGAATGTGTACATTAATATCCTAAGAATATTACTCACCATAATTTTAGTGACTTAGCTTGAGATTTAAGTCTTTGGTTTAGCCTTCCCAGAATTGCCTGTGGAAACTTGATACATCAAGAAATTCAGCCTATTCCTCCCCCCACCCCCATCTCTCAGACAACATCCACACACACAAAATGTTTAGGACCAACAGTTGAAACTGCTTGCAACAAGAACCACATAAACGTGCATCAGCATATCACACCGGAGCCTACGAATGGTCCCGACTATTCCCAAGACAGGTATGGGAGCACAAATTTCTCTTTTGAAGGAAAGAGAGGTTTTAGTAGCAATTAATCAGAGTAAAATATTTGTCAGCAGTGGCATTTTAATTACGCATATGTATTCAATAAAACACATAAACGGAATTAATAAATAGGTTATTTTTCCACACACCAGTTCCCTGAAGCTACAACTTAATACTGAACCCTTCTGAGGCTAAATGTCTATGTAGCTGTACGGTCTGCTGAGAAGCAGGGTTCAAACTCATGTTTCCAAAACGCAGCTTCATGACATACTAATTATCTGAAATTTAATGTGATTAAGCATTAAACGATGGTATTTCCTTGAATTTAATGACAGTCCTATTTTCATGTCAAATTTGATTATAAGAACCAGTGTTCAGAGCGAACTGTTTAAAATCCCAAATCATTAACAGATCATTTAGGATTTTGTCTCAGATCAGAGAACTTCTTGTCTGTGAAAAATCAACTGCAGACGGACGTCTACGAGGAGAGGTGACTTCTACATTTTACCTATGGATGGTTGTGGATGGCTGATCTTAGAAGTTACAGTTTCATCTGGAGATGCCTGGGGGGAGGTGTTCCTGCCACTGCCACTTTTAAGATACATATTCATGATACACTCCAGCCCTGTGCATCGTCTCCAGTATATCATGGACCATTAGATCCATCTGAAATGGGAGCAAAAGGCAAACAACCTCCTTAAGATTTTATTAGACAATGCAAATACAACGGTGATCCGAAGGTTTACTCCTCCTTCTCCTCCTCCTCCCCCTTCTTCACTTTCAGTCCAAAGTTTCATTTCTTTGATACATAATCGATTTCTCTTAGAAATCAGACCTGGATCACCCAAATAGCCCAATTTCAGTCATAGGATTCTGCAACTAAGAAGGCCGGGAAGGTCATGGAGTTGGTCCTTTGTGAGGGAGATATCGGAAGCATCCCTTCTCTCTGAGGAAAAGCTTTTTAAAAACTACTTTCAAAAATTATATTTACTTGCATGTTAGAGGTGGGCAAAGGACAGAGCTTCCATGACTCCATTCCCACCTTATATCACATGTGACCAGGAGTCATCAGGCTTATGACCTGCCAAGCCATCTCGCTGGTCCCGTAAAGACACTAAAACTTTGGCTCACTTCTAATATGCTAAAATAAGCTTGATTTGGCCTGCCACATGATAATTTCTGTAACCAAGAATGATGTAGATGAAAGCTCCCAAAGGAAAAACTAACTGCTCTGGCCATGTGACTTGCTACTTCATTTCTCCAATTCAGATACAACTCAGATTTTGTTTGGTTTAGGGGAAAACGTGAGAAGCCAGCCAGGACTTCCCAGAGCAGTATGTAAGAAAGAAAATTCTAACCCAGCCATCAAATCCCTTCTGTATGTATTTAATGCTTTTCTCCTAACCCTAACCTCCACAGATCATTACACACACACACACACACACACACACACACACACACACACACACACACACACACCTATGAAAGAGCAGGATTCACCCTTTTCCCTTTTATCCTTGGATAAGATATCTAGAAGAGGGGGAAAATAGGTCATGAGAAGATTACAAACTAAAAGTCTATAAAAGAGAGAGGATAGATAGATAGATAGATAGATAGATAGATAGATAGATAGATAGATAGATGATAGATAGATAGATAGATAGATAGATAGATAGAGATATGTAGATTTATCCTTATCTACCTCTATCTATCTGTCTGTCTGTCTATCTATCTATCTATCGAGAGACTGAGTGCAAAGAGAAGCGAAAATGAAGAATAAGCTGGCTAGAAGGAAGACTGAGCCTGTGGGACCCCAGGCTTAGCATCCTGTTCTAATGGAGGTGCACATTTCTGCTTTGAGTCTCTTCACACCAGTGAGAGGATGCTGGATCTCATTTCAAGAATTTACCCTGTCATTTGGAAACTGGAATTAAATCAGGCTTGATCCAGGTAATATTTATTTTCAAACATTAATAACCACACTGGATTTATTGAAGTTTTTTTCTTTTGTTTTGTTTTTGACTAAAGTCTCCCTTTCTATCCCATGATTACCCAAATGTAGTCCAGGCTAACTAAGACTTACAACAATGCTCTGGTTTCAGCCTCCAAGTACAGGAGCTTGTAGGCATAAGCCGCCACATCAGGCTATTTCCATCATTTTCAAGATGATAATTTTACAGAAATTTGAAGGTTATATTGATAGCCAATAAGCTTTAGAAATGTGAAACTATTTTAAAGTTCTCTTATATTATTTATTAATAGTATTTGTGTATGTCTGTCTCTCTAGATTGTATGTGTGTGTATATGTGTGTGCATGTATGTGGGCACATGTACATATAGAGATCAAAAGACAGCTTTAGAGTCTGTTCTTCCCTCCCCCATGTTTATGTTGGGTTCCAGGGATTTGAATCAAAATATAAGACTTGCCTCTTTTACTCATTGAATCAACTGGTTGACCCCTACAGCAACTTTTATTTAGATCTATTTTAATTTTTATTAGATTATAATATACTTACATCATTCCTCTTTCCTTTCCTCCCTCCAGCCCCTCAAAATGTACCCTTTCCTCTTTCTCCTCTCTCAAATTCATGTGCTCCCCTTTCCGCTAATAAAGAAATGCAATCTACTCAATCTGTATAATGCTGCTTGTGTATGTATGTTTTCAGGTCTCACCATTTGAGAACTGAACAATCCAGTAGTGTGTTCTTCCCTGGAAGGTATTTTCGGGAGCAATATTTTAAAGTGTAGCCTTTAGAATATCTCATCAGAGTCACCACTTAGGAAAGCTTATATACCATCCTAGGATCTACGTCAATTATCCAGAAGTAGACTCTCCGAGGATGGAACCCATACATGAACAATATTATAAGTCTTCTAGAACATTCTTAATTCTTACACACAGAGAAGATTAAGATCTATCGTCCTAGGCTAAATTCCATGGTAAATTAATTGATAGTTTAGCTTCCATCATTCTCCAGATGATAAAAAAAAATAGCTCATTGCAAAGAAATCTACTTTACTTATTCTTCCAGTTGAGGGATTACCCTTTAAGAAACCAAAGCACACAAGAAAAAGAGGGTGAGAAATCCTACTAGAGCAGTGGTTCTCAACCTGTGGGGCCTCGACCCCTTTGAGGCACATGTAGCAGATACTCTGTGTATTATATATTTACATTAGGAAATTTAAAGTTGAGTAGCAATGAAAATAATTTTATTGGTGGGGGAAATTGTGACAGGAGGAACTGTAATATAGGGTCTCAGGGTTAGGAAGGTTGAGAACTAACTGTCCTAGAGAAATCTGAGCTGAAAACTCTGTGCTACTTGAAAATCAGATTTTCAATCCTGCTAAAGTGTAGTAGAATGAGTAGCTGAGGAACTGGGATAGCGTTCTTTTGTTTCCCTTTGCCAGAGCGCTTTCTATATGTTATGCTGACTAGCGTATATCACATAATTCTGTGGTGAAGTTTGTATTAGGACATGCGAAGCTTTGGGGTCAATCTCCAGCATGATAGGTTAAAAAAAGAAAAAGAAAAAAGAAAAATAAGTTTTGCTTATTTTGTTGTTCAATGTCCTGTCTATTATTTAAAATTATAGTGGTTTTAAATGAACTTTTAAATAAATACTAATGTTATTGCAAGCAATTAAAGAAATTTATGGGAGATGGAACGGAAATCAACTCAACAATACGCTTTTCAAAAAATATTTCAGAATAAGACCATCAAAAAATTGAGAAAGGCACCTAGATACCAGGTACTTTTGTGTCACTATCTAATGCTCAGGTGACACTCAGCAACACAGCTATGTTCCTACTGAGGGCCATTGGTTTTTCTTTTTAAACACAAGGCATCATTATTACACATCCCATCATTAATTCCCTTTATCATTACATCCTTCTGTATCATGTGACTTCAACAAGAAGCATTAGCACTTATGGCTATGATCCTACTTCTCCATATTCTGTGAATGTAAAGGGTTTTATTATGAGTAACGAAGAAAGTACGCAGATAAATCTTTCTGATTTGTCACTAGTACCCTGCCACACCCTACCGAATCCCATGTCACCCCTCCTCCTCCTAATCACATTTCTAACATGAATTTGTGTTAAACAGATAGAGATGATTGGCAGGTGGATAACAGATGATCAATAGAGCATACCATACATTATCTCAAACAAATCATCACAAATATCTCCCCACACAGTTATTAATATCTTCTCCATCTTAAATTGAGAACACTGAAGGGTGAAGCATTTGTCCAATGTCAGTTGAACCAGGCCAAGTATCTTTGTTTTCAAAGCTCAAACACATAAACACTAATGACTATCTCCTGGTAAAACAGAATTTGTTCTAATGATTACTTCATTTATGCACAAATAGATTCATCAGCTGAAGTGCAAACTAGAGTTTAATGAGGGAGAAATGCTTTTTCTTTCACAGTACTTGAGACTGACACCTTGGCCCCATGTGCACTGGGCAAGAGCTTCACCACTGAGCTATATTTGCAGCCCAGACCCACACACAAAAAAACCCCTGCCTTTTGGGGTTGTTGTTGTTGTTGTGTGCTCTGTGTTTGAAGCTATAACTTCAAATAATTGAGCGTGACAAAACGTCAGTTCCCACTGTGCCATAGCACACTTATCCGTTTTTATGTGCAACCCAGATTTAGAATAAAATTGCCCAAATATAACACATTTTTAGATCCCTTTATCTGTTGCTCTAAAATCATTGTCTCTCTCAGTTAAAGTTACCCTGGCTCTCAGGTTCCACCCAAGAATGAGGATTCGGTCTTTAGCATTGGTCTATGAAGGTAAAAACAAATCGCTAATTTGAAGACTAGCTGTAGATGGGGAGAAAAGAAATATTTGTCCGTCTGGTAAAGAATTTCCAAGAGGGTTGTCACTGTTCCAAAGGTTTTTAGGTTCTAGAATCTGGTCATCTTTTTCAAAGCATCAGGAAAGTTAAGCAGGGTGAATTGCAAGCTTACTGCTACTTGGAATCACAGATCATTAAAAAACTGTCTGTTAGAGGGCACCTTGGGGAGCGAGTGGGGACAGCGATGGTTTCTGTGTGGTAGCAAAGCAATAACGAACTTGTCTAATCACTTTCTGTGAACAACAATAGATCATCCATCGTAGAAGGAAAAATGTGCATCTGTATCGGCCTGTGTGCATTCATTCTTGTGACTTTTAAAGTCTTCCCTTACATTTCCTCTTGTTACTACAGAGTCTTCATAAAGACAGAATTTAACACAAACAACTAAAATCAGAGCAGAAATTAAAACTGATATTTATTTTTGTTTCTTTGGTTGAAACCACATATTAATGATAAGAATCTTAATTTCAAACATGAACATTAAACACATTTTAATTTTAATGGTGACACCATTATTTTGTAAGAGGCAGAATTAGTGTAAAGAAAGGCAGACTCATATTATATTCATAAACAGGAAGAGAAATGATTATGGCTGTGCCTCGCTTTATCCATTTAGGTTTCTCATCTTAACAGATGCATATTAGTGCAGCCCAATGTAGTTTGCTGTGACGTGCAGTGACTGATCAACTGTTAAATGATTGATTATACTGGTCACATTAATTTTACATGTATGGGCATGCCATATGTTCAGGGTTAAGTTGTAGAAAGCAATCCCTTTGTCCGCTCTTCACTTCCTCACCCCCTACCACATGTATATTTTATATTTACATCAACATGGCTCATAGAATAGAGAGTGATAGAAATAATTAAATTCCATTTGGTTTTGCAGGTGGCCTGGTCATAGCTATTTGGTATTGCACATCACTATCTTGTCTAACAAAGGGGGGTACTTAGTCAAATAACAATTTCATTTCATCTTGGGGTTAAAATTGCCACATAAAAAGGACTAGAAAGTCCCCTCTGTAGACTCTCGTCTCAGCTTTTGAAAGCATCCACAGAGATGGTGTTATTAAACTTGAAAGGTTTGCATTTATGAGTAGTATCACCTGGTTTTCTAACCAGTAGTTGTTCTTGCCTTTCAAAGCACCTAGCAAAATCCAAAGTCTCCATTAAGTATTTTAGTCATCGACATAGTACAATGACCAGGTAATATATCGCTACAACCTTGCAACTTTGTCTTAAAGATTTCCTAGTAACAATTGTTCAGGGCTAAAGACAAAGGAGAAGGATGCCTAATTACAAACTTGCTTTTCTTCCTAGACATAGAATGCTCAGACAGGACTGAGTCTCCTCAGTCAACACTGGCATCCTTTGAAGATCCACAAACTGAGTCTCTGACTAAAGAGAGGAGAATTCCAGAAAAGTAGCCTCTTTGGAATTGAAATGAAGTCAGCTAATTCCCAGGTTACGTAAGTGTGTGGCACAGCATCTTGGTGGCTGTGATGATGAACAAATGGTATTCATTGGCTCTAACATGAATTGTGATTTGCATGTGTATAAGTTCAATCCACGTAGTTCTACAAGTGTCTATCAGCTATGGAGTATATTTCTTGTTCTCTTATTTTGTCAGGAATATCATGAGTGGAACTGTCTTCACTTTCAACTGGGAAAATGCCTAGACATATTACTTTAACTCAGTGAAATACTAATTTACAAATGCTGTACTTTCTTTAATTTTTAATGCTTTCTGTATCTTCAAATATAAAATTCTGAATTATATGTTGTTCTTACAGTTATAATATCTGAGACCATGCACTCCCTACATCATATTTAAGGGGAAAAGAAAACCTTGTTTCTCTTAGATTTAAATAAACTACTACACTATAAGGTGAGTCAGTATATGCCTCTGCTTACGTTTGTATTTCTTTGAAATTTTATGATTAGAGTAGAATGTTTGCAATGGCAGTAATATCGGGCTGTAGGTTTGGAAAATACACAGATGCATTGGTGGATCTTAAAATACCTATTCCTACATACACATGTGATAGCACACACACACACACACACACACATACACACACACTCTATTCTTTATTGTTTTCCAGCTCACCTGTAATCTAAGTAAATCAAGCTACAGTTTTTGGTAGTATAAAAGAGATGTTTTTACAGATCGGAGGGTGAACTTTATCTTCTTTGTAAAGTTAACTTTACCTGATACATATTCACACTCTGGGCAACTCAGAAATCTCCTAAACTGATTACATGAGGTGCAATCCTAACCTTTGTATGGGACCACGCTTTGATTTTCCTCTTTTAATTACCCATCCTTAGTACAGACATCTTTTAACTTCTGGGTTTTTTTCCTTGATGGGTGATCTACTATATTTTTTTCCTAACTAGTGGTTTTAATAATATGACCAACAATTTTGTTTACTATATTCCCAAACTTTTTAATCACACACCTTTTCCATTTCTGGTTCTTCACTTTTCCAAATTTTGAAGGATATATCCAGTTTGAACTCTGGCAGGATATAGCTTTGTAAGTAAGGCGTACTTATGTCCATGTTTTCTTGTTCTTTGTATTATATATTATGTACTATAAATAGGTATCCTGAGTGTAGCATACATATTATACTGTAAATATACTTGGTACCTAACTCAAATCTTTTAAACACACAGTTTAGCTACTGCTCACTTTGCTTTTTGACTATGCACACCAGCAGCATTTTTATATGCTGTGTATGACATGAATGCAAAATGAGTCACTACTTATGTACTAGGTGGAGCCTGCTCACTGTCACCTGGGGACATAACCCTTATTCCCTATATTTCCATTTGCTTTGTTGCCAAAGATCTTTTTGGGTGGCCTCAAATTAAAGCATTTTTCTCTCTGGTGACCTACTGTAATTTTTTTTGTAATGTGAATAATTGGAATGACAGAATTAATTTGAGTATGAAAATATGAGGGAAAGGTCTATTACATTTTACTGAAATTAATTGTCAATTTTATGAAACTGGATGGAAAGAGAAAGCCAAATTTTATAATGTCAAATCAAAGTTAATTTCTGGAGTTGATTTCTTAAGTTTCTCAAGGTTTCAACAAAGCGATAGGGATGGAAGGAAAAGTAACATTATCATCTAATGATCTAGAAGGATCATTAATAAAAAAACAAACAGTCTATTCAAGGTACACATTGTACATAAGGATTCCCAAAGTGCTCAGGTTTACTAAATCAGGCTGGATGTTGTACACCCAGGTGTGAATGCCTTACGTTGAAGCATAGAGTAATGTTTCATTCTCTCTCTGTGTATGTGTGTGTGTGTGTGTGTGTGTGTGTGTGTGAGAGAGAGAGAGAGAGAGAGAGAGACAGAGAGAGAGAGAGACAGAGAGAGACATACAGAGACAGAGACAGACAGAGACAGAGACACAGAGAGACACAGAGAGACACAGAGAGATGAGTTATTTGGCTTAAAGCAAAGTTGAATCTCTATACAGAAAAGGGGGCAGTAAAAGCAATTATTAACATTGTTGAAAGCGAGGCAGAAGCATCGAAGCTCAAACCCATATTAACAAGTCCCATATTGACAGCATAGTCACAGAGCATGCTTAGAAACACTGTAGAAACACCCCCCCCCCATCGAAAATGCATAGGCACAGCTTCACTTGATACAGAAATGATTCACCATATAAAACAGGCTTTCTGATTTTATTTCCTTGGATTATATTCAATAGTCTTTTTGAACCAAATGAAAGTAAGCAATGCTTTACTTAGTAAGCAAAGCAATAATGCCACTGGTTTACTGTAAACTAATGAATTACCTTATAAAACTGTTATACTAAACAAATGTATAGTCATTCATACTGTGTGCCACTGGTTCCATAGTCAGCTTAACGTACATACATACATATATAAACGAATTTTCTCATTAAAGCCTCTTAACATCCTAGAAACAGATAAATATTTTCCACCCAAAAACTAATACCAATTTAATAACTTACATTGAATTTGTCATATACATTTTTCTTAATTCACGTTTGGTTTTCTTAGTATCCAAATATGGTCACAGCAAAACATATTTTAGCAGAAGAAAGTTGGCAAAAATCAAAGCCTACCAAAACCCCCACATAAAATACTATAACCGTTCCATTTGAAGTTAATCTCTTACTCTGAGTAGCCTATGTGGCATACTATATAGAACAGATAACATCATTTAAGGCACAATTTCAAAGGCAGAGCTTGCATGGGAAGTTCATTTTTTGAGAAAGTAATTGAGTAAACTTGATTCTGTTCTGGGAGAACAGAGATCCTTTTAAAAGTGTAGTGAGTCAGTTCAGTACGATCTTTTCCTTTATGTTTTATTTAAAATGTTAATGGAGTAAATCCACAATTCACATAATTTATTTTGAAACACTTTTGTTCAGAATAATGCGCTGTAAGAACAGTGATATACAGGCAAAGTCCCTTAAAGAACATGCATCAATTCAGATCCCTTTTGAGGCATATTGCAAATGCCCTCTAACAGGGCAGCGCAACATTACATAAATCATCTTATATGAAAAATTAACATGACATCAAATATTTATAAATATTAATGTGTATGTTAATATAACCAAAGCTGTAACAAACAGTCCTAACCTTGCCAAGTTTCCTAGGACAGGCGCGGCTGATAATGATATCCATTATCTCTGGAGGAACGCACAATTATGAAAGTTGTGTGCAGGCTGCTATGTTCTTAGCTGCTTTTAAATTTATCTATTCATGTCTACCATGCATATAGCATTAACCCTTTGCACATATATTCCTAAGAAACACCAAGGCAATGAGTGTGGATGAATACTTTGAAAGTCATTTTTATTTAATCCCTTACATTGGAAGCCCCCAATTTTTAACGTAACTTCATACATAATTGAAATATAGGGTATCCTACCAATAAATTCTCCTGGGAATGATCTCATTAGCATGTGTTAAATACCACATGTGCATATATATATATATATATATATATATATATATATATATATATATATGTGTGTGTGTGTGTGTGTGTGTGTGTATATATATACACACACAGGTTTATATATATATATACACACACACACACATATATATATATATATAATATGCTATATATAGTATATATACAGGTCCATGGGAACCTGTAGAGAATTCTACAGGTTGCCATGGATGGAGCAAGAAGATAATGATCATGGCCAAAGGCATTTTTGAGCTGAAGATAGTTTGCTTCCCCCAAACAAATCTCACTATGAGTCATCCTGATGCTGTGTGACTAATCTATACCAAACCAGAGTGTTCCATATTAATAAAGTACCTCGCTCGCTTCCCTTCCCAATCAGTCTCGCCAGTGGCTCAAACGCACGGTTCTGGATGTCATTGTAGCTTTCCCTCTTCTGCCATAGATAGCATCCAAGACTCATAGAGGCTGCCATCAAACCACAGAAAGTACCAAGTTCTGTTTTTCTTATACATGCATACCTCTCATTAGTTTAATTCATAAATGAAGTAAGGAACGATTAAAAAAATAGATAATCTACTAAAACAGGGAAGTTGCATGTGAAATACAACAATATGCCGTAAGAAAAATGATATGGTGGTGTTTAAGTCTTTGTCAGCATCTTGTTATGCTTGATTTACTCTGTGATGCAGCTCACTGTCTGTGTGGTGGGAGGGTTAGACTAGGGTAGCGTTAGGCTTAGGGTTCGGTTAGGCTTAGGGTAGGGTTAGGCTTATTATAGGGTTAGGGTTAATGCTAGGGTAGGTTTAGTGTAGGGTTAGGGTTAGGGTAAGGGTTAGTGTTGTGGTAGTATTAAGATTAGCATAGGTTTAGGTTAAGGTTAGGATAGGGCTAGGGTAGGGTTAGCGTATTGTTAGGGTTTGGGTTAGTGTAGGGTTAGGGTAAAGGTTAGAGTTAGGGTATGGTTAGGGCTAGGATGTTGTTAGAGTAGGGTTAGGGCTAGGATTAGACTAAGGGTAAGGCTAGTGTAGGGTTGGTGTTAAGGTTAGTATGAGGTTAGGTTTAATGTTATGGTAGGGGTAGGGTAGAGCTAGGGTTAGGTTTATGATTAGGGTTAGGGCAGGGTTATGGTAGGGGTTGGGTAGAGTACTGTTTGGGTAGCATACTGTTCCAGTTATTATTAGGGATTATGGTTAGGGTTAGCATTAGTGTGTTATTGACCTGGCTCCACAGTAGGAGGAGGGTTGTGATTTTTGGGTTGTCCTGGCTCAGCAACTCTGTTTTATAGAAGACCAGGTACCAAGAGAATCTTCAGTTCACATTCTCAGACAATAGCTGACTGGTAGCAAGTGAATCCATTGGGAGTATATGTGAATGTCAGGGGAGCAGATTTTTGGACTCTGGAGAGACCCTGCTATGTCACTACATCACTAATAGGCAATCTTCCCTGTCCTGAGTGTAGTGGAGAAATGTGGCTTTTGTGTACTTTAAAGGTTTTAATCTACATCTCCAGCATGTAGGATTGATTTGGGGCCACTTTGACTCTGGATAATAATGCTGATTTAACCTACTTTATTCTTTGAATAACTAAATATGGAATGAGTAATGTCTCATACAGTCAAAAATGCCTTCAAATAGCCAATTAGAGACTCATTTTATTGCAAATCTTTAAGACTCTGGTAGACTTTAAATGTGATTTCACCTTAATATACATTTTAGAGCTAATTATTCCAATCAGAGGAGAGATCGATACTTAACTGGCATCATTTTTAATGTGGATCAGGATTCTGAATGGGATACAAAGACAAAATTTGCATGCTAGATGTTACTTTGTTATTTGTTAGGTCCAGATCATTTTTGGCTACATGATGTAGTGTTACCCCATCTCAAAAATAAATACATTTAGATATGATCACCTTGAGGCTTTAATTAACTCCCTGCAATGTCTAAAGTGTCACACAGAGGGAAGGCCACAATCTATGACTCTCTAGGCCCCAAACAATGAGACTCCCATTCATTACCTCTTAGACTTCAGCTTTTAGACTCTTCTTTCTCTTTCACTCCATTCCAGGCAATCAATTTCCTTGTTCTTCCTCCCACATGTTGAGCACGTTTGGTACCAGGCACTGGCCACTCCCCGACCTCTGGGCTGACTCATTTCCTCTCATCACTTTCTCCAAGTCTGCCTTCACATATCTTTTTCTCAATGAGGCTTTACTTGACCACCTCATTTAAAATGACAAATGACCTGTCTGCCACCCAATGGTCCTCCTGATCTCACGTATCCCACTGCATTGTATATTTTTCCATGCTCTTATTGATTTATAACATCACAGATAATTTACCTGTTCATATATACACACATATACATATACCCATTATAGATATACAACCTGTATCTAGATGTATATATTTATGTGGGCTTATTATCCTGTTTTAGTCACCTCCATAAGGGTGGTCTTTGTTATGTCTACCAGTGAATTGCCAACATCCGCGATTGAAGCTGGGACACAGAAACTGTACAATAAATACTTATTGAATGAATCGATTGTGATTGCAGGAGTTAAGGAAGGCAATAAGAATAGAGGAGGCATGAACACACAAGAACTTGGGAAGAGAGGTAAGAACACGATTTTTAAAAATATTTATTACTTAATTTTGACCAGATTGAGAATTTTACCACTGTTTGCTAGTGTCGGAATGAAAATGGAAAGATTCCTTTGAAGGCTTGAATAGGCTAAACTTCCATGGGTCATAGGGAGAGAACAGACTTTACAGCCGCCTAGATTCAGGACCTTAGCATTTCTTTGAGTATCTGGACCTCCTTTAGATGAATCCATTGGTTAAGAAGAGAAATGTATGTGTGTGTGTGTGTGTGTGTGAATCATGTGTGTTCATGTGCTTGTGTGTGTGTGTGTGTGCATGCACGCGTGTGTGTGGGAATAACAACTTACTGGACTCACAAACTGTGCATCTCCAAGTTAGTGTTGCCTCACAGTCTGTAATATGGGGTGTAAGTTGAGTAGGAGCCTTCATTTTGTCATGACAATAAGTAAAAACAAAACAAAACAACAAAAAAAAAAACCTCAGCAAAAAAAAAAAAAAAAAAAAAAAGAACAATTTTTCTTAGACCTATTAAGGAGGTGAAGCCACAGAGAGAAACCGGAAGCCACAGGGAGAAACCAGCTTCCGATTTTTGAAAATCAGACAAGCAAATAGGAAACATCAGAATGCAGAGACGCTGACCCGCCGAATTCTGAGGAAGCAGGCAATGGAGCAACAGCTGAGCTGTGCCTGATGAACTATGGGACTCTCCGAACAGCCAAACATGAACGCTGAGCAGCGCAGGGCACTCAGTCGTGGGGAAAGTCACAGTTTAGTGGGTGGCACCTCCAGGAGCTGTACCAGGTCCTCATGGTAATCACGAAAGAATCATTGCCCCATGCCTTATGCTGAGAGGACAAGGAACTGTTCTGAACTATGCCAGACCCTTGTGTTCTTCTGTGCAAGTTCTGACCTCAGGAGAAACTTTTGTGAAAGGTAAATGTCTTTCTTGGTGTTTTATCAGAGCCATGGCTACTTGGGAAAGGGGAAATATCTTCCACGGCTCTTGCAGCCATCCTCTCCCACTGAGTAAAGGGATGAGGGAAGGAGGGGTCGGGAGGGAGGGATGAGAAGCTCTGGTGAAGTTCACAGGCTGGGACACAGGTTTCCTAAAAGACTGAGACCTAGCCACTGGGTCTAGCTGTGTGGGATTCTCCCCGCTCCTCCTTTACATTGCTAAAGACCTATATGCAGCACTTTCTGTGTACCTAGCATTTCATGTATGCCTTTCAATAAAACCTACATTCCAAATCTGACAGGTATTTTTCACACATCTGAGCACAGACGCACACATTCTTGACAAAAACATTAGCAAGTCAAATCCAATGATGCATCAGAGAAGCACACACCATGACCAGGTGGGACTCATTTTGAGTTACACAAGACTAGTTCAAAGGTGGATTAATACAGCCCAGCACACCAACAAGCTAATAAGCAAAGGTCACGTTGTTATAGCAATAGGTGCACAAAAGATATGTGACAAAGTCCAACCCCCGAAAGGTCACGTTGTTATAGCAATAGGTGCACAAAAGATATGTGACAAAGTCCAACCCCCGATTGTGATTAGAACTTGTCAGTGAAAGGCCAGCTGTGGTGGCACATACCCTTCATCCCTGGACTTGGGAGGTGGAGGTAAGCAAATCTCTGTGAATCCAAGGCCAGCTTAGTCTACATAGCGAGCTCCAGGCTAGCCGGGGCAACACATTGAGAACTTGTCTTTAAAAGAAAAAGAAAAGAAAGGAAAAGAAAAGAAAAGAGAAAAACAGAAAAAGATAAAGAATTGTCACTAAGTTAGAGAATAAAGAGCATATATATATATATATATACATATACATATATAATACATATACACATACATGTGCACATGTACACACACATATATACACACATGTATAACACTATATCACATATTATATAATGATGAGAAACTTGAATCTCTCCAACATCGTACTGCCTCTCAATGCTGCATACTAACAGGGTTCAGGGCAGGGCATCCCAGCTTATGTAACTGGGTAGGAAAAACAAATACAACGTATACTGATAAGGTATAAAGGAACAAAACTATCTTTGACTACAGATGATGAGGTAATTTATACAAAAACAGCTGAAAGTAGCTATAAAACATTTCTCGAAGTAATGCCATTATAAATTATAATAATCTATGTAGGAAATAATGCTAATATACAAAATTGCTTCTATAATGTTTATTGGCAGTTATCAAGTAGAGTTTGAAACTAAAGTATTATCATTTATATTAATTCTTGAAATGGCATTCGCTAAGTTAATACTAATAATAATTAATATTAATATTTAATATGATGTGAAAACTACTTGAATTAATGATGTCAAATAAGAATTAAATAAAGTATTATATATCTAGATATTAGGATTAAGACTTTTATTATGTACATACATTTGTTTGCCTATCTATTTTTATTTATTTATTTATTTATTTAGTGTGTGTGTGTGTGTGTGTGTGTGTGTGTGTGTGCACCCATGCTAAGGGATGAAATCCAGAAGTCAATGTTCATGAGTCAACTCTTTTCACCATGTGGGTTCTAGGGACTCAGGTTCTCAGCTTTGACAGGAAGCACCTTTATCCTCTAACCGCCATCTCACTGACCTAGACTCAGTGATTTGAAAGAACCAGGCTTTCTCATCTTGATCTACAAATCAATGCAACCTCAGCTTAAAGCTCAGCAACATTTATTTATTTTTTTTTTTGGTGGATATCAACAAAATGAACATAATGTTTTTATGGCGAGCAAAGACCTAGAATGGCTAACTCAGCATTCAAGGAGAAGAACCGAGTCCGAGATCTGGCATTACCCAACATCAGGATCTCCTGTAAAGCATCAATAATCAGTGCAATGTGGGGGCTGGTGAAAGAACAGGGTCAGTGGGACTAGGGAGTCCAGAATTAAATCCACGTAACTACATGCTTATCTACAACGAAGTACCAGAGGCATTGAGAAAGACTGTCCCAGTAAATAGACATTCTGTGTAACAGATGAATGTACATAATTAATTCAGAATGGATATAAGAATTATGTGTAAATGCTAACCTATAAAATTTCTAGAAGATAGCACAGGGGAAAATATAAATGATGTTGTCCTTGCTAACGCCTGTGTGTACATCCCTGGTGGTACAGTCTATCCCTTCATCAACAAATATTCCCAACAAAACATTAATATACTGGGATTAATTACTATTTGAAAAACTGACCTACAAAATACAATCTCAAGAGAACAAGAAAGTAAGTTACAACCTCAGAGAAGATATATGTAAAAGATATCTATAAAAATCAATGGCTAGACATATGGGTAAAGAACACCTAAAACTGAGCAGTATCAAAATGAATGCCCCCAAAAGACAAAAATGCTAAAAGTCCATACTAAACAGTCATACATATGCCAAATTATGATATATAGTCCAAGAACACATGTTACCAGATAGTTGCAATTAAAGGAATAACTAAATATCACTATACACCTATTAGAATGGCCGCAGTACAAACCTCTGACAGTATCAATGCTGATGAGAATATGGAGTATCAAAGCCTCTCCCTAATCCAGTTGGGAAGGCCCATTGGAAAATAGTTTGTAAAATCCTTATGAAACTAAGCATACCCTATCACCACATCCAACCATCATTCTTTCTGGTATTTACTTGGATGTGTTGAAAACTTCACACACACACATGCACACACACACTTCCTCAGAGATATTTATTTATAATGGCCTAAATGTAGAAGTGACCATGATACCCTTCAGTTGGCCAATAGAAAACTGGACATGGCACATCATAGGCAATGGAATGCTACTCAGTGGTAAAAAAGAACCCAGACAAAATGTGAATATATGCTACTAACCAAAAGAAGGCAATCTCCAGACTACATACTGTATGGTCCCAACTATATCGCACTCTAGAGAAGCCTGTGTGGCCACAGAAAAGATCACTGGTTGCCACTGGAATAGAAAAGGAAGGGATGGATAGGTGAACATGAAGATTTGGGCGCAGAGTAACTACTGGGGTATGACACTACAGCAATGGATAAATGTCACCTTAGGATACTTTTGTGCACACTTTCTGGTCAAACAAAACGAAATAAACAAAAAAACAAAACCATCCCCTCACCCCCCCTCCAAAATAACCCTCAAAAATAAAAGATGAAGACTGAGGCCTAAGCACAGGCTTCCAATGGTCTCTGTTACATGTGCTCTTGAACTCTACCAAATCTATAATTGTTTTGTAGTAGTGGTTTGGGGAGAGTTTGTGCGTGTATGGTGCTGATGTTATACCAAAGTCTCTACCATTTTATTTCTTATATTTTCTTTCAACTTAAAACTAAAAGTTAATGGTTTAGACGGGGGGTGGGGGGTGGGGGGTGGGGGGTGGAGTGGGGGTGGGTCAGAGATCACAGGCCTCTCCTTTTCTTTTGGTTGACTCTTAGTTTTCTCTTTAGGAATGTGAGCTGTGACAAACCAAGCAGAAGTGTTTCCATCTCAATGGCACCATGAGCTGGAGAAGTCATAGGAAACCAAAGGACTCAAGAGGAGACACTGCTATCAAGAACTCCTGTCCACCGTGCATTGGTGAAAGGAGATGAAGCCATTTTGCCAACCTGAACCTTTTTCCATGGGGCACTATACAGCTTAACCACTGAACTCTGTTGAGCCGTTGAGGGCTCCTAAACAATTTCTTAGCACGGAGTTCCTCTTTTCAGTAAACCCTGCTTCTCACTGAGTACAGAGTCGAAGCAATCCTACAGCACTAACATTTCAATTGTTGCATATGGAGCCCAGTACGTAAAGGACCCCCAAAGAGTGGTTTATAACTGGATTATAGCTGCTCCATACATTTAACTTTCCATGAATAGTTTCTGACGTTTTGAAGACTAAGCACCCCAAGTCATAACTTTTCTATCCAAGCATGTAGGAAAGCAGTCACTGACTGTGTGTTTCTTCACTGACGAGAATACAAACATCGATGAGACTGTTAGCACCCATGGTATCTGAGGGAGAACTTACAGAATTTGTTCACCTATGTTACATATAAGACAATAGATTGTATATACAAATATAGAAAACATTTCACTTGTGTGTATGTGCACTATATGTATTTTGAGTGCAGATCAAGTATGTAATAGTCCCACTTATTATTAGTTTCATTTTTTACAATTTCATAACTGTGGCCTAAAAATAGTAGGTGGAAAATTTTAGAAGCAATTCATACATATGTGTTAAATTACACCACATTTTGAGTACAGGGTTAAATTCTCATTCTGTATTGCTTCTTCTTGCCCAAAATATAACTCATTTCTTTAGTCAGTGCATCTGCTCTGTATATCTTGCCTGCTACCTCCATGATCAGAACCATTTTGGAACAGTGTAGGGTCTGTATTCAAATCACCCTGTGATGCTTAGCAATATCTCAGTCACGATACTGAAAACTGAATACGTTAGAGAAAAACTGGCTAGTGTCTTCTTCAAGTGAAATGTAAAAGTCTCCACTTGAGGAGGCTTTTATAGAGCTATCATGTTGTTAAATCATATACTAGGCATGATTCATAAATTAATCTGTTATAGATATGTATGTACAAGAGAAAAGCATGATGCATATAGGGGCTGGTATCATTTGTGATTTCTGATATTCACTGTATTCTTGGAACACAGAATTGTATCCCATTGGCTTTCCCCAACCCTAATGTTGTATGTTTAATGGAGACTTTGTTCCGTGACTATTAATCGAGCTTTGAACTCTACTAAGGAAGCACATACACTTTCCTTACTAAGAAAAGGTTCTCATTTGTTCAATCCATTTACAGATGGAGCTTAATGGTATGGGTATCTGTGGTGTGGCCAAAGAAAAATAAGGCAAGAAGAGGGGGAAAGAGGTTCTGGTTTATTATGGGTGCTATAAGTGGATGTCCAAAATTCCCAATGGGAAAAATGCCCCCAGGCACGCCACTCTTGGCGACTTCTAAAGTTTGTTCTCAGTAACTGCATTCACTCAATACATAATTTTAACAAATCCATTTATGGCTTTGAAATGTGAAGTGTCCAATGAAGAGAAGAAATACTTAAAAGAGGAAAACTGGAAAATATTAAGAGCTGGACGGAGTTACTGAAAAACAGCCAGGTAGTGTGACTTTAGTTAGTATAAAGGGCAAATGTCTGGCCATCTTTCAGTATTTGCAAGAGCTCTACTCATTAAGATGTATAAGGATGGTTTTGAATCATTAGGAAAAGGTGAAGTTATGTGTCTATCTTAGCATATTCTGGGCAAAAAAAATTAAAACAGTTCATTTAGATTGAGTTCCATCAAAATCATTAAAGTGAGTAAGAGTGAATCCTCGTTTTTAAGGCATGCAAATTTCCTTCTCTTTCCCTCTTTCTCCCTCCCTCTCTTTCTCCTCTCTCATCTTTGCTCTATCCTGTCTTCTTTCTCATTCCTGCCCCTCCACATGCATATTGCATTTGTGCATAATACTTATTTGGTGTTTGGTTTTGATGTTACTGGCGAGGTGGACTTATATTTAAGGAAACACTGTTGTAGAACAATTTAAGTACTTGGAAATGATCTTACATTTTCATTTCTCATATATAAAAAATATGCTAGTATATATTCATTATTCATTTAAGTTCGGTCAACTCTCAATTATCTCTGGTAATAGAGAGTAGGGATAAAATGAGCAGGTGAAATCTATTTCTAGTCCCCAAACACAACTTCCAGTCTCTTCCTCCTGCCTTCTTCACTAGAAGCAGAGCTATGTCTCTTTCCCTTTCTTTGTAGACTCCTTTCAACTGTTGAATGACCTTAAGAAAAACAACCCAAGGTAGGGGGGAAAAGCCCAAACACAAGGATGATCTGAAATCCTTTCTAAAATTAAGACAGCAAACATAATCTATAAAAGCTAATTTTTAAAAAGCTGGGCTGCTTTTTCAAACATTGTGTCTGAAACAGTTTGTCACTACCAGAGAAGAGTAGAATGCCCTTCATTAAATGATGCTATTTTTGAAAGGCATTCATCCATTTAGAAGACAGTTTCTTCTCATTGCAAATGTGTTTTAACTTTCAGAATAGCAGTTAGATGTTTAAACATAATAGCTTTATATATTTTATAATTTACAGAGGAGGACAAATAAGTACTGGCTTAATAAAATCATTAACTATAGAATTAAGAACATTTCAAGCATGACCTCCAGACAGCTAGCATCAGGCTAGGTTTCCTAGCTGTTCCTTAACTAGCAATAGTATTGACTTTTTAAAAGTAAGAGTGAATGGAATTTATCCAAGGAAGAATCAATATGAAGCTGAAACTCCAAGGTCTTAACAGCTAATCGTGAAGAACATCACTCAGAGGAGAGATTAATATGGCAATGAACATACAACCAAAAAATGTAAAGGATGAAATAACTGCATAAAACTCATATACCCTAATCTGTGTACAGCTTTGACACCTGGCAATTAATAAACACAGGAGAGTGGATATTCCGGTTACTGTCCTTGCCCCAGTGGGAACTCCGCATTAAACAAAGAAAACAAGATCCTCACAGACACAGAGAAAAAGGACACTATAATTTTATACACATTGATCTGAGGGATGTCAATAACCATTGATAATCCTTTTCTTTGTGAAGACCCAAATAAAATCCTGTAAACTGGCCTCAGCTTTGATGATACAAAAGGTCAGAATATTTCAAAACATTATCAGAGATGATGTTTTCTTGTTCTTTTTCAAACTCATCTGAGGAATCTGATCTGATGAGTATTGTATAGGGAAACTCGTTGTTTCCCATAAAGTAACAAGAGTAGGGAAGAGGGACCAGACACAAATGCAGTTCTGAGAAACAGTGTCCCAAGGGAGGACAAGAACACCCCTCCAGAGTGCATGGTGATAAACACCTCTGTGGTCATGTTTGTTGTGTGACACTATTCTTGAACAATTTATATTTACAATTTCTATTGGTGAATGTATAATTCATATACCTATTTATATTATATCATTTGTATATAATATAATGTCCATTTATATCATCCATATGTAACACAGATGATTTCTATTTATATTATATAATTTATATGTAACAGAGATATACTATCTATTTGTAAATGTATAATATATATTGAACAATATCAATTTACCCTAGGCAGCATACCAACAACAGAGCAAATTAAAGCTATCATCAGAGATTTATTGAGGTTACTTATAGAAATCTGGATGGGGGTTTACTAACAGGAGCAGAAATGACTCAAAGACATCTGCATCACTAAATGGCCACCCCAAAGTAGATGATGGATCATCAGTTCTAGAAACCTATAGCTTACTACACAGCCTTCATGAAGTTCAACATGTTTAAGAGAGTCCTTTCCAGGTGGTTCTGTTACTGTGAACCTCTTCTAGGCTTCATGGCTGGCATAAGAGTCTTCTAGACGTTCAGCTGTTTCTACTTCTTCCAGGTGGCTTGGGTGGTTGAAACTTGGGTGGTTGTTTGAATATATCTCTTAGCAGACCTAATTCTTTATAGAAACTTAGGGAGTCAGGAGCCTAGTGTATCTGGTCAGTTTCAGGGAATTCCTGAAACCTTTGAGTTGTTTACCCAGCTTCCTGCAGGATGGAATGTTTCTTTTACCTCTGAAAACATTCTATGTCTTAAAGATCTTCCCTCCAAGATGAACATTTTCATCTGGGTGGAAATTACTACACAGTAATATTAACTAAGAAAAATGGTATCTGGAAGAAAGGAGAAATTTTTAGTAAGTATAAGAAGTATAAAAATAGAAGAAAAAAATAGATATGAGTCCATTGTCGTATCTTTTTGAGATACTTCTCAAGGGCTTATGTGTGAAAGGCTTGCTTGCCTACTAATGGGCTTTGAAGTTGTTACTGGATTGTGAGGGCTTTACTGCCATCAATGAAGTCAACTTTGATGACTTTGCAAGCTAACAGCCTTACCAGGAGGGAATAAAAAATTTCAGAGATGGAGTCTAGTTGGAAAAAGTATATCACTAGGAACATGTTGTTAGACATTATTTTCCATGCCTTCCTATTCTCTCTGTGTATATAAGATGAACATCTTTCCTTTACCACCCCTGATGCCATAATCTTCTATCTCAACTATCTATCTCAGCACATGGTAGGCCCTTAGCAATGGAGCCTTAACCACGGGTTAAAATTGCTGAAACCATGAGCTCAAATAATTTTTTTCTTCATTAAACTGTTTCTCTCAGGCCTTTGTTACCATGATGAAAAGTCAAATACATGACTTGATATGAAGTTTGAGCATTATCTAGTTCTATAGTTGGAAATTTTTGAATTGAGAAAACATGTTACCCGTGGTCCATGCAAGAGTATTTAAATCCAAGAAGACGATTGGAATAAAAGATTCACTCTGTTTACAATGGGTTGTTCACGGATCTTTATCTATTCCTCCATTTTTCTAAGTGTGTCACAAAAAGAGGAAATGTGGATCTCATACCTGATCTGAGATATGCCAAAATGCTTTTTGTTTTAGTTACGGTTTTATTGCTGTGAAGAGACAACATGACCACAACAACTCTTAGGAAGAAAACTATTTAATTGGGACAGACTTACAGTTCCAGAGGTTTAGTTCATTATCATCATAGCAAGAAGCGTATAAGCATGCTGGCTGACATGGTGTTGGAGCCAAGAATTCTACATTTTGAGCCAAAGGCAGCAGGAGACTATGAGCCACACTGGACATAGCTTGAGAATATGTGTCAAAACTGACCCCCACTGTGACACACTTCTTCCAACAAGGCCACACCTACTCCAATAAGGTTAAACCTGCCAGGCATGGTGGCACACGCCTTTAATCCTAGCACTTGGGAGGTAGAGGCAGGCAGATTTCTGAGTTCGAGGCCACCCTGGTCTACAAAGTGAGTTCCAGGACAGCCAGGACTATACAGAGAAACCCTGTCTCGAAAAACCAAAAAAAAAAAAAAAAAAAAAAAAAAAAAGGTTAAACCTTCTAATAGTGCCATTCCATATGGCCGAACTTTCAAACAGATAAGTTTGTGGGGGCCATTCCTATTTAAGCTACCAAGCTTCCTTCAAGATAAGAAAAGGGATTCTCTGTAACTGTCTTCCTTAAAATGAGGAACACACTTTAAGCGATCCAGCAGAATTGCAAAGGTAGATTGTCAAATTAAGGACATAGATTAAAAACTCCTTCAGCACATATTCATAGAAACATATCTATTTAGATCGTCTGTATTTGTTCACAGTGTGTTATCTTCTTGTGTATCTGCAAACATAATCAACCTGTTCTTGAATGTATCATTTTACAAAAGAGATGCCTTTTAGACAGGCGTTCTGTCTTTGGCTGTCAAACCCAAGGCCATTGTATATAAAAAGGTACCGAGGAATTCTTATGATTTATTATACCTCTGGTCCATCAATTAAAAGGTCTCAGTGAATAGGACTGTTATGGCTTATCACTTCCAGGAGCAGACTCCTAGAATGCATTCAAGAAAGCCAGCCTTAATGCTTGAACAGTAAACATCTCTAAATGCCGAGTTACTGTCAGACTACATTTCTTTCAAAAGAATGCTGACTACAAAACAGGAGATAATACTGATTTGGAGTCCTTGGGTTCTAAATGTCTTACTCCAAGTCCAGATGGTTTGCATGGGAGACCTTGAGAAAATGATCTATAGCCATTTTCATTCCTGCCACCTGACATGCTCTACCATGACTTTTAAAGATCCGAGGATGTCTACGAAAATTATAGGAAGCCGTCAATATGCTAACAACATCCCTCGCATGCCTTGGTTGGATAAATAGGCTCCAAAGTGTAGATTTTCACTAAACCCTAGTCTAAAAGTTACCTATGCTCTGTGAACTATAATGGGTTTGGACTTGCTATCGTTTGAGTCATCTATTTGTTTCCTGGATTCAGCTTGCTCTTTCAAGCAAGCCTACGTCTAAATTATGCCAAATTGCTGGCTGTCTATTCTATCTTCTCACATCTTTGAGGAATTGCACTCTTTCATTTGAAAGTACATCGGGTATCAAACTAACATCACATATGGGAAGATTTTTCTGATGATTATCATCAATCCCACTGTCACTAGTGAAAACCCTCCACCCTTAGTTCTGGATTAGGCTATCAAGATCCAAAACAAGCGACTCAAGTATCCGTATTCTTTAACTGGGTAGGGAAACTTTTTCTCTGAAGAGCCAGATGGTAAATATTTTCTTGGCTTTGCGGGCCATGGGGTGCCTGCCACAGCTTCTCAACTCTGCCAGAGAGGCTGAAGGTGTCCTGGCCTGGACGCTGATGAGAGGACATGGATGAATGCCAACAAAGTTGTATTTGTGGATAGTGAAGTTGACAGAGAATAAGGTTTTTCTTTTTTTCTTTTTTTTTGTTCAAGAAATATTCTTTCACCCCACTACCAATTACTAGATGTAAAATCCATTCTTAAGTCATGAATCACAAGCAAGGTTGAAGGAGGAGCCCACGGGCTGGGTTTGGTGCTGGAGTTTGAGTTTGATACAGTCTGTCTCCAAAGACAGAGTTTCACAATGTCCAAGCTTCCTATAAGCATGTTCTTGTAGGATAGCAGACCATTAATTTTAACTCACATCTTGTAGATCCATTTCTTTAACAAAATCTAAATGACAGAGGTTAGGGGAATGAGGGAAAAATCATTTCTCAATATGTTGACCCAGGTTGAGTCACATAACCAAGGGAGCTGTGAGTCACAGAGGTACCTGTTCTTCATGCATTCCTGTAGGTATACACAAGGGGCTTGCCTGCTTTTGCATCTAAATATACTCATCCTCTTACTGGTTATATTTTGTAACATCAAGAGGAATGTGTTTGCTCTCATAGAATATGAGTAAATATAGTATCTTCCTATCATAGCAAAAATAAATCAGTATCTAACTGCATTGTTCAATTCTTTACCTAGTCTAAATGCATGAAATTATAGAATAATCACTCCATATAGTAGTTGTAAATTATCACCTATGTATCATAAATATAATGTTATATAATCTATTATACTATTTATTGTATATGATATACTTAAAATAGTATATAATATATATATACATTATAGCATAATCATAATACATATATAAATCATGGTATAATCTACTATAAATTATAATAACACATATGTTAAAATTAAGTATATATAAATAGTATCTAGATCATTTGTTATAGTATAGTCATAGGATATGGACCAACCTTATAAGATATTCATTACACCAAAATATTAGCCCCCACATTTTTTTGAGATAAAGTCTCACTGTTTAGCTTTAGCTGGCCTAGAACTCATTATGGCTGCCAGGCTAGCCTTAAATTTGAGGCAATTCAAATCATGTATTCAAAATAAGGACATTATCAATTTTAGCTCTAATATGTTGGTTATTCAAGTGAAATTCAGATTCAAAGGTTAATGCAGCCTTCATATTATGAATTTAGAACTATTTATAAGCATTCACAAATTTAGTTCTAAGAAATTGTGTTAAATATGGTGATTCTTGTATTGTTCTTGTTGGTGCACTTTCTGTTTTTATCATTCTAAATATAAAACAGACCAAGAGAACTGGACAGAGTGGACTTCAGTATAGCCTTTGCACTCAAGGGATTAAGACAGAATTACTTGAACACAGGATTAGTGGGACCCTTTCTTCAAAAGAATAGAGAACAAAAAACAAAAACAAAAAATACCGCAAAAAGTATGGGAATAGGAGAAAAGGAATCCTTCCTTCCTTCCCTCCCTCCCTCCTTCCTCCCTCCCTCCTTCCTCCCTCCCTCCCTCCCTCCTTCCTTCTTTCCTTCTTTCCTTCCTTCCTTCCTTCCTTCCTTCCTTCCTTCCTTCCTTCCTTCCTTCCTTCCTTCCTTCCTTCCTTCCTTCCTTTATTCCTTCCTTCCTTCCTTCCTTCCTTTATTCTTTCCTTCATTCCTTCCTTCTTTAAACATCTTGGTAGTACTAGGGATTGGATCTGGGTTATCATGTATGCAGGGCAAACACTCTGTCACTAAGTTATATCCAGTCCTAGAATTAACAAAAGTGGAAGCCTGTGACCTATTGTAATGAAAGAAACAAGGGAAAGATGTCTGCTATTATATTTTGTGTTTTGAGACTTGTTAAAATCTTTCTCTACACTGCTCAATTTTCTTTTTTCTTACAGCTCTTCAAAAATACCAATTGTGTTTGGCATAACTTACCTCAGGATACCATATACTCCTTTCCATGTTAGCCTACAGACTCTTGGTTGGAAGACGACATTTTATTTCCTAACCTTAGGAGCAAGAAAAATGCATATATTAGTTTGGATGCTTAATATAATTTTGTAGATGATGCTGGAGAGGTGGTTTGACAACTAAGTGAGCTTCTTGTGGCCTGGGCTTCTGTTCTTGTCTAATACTTGATCCAGTTTCCAGCACACACGTGGGGAGTATCACAACCCCTGTCATGCCAGCTCTAGGGCATCCAGCCTTATTTACTGGCCTCTACAGACATTCATATGCATTTGCTCACACATACATGCATTCACACATACATGCATACACACATACATGCATACACACATACAGATAGCTTTAAAAAGAACTAAGAAAATACTTTTCTAAAAACCCATATTGCTACAGAGGAGCAAATCAAATGGTATTAAAATTCAATTTTTTTAGATTTATTATGGAAAAAGCTATTATGTATTTCTGCCTCTACTTTTGTAAAGAAGGAACGGTGTTCCCGAGTGTTATCTTTGCCTAGGGGCTTCTGTAAAGCAAAGGAAATAAAACCACAAATCCAAGGTCCTCGTATTGGAGCCTTATCATCTCCAACTGTGCGTATTTTCACAGCAGATAAACACTTCCTATAACTTCCAATATAAACAGAGATAGCTCTACACTTTTGAGTAAAAACAAGATGTGGAGTGTCGAGGGCTTCAGGGCTGAGTGTTTAGGAAGGGTCCTCACACAGCTGTACACTCAGTGATGCTACAGACTCTGTTGTACACTGGGCAAGGGCAGTGGGGAGTTTAGCCATTGAGGGGGTTAACGGGGGGGGGGGGGCACAGAGTTTTGTCACTTGTTTTTATTACTGTCATACCTGAGTACTTCTTTGATTGTGGTAAAGTACATAAGATGTCAAAATATAATTAAAGTGATTTTAAAGAACCCTGATTGGTGCCCCTTGAAAATGCTAATCATTTTTATTGTATTGCACTTGCAAATCTAAAAAAATGGGTAAAGTAACAATTTTGATGCCCTAAGGGCTATAAAACCATTTGTAAGTAAGCTCTTTAGTCATACAATGGCTCTGCCTGCACCCTGCTCTTGAAGTGAAGCATCATAAGAAAGAAACGTCTAAGCTACTCAGTAAATCAGCAAACTTCCTATCAAATTTTCTTGAACTCACTCAGAAACATGATTAACATAAAGCGAGAGAGGCAATCTGTAAAAGTAGCTGCCCTTCTTTCGAAGGCAAGAGTTTGCTCTTTTTCACAGGCTAAGTTTGCCTTTCTCTCAGGCATATTCTGGTGTGATAAAGGTTCATTGCCATTTGCTAGACAGTCTTCAGCGGGCCACAGGTCCGTTAACCATTAATTCAGTGGTTCATTGTCATTGTCAACCTGACAGGATTCCACATCACCTAGGAGACACAACTCTGGGTGTCCCCAGAGAGGTTGAACTGTGGAGGGAAGGCCCATCTGACGTGCAAATTTCTGGTGGTGTCATGGTAGGTAGACTCATGTGATGTTTTGCCGAAGCAGACCCGTGAGGGGTCACGTGATGTTTGAGAGAATATAAGTAGGAGCCAACAGACAGTGACACCATGCTTACATAGCTAGTCGTGCAATGCTGTGTCAGCCTCACATCTTCGCTGATCTTCGCTTGAGTGAGGCATGGCAAAGAAATTTTCCTGGTATTCCAGCTGTTTTGCCCACTTTCACTGACTTGTACCAATTGGCAGAGGCCTGGCTGGCTGTTTCTGCTGGATCATGCTGCCCCTGCTGACTCATTTCTGGTGACACTTTTGAACTGGACTGTTGGTATCCTGACATTACTGAACAGGACTGCTAGTATCCTGACCAATGGAGATTGGGATTGCCTTAAAGTACTACTTCTAAACAGGTCCACATCCCCTTGTCCAATTTAACCATCTTTTCTCCCCTACCTTTACACAGTGGTCTAGAAAGGTGGTCGAAGCATTTGAGAACCTATATTAAAGTAGGATCTGAAAAATGTAAGCCTACACACATCCTGGATGTGGGTGGGACCAATCTACAGGCTGGGGTCCCAGACTGAATACAAAGGAGAAAGGAGCTGAAAGGTGTCATTTACCTCTTGGCTTCCTGACAGAAGACATAATACGAACATCTTCTGCATGTCCACACTGCCATATATTCTCCATCTTGATGGACTGCACACTTGGTGAGCCAGAATGAACTCATCTGCTCTTAAGATGCTTTTATCAGGAACGTTGTCATGGCAATGACAGAAGTAACTAATACGTCCTACTTAATTCTCTCGCCCAATAGTTCTAAGAAAATATGTCCCAAGATCTCCGGTGGATTCTTGAAAGCATAGATAACATAGAACTCTATATATTACTTCTTAAAATAAATACGTGTGAGTCTATGATAAAGTTTACTTCAGTAAGATGTGAAGAATCTGAATTTGATCCTTGAAGGTGGTTTGAAAGACAGAAGTTTGAGCGAGGCTTTCCGGAGCTCTCACTGAGTGCTGGTGTGTGCTGGAAGAGTTAATATTGTCTTAGAAGAAGGATGGCATTTGTGCTAGAAGAAATCTTTGCTCACAGGCCTTGGGACAGCAGATTTTAACAACATGACTTAGCATGGGGGCTCTTCACACCTTAGAAGAGGCGCCAGAAAAGAAAAGCAAGTTCAACCTTGTGGATCAGGGAAGGCACTTTGAATTAAGCGCCCTGGAATCCGAGGTCAAGTTTCTGGGCGACAGATCAGTCATACGTTTCATGAAGGCTCCAGCATGGGTGGCTTTCTGTAGTGACAACACAGAACACCCTGAACAGTCCTCACATTATCACAACTTGTCCTGACTTCTTGGAGAAGAAAACATCAACATCTTCCCTATGTTCTTGTGCCCTTGACTCCTTTGGCCTGAGTTGTTTTTCTGTAATAATCCAAGACTTGTGAGTATAATAAGGTCTCTATGTGAGATTTAGGAGTCTGGAAAATTCTTGAAATGGATGACCTTGGGGACTTTCCAGACTTGAAAGCGATGTCAGGATAGCACACATGGTTATGTGTGTACTATTCCTTTTAAACACTGCAGATGTTCAACCATTGCTCTGAGCTTAGATTCCATTTCCAACAACAGAGCTCCCTGGGGCGATTGATCTCAGAGCATTCAAACCTACTGAATCAGGAAGGTGGGAGAAGATGGGCAAACAGCATCACTAATAATGTGCCCTGGCAATTGCCTGTACTCTAAAGGTGAGTACTACTGTCCCAGAGAACAAATATCAACTTCAGAAGACGTTAACCTCATCTGATGAAAAGAAAGGTTAGAGAATTCAAGGAAGCTACAGGCCCTGAATCTTGTATCCTTATTCTCAGCATTCCAGGTTACAGCAACACTGGAAAATAACCCACTGTAGAATGCAAGAGCCAACAGTGATGAGTCTGGGCAATTCCTTAGTATCATTTGGATTCTGCTTTTCCAATCTGGTCATGCTTTCCATTGGAACATATGGTTCAGAGAATTTGAGTTCAAGCCAGTGATGAGCTGGCTCTGGCTTATGACAAATTCGAGTATTGGTTGTGCATATTTTTTCACAGCTCTGTGTTCAGGGAGAATCACATTAGTAGGTTGGAATTGGTCATTGGGGAGTGAGGCTCAGTGGATAAAGCACTTGATGTGCAAGGCTGAGGACCTCGGTTCTGAGTCCCAGAACATAGGATGAAGATCCTTGAGTGGCTACAGTAGAGCCAGGGAGAAATCTGGTCTCAAAAGGCAAGGTGGAGGTGATGAAGAAAGATACCAGATATTTAGTTCTGGCCTACACACACATACAAAATCATATATACATATACACACAGACACACGCACAATACACACATACATAGACATCTTTACTCATGTGCACGTGTATGTATGAACACACATAGACACGCACACACACACATGCATACACACATAATACACATATACATACACTTACACACAAACACAACCAATACACATATACTCACACAAACACACAATATACATATACTTACACAAACACACAAAACATATACACATACACTTACACACAAACACACATATTTACACAAACATAATACAGATATACATACACTTACACACTGCACATATACTTACATAAGCACACAATACACATATACCTACACTTACACACACACATCTTTATACCAGCATGTGCACAAGAGCTCTCTCTCTCTCTCAAACACACACACACACACACACACAGACTCAAAACACAACAAAACAAAGGATAGACAATAGGCAAAGAGGGTGTGGTCGTCAGGCGTGTTGCAGCCTAGAAACTGTCCCCACTGGTTGTTATTCCCAAGTGTCCCTTTGGTGCCGATCCAAGGTAGTGCTGAAGGGCAGCCCTGATATTTTCCTCATCCTTTTATCTGCATTGAATAAGATGACTGTGATTAAGTTTTAGGGACCAAGCCTTTACAAGGATGCTGTGTGCAATAGCTGCAAATGAAAGGATTGGTTGTCTGATACAAGACAAGCTATTTGCCTGCCTGTGTCAACCTGTAGGAGATAGGATACATTCTAAGTTTATAAGGGATGTCACAGAAAGCTTGAAAAGGACTATTGAAGTCTCAAGAATTACCTGTCATTCGGGTTTCACGTGGCCATTATCATAATGCTAAAACCATAATGGTCAAGCTTTGATGTCAAAACTGTGAAGTTTTTGTTTTCTCTTTTTTCTTTCTTTCTTTCTTTTTTTGAAGTTGAATAAAGGGATTCTTTCCCTTCATCTTGTCATCAACTCATCAACAGAAAAAGGGACTGCTAGAGCTTATACAAGGAGTGATGGAAGGCCCTGGGCAGCAGGCCTTTTCTTTGTGGTGTCACCTAATAGTGAAAGTGTAGGCTCACCGTGCACTGCCTGTGCACTGGTATTCCTTTCTGGCTCATCTTTCATTGTAACTTAAGAGTGCGAGATAAGCAGTTTTATTGTGAGAGGCAACTGATTGAATGCAAAACTTGTTCTGTCATAGGAATATAAAGTGCTTATTCTCGGGTTAAGATCTTAGGGGCAGAAATGAAAGGCTGACTGATTTCTGCCTTTATTAACACCAGATTTCAGTATTTAAAATATTTATCTAGTGCCTTTGGCCATTTTCACATTATGTCTTAGTTGGGTTTACATTTTATTTCTCTAGAATGAACTCAGGAGCATTGAAAAGTCCAAGGAAGCTTTAGGTGGTAAACCACCTTATTGGTACTGTGCAGATTAATGCATGTGTGCACAGTGGTTTTGTAAACACCACTTGGGTGTAGGTCTGTGTGGTTCCTGTTCCTTGTAAACTTATTTTTGAAAAGATCACTTAAAAGAGAGATCTATTTGAGAAGATTCCTAATTTTAGCTGAAAGAATATGTGTTTATAAAGCTAATTCACTTTTCATAATGTTTTCTTAAATCATCACTTTTATGGCTTTTCTGGTATAGCCAGGAACACAGCTCAGGGTCCAGGGAACATTTATTGAGCACTTACTGAGTGCCAGATGCTCTCCTAAGTACTAGATAAACCTTATCTCAGTTAATCCTCCCGCTAACTCTGGGAGATAAACACAGTCCTGATCCTGGTTTGCAGATAAAGAAAAGTGAAGCTTAAAGGCTGAGAAACAGGCCAAGGTCAAACAGCTTCTGAGAGGCAGAGGCCCAGGCTAGATGATCTGATAGCCAAGGCTGTGCTCTTAATCTCTTCCCTCTCAGTCTCATACCCATAGTACTACAGAGCCAGGGAAAAGCCCAGAATCAATCTATCACACACTTGTAATTCTGAGACAGTTTTAAGCCAGTCTGAGGTGGTTCCTGGAAAGCTCTGCTGTGTGTGACTTGATATAATTATATTAAGTTCCTAAAGGAGACATTTTAATTCTTGCCATGGTATTAGACAGGGCATCTCTCAAGTACTTAAACAACAAGCCTTGTCTCCTAATTATTGCTGGTAATTGATCTGTGATTGATCGAACAACTCTAGTTAATCAATCAAGTTATCCTCAAAGAGTTTCAATCTTATGTAGGGACATGAAAGAATCTCTCCCAATACTGGGCAATGAAATGGCTGGAAATGGCTGTCTCACCACTGGCTTTGCCAGTCCAAGGCACCGAGAGCCTCAAAGCACTCTCTCTCTCTCTCTCTCTCTCTCTCTCTCTCTCTCTCTCTCTCTCTCTCTCTCTCTCTCTCTCTCTCCCTCCCTCCCTCCCTCCCTCCCTCCCTCCCTTTCTCCCTCTCTCCCTCTCTCTCTCTCTCTCTCTCTCTCTCTCTCTCTCTCTCTCTCTCTCTCTCTCTCTCTCTCCCTCTCTCCCTCCCTCCCTCCCTCCCCCCCCCCTCTCTCCCCCCTCACCCCACTGAACATTCTGGATCTTTCCATTTTTCCCACCAGTTAGCAGTCCCATGTCTTCTCTTGCAGCTCTACCCCTCCTGATCCTCCAGAACCCTTTCATTTGAGCTCCTGTATGCCTTTCATTTGCTTCCCAGTGGGCCGTAGGCACGTTGATGAATGTTTACAGGCACACTGTGTCTGCTCTGCAACCCAGAGGCTTCTATCCTCAGCCTCATGATGTGAGGAATTCTTACCCAAGAGATACAGAGAGTCTAGCAAGCCCGGAGTAAATCACTGGATACAGCCAAAACTCTGATATTTGGGGGGATTTAAATTCAGGGTTGTGTTCACTATCAAGTTTGGGTTTACTTGAGGCCAGTTACCCATCTTTTCATTCTTGCCTCTCATTTTCAGGGGGTGATGATGGGCATGCCTGTCTTATTCATGCCTGGACATTTTATTTCGAAAGTAGGTAACATGTGCTTGGAATTCTGTGGGTCACACTGGAGGAGAATCTGCTGCACGGTGAATTACGTCCTAGGTTTCACTCACATCTAACTGCCATTGAGACTGGATTTTGGATTTTTAGACTAGTGGTGCATTAATTGGGGGTGGGAAAAAAGAAACTTATTTTCTTGTGAGAAAGGCATGGATGTTGTGGGTCAGCAGCACACTGTTACAGGTTTAATGTAACTCTGCAAAGCTGGGAGATGAGAGAAGTGAACCTCACCACAAGAGCTTTGAGAAGTGGGATCTTCAAGAGGTGTCTCTATCATAAGTGTTCGGCCCTGATAAATGGGTTGGTATTGTCATTGAGGTAGTAGGCTACTAATTAAAAGATGGCTTTGGCCTCCTTTTCTGCCCCGTCCTTCTGCCTTACAGCCTCTCACCACCTGTCATGTGGTATTCTAACACAAAGCCTTCACCCAATGCAGCTTCTTGGTGTTATACTTCTTCAAACTATGAACCAATAGAGTGATTTTTTTTATAACAAATTATCCAGTCTCTGATGTTCTGTTATAGTTATATAATGTGCATTGAGACACGATTCTTAACTTGAGATCCACACAAAGATACACGGTGTGACTAAATACAGTCTGTGGGCTGTAGCTTGTTCTTGCTTACAAAGTCTTTGGCTTGTATTCATATATTCCAACTGAGTGAATATTTTTTGGTTTACCCGTGATCAAGTTTAAAGCCTCTGGATTTTGATTGGTTGGCTCTGACTTCCTGATCTAGCACTTACTAGTCTCATAAACTAAATTATTTGGTTTCTGAAATTCATATTTTTTATGTGAAATGAATATAACCAAAATAATTAAATATGTGGGTTTAGATGTGCAGCTTGGTCTTCATGTGGGTCCTCCAACAACGGGAGCAGAGGTAACCTGCTTATGGACCCTGTTCCCCTAATTGGACTGCCTTACCTGGCCTTAACGGGAGAGGACATGTGTAGGCCTGCAGAGACTTGAGGTGCCAGGGTGGGTTGGTACCTAGGGAAGACCTTCCCCTTTTCAGAGGTGAAGGGGTGGGGTAGGGGTAGGAACCATGAAGGAGGGGCTGTGAGGTGTAGGGCACTGCAATCTGGCTGTAAAGTGAATAAATAAATTAATAGAAGAAAAAAAAACCTAACAACAACAACAACATTGGTTTAATCAGAACCAGATGAGACCATGGTATTTAAGAACTTAGAGCAGTATTTGACATATCTCATAATAAGCTCTTAAGGATTAGCTATGATGCTCCGGCTGCAGCTGTCAGTGATGATGGCTGTCAATGATGATGATGGTGGTGGTAGTGGTGGTGGTGGCGGCGGCGATGACAATGATGATAGTGTAATCCTCTATGATAGTTTTCATAGCCTACAGAGGACCAGCCTATGTTATGGAGACTGAGAAGCAAAAGACCTAGATTCTACTGTAAACTGTTACATGATATTAAGTGCTTAATGCATTCATTATGTAATATAAATATTTATGTCCTTATTTCCTCAACTAAAGAATGGGTAATACTAACCGATACAACAAAGCATAATAGCTCAGATATAAGGGTCTCAGGCTCTGTTTGCTAATACCATGTGGTACAGGAGTTCCATGAACCCCAGCATGCATTTGGAGGTCAGAGGACCTCTTTTATGGAGTTAGTGCTTCCCTTTCATTCCTACATGTGCTCTAGGGATAGAACTTAGCCAGTCAGGCTTGTGCACCAAACTTCTACTATCCACTGAACCATCTTGCTGGCTTGATCACACGTTACTGTCTTAGGATCAGTGAGTGAGCAGGGAAACTTACAAGGTCGCACATTTGAGGATGTATCCTTGTCTGGTTGGTATTCATTGCCTCTCTACTATAACAACGGAGAAGAAAGAAAGACATCAATGTGCGGAGCCTTGGGAGACACAGAGAGGCTAGAAGTGCTGACATTAAGTTAAAGAAGTTGCTTTAAGAAGATAGGAGGTAAGAGAGTGAGAGAAAAAGCCACTCTAGGGCCTTCTCAGTTTCAAAATCTGTCATTGTAAGGTAAAAGTGAGACACATAAAACACATAAATCAAATGCATGGCTCAAAAATCTATAAGGCAAATACCACCCAGGTGAAGAAATAGAACAGAGTCAGCGACATGCATCCTATCTGACCACACACTCTGTCTTCAAGGAAGTGACTGTTATTCTAACGTTATTGGCAATAACATCCCCAAGTTTTACATTTTTAGAGTTTTATTATACAATCCTGCATTTCTAGGAATTATAATTGAGTCTTGCCCATTAAAACAACAGATCGCTTTGAAGTCTCTTTATCTACAGACTTCTCTTCTATGTTTTTTTAAGTGGTACCTTTCATTAGGTAGGAGAACTTGAATTATTAGTCTGTAGAGTTTCACTAGTCAGCACTTTGCTGATTGGTCCTCTGTGTGGACTTCAGTATGTTCCTCTGTCTTTAGAATGCCCTGCAAACTGGCATCTGAATCCAGGCCTGGGTCAGACGAAAGTTCCATGCTTTGGCCAAGGCTAAAGTGATCTTTGTATATACTAATATTCCTTCTGCCTTATTCATCATATTTGCAAGGATGTTTATCAAGACTTTATAAAACATACAACATCTCATGTCTCAATTTATACCCTTTGACACCCTACTGTTTAGCTAACTCCTATCACACAATATACCATATTCATCCAAATCTCCAGACTGTGAGAGTAAGAGATGCTCATTATAATGAGGCTGTCTTTGCCTTAAGTCCTTGCCAATGGTCCACACGAAGGTATATGTTAAAACATTGGCTCCCCGGGTCTAAAATACATGTTGAATTTAAGCAGAAGATAAGGAAGTTGCTGTTTAACTACTTTATAACATCAGTGTCTGCTCTTGTCTTCCATGACTGCCTCTCTTTACATAGTTACCATCCTGATTCTTAAGAAGGTAGAAAATAATAAAATTAGGTAGTCTTGTATTCCTAATATTTTTATCTCCTATCACAGACAACAATCTCAAAGCAACAACATAAATATCACCCCAAATAGGCTACTGAAAATCTACAAACATATAAATATATATATGTGTGTGTATATATCTTTCAATTTTAATAGTCATATTAAACATAATTTTATATATGTTGCCACAGCACACAGCCATTGTATCTTCTGCCTTTTAACACACTGGTCTTGCCTTCCTTTCCAGGGCAAATATATATTTAATGATCACCATCGGCCCTTAAGTTAATGTCTCTCTAGGGAACGTGTTTGTCTGAAGTGCCTTTTGCCCACTCAATCCAAGAAGACTTAATAGGAACAATACACCCAGCGTTGTGCAGCCTGGCAACAGTTTTACACACAAAAGTCAACTTCACTATCTAGTAAATCTCTTGTTCCCATTTCCTTTCTTTGTGTATTTTGAACACATTATTCTATATCTCCTGTGTCATAAAGCATGACTTTTGCACAGTCATATTAGCAATGAGATTTTCTTTTCTCTCATATATAGGTATTTCTTTCCTATATATTCTTTGCTTTCATTCAACACCAGGATGTCTAGCAGTTTTAATGTGTAGATTCCATCAATTTTATCAGTTGTTATCTTGATGCTGGGTTGCCAGGAACCTGGTATGTACTTTGAATACATTTTTTTTTAAAGTTACTATTTCGGGTTAGTTTTCTTGAATGACTTGACTATTTTTAGTATTTATTCAGCTTTCTTCTTATCTCAATATTCTTTTCTTTCTTTCACTATTGATCCCATTCTCTGGAATATTTTCTATTGTTTTCTTTCTGATATCAAACATTTCTCTCCTGTTTTTCTTTTTTCTTTTTTTTTTTTAACTTTCTATTTCTATCATCTATTGTGTTTATGAGCCCTGGTGTTCTGGTTCATTCTTCATTTCTAAAATGGTTTTCACTCTAATTTTCGACTCTCTCCTGAAGTCTGCCACTTCATGGCTGAGCTCCTGTCCTGATTCATGTTATTCTTTCATGCATTGTCTCTTTCCCGTAATGTCTTAGCTTGTTTTGAAATGGCAGGTTGCTGTTTTGATCTTTTTTGAGGACACATCTCTCTAGTGTGTCTCATTGTCTGTGGGGGCGTCATCCGGCTACGTGCGTTCTTCTTTTCTCATCTGAACATTGTATGGGATCTGACCTCCATCCTTCTCTGGTGTTCACATCCATGTGAAATTAGTTTTCTTGAACTTTAAGAACAAGGCTAGATTCAGGGTAGTGTTTCCAGTCTCCCAGAGCTCCCTGCTCTATTGCTGCTTCTCTGGATGTTCAAAAGCACGGTGGTGGCATTCTTGGACCATGGGTCTCTCCACTCGTTTTTTCCATTAGTCTGGACTTTCCCCTGACTTTATCTCAGCTGACCCTCTCTTGTTCAGTGTTGAAGGCACTGCCTGCTGCTCCTACTCTGTGTGGAGTCTGTGTTATGACTTGTGTGGGCTCTGGCTTCCCCCACTAACAGCTATAAAAATCATACGCTACAACTACACAGTCATAAACACAGACATATTGTTATCCAGTACAAACATTTCCTTCCAGCTAATTTTTCCTTTTGATTTTAAAAGAATTTAGAGCATCTCAGAGATCTCTGAAACCCAGGCCTAAGTCCAAGGCCTTATGCTAACTGGTTGTAATGATTAACTCAGACTTAAAAGAAAATTTCTATGGAAGAATGACATCATGGGCCGTGTTTGAGGATTCCTAGTGGCAGACTGTCCCACCCCTTTTTAGCCTTTGTGAGACCATGGTAATCACGTGGCACTAAGTTGTGCAAAAGTCTCCCCATGGTCACTGTTGTAGTCACACTGGCTCACTGTGCTCCTCAGTGCATGAAAGTTGACATGTTGGCTACATGAGATGGGGCATGGGAGTATTGTCACGTTCTTTGATATATTGTCACTCTTCTTTATGCTTTCTTTTACACAAATGTCCCTAGCATGCTTTTCTTTGGGGTGTTAACAGCTGGTTCCTTACCTGCTTGTGTTTTGCTATGCATAGAGACAGATGACCTCGTAGCATTATTGATAATATTGTTTAGGTATTTCACACATGGCTCTCTTGGTCTTTTTACTTATACGAGACAGTTTAGAGAGACTGGAAAACAACCTACTGTCTCTGCCATAGTCTCTTTTACAGACCTTTTAATAAGCTCCAAGTCTCAGTCTAGTACAGGGAGCTACGCTATTTGTCTAAATTGCTCACAAATATGCTCTTCTTTCTGAAGCTTAATAATAATGGATTGACTTGTTAGTAATTATCATACTTTACGCATCTTTGGAATGGCTAAGGGGGTGTAATCAGTTATTCATGTACGAGAGTGACTTCTTGTCAGGAGCCTGGCTCTCCTACTCTATTGACAAGTGGCATGGAAAGATGAGTGGGAACTAGACAGGGCAGATAACACTCTGGAGTTGAGATGAATGGCAGAGATCCAACTTCTCGTAGTCAGCAGACAACAAGGAGAGCTTCTTGGATAGGCATGCTGCACCCAGACACATTGGATGTACATGGGGTTTTACTTCTCAACAGCCAAACCCAGAGTGCTTGAAAAGCTTGTATCTGGGTGAGAAAGAGTTCCTACTTTAACCATATTAACAAATACTTTGTCCTGACTAAGGAGTGCCTTTTTATCCTTGGGGGTTGGGGTAGTTGCCTCAAAGCACCAAGCAAACAAAGAAGGGCACACACAATGCCCGGATAAATGTCATTCTTAATATTTTTGTACGACCTTAAAAAAACGCAATTGCCTTTTTAGCTCTACCAACCACTGGGGCCAGTGATGGATGCACAACTATAAACTTGCTATGACCTGTCTTTTAAAGAACAAGATAGCATCTCAGTTAGTTATTTCAGACTTAAATGGGTCCTGATTTTTTACTTATTATCCCTTGGCTTTCAGCCCATTTGTTTTCCTTCATGGTGTTAGGGGCAGAAGTCTGTGAAACACATTTCCCATACTCCCTTGTAGTTGACGTTCTGTCAAGTCTGCAAAGGGTAGACATAGGAAGGCAAAGGAGGAAGACAAAGGAGTTTCAGATCCTGTATCCTCTTGGTTTTACCCTTGCATTAGAAGACAACCAAAGTTCCTGCCTCCAGATGCACTAACCAGCTCAATACCTTGAAACTGTGTCCCATATGAGGCTTATCTTCCTGTTCTCTGCTTGTCAAGGCTCAATGAACTGGGTGCCAGGCATACCAGACTCTAAAGTTTTCATATGGGAAATCTTAGTGTCTTTCTTCAGGTCTCTTGGCCTGGGATTGGCCTTGCTGTTCTTCCTGTTTCATTGTTATTGAAGTAAACTCAAATTCACTAAGACCTGGTAGTAACTTGTTTTAGTTTAACATCCCAAGTATGAGGCCAATCATGGTGGTACACAACTGCATCCCCAGCATTCATGAAGCTGGAACGTCATGAGTTTGGAAGCAGCATGGGTTTCATAGTGAGTTCAAGGTTAGACTGAACTACCTAGGGAGACCATGCCTCAAAAAGCTGAGGGAAGCAGTATAACTCAGCGTTAGAGTACTTGTCTAGAATGTGGAAGTCCTGGGTTTGATCCGCAGCAACACACACACATGTCTATATTCTAAATAGAATTATTATTTGAACTTGTTTGATAGGTTTTTCCGTTTTTCTCCCAAATTGCCACACTAATTTCCCACCGATTCCATGTGGGCATGCTAGCTTTTGCTGCAGGGCATACTCCCTTAGTTCTGTTGAGCAGAAAGTTACTTTTCTGCTTTCTAAAACTTGACCAATAGACTCATGCTTAAGAAGAGCTTTCATATCCATATAGAAAACACTCGATTTGCATTATAAAACAAAATAAATTTAAAACAGTATTGTTAAAGCATACATATATGCAAAGCATTACATAAAGTAAAAATTGGACAAGATAACAACTTATTTCAGAAATAGGACAGAGAGGCTAAAAGATAAAACCTAAGATACAAGATAATAAATGTTTTCTTTTCTTCAAGGAAGACAGAAAGGATGTTGATAGGAATGACTTCATGAAAGATAATAACTATTTTACATATCAAACTTGAGGTGGAAGGGGAATGCGCTTTATGGAGCAGAGCCTGGCTGACAATGGATTCCTCACAGTAAAGGCTGTTAGTAGAGTAGGCTACTGAGAAATGATGGGGAATCCCATTATCTGAAGATAACACACACACACACATACACACACACACACAAACACACCACAAGTATTTCCCCTAGGGTGGGATACTGGATTCCTGCCAGCAGTATGGTGTAACCTGCTAACCTCTGCATGGTTTTCTTATGTTTTAAGACTATATTTCTAAGAATTTATGACCTCTTTACCTTTAGTTACTCCTGGCTCTTGTTCGCTTGGTGAAAAGCATACCCAGGGATCTTTACCCAGTCGGAGGGGCTGCTAATTGATTTTTTTTAAAATGCATTTTGTCCCTGGTCACTAATTGACTGATGGAGCAGCTGCTGGCCTGACAAAAACCAGGTTGAAAAGCAGTTCCCACTATGGGGCGGTCTGTTGCCAGACATGATTGCTTCTGCTTATCAATTGAATAAAAAGCACAGCTTTACATTTTCTCAGAGACTGGTTGTAAAAGTTCGTCATTGTCTTCAGAATAATATCACTCTGAGCACCATTTAACCAAAGGTGAATTAACCTTAGCAAATTGTTAAAAAAAAAAAATCAGCCACCATCTAAGGTTCATTTGAGGTCAAAAGTGTAAGTTTAATAACCAAATAAATAATTCTTCAGACACCGATGAAAATAATTATTTTTGCTGTGCCTTAGAAATCAAATGGACTGAGCCAATGTCCCTTTTATGACTAAAATAGAATATGAAGTCTTAAGTTCACTATAAGCTAAGAAACTATGCATTTCCCCCAAAGAATCACAGGGCTAACATTTTGTGCTGATTACTGATTTGGACTTGGTGATGTTGGCTAATGGTTTTTAATTCTTAGTAGGATACTAATAAATAAAAACATAGAATAGCAATTAGTGAAGGTGAGGCCTCAAATGTGAATCTTACAAAGTTAAAGAATACAATTCTAAATTGAGCAAGTAGTCTCTCTTGATGGAATGAGAGAAGATAGATTCTAGCATTCTGATATAACCAAATAATGTATTCTTTAGTAGCAATAATGGTTAAAAAAAAGTAGAAAAACATTATCTTTGGCCATATGAGTGAGAGAATCTAAGTTTGTTTGGTTCATTGGTACATCAGGTCTACGGATGGCCTCTTATAAATGACTGTGGCTAGCAGGGAGCCTAAGTCAATGTTAGTTAGTGTCATAATTGATTTGTAGTTGATTCGAAGCTCTCTTTGTGTTCCTGTGGTGGTGGCTATCGAGATTTGGGTTGACACGTATTCAGGCTAATCTATTAAGGCTTATCTCCGCTCTCCCCTCTTCTTTGTGTAAAATGGTTATATTAGTCCATTCTGGCTGATAGTGCTAATGGCGTAAACCTTGCGGCTTGTCCACAAGCTAAGTTTATTTCTTAGTGTTTGAGCGGGGATGTTTGAGGTCAGGGCACCGACTGACTTGGCGTCTGGTAAGGGACAGAACCTACGTTTCTAGATTCTGTCTTCTAACAATGTCCACGGCAGCTATATCACAGCCAAAAGATGAATTTGGATAATTTATTGTGAACTTGAAGGATAGGTACTACAACCTATAGGAAACATATACATATTCAATCTTACTTACAAGTTGCTATTGCTTTAAATGCATAATGGCCTGGGGAGGGGGATGGAGATTAACAGCAGAGTTCTTGCCAGCGTGTATTTAGCCTGCTTTCAACCTCTGGCACCATAAAATTAAATAAGGAAAAGAAAAGAAAAGAAAGATTGGTAGCTTTGACTTTTTAAAACAGTGACATTGCTATTCTATTTTTTGTTTGTTTTCTTTAAGCAGAGAAGGCTACTCTATCACAGTATGAAGAAAATTGACATAGGCATTGTCTATTTAAGGCGTAGGCAGAGAGGGTGTCCTGAATACTCCAGGTACCTCTTCATCTGTCATTGTTCCTCTTAGTGGTATCTGAAGAGGCTTCTGGTTACAAGGAATACCCACAAGACCAGAAGAACTATGCATTCCTATTAATATACAAAGTATAATGTTAAATTAAGGTTCTTACTTCCAGAAAAAAACTGTAGAGCTGTAGCTATTCTCATAACAAAACTTTTGTAAATCACAAAATGTCCATTCTGGGTACAAAATTATTTCTAGAAGGATGCTCTCTCTCTCTCTTTCTCTCTCTCTCTCTCTCTCTCTCTCTCTCTCTCTCTCTCTCACACACACACACAGCTTTAGGCATGTGACTATAACTGCAGGACAGGAGTAAGGGATAATAAGATCACGTGAAATGGTTCAGAATTTGACAAATACAATTCAGCTCAGTTCCATCGAGTGAACCCTTATGGAGAACCTACTGTGCAGAAGCCACTAAACAAAAATGTTTTCCATCATCAGACATCCAAGACTTACAGGGATAATACAGACTCTGTCCTCCTTTTGTTGTTGAAGTGCTCTCTGTCAGAGAGTTTACCTTTTTGATATATTTTAAGCCTGAGAAGTGTAAAGTACCTAGGGAAAACTTAGTCTGAAGTACAGAGCCTAAGTAAATCAATAAATAAATGTCATCGAGAAGGTCAAGCTTCTTGTGACCCTGGATGGGCAGTGCATAGTAAGGGTCAAGTCAAACTGTCCCCAAATGGAGAGCTATTTTGTCCTTCTTGTTTATTAATGTCTATCCATCTATACTAATGGATTTAGCATGAAAGGAAGTAAGGTGGGGGTCAGGAAGTGAGAGTCACTAAATCTCAGACTTCCATTCTTCATTAATATTAATGCTGTCTTCAACTAGTGCAAGTTGGCACAATATAGCCTAAAAGCTTAATACAAGAAAAATAGTTCCGATGCTTCTGTATGTATCCATTGACAGCAAGCACCAAGTGGTCTCATATTACATCACATGCATCATTGTTATCCAATGAAGAGGAATTTCCCTTCAGTATCAGTTCGTCAGAATACGGATTTTGTGTCTCCAAAGTGTTTTATATTAACTTTTAAACAATTTATCTATCTACTGACTTATATTAAACCAGGATGAATACAAATGCCATGCATGAATTAATTTGTTTTTAAAATCAACATAACATAAGCATCTCTCTCCATTAGAAAAATCTTTCAGTTGTTCTATTTGAACTCAGACATTAAAGAGTTGTATTCTTATAGTCATGTACTCTGCGTAGCCGTGGACTCTTACTAAACTGAGATATTCTGGGACCATATCTGCTCCTGGCTAGTTGAAAAATCTTAGTTACTTAAAGAAAAAAAAACACACACCCACCACATAATATTACTTTCTTAAACCAAACACATTTTGATAGAACTCAAAGTGTTCACATACAATATCTGATAATCTTCAAGATAAAGAATTAGGGTTCAGAGAAGTTACACATTTTCTAAAATGTTTAGTAAAGCTGACCATGGTGGCAAATGTCTGTAACCCCAGTATTTTGAAGACTGAAGTAAGAAGAAAGTGGGTTCAAGGCCAGCCTGGGCTACAGAAGGAATTAACCAAACCAAATTGAAAAAACAAAAAACAACAAAAAGTACCATCAGACAACAGAGAACCCTCTGTGAGTGTTTCGTAAATTTGGCCCATTTAGTGGCTTTCTGGCCAGTGTCATATTCTTTGAGCTAAAAGGATGCCATTGATACTTCTGTGATCTCTCATCTGAGATGTAGAGATTTTTACCTCTAAATTTTACCTCTCAGAGCACTTGAACCAGAAACAAAACAAACTGGCAGGTTCTCAAAGGGTAGCCCCACTCTCCTCCAGCTTGCTGTTGCATCCTGCCTTTCCGTCACTGTGCGATCTCCATGACTTATAAGCAAATTCAACCTTAGCTTACGGCAAAACTGGAGCACAACCTAAGAGACAACCCTCTCCATAAAGAGTCCATAAGATGAAACAGAACGAAAACAAACGAATATAGCTAGCTGGCTTTTCCATTTTGTCATGTGATAAAGGGATTCACAAATTGGTGGCGACAGATTGCCTTTCTGTTCTTCTTTTTGAGTTATGTGAAGGTGGTTACAGTTTGTAAGTGGGTCATGGTGTCTTCACTGCTCTTCTTCTGTGTGCAGGTCTTGGGGTACCATGATGAGCCGTGTCTCCTCAGGATACATAGCACACAATATGTAACTTCAGGTTGAGATTCCCTGGGCGGCCTGCATTCAGGTCAGACCAGAAATTGGGGCATAAAGTGCTAGCAATTGAGTTATTAATTCTTGCTCAAAGTCCCACCTTCATCATCTATCAGTTCCATTTGCATATTTCCTGTCAATTAAACAGACTCTCTTGACATCTTCATCTAGGGCCAGCCTGGTTCAAAGTGGCAGCACCTAGTTCATTCTAGGAACAAAGTCAGAATTTCTATTATTTAGGTTACACAGTTTAACTTTCAGGTCATTCTTCAGAGTTAGAGAGGAACATTCCTGGGATGGGAGAGCCAAGAAAGGGATGGATTCCCATGTCTCTTATTTTAGAGGACAAAGCAAACTAAACCAAAGGAAGAGAAATGGCTTTTAATACCAAGCAGAAACACGCACTATCTACGTACAACACAGAGGCTTCATTTGCGTTAGTATTTACATGTTTTGTAAGCTCCAGTAATAGATGTTTTTCATTATTTTAGTAAAATTAAAGAATGGGCACTCAGCTATCTTTAAATTTTTATATTGTTCATGCTACTTTAGGAATGCCAAATCATTTTGCTGTAATAAATCTCAGCACAAGGATGGCACGGATACTAAAAGACATTGTAATATTTTTCTTTTAGATGTGAATGGAAAGAAAATATTAATAGATAGTCCCTTTTTTATGTTAGCCATTATTGGAATTTACTAATGAGAAACCTGACATGCTATTTCCTATTGCTTTAATATGCTATATATTATAAAAATGTTTTTTTTTCTGTATTAAGGCTGGTAATGGCATAATGTTAAAAAAATCCTTTGCAATTTCTAATGATTTACAGGGGAGCTGGTGATGAGGTGTGGGGACATTCTGGCTTTTCTGGACTTTTGTGTAGGACAGGCATGCGTAGGAAGTTGAAGAAGCCTAATTAGACAAAGCTACTGAGAAACATTTTTAAAAATTCTGTCTTGCTGAGAGGCAGGGATTTTTTTTTCTAGATGACAAATGCCTGGACTTCTCAGTTAAAAAAAAAAAAAAAAGCCACAAGTGCTCACCGCTGGCCTCAGTTCTTTCTTTCATGTAGGTAAGTTAAGCTATGGGAAAAAAAAAACTGGCCATATGGGAAGAGTCCCTGCGGGTCCACTGAGACACTCTTAGTCTCTCCTTCTCCTGTGTCCTCGTCCTCTCTCTTTATGGATGTCAAACACTCTTCAGAGAGCAGAGTCTGGAAAACTGGTCTTCGGAGATAAATCCTCAGGTGGTGAGCATGTGTCGGCGTTTTGGATATTTCTGAGTGTTTTGTCTCGTGGTTCAGAAGGGGGCCAGACTGTATGAAATTCTGGGCTTCGATGACAAGACTTCTTCTCTTCCACTAGAGTTTAAGTGAGGGATTTATGAAAAGCCGCCACCTTGTGAGGTAAGTGACACACAAATGCCTTGTGATTTATATGTGAAAGATTTCTTGTTGCTCATTGACATAAATCTTGTTACATACTATCCTCAGACAATACTGTCAACCAAAGAAATTCTTTTTTTTATTCTTTTTTTTTTTTTTTGTCAACAAGAAATTAAAGGCCTTCTCCAAATTATTTGTATTGTTAGTTTACGCATTAAAACTTTGTCACTTTCTCCCTGGGTTAGATTTTTTTACCTTTGATTTTTCTCAAACAAACAAATGAGGCATAATAAGGGGAAATAAAAAATGGTAGCTCATTTTATCTTAAAAGAGCTACCACCTTTTAGCGAGCTAGTGGGATGGAAACCCCATTTTGAGACATAAATCTAGACGTAAATGCTACTGGCTTTGAAGAGGTAAAGTCTTGGCAAGAGCCGAATGAACATTATCTTGCAAAGTCCATTCTGAAGGCAACAACAGATTTGTTAGTGCGATTATTAAAACAATTGCCACCTTCTGGTGTGAGGTGATGTCAACAGAGAACAATCAGGCACTGCCCTTGGCTTTGGTACAGGCAAGCACACAAAGCTACCGTGAAATAGGATTGGACGGGACCTTTCATTTCGTATGAGAATTAATTCTGTAAATGCAGCAAAGAGGAGGCAGCTTATTTCTCTACCCCCAGAAACCAGATAAGGACAAGTCTGCAGGAGGCCCCATCTTTTTTTTTTTTCTTATTCATTTCTTAGTGTGTGCATACGTATGTTACCAAAGATCTTGGCAAATACTTTATTCTTTCAATATACTTCTGGCAGAGAATGGGGAAAGTAGTCAGAATTTTCTCAAAGGATTTATGGCTTAAAAAATTATCCTTTTACCATCTAAATTGTTTTCTAAGGAGTGAACTTAAAGGTCACATTTCTTCAATAGGAGCAAAAGCTGTCCAGAGTCTCTGGTCTTCTCCCTGAGAGACTGGGACTCCATCCTGGGCTTGCTGTGAGTCTTCCCTGGGAAAGCCAATACAAGTGTGGTTTGTAGCATTGAGGACCAGCTCTTTTGTAAGGTTGAGGGGCCACGCAAAGGGAGACTCCACATAGTGAATGGAATTTATGATCATTTGTATAGGAGTGTGCCCAGAGAAATTTTCAAAAGTGTAATTAGAATCTTGGATGTGAGAACTCACTAACCTTAAACTAATTCCAAGTGGAAAACCAAATATTAATTTTGTGATCAGACACACTGGTTTCTGTTGTCGGCATCTCGCTAAATTACCTTGTGTGTGAGAGCTATTAACAAGTCTTTCATCTTAAATATCCCAGTACTTACTATGTCTCCATCATCCACAGTTGATAAAGTGAATACAAGATTGAAAAGAGAAACCACAGATGAGATAATCAATAAGATATTTCTTCTCCGCCGGATTATTTCTCCCATGTACAAAATTCCTGTTTGATTTTTCATTTATTCAAAATGTCAGAATGATAGATACAAGAGAGTCACCAACTAACCAGGGAAATCTCTGTTTAATAATATTCAGCATGAAGATTCAGAATGATGTCTCATGATGGATTAAACTTTCTTCTGTTATGCCTCATTAGGGTTCTCCCAATTTGACCCAATCCAAACCTATTACTTAATATATATCTAACAGTAAAATTGCATAAATGTTCACTAGTACAATAGAAGCTAAATGAGCAGTTTCGGATAATTTAATTAAGTTGTAGGTCTTCTAATATAATTCCGTAAGTATGTGAACTTTTAACTTGTGTTAACTCAATTTCCTCGTGCCTTCATTTACCATTTGTTGGGGACATTATAGTGATTAGCCAGAGTCCTTCTAGCTCCTAATGTGCTCCATAAATTTTGATTTAAATTGACTGTCACTTTCTCACGATAATAAAGTAGATATTTGACATCTCAAGAAAGAGAACTAGTCTGGCATATCATGTTGTCAAGGACTGCAACCTTCCCCCCCTCCCCCCCACATCACACCAAATTCACATTAAATGTCCCTTACTAAAACCCACCAGGGATACTCAGAACTAAGTGGGTTGGATGCTACATATTCATGAAAACACCTGGGCTCCTATAGATATGAAAAAACATATCCTATTCCCACATAACTGTGTGTATTTGTGCCTGTCAATGTTTAATTGTATGGTTTGCCAGTATTCAGGGACTCCTATGACATAGGAATTAGCAGCTGCTTAAGTTCAGATCAGAGAGGAACATCAGCCAGGCAAGTTCAACTTAAATGCACTGTTTTCTTAGTTTAAATAGCTAGAGGGAGGGGCAAGCTATGCAAGGGAGTCTCTGTTTTTGTTTTTGTTCTTTGTTTTTCCCAGTGAATACATTTGATTCTGAACTAAGGCCCCCAAACATGAGGCTACTGTCCTATAAATATATGCTTCCTACCTACTTTTTTCTATTTCCAATAAAGTAACTTGGGTAGTAAGATGATGCTATTCTCAATCAGCTTCTTTGAGGTTATCCAGAGAGATCCAAAATAGAGGACTGGGTTCAGTGTCTAGAGTGACCTAAAATGTTTAGCAATGGTACCAGATATTTGTTCTGCTTTCAGTGGTAGCATTTCTGAACTGGTTGGATAAGGATTTGAGACCATCCTGAACTACTTAATAGCATCAGGAAGGCAGTAAGATAGATGCATGTAGGGGAAAAGCAGTCTCCCTGGATAACAGTTTACCTATAAAAACAAAATGAGGCAAAACCAAAAAACCACTGCCTGTGCATCTTGTTGGCATTGCCTTTGCTAAAGATGGTGGCCTCTCCTTCTCCTTCTCCTTCTTTCTTCTTCTTCTTCTCCTCCTCCTCCTCCTCCTCCTCCTCCTCCTTTTCTTCCTCCTCCTCCTCCTTCTTCAAGATCCTCTTTATCCCAAAAGTTTGTGGTGTGTGTGTGTGTGTATATGTGTGTGTACATGCCTTGTGTGTGTGTATGTGTGTGTGCGTATACATGCCTTGTGTGTGCAGGTGCTCATAGATACCTGAAGAGGACATTGAATTCTATGGAGCTGCTGTTACAGGAAGCTGTGTGCCACCTGATGGGTATGCCTGGAATTGAACTTAGATCCTTTGGAAGAGCAGAAAGTTTCTTTAAAGTATTTTTATTGCACACACACACATACACACACAGGCTCAATTCTATAAACATAATACCTATTCAAAATTATTATTACCTTAAACACTAGTAAGATTAAATTTATTGGGAGCCTGTCATGTGCTAATCAATTTAAAAATGTTTCTGCAGATATGCATACAACTCTAGATTACAACTGCTATGATCTTTACCATACAAATTGGACAGCCATGGGACACATGTGATATAGACACATGCCATCAAATCTGAGTTCCTGAGTTCAATCCCTGAGACTTACATGGTAAAAGGAGAAAACTGATTTCTGAAAATTTTCCTCTGATCTCCACACATGCACATTCTCACATGTATATGTGTGTCTGCGCGTGCATGTGCATGCATGCACACACACACACACACAGACATAGAGAGAGACAGAGACATGGAGAGAGACAGAGACAAAAGGAATAAAAAGCAGAACAGTCATGTATACCAGAGCACAGTGCAGTCAATTAAACTATAGACAGTGAACTTTGCTACACTGGAACTTTATATGAAAGTCAAATATTGACTTTACTATTTTTAGCTATCACATTATGTAGTCTAGGCTATATTTATTTTCTTTATTGAATTATAGTATAGTATAACCCGATGTGGCTTCCATGTAGATTTGTGAATATTGGAATCACCTATTTTTCTTAAAGACTTTGTTTTTATTCATAGTTTATGTGTGTGTTGATATGGGTCTATGCCATGAGTTTGTGGGACCACAGAGAGACCAGAAGAGGGTGTCAGGTCCCCTGGAGCTGGGACTACAGGCTGGTAAGAGTGCCTATCTAGGGAGTTTAATTCAGGTTCTTTGAAAGAACAGCCACTGCTCTGACTTTCTGAGTCCCACTCCAGCCCCCAAATGTTATATTTAAGATTCTGTTTGTTTCTCTTTGGTCCTAGGGATTGAACACAAAGACCTACACATGCTAGGTAAGGATTCTACCACTGACCTGTATCCTCAGCTCTGACACATGTTTTCTTATAACCCAAGTTATAGCATGGCTGTAAAAAGATTTGGATAATCTAAAGATATTATCACTATTTTACACTTCTTTGACAGCTACTACTTTCAGGACTTTACTTCATATTCAATCTGTTTATTTTCGGTTTTAAAAACAACAACTTAACTGTACTTATCTATAAATTCTAAGACCTGTAGTTTAGTGATTTGTCATAAATGTCTGATGAAAACATAGTTGCGTAGCATCCAATTGAATGGCTGTGTTTCAAATGCTTGGATGTAGAGAGAAGTGACTTTGCAGGACCATGTCTCAACCTGAATGTCACAACTACATCATTAGCTTTGGATGGATTCTATAGAAGCAAGAAGCAATGAGCATATTGAAAGAACAAGCACAGGATGTGCACATCAGCGGCTCCTTGTCCAGTTTACTCTTTCTTTAGACTCTTGGCATTGCTAACCTGTGTGAATGTCTTCCTCCAGCAACCATCTTGTAACGACTGTCCCTGGATAAGGTAGGACAGTAGTCATCAATGAAGTGTAGCAAGGTGTTCTGAGGAAGGTACTAAGAATTGTGACCTCTGGTCCACTTGGTCACTCCTGTTTCTCCTGTTTTCCTGTCTGACTGTGCCTGAGGGGACAGAGTGCAAGTGACATCTTCAGCGAAGCCTCGCTGGTCAAATGTAATCATGTTGACTGAAAGCTCAGACTGGGTTCAGTTCTCTCAACATAATTCCCCTACCTAGAGAGTGCACTTTGGCCAGAGGAAGAAGTTATGAAGAGTCGCCTGTTCCATTGCTGAGCAATTTCAACATCTCATTTAAAACTGCAAGGAGTGAAGGTAGAGTTTGAATTATGTATTAACCCTAGCTTCCAAATATAGCCTTGGCTGAGCATTTCAGCTAAATGTCCACAAAGCCTCAATCCTACAAAGCATAGCTCCCATTCCCTTATTTGCTGTTCTGGTTGTCACTTCATATAACTGTTCACGGTTGAAGGTGGCATCCTGGTGCCCAATATCGAACCCTCAATATTAAACCCACCTTCCACCTCCTCACTCTTCATTCTTTGTCTGGAGTCAGGAAACTCCACCAAGATCTCCCATTTAATGTCCTGAGAGTCCATGAAATCTGTCTGCAATTTTGACGAGAGCACAAATTGTTACTCATTGTCCAGTGGGGAACACTTAACTCTACCAGTCTTCCTCCAGTATCACAGCCTCCTTTAGACTCTCGCTAATAATTGCTAATGGAAGTGGTGGTGCTCGCTGCAATCTTCAGATTCATCAAGACCAGAACTTGAAAGACTCCCCGGGGGGCTTCACTGCTGGTGCCAAGAGGAGGTCTTGGAGTCTGAATCTCCATGCTCTTTCTATTTTATTTTCCTTCTGGCAAAATCTTCCCACTTGACCCCATTCCCACTCTCCCTTCCTTCTTCTCATTTCTACAACAAACAATCACCAAAAATACAATGACTATCAACTCATAGTTAATATGCGATACTCTAGAGATTTATCCCCTCACATTGACAGCTACCTCAGTCACTCAGGACGATCATTTCAAAGACTGTGAGTGTGGCCATGTTAACATTGTTGGGTAGTTTATGGGTAGGATACACATGATGCAAGTTTGTTGGGCCTCTCTGGGTTTTGGCTTGGTGTAATAACTAGCACGATGACTTTCACTCTTAAGAACACTATGCCTAAGGGGTGAAGGACAGGGGCATATAGGTTATTTAAAGTCACCACCTAAACCTCTACTCTCAGTAGCTGGATCTTTCTGTCAGATCCACAGTACTCTTGCATGGGTACCATGCCCCCATCTACTTAGACTGTTTGTGCTGTTCCCTGCCCCTTCTGGAATGTCACTCATAGTCTTCTTCTTCTCTGTCGGATATTTACTCATTCTGTATCTACCACAAAGGAATACAGGAACTTGTATTTGTTTTGATCACTACAGTATACAAGTGCTTAAACTTATGCTTGATAGGAATAGGTACTAAATAAACACTGAGTGGATAATGAATCCAGGGCAGCATGATTTCTGCAGCAAAGCTTTTCAGGCCTCTCTTGACTCCCAGGATCTGTTTGCTTTCTTCTGAGCTCTTACAATCACCCATGTACTTTGTACCAGAGCCCACATCTTAGGCTAGGGTCAGACAATCATTAGTTCACCTGACTCTGATGATAAGAGAGGCATTTCCAGTTGCTATGCACCATAGACCACACTTACCTAAAGGTAGGCACCAAATGCATAGATAAATAAACAGTGTGGCAGTAACACTAAGTTAGGCATGTTAGGGGTCTAAAGAAATTGGATATGCTCATATTCTCAAGAACCTTATAAGTACCTAAGGGGGAGGGGACCCAAACCCTCAAGTAGGTAGTGGTATAAAAATGATAGACAATTGACTGCTAGCATTTCAGAGCAAGAGAACAAGAGGCTGTAGAAATTATGCTCCTGAACCTTAGCTTGCCCTAGCAGCACTGATTGTCATATAATGATGGCGATGATCATGTGACACACCTGGACAACATGCACTTGTAGACAGTCAGAAGCTGAAAAATCCTGTTGTGAGCTGAGGAGAGCAATCGATGGGCAAAAGGTTTGTCTCACAAGCCTGAGGACCTGATTTCAACCCCTCGGGTACATGTGAAGACTCAGGGTGGAGAACTGCATGCTTGTTTGTCACTACAGTTCTGGGGAGGAAGAGACAGACAGATCCTTGAGGATCACTGACTGGCTGGACTGTGAGTTCATCTCCAGGACTGTTAGAGACCATGTCTCAAAAAGAAAGGTGCACAGGGCCTGAGAAATGACACCCCATTTTATCTTCTGGCCTCAACATTCACCCACATCCATGTGTTCGTACACCCTAGACATGATCACACATACAAATACACAAAAAGAAAAAGATCCCGTCTTGTCCCAGAGTTCAAGGAAAGCATACAGAAGAAGCTGGAACTGAGTTCTGAGAGGGTTTTTGTTTGTTTGTTTGTTTGTTTGGTTTTGCTTTTTAATAAATATCAATTTTCTATCATTAATTGCAAGACTAGCCCTCCTCCTTGTCTATGTAGATCAGGAGTTGTCAAACCTCACCACTTGAACCAAGCTGGCCCTGGTTTTGGTAAATAGAGTTTTATAGGCACATAGTTAGTCCAGTGTGCTTACATCCTGTCCGTGGCTGGCTGTTGTCGTAATGCAAGAGCAGAGCTGGGTGGTTATCACAGAGATCATAAGGCCCATAAAGTCAAAAATATTTGTTTGGCCCTTTTCAGAAAGGATTTGTTAATCACTGAGTTAAACTTTCAGAGCTGAGTGGGAGAAACTGCTGTAAAACTCCAAAAAAAAAAAATTGTATGAGCTATGGTTTTAGAAGAGACATGCTAGAAGATTCCTGGAGAACTGCTTGAAGTTCGATTACCCCTCTGTGACAATAGGTCCTGCACCTGTGGATTCAATCAATTTCGCAAGGAAAATATGAGGGGGACAATATACTTTTATCCTGAAAACATGCACATTTTTTCGTCGTTGTTGTTGCTATCTCCTGAACAATGTAGGCTCACAACTATTTCTCTAGCATTTACATTGTACTGGGTGTTTAAGTAACACAGAGATGATTTAAGATTTATGGGAGGATTTGTGTAGCTTACGTGCAAACCATTTGAAGATTGTTTTATCTGGAACCCATTCCCACGGATAAGGAGCAACAATTATATTTAATTGTGTACGAAAGTTACCTCCCCCCAAATAAAGGATGTGCAAATATTTTGTTAAAACACTGATTTATTATTTGGGGTGAGGGATGTGTTTGCTATGGCTCATGTGTGGAGGTCAGAGGGGCAGGGTAGCCCTAAGGAGTCAGGTCTCTCCATCCAAAGTTGAGTGCTAAGGACCAAACTCAGGACATGAGCCTTGGTAGCAAGTGCTCTTGCCAACTGAGCCATCCTACCAGCCTGTAAGTGATGCTTTGAAGGATCTGAAGACCAGCAGGAATTTTCTTACAAGGGAAAAAAGAAAAGGGCTACACCCAGTACCTAAACAAGGTGGAAGAGGTGAACAGATTTCATTTGTAGAGGAATACATAGGACTTCCAGGCTGCAGTTTCTCCTTGGAAATTTAGGGTGGAGTCGCTTATCCTGCGAAGCCTGGGAAGAGTATAGAAACCCTGACGCATAGAGCTGAGCCAGCAGAAATTCCCCAGGTAGGCAATGTGCATGAGCGACTTTGAAAGCTCTTGTAGTTTTGCCAAGACAATAACAGGACAGAGGAAGAACTAGGGTCTCACTGACTTAGGGTGAAGGGAATTGGGGGACCCTAGGGTGAATCTATTAAAAGAGGCAGAAGAACTCGTGATAGAAAAACAAATGTATCTCCTAGACAGGTCTTAATATGCTTATAGAATGCTTGAATATAAAAGATAAGATATTACAGTTATGAAAAGGACACTTTATATTAAACCTGTAATTCTGATGTTTCCTTAAAAATCAGGTTGTTTGGCAATGCACAATGCATTCTTGGGTGATGGCAGGCACAGGCTGTAGCCGAGCCATACTGGATGGAGTTAGCAGAGCCAAGGCCCTCTGTTTTGGCAATCTTCAATTGTGTAGTGTAACCCCGCAGCTGTAGGGATGTGTGGCCTGCTATGTCATCATCCGGACAGGAAGTTTGAAGCAATCATTAATTTGAAAGACAGCCAGCGTGGTCAGCTTTCCTCTCCTGCCCTGAACTCTCTTCTCTGTTCTTAATGAAGCTGTCTGAAAAGTCACTTCCTCCAATTATAAACAAAGGATCTCCCCCCTCATCTGTCGTCTGTCTCTCTCTCCCCGCCCCCCCCCACCCCGTGATAGCCTTTGATTAGACTATAATGGAGCTTGTAGGTGAATACCTGCCTTGAAGTCATGATCCCTGCCTTAATTCCCTTCCAACATGGCCTTTCACCCTTTTCTCTCATTAATTTCTTAGACCCCATCTTACCTGCAAAGCAAACGACTGGAATTCCCCACCTGGCTCCATTTCCCACCCCTCTTTCCTACGCCTGGAACCACTACAGCTTTTGTTGTTGCTTTTCAGTTCAGTTTTATTTTTAATTCTTTCTCAAACAAAAACTGTTGCTCCAAAGAGAGGATTTTTTTGAGGGTGCCTTGAGTTACATTCCCAAAAGGGTTCTTTGGATTCCTTCATACAGTGCTTTTCTTTGCCTGGCATTTAAAACTAGACTGTCCCATCCATTCTTCCATATACTCCTGGTGATAGGCAACTCTGAGTGGTACAAAGTCTATAGAATGGTCTTAAATCGATGGCTACTCTGGCTGAGCTGGGGGTCTTCCCTACCACCCCTGCCAGGGACCTCAATCCTGCTGCTAATGTCCTGCTCCATAAAGAACAGAGAATGGGGCTGGAGAGGTGGCTCAGTGGTTAGGGTCACTGGTTGCTCTTCCAGAGGACTTGGGTTCAACTCCCAGGACCCACATGGTAACTCACAACTGTCTATAGCTCCAAGTCCAAGGTGATTTGGCACTTTCACAAACCTACATGCAGACAAAATACCAATGTATATAAAATGAAAATTAATAAACCTTTTAAAAGGAAAGAATTATAGTTTTTAAACAAACAAACAAACAAACAAACAAATGAGTGCAGACCCTACTATGGCTGCTGCTGAGCCACTATGGACAGAACCAGGAGGTGATCCAGTTAGACCAATTTTATGTTTGGAGAAGGAAAAAAAAGGTCTAACTTTTGAAAAGTAGTTTAGACCAGAATTGTGTGTCAGATATAGGCTGTCAGACAGTGGGGAACCGTGCCAGAAAACTTAATAACTAATTGTTAGTATTTTATTGAATTAAAAAATACATATGACAGCATTTTAGAACTGGTCAGTACCAAAAACATAAAATAAAATAAAATAAAATGTGGAAAAGGTCAGCCACAAGCTTATTCGCCTACTGTTACCTCTTCCTGTCTTGTTCAAGGAGTGAAGAGGCTCAAACTGATGGCTCTGAGGGGTGCTCAGCTCTGTGAGTGAAGAGATGGACGGAAGAGTTGTGCTTGTCTACAGGGAATCTCAGCTTTCATCTAGTTCCTGCCTGAGCCCAGTTGCCTGGACCAAGAAGTTGCTGAAATCCCTTTCCCCAGGGCACAGATGGAGACATGGGCAAGAAGGGATATGTAGAGAGTCTGTGGCGGCACAGGAAAACAAGTGCAGGCTCCAACTTCCACAGCCTGAGGCCCCCTCTTTTCATCTCTTCAACTTCATGGTTGAAGTTCTGCTTCCTGCCTTCCAGATCCCCCCTCCTACTCCTTGAGGCTGGTGTCTACTGTCATAGTCAATCTGGCCATATGGTATTGACCATGAGAAATACTATAGACTGAATGGACCAAGCAACAGAAAACTATGTTCTCATGTTGTAGTTCTGATAGCAAGAAGTCTAAAGCCAAGGTAGGTGCCAGTCAGGGTGAGGCTCTTGCAAATGTTATAATTTCTCCATGTCCTGTTTGACATCAGCCCCCTGTGCTAGATGAGGTCCTTTACTTTCACCTCATTGTAGTTTCAAGTTTTCTGCCTTTCCTGTCAGTCACCAGTCATATGGGATTTGGGGCCACACCCTTAAGGACCTCAGTCAGCTTTAATATTATCTTTACAAACTTGGTACTATTTTCACATCCAGCCAGGTCAGGTTGTGGTTAAGAATTGCGATGTGAGAATTTTAGAGCACAGCTCTGCCCACCCTGTCTAGCACAGGGGGCTGATGTCAAACAGGACATGGAGAAATGATAGCATTTGCAAGAGCCTCATCAAACTTCCTAGGCACTCGGGGAGGCCATCCAAGAACACGATGAACGAGGTAAAGAATGTTTTGCCTGAAGAAAGAGTTCGGGGAGCATAAAGTATTTAAGAAGAGAAAACAGATGAGGAAGAAAAGGTTGTTTGAGAGTTACTTTGCAAGCCATGTAATTATGACCATAGCAGGAGTACACATCTTGTCTACTATTTCAAGTAGTCAATTCTCATTATTACTACTAAGTAGGAATTTGAGTATTAGATTTAGTGGGGTTTTCTGGTTGAGAAAAACTGAATGTACCCACTTCCACCCCTTTGTAGTAAGCATCATTTATTTGGATAGATAGAACACTCTAACCTGGGGTGTAGCCCACAGATGGGTGCTTTGTCTAGCATGTATAATATCTTTACAGTTCCGTAAAACCCCAACCAGCCAAACCAATAGACAGCAACAACATAATCGACTTGGACTCAGAGTGTATCTCAGTGACCCAGTGCTTCCTTAGCATGAATTAGACTACAGCTTAGAATCCAAGCCCTACAAGGCAAACCTGTACTTGGCTGGACTGAGGTTGTAGCTCAGTGGTTGAGGATCTTTCTGAGAACAAGAAAATGCATGGTTGATGAATTGTTGTCCATTGAAAAGAGTAGCAAGACTACCAGCACCTCTGAGGCCTAGCGCTTGATTTATAGGGAACTTATTCTATTGTGTCTCAGGAGAAAGAACAGAATCATTGCACTGATGGTCAGTAGTGGAAAAGGACTATATGAATGGGGCTTAGTTATGATTTTTTTTTGATGGTGCTGTGGATTTAAATTCAGGGCACTGCCTATGCTAGACAAGAGCTGGGACACTGACCTGTACCCCTCGCATGCCATAAAGTGCTTGATACTTTCAAAGGACACTGAAGACAGTGGAGCAATAGAAATATCCTCATGAGAAGAGGGCACGGAGACAAAAGAGCCAGGTTGCTTAAAACAGCTTGAAGCTATGTGTGTGATGGCGAATCTTCATTGTTATCCTTGACAGGACTTATCATCATCTAGGAGAAGCTCCCTGTGATGGTGAAAGTATTTTCAGAGGGAAGAAGGATTGAGGGATGAAGATCCACCATGACTGTAGGAGTACCAGACCATGAGAGGAAAACCATCTGAATGGCCACATCCTATCTCTCTGTCTCCTGACCTACCAGACTGTGAGCAGCTAGGCCTGGACATTCCCTTTCTACCACAATGGACCCATAGTTTGGAAATCATGAGCCTCAACAGATTTCCCCTTTAAATGGCTTCTGTTGAGAATTTGGCCACAACAATTCAAAGAGGAATAACACACTGTGTATATTTAATCAGACAAAGACAGTATCATCTGTTATTTCACCCAAATAAGCATCTCTGTAGTGTATTAACGGGTCTCAAAGACAGTTTTTTTTTCTTTTTGCTTGGCTAGTGAACTTTTAGATATCCTTTGAATATGATTTTAGGTTTCCATAGCCATACAAAACTTTTTTTTTTCAATCTCTCAAATGTAGTAGATGCCAGAAGTATAAATGATTAGGAAGAAACATGAAGGGTATGAGCATCAATGATAAAGAACTATCATTATATATGTCTAAGATAATACAAATGGAAAGAGAGAGACTTGGATTTTAGTCTAAAAGGAATTGTGTGATTAGATAGGATTCTGCAGGTAGCTGAGCAGGGAGGAGGATTGGTGACAGTTGTTTACATCTGGAGACACTGTTCTGAGATAACCAGAACATTTAGCTCTCTGTGGAGGGTTGTTTTTGCCAAGTCGTGTCAAAGGGACTGAGAAAAATGAGGACATAATTTGAAAATAAGATAGCCACCCACAGTGATACATTGATGATGTTTAAATAGAATGACCTTCCTGAATTTGTTTTTATGATGATTTTTTTTCCTTGTGGGGACTGGGCCAGTTCTTTGTGGACTGAAGTTTCTTGAAGCTAGATAGAGGTAGCTTTGGGATGTAGGTCCCAGGTTTTCTGGATTCATCATCAATGGAGAAGCTAGAGAGCCAGTTGAATACAAATGAGAGGTTGGCAGTTCAGGTTGGGGAGGCAGAGTGTGAGCTGTTCTATCAGGAGGGGAAGACAGTGAACCCACCTCAGAAAAAGCAGGAAGTGGACTCAGGAGTTGGTGAGCAGATGAAACCGAATGGAGCCCTCGGATCATAGAAAGAGAGCAGGCCATGCGCTAGCTTCATCTTCATCTACAAGCTGTACTCTTTCAGACAATCATTCCGACATTGGAATCAAAGGAACAAGCTTCACTCCTCGGCAGCCAACTGAAAGTCAGCTTCACTTTAGGAACCTCACTTCAACTTCATCTTCGCCTTTCTGATTTTGTGTTTTCCTGCCACACTTTTCCATTCTTGTATTTTTACTCTGTATGTATATATGTATATACACACATATACATGCATGCACATATGTATATATATACATGTACAGATATGTATATATTATATATGTATATGTGTGTGTGTGCTCATATTCTTCAACTAAAGACTTTCTACTTAGTGCAAGGTATTACTGGAGACTGTGTATCCACGCAGAAACAAACAGATTATTGATCCATCCTTGAACAAGGTAGACAAGCAAGGGAGACTGATCGTGAGTACAGTGAACGGTACACTGTATCTATCTACCGTTGTAGTCTGCTCGTCACTACTGCTTCATTATAAAAGTCAGTCATATGGAAGTACTTGGAAGACCATAGCATAATGGCTGTGCCATGCTTCTGTGTCTCTTCCAAGCCTGTGGTACCTTTCTTAGCTTTCTTCCTCCCTCATATTCAACAGGGCAGTGGTATCGCATGTGTTTATTCCCAGTACTCAGGAGGCAGAGGCAGGTGGGTCTCTGTGGTTTCAAGGCCAGCCCAGTCTACAGAGCGAGTTCTGGGACAGCCGGGGCTACACAGAGAAACTCTGTCTCAAAATACACAAACAAAGAAACAAACAAACAAACAATAACTCACATTCAACGCTCAAGTGACCTTGGGAAGCTTTTCCTGACATCCTAGCTGGATGTCAATGACCACACATATCATGCCACGTCATTAAACAGCCTTGTGCTTTCTGTTTAACTGCACATCATGACCTTGAAGAAGAGAGGTGAAAAAAATTGTCTGATGGAAAATTGATTCTTTTAATCTCTTATATATGCATGTGTGTGTGTGTGTGTGTATGCATGTGTGTGTGCATCTATGCATGGATGCATCCATGTATATGTGCTCCTCATGGGCACTCTTGATTTTAGTAATAAGAAGAAACATTTAACACTTGACTTGTGATTAATATATATGGAAGAGTCCAAATTTAAAGGGCTTGCCCACTAGATTAGGTCTAGCAAAGGACAGGCCAATACAGGGCATCTGTTGAAGTTGAGCGGCCCACACAAGAAGGTGTTAGTGATATAGAACAGACAGTAGCTGTTTGAAATTGCTACAAATACAGCTCTAATCGGGTCCTTCCTGTCAGTCTCTTCCAATTTCAGTGAACAAGATTAAGGCCAGAGGAGGAGGATATTGAAAATGATGAGTTTATTTCTTGGTATTGGGATATGAACCAGTGATAGAACATTAAAATACTTTAGAATGGAACATTGATCATTTCATGTTAGAAACCTAACAGGAGCATTTGACTTCCTGTGGCAGAAATTAGAATTTTGCTCTCATTTATTATTCTCTACCTTTTTTTTTCAAAGTTCCCTCTACAAATTCACTGGATTCAGTTTTCTCCCTTCCTGCTTTTGACTGTATCTCCTGTTGACATTGGCTGCTTTTCTTTGCACCTCACTCACAAATCTCTGCTTCTTCTTTCAGTGACCTGTGAGCTCTCAAGCCTTTCCCAACATACTATACTTTATTTCATTTTGTGATGATTTTTCTCATCATAGTCTGTTGATGTTTTAAAATCTCCTTCCCATGTGGAGGTTTGTTTAATGTCTCGTGCCTATTAATTTGTATTAATTTACAACATGTATTTTAGTACAATGTGGAATGGTTATTTTTAATGTTCACACTCATAGATAATGCATAGTATCAAGTTTGAATCTAAATAATGGATATCTTTATTCAGTTTTCACTATCCAAATCCTTCATGTTTATAGACTATTTCTCAAATATTTTGTAGGACTCATTAAAATCTATCACCAAAAATTGTTATTATTTGTGACATCTTTGTGCATATCTGAGTAACACATATTACTGAGATATTTTAGGAAAACTTGCAATAAAAAGAAAGGAAGTTTCTTACTATTATTTAAAAGCCAATTAAATATTCTTTTGAGAATATAATGTTGGAAGCTGTTTCTATCAAGCAGAAAAAAAATTACATTACTCCCTCTTTCCATATTTCAGCTTCAGTAGGACACATTAGTTCCTAAGATGGAAATTTTCTTAATTATTATCCAGGGGTCCAAAGCCTGTTTATTGTTTAGTAAAAGCACTCAGGTTTAAAAATGTAATTTATAATGAAATTTTGCATAGAAGTAGTTTTTTTTTAAAGTGTATTTACTCATTATGTTTGTGTACAGTTTAATTTGGTTTTTGAAACCAGGACTCACTATAATTCCAGGCTATCTTCAAACTTATGATCACCCTGCATCAGTCTTGGGTCTGGGATTGTAGATACACACCATGACAACCAGCTTAACTTCAAATAACAGAATTTGTTGTTGCAACAATATGAACCAACCCAGACCCCTCAGAGCTCCCAGAGACTACGCCACCAACCAGAGAGCATACATGGGCTGGTCCAAGGCCCCCAGAACTTATATAGCAAAGGACTGCCTTGTCTGGCCTCAGTGGGAAAGGATACACTTAATCCTGTAGAAACTTGATGCCTCAAGGAAGGAGAGTGAGGTGGGGGTGGGTGGGTGGGTAGGAAAGCACCTTCTCAGAAGCAAATGGGAGAGGGATGCAGTGAAGAACTTGGGGAGGGGGACAAGGAAGAGGGCAACATTTGGAGTGTAAATAAATAAAATAATTAAAAAAAAGAGTATGTTGTCATTATTCCTAAGAGTGGCACCCATCTTTAGTCCTTATAGCCACTGTCACACCCCTTATTTGCCTGTTGTATTAGTTCCTTCTCTGATGTTAAGACAGAATGCCACAGGCGATGTCAGTGTAATGAGGAAAGCATTTATTTGGGCTTGCAGTTTCCCAGGGACTGTTCACAATGGTGGGGGAATCATGGCAGCAGTTGGCTGAGGCAGGAAGCTAAGACATAACTTTTCAGCCAGGAACTATCAAAGCCTGCTCCTGCTGATGTCCTTCCTCCAGCAAAAGCTCTACCCCATAAAGGTTCTATAACCTCTACAAACACTGTCACTAACTGGGGACCATACTCAAGAGCATGAGCTGCCGGGCGACATTTCTTATTCAAGCTTTGCTCATTCTCCAACTCTGTTAGAAATGGACTTTACTCTACTGCCAAGGGATTTGGTGGAAAGATCTAGGCTTTTGGGGTTACGCATAGTTACATTCAAATTACAACTCTGTCGGCTAGCTTCTGGAATTCTCTGAGCTTCAGTTTCTATACATGTTATGGAAAAATGCCTGTCTGTCTCAAGGAATTGTCTCTTGCACACTACATCCAGCATGGTTCATGATGTACAGAGTGTTCTAGAAATTGCTAATTTCCTTCCCTTTCCTTCCCTCCCCTCCTCCCCCCTCCCCTTCTCTTCCCTTCCCTTCCCTTTCTTTTTCTTTTCTTCTGGTTTCTCTCTGAATCTCTCTCTCTCTCCCTTTCTCCCTTTCTCCCTTTCTCGCTCTCTTTCTTTCTTTCTTTCTTTCTTTCTTTCTTTCTTTCTTTCTTTCTTTCTTTCTTTCTTTCTTCAGAAGATAGCACCATCTACCAACACATCATAAATCATCACAGCTATATTATCATCACAATAATGTAACCACCAAGGAAAAGAAAAGAAAAGAAAAGAAAAGAAAAGAAAAGAAAAGAAAGATGGTCTTTTAAAATGAGCTAGATAGAGAAATCAAACTGCCAATCAATGATAACGCAAACTTTTAAGACATAATTAAACAGTGTTTCAGAGTAAGGAGATTATAATCTGCAGAGACCAGCAGTGGATAGTCCCGCACAGAGCAGGGAGTCCCACCACACTGGAACAGCCTTAGAGAAATCATCACTCCTACTACAACTGAGCTGATTCTATCTCAGGAGGCAGAGCTCAGGTTCTGCAGGTAAGAGCCCACCCGGGGTTTTCTTTCTCCTTTGCAGTCCCTGGGATTTGATACATCCTAGAAGACTAGTTTTAATTATTGCTCTGGGTTGTATCTCTTGAAACCTTGGTCAGGCACTTCATCAGTGGATGGTGCTCTGCTGGCTTTGTGTTTGGGTCTCCGTCTCAAACAAAACATTCATAATGTCCTTGCAGGCTTCACTGAGATAGGCTGAAGCCGAAGTGAGGCCTGGGGAGGAACTCATTGATGGCATGAAAAAGCTGCTGGTGTTTGCTACAGGCCAGCACCGTCAGGTCCTCTCATGAACACTCTATCCATCTAGGATGTGTCCTGGCCAAAGATGTCATATCTCGCTGCTTCAGTCACATGTCAGCATCACTCAACAAGGGCAGATAAGGTAATATCTCCAAGCTCTCGAAAGGCATGCTGCCTGTCTCTCAGCACAGTGGGCTTAACTCTCTTCTACTCAGATCCAAAGGTTCACAGTATAAAGTGGGGGCTGGTGGACAGAGGGAGAAAGACAGAAGACACTTGGACTGATAAAGATAAGGATGCACCCAGAGCAGATACCCACTGAAGGTCCCATTTAGTAAAAGAAGTTGTCATTCAACAATGTGGCGTGTACTCACATAAATGGGTCCCCATAGGCAAACTTATAAGAGTATCCTATTTTTATGTGTAGATGAGTAAAATAGTTGAAAGAACCCTATTATAACATTAGCAAATTCAGACATAAATGAACAAGTAATAGAAAAGACCCAAGAAAGGGAATCAGGACTTTCCTAGTTTCTGTTCTTAAGCTAATTCATTATGAACATAATCTAAGGCACAAATGCAGAGTGAGGTGAACACAGAGCAGAAGCCCTGCCTCCGTGTGATTATTGTAATTACGGATGCTGTTATCACTGGTTACTATTTATAAGTAACTTACTGTTCTCTATGCAGTAAAGTGCTTTGTAAATGTAATCATAGTTAGGTTGGCTTGAATATGTATTTCAGTAAAGATGATCTGCAGATGGTCAACATGCAGAACCAATGCTTAATGTTACCAGGTACTGGGGAAATGCATATAAAAATCATGATAAGAAATTTCTGTGCCCATGAGGATAGGTGTGTGCTGTGTGGTGTGGAGAGCGATGAGCAGAAGCCTAACTTTTAGCTTTGGATGACTGTATTCATCAGGTATATAGCAGGTCAAAGTAAGAGAATAAATAGTGAGACACAACACAGAATGGGAGGGGGGCAAGAAAAGGGAGAGGGAGGAGGGGATGGAGGAGGGGGAGTTGGAGAGGAAGGGGAAGAGAGGAGAAAGAGGGAGGAGGAAAGGGAAGGAGAGAGACAAGGAGGGAGAGAGAGAAAGAGGGAGGGATGGAGGGAGGGAGAGACAGAAAGAGAGAGAGACAGAGACAGAGAGACAGAGAGACAGAGAGACAGAGAGAGAGAGACAGAGAATAAGATTAAATTGGGCACTCAAAACATCCAGCAAAATTGACTAGTGAAGTCCCGTTGGGCCATTAACTGGAATTCGCAAAGGACTCCTGGGCAGGGCAGAGTGTCTCTCTGATGGGCCTTCCAAAGGAAGAAAAAAAAACAGTAACTGATAGAGATCACGCCATCAAGCCAGGGGTGCACAGCACAGCATCCAGCACCCAGCAGCAATCTACTGTGGAAGTTGAAGCACTCAGCTGGAATTCCCAACAGCTTTCTGTCTGCCTGAGGGTCCAGCTTCTCTCTGCCACTGCAGGTATTTTTAATACCTCAGGGGTAAACAACAGTAATATTTGTTAGACATCCTGTATCTTCCAGCTCTTCTCTAGGTAGGGGAACAGCCCACCCCCCAGACAGGAAGCTTTAGAGGACTCTTTGAGGGAAACACACTTGGCTCTGTAGTAGAGGGGAGTAAGCTCACTCCTAGACCCAGCTTCTAACTGACTTCATACAGCACAAGCAGTTTACCAACATAAAATAATGTACATTACACAATGTCATTGAAAAGCAGGGTACAGGCACGGTGCCCCAAGCTTGTAAACTCAGCACTTTGAAGGCTGAGGCAAGAGGACTAAGTCGAAGGCCAGTCTGAACTACAAAATGAGTTCAAAGCAAGCTCAGGCTACAGGATTAGACCCTGCCTCAAAAACAAATGTGTGTATGCATGGGAGTGTGCGTGTGCTTGTGTGTACCTGTTTGTGCGTGCATGCGTGTATATGTGTGCAGAAATGAAAATGTGTACGTGGCTGGTGAGAATTTAAAATGCTATAAGTCACTGGGAAAACAGTTTATTCTAAAAATGCTAAACACAGTTATCACATTAACCAGTAACTCTGGGCACACAATTTCAAAACCGAAAACTCCTACTGAATGAAATATTTGTATACAAATGTTTATTCCAGTTTCACTAACAAGAACCCAAACCGTAAGGGCCAGACTTCTACTCACATTCAAACAGGCTGGAGCCCATCCTCTCTATTTCTGTGGACAGTGAAAAAGCCACTAAAAACACTATTGTAATGAAGTTAGAAGGGGAAAAAAAGACAGGGTGTCTGCTGCATCCTCCTCTCTGTCATAGAAAGTCCCCATCCTGTGCTGTTCCAGGGGTCTGTGTGACAAAGCGGCAAACCCAGGGAAGAAAAATCTAGAACAAATTGGGGTAAGAGCGGTGCAGCAGCCTAGCTTGCTTACCCTACCCGTGTTTGCAGAGAAGTATCTTGGCAAAAGGAAAGAAATAAAAACAAACAAAAGAAAACAAGCACAGGACAGCGCCCCCTCCCACCGCCCCCCCACACACTGTGGCTTTGCTACAGAGACAACTATGTCACTGCGATGTTCAGAAAGCCTCAGTGAGCAGAAAGGATGTTGTTGTGGGCCATGTCCTACAGCCAAAAATGAGTATACTGTTGCTTCTTCCAAACAGGTCTGTTCTAGTTCCCCATCAGGCACAGAGGAGCACAGAGCTTTCTGATCACAGATTTCAAGGGATCTTCCTAGCTAAAGCATCTTGAGTGAGCTCCTGATGATTTTCCAGTGAGGCCACATGGCTTGCCTGGCTCAGAGTTGTCTATGACCAGGTGAGGTTAAACTGGAACACTGTTGTCTGCCTCTAAAGATCCTAACAGGTTATAGCAACTACTTAATGTATCTCATTTAAGTTTAACAGTGTTCAACCACAGAGATATGCAAATGCAGAGATCAGAGATGGGGAGAGACAGAAAATGACCCATAGAACTAATGAAGGTTGTTAAGTGGGATTTCGACCCAAGTGTATTTGGTATTTGTACCCAAATGCAAGCTTGTACATTTGGGTACAAGCCTTAATTTGTATCATCTACTCCCCGATTCCACCTCCAAGAATGGTTCTCTTCATTGGCTTTTGCTTTTCTCTAACATTTCTGAACCCCCCGGGTTGGAAGTCTATTCTTTTCATTTGGAGTCTTACGGGAGAGCCCATGCTGTCTGTCTGAAGCATTTCCCTTTGTCCAGTCCTCACTGCCACTCATATGATTAGTAAGAGCACCCTGCTGAGGACTGCAGGGACCACGTCTAACAGCTCTTGGATCTATGACCTTGTCTAGCACAACATCTTGTTCACAGTTGTCATTCAATAATTGTGTGTTCAATATTTCTTATAGATTATCTGCCAGGAAATATAACATTGCTATATAGATTCATCTGTTAATATTCTTCATATGATCCAGTTCAGTCTTTGACTGAATGTACGTTCTTGATGTCATGGGAGCATTTAAGCAAATAGATTGAACATTAGAAAAATATTCTTCATCTTAACTTATGACTAAAGTGCTTAAAATACTAGGTGCTAAAACTTATTTTTATCCGACTGCTTACTTGAACCAACATTGAGACTAAAGGGAAAAGAAATTACCGTATGTGAATCTGTTACTTTAAACCTCTTATTCTCATGAGTTTCTTGATAGGTCCATATAGAGAAATTAATTTACAGATGTAGTCAGCATAACTGCTAAAAAATGCAAGCATAAAGTGCTATGCACTTATTCCTTTGTGTGGCTTCTGCATACTTCAGTATTCAGTTCATCACCTTTAAGGTTTTCAAATTCACCAGCTGGAAGAGTACCTATCTTATTCTCCCACCGCACTGAAAATAAACCGACGCTATTGAAAATACATGAATAAGCATATTCTTAGCTAAATTGTTTTCTCATGTGACGCATACCACTTAACTAACTTTTTCTTTGAGATTGTTCATTTATCATATCTGCGTTGCTTTGGACATCTGCATCTTTACAAACAAAAGCAGGGTCTTGTTGGAAAAGATTCGGTGGAAATCAAATAGCTCTTCCCATGGCAGTACAGGCCGGGAGTCCCAGTTACCAAGGAGACTGAGGCAAGGAAGATGGTAAGTTCAAGGGCTGACTGGCCTACAGTGAGTTCAAGGCCAGCCCACGAACCTCAGAGAAAGCCTGTCTCAAATTAAAAATATAAAAGAGGTTGGGTATATAGCTCAACAGGAGAGTGCTTGTCTATCATGCTCAAAGCCCTGGGTTCTATTTCTAGTACTAGAAAGCAAAACAAAGAAGAAGGAGAAGGAGGAAGAAGAAGGAGGAGGAAGACAGAAAGAAAACCCTAGCAACATCTTTCTATAATCTTGTTACAAAAGCTAGAGAAAGCACTGAGATGAGAAACTATAGATTTAGCTAAAAACCTTGGAAAATATTTTTAGGTCATGAAGAAGGCCCTATAATTTTTCAATGTTAAAATGGTTTGTTTTTCAGTGTGATTTTCTTTATGTGGAGCTCATAACACTGGACTTCAGGAAGCCCTTCTTGGTTGAGAGTTGACGATATTCTTAGTTCCTCTCATCTCCAGATCTCCCAGAGTCCAAGTGTCTATGCAAAACCATCAATCTCAGAATGCGTCTAAACACAAACTCTGAGACAGGCTACAATTTACTGTTCTCCGTGACAGACAAATAGCCAGGGAGCCCTGTCATTTAACCCCAATGCTTTCTTTGGTGGTTGTGGAAAGAAAGTTTTTTTTTAAATTTTTTTATTTTTATTGTCCTGTCATAATCTACAAAATCCATAAACACAGGATAACCATATGTACAAAAAATAATACTAAGCCTAGGTATTTTGGCTACCACATGAAAAATGAAAATAATCTTTTACCAATATAATTCACAAAAAAATCAACATCTGTAACATCTGTATATTTATTCTAATTGGACATGGATGCTGCTAGCCATATCATTATTTTGAGCAAACAAACACTAAATTGTGAAAGAGACTCATGGATAGGCTGAGCTTGTCCTCCTCACAGGTGTCCAGACATTCTAACATTAGATCGACCTTTATGTCGCTATTTCATAGATTATGAAGGGCATTCAACAGTAAGCCTGAAGTCTGATCTGAGTGAGACTTGCCAAGCATATACTAAGAGCATCAATGAAGAGGAATGAAGTTATGTTCTCTGAAATGTTCACCTATGATATGTGTAGTTTCCAGAATTTTATAAATGTTGTTATCTATTGTAACACTGACAGAATATATATATATATATATATATATATATATACATATATATATATATATATATATATATATATATATATATATAATCTTTTCTTTTCTTTTCTTTTTCTTTTTCTTTTCTTTCTTTCTTTCTTGTTTTTTTTTTTTTTCCTTTAAAAGTTACGTATAGCTGAGAAACCGGGCCACCCACCGTTCTCAAAAAATTTAACCCAGAATTGCTCCTGTCTAAAGGAAATACAGGGACAAAGAGTGGAGCAGAAACGGAAGGAAAGACCATCCAGAGACTCCCCGACCTGGGTATCCATCCCATATACAGACACCAAACCCAGTCACTAAGGCTGATGCCAAGAAGTGCTTGCTCACACGAGCCTGATACAGCTGTCCCGAGAGGCTTTGCCAGAACCTTATTGATACAGATGTGGATGCTTATCAGACTGAGCACTGGGTCCCCAGTGGAGGAGTTAGGGGATGGACTGAAGGAGCCCAAGGGGTTTGCAACCCCATAGGAAGAACAACAATATCAACCAACCAGACGCCCCAGAGCTCCCAGGGACTAAACCACCAACCAAAGAGTACACATGGAGGGACCCATGGCTCCAGTCGCATATGTAGCAGAGGATGGCATTGTTGGTCATCAGTGGGAGGAGGGGCCCTTGGTCCTGTGAAGGCATGATGCCCCAGAGTAGGGGAATGCCAGGGCACCTCTCCAGCAGGCTCCGCCCATGTACACCCCTCCCAGTGGGTTCCACCCATACTCCTCGCCTCACCTTCATCTTGTCCGAGACAGTCATTGGGGCTTTCAGTACCAGAACGAAACCTTTTCTTTTTCTCCCACTTAGAAAAAAAGCAGGAAGGACTGTGAGTGCTCTCTCAGAAGTTTGGCTTTTTCAAAAATAGTTAAAAAAATTAAATAAATAAAAAAATAAAAAGAAAAAAGAAACGATTTCAAGTTTCTTTCATCTCCTCTCATTATACACTGGAGCACCTTGCCAATTATTTCATTTCTTCAAAGATTAAAATGTTTTTCCCCCTTCCTAAGTAGAAGGGAAACATTTTAATAATCATAGATTAAGAACTTCAAATAAGTTCTCAGGGAGTAAAAAGCTAACTAAAAACAAGTTTGATAAAAATTATTTATTTCTCAAGAGTTTTTACACGCAATTGAAGAGCTGCATCAGAGAGATGCAAAGGCATTCAAAGCAGGGGATTGGTCGTTTTTGCTCTCGTTCTCTTCCATAGATGAGAAGGCAAAGGAGTACACTTTAGAGTGAACTTGGCATCAGGAAATGTGACTTTTTTTCATCTCTATAACTGAATTTTACTAAATATGTTTAAGAAGTTATTAAATGTGTAAAATACAGTAAACAGTACCTTAAATAAACTTACTTTTTGACCTTCTCTTGGTTTTACATTTCAATAAAAGATACCTAGTTTACTGTGTTGTGGTTTGATTGAAAAATACCTTATGTAGGCTCAGGTTTCCCCAGATGGGGGCTGGTCTTGAGGACCAGCTGGAAGAAGTGGGTCACTGGGGCAGGGGACCTTCAGGTTTCTTAGCCCAGCTCCCTGCTCTGTGCTATTCTACCTCATCCTCTGTCTCCTGTCTTTGTCCCTTGACCCTACCTTCTGTTCCTCAGGGTCAAATAAATCTCCTTTGTGTGGAGAACTTGGTCTTGGGGGTCCTGAGATGATATCGATCATTCCAGCAACAAAAATGCTTTTATGGTTGGGTGTCATGACAAAGTGAGAAACTGTATGAAAGGGTCATAGCATTAGGAAGGTTGAGAACCACTGATGTTTAGCCCCAGATGGAGTTTTGACAGAGAAAACAAAAACAAGTGTATCCCAGTGCACTTGCATTCTTGCTTGAAATACTCTGAACATCTCCTGAAACTTACAGATAAAAAAGGCTGATAGAGAATAGTTTTCAGAAGTAGTATTGAAAGGATTTGATAACAATAGGCTGTATGAAAGTCTGAAAGAATTAATAAAAATATTTAAACAACACCAGAATTAACAAGACCCGAAGCAACATTATGATACAGGCAATCCCATCCTGTAATTCAATTAAGATGGTTCTTTTAGAGAGCTAGCATAGCCCATGACATCCATGTCTTAAAAACTGATTAAAAAAAAAAAGGCTATTAACCTGCTCCATCCCTTAAAACTTGAGGTCTTTATCTGGGATACAAGGGTGCTGAATTTCTTGGCAGAAATTCTCCAAGGGGATTCCTAGCTGGTCTCCGAGTCCTTTGCGGTAAAAAGGGTCTTCTCATTATGTAAGATGGTGTGTCAGCCTGTCTGGTTGCTTAATGAGGGTAACCAGTGTGCAGGTGAGAGAAGAGCCACGTGGTCAACGAGAGGTCAAAAGAGAAGCGTTGAGTCTAGGTATGTATAACTTTTCTTTTCTTTCCTTCTTTCCTTCTTTCCTTCTTTCTTTCTTTCTTTCTTTCTTTCTTTCTTTCTTTCTTTCTTTCTTTCTTTCTTTCTTTCTTTCTTTCTTTCTTTCCTTCTCTCTCTCTCTCTCTGTCTCTCTGTCTCTCTCTGTTTTTCTCTCTCTGTCTCTCTCTCTCTGTTTCTCTCTCTGTCTCTCTGTCTCTGTCTCTCTGTCTCTGTCTCTCTGTCTCTGTCTCTGTCTCTGTCTCTGTCTCTGTCTCTCTCTCTCTCTGTCTCTCTGTCTCTCTCTCTCTCTCTCTCTTTCTGCAATTCTCAATTGCATTTCTGTCTTTGGGTCTGCATCTCAGCCCTCTCTCCGATTTTACCTTAAAACATCGCTTCTTCATGCGCTCATCGGCAGTGTCTGAGGTCCTTGCTTTATTCTCCTCCAGGATCCGTTTTTCCTCTAAACACTTATCATCTAGCGTGTTGGATAAAGAGGAGTCCCAGCAGTCGATTTTGAAAGAAAAGATAAAGTGTTGAGCATCTGAGCGTTGTCAGGTGCCAGTGTCAGTACCCGGATGCCTCCTGTTGACAATGATGGCTATCACTGGGGTATCCGAGATCCCTCTATTCTGAACACTCTTCAGAAATCAGCCGTATCTGATTGTTCTTTCAGATCAAACGGAGTAGGGAGACGAAGTTAGCTGAGCATATTCTTTCTCTCTGTACTTTGTTGTTAAAAGGGGGGAGGAATTCCACTAGGGACGCCCTAACTCAGATTTAGATATTACCAAACTTCTGTAAGAATTCCTGTTCTCCCCCCACCTTCAGCTCTTCCCCCGCCGCCAACCTCACACATTCAGCCACTCTCAGGTCTGCCGTAGTTATGAACGTTTGTCTGCCCCTCTAAGGGTTGTTCGGTGAAACTGAGCAACGCCTGTGGATAACAGCAAGCAGTCTAAAGATAACGTAAAGATATTTTCTGAGTTCCAAGAGTGTACGACGCACGTATCCCTATTTACTTCCTAATAGGGTCATTTCTCTCTTCTTCCCTCCCGTTTCTCAGTTCCTCATTTTCTGGGGCTGGAACAAAGTGTTTTTACTCCTTGCAGGTCATGGGCTTTTAGTGAGATCCTTAGCACTTCATTCTTCTTAAAACATAAAAGAGAGTTTTTGCAAAAATTTCTACTGTTACTCATGGAACCTCTGCTGTGGGGAGACTTTTTAACAATGACTTATTCCGTGTAAAATGAAAAATATTTCGCTTTGCTCTTGGACAGCTAAGAACATCATTTAAGTTAGACTCGCCACCCCTCACTCCCCACCCCCCGCACCCCATTCCCCCCAAACAGAAATGAATTCTATAGCTGGTAACTGAAGTCATGAAGTAAGAAGATGTGGTAAACTGCCTGCCATTGAAAACGGCGAGAGGAATAACGGTGTGGTTGGCGTGCTTCTTAAAATGTATTTCTTGTCGGACACAGGAAGTCATTTCTCACCAAATTGCAACGTGACATACTGTACAACATGTCAAAGTCAACGCTAAAATACAAATTGGGATCGAGCTGTGCACGGTTTTGCACATCGGGACGGTTCAACACGCAGAGCTCATAAATTCTCCATTCAGACAGGGTTGTGGAGAATTTCACAGAACTCAGTGGGGTCTTAGTAGGGATGCTGACATGAACCACTGAGTTCTTTAATGACAACTAAACAAGAGAGCACCATTCCTAATTTACTCAAGCAGAATCCAATACCATAACCACGCAATTGAAGAGCACCGGTCTTCTTGTGTGAAACTGATTTTTGTGCTCTCATTTTTTTTTAACTCTTCTATTGGCCGTTGACTTGAATAGTCTTCCCAAGTCTGAATTCTTATTCTGCAGGCTTCTTATTATATAATTTGGTCTGTTCCCTTTCAACATTTTCTGCTATTACCATATATAACATGCACATATTTATTTAAATATACAATATATAATGTATTTGCACATATCTCTCTATTCCTGCTACCTTCTCTCTAATACATACCTGTCCCTACTTCCAGTCCACTCTGTTTCCCTAAACGATTCACTTCTACTCTCACATTATATGTACGTATACGATTTATGGGTCTATATAGAATGTAAAACCGGCAAATGATAAAAGTCCTGTAGTGTTTTTCTTTTTGAGATGGACTTAACTCACTTAAGGTTATCTCCATTGGCTTCCATTTCCCTGCATATTACATGACTTCCATTGGCTTCCATTTCCCTGCATATGACATGTCTTCAGTTTCCAGCATCCACCTTGGGCCATTCAGAACTACTTGTAACTTCAGCTCTAAGGGGTCTGACACCTTCTTCAGGTTTCTTAATGTAACTGCACACATGTGACCGACACACAAATGCATACACACACAGACATAGGCACACATGCACGCACACACACACACACACACACACACACACACACTCGTGTGCACTTGTCTACTCTATGGGACTTCAAAAGTGTCTTCAGCTTACTTAGTTCTCTCTAGCAAGGAGAGATAAATGACTTTATTCTGAGACAAAGAGTGAGATGCATCACAAAAGAGGAACAGATGGGGTACCCAGGAGTTGAAGGAAGTCGAGGTTATTTCTGATTTGGGACCAACACGGCAGATTGGTGATGAGGGAAGTATCCTGGGAACAGGTTTGTGGGCGGGGTTTTCCTGCCTCTGAGTTACCCTGGCTGTTCCTTATCCCGGAATGCTCTTTCTCCAACTGTCACGTATCTTTAATGTTCAGCTTGGGTGGAACCTCTTTATCTCCTTTCCCAGGACCTCCTCTTCCAAGCATCAGTCTCCTGCTATTTTCTGTCTAAAGATCTGATTGATTTCTCTACTAACAATATGTTGCAGTAGGTAACCAATCAGCATGCTTGTCATATGTACACCATTGTTAAATTAAACTCCACAAATGACCCTGGGACTCTTCCACTTCTTTGTAAGCACTTAGTGTATTACCCAACATCTAGCATATGTATATTAGTACATCATGAGTTTGTAGTGAATGAATCAGACATCCCGGTGATAGGAGAAGTACAGCCATTAGGGGGAAAGAAGAGAGAGATCCTTGTTATGGAAAAAGAGTATGACTCGCCTGTGTGGACTCACCAATATAGTTTGGCCTGGGGAGCACAGGGAAGATGAAAATTAATGTCAAGATATATATGAAAGGGTAAATTAGGAGCAAATGCTGGGCCCTGAACTTTATTCTTTGGTTAAGTGATAGTTGTTCAACTGGAGATGGACATTCTTTCCCTCTTATATCTTCAACTTACAGACAGAAAGAAGAACATATCCTTTCAAGTGCATCTACTGTCAAACCTAATATCCTTGGACTAGACCCGTGGACCTTAGAGAGAGTTGGTTGGAACCGTCAGGGGGCCTTGAATTGAAAGTTAAATGAGTTTCAAGGACCGGCTGAGTCCTGCAGTGTGAAGGTTCATATCAGGCCGAGCCCAACATCTGAGATCAATTCAAGTCAACAGATTAGATGCCTCTAGGGTATGCTCAGCTCTGTGGCAAAATACAAGAGAAATCAAAAGCAGGATTTCCTGTCCGTACAGAGCAGAAGAGCTCTGTCTCTGATGGAACTGCTCCAAGTGACCTCCCTACTTGGAGAGGGACTAGGGAATCAGGCAAGGCTCAGTGTCCAGACACTCCTCATGGAGTCCTTTCCATAAGGTGAGCTGCCGTGCTAGTATCTGGAGAACACCCATATGCTTTTCTAAACCCCTTTGGCTGTGTCTTTGTCCAGACAAACCCAGGAAGGCAGTGTGAAGGTGCCCTGGATGATCTATGGGTCATCCAATGTTCTCCTTTGACAGCAAGAAACCATATTTGCTTGGGCATTCTGTTTTAACAATCAGAATTGATTTTTCTCACTGTGACAGTTTGGGTACAGGTACATTGATCAATTTCCTGTACATCCACAAGATGCTAACTATTGTGCTAAAAGAATCCCAACTTTTCTTGTCTCATGTGAGAAACAAAGGAGTTGAGGATAGGAGATTATTATTATTATTATTATTATTATTATTATTATTATTGTAACTGCCAATTTCTGTGCAGATTATGTGAGGTTTTGCAGGGGAGTTTGCAAAGCTGCCCGAAATATCCTGGAAATGGTATACATCAGTCGGTCATAAAAAAGTATTGTCAAAAATGCAATAAAAATCAAGTGTTTTAAATCCAAGGTACAAGGAAGTGCACAAATGTAAGGGGTCAGCAGAGTTTTCGGATATTTCATAAGACTGGAAACATAGAGTTTAATTCCTGGGTATAAAAGTACTTACTTGGGGGGGCGGGATAAGTTTATTTCCCCATGTGCAGTTTGTTAAAACACTGCCCCCAATGCTTCCCTGTCTACAAAAGCATGATTTTCAGCCCCCACTGCCCATTGGCTGAGTACATACGCTGAGTTAGTAGACCAGTAGAGTACTGAGCTCGGTGGCAAGGTAACCACTTCAGGGTAAGAACCAGGGGTACTGGGTATGTAAATGAGAAGAAAGCTAGATCCTTGCTGTCAATCAGCAGACATCAGTGAGTGGTCAGCCTTCAATAGCACAACAGACTCACGAGTAATGGAGCCCCAGAGTGTAATGTTCGATGCTGGCTTCTGTCGGCAGATTTCTGTAGCCCAGAGGAGTGTGCATCTTATGTTTCCCTGACTCTTATCTCCTTGGCTCTCTACTCTTGCTTCTGATGCCATCATCAAAGAGTAGCTGGCTTTGCAGTTGACACAGATGAGGTAGGTGTCTCTTCCTTTCTAAGGGATAGGTGCACATCAGGCTTTTGGGTGCAGACTCTTCCTTAAGAGTGGGGCTTAGCACTTGGTTGCATCAGGGTGGGAGAGTTTCAACCTTGGTGCCGATAACATTTTTAGATGGGTGAGGCTTTGCCCTGGAGAGTAAGTATAGACATTGTAGAGCCTTTAGTGCAATCTTTAGCCTGTCCTTCATGGAAACTAATATGACTTCTCTCAGAGGTGTGTCTAGCAAAAAGGAATCCTGTTATTACTAACTATATCCTACGTGTCAGTACTGTCCCTCTTGTGTAATGTGACTTTCTGATGAGAGAACAATCATCATAAGTGCTCAAAGTATTTAAAATCCCAGCCAAGCCTTGAATCCCAGTACTTATGAAGCAGAGGCAAGCAGATCTCTGAGTTTGAGGCAAGCCCAGTCTACAGAGTGAGTTCTAGGAGAGCGTGGGCTACACAGAGAAACTCTGTCTTGAAAAATCAAATAAAAATAAGTATTTAAAATCTCAAAGTTTTGAAGCATCTAATTATGTGATATAGGTATTAATAAACCTTTTTAAATTAAATTATATGCCCAGACAATATCACATCTCCTTCATAGTGATATTACCCCAGGAGATTTTCTAAGTGAATAAATGATATGTTTTAAGAAAAGGAACATATTCTACATGCTATTATACCCTTCAGAGAGAGTCTTCCTTCTATCAATGAATTTGTGAACCAAGACCAGTGTGACCTATGCAGTTAACAGAATGTGGACACTGCACCTTGCTCTAGACTCTCTTCTGACTCTATTGAGCTCTGGAGACCATTTGAAGGCCCTCAGACAATGGTCTGAAGAGGAGAATTTTCATTAAGCTGTCCTCCACTGGTTATTGCATCAGCAAACTATGGAGAGCTCCTTTGAATCACAAAGACTTTATTTGATCTGTTTTGTTTATGAGGTTTTGTTTTGTTTTTCTCTCTTCCCATACTGAGAACTCTCTGTAAGTTACACACATGTTTGATTCAGCTTATATCATCTTGAAAGAGCCTATAACCAGTCCACACAAACTGAATAAATGCAGATGTGAGGAAGTGCCAATCCCTCTAAGGACTCAACTTCTGCAAGCCATTGCTTTTTTTTCTAAAACCAGGTCGCAATCTCCTGTAATTGTAAAAACCTGCACTCTCCACCTATGAGTTAACATTTGAAGTCTGAAGGGCCCAATGCCAAGCCCTTGGCCCCTGATCAACACCATGATACCCTCCAAGGATAGGTCTGTATAGTCGCAGACCTCACATATATTAAAGATAAACACTATTTAAGCCATCTCCAGTGTATGATGTTCTATCACTGCTACTCAAATCTTCCTTAGAGTTTCCCTTTCCTCTTAAGTAGTAATCAGATCTCTTCCAGAGTACCACTCTACCTTGATTTTTGAAGCGTGGCATTTAATGTAATTGTGATCTTTAAAAAAATCTACAAAGAGCAGGAAAATGGCTCCTGTCAGGGAAAGTCGTTCTCCGGACTGCTTTGCAGAATGGACTTCCCAGCTGACTCTTAACTGGGGATGTTTGAATGGGCGTATAAGACCCGGGAGGTGACAGTAGGTTGCTGGCCACTCTGAAGAGAAGAATAGCTGGAGTGCTTTCCCCGCCCACCCTCCCACTGTCCCTTTCCAGGAGAGAGGAAAGGAACTCTTCAAACTGGCTATAAACTGCACTAAGTCGGGTCTCGAGGTCAAACTCTGACACAGAGGAGGGAGTACTGATCGAGGGTTTTCTTTACACACGCCGTTCTTTGGATAAAGGCCTATTGCACTTTGTATAAATCTACTCTAAGATCGTGCTCCCGCCAAAGAACTTTTGTTCATGAAGTGTGTCAATGGTAAGTAATTGAACAGAGAGAAAGGACGGTAGGTAGATCTGTAGCCAGACATATAAATAGACGCACACAGAATCCACCACACCATTTGCCACTCTCTTCTTGAGCATCTCTGAGAAGTGCCAGCTGTTGGCTGACTCCCCCATGCTATGTAGGTCAGGATGATATGAGAACCCAAACTATAAAAAAAATGACAACAAAATGGACCCTTAGTTGGTCCTAAGGAGTTATATAAAGCTGCCCTAATCGACCATATCAGAGGAGATTTTGAACTTCTTGCATGAAAACAACTTGGTATTCCTGGTGATCACACCATTTACAACAAGGTCTCCTCTGAGTGCTCCAGAATAATGGGGACAGTATTTTAAAATAAATGTGTTGCAACATGCAGGCCATGTTTTCAAAAGCCTAGTCCGCTCCCCTTTAGAAAGGTAGGTTGCGGCTCTGCTGGAGAAGGGAGATTGGCTCTCGGGAATATTTTTTTTAACCCAATAAACAGTGTAGGAGAGGGACGTTTTTGGCACTTGAATGATGTACGAGTAAAAAGAAAAAGTTGCCTTTATAGAAGCACACACACACACACACACACACACACACACACACACAAACCCCCCCAAAAACCAAACCATATCTTTTACTCTGAACACACTATTCAGTTGAAGTTGGCTTTGTTAATTCAATGGGGCTTTGTTATGTTCACAGATTGGATTTTTTTGACACCTGACTTTTCTAAAACTTGCTATGGTGGGACCATTTATTGTTATTAGCCTCATCTAGATGTTACAAAGCAGCAAGGGCCAATCTCTGGTGATAATTCTGGGTTAGGGTAAAGTAAACATCACAGCCTCTGTAACGTAAGGAAATAGCCATTTCAGGAAAAGGGGAAAGGAGAAAGAAATAAATAGAAATGTATTGGAAGCTATAAAGCCAATCTTTTCCTCTGACAGTTATTTATATATGTAATGCTAATTAAATTTTTATTAATAACTAAGCATCCCTTTCTGGGTAATCATATTCCATGATATATGACTATCTATCACCATTTGAATTATGGGATACCTAAAATTGTAAGCTTAAGAGTTTGGATAAGATTTAAGGAATCTATGAAAATTTTTTAAAAAATGAATTTCCACATGAACAACAATCAGTGAATGATAGAGGATGTTGATGAAGTTGATTTAGGTGATGTCTGCGTGGTAACGGCACACTGCCTCAGGCTATTCATTGGAGCCACTTCCAGGAGCAGACTAGGATGCACAGGTCATGGGGTTCACTTGCTCTTTCCTATATGATCAGCTTCACGGCCCAATAAATCATCCAGCTCGAGAGAACTAGGTTTGTACAAATAGCTTCACAATAAAGGATTTTATGTAAGAGTTCTCCAATCCCATGGACACTAGTCAGGCATGATCTAGAGATACACAGCAGATAGACAGGGGTGGGTGTGAGCCCAGTATTGAAACCCCATACAGTCAAGGTCAAAGGATGCAGACTCACCACCTCCACACAAGGTCAAGAGTGTCAGTATTGGTATTAGATGCCATTTCTTTTCTACCAGAAGGAGTGCCCCCTCCTCATGCTATGTTCCAGGGAAATAGTTCATTTCATTCATTTTTGCAGATATTGATGTATCTCTTCCTTGATGTGTAGTATTGTAGTACTCTGGTATTAAAATATTTTGTCTGTGCTAGGGAAGGGTCCCTGTAAAGGGCAACTTTCGAGTCTCTTTCGTGCTGGAGTTCTCTGATGCTAGACACGGACGTAGCTTTCTCTCTATCCATTTTAGCCCCACTATTTGTTGGGGTTATTTGCTTCTGGTAATCTTCCCCGAACTAGAACTTTATATTTAGAAACTAACAACAATGATGACTTTGAGAGCCAACTGGCAATTGGCTATCTTTCCTGGAGGGAAAACTTTTGAGTCTTTATTACTCATCGCTCAATTGTCTCCTTGCATTGTGGTCAGAGGTAGATAGAATCTGGTTTGTTTGATTTCTGCCCACTCCATCAGTATGTCACTAACCCTGTGTACTCTTATCCAGTCTTCTACTGGCCAAGTTCTGGGCTTCATCACTTCTTAGTTTGTGAGATATGATTGAACATAGATTCATGGCTGATAATCTACATTATATTCAAAGAGTTTTAGAGAATGGACATTCAAAATAGAATCCTGCTAGAACATGGTGTTCTTGTAAAATAATTATCGCAAATGAACTAGTAGGCACAAATTGTTGTGTGTGCATGTCCTGGCAGCCTCAATGTGAACTGATAGCTAGGTACCTTAGAATAGTAACCAAATCTTGTGTTCGCAAAATAGTACTACGGGGATATATTGTTTCCATTTTACAGATTAAGAAACTGAGAGAGGGGGGCTGGTGAGATGGCTCAGTGGGTAAGAGCACCCGACTGCTCTTCTGAAGGTCCAGAGTTCAAATCCCAGCAACCACATGGTGGCTCACAACCATCCGCAACGAGATCTGGTGCCCTCTTCTGGAGCGTCTGAAGACAGCTACAGTGTACTTACATATAATAAATAAATAATAAAATAAATCTTTAAAAAAAAAAAAAAAGAAACTGAGAGAGAAAAATTAAGATTGACACCAGTTGGAATTAGAAGGTAATAGAATAGGAATTTGTTGATTGAAAAACTAAAAGCAAAGGGGGTTTCTGTCCACCTAATCTCTGCATCAGTGCTTCTCCAGTTCCTGCATTTGCTTACCTTGCTTAACCTGTGTCCTGACTTTTCTCTGGTGATGGCATGTTGAGAGGTTGGGTTTTTTGTTTTTTTTTTTGTTTTGTTTTGTTTTGTTTTTTTCTTAGTTGGTCATCCTTGATGTGGGCCACGTGCTATCAAATTGGTCATTTTGTTTTCTGAAAGCAAATGGGAAGAATAGAGCCATCTTGTACTGCAGGTACCATGCTTCCACAGTGGTGATGTCTCTTGTTGTAGCTCAGAAGACATGGGATGGGCTTGGTTTGGAGAGTTTAGTGGCAGAAGACACTGGGAAAAGAATTCAGCCCTTAGAGTACAGGTCATGTCTTAGTCTATATAGCCACTTTATGATATTGCACAGGGTCCTGTTCTCCATTTCTGTAAACACACCTCCATGGGCATTGAGGAGTGAGCATCAGACCATGAACTTATGCTGAAAGCTATCTGCCATGCCATTTTATAGTATGGTTCCTGTCTAATGCCAAGAAAGATTACCTCCTGATTATCAAGGGCCAAAGTATCTCCAGACTAATTCATATCTGATCTCAGACAAAACTGAACAAACTTCCCAGTGGTGATTTGAAACATATTTTGAAGTGAGTTTGCCAATAGGCCTGCAGAATTAAATATGTTTTTCTATCTTTGAGACAATCTACTCCTAAATTCATTTTATTCATGTTATAACTTCCCATCGCTAAACTGATAGTCAGATTTAATTGACCATTTAAAAATATCTATCTGCCTTAGCTTGGATGATTTTTGGGGGGATGTGCATGTGTGAGGAGTCAGAAGATGACCTTGAGTATCATTCCTTAGAAGCTACTCAGCATATTGAGGACAGCATCTTAAGGACCTAGAGCATGCCAAGTAGGCTAAGGCTGGCTGACACTGGAGTCCCAAGGTCCAACCTGTCTGTTCCCCAGTACTAAAGGTCTAGCCACTGTACTCTGGTTTTTACACAGGTTTTAGGGATCAGACTCAGGTTTTCATGCTTTCAAGGCAAACACTTTAATGACTGAACTATCTCCCTGGCCATGAATATGTAATGTATCTATCTTATCACATATAGTGTAATAAATATAATATAACATAATAAATATAACATTATATATATTATATATATCCATATATTTATTATATTATATATAGTATAATATACACACACACTTCTTTCTTTCATCCTTATTCTGTCATAAGCAGATTTTAGTAAAAAAAGAATCTGCTTAGGTCCTTCATTTTTGCTAAATGCCACCGTGGCTAGTCAGAAGACAGACAGGGAGTTTGTACTGGGAGATCTCCAGTTGATACAAACATAAACAGTTAAAGCCTCCGGTCACCTGAACACCGCCTTGATTCAGGCCCCTCAAGATTCCCTGACCTTAGATTAGAAACTTCTGCAAACTACAGTCTTTCTCTCCAATGTCTTAGGCCCAACTAGAAGACACTGGACCCCACTCCTCACACCAGGCTCAGCAAACAACCCTATTCATCCCTAGGAGCACTCAACTCAGCAGCCTGCTGAAAAATTACTCCAGTATCTCACAAATTTGAAAACTTTCCTTCGCTCCGCATGCTGTGTCTGCAAGAACACGAAAACATCCAGATGAAGAGGAAGAGCTGCAGTCAGCCATTCTGATTTTTGTTCTACAGAACAACAAACACTGAACCACTTATAATCATCAGAATGGCTTACAATGTTTTCTGACATTGTTAATTCATGCACTTTTCCCCATCTCTCTGATTATCCACTAACTAGTGATACAATCAGCTCAGAATCCCAGGGGAGCGAGTGGGAAAGGGGGGGGGGGATACTCAGCTTGAGCTATGTGGGCATTCTGCACATCCCTTTCTGTTGGTCCACACAGCAGGATGAACAAAGGACAAAGGTTTTGGAGTCTGTTTAATTTTATAAAGACCTGGAAATAGGTAGTGCTTACTGACTGAACTGGATTCCCTTGACTAATTTCTGCTTTTCAATAGTTTATGGTATCCTCAGTGTCCATTTCAGAAAAGTCTGCATAATGGCTTTTTTTTTTTTGTTTTTGTTTTTTAGAGACAGGGTTTCTCTGTGTAGCCCTGGCTGTCCTGGAACTCACTCTGTAGACCAGGCTGGTCTTGAACTCAGAAATCCGCCTGCCTCTGCGTCCCAAGTACTGGGATTAAAGGCGCACGCCACCACTGCCCGGCTGCATAATGGCTTTATTTTAATTTTTTTTCCATTTTTTCTGCTGACTCTAAGCCAGAACTGACCAGTGAAATGCTGTGATTATTCAGTTGCTCGAGCCACTTGTTTTGAACACTATTTTCTAGTCTTTACGTTTAGGTAGTGTTCCTGGGTAGTGGTTGGTGCATTCTGCTTGTTCATCTGTGTGTTTCACGGTGTCTACAGAGTTCAGGGTGGCCTCAAACTCACTATGTAACCACGGCTCACCTCACACTCCTGGCTCTCAACACTTCCTCCAAGGTGCTGCAATCAGGAGCAAGGGTCAGCTTACCTGGTTTGCTTATGAATATTTGTTAGGCTTAATGAAATTATCTGAGTCACCTGATAAAACACAGAGTGCAAGGCCCTCAAATTGAGATGTTTTGTTTGAAAGATGGTCCTTAAAAATATTTCTCTTGCTGGTCTAAATCGGAATAGATGACTCTAATAAGGATTCTTAATGAGACGGATGCTATGGTTTCTCTCTTTCAGTTCGTGTTTGCTGCCTGAATTTTTTTTTTAATGTGCTTTTCCTGGGCTGGAAGATATGTTGTTGTTCTGCCTGATTTAGGGAAAGTTCAGAGGTCTGTGGATTCTACCTTTTGTCTCCTTATCAGAGTATATGCTTATGAGTGTATTTTACAGGCAACCACTGACCTATGTTACAACACATGAAATGTTCTCCTTCCAAGTGTGTCTCAGAGGAACACTAAACCATTCAAGTTTATATATTAGCTATTACAGACTAAATGCTTGTCCTAAAGAACCTCCCGGTACAGAAAGAGTGGTTTCCATGAATAGACAAGAGAAGGGTTCGAAGAGAGGGTACTTAAAAGACAGGGGGAGGTTGGCATGTTTTAGGAGAGTGGTGTTCAAGGAAAGTGTTTTCTAAGGTGAAATGCTAGAGACTTACAGGAGTTTCATCTGATGCTGTGCTTGCAGGGAATTTTAAGCTATATGTTTATAGCAGAAAACACACAGGTGATTGCATTCCAAATCCTGAAATACCCCATTCGCTTCGGGAATAAGAGGAGCCATGCACCTGCTTTCTGGAATCCTCCAAGAAAGATGATTTATCATTTACAATGATAACTTATTCTACAAATGTCATTGGCTTGACATCTATTGTAATGCTCTGCACACAGGTCTTTGCCAGAGTGAGATTTGTCACAAAGAAAGGAGGGCAAATAGAGAAAAAAATAAACCAGCAAAGCAACTTAGACAACCCACTTCTTCTCCAGTCTACAGGTAAACACTGAATGTTCACTTCCTGGGCTGCCGTTGTTCCAAATGTGGCGTGTAAAATACAATACTGAGACTCTTCGTTAAGGATCTTACAAGGACAGCCATTGAGGAAATGTGTGATCGCAAATGACCAAAACCTACCTTCTGTTAACTGCTTTTATGGTAATAGAAAAACACAATAAAACAACAACAACAACGACAACAAAACCCCCTCACCATTGCCTAAACCGAGGTCTAAGGAAGAGATACCTCACGCTTGGGAGACGGCTTGCAGCACGTAGTTTTGATTAATTACCCACCAAGCTTATAAGAATGTATGTGTATGCTCACAAGAGCACTTATTAAAGGGCTCTCTTATCACTATTGCTGAGACACCCTTAGGGGAAAGGTAAGAATCAGTGCCTGGAAGGGATATTAAAAAGAAACAATAGTGGCTACTGCTACGGTTGTAACAAACCAACTACAATTTTATTATTAAAATAATAATAATAATAAAATCTATCCTGTCCTCCTTCACAGGAGGAAAAGCAAAAGAATTCTCGTTACAAACTGAATTTATCTCAAATTCACACAGTAAGAAAAAGACTCTTGCTTTGGATATGAAGTTAATTTAAATCTAGTAGCTTGAATACAAAATAATACCAGTGACAAGGACACATTGATTGTCTATTGTCCTAGAGGTTTTAGCTGTGGTCCTGGCCTTTCAACCTCTGAAGTGATTTTTACATAAAATGGTGGAGTATACTTGAATGAGTAACATAGAAATTTGTGCAAGTAACTTACTTTTGATTTTTTTTCACGTGTAAAATCTTATTATCCCTACGTACTGGCATTTTACATCGGTTCCATAATTTAGAAAGCTCTTTGCTTCGTGGGAATTTAATTTTGAATCATATTAAAAGAAGAGGCTGTCAATTAGGAGAAAGCAAAAGAACAACCCTCAGTCTTCCACTCATTAAGCCCAATGAGTCTGGAACTTTTTAAATGATTTTCTCTGAGAACCCAGATCTCCTGGAAATACCGCTGTGCACACATCCTGAGCAGAGCCGGCTTGTCAGCCTTCCTGTTGTAAATTCCTTTCTAGCATCTTAGTAGAAGACACTTCCCATTTTGTGGAAACCCTTCAGAATGTGATTTTAAATGAACCTGTTCACAAGGTTCAAAGCTTTAAATTGCTAGACCACAGTTACCATTGAGAAAACGCACTGAGCAATATAAGAAGTGAGGAAAACCATAACCAGGTACAAGTTAAATTCTCTAGGGTCGCCATGTAAGTGCCTCTCAGAAAGGATTAAGACTTCCGGAGAACAAGAAAGCCCTCAAACAATTCACTTCCAAGAGTGGGAGACATACACCCAGGCGGCCCATTGTGCTTGGCCTACTTTATGTCTGTAGCTGATTCACTTAGGTTTTTTGTTTTGTTTTGTTTTCTTCAGAGATTCTGTATTTTAGCGTGCCCTCATTCATTTAATCTTCCAGAAGGAAAAAAAAATGTCCGTAGAAACGTGATGGCTTTTGTTGGATCAAAACCACTGCAAATCCAAACAACGGTGGCTTTTACAGAATCGCTGAAGTAAATGACTGCTGTGATCCAGACTCAGGGGTGACAAAGCCATGGCAGCTCTGCTGAAGGACTTGTTTTGTTATCACAAACAAATCGCACACTGCAGGCAATCCCCTCTGGAGATATTTTGTTCCCCAGATCCACCTACCTTCCCCTCTTCCCAAAGAGGTCTTCAGCTCCCTTGCTTGCACTGAAATCCCAAATCTTGATCTTACTGAAGCTGGAGACCTGGAATAGAAGGCATCAAAAGATGTCAACTGAGTTGTTGATATTTCATGTGGAAATTTAAGATTCTAGCTTTCTAAAAGTAAATGCTGGATTATAGCAAGGTTGATCACTGGCTTCTGATAATAAACCCGGGATAGCTGATTAGCAGTTATTTAAAAGAGAACAAGATAGTTAGCAAGGGCCCGTGACCCCCAGCTATTTGGCAGGTAGAGGCAGGAAGGTAAGTTCAAGGCTAGCCTGGGCTGTAGATTGAGTTCAGGGCCTCAATGGGCAAACCCAGTAAAAACTTATTTCCAAATTAAAAGTTAAAAGGGTACTGAAAATCTAGCTGAATGGCAGAGCACTTGCCTAGAATGTTCCTGAGGACCTGGGTTTAGTCTCCAGGGTCATAAAGAAAAACAACAACAACAACAACAACAAGAAATTACATAAAGCTTTATTTCATGCAAAGTCCCTTGGCATATTTTTCCTACATTTTAAAAGGAAGAAATCTGCATGATTTATTTACCTTTACAAAAAAATTAAAGTGCTAAGAGATTTATGCCACCTTCCCATCTTGTTTAAAGCCCCTCCTCCTCACATCCTTATTTCCATTTAAACAGGATGCAGGTTAGACCAAGGGCTGAAGACACCTCAGGCTACCTTGGTGTTCCTAGCAGCTACAAGTACGTTCACTATAGCATGAACTTAATGTGTTTGTTTGTTAGTTAGATAGTTAGTTTGTTTGTTTTGGTAAGGTCAATGAAAAAAAATCAATCATAGTAGTTGTTTATTTTTGCATGCCATTTAATCGTTGGGAACCATAACCACACTTAAAACAATTTCTTGAATTCCTTGGAGTTATTTCCATGTGTCGAATAGCAAGCCAAATTCTCTGTGTTCCTTTAGTTTCTTTCTGTCACTAGACACTAAAGACCAAACAATCAAACAGCATCAACAAACAACAGAAAAGTGGGGAGGACTCAAGAGTCATGAAGACAAGTCAGAGGCTATTCTTAACCCCTCATCATGGATGGTTCTTTATGGAAAGGTTGTTTTTTTTTAAATTTTTTTATTAGGTATTTTCTTCATTCACATTTCCAGTGCTATCCCAAAAGTCCCCCATACCCTCCCTCCTCCCCCACCCACCCACTCCCACTTCTTGACCCTGGTGTTTCCCTATGCTGAGGCATATAAAGTTTGCATGACCAATGGGCCAATCTTTTCACCGATGGCCTACTAGGCCATGTTCTGCTACATATGCAGCTAGAGACACGAGCTCCAGGGGGTACTGGTTAGTTCATATTGTTGTTCCACCTATAGGGTTGCAGTTCCCTTTAGCTCCTTGGGTACTTTCTCTAGCTCCTCCACTGGGGGCCCTGTGGTCCATCCAATAGCTGACTGTGAGCATCCACTTCTGTGTTTGCTACGCCCAGGCATAGTCTCACAAGAGACAGCTATATCAGGGTCCTTTCAGCAAAATCTTGCTAGTGTATGCAATGGTGTCAGCGTTTGGGGGCTGATTATGGGATGGATCCCCAGATATGGCAGTCTCTAGATGGTCCATCTGGAAAGGATGCTTTTAATACAGAGACTCATTGTGCAGAGAACTTTGGGGGGCTCAGCTCTAACTGGGGACAAGAATATCACACCTTCTTCTCAACTTCTTTCTCAAGCCAAAGTTATGGAAGAAGGGTAGGAAGATTGTAAGAAGCATTGGAGAATGATACAGAGTATTGCTCCATTGAAGGGTGATACAAAGTAATGGTTCTGGACAGGACAGGGCCCTTGCATGCATGCCCTTGCAATAGCTGCAGTTGCCTGCCCAAGATCTACACAAGATCAAGTCAACATCCCATTATGGGTGGGTGGGAGGGTGGGTTTAAGCATCTACTCCTTGCAGAGCAGCTTTTGAATGGTGATGGCTGCTGAGGGAGGAATTGTTTTCTGCAGTGGTGTGACACGTGGTAGGTTATTCCCACATTTCAGTGAATGGCTTTATACATATGCACAAATGGCCAACATTAATTGGACTCAGTGGCTGAGAGAAAAAGAAGAGGAGGAGGGGAAGGGAGAAAGGGGAAAAAGAAGGAGGAGGAGGAGGAAGAGAAGGAGGTGGAGGAGGAGAAGGAGAAGGGAAGGGAGAGGGAGAGGGAGAGGGAGAGGGAGAGGGAGAAAAAGAACAGGGAGAGGGAGAGGGAAAAGAACAAGAACAATAATAATAATAAGAAGACATAAAGTTGGTAAGAGGATGGGAGTATCTGGGAGAAGCTGGAGGGAACTAGGTGGGGCAGATATGATTGAAATACAATATATTCATGTATGCCATTGCCAAGGAGTAAATTTTAGAAAATGAAAAATAGCTTTTAGGTCTGCATGTCACTGACAATGTAATTGATGTAATTATCACAAAAGGAGAACTTAGGAGAGACTGCTCTTTCAGAAAGCACAAGTTGAGAGGTCAGATTTACATCTGGTTCATATGCTTTTTGAAACTGTTGAATTATAAGAGTCTCACTCTTTTTTTTTTTTTTTATAAATCCTCTTTCTTGTGCACATCTATGCAGGGGTTGCTACATGTGAATTCGGGTGCACATGAGCCAGTATAATAAACCAAAGATAACCATGGGTCAGGGTCCTTGCCTTCTGTTTTGTTTGAGATACTGGCTCTGTGATTCCCATGCTTTGTATGCTAGGCAGCCTGGCCTGTGAACTTCCCACCCCATAGTAGGGATACTTGGACTACACAAGCACATTCTTCCACCAGGCTTTTCCTAGCCTCGAATGCATGCTGAGCATTTGAATTCAGATTCTAGCACATATGTGGCAAGTGCTTTACCCCCTGAACCATCTCCCAAGCTATAATGGGCATAACCTTATAAGTGGTGGGGAAAAGATGGGCAGGTAAAAGCAGGAAGACAGACAGGATGTAGTAGGTCTCAGAAGGATGAGGAGTCACTTGGAAGTGCTGGAGAGATTATTCAAGAAAGAAGAATTGATTGACAGCTTCCAGTACTGCAGGAAGGTTGGAAAAGATGAAAGTTGGTGAGAAATTCTAAGCTCTGACACCCCAGAACTTTCCTAACTTCTGACTCAGCTTTTCAGAGAGTGGTTGGGAGAAGAGGTTTAAAAAAACGTAAAAATAAAAAAATGTCACATTAGGACCAGAAAGGGGGAGGGGCCTAATTTCAGAGTATAGGGAAAAGCTTTCTTTAGGGTGGGTGTTGAGAGACTTCTGCGTTGTTATTGTTCAGTCAATGTGAGCACACCACAAATTGGGAACATGAGGCAAGAAACCAGGAGCAGGCAGGCTGCTGAGGCCAGAGGAAGGGAGGAGAAAATGGTAATAAGGACCAGTAGCTGGTGGAGAGTTTGGCTTGGAACGGAAGAGAAAGACCATTCTCTCCAAGGTGGTAGGAAGCTGTTTTGAAAATAAACATGGATAGAAGATGCAACTTGAGACAGTGAGCGATGTGGAGAAAGATGAGGGGTGCAACCACGTCACGTGGTCAACAGCTACGAATAAAGGGCACAGCCAATCAGGGAGAAATCCAGGGAGAGTGAGCAGAACAGATGTATCCAGACGTGGGGAACTGCCTGATTTTTCCCCATGAAGTTCTTTATCAGGCACACACTGAGAAGGTAAAGGATTAGAGTGGCCAAAGCTGGGGGAACAGGAGAGCATCAGAGAGCCGCATAAATCTAAAGACTAGATCAGAGAACCAAGACGGTGGAGCCTGGACTTCACTAAATTTTTGCCAACTGAATTACCAATCCATTAGACCTCCCTCCCTTCCTACTTCTCCCTCTCTCCTTCTCTTTCTTCTCTGCCTTTCTCCTCTCCTTCTTTCTCTCTTTCTTTCTCTTTTTCCCTCTCATTATTTGTTCCACATATTGCTTTACTTAATACTTACTAGATGACTTTTATTATTTTAGGTAATTTGCAAGATACCAGCTGAGGAAGCAAAAGTGACTCTAAGATCAAGAGGAGCTTATTTCCTGGAACCCCTTCTTTGCTACATCAGCATAGATGTTTGGTTCTCTCAGGGCTCACTCTCCATGTGTCAAAACTGGAGTGTATGTGTGTATGTGTGTGAGGATTTATATCTATATGGTCCTATATACTTAAACATCTCTCATGATTGTATAGGTGTGTGTGTGCGCCCGCGTGTGTATGTGTGTGTTTGTACACGTGTGCGTGTGTGTTTTCAGTAGCGTGTTTGAAAAACTTGGTACTATTCATGCAATTGGCTGGGTATCCAACAGTACTGCTGCAACACGGTCTATAAGTTTTCATGACTGAGATGAGAGAGCATCCTTAAAAATATCCAGGTCACGTGTTTCAATGGCAACTATCTTGGCATGGCTAGGAAGAAAGATCATCTTTCCATGGTCATTTTCCTTCGTTCTCTTGGCTTACAGACAGTAGCGCTAGGCTCTTCCCAACAGCAACCTAGCAACAGCTTACGTCATCACCTGCCATCATTGCCAGACAGGTACAAGCCAGGTATGTAAAAGATGACAGATTACTGCCCCAACCCCTTTCTCTCTCTGTTCCCAAGTGTTCTCGGCCGGCCTTTCTTCCTCTCTTTTTCTCTTTCTGTCCTTCTCTGCCTCCCACACCTTCTCTGTCTTCATTCATAACTTGCTTCTTGTCTGTCTGCCATTACCCCCTCTCTAGGTCCCCCTTGTTAGCATTTTGTCTAAGCTCCACCCCACAGTTACCTGGCAACAGCCAGGTATGCCTGACTCACTATAAAAGGGGCTGTTTGCCTCCTCCTCTTCTCTTGTTCTCTTGCTTTCTTGCTTCTTGTTTCTCTGTCCTCTCACCTCTTCCTCCTCTCTCCCCATTCCCCTCCCCCCCCTATCCAAGTGCTCATGACCGGCCTCTACTTTTCTCTTCTTCTCTTCTTCTCTTCTCTTCTTCTCTTCTCTTCTCTTCTCTTCTCTTCTCTTCTCTTCTCTTCTCTTCTCTTCTCTTCTCTTCTCCTCTTCTCTCCTCTTCTCTTCTCTTCTCTTCACTTCTCTCCCCTCCCCTCCCCTCCCCTCCCCTCCCCTCCCCTCCCTGCCTTTCTCTGTCTCTACTACCCTCTCAACTCCCCTCCCCATGTCCTGAATAGACTCTATTCTATACTATATTGTCGTGGGGTGGCTGGTCCTTCAGAAGGAAGGGATGGCTCAGCATGGGCCCACAGAGGTGCCCCCTTCACTCACACCCGACTGCACATCAGCAAATGTATTCCTTCTCTCCTTCTCTTTTTATAAAACACAACATCTCTTCCTTCCCTTTCCCAAATAAACCTCCTGAATACCAGATCTGTTGTGTAGTGTGATTTCTCAGGGGGGAACCTTGGCATGGGCCTGCCTAGTTGCATTATAATTCATAACACACACTCTTCTATGCTGAGGCAGGAGGATCATGGATTTATAGAGAAGGTGGGTTACATAGTATGACCTTGTTTCAACAAATAACCAGCTAATAAACCTTAAGTAATTATAAATAGCATTTAAACTCACAATCAAAATATGAATGTCAAATTAAAAATAAGCATTAGCTAATTTTAAAATAATCAAAAATTCGAAACTATACTTTGTTGGGTCCTACTCAGCTCGTTTTTTTTTTTTTTTAAATTCTTTTTAAAGACCAGAAACAGAATCTTGATTGGTGTGAGAGAATTTTAAATGAATCTTGGTCAATGGATGCTTGAGATAGTCTTTAGAGACAACTGGCTTCTCAATTAGCATAGGCTATCTTGAGACAAATGACGCAGGATGGATCAAGTCTGCTGAAAGAGTGCAAAGTCAGGCAAAGTGAAAGTATACATTTTTTTTCTCATTTTCTCATAGTCCTTCCCTCCCCGTTTAGGGTGATTAAGTTCTCCCCATACTCTTAGCATCTTTCAGTGGTCCACACCAGGGTTCAGTTTTACAATGAAATAAACCCTGGTGAGCTCAGCAATAAGCCTCAGATTGTTTCTATGCAAATGGATTAGCTTAACAGCATAAACAAACGCTGGATGCATACAGAATTTAAAGATGCCAATGAAATCAGACAAATGGTATTGTTTAAAAAAACAAACAAACATGCCATTGCCATGCTTTTGAGGTGTGGGCTCAGTTTCGTATAGACACTATTGAATTGGACTGTTCTGATGCAGACGATCGCCTCTTGTGAATGTACAGCTGCTGACCAAGTATGCTGACGCGGCTCACAGAAGAAAGCTGTGCCTCACTTAGCTGTGTTTTGTAGAGGTGTTTGCAGGAAGGTACTGTATGCAATATCTGCAGTTTGACAAGTAAGAGCATGAATATATATATATATATATATATATATATATATAACTGCTAGTTTTGTTTTTCCTATTCTGTTCATCATGGACAAGCAGAAGACCCACTGCTTTATTAAAAGCACATGACACATAAGAGAAAGAGGCACTTCAGGAGACCCAAGCAGATCCTCACAATGTATCCACGAAGCCTACAGAAGACTCTGTGCTCTGTTGACTGTCAAAACCATTTCAAACCACAAAATGATTTTGATATAGATGTCAAACAAAATGGTTTGATAAATTTGTGTAGTAAAAGTATTTAAGGCATTTTCTTAATCGGCAAAGCTAATGTTTGCCGTCTCATTCTGAGCTAATACTTGAAGAAAGAATGTGCCCTGTCTTCCCAAAACTTGCTCAAGTGATCCTGCTGCAAAGATGAAAGCTGGGTAGAGGGATGGCAGATTCTTTGAAAGCTGTTAGTATTCACTTATTCATTCCTTTTGTTCTGTAAACTGATGGTGTGTCTGTCAGGTCAGGTACCATTTCAACTTTATGAGGGATAAAGGTAAACAAAGCCATATACAACATTTGTCTTCAGGTGGAAGAGACAGATGTTAATCACACTTTTCCACTAATACACACACATACTACATGAGGTAAAGATAAATGACGTAAGACCATCAGGCAGAAAAGAACCAAGACACCTTGGGAAGCTTCTCGGGGAGATGAGATATTTCCAATAGAAAGCTGGAAAGATGGTGGGGCTCTCTGGGGTCCAGTGGTGCCAGGGTGGAAAGAGGTGTGTAGATACTTGGCTTCTAAACCAGGAGGCCATGGGCCTGTTACTTATGTTTTGGGCTCAGAGTTGCAGAGATTAGCAGAAGAGGAAAACACTATTTTATTGCTTTATAACTTCATCCTGGCAGGGAGTGTTTGCAGTCGCTAGAGCTTGGGGTGGAATTTCCATACATCCAGAAGATCAACAGAGCTGGACTTCATAGAAGCTCTGGCTCTATGAAGACCCACTTCCAATGTTCCACGTCTGGTACTTATGTTACCTGTGTCAAACATTCTACAACCTCCCCAGACAGCACTACCCTCCGGGGATACGTTTTTTAAGCATACAGGCCCATGGGGAACATGAGAAGATAGTGACTTTGCAGAACTTTGCAAGATTGGGGAGCTCAAAGCCATTGATTTGGAAAGACAACAATAGTTTGATGGGTTATGGAGGGTCTAGGGTAGATTAGTAGTGTTGGGGTATGCTAAGGATTTAAAGTTTTATCCTCAGATCAATGGAGACCATTTCTAAGATTTAAGCTAGACAAGCCTTGGTCACATTTGCAGTTTGAAATCCTTACCCCAGAGCACAGCTTAACAACAGCAGACAGCTCACTGGGAATGGCTGTTCTCGACACAGAAGGAACAATCAAAACAGGATGCCCCCATGAAGAAGAGAGACCGATGCTCCAAGAGATATTCAGGAGGCAAAGTTTGTGGCTATTGTCCACAGACAATGTCACGGGCTTATTATCTAACGTGTAGAACTTACAGAACCAGTCGATTCTGTTGGTAGTGAGCCCTACAAGTTTTCCTATACATTCTAAAGTTTTAAAACACCAAAGTCTATTATTGGCTACTCCAAAGATAAACGCTACAATTAAAGTGGCAAATGAGACCAAAACAGTGTTATTAATTTTGCAGATTGAAATAGCATCACTTAAATATTTCTCAGCTGCAGCTTTGTGGAACTAGTTTGTTTGCTCTGATGATTGATATATGTATATGTGTATGTGTGTGTGTGTATATATATATATATATATATATATATAGAGAGAGAGAGAGAGAGAGCAGTTCACTTTGCTGATTTGGTTCTGTTCTCATCTTTTCAGTCACCTGTTAAAGCAGCAGCAATGAAACAGAAGGTTCAGATGCCATCACGTGCACAAAAGATAAAGACACCACCACGTGCACACAAAAATAAAGAAGAGGTCAAACTTGGAATCATGAGTTTTTACTTAGCACAGTATTGGAGACTTTGCAAAATATGATTGCAGACTTTTTTAGGAAATAAGAGTTAAGTCCCAGGATCTATGTCAACAATCCCCAGAACCAGGTTTAGAGATAGGTGCTGCCTGACCTTTGTGTGGATGCTGGGAATCCCAGTTCTGACCTTGTGCTTACATCGCAAGGGCTTTGCCCCCTTTGAGCCCCTCTCCCCAGCCGCCAAAATTCAGTTTCTTAGAAGCAAAACAGATACAGAACCAAAACAATGCATGGATTTTACACTTCTTTTGGTAAGAAGTATTTTAGCTTCTTAGAGAAAATGATTTCTCTTAGAAGTCTTCTCTTAATATTTTCTTTCTGACCTTTTATGTAATTCGTCGGGTTTGGGCCCAAATCTATATTTTATACTCAGTATTTTTCTTCATTGTTAATAGAACACTTAAAAGTAAAACATACTCATAAGTACATTACTGTAAAAATCTTTCTTACAGTAGAAATAAATACCTCGATAGTACAATAGTAATAGAATTAGTTCTCTAGATGCAGAGGGCCTGTATTTTAGACCCATGTAACTCCATTACCTCTGTGGTCTTGGAATGCCTCTGAATTCTTCTATTAATAACAACACGAGAGTAGGGCAAACCAATAGATGACAATTACCCGGGACCTTGAACCTGGGAATTCTACAAATGAGAAAAATTGTTCTTTGCTCTTTTGAAGAAATACACTTTCTTTGTGGCGCATTGTCCACGAAATATCCCCTTGGCATGAACTGCTTAAACACACACACAGACAAATGAACAAACCTCTTTTCCTGATTCCTGCTAGAACCTGCTGAGATACAATTTTCCGTGCGCAGGGCGCCAGCGATCAGTCACAGACACTTAAGCTCACTGGTGTCATAAACCAGAAGGGTCAGTCAGACGTTCCTCCCTGGGATATAATCTATGTCCAAAATTTGCCTGGCAAACAGGGTCGTTCTAATAACTTTTTTTTTTTAATACTCAAAGTCAAACGCTTCAAGGGGAAGCAAAACCTACAGGAACTGCTTGGAGCAAATGGCCCCACGTCCATATTTACGTTCTTGACATAGTCCCCGATTCAGCATGCTTCCGCAAGTAGAAAAGAAGTCAAAACTTGTAGCAGCGTCCCTGAATCTCACGTGTCTCAGAAAGCCGAGAAGTGGTTTTGTAGGCACGCCATTATGATGTGGGGAGTTGAGGGCTGTTAGCGGTAAGTAAGTGGCGATTCAGTAGTCAAAACAAAAATAAAACACCTCCCCTACTCCCCTCCAAACCCCAAACAAAACAAAATACAAACTTTTTAAAGAGCACATTTTCTTAATAAATGGAGTCCAGGAAAGCCGTTCATATGAAGCATTAAATGCCACTTCAAAGCCCTAAATAGGGTAGAACAAATAAGCTGACCCCCTCATCTTGACCTAAATTATTGCTTAAACAAAGGTACACACTCCTAATTTACATGAAAGGCAATTAGGCCTGCTGCTGACAGTGTGCTGAGAAGTACATCTGCCCAGGGCACGCTTTTAGACAAAACACAACAAAGAGAGAACTCCTTCCTTTTGTGGCTGGCTTTGGTTTTTTTGTTTTTAAACTCAGCCACTATCTACTGAGGGCAAGGAACATTACTTTAAAAAATTTAACTTATTTGGGTAAACGGTTGTTATTACTGTAATACATTCTTTACGTATGTTTCTTTTTTATTATTAAAATTTTATTGCAAATAAGCTGCAAATGGGAAAAACATCAGGCAGCAAGATTCGCCGCAGCCTGAATCTATACATCGCCATGGCCTTTGTGTGCAGTTAGAAGAGGCCGTCTGAAGAGATGGCACCTCACACCCAATGTCCACATCCTCAGTCAGTTACATTTTAACTTGTACTTTTAGCCCCAGTTCATGGTGTTTGGTATTCAAAAATTGACTGAAAGAGGAGTGAAATCCTCCCCCACCCCCACCCACCTGGAATGCTTTGTAAACAAACGTGACTTTGAAAAAAAAAGTAAGGAAATGAATGGCTGGTAAACCCATGCAGGGATGTTTATATTAAAACATGAACTTATTGTTGATCAGCCTAAATGCATTCTGTCCTACTAGATGCTTACTGATACAGCAAAGGGTCTTTCTTTTCCTTTATTAGAAAAATGCCTTTATAGTCAGAATGTAAAAGAAGCGAGAAAGGCAGGTTACTGTTAGCATTTCAACCTTACTTTCTCTCCTTGTATTTATTTACTTGCTAATTCATTCATCAAACACTCGCTATCTACATTGTTTCGAAGCAGAGTTTTAAAGCTTCTTTTTGAGAATTTTATATGTGAATACTGTATACTTCCATCATATCCTCTGTCCCTGGCCACAGTTTCTCATTTTCTCCCTATGTCTACCTCTTGAATTCAATTCGTGTCCTCTTCCTCATGTCCATGGTGGGATATTGATGGGTGTGGTCATATGAAAGCAACTGCATCATTGAAGAGCTGATGGGTGCCACATCCCTGTCATGTCCAGAAGATAATAGTCTGTAACAACTCTGTCTGGTGTTCTGGCTCTTACAACGTGCTGCCTGCTGCCCACACCTTCACATTCTCAGAGCCTTGGGTGTAAGAGGGTGTTATAGATGCCCCAGGTGGTGATGGGCATTCCACCATCCCTTATTGTCCACACTTTGACTTAGTGTGAGTCTCTGTAGTAGCCTGTCTGCTGTAGTCATCTCTGGTTGTCAATGCAAGTGCTTAGAAAGTCGTTGGATACCGTACAGAAGTGGTAGAGTCTCTTCTCGAGCCCATTCACATCCCTACCACAGGTACTTGGTGATGCTTAGAGTACCCAGCACTGAGTTCCCTTTGCTGGAGTCCTTAGACTGTTGGTTATCTCCAAGATATGGCTACCACCACTCTATAACACATATCTTGCGTCCCAGTTCTTATTGTTCTTATTGTAATTCTCAGGATTTAGCACTGAGTAGGACTGTTGATAACATTTGTTCTTCTAGCAGTTTCCACTGTTCCTTCCACTATGATAAGAGCTAGGAATCCTCAATCTTCATACACAACAGGGACAGAGTGGTTAACAAGAGAAGCTCCATTCTTGCTTTTATAGCAGAAAAAAAAAAAACAATCTAGATGAGTTTTAAGCCAAGTGTGTTTGAGTTGTTAACAAGGCTCCACGAGACACACATTTCCTGGAAAGAGGAGGCTAAGGACATTTTGAACAGAGCTGGTCAGAGATACTCAGCTCTGTGTAGCAATCAGCACTGCTAATTTGCTGGCTCTCCTTAGGCATCTATGTCTTATGCAACCAACCAAGGAAACCCAAGTAAATATTTTTTTCTACTATAATTTTTCCAAGGGAAATGAGATCAGACTAGAGGCAAAATGCCTATTTGATATTTTTCAAGGCTTCTTCTGATCTCATCTTTCCCTAATAGGACCAGTATATGGGAGTAAGATGTTTCCCTGGAAAACATCATAAGACTTGGTCTCTGTGGCTATAGTCATGGGATGGACATAGCATTTATAAAACTAAAGATGCTGAACAGAGGAGAGGAGAGATGTCTACAGCATCTCATCTATATCCCCCAGTGGAGGCTTCAGTGAGCACTGGATGACAGGAGGCTTGCCCATGGCACAGTTTGCAAAGAACTAGGCCACCAGAAAACAACAAACATGGTTATCTGACTCAGAGAAGGCATCTTCATTTCATTTCGAAGGGATTTAGAGAGTAGGAGCTAGATCTCCAAAGGGTGGGTGGGTTATTAGCACAAGCAGGGCACCAGACTGGTGTCACTATAAAACAATAATCCAAGGATTATATGAGAGCAGTTTCGGGAAGGGAGTATTATCATTAGCCGGATAGTTAGCTCTATCCTACATCAAAATTAAATCTGAGTAAGACAGGTCCATTACATACTCACAAACAGCTTCAGCTTGTCACAGTCCTTGGAGGTGGTAGAAGTTTAATCCTGTTTTGGCCCCTACACTCTGTCATTGGGTTATTTGGGAAACTGTCCTCATCTTTCAATGCTTTTATTCTTTTTCCCAATGTAAAAAGAATATAATATTTATAGAGATGCTATAGCACTAAATGAGATATTTCACAACATCTAGCATGAGGAAACTACCAACAAAATATTAGCTATAATTGCACCCCCAAATACGTGGTGACATACGGTTTCTTCAAGTCTTCATTCATGCATATATTCAAGATGTTGAGGCAATGTTCTTCACAGAGGATATAGAGTCTGAAAGCACCAAGTACTTCATCAATGTGAAGAGTTGCTATCAACACAGTAGAAGATTTCATCTATACTGGATAAATATTATTACCTTCATTATGTACAGATCAGAGGGAAGCACAGAACTAAAGTTGCTCATCAAAGAAAACCAGAGTTTCAGCTTAGTTCTTGGGTGCATTGTTGGACAGAGGCCCCTTGGAGGGACTAATCCCCATCCGTTCAAATCAGTTCAGACAGGCCAAAGGTTTGCAACTCAGCCAATTCCCCTCTCCTCCATGCAGCTCACATTCATGAGTTAAGCTAGCAATTAACAAGACAAAATGCTACAAATTTCTGAGATAGTGGTGTTGGCTAATCAGAGGAGAGGGCTATAAAGGATGGGAGGCAAAGAATTCTCTTTGCAGCAATCTACTGAAGGAGAGAAACTTACCAATTCAATAGCATAGCACATAAATTAATTAATATTGAAAAATCCCAAGAAGCATCTCTTGGTCGGCTAGATATAAACAGTACTTTATCTGGTTATACAAATAAGCGCGCACTCGGACTTAGATATTCCCCGGCTTCAACACTTTGTGCTCCAGGGAAATAGACATGTGTTTCCTAGCCTCACCGTAGATGTCTATGGTTTGCATTATCGTTTGATATAATAGCATAAGCTCCTTACCTTGCTCAGTGGCTCTAAGACCTCTGCTCTGTTTTCTTTCCCTCTAAAGAAATCCCCAATAAATCCGAAAGTGTGATTAAATTTGTGAAGTAGCAGAGAGAAATTGTTTTAGTCAATATCTCTGAGAACACTGGTGGCCTCAGAAGAAGTCCCAGTTTGGGTGTTCGTTTACATTTGTTATGCAAATCAATATTATGACAAATGATAGGATTTAAAAACTCCTTTCAGATGGGTATTATACAAGGTAAGAACTGGGAGAAAAATTCCTTTAAATGCTGACCTTGTTTTATTCTATCCTATTATACTTTATTCTGTTTTAGACTACTAGAATAAGGCTGTGAGTGCATATATGTGTGCATATATATACCTGTGTGTATGTATATGCATGTTTATCTATGTATGGATATGTGTGTATGAATTTATGTATATGTGTGTATGTTTATATATGTATATGTATGTATATATGTGTGTATGTGTATGTGTGTTTATATATGTATGAATATGTGTGCATGTCTGTGTGTGTGTATTGTGTATGTGTTATATCTGTACTTGGTAAGGTTATCACAGTCAAACCAATGAACCAAAGGTTTCTTGTGAAGAAATGATTCATGGAAATCCTATTCTCTTTCTTAAGAAAACTTAATACTGCATACATGTAAAATAAGATGCCATTCTTCTGGGCCAAGAAAAAGTTCATTTTCATATGTGTACCAACAAGCTGATTTCTATTAGATGGAACAGAACATCCAAAATAAGGTCTCGGCCCTCGCTTCTTCAGTTGGGAGCTTCTTATTGTTCTTGGACCAGGTGGAGCAGAGACGGAGCCTGCAGGGTAGCAACCATAGGGGTACAGGGATCTGGGAACAATGACAGGGCAGAGGGAAAACAGAACGGACTGTGGCCTTAAGGAAGAGCAAAGATAGAGGAGTGCGAACTTACTCTGCTTTCCAAATCTAAAACCAGCCAAGGGCCCACATGAGTGTGGCCTGCTCTGTGCTTGGAATGCATGTTAATTATAAGGAACAATTACAGGACACTGTGTAGGGGGGTGTTTTTATGGTGCTGAGTAACTGAATTCCAGAAAAACCTGAAATTGACTAAATCATTAATGCTGTTTTAGAGACTTTAAATGACTAGTGTTGTGAATTTTACTAGTACATTGACTTCAAAAATGGTTGCTCTTTATTATCATTACCTAAAATGGATTAATGTTGGGAAAACAAATAAATAAATAAAAATATTTATTTATTTTTAAAATAAATAAAATATCAAATGTGAAGGTAATTCTTTAAAAAGAAAGGAGTGATAGAGGGGTACAACTTGGTGATAAAATGCTTGTCTAGCATGCCCTGGAGTTAAAGCCCTGGCACCGCCAAAAAGAAAAGAAGTTTAGTTGTGTAGAGTTTTTGGGTAGGGTCCAGGTGTTTGGGTTCCCCCCATCCACATATGCATGTGTGTTGCTGTTACCTATGTTCAGCGCATGCTTAGGCAGTCAAGGGGATGCTATTTTTATGGTTGTAGCTTCTGATTATAGGGAATAAAGGAATGCTGAAAGCAGAAGGAAAAGTCTTCCCCGGAAAAAAGTACACTGAATTGTTATCCAGTACCAAATCACACTAGCTGTGAAAATATAGAAAACAATACAGACAGAGCAGGTTACATTTATGTATTTAGGAATATATTTGTATATACATGTATAGATGTGATATGTATATATGTAACAACAAGTAATGAAAAAGGAAGCCATGAATTTGAAGTAGAACAAGGGACTATATGGGAAGACTTGGAGGCAGTAATGAGAAGAGAGAAAGCATGTAATTATATTATAATTTCAAAAAAATAAAAGAAATAGTTTAAAAAAAAAAAACCTTTGGGTTAGCATTGAGAATATCAATTTTAGGAATACAACCACATTAAAGAGATTAAAAAAAATAAAACAAGCAAGACAGAACAAAAGACATAAAAAATATCCCCCACAAAACCAAACAAAACATTCAATGTACACGTGATTGGCATAATATTGGCGAAGAAATTACTAGTTTGTGCTGCTGGTGTTAATAATGTGGGCACTTTGGCCTCACTCATACACTGAATGCTCTATTCAGCAAACCAGGCTCTCCTCAGGAGAACCCCAAAGGCAGGAGTGCTGGTGGTGGGTCCTACCACATTCTCTAGATCAATCAATCCTTAATTTTTCTCTCCTTAAAATACCCATGGAATCCAGTTAGCAGAATGCATATGGCCTGGACTCAAGGTTCTCAGTGGAGAGCATCAGTGGAGATAAGCTGCATACAGTGGCTTCTTAAACCACCTTTACAAACTTGTTCTGACTGCCAAAGCATGCCACACCAACCAAGATTCAGAAGCAGTGCTGTGTCCCCAGGAGATCATTCAGAATTAATCGTCATTTTTGTAAATAGAGAACAAAGCCAGGCAATCACTAGTACCTCATTGTAGTATTAAAACTTGAGAAATTCTGGTTGTGAAGAAAGACTAGAGACATATGTGATCTCTCTCTCTCTCTCTCTCTCTCTCTCTCATCTATATCTAATCATCTATATATAATATTTCTGTTGCCCAGCATGCGTCTACATAATAGTCCAATCATCTATGCCAACTTGGCATGGTAGCATGAATATCTCTCCAACAGAAAAAAGCTGAACATGGGCCGTATTAAACTGATCATAAGAGAAGGACCTCTGCCACTCAAGTCTGCTGCCTGGCTGAGAATGACGTCAGTTTCCCAAAGTCATCAGCAGTGACTGACTTATTAAAGTGTTTCTCAACACAAGCCAAATGATATTCAGGATTAGGCTCACAGATGTCCTGCTGCAATTCTCCATGGGTCTACCTAAGATACTAGAGACAAACCATGATGTATCAGGTCATCTTTAAAAGTTAAAAAAATATGAATTAAAGAATGCCAAACCACTAAAATTTCCAAGGTTTTGCACACCTGCAAAGGAAATGAGTGCGCTTGGTGATGGCTGCCATTTTATGAAATCCAGTAGGAAGTCCAAATGGAGAAAAACAAAGATGTTCCTGATGCTATTTTTAAGTGTGACTTTTATCCCCCCACCTTGATATTAACATTCTAACAAGACAAAAGGGGTTTGAGGAACTATAAGACCACCTGGCTGCCATTATGCCTAGCTGAGCCCTCAGTCATCCTTGACAACAGAACAGCCTTTGGAGGAGGGTGGAGGGCAGCTGGAGACAGTCCCAGAGGAGGCCCAGGCACACAACACAACCAGAGTTGGTTGCTGGCATCTGCCAACAGGATAAAGGTTTCCATGACCCATCATTCTAAGTAGAAGGGAGACGTAGAGTGGGAGAATTCCTCCTTCCACTCTCCTATTGAAAATCAGGTACATTTTACAAGGGAGATATGTACGCAAATGTACTGTTAGGGGTTTTGTGTTCCTTAATTGAAACACCCTAAATCACATTCGGCCCATTTGCGCAGAAGATTTCTCCTAATTCTGGCCGTTGCATTCCTAGCAAATACAGCTAGGGTTGGCATGCTTGGTTTGATAAAGTCTACCATTAATTAAACATTTCCTTAGTCTCCATGCATGTCAGTTGGAGCCGTTGATCCCTGCTCGCCAGGCCTTTGGTCCCACAGCATGCTTGCCGAGCTTGGAGCCTTCTGCAGACTCTTCTGCCCCTGGTGCACCTCATTAGGACGGGCTTCCTAGAGTTTAGTGAGGCTAAACGCTTCCCCAGTGCCTCATCGGTTCTGCTGCAACCTATTTGTTTTGTTTCTCATCTCAGGATCAGCTCGCCTGCGCCTTCCAACATGACAATTAGCTAATTTAATAAATCTAATCGAGTCCAATGTGCTGCTGAGACAGAACTGGAAAAGGGGCCCTGCCACTGCCTCTGGGTCTTCCTTTCTCCTCCGTTCACCAAATTCACATTTTAATAATACACTCTTCCGAGGAGATGGGCTCACGCCTATTTCTAAAGTGGAAAATAGATTTGGACCTTTTTCTTCCTTCCTTCCTTCCTTCCTTCCTTCCTTCCTTCCTTCCTTCCTTCCTTCCTTCCTTCCTTCCTTCCTTCCTTCCTTCCTTTCTTCCTTCCTTCCTTTCTTTCTTTCTTTCTTTCTTTCTTTCTTTCTTTCTTTCTTTCTTTCTTCTTTTTTAAGCCAGCTTTGACTGACTAGTGGTGCCTTCTTATAAATCTGTGATACCTACGGATTGTCAAATTTGATCTAGAGTCTTTTGGAAGTAGTTTAATGTTTAATTAGTCATGTCACTATGGATCCACTAATGAAGGCCGTATATCTGTTATCCGTGTTATATTCGACAGTGTGGATGGCTAGCAGGAAACACACCAGTTCATTAGGATGTAAGGTGATTTTTTTCCCCACCAATTTTAGAGTGCCATAGTCTTCAAAATTCTATGTATAGAATATGGCACCCATGGAAAATGGTGACACTCTTCATAAAATAAAAACATATTTGCAGGGAAAAAAAAGAGGTACAGTGGTCAGATCGTTGTGTTCCTCCTGGTTGTAGATTCCGAGCGTACAACATTTTCTCTGCCCCTCACAGGTTTTCCCATCATGGACGCTCCTCTCTGTTCTGGCTTGCGTACTAGGAACCCTCGAGGGGGCTGATATTAATATGAGGGGAGAAAAAGAGGCTTGCGATAAAGCAGGAGCAAAGGAAGAAAGTGCAGCCACCAGGGAAGAAACATATACTTGGATGAGGACAAGCATCCCACAAATCCAAAACCACAGAGCTGATGCTGCCCCAGAGCTGAAGCTTCCTAAGTCCAGTGCAATATATTCTGAACAAAGCAACATGGATTCACAACAAAGGATGTCCCACAAGAGCCAGCTGGGAGGAAGGCACTCAATTTGGGTTTATAAGCTCAAGGGGGAGGGGGGGGGGAGAAAAGAAAAAAATGTCAGAATTGGAATTACGAACAGGATCCTTAGATGCTATTTTAGAGAGTACAGATACTATCCCCCAAGCCCCCTGTGACCTTCATTTTTATACAGCAGCAATATGACAGAAAGCTCCAGAAACTGGAAGACTTTGGATTCAGCTAATATCTCTCTTGGTTTCTTGGATTGTCCACGATTCATTGAAAAGGAAATATGAAGAACTGAATTAGGAAACATCAAGCTGGTGGGATGTGCATCAGAAGGGATGGCGGTCTAAACAACTGTGAAGTTCCATGATGCTGAGGGCTGAGGAGATGGTCCAACAGGGAGAGATGTTTACTGCGCAAGCCTGGTGAGACCTGACTGAGATCCCTGGAACCCATGGAAAGGTGGAAGGGAAGAACTCACTTCACAAAGTCTTCTGAGCCTTACAAGAGCACAGTGGATGTCCTCTGTCATCCATATGCACACCTGATCAGTTCTGGAAACCACAATACAGTCATAGTGAACAGGCAGAAGCCCATGGCAAGGTAGCTCAAAATGGAGCTGGTGAGGTGGATAGGGAACAGATGGTACAAATACTGTATGCTGGGCTGAAATGTTGATTTTTTTTTTTTAAAAAGAGCACTGGAGTGTGCTTACAGGACTATGATTTTTTCTCCAGCACAGATAATGAGCTGCTTAGGAGTCTGGTCAAGGAAAGCTGGGTGACAAACAGGGCAGGATGTGGAAGAATTTGGAGGAGGACCAAGGCAAGATACAGGGAAAGTGACTGAATGTAGGGAGCCAATAGGAAGCAAGATCAAGTGACTCTGGATATGAGACGCAAGGCACAGAGAATGGCTTCCTCTTCAGGGTCTTCATCAGCAAATGTACGGTGTCTGTTAGCAAGGAAGGGAAGCAGAGGACTGTCAGAGTTTGAAGAGGGAGGATCCTGCGCTCAGTTTTGTCTTCACTGACATACATATAGCTGGATATGTTCAAGTGTGTAATTCGACTTCTAAGGAGGTATTTAGGTTATAAGCATGTATTTTAGAGGTAGTTTAGGTAGCAGTTCTAGCTACTGGCCTAATGGTTTTTCCTGGGAGCATGAAGGTGACATTAAGAAATACCATGTCAGCTGAATACAGAAGAATCATTCTGCGAAGAGGTTAGAGAGGATGCCACTGAGAAGTTAGTGGCTTGTTGAAGGCATTGGTCTTGCAGAAGCCACGGCAGGCATGTTCAAAACTGAGAGCATTCACATGAACTCAATGACTGCATGTTAACTGGGTTCCAATACCTTCAGGTTCAAAGACTCCCTTCTTTCCAGGACACGCAGGGACTTACTGACTAACTGAAAGGTTTTGTTCTGATTTTAACTTCTTGTATTTTGCCCTGAAAAAGTATGATTTTAATAAAGTATATATAATACTATACCTATGAAACGATATTTTTACTCAACTGGAAGTGTTAGAAACTAAGAGAAAAATTTTAATGTGTTGTTGAATATCAAACCTGAGCTTAGGATATTAATGTATACCAATACTGTTTTCTTTGTTGCCAAGTTGAATTAACTTATTTTAAAGTACAAATTTTTTTTCAAAACAATATGAGCTGAATAGTTTATTTTTCAGCCAGAGGTTACTTAGTTCTCTATTTATTAGAATACATGTACTTATATATGAAAGTACCAAGTGTTAGTCACTTATATTTGATAAGTTTTCTAAGGCTCATTTCAACTTTTAATTTTCATATTAGTGCTTATATATAGATATATGATTATATGCACATATATGTGTATTCAGAGGAATTCTTAAGAATAATGCAAATTTTTTTCTTTTTCAGAATAAAATTTAATTTGGTAATACTATGTTTAAAGGAATAAAGTAATGTTTCATTTTCCTTTCATAAAGAACTCTTCTATTAAGACTTAAGCATTTTTTACTTGAGCCAGCTATGACATGATTATTGAACCAGAAGTTTTCCTATTTCTTCACTCACAAAAACGAATATTCTTTTCCGATGATATTCCGATAACAAGAATAAGAAATCCAATGAACACTTAAGACATCAGATAATTATTCTTTAACATTCTTGAATGAGGTAAATAAAGACACGTGAAATACCTAAGATGTTTATTAGACTAGCAAAGTTAGATGTGGAAAATATCTAATATTTTCAGATATTTCAAAGACCCATAAAACGAAAAGCAGAACCATGAGAAGAGCACAGCAGGAAGAGAGAAGGCAGGCCGGAAACCTGCTCTTCCCTGTACAAAAAATTACAGCACTTGACATCTGTATCAGTTAATATACAGTGAGATACATAATGACCGAATAATAAGAAATTAGTCAGTATTATGTTAATTTTTCATTTAATAATAATAGGTCTACTTAAAAAAACCTGATTAGGAAAAAAAATCAACTCATTGGAGAGCCATAATGCTGTCTAAAAATTTATGTAGTTTAAGACACATACTTATGAGCTATTTGATCAAATGAAAATGTGTATCTATATTTAATTCATTTTAAGCTGATGCATGGATTATATTAAGTCTATTTTCTCTAAACCTTAATATAATGTTATCTAACTTCAGGACACTGGAAGGAATTATTGGCTGTAGGTTAAGACAACAATATTTCAAGCTGTACAAGAATATTTGTAAGCTTATACTAATTTATATATTATTCTCTTCAAGGACGCTGATAAGACACAGATGAAATATAATTGTAATTAGGAAGATGCTGAACTACGAGAAAGTAAATGCGGCCATCAAGGATACCTGCTGGCTCCCAGGTAGAGTTGGTACTTAACTTACCTGCATGCTGTGCACGTACTATTTGTATTTCCAGAAACCACCATTAGTCAAGTCACTGGTGGCTAACCAATTAAACAAGTAACCAGCGTATCTCATTCCAACAAGTATACAATGGCAGTTGCTGGAGTGACTCTATAAACGGTCAGGTGGGTCAGTGTTAACATCAGCCAGCCTCAGTCTAATGCTCTACCACATGACACAGGCTGGCCAAGGGAAGAGTCAAGGGCAGCTTGAGAATGTCAAGTAGTCAAGTGCAGATGAGGTATGTGAAAAAAAACCTCAGCGGCATGGGAGAGACCTCAGGAAGGATGGGTGACCTTGCCTACACAAACAGTCCAAATACCCAACTCAATGTTTAATGGGCAGATTTAAACAAGAGCATTTATAGCAGTATTTTGAAGCCCAGGCGTCAGTTTGTTACTTATAATAAGCTCATTCCTGATATGAAGACCCAAGAGCAAAACCCCAGTTAAACCTGGAATCACTAATTGGCATTAATTGGAAGAACAGGTGAGAACGTGGTCACAGGGGAAGAAGACAAGACCCCACCACGGGAGAAAATCGGTACTGACAACAAAGAGACCAACTAAGAACATTGCGTTCATAACCAAGGTGAACCTCCTGGTACCTCTAACCCCAGAACAGGATTAATGAAGAATCCTTAAGACAGGTAAGCCGTAATTCGATGAGAAAGTGAGAGAAAGGAGAAAAAAAAGCCACAAAGATCATGAGTGGCAGTCAGTTCGAGGTCAATGAGTAGTAGGTGGAGACGCATCTTCTCTCTGGGTCTCCACTATCTGAACCCTTGAACATCAGGGGCTTAGACGGGCTTCCTGTGTAACCACGAGGAATGCAGTGAAACAAGCATGCTCCTGCCTCAGGGAAAGGTCTCCTCTGTCTGTAAGTGTTCTGTTTCTGGTAACGATGTCATCTGAAAAGGGGCAGGAGTTTTTTTTTACATCCCTCCTAATCTAAAGAGAAACATAACTACCATTATGGATTGACAACCAACACACAGGCAAACTGAGACTTCAGTGGGAACTTGGGAGCTCCGCCATGCCAGGCAAAGCCTTTTCAAAAGAGCTTTGTTTGTGCTTTTAGAGCTTGATATATTTCCTCCAGATTTCTGTGTGAATCACTGATGGGATCTAAAGGTACAGTCACTGAGGTGATCAGATCTATCTAATGTCTCTTTCTTCACTTCAGAAAAATTTCAGAAAAACTTTATACTTTGCAGATTGAATTAAATACACTTAAGTTTTAGGGAAAGCTGTCTTCACTTTTGATGTTTCTTCTTCCTTTTTTTTTTAAAACTTTTTATTCCTTCTTTGTGAATTTCACATTATGCACTCCATTCCACTCATTTTCCCACCCCCTCATACCCACCCTTGCAACCTCTCCCCAACAGAGGAAAAAAAAAAAAAGATCTCACTGTGGAAGTTGTATTGCATCACAGTGTGCCCTATAGTATACTCTTTTGCCCACACTTCTTTGCTTGCAAATGTTCCTTGCAATAGGTACTGGAACCTCACAGGGGACTCCTCTTACATATCCTGTGCTTATCCTGTGTCGTGGAGATCCTATAGTTTTGGATCTGTAGGACTAGCCCATTTCACGCACTCTAGTAGTTCATCAATGAGGTAGATGTTGGGATGGGCTAACTCAAAGCCTTGGATCTGGGCCTGAGAGGTAGCTGAGCTGAGATACAGAGCCTGTTCTCCTGAGTGTTGCAGCAGATGAGGGACGGGGTCATTTCTCCCCCTCTGTGATCCCGGGGGCAGCTTCCATAGATGGCAGAGGGTGAGAGAGGAGAGGAGGTTCTTTCTTTCTTGTCTACAGCACTATAAGCAGACAATAGGCAAGGCTGGCTCGCCCACACTCATGCCCTCAGGGTCACCTCACTGGCACCCCCTCCACCACCACCACCATCCAGGACCAGCTCTACTGTGGTGCCCAGGTGAGGAGCTAGGCTAGCTCTCCCACTATGATGACCTATGACGGCCAGCTCTCCTGCCTACCATTAATGGCAAGACGTGGGGCATGGTGGTGGTGGTGGTGGTGGTGGTGGTGGTGGTGGTGGTGGTGGTGGTGGTGATGATCTCTCCATCACCCATGTTACCATATGGCAGACAAGTTGCTGAGCAAGGTCTTCCATGCCTATGCCCTCAGGACTGGCTTGTCTGTACCAGTACCACCAGGGTCGGCTCTACTGTTCGGCCCAGCCAAGGTGCAGTGCCTACTCTTCCAAGTGCTACCGCTGGCGAGGGACAGAGACAGGACTTTGCTCTCATGACCCCAAGGCTAGGTTTCCCACCTGTTGTTGCAGGTAAGGTTAGGGGAGGAGGCTATCTTTCCCTTTTCCACTCCACTGCATGGGAGACTCCCCCATTTGTATCTTCAGGGAGGCTCACTAGCAACTCCTGCTACGTGTGGGGTCTGCTCCCTTGAGTCCTGCCCCTAGCAGGGCTCTCCTGCTCTCCTATCCCCCAGGGCCAGCTTTCCCATAATGCCCAGGTGAGGGGTGGGGCCAATTCTCCATAGCCCTCAGCTATCATATTCCCAGTGGGCAGCTCAGAACGGGACATCTGCTTGCCCTTTGGTGGTTACAGATCGCTGCTACTGAAGGGCCATGTACTCAGATGTGTCGCCCAGAGGTAACACAGGCCAGGAACACACTACCATGGTCCCAGGTGACATCACTGGCTACTCACATCAAGCTGTTCCCTACTACCCTCAAGTCTTCAGTTCTGCCTCTCCTCATTATCCCTACCTACCTCCTTCTGTTTCTTCTCATTTGTCCACCACTTGCTCCTCTTAGTGGTGACTGAGTCAGGGGTCATCTTTCGCACGGTCTGACTCCCCAGGCCTGCAAGGTGCCCCACTGGTGGTCATCTCGGGCTAGTTCTTTCTTCAGGTCCCATGGTGCCAGGTTGGTGGTCATCTTGGGCTCACTTTTTTTTTTTAAACAGGGAATGTTAAGCTGCTAATCATTCAGATGTTCACAGGTCACAATACTGAGCTTAAACATAGCCTCTCTCCTCCCTGCCACCTACTGAGGTACCTGTGACACAGCAGGCACAGCTGCAATGCTCCCGAGGCAGGCTATTTGATGTTTGTTATTTCTCTGCATTTCCTGTCTGCATAGCCGTATTTGTTCACATTCTTTTAAGGAACTCAGTGTACTCTCGGGGCACACAACTAATTCCTTTACATGGTTCATCAGCACTCATGGTGACAATCGCTTCTTTCCTTTTGGGATAAACAGGCACCAGCAGTTGTAGTGAACTGGAGGTATAATTTACTAAGCAGTATTATACTGGAAAAGAGGAGTCACTCCAGCTTCCATAGCAATGGACTTTATAAGGACAGTTTGGTTCTCCATCACACTTGGTAGGTACTGAACAAGAATGTGGAGTGTTTTACCACACTGAAACGGCTTCTGTTTAGTAGACGGCACCTCAGCAACCTTTCGTTTTGTTTAATAGTTTCTTTAACAAGATATATGACTGATATCAGCTTCTGGGAGGAAGGGTTTGTTTTCTCACACCGTTGTGAGCGTGTGTGCCGTCTATCACAGAGGGAGCAGTAAGCTTATGAGCTTCTTGCTCAGATCTAGACACATCGGGAAGCAGAAAGGAATGGACAATGGTATTCAGTTGGCGTTCCACAGCCTGGCACCCCAGCAGATAGCGTGATGATGTCTACATTCACAGTAGGGTTTCCCTGATCAGTTGATCCTCTCTGGAAGCTCCCTCAGAGACACACCCCAACGTCCTATCCATTATTATAATTATCTTATCATATGCTTATTATAACCCCACAAGGCTGACAGTGGAAATGAACTACCCACAGTGAGAAACCAAAGCCCAAAGAAACTCCATTCGCATCCAGCAACTATGCATATGGAGAAAATAGGAAACAGGGCCAGTTCTGTTTCTGCCAAGACAAATGATAGTCTCACACGACCACCCATACTTGCTAACTATCTTGTTTGGTTTCTTCAATCACCAGCTAACTTTGCACATTATTTTTCTTTTTCATATTTTAAAACACCAAGATCCATTAAGCAAGGGAAAAATCTTTTATAGGAGCTACCTAATGCTGAACTGAGTGACCACAGCAGGATCTGTAACAGGATGAAAGTGAGACATTTCAGAGAGAGGTTGGAATATAAACTGCTTTGGTGGGTGGTGTTGATGTCTGTTGTTAGTTCTGAGTCTTTGGGATAAATATCATTTCCTGGTTTGATCTATATTAAATGAATTATTATTTTTTTAAAAAAGAGAAAAGAAGAAGGAAAAAAAAAACCCCAGCCTTCCTCTGCCTCAGTCAGCCCTTGGCTCCCTTTGATTTAATTCTTCAAAACATGCCCAACTTTGAGTTTCTTTTTAAATTTCCTGTTCAAGATGATGCGTTTGGGTTGGTGTATTAGATAATCAGCAGCTTTCCTGATCTCCTCAAGTCAGTGTGCTTTGGACTTAACAGGTAACTCTAAAGAGTCTTATCACTGCTGATTTTCCTCTTGTACTCTCATTACCCACCCCCCCCCCACACACACACCATTTCAGCAAACCATAGCATTCCCATTCTTCCCAAGTCAGCTATAGACTCTTATGTTCACAGAGGATGTGCCATACATCATAAACTTTTACAGCATGTCATTTCTCATTCCTAAATCACTCTCTGGCTTATTATTTGTTTTGGATTAGATATTTTAAGAGTAGCCTTGCCCCTGGCAGTGGGGACTCACGACTTTAATCCCAGCACTCCTGAGGCAGAGGCAGGTGGAACTCTTCAGTTCAAGGCCAGCCTGCTCTATAGAGCAAGTTCCAGGAGAGAGAAACTCTCTCTGTCTCTGTCTCTGTTTCTCTGTCTCTGTCTCTCTCTCAAACAGACACACACATACACACACACATACACACACACACATACAGAGAGAGAGAGAGAGAGAGAGAGAGAGAGAGAGAGAGAGAGAGAGAGAGAGAGAGAGAGAGAGAGAGAGAGAGAAATATCCTTGCACTAGTGAGAGGAGTATTAACATACAAGAGTATGTTAATATACCCATTTAATATTTAATCTAATATCTCTTATAGCAGACTGCTTTGCATCGCTTCAAGACAAGGTGCTTGGTAATATGAAAGGGGCAAGTGGTCACTCCCTTGTAAATATCAGGCAGTCATTTACAGGCCAGTGCTCCCTTGGAAGGTGATTTTGCCCCTGGAGAATGGTTTCCTTTCCCAGGACAGGCTCTCCATTCTCAGAGAGAACTGACTCTCAGCCAGAGCAGGGCTGTGGTGATCGAGGGGGTCCCCATGGTATAACTTTAGCCCTTGCAGAATTTTTCCATTGCTTATTCTCAGGGCTCCTGTCATTTCATCATTTCAATGATTGCTCCCCACAACACCGACTGGCGATTTTCCTGGCTGCGGTAGGGGTTGAGTTGGATTATATTTCACTGAACAGCAGTCCGGCTTGTATAAAAATAGTCTTTGGAAAGGAAATAATCTCCTGTAAGTGACTGCAGTGAAAGAAAGACAATAAAACCAGGTGATGGGAGGTAGATAAGACGAAGCTAAAACATTCACTAAATTTCACTAAATTTAAATACCTGAAGTCTATAGATGATGATTTTAACCATAGATGAAAAGTTTGGAAGGTACCAGGTTTCTTATTATTTTATATTTAGCATAAAGGTTAAACTCATTAAATACTTAATAAGCATAAATTTTCTAGGAGTTAATGAACTGTCATTCTTTCCAAGATGAATTTGTACCAAAATTGGAGGACTTACTCTGAGATGGAATGTGATATTTTGCTCGAACAAAGCATTACTCTGTTAGTATTTCAATAATAACAAATCTATTAACTAGATTTTACTGTGATACATACTCACAGATGGATTGTAATTTTAAAAGAGATGTAACCCATTTTTAAGGCTGAAGAATTCTGGAAGTTTTCCTTTGTACTTTTGGGAGCTCATGCTACATACTCACCCTTGGATGCCAATAATACCAAGTTACATTATCACAGAAATGCTATGATGTTACTGTTCCATGGCAACACTGTTGTGTTGGTTTAAATACACTTGGCCCAGAAAGTGGCACTATTAGGAGGTGTGGCCTTGTTGGAGTAGGTGTGGCTTTAATGGAGGAAGTGTGTCACTACAGGGGTGGGCAATGAAACCCTCCTCCTAACCACGTAGGAACCAGTCTGCTCCTGGCTTTCTTTTGATGAAAATATAGAACTCTCTGTTCCTTCTTCAATGCCGTGCCTGCCTGGATGCTGTCTTCCTCCTATGATGATAATGGACTGCCCTTATGAACATGTAATCTAGTCCCAGTTAAATGTTGTTCCTTTTAAGAGTTGCCTTAGTCATGGTATCTTTTCACAGCAATGGAACTCCCTAAGACAATTGTATTCTCATTGCTTTGTACATTTTATAGGTGTGTTATATTTCTCATTATCTTCACCAACTCACCTAGAATCAATAGTAAAGCAGATTCTCCTGTTACATCCAAGAGATGTCAGTTGCAAGTACATCAGGTGAGACAGTACATTTGAGCAATCTCAGATCTCTACACATCTGCTGTGGTTCCTCCTTCCATTAGTACATTGGTTCTGCTAAGACAACCTGCCTTTCCTGGATCACCTGTCTGGTTTGTAAGTCTTGTTTTTTTCCAAACTTTAACTTCAAAATTTCTTTTTTAGTTAGAGGAGAGGGAATGGCTAACAAAATCCTATAGCAGGATGAGAGACAAGATGGCTGATGCTAGAAATGGCTGGTAAGTGTTATAGCTCCTTACAATCTGGGATTAGATGGAAAGACTTGGGAACAAACTGGAATAGCGACCAGCACTAAACTACAAGCCAGGGGAGCCTGCTGATTTTTCTGTACTGTTTCAAATTCTCCTCAAAGCAAATGCCATGCTATTATGACCATGTTACACTGAGTAAAACTGAAGGTCAGAGCCCAATTATTTTGCCCAATTTCACAGAAGTATTTCTAGTCTTTTAAAAACATGTTATCCCAAGCCATATCCTGGGCTATTTCAAGATACCTGTACAGGGTCCAAGATTATTTAACAGCATCCAAAGCAAATGGGGTTCTTAACAAATGGGTGCTTCTAACAGGAGGGGGTTGATGATGACTGAGTGTTTGGTGAGTTCTGACCTATTTTACTGAAGTCATGTGTGAGAATGGATCCCAACATCCTGGGTAGGATTTTCATTGATGGTTCTGGCCTAAATTGTCTTCTGGAAAAGTGACAATTGGGAATATACTCATTAGGGTGGGAGGTAGTTAATTTTATGTTGTAAATTGAACAAAAATTATCTAGTGGGACTATTTAGATGCTGTTCAGTCATGCTGCATGTCTAAGGTCTATGGATATGGGACCGAGCCAAGGGTAATGCCTGTTCTTTTTCATGTTCTTGATGCTGGACTCTACAGATGATGTTCATGACATTCTGTGCATGACTTTTAAAAGAGCCATCAAAGTGATGATGTTAAAGATCTGTGCCATTCCTTAAAAAAAGCTCTATCAAAACAGCAGACACAAAGGAAATACTATTGATACCTTCTTGCCAAAAAGCACAATGATGAAGGTGAAGTTGGTGACTGACACATGGTCTCATTGAGATAATCCACAGCCTGAGGATATACTTCTGGGAAGTTTAGAACAAACTCTAGTACAATGCATTATGGTATAAAATATATGCCAGGGGCTCAGTTCTACTCAGTTTATTATTTAAACAATGAGGATAGTAGCAGCTACTCCATGAGAAGTTGTTTTTAAAAACAGTTTTTAAGGGCTAAATTACTTTGAAGGACACACACACATACACAAATATTTTGTTGCTTCAAGAACAGGGTTTATAACCTTGCTTGAATAAATTGATTTACTATAATTTACCTAGATTGAAAATTATTCAGATTGTAAAGACTCACTACTATCCCTCTCATTGTTTCTTTGGACCACTAGAAGTCTGTGTGATGCATGGTGAGGATTGTGTTCTCATAAACATCTGATGAGAGTCATTGACATCATCACTTTGATGCCCCTCAGACTCATGTTTTCAATATCCCCAACCATTGGTACTATTCAGGAGGTAGAGCTCATGGACAGAAGAAAGGTGTTTGAAGGCTACAGTCTAGGCCCTGGTCCCAATGTCCTTTCCCTTCCTGGCCAGCCATAAGTGAGCACTGCTGCCCTCTACCCTCTGACCATGGATAAGTTCCTGAACATTGCTTGCCCCCTTGATAAGCTGAAACTCTCGAAAACCCATCAGTCTATAATCCTCTCCTCTTACCAATTGTTTCTAGGGGATACTCCATCAAAAAGCTACAAAAGCCATCTGTATAACTTGCCAAGGCTGCTCCCTCTGCTTGGCTCTCCCCACCTCCTTTTAGATTATTCTTTCTTTTTGTTTCTTCAGACTGCTAGGTTAGAGTCTTTCTGTATGCAAGCCACTCCCTGAAGGTCTGCTCGGTTTTTCTATCTCTAGTGAAAGATTAGGTGCTCCGGGTAATTCTCTCTGACTTCCCTATCGAAAGCTGATCTATTCTCCCACTGTTTCCTTTGTCTCCACAAAAAAGGTTGGTTATACCTCCCTTTTATCTATCTATCTATCTATCTATCTATCTATCTATCTATCTATCTATCTATCTATCTATCTATTTATTTTGGATAGTTTTGTTCACTTTTTCTGCTCATTTGTTTCTAAAATTGTCTTTCTTCCCAAGAGAGACAGTAAGCTTGAAGACAAAAAAATGATTAGATTTTATTGTCATTTCCCTGGCTTTGCTAATGGAGTCAGGAATATCATGGATTCTAAGTCAATATCATCTTCTTCTACCTTCACAACAGGTTACCTTTAACCAGCACTGATCAGCTGCTCTGGGTGTAACCTGGTTTGCTGAAAGATAGTGGTGGTCCATTTTAAAGTCAGGAACTCGTAGGAAGGGAGGAAGGTTGTTCTCAACTTGTCACAAGCTAGAGTCTTTTGTGAAGAGAGAACCTAAGTTGAGAAGATGCTCTCACCAGAGTGGGTTGTGAGCCAGCCTGTTGGGCACTTTCTTGATTAATGATTGATGTGTAAGGTCCTGCCCACTCTGAGCAGGTGGTCCCTAGGTGTATAAGAAAGCGGGCTGACGGAGGGGCCAAGGAAACCACAAGAAAACCTACAGGGTCAACTATCTGGCCTGATAGGAGTCTACAGAGACTGAACCACTAACCAGGGAGCATACATGGGAGGTACCTAGGCCCTTTGCACATATGTAATAGTTGTGCATCTTGGTCTTCATGTGGAGCTCATAACAGCAGGAGCAGGGGCTGTCTCTGACTCTGTTGCCTGCCTCTGGGACCCTTTCCCCTGCTGGGCTGCTGTTCCTAGCCACCATAGGAGAAGATGGGCCTAGTTTTACTGCAACTTGATACCCATGAAAGGCCTCTCCCCTTTTCTGAAGAGAAAGGAAGGAGTGGATGGGGGATGGTTGTGTGAGGGAAGAACTGGGAGGGAAAGATGGTGGGAAAGTTCAGTCAGGATGTAAATAAGTAAATATATAAATATATTAATTAATTAATTAAAAAATTTTAAAAGTGGGCTGATAAGCTATGGGGAGCAAGCCAGTAAGCAGCACTCCTCCATGGCCTCTGCTCAGTTCCTACCTCCAAGCTCCTGCCTTGAGCTTCTGCTTCTCTTGGTGATGGAGTGTGACCTGAGGGTTGAAAGCTGAAATAAACCCAAGTTGATTTTGGTCATGGTATTTTCCTATAGTGATAGAAACCCTAAGATAGGGAGGGGACAGAGACACGGCCTCTGTCTGCCAAAAGGCACCTAGGGGGCCATTAAAAGGTGATAGCAGCTGTTGCCTCTTAATCTTTCTTAGTCTGTATATGGGTGACATCTGAGATGGAGACAGGGACCTAATTCTGAATCTTTTAACACATTACTATTTTGTTATCTATGAAGGGTGATGATGATATCCATTTTATAAGGGTTCAAATGTGTTTAAAATACTAAGTAGAAAGACAAATCTATAGCAAGAGATTTGTTCAGAAAAGAGTCTGAACCCCCTCCCCCCCAAATCCACGCACACATACACCTATTTCCACACAAAACCCACAGATGAGTGCTTCAGACTTTATTTCTATTCATGGTTAATTAAGCTTCGGACAATCGTTTAAGGTAACTTCTGTGGGAAACTGTACACCTAAACAACCAACTTCCATACAAATGCCTTTTCCAAATACAACCTGGTTGCAATTGCAGAATTATTTGTAATGCGAAATATTTGTGCTTTCATTCTGCTAGCAAGCTGTGTCCCCATATACATTTTCTCACAGTCTTTTTTTTTCCCTCCCTGAATGCTTCCCATTGTTGCTGAACAATTGACTTAGAGTGTATGTTCACTGTACAAATTGGACAGAGGCAGATGTATAATTCATTCTGTTTTTTTTTCTTAGAAACAAGAAACTAAATATAAACAAGAGTAATTCAATCCCAATGAATAGTAATCACTATGCTTTATAATACAACAGAGACAAAAGGAATAGAGAGGAACTTGTTACGTTCAAATTGTATCTGAAAGGCTTACGTAATAGGCTGTGAAGGACCATTACATACTAATTTATTTCCCTTTCTGTTATTTACTTTCCCTTTTTTGGTGAGTGAAACATCCTTGCTAGTGAAAACTGCTTCGGTCTTGGAGGATAATCATTGAAGAAAACAAATTACACAATTGAGGTTTTTTTGTTTCTTTCAATTTTGTTGATTTCTTAATTATTTCAGTTAGTTACACAAAAATGTCCAATTTATAGATACTATCAATGCAAATATTGGCTGCCTGAAGAAAACAATTTAGGCCCCTTTTAGGAGAGTACAAATTAAGTTTATCAGAAAACAAAGCAAAACCCAACACAAATATAGCTGGTGTTCAAGGAAACACCATTGATTTGAATTAGTGCAGGAGCAGTGTGTCCTCCGTGGACAGACGGATGTGAGAGGAGAATAAAATCACGTATGTATAACACGATTTATGTAACATAATTATGTGCTTTAGTAACAATTTTATTTTGTCCCCTTCCAATTTAAAGATTTCTGAATGATCTAGTTTTCTGTTTCTTACACATTTATTCCAGCCTACAATTTGAACTCGTTGCAAGATTTCCCAGCAGATAACAATTCAGATTTACCTGATTTATTTTTGCATATTGTAAAGAACATTCGCTTTAAACATATAATGTTTTGACACCTACATGTGACTCTATGATTTCATTACTTTACAATTATAACATTGCACATTTTTATGTATTCTGTCTCACAACGAGAACACAAATGCAGCGAAACACTGAAAATAAACCAAGACTAGGAAATAATTATAAGAACATCGGGGATATGCTTTATGTCATTGAGATATATACATCTATATATCTATATATCTATATATCTACACTAACTTCAGAAAAGCAAATCTCCTCTTAATATTTCCTCCAAGGCTTCTAAGTGTCGTCAGGAGACTCAGCTCAACCTTCTAAATTACTTGCATAAGAATGTCTGCTTGCCCCTAGAGAAATGATAGGCCAGTTTTTAATTATTTGCTTTCTTCTTTGCATATATATATATATATATATATATACACACATGCATATATATATACACACACATATATACATTTCTTTATGGAAGTTCAGCACTAAAAATTTTTACAAATGAGATGTCTAATAATAATTATAAAATTATTTCAATATATTTGCTTAGAAAAAATATTTTTAAAGATTTGTGGCAAGGTTCATGATTGGCTTTGGCATGTGAAGGAGTTTCTTATTTTATATGCCTCCTGGATCAAACGCAAACCAGTGGAACCGACTTGTGGCGATTCTTGTGAATTCTTTGAGGAGTCACAAACGACTGTTTCTGAAACCAGTTCATTAGTTTACCTAATTTATAATGTCCACACCGAAATGCCTTGCTATAGCAGAAAGAATGAAACTGTTCTCTTGTATTTAACTACTAATTAATTAGCTAGAATCCTAGTTGCTCACGATAACCATTATAGCAATATAGTTTTTATGTTCGGTAAGCTGTATCATTTAATATTTCAAAGAACGATGCTATTTAAGCGGGTAGGTCCTGCTTATCACAAAGTAGAGTGACCTCTTAATAGGAACATAACGAGTGGAGTTAGCATCTGTACCTCCGAAATAAAAACTTAACATCAACATGCCTATTAACAAAATGAGAAAAAACTAATTAAAGCAAATTAGCCTAATGTGCACATGCTGGATAAGACAGATTACTTCTAAAAATCCGCGAAGATAATGGTACCCATATGGGATCTGTTTTTGGCATTTTTCATATAAATTGGACAGTTTTAGAGGATAAATATGGTATAAAAGTCCTTACAGGCAATTATGTCTTTACAATGCTGGTGGCTGACATCATAAAAGTATAATTTTAATTGCTATTAATTGCATTAAGTCTACTCTTGTTGAATACTTAATGCCATCTCTGACAGTGGTATTAATTTATATACTTTAATGAAGCTTCATGTTAGAAGTTTAGAGTTATAGAGCCACTTAAACTATAGCTTGAGTAGTATATTTTATTGGACAACAAGTTTGAGATATAAGGACATTAAATTGATTATTATTTTTTCTTTGAAAAGAGGTTTACAGCTCCCTCCTTTTTGGTGTGTAATAAAGTGATAGTACAGGGATTGGTGTGTGTGTGTGTGTGTGTGTGTGTGTGTGTGTGTGTGTGTCTGTGTTAATGTTTAGAAACCATCTCTAGTAGTGTTTACTACATTTCAGGAGCCGATGTCTCCCTCAGTGTGTCACTGACTGAAACATATTTTATTGAAAAATAAAATTATTAACTTGCACATTCTGGCTGCCAAAATTGTAGGTAGGTTGACTTTTAAAGAAAGGACCATTTATATTAACATATATTAAGGGGAGAGAGATGAAGAGTGAAGAATGAAGATCATAAAAGTAGAAAGGACTCTTTGAGAGGCAGTAAGAGACACAGCTCCACTGGCCTCCCATCCATCAGAGAGCAGTTACAAGCTATCTTCAGTCCTACTGGCTGCACTAGAGGTCTCTGCTGTTTGTGAGATTTGCATTATTAAGTTATGAGAAATTCATTCATCTCACTCAGTGCTAGTTTCAATATTTGTGAATTAGTAATCTGCCTGGGTGCACTAATGGGAGAAGGCATCCATTATTGCCTTTTTAATTTGTTTTCATGTTCGTTTACTAAAAATACACGGTTTGAGATGGCAAAGACATCATGGATGAGATCAGCTGAATGCAAGAGAGATCTTTGCTCTCCGATCCTGCGTCTCTTAGTAAATTCTACCCTGTTATTTCTGCTCAGAAAGGCATGCTTAATAAAGTGAACAAGCACAAATGTCAGGCAAAATATGCCATGTTCTTTTCTATGCCCTATCGATTTTTCCTATAATTAAAGTGATGAACACGCACTGTTTGGTAATAATGAAGCTACATCTCCATTTGAGAATTTCTTAAAGGTTTAGAAGAGTCAGTTTCAGCCTGTTGCCTTTAGTAAAATATCTTTGCTCAAATTTCCCCGGGGACATCGAAGTAAAAAGCAGGAGTGTGAGGCATGAGCTTAAAGACTTTTAGAAATCTACACAAGTTTCTTTTTTCCTTAGGTTCAGTCTCCATTATTTAGGAAAACAGGGATTGGGTGAAGGGTCTGGGGACTCCCGTCATCCCACAGTGACTGGTGACAGAGGTAATTCCACAAAGGCCATAACTAGGCATTGTTATCTGTAGCCCAAGTTTGAAGGCTATTTTAGATTTCAATCTCTTTATTCAGTCCTTCATGCTGTGAATGTCAACCAATTAGTACTACTTTAGGAAATGCTTTTCATGAGACTGACGTTGGTCCACAAGGAATTAGACTGAAACCACCAGCCCATTTCACATGGGCCAATGAGTGGCCATTGGTAGGTGACAACTTCTGATCACAACCTGTGCTTGGGTTCAAACCAATTACTTAACAGCGACAGGTTCCATGCCACCTGATTAAGTCTGCGTGTCATTCAGGGACCCAGATTAATTAAAACAACAACTAGGCAGAAGCCTTTTACATAACTTATTTCCACGGCTTTGTCCACCATGCTTATTGAATTGGAAAGGCCTCTTAGCGTGAACCCATACTGAAACTGAGAAATGAAACTGCTTTTATCTTTTTAAGGTGGTGGTTGTTCCTTCTGAAGTGAAAGGGTAGAAAGTATTTTCTCTGTGTCTGCCAGTCTGTCTATATGTCTGCCTTTTCACGAAAAAAGAAAAGCTTTAAGGGAGCTGTTTTTTCTTTCGTTTTTTAGCCTATTTTGTGTTAAATAGGGTGTTTAACTTGTGTACAGCTTTGATTGAAAATTATTTTCCATTTATGAAAGTAATTCATGCTCATGGTTGTATTTTATTTTATTTTTTAAAATTTGTTTTTTAAGAAGACACAGGAAAGTCTGCCCCAAACACATAATTCTAGCTCAGAGAAAACCATTGGCTGCGAATGATATGCAGACTATCTTTGTTCTTATTCTCTTCCTGTGTGTTTCTTTGCTTTATGTAGTCATCTGCTTTCTGCCACTTTGCTATTTACCTGTGTCGGTTCATGGGTATTTTCTGGGCCTGGTTTTCTGTCAGCCTCCCCACTCAGTGACACAGGCATCATGCCTTTTGTTTTTATTTCTTTATTTATTGTTCACTTGGCTCTCTATGGTGAGGAAGCCGTGGTTCGATGTTAATGTTTATTTATTATTATTAGTTTGTCATTTGCAGTTTCCTTTGGCTGTAATTGTAAGGAAGGGGAAGGCTGCTGGTGGGCCCCTGTTAGCAGCAGCCATCTATTGATAAAAGCTTCCATGCCTGCTGCTTATTACCACACAACATTAACCCAAAGGGAAAGGATGAGGAAGTGCAATTTTATACACAGTCTCCCCATGGCCTCGCCGCTGCTCACGTCCCTCCTGTATTCCAGTGCCTCGGATTTAGGAGAGTAAAAATTTCACCCAGGATCAAAGTCATGAACCTCTGGTTTCTCTGAGTCTGGGGGCTGGAATGTAGCATTTGTCTCTGAGCTGATCGATGACACTGGATCACTACCCAAAGAATGGAAGGAAGTGCTGAAGCCAGATTCGGGATGAGGCACAGCTTTTCGAACTGGCACACGGAACATGGACACATCCACACTCAGTCTGTCTGTGGCTGTTCTTCAGTTTGCTGACGTTAGAATAGCCATTCGCCAATGACAGTCTTCCCTATTTTAGTATTTTAGTGGCTATGTACATAAGACTACTTACATTTCTTTTCTTAATTATGTGATTAGGGTAAGTTAAGATTATGTATACTTTAAAAATACTTTTAATAGGACATGTATTTTTATAGAAGAAAAGATATGACCCCCAAATCCTTTTGGTAGCTATTGGGACTATATGCTTTGTACTAAATGAGATTTTTATATGTGTAGCATGCAAAGGTTTGGCTTTATTAGACTGAAAATATTGATTATTTAATAACAAATTACTTTTAGCTATATAGTCAAGCCCCTTGCCCGCTCTGGGAGCCTAAGCCTGTGTTTAATAAGTATATCACCTATCTTAAACCAGTAGTTGTACATTTCTTGTTAAAATATTTACCCATGTACCTAATTGTATCTAATTAAGAGCCATCTACTCAATTATTCAATTATCTGTTGAATTTTCAAATGCAAATATCACAAAATCATTCCATTTGGGATATACTTCTTTACCTAGAATACCGTGGGAAATTAATAGCAATAATTTCATGCAAAGAGATGGGTGATCATGATTGTTAGTGATCAGAGTAGCTAAAGTAAACTGATTATAGCATAGACCTTTCATTTCATACATGTAACCATCCAGTATTTTTTAATCTTCTTATAACAATAGCAGCATAAAATTTGGGCATAATTAAAATAAACCAAACCTGATTAAGATGAACATGAACTGAAAGACTCATCTTTCTTGGAGATCTGTTAGTTTCAATGACTTTGCAGATACAGTAGAGAAAATGTCTAAAGATACTTTAGAGCAGCTGGGAAACCAGGCCTTATCCAATCCACATTTACTAATAGGTATCTTATTCTTTTGACTGCTCTGCCAGAGGATATATCATATCATAATCAGAAAAAAGTTATATATATATATGTATATATCCCCATATGGCCTCGGTGCTACTCACATCCCTTCTGTATGTATATGTAATATATATATATATATATATATATATATATATATATATATATATATATATAAATTTTTTGTGATTATGATATTACATCATTTCTCCTCTTCTCTTTCTTTTCTCCAACCTTTATCATGTCTCCTTGCTGTCTTTCAAAATTCATGACCTCTTTTTCTTTAGTTGTTACACACACACACACACACACACACACACACACTTCTAAATAGTTAAACACAACAGTTCCTATAACGTTACTTGTATGTGTGGTTTCAGGACTGGCCATTTGCTATTGGATGACCAATAGGTGTAGCCTTCCCTTGGGAAGATTCTCTTTCTTGCTCTAGCCTTCCTTCGTTGCCAGTAGTTAGTTCTTTGTTTAAGGCCGAGGACCCCTGAGCAAGATACTGCCCTACCCCTCCCTGTCCAGTTAACATAAGCATTACCGCTGTCCTTATTTAAGTCTTGTTTAGGCAGCCATGCTGGTAAATGTCCAAGGATATTCCTTCTGATCTTTCTAGGAGAGACAATCTCAAAGCAAACTCCCCATTCCTCTGGCGTTTACAATCTGTCTTTCTTTTATGCCAGCAAGAGAAGCCAGCTCAACCACACCTTCAAGCACAGCTCTCCAACCTGAGTCCACCCTCCTTCCTCACACAGACTCTGAGCTGTGCTGTTCTTTGCTTTTTTTTTTTTTTTTTTGAGTGGCCTGTAGATTTCTGCCTTTCCCTGGTCATCATTCTTCCCTGGGCGGCAGTCCACAAGGGTGCCCTGGCCTGCTTTACTCTGGTTTCTTTGGGAAGCACACAGACATTTCACAGTCAAGTCCGCACAATGACTAGCCCTCATGCATGTTCATTATGCCAATATACACATGTATGGTATTCAGGAGTAATAAGAATAAAAACGAATGCCATTAGATTAAGAGTCTCATGAAAGAGTAAGATGGCGCTGGGCAAGATACCTCAGTATCTTGAGCCAGAGGACCTGAGCTTGAGCCAAGGAAGACTTGTTAAAAAAAATCCAGGCATGGTAGCCTGAACTTGTAATCTTGTGCTGCAGAGACAGAGATAGGGAGATTCCTGGCAATTGCTGGCTAGCCAGCCCAGCCTACTTGGAAAACTCCTGGCTAGTCAGAGATTCTGTTTCAAACAACAAAACAAACAAAAGCTAACTTTTTCTTTTTTAAATGATGTGACTGAGGAATGACACCTGAGATTTCCCCTGGTCTGTTTATACACACACTCGTGGACACAGGCGCGCGCGCGCACACACACACACAAACACATTTTCTTGTCTTTGTTTTCAGATTGCATTTGGCAAGGGCAGAGGAAGTTGAAGGAGCTATTGCTGAATTGAAGCCACACCTTCCCTACACCAGAGCAGAGAATCACAACTTGGTAGAGAGCTAGCAGAAGCCACAGGTAAGGTTGGCCTGCACTTACAACTGTGACCCCATGCAGAATGATTTAAGAGGATCCACTCTGCTTTGTGGAGAGAACTAGGTCTTGATAATGATGGCACAGCAGGAGACATGATACAGGCCAAAGGAAACCAAGGGAGGAGATAGAAAACACCAGGAAGCTCAACAAGGAAGAAGATGCCACCTTGCAGGAAGCAGGAGACGAAATGAGACAGGGATACTGTAGAGGCATCAGGGCCATGAGGGCAAGAAGCAAGGGACAGATCCCATTTCTTTTGCAAATTGGGCTGGGAGTTGTAATTTCTTTTGACTGTCCTTAAAAAAAATATTCATTTCATTGTTTAACCCCCTACCCCATTTAATTACTAAACTACCCTGTTTCTGTGTCTGCTTGCCTCCTTGCCTTACTTCTAGCTCAGCATTTGATATGTTTCACCAAGGAGATCATGCTCTTTCTAAGACAACTTAGCAGTGGCTGGGCAGTGAGCTGCATCTCTTCCTTTTGTTCTTTGTGCATATTTTTGTTTCTCTTTGTAGAAGGATTCTTTTTCTCTGTCTCTAGGTCTGTCTGTTTGCCTCTCTCTATCTGTCTCTATTTCTCTGTCTCTGTCTGTCTGTCTGTCTGTCTGTCTGTCTGTCTGTCTGTCTGTCTCTCTCTCTCTCTCTCTCTCTCACACACACACACACACACACACACACACACACACACACACCATTAAGCCAAGGGGAATTAGAAATGTGTACTTCAGCTATGACATTTTCCTTGTGGTGTTGTCTGACAGAAATTTAGAAAAATAGCTAGACTAAAATGTGATTCTGCAGGAGTTCTTCATTTTAAATGGCAAACTGAAGGGCAGCGTTGTATGCCTATTTAGCGAGAAGGTTCTAGTGGCTCAGGTTTCAGTTGGAACCTGGGGAAAGAGGATCAGGTGAAGACTGGTTAAGGCTGTGAAAAAGGATTGCCTGCCTAACTGGGCAGCACAATTCCTTCGAATCTGTCTCAAACTGAGAAAAAGATTGTCCAGTGCTACACTTGGTGGAGTACAGGAGGAAGGACGAACAGTCATTTATCCACCTCCAAGGGACTCCTGAAGTTTTCATCTTATTGAATTCTCTCCCACAATCTCAAGGAAACTTAGTTCTTGTTTCCTGATTTCCAGAGGTTTGGGATGTTGGTATAAGCAGGACATTTGGAACGAGGCAAACTCACTTCAAATTCTGACTTTACTACTTCCTAAGGCTTTGATTTTGGTAAGATATGAATAATAATAATAAGAAAATGGGTAACCAAGGGAGACCAAGGGCAAAATGGGAGAAAACAGAGTCTGATAGAATTCAAAGATGAAACAGTAGAAGAGAGCCAGGTTCAGGCCAGAATTCCAGTGACTTTTGCTTCGGGTGGGTTATTTTCCATATTAGTCAGGTCTTCTAGGAATAGATACTTGTAACAATGTATTCAGAGATCATAACCATTGCAGAAACCAACAAACACATGCCCATTTTCCAACCCGTACTTCTTTTAAATTTTGACAAATATTTTTGCTACTTTTAGTTAATGTTTTCCTACAAACCATTTCATAAATATTTTTTTCTCAGTCTACAGATGTGTATCTATATCACCACTTAATGGTTACATTATTCATTATAATGTACATAAATAATCATATAATGTATACATAATCATATAGTGGTTACAGCATATATTATAAAACTCCTGTTTCCTGTGAATCCTATGAAGATTTGGAAACTCTACAAGATTTTGTAGCTCTAGGTGTGACTCACAAGGAACCATACACAGGGAAACGAAGGAAGGAAGAAAGAAGAAAGTTAAACAGAGCTTGAAGACATGCACATAAATCAAAATAGAGGACTGGAGAGATGACTCAGCCGTTAAGAGCACTGACCGTTCTTCTGAAGGTCCTGAGTTCAAATCCCAGGAACCACATGGTGACTCACAACCATCTGTAATGGGATCTGATGCCCTCTTCTCGGGTGTCTGAAGACAGCTACAGTGTACTTACATATAATAAATAAATATTTTTAAAAATAAATCCAAGTAGATTAAAACAAAGGTGTGAGGGCATACTCGGAGCAAGATAGAGAACACACATTCCCCAACACTCTGGGTTGCAGCAAAGGTCTGAGCAATATTGAAAAGAAGTCATCGAGATTGCATCAAGGGGGACCTTCTCTCCACTAGAGGTAGAGTGGAGGCCTTGATGAAGGACAAGGATTAAGAGCAAACGAGCTTCTGAAAGCTTTGAGAATGATACAGCAGAGCTGCCTCTGGCAGGAGATGGGAAATAACACAGGATTCCACCACTGGCTGAGGTGCAGACAGTGAGAGACTTTGGAGTACTCAGCTCTAAATGGCATCTCTTTATCAAACCCCTCCATTCAAGACAGAGAGATCTATGCCGAAGAAGTGGCATAAAGGTGGTGAGTTCAGATGTGGTGCAGAACTCCAAGAGATGGTGTTTTCCACACACAATAAAGTGGATGTGTATATGAGCTCACAGAGACTGACAACACCTGCTGAGTTTAACCAGCCCAAACTGCAGCTTTGAGAATGGCAAGTAGACATAATAGATATCTGTTGGGAAGAAGAGAATATGATTTCTCTAATTGAGTGTCACTGAGTATATTAACTACACTCCTGGGCAGGTTCTAGGCCCAGGAGTAGCAAGCAAAGACAAAAGGGACTCCATGTTTCTTGTGTGCTGTTTTGGTTTTGGTTTGGTTTATTTCATTTTTGTTCTTATTGGTTGTATTTGTTTATTTTATTCCAGCTTTCCTACTTTAGTCTTTTTTTTCCTGTTTGGCTTTTGAGAGACAAAGAACATTAAGTTGGGTTGGTAGAATGGTGGGGAGGATCTGGGAAGAGTTGGGAGAGAAAAAAGGATATGCTTAAAATCCACTGTTTGAAAATTGTTTAAAATAATAATGAAAATCTATCTGTCTGTCTATCATCTATCTATGATCTATTTATCATCTATCTATTATCTATCTATCTATCTATCATCTATCATTTATCTATCATCTATCCATCTATCAATCATCTATCTATCATCTATCATTTATCTATCATCTATCCATCTATCTTTCTATCAATCATCTATCTATCTATCTATCTATCTATCTATGAAAAAATCTACAGTCCTTTAGCCAATTAGAGTTGTAATAAAATACCGTGCCTTCCAGTCAGTGTGTTTGACTTTGGCTAGTGGCTCATGTCAAGTGTAGACAGAAGCAGAACTATTTGTTCTGTTATGGAGTGATAGATACAAGAGCAAAGAGAATGGTGTATGTCATTAGAGGCCATTAAATAAAGACAAAAGGGTAGTTTACCTAAAAAAGAACTGCAGGATAGGAGAGGCTCTGCCAGTGCCTGGCAAATACAGAAGTGGATGCTCACAGCTATCCATTGGATGGAGCACAGGGTCCCCAATGAAGGAGATAGAGAAAGGACCCAAGGAGCTGAAGGGGTTTGCAGCCCCATAGAAGGAACAATATTAACTAACCAGTACCCCTAGAGCTCCCTGGGACTAAACCACCAACCAAAGAAAACACCTGGTAGGACTCATGGCTCTAACTGCATATGTAGCAGAGGATGGCCTAGTCAGTCATCAGTGGGAGAAGAGGCCCTTGGTCCTGTGAAGATTCTATGCTCCAGTATAGTGGAATTCCAGGGCCAGAAAGCAGGAGTGGGTGGGTTGTTGAGCAGGGGGAGGGGGAAGGTATAGGAGGTTGTCAGAGGGGAAACCAGGAAAGGGGATAACATTTGAAATGTAAATAAAGAAAATATCTAATAAAAAAAGTTAAAATAAAAAAAAAGAACTTCAGGATAACGCATTAAAATGTAAGCTGGGCAATGTTACTTGTGTGTATGCTTTGTACAAAAATTAGGAATATCTCTCTGTGTGTGTGTATATATATATATGTATGTATACACACATACACACATTTATGTGTAACAATAATGAATAAAAAAGAGGCCATTAATTTGAAAGAGAACAGGAAAAACACCATGGGAGGATTTGGAAGAAGGAAAGGGAAGGAATAAAATATAATATTATGATTTCAAAAATGAAAAAAAATAATAAAAATGTGAAGGCTGAGGTTGCTTTAAAAACAGCCATTAAATTATTCTCAAGAAGTTGTAAAATAGACAAGTGATGTTTTTTATGAGACATTATAAAAGAATTATGTTACAAAAAAAAAGATACATATGCCTCTGATTTCTTTGTATTGCTCATTGTTTATTTAAAACACGATTGCCTGAGATAAATTCGGTTTGTGAGCATTTCTTCTTTTTCTAGGACACACCTACATCCAATGTGTGGGTTACTCTCCCACTTTGCTTGTGCCTAAAGCGGAGAGACTAAAGCGGAACTAAAGTGGAGAGAGTTAGCATAGAGTGGACGCACAGCTTCATCACGCTTGGGAGGGTGTGGTTTGGGAAGAGGCTTTCAGACTCTGATCCATTCCCTTCATTCATAAAACCGAGAGAGTAATCTCTACCCAGGTCGGAGATGAGGATTATTTTCTCCTAATGATGATTAATGACGTGATAGCAATAAAGCAGTCTCAGCTTTTTTTTGCAGATAAAAAGTACGCGTCCTCAATTCCCATCGTAGACCATTGTCTTAGTCTCCACGGGAACCTCAGCGGCCTTGCTGCCATAAAAGCTTACAATGTTTCCAGGGAGCGGGGGATATCCTGGGGGCTCCGAAGTTTAAAACACCTTGAATACTTTTCTTTTATGAACATAACCGTGGAAAATTATGCAAATTTCTATCAGGGTGTTTCTTTTTTTTCCTCTTAAAACAGCAAGTACAGACTGTGTACAGAGGTATTGAGCTGTATTGCAACTGAAGACCTGGGCTGGAGGATGCAGTGATGTTTTCCATCCTCTTTCCTTAATGATTGTATCGCAACTCTTCCCACTGGCAGCAATCGGTCTTGGCCACTTCTGCAACTAAATAACGATCATTCTTTTGCAGTGTAATTCTGCTTTTCTCTTCTTCTGCTTCTAAGACTCCTCTGTCATCTTTCTACTGAGTTTTGTTTTTTCCCTTTAACCTGGCAATGTTCATGTTTATAGACAAATTCTTGTGTCTCTTCTGAAGGCACGTATGTGTTCACACACGACTCCTTTTAACCAAAGAACAAGCCATCAAAAGCCTGTGAGATTTTGGCGTTTCTTTTAAAATGTATACCTTAGTACAGGCTTATCAGAGTAATCCCTACTATGGCTACTCCACACTTTCCTAGTGATGACTTTGCTTTTCAGAACACTGTAGCTTGACCATTTTGGCCTTTTGGTTAACGGGCAAACAACATGTGGGTTTTGCTTCTTGACAAAAATAATATTGTTTTTTTCAATGGCAAAGAAGTGAGACATACACACATAATATGAATAAATAATAATGAATGAATGAGTCCACCTATGTGAGAGCAGCTCACAGGAATTCTAGAGAGGAAAAAGAAGCTAAATTTTCATTCTTCCTATTTTTGTTCTAATTTATAAAACAGAAAATATATATCATTTCTGGCCTATTATTATTATTATTATTTTGCAGGACTGCGATATGCATGTGGTTTCTTCAAATTGCTTTGGATTTCAAACTGAAAAGAACATGCAGATATGACCTATGCTCTGATAATTTTGCTACATATATTTACTCCTGCTTGTAACAACTAGCTGTAACATGTTAGCAACAGAGAGTAAGTCAAGGGGAGATAGGGTGACCCAAGGGCTCTCAGGAAGGAAAGGATGCCGTGTAAATGTTTGGAGACAGAGCAAAGCACAGAACACCAAGAGGGACTTAAGAGACTCCAGGTATCTTCAGCATACCCATAGAACAAATAGGACTTGGCAGGACGGTGTTGGGGGGGTGCGTGGGGGAGCAATCATTGTGGAAAGAATAAATGGAGCAGAGGAAAGGGTTATTTTCCTCTCTGGAAAGGCAGAATCAGAACCAAAATCATAATTTTAAACTCATAGAAACTAGAAAAATCAGAGTCAAAAATTAGTTCTCTCTTCAAAGATTAGAGGACAAGGGAAAATCTTACCATGTGTCTTAAAAAACACTTCTTTCCTTCCTCCCTTCCTTTCTTTCCTTTCCTTTCTTTCCTTTCCTTTCTTTCCTTTCCTTTCTTTTTCCTTTCCTTTCCTTTCCTTTCCTTTCCTTTCCTTTCCTTTCCTTTCCTTTCCTTTCCTTTCCTTTCCTTTCCTTTCCTTTCCTTTCCTTTCCTTTCCTTTCCTTTCCTTTCCTTCCTTCTCTCTCTCTCTCTCTCTCTCTCTCTCTCTCTCTCTCTCTCTCTCTCTCTCTCTCTCTCAAATTAGCTCAGCTAGAGAATAGAAAAAAATTGGGATGCTTTATGAAGAATTCTATTAAGACCAAATTCATCTGTGTTCTGTGTTTCAGCACAAAGATTTTTTTCCATTAGGTATAAAGAATAAGCATTATTTTATTTGGATCAAGAAATCAATCCCAGTGCACAGAGAAGTCATAGCTAGAAATAGGTTATGTAGATAGCAGAAAATTATTTAAAAACCCAAATCCCTTAGAGTTAGATTTTTTTTTCTGCTCAGATCTACACCCAATACAAGTTTTAAAGAGGAAAGAAGAACTTTGAGCCCCAAAGGAGCCCAGATTTCAAAAGGCACTGTAAGATTTAGCAGTGTTAGACTTGCTAAGCAAATGGACACAGTGCCAATAAGAACAATCACATGTTTCTGTTGCTGACACAGAAGATGCCGGTTGTGAGTGAATATAAGCAAGCACTGGAGATCTACAAGCAATTATATCCCAGCCTTGGGTTTCAGTCATCCCGGGAAACAGCATCATTATCTTGGCAGTTAAAAGCTGTCTCGAAGGCACATCTCATAATGTCTGGAACTCTACACGCACTTGTCCATTTATTGGTTTATTGGTCTCCTTCCTCTTTGGTCACAGGATCTCTCTGGGTTGAGCCTTCCCTCTCTTCCCACAGTGGTGCTGCCTGATCATAGGCAGAGGGTTTTAAAACACATTGTTACCTACATAGTGGAACTGTTGACATTTGAACATGCGTGCTGATGCAATCAGTCTCAGCGTAACTTGGCATTGATTCATGTGTGAATGTCTTTCTATTCTCCCGGTCTTTATTAGACAGCGTTCCTTAAGGTCCTCTGGCATGCCGAGACGTAAAATACAAACATTTGTACAGATTTATAGAATGTCCTCTTCCAGAGAGGAAATCAAGTCTGGTCCCAGATCTACGAGTTTCTCTGTATCACTCACCCTGACAACACCCCAAGCCATCCCATAACAAAGATGAAATTACAATCAAGTCCTATGCCTGGGCAAATCAAGGAGTGTAAGTTTATTTCTTGCTACATCTTTTCTTTTCCGCACAATGAAAACAGATTACCAGAGAAGAATGTGGTGGTAGGTGGATATTTCTTAAATGAACGAAATTGTTCCCCAGAACTTTTCAATAAGAGAAAGCATGTGACCCCCTTTCTGTGAGGCCCACACTACAGTAAACAATTGAATCCATATTCAGCCAGATGCTTCCAGTGTGTAAATTACTCCCTGGGTAAATGTTAGGCACTCTCTGAGCCGCATTAACTCTTTCAGGCTTCGAGTATGCAATTTAGTAAATTACCGCTGCCTGTACTTAATGGTGCCCCAGGGACCCAGAAGATTAATGCAGCCCTGAAGTGCCTGAGCTACTCTAGGGGAGAGCGCCTGACTCAATGGAAGCTGCTCCTGTCTAATCATTCTTTGTAAAAGGAGGCATTCTTTAAAATGCTTTAAAGTTACCTTCGTGGTTTAATAATACTGCACATCCCCTTCCCTGAAGCACACATCCTAAAATTCTGATTTTTTTTTTCCTCTTCTCCCATCCCATTAAAGACACGGTTTATTTTTGGAAAGATTCTTACTGACCTCCTTCTTTGAGTTTGAAATATCACAGTAGCTATTAGTTCTTCCACACGATTTTTTTTTTTTTTTTGTCATTTTTGCCTCAGTTGATTCATTCTGCTTAATCGCCCCTCTGAAATCCCGGACTCTGAAATCATCCCTTACTGCTTTTCCTATTATTTCTCCAATGGCCATCATCTCCTCTTCACATCGTTTTCTCGTTTGCTCCCACTGATATTTATTATGGACCCCAGTCTGGCTACCTCGCAGTAGCTACACCCACAGAGCTTTATTGATTTCTCCCAGGTTCAAGGTCTTCCGTGGGTGGGTGTGCCCCGCCCCCTCCAGGCAACCCACCACTTCCTTTTTTCATAGCGCCTGAAATTCGATTCCACTCTATAGGGTTATCTTAAAGTGAGCAACTCCTCTCTAGTTCAGTCCATAATGAAAACATATGGACTCCATTCCAAAGACCAACTCATCGCAGCTCTTCTTCAGGGTGGAAAACACGCTCCTAACAGGACTGAATTCTCGCTTTACGCCGAGACATGGGCTTATAATTTCTTAGGATGTTTCCCTGTCTTTCCCTTTCTTTGCATCACTTTAGACTATTATAGTCTAAAGTCTTTGTCTATTTTAATGGCCTATAAGCTCCCATTTCAATTGTCTCTTTTTCCTCTCACATTTAATGCCTTCTTTCCTTTCCTCAACCTGTCTAAGTCCCCCTCCCATGACTACTGGATTAAATGGAAGCAATTTAACACTTTCTCTTACCTAGGTGCTCTTGGTTAAAAGCTTATCTCTTTACATAGAATAGACAAAACCCTACAATATTCATGTGCAGATACAGGTTCTCTTGTCTTGTATCACTTATGCTTTGATGTCCATAAATTTGAATATATAGACCTGTACCATGTGTTCTTGAAGTCCAGAATTTATACCTGTTTATTATGGATCTTTCTATGCAGACCTGGGTGGCTAAAAACTCAGTATCCTCCTTCTCAAGTGCTAGGGGCATCTGCACTTTTTTTTTTCCCAATTTTTTATTAGATATTTTCTTCATTTACATTTCAAATGCTAAGCCGGGCGTGGTGGCGCACGCCTTTAATCCCAGCACTCGGGAGGCAGAGGCAGGCGGATTTCTGAGTTCGAGGCCAGCCTGGTCTACAAAGTGAGTGCCAGGACAGCCAGGGCTACACAGAGAAACCCTGTCTCCAAAAACCAAAAAAAAAAAAAAAAAAAAAAAATTCAAATGCTATCTCGAAAGTCTCCTCTACCCTCCCCCTCCCCTGCTCCCCTACCCACCCACTCCCACTTCTTGGCCCTGGCGTTCCCCTGTACTGGGGCATATAAAGTTTGCAAGACCAAGGGGCCTCTCTTCCCAATGATGGCTGACTAGGCCATCTTTTCCTACATATGCAGCTAGAGACACGAGCTCTGGGGGTACTGGCTAGTTCATATTGTTGTTCCTCCTATAGGGTTGCAGACTCCTTCAGCTCCTTGGGTACTTTCTCTAGCTCCTCCATTGGGGACTCTGTGTTTCATCCAATAGATGACTGTGAGAATCCACTACTGTATTTTACCTGCACCTTTTGGGTGACAATTTTCATTGAATGGGTCCTCATCTGCTCCTCTAAACCTGACTCTTTTGGGTGGCCCAAATCAAATAGAAACAAATAACCCAAGATCATCAGAAGGATGCTGTTTAACACAATGAATACATTAGTCCTATTGTGTTTTGAGGAATATAAGCTATTGTACTAGTAGAATACATCCTGAACATACCTAAGAATTTGTGAATGAAGTTTCAGCATTTAGAGTAGAGGAGAGATGGCGTTAAGGATGATGGGCACTGTGTGAGGAGGAGATGGGTACTGTACTGGCTATTTTTGTGTCAACTTGACACAGCTGGAGTTATCACAGAGAAAGGAGCTTCAGTTGAGGAAATGCCTCCATGAGATCCAACTGTAAGGCATTTCCTCAATTAGTGATCAAGGGGGAAAGGCCCCTTGTGGGTGGGACCATCCCTGGGCTGGTAGTCTTGGGTTCTATAAGAGAGTAGGCTGAGCAAGCCAGGGGAGATATGCCAGTAAAGAACATCCCTCCATGGCCTCTGCATCAGCTCCTGCTCCCTGACCTGTTTGAGTTCCAGTCCTGACTTCCTTTGGTGATGAACAGCAGCATGGAAGTGTAAGCCGAATAAACCCTTTCCTCCCCAACTTGCTTCTTGGTCATGATGTTTGTGCAGGAATAGAAACCCTGACTAAGACAAATTGGTACCAGCAGAGTGGGGTATTCCTGTGACAACCTGACCATGTTTTGGGGAGGACTGTGGAAGGACTTTGGAACTTTGGGCTTGAAGATTCATTCGTTGTTAAGAGCTCTGTCAGATGTTGTGTAGGAGCTTGGAAGATAATGCTGAGAACAGTGTAGAAGATGGAGGCCTGGTTTGTGAAATTTCAGGGGGAAAATTAAAGACTCTCTTCAGGGCCATTGCTGTTTTTATTGTGAAGATTTTGTAGTTCTGGTTAGCTGGGGCTGAAGAATCAGCTGTGATTAACAAGATACCAGAACTACTAAAGCAAAAACTTTGCATTACTGGGACTATTGATGCTGGTTAGCTGGCGCTAAAAATTAGCGGTGATTAAGAAGAGACCAGCATCGTTGAGGTGACATCTTCTGGGAAGTGTTTTCTGAAAGCACAAAGAGGCTGTGTTCCAGAGATAGGCAAGGTTGTACTCCTTCTGCAGTGGGACTTGGTAATGTGTAAGAGTCACCCAGGTGGTACTGGTTTTGAAGGCATGAAGGGGTCATGCAGAGCAGATGAGGCTCGGCACTGTGAGAGGCCATGGATGGCCATTGGTGAAGGTGCAGCCTCAGTTGCAATTGAAGGCCCAGGACTGAAGGGGTCACGCAGTGTTTTGGAGATGCCAGTACCATGAGATGACCACCAAGAGCAGCAGCAGCCATGGAGTACAGGCATCTGGAGCCCAGAGGACGACGTGTGTGCTACAAAGGGCATGGCTAGAGAAGTGACCCAAGCCCTTGGAGGAGCCCAGAAGATAGTGAGTTGGATCCCAGACGTTGGACGGTTGGAGATTGATTTTTGCTTTGATTGTGACTGTGCCCTGATATTTTCCCTCTTGAAAGAAGAAACTGTTTTAGTGGAGCCCACAGTTAAGAGACTTTTAATTGTAAAAAGAATTTGGATTTTAAAAGAGATGGATATTTTAAAGAGATTGAAAATTTAAGAATATTAAAGACTGTGGGACTTTTAAAGTTATTTAGATCTTGGGGATGAATAAGAATGTAAGGGTTAAGGCTTACTAGTGATGTGTTTGTGTGTCAAGTTGACAAGGGGTCAATTGTACTGGCTATTTTTGTGTCAACTTGACACAGCTGGAGTTATCACAGAGAAAGGAGCTTCAGTTGAGGAAATGCCTCCATGAGATCCAACTGTAAGGCATTTCCTCAATTAGTGATCAAGGGGGAAAGGCCCCTTGTGGGTGGGACCATCCCTGGGCTGGTAGTCTTGGGTTCTATAAGAGAGTAGGCTGAGCAAGCCAGGGGAGATATGCCAGTAAAGAACATCCCTCCATGGCCTCTGCATCAGCTCCTGCTCCCTGACCTGTTTGAGTTCCAGTCCTGACTTCCTTTGGTGATGAACAGCAGCATGGAAGTGTAAGCCGAATAAACCCTTTCCTCCCCAACTTGCTTCTTGGTCATGATGTTTGTGCAGGAATAGAAACCCTGACTAAGACAGGTACCAAGGTCAAGCTCCTTGTAGAGGAGTCATAGGGTTCTTCCTTCACAAAGCATTCTCTCACTTCCCATTAACTTTTAGCTTCTAATTTATGTTTCATGCTGAGTCTTGTGGTTTTTCTCTTGAGTATATTTACTTCATTAAAGTAAAAACAACTTTGGATGGAAAAAAGTAGACCTAGGTTCTAGGGTTTCACAAACAGGGGGGACTCCAAAGCACAAGCTATCCCATGCGATAGACATCACAACGTCTGATCCAATAGCCTCTCGTTTCTTTGTGTGGCAAACATTTTCATTTTCCTTCTAATATGTGTTAAATAAACATTGAATATTCTGCATTTAAAAATTGTGCATTATTGCATTGCATGGTGGCACATGCCATGGAATCCCAGCTCTCAGGAGTCTTGCAGGTTTGAGGAATCCCAGCCTGGAAGACGAAGTTAGGTCAAAAGATTCTGGGCTATGTACCAAGTCCCTGTCTCAAAAAGGCAAGAATAAACAAACCAACAAAGCCAGATATATGGAAAAGGAGCTGTGGACTTTTAGGATCTCAGGATAATGTAAATAATCTAATTTGGTCCAACTTTTCTATTGAAGAAGCTTTCTAAGCAAAAGTAAGGGACATATATTGAGTGAACACACAAAATTGCCATAATTCAGTTATTCTGATATCCCTAAAATACAAAATTCTTATGTTCTAAATTAAATATAATAATGAAGCATGTTTATCTAAGACATTTATTTCATATGAGTGATTTATTTTTCTGTTCCTGGTGTGGGCTCTCCTGCAATACCAAGGTTTCTTAAGTGATTTAAGACCTTGTAGGAATGTCTGCAAGATAGGGGGACAAACCACTGAAGTCAGGGGCATCTGAGTCCCAGAGGAGATTGCCATCTAACTGAGCAATGAATTTATTAATACCCAAGCTATTTTTGGAGACAAGTATTTGCCTCTGACTTTGGGGAATGGATAGTCTACTCTTCTATCATGTAAAAAATATTTATGTGTATGATATGAATGTTTGTGCATGTGTCTGTCTGTCTCTGTCTCTTTCTTGTGTGTGTATGTGTGTGTATGTGTGTGAGTGTGTGTGAGTGTGTGTGAGTGTGTGTATGTGTGTGTGTGTGTGTGTAGGTATCACACTGAGTGTGTGAATGTCAAAAGACATCTTGGGGGTCATCAGTTCTCTCCTTCCACTATGTAGATCCTTGGGATTGAACTTGAATTCTTGGGGCCTGGATGGCCAGGACTTCTCTACCATTTACAGTATCAGCTACGGACATTTGAGCAGTGGATTTGTCTCTTTTTGACTTGGTGATAGTAGAGCAAGATAGATCTGGAATCTGTGGCAAAAAAAATGCATGAGAAGAAGGGAGGGAGAAAGGAACCAAGTGACCAAGTGTGAGAGTAAACATGAGAGGGAGAGAGAGAGAGAGAGAGAGAGAGAGAGAGAGAGAGAGAGAGAGAGAGAGAAGGGGGGGGATAGAGTCCCCACTCTCTGGGTTCACTATACAGCTATTCAGTTGTGTCATAATGGGTAGGTCATTTTACTTTCCTGTCTCTGTTCTTATGGATTGAGGACAGAAGGGTGAAGAGGAGTTGGATTCTATGCATCTGTTCATTTGGTTAAGCTGATGCTACTCAATTCTATTTGGACCAAAGCCTGGGAAACAACATTGGTCTCCCTCTATTCCCACCCTGCAAGCAATTCTGCCCACTGTGAGCCTCCTGTTTGAGTCAACTCGCTTTCTCAGTGCCCATGTGCACAGAGAGCTGGGATAAGGGCATCAGATTCCTTCAGATTTTCACTTTGTAGATGTTCACCCCCCCTTTCTCTAAAGTGTTTTATTTCAGCCATATTTTTTCTACTTTAGAAAGCCAATAAGTATTAATCAATCAGTAATTGCATTGATGGGGGAAAACTAATAAAAGTGGAACCATAACAGGACTCGAACTTCATAACTTTGAAATATAAAGAGAGGCTTTATCCATGGGAATTTACAGATATTATTTGGCCTCCAGACGGCTTCCATATTTCTTCATTACTGCAATACAAACATAAGAAATATGGAGGGAAAATCTCTATATAAGTGCTGTAAATTTCAAGCCGAATTCCCTAGTCTACAGCATGGTAGCCATCCAAGAGTTTCTTAATGTATAAAATCAGGCTTAATTTAGTGTGTATTTTGCTTTTTCGACAAAAATCTGGAATAGTTAAGTTTTGCTAAAAAAAATGGTTTGCTTTTGCTTTTATAGATAACTTGGTTTTTACTTAATAAATACACAGATTTCAAACTGTCCCAACTCTTAACTTCTGGAGCCCTGTACTCAATGCTCTCCCAAGGTCTTTTAGTTTGGTTTAAGTGGAAAGACATGATCCAAGCCTCCCACTACTTATTAATTTTTTTTATTACTTTTCCACATTCTAAGTTGTAAGGTAGCCACTAGAACATTCTTTATCAAATTTATACTCTTTTCTTTCTCCAGAAGAAGGTCAGACAGTAAAGTTCCCTCCGTCCTTTAAGGAAACCTGGCAAGGCTAGTTCTTCCTGGATGGTCCAGGCTCAGCCTGTCACCATGGCATGGATCTGGGTCATGAATTGGAATAAGACAGTGGAGTCATCTCCCCTTTCCAGTCCTACAATTCTGCCCTCTGTGGTTTGATTCTCTCCTTACGTGACTGCCATGATTCATCCCATCCATGTGTAATTTGCATGATTAACCTGGAAGCCCCCACATCCTGTCATCGTGGCTTGCAGGCCTTTCAGAAAATTTTTTTTATTCCCTTTGGTTCACTGCAACTTTACTTGGAATGACTTAGGCTCTTCATAATCAGCAGGGACTGCCTCTCACAGGGAGTCACGAGTCTCCTTGACTTTCCTAATGTCTCCTGTTCTGATTGTTCTCAGCTGAACTCTCTGCCACCAGGCTAGGCTGACTCCCTGATTATGTTCTCCACCTGGACTTCAGGCAGATACCCATGGCCATCCCAAGGCTGGTGGTAAACCCAGAGCAGAAATGGTCAGCTCCGGTAAGACAGGTGTGAGGTGATCTGGTCTTCTTGGTTTCCCCGACAAACCTACATCAGGCTTTTTATTTCACTGATAGAGAGGAGACAGGGTGTGCACTTTTCTAGAGTTCTCTTGCTCATTGCCTCCAGATTTCACAACTCATTCTCTCCAAACTTCATTTCTCATTTAGTCAAACATCTTTAATGCGGCCTTTCAGAACTGTCTCTCCATTTTTCCAAACCATCAGTTTCCTTAATTAGATTAATTAATCTATGCTAATGGTAAGGAAAGAGTCGCATTCCCTATGATAGGACAGGGATTTTGACTTTGAATACACAGAGTCTTAAGGAGCCTAATCCAACCTCTAGGATGGAATCAGGTGAGTTTGGGCTTACATCTGTAAACTTACCCAACTGGTAGGCAAAGACAGAGTGTTTAAACACGTGTTTTAGCTTTAATGCATGCAGTCCAATCACACTGTGCACTTAACGTTTAGTGCATTTAACAACAGTGGACCTTGAAGGACGAGGGGAAGGTATATTGCACAAGATTGCAGGACCCATGAGAGGGAAAGAAGTTTAGTTTGGCTTTGCTTCTCAGCACAGGGTCATGCTGTCTGTCTGTCTCCATGGACCTCTTCTGTTCCTCTGCCTTCAATCACTCTGAGCTTGGGCTAGCTCATCTGAGAACACGAGGTAACACTTGCTTATTAGTGTGGTAGGAATTAGAGAGGAAATATTTAAAAAAAAAAGTCATAGCGTTTACTCTACCCTCAGCTCCCAGTGTGGTGAGTGGCAGAGTCCTAGCCTCAGTTCACTTATTAAAATTCTATTTCATTATTATTTTATCATTGTTGGTTTGAGACAGGGTTTCTCTGTGTAGCCCTGGCTCTTCTTGAACTCACTCTGTAGACCAGGCTGGACTTGAACTAAGCGATCTGCCTGCCTTTGCCTCCCAAGTACTGGCTTTAAAGGCCTGTGCCACCACCGACACCTGGCTCATTTCTTTGAATGAAACTTTGGAATATTAAGGGACTTGGGTTTCTTTAACTTATCCTGTATCATGACTTTAAGAACTGTCCCTCTGTGTACTGATAACTCTCCAGTTTATGTTCTTTAGCCTGGAAATGTCTCCTGAATTTAGATTGATTTCTGTATAACTGCCTACTTGGTATTTCTACTTGGTTGGTAAAACAATATCAAACTGACTATATCATATATATATATATATTTAATGATTTGAATATGCTTGGCTCAGGGAGTGGCACTATTTGAAGGTGTGGCCTTGTTGGAGCAGGTGTGTCACTGTGGGTATGGGCTTTAAGACCTTCATCCTAGTTGCCTGGAAGTCAGTCTTCCACTGGCAGCCTTCAGATGAAGATGTAGAACTCTCAGCAACTCCTGCACCATGCCTGCCTGGATGCTGCCATGCTCTTGCCTTGACGATAATGGACTGAACCTCTGAACTTGTAAGCCAGCCCCAATTAAATGTTCTTATAAGAGTTGCCTTGGTCATGGCGTCTGTTCACAGAAGTAAAACCCTAACTAAGAATATATACATATATATGTATGTATGTTTGTATATCCCTCCATATTTGGGTTAATGAATTGACTATGTTCACCAAAACAACACTATGTTCATGTGTTGGTAGGGATATTGGCTCATGTCTGTAATTCTAGTACTTCAAAGTTTGAGGCAGGAGGATTACAAATTCCAGACTAGCCTGGGTTTATAAGTATATAGCAATACTCTGCCTCAAAAAACATGAAACTTCATTAAAAATATCCTCAGCATTAAAATATCATTCTGCAATAATAGCTGCTCACATAAGCTCCTTCACTTTAATGTCTCAGCTTGTGGTGTGTTGTTCTGGGAAGAGAAGACAGATGAAGACACTACCCATTCAGACTCTTTGACTGCATATCCATTCTGGGTAGATCTGTGTCTTCCAAAGAGATGTTGAAGTTCCAACCCATAATCCCTGTGAACTTGACCTTACTTAGAAATAACATCTTTGTAGATGGTCATATGAAAATGAAGTCATTAGGGTAAGCCCTCATGGAATGTGACTGACTTTTCTAAAGAATTCCAAAGTGGGCACATTCAGAAGAAGACAATATGAAAATGCAGAGAAAATGCCAGTTGGACAAGACATGCTTGAGGCTACCAGAGAGCAGAAGAGTGGTCCTCTCAGGGAACCATACCCACTTTTACCTTGATTCCCAAGGTTTGTGGTTTTTCAGTGTAGGAGTTCTATGAGGACAAACATCCTTCATTGTGTTCCATGATCTACAGTCCATATAAAATGTAGCAGACTTACTCCAACGTGGCATTCTTCTGCAAACAAATTCATCTAAGCTGACCAGACTCACATATCCTCAGCAACGATACCAACTTCTTACCTCTGGGCATTCTGCAGCCTTATATATAATAGCCAGAAGCTGGAAAGAGCCTAGATGTCCTTCAACAGAGGAATGGATACAGAAAGTGTGGTACATTAATTCAGCTATTAAAAACAATGGATTCATGAAATTCTTAGGCAAATGGATGAAATTAGAAAATATTATCCTGAGTGGGGTAACCCAGTCACAAAAGAACACACATGGTGTGCACTCACTGATAAGTGGATATAAGTTTGGAATACCCAAGATTTAATTCACAGACCATATGAAGCTCAAGAAGGAAGAAGTGTGGGTGGCTTGGTACTTCTTAGAAGGGGTAACAAAATATTCAAGGGGGGAAATACAGAGACAAAGTGTGGAGCAGAGACCGAAGGAAAGGCCATCCAGAAACTGACCCACCTGGAGATTCATCCCATATACAGACACCAAACCCAGACATTACTGTGGATGCCAAGAAGTGCTTGCTGACAGGAGCCTGATATAGCTATCTCCTGAGAGGCTCTGCCAGAGCCTGACAAATACAGAGGTGGATGCTCACAGCCAACCATTTGACTGAGCACAGGGTCACCAATAGAGGAGTTAGAGAAAGGGCTGAAGGAGCTGAAGGAGTTTGCAGCCCCACAGGAAGAACAATATCAACCAACTAGACCCCCTCCCCAGAGTTCCCAGGGACTAAACCACCAACCAAGAAGTACACATGGAGGGACCCATGGCTCCAGCTGCATATATAGCAGAGGGTGGCTGTGCTGGACATCAATGGGAGGAGAGACCCTTGGTCCTGTGAAGGCTCAATTCCCCAACGTAGGGGGATGTGAGGGCAGGGAGGCAGGAGTTTGTAGGTGGGTGGAAGAACACCCTCATAGAAGCAACAGGAGGGAGGATGGGATAGAAGGTTTCCAGAGGGGAAACTGGGAAAGGGGATAACATTTGAAATGTAAACAAATAAAATATCCAATAAAAAATAAAACAAAAAATTTTAAGGAAAAAAAATAAAAAAGAATAAGAAGCTGGGATCCTGCCAAATGTGAGCACTCTTTTCTGTGACATCCATGAGACCCACATGATGCACCTGTTCTGCCATTATAGATGAAGACATTGTGTATTTATTCCTTGTTCTTTCTTACCTTCTTTTCCTCTCTCTCCATCTTTGCTTTTTAAGGATTATTTATTTTTCTCGGGTCTTATGAGTGCTAGGAAGTTTCTGTACCACCTAAGTATACCTCCAAGTTCTGTTTTAATTTTAATTTTGAAAACAGGGTTTCACTGCCTCACCAGGTTGGTCTTGAAATCATCTGTAGCCCAGGTCTCATTGCATTAGCCATCCTCTTGCCCCGGCCTCCTGAATAGCTAGGCTAGCAGGCCTATTCCACCAGATCTGGATAGCTGTTTGTATAGTTATTGTTTTTTGAGTCTCCAGGCCAAGCACCAGGCAAGAAGCGGGGACATAAAGGTGTAAACAGAACAGTCTTGACCTTGTATGCAGGAAGCTTGCCCTTACCTGTGTAGATCTGCTTCTGTTTGGCAGTTCTATTACTATGTCCTATACGTCATCAATAATAACCAGCAATGGAGCGTTAACATTTAAAAACACGTCCAAACCCCTTTATAGTTTCTTGGCATTTACTAAGGCTACATCTATTTTAGAGTTCACAATGAATACTTTTTTTTATTTGCTTTTTTTATTTTCCCTAAAGAGGTAGTGTGAAGCAAGTACACATTCTTTTGGGCCAGGGAATGCTGCGGTCCATGGTCTGAACTGCCGGGAGACGAGGTTGCAGGATGCTGAGCTGAAATCCAAGTGGGGAGGAGATGAAGGCAAGTCCACAGGGCTTCTGGAACCCTGATTAAATGGGCCCCTGAAATAACTTTAAAATGTAGACTTTAAAAGATGTATCATAGGTTCACATAAAGGGGGTGGTTATGAGTCACTGATGATGGGAAAGTTCTCAAGGAGAGTTCTAACAACTGCTTGATGTTAAGGAGGTGCATCACCTTTCAGATTGAGCCCCCAGAAGGGAAGGCTTTAAGATGATAGACAAAAGAGTATTTTTTTTTCTTTTATCTTGATAGTTGGGATAAAGTTTCTCTCTGGAAATTCTAAAGTCAGCAACCGGGACAATGATTTTTGATAGTCTAACCAGCTTAATTATAACTACCCCGTAGCTCTAGGTAATGTGGCATGTTAGCTTGCCATGAATATTGACAGTGAATGCTCATTAACTGTAATCATTTTATAAATACGGGAATTTTCACATTGAGTGGTTATTTACATATTCATCACACTCATTAATATTAAAATGACTGCTAGTAATTTAGCTTTACTTATCAATACAACTCAGAAGTTCTGCCTACAATGTCACTTAGCTCCAGAGCGCATGTCTGAGGTGAAGGTCCTTTTTTTTTTGAGAGCTACCAATTGTATTGCAGAGATTTGCTTTCTGGAATCAGTCTAAATTGGACAAGTTGGGGAAGCGGTCTTTCATAGTTTGTGCATAATTAAAATCAGTCACAAAGAAACTCAATTCTATTTATCCCTCTAAACCTTGTTTACCGGAATCTTGCTAATAAATAAAGAACACAGCCTAATTTATCTTTAATTTAAATCAGGTAACAAATTAGCAAATTAGACACTGAGTTGCTTAATTGTTTCTTGTCAGGTGGTATCCAAAATTGCAAAATGCTTACCCACCTGGCTAAGATTTCCTCAAAGTGAGAAATAGACCTTCCATTTTATTACAATTAAGGAAATAATAGCACCTTATTTGATTTGGTTTTTACTTATTTATTATGCATCTACATTGTTGTGAAACACTAGTAGGCTCAATTTGGGTAAGTTTATTTATATTTGTGTATTTGGGTACCCAAAATGCACTTTCATTTGCATCCGAATATCTTAATGAGGTATTTAGTGCACATGGTGCCAATTATACTTAGGGATTTCTGAAGCTGTGGATAGTAGGGTGGCAAACATGTTGGGAAATTCTAGTGAATCATATGCAAGCAAATGTTCTTCTCCTTGAATATCAACAGTCTAGTTTTAAAGATGAAGGCTCACATGATATCTATTTTGTTTCTATTGTCAACCTGAGTGGATTAGGAAGTATCCAGGTGAGTTAGGATCTCCTTTGGGTTTGTCTGTAAGGGCTGTTCCAGGGAGATGTAACTGGCGGGACAAGACCCACCCTGACTATGGGAAGCACCCCTCCATGGGCTGGAGGCCTAGATGGAATAAGAAGGAACAAAAGGCCGCTCAGTTCCGGGCAGCCCAGTTCTAGTTTGCTTTTTCCTTTACATCTGGCTGCTGTGATATGTACTGACTGGCCTACAGCATCCTTCCTTCCCAGATGGACAGGATCACCTGAAGTATTGAGAAAAACAAACACTTTCTTCTCTATATTGCTTCTGTTTGCGTTTTGAGTACAACAGCAATAAAAGTGACCAACAGAACCCAGAAACTCAGGTATCTTAACTTTGACTGATAACACATGATAGCAAAAGGAGTTAAACCAAGGCTTTCCAGTTACCTAACGATAAAATAGCTAGGAAATTCAAAATGTTTTCCTGAGCCATTATAGAACATGATATCAATAATGCTAAGTAATCATTGGCAATTTTCCAAGTGATAATAAACACCATCTTAGTCAATCTTTGTAATAAGCCAAGCAACACACTAATTAGATTTTCTGGATCTTGAAAAATTGTATTCCTTGTTTTGAAGTTAATATCGTCATAAAAAGCCAATGCCAGTTTTATATTAGAATGTATAATATGTGCCTATAGGCACATATGCAACACACTCATTTTTTAGATTGTGATAAGAACACTTCTGTTTACCTTGTGGTCAACATGATATTGTCATCTCCAGCTGCTATAGTGTCGTCAACCTGATATCTAGGACAATGTTGCCCAAATAAAACTTATACACTTTGAGTTAAAAATGCCTTATAGTAGTAACAATAGTTGGTAATTATTAGCAACTATTGGTTTCATTCAAGTTCCTGTATTCCCTATAGTTTCTGTATTTGGTCCATTAGGGTTTTATATACTGTCTACTACTATGTTTTATAAGTCAAGACAAAAATGCTTAGACTGAAGACTAAAGGAAGGAAATAAATGGGCTCTGTCTGTTTGTCTGTCTGTCTATCTCTTTTGCTCTCTCCTTCTTTCCCTTCACATATCTTTCTAACTTGGATCGAAAGCTTACTATCCTGAAGCCTCCTCTGTGCCTCAATAGTGGATGAGTTCATCTGGAAAGAGCCAGAGACACATAAGATTGCTTGTCTATTTGGAATTTAGATGCCTTGCCTTTAGGCCAAGCTAGGTATGTTAGATGTAGCTGTCTTAGCAATGTTTCTTGTTGTGATAAACGCACCTGACAAAGGGGACTTAAAGAAGGAAGGGTTCATTTTGTCTCACAATTGGAGGGTAAAATCCATTCTGGTGTAGAAGGCCAGGGTTCAGACAATCTTGGGCAGCTGGTCACATCAAGTTTGCAGTGAGGAAGCAGAGAAAGATGGAAGTTGGTATTTAACTCACTTTCTCCTTTTTATTCAGTCGTGATGCCAGGCTACACAATGGTTCTACCTACAATGACTCTTCTGTGGTGGGTAAGCTCACTTGTCAACTTAACTGGATCTAGAATCATCTAGGACACCTAGGTCTCTGTCGGATTATCTTACGAGTTTAGGGAACTTACCTATCATGGGTAGTTATGTTCTGTGGATTCAGTTACTAGACTATATAAAGGGGGCAGAGTGAGGGTTCAGTGAGATGGTTCAGTGGATAGAGGTTCTTATTGCAAAAGCCTGGTAGCTTGAGTTTCATTTTTAGAACCTACTTAAATGCAGAAAGAGAGATCTTACTCTGCACACTTGGCTTATGTCTACAAAAGCACTGTGGTATGCATGTTCCCCCATCACATAAATGAGCATGTGTGCGCACACTCACATACACCCAATAATGAGTAAATGAAGAAAATGGAGAAGGTGAAGTACACACTCACGCTTTCTGCTGTTTGACTGTGGATGTCATGTGATGAGCTACCTTACCCTCCTGCTCCTGGCACTTCTCTGCCACCATCAACTATAGTCCTGACCTTTGATCCAAATTAAACATTTTATCCTTTAACTTGGTTTTGATTGGGCATTTTATTTTACTATAAGAGTTAAAATAAACAAAGCATCTTTCTATCTAAAATTACCTGCTCCAGAGACTTTCTCACAGACATGCCAAGAGGTTTGTCTGCTAGGTGATTTTAGATCTTGTCAACTTAATGCTAAGTAGAAATCACTGAAAGGACCACAAGGACCCATTGTTTCAGGGGTGTGACGCATGTGTACTCAGAGGCTCAATATGGTACAGATTCTGTGTTATTGGCTTCATCCACTGGGACTGATAAAGACTTATTCCAGGAGAGGGCTTCACATAGTGTGACAATATAGTTTCAAGATTCATTATGCACTGAGAAATAGAAGAACCAAGGCCATCCTATAGCAATGCTTATCCCAAATGAACCAGAATTTGGGAGTCTGTAGTGTAGGCTCCTTCACCCTTCCTAGTGAATGGAGTGACAGGTGTAAGACCCCATGCCTGCCTATGAGGAGTTGAGTTTGGGTTTCACAATAGAGTCAAGGTGGCTCACATCAGTGAAGGGCCTGTTTAAAGCAGCCCAATAGCCCATGTTATTTACATGATTGAGGCCACTTTCCAGAGCTGAGCCTGGACCACTGAAGAAACCTAACTATCTCAGTATCTCCATGATGGAAGAGTATGATTTTGTCTCAGGGGCTGGAGTTTGTGCTACACCACTAGGTCTCTGACCCTTCCCAGAGAAAGAGCATCAGCACTGAGCACACAGTCCCAGGTTGCAATAAAAAGAAATGGTTAGAAACATGTCCTCTAGTCCATAGACAGCAAGTATGGGAAAGGCAGGTCTTATCCAAAGGCTGTATTTGCTTCATGGAAAAAAAAACAAAAACCTTTCAACTTTACAAGTTAAAGTTAGTGCTGGCAACTGGGTGCTTTCAAAAACTGACACTTGGAGCCACCATAATGGAGTCACTTATTGAGTAACTCCCTACACACTAGGCACTGATTCAAGTGTATTCCACACACCAATTAATAATCCAAAATTACTTAAGAGAAGAGGGAGAGAAAGACTGGGGATCTGGCTAAGCTCATGTTCAAACTCTTCCTTCATTAAACCAAAGACAGTACCATCCTCTTTCTTAAATGAAATGGCCATAAGTACACATTCACAGGTATTTAAAACACTTGAGCAACTTGTAGCATCTAGAGAAAAAAAATACATGGAAAAGGTGAGTGGGGAGAGACTCCTTTCAGAAAAGACTATTTTAAAAAATAACTGCATTAAAAACTTAAGGCTTTCATATATATGTGTATATATATATCTATATATATACATACATGTATATATATGAATATATACATATATACACACATACACACACATATAATGGGAAAGAGTAGGAAAGGGAGAGAGAGAAGAAAAACAGAGAGTGAGAAGGATGATTATGTCTCTATCATCTGTGGAGGAAACAAAGAAAAACTTAGTTGCCTTCCTCAGCCATTCTCAAGGTGGCAGAGGGGGATCAAAGAGCAGTCTCCATCAGTCAAGTAAGGACTTCTGTGTCTAGTGGGACAGCGTAGGTAGGAGCCAATTTACTAGCTATTGTAGAACGAGTCTTGTGTATTTGAAAGATGAACTTGTTTTTCTTCTCCCCAAGATTAGGTTGGTGCTAGTCCACAACATTCCCCAAATTATATTTGAAACAAGTATTTATTTCATTCTCTGAGCCTTTGCTAATTCTTGATGAAGCCTTACGTTTGCCCCTGGGCCTTCTGGGAGATAAGCTCATTTCAGCTCACATTTAATTCTCCAGGATCGGCTTTATTTGGGGGAAGACAGAAGACGCCGGGTCTTGAAAAGAATTTTCCAGCTTTCTGCCAGCTCAACTTTCATATAAAGTGAGAAACTGGCTGGACATTAGCTGTGTGGCCTTGCGATATAATCTAATAGAGGAAATCTGCAGAGAGCTTAGAGGACAACTTTGTAAAATTAAGTGAAGAGAAATGGTGTACCATATGGGCGAGTGCCAAATATCTTGGGACATGCTCAGGACGAGGGATGATTCTTGCCTTTCACCCACACCAGGCCAAAACTAATGACATAGACATCATTTTGATAACTCTTAGGGGAGTCTCCATAACTCACCCTGCTCAATATCTTGCCTCAAGCCTTTTGTGGATTTTGTGATGCCTTTGTGGTCTGTGACTTCGTTTGGTGTCAGAAATCATTGTAGCCTTTCTTGTTGTCTATGAGGGGGAGTGTCATGGTTGCAGGTTACACTGAATTGACATGCAGCCATTTGAAGGAATCGATGGGGAATGGGGAGATTTCTAAAATCACTGTTTTGTCAACCCTAATTGAATGTTGGACCTGGGAGATAATAAACTAAGGATGGCAGGATTTTGAGGTGACAGAATAAGGACCTGGATAATGGATAGATTAGCAGATATTGCTTGAACTCACCAATCAATTTTCACGTCGCTCTATGTGAAACAGCCGATGAGATGACAGAATGTTAGACAAAGCTCCAATGACTGTCCTGCCTTGATTTATGATTTTGGATCTCATCAACAAATAACTACCATTTAAAAGGGAAGGGTATTGAAGCTCAGAGGACACATGGGAGAAAGTGGGTTGTGAGACACTTATGTGATCCCAACTTAACGAATTAAGAACACAACGGCATTTTACTTTTGGAGATAATCAGAGAAATTTAAACATGTGTGTGTTGGCTGTTGTTAGATATTTTGTGCCAGGTCAGATGATGGTGTGGTACCCTGACAGGACTGAACAAAAACAGCCATATATTTATGTCTCTGCTGTGTGACCCACTTAGCTATGCAATTGAGTTTACTTTTATAGGCTTGCAATTAAATTTCACAACTCACTTAGTGACTATGAACATTGAATAGAATTTAAGATCCTTAAATCGGAGAATTTGATTTTCGTTCATTTTTATGTGTGATTATGCCTATGTGTGCTTACTCATGCATAGCCAGGTGCACATAAGTCTGCACACAGTGCATGGGAACCAGAGGACATTTTGGTTGTCATCCTTAGGAAGCTTCGTTGGTGACAGGTATTTCCATTGGCCTGGAGCTTACCAATTAGGCTAGGCTTCCTAGCCAGGGAACCCCAACTTCTGTCTCCTCACTGTTGAGATGGTCATCTTTTTGGGCTCCTGTTGGAATACGGTGAAAAGAATGACGGATGGTGAATGATGCTTTGGGGAACTGTGGGAGAGGCTCCAGAGAAAGGGCAGAGGGCCTTTTACTTCAGGAACACTTTGTTCCTTGGATTGCTTTTGGATGTGATTTCATGCCTCCTGTGTTAAGCATGTACCTTCAATTTACAAGACATGTTTATTCTTGTTGGATGTCAGAAAATAGCTATAGCGTCCACTCGGGTCATTATATCCTGAATCAGGATATGGCCTTCTGGTCTGCCTCTGTGTTTTCCCAGATATAATCTAGAGTACTTGCCAGGTAATTGTATTAAAATTGGTCTGTTCTGAGAAAGTTCTGGGGAAGGGCTGCTGTGTTGATATTTAGTATATGCTAACCTATATTTATTTACATGGTTTTTTTTCTGACCATGTTTGTCTGAATTCACATAACCTTCCTTGGATTCTTCCTTTGTCACGTGTGTGTGTGTGTGTGTGTGAAAGAACACTGAAACTGAAGTGAGTTTGTCTAAGCATCAGACCGTAGTTCACTCTGTTCTTCTAGGTCTTCAGATTCCCCGGTCCAGCAGACAAGATCTGCACAGGTTGGCTGAAAAGTCAACACCCCCATGTCTAGCATTTTGGCTGGCATCCTGGGACTTGAACTTTGATCTCCACTGCTGGAGGGCCAGCACTTTTCCAGCCGAGCTATTCCCTCAACCTGGAGAGTTTTATCTTTAACCAGCTTAGAGTCTGCCAGCTAGCTCTAACAGTCTCTGTTTTGGTTTCGTGAGTTCAGAGATCTCAGATGATCATGCCAAAGTCGGAAGAACATTTATATAGTTAGAGTGAGCTTTTTCCATCCAGAGTCTGGCAGGCCAGATAAGAGACACACCATACTCAACCAATCAAGGCCTTACTCTATTCTCTCTCTCTTTTTGTCTTAATTTTCATATTTGTTGTGTTAACACTGGTTCTCCCTCACCCCCACCCCTGTCTATGTTTACGCTCTCACCTGTGACAAATGTCGGTTTCACAGCTGACTTCCTGCTGGTGCCTGTCATATGTTGGCAATATTCAGCCAAGCATGTAAAACAAAACAAGTAATGCCCTACAGATGAAATGAAAACAACGCCATTCACATGATCATGATGTCAGAACGACCACTTTTCTCTGAGTTTCCTTAAGGAATTCAGTGTTTTGGGGGCGGGGAAGAGGAAGAACCTAATTGATGGAGGATGGCCGGATTGGAAATGTGTGATGCTCCTGTCCTGTCCTGTCCAGACAATGAATGACGACCAGAAAGAACACGGGGGAGCTTTCCCTCAACCAGAATGTACATGCAGACACTTGTTCAAGCTCAAATCACCTGATGCACACAGACAAGACTATCTCCCAGTGACTAGATTGGGTTGCTTACTGCAGATTGGAGCCCCGAAAGCTAAATCTACCATTCTGAAATCCTATGTCTACCCATCACTTTGTCCATGGGGCAGCCATTTGCTGAAGCGGGAGGAAAAGCCCTTGTGGCTACCACCCAAGGTGAGATGTGCTTGTGATTTCTGAAACTCTCCAGCCAAAGGTATTAATCAGTCTAAGGTCTTAAGCAGTCTATCCCCAACCCAAAAGACTATATCATGGCCATTCCTCCCTGAGGGATTTCAGGAGAGATCTCAGAAACAGAGAAAAATCCAAAGATCACGGCACTAGTCTGAATCAATTCACAGAACATTTCTGGGGAGGTCAGCTCTTCTCTAGTTTTCTTGGATTTAGTGACTTTTTCTTCCATGGAGTATAAAATAGTTATCAACCATAACAGAAGAGAGAGCTGGGTACTTAGCCTTGACCCACGGTCTTTTAGGGGTCACTTATGAGTGCTAACCACCCCAAATTAATTACTTATGAGACACAAAACTCTTTAGAAATTCCTTGTGAATACCTAAAATGATCGTTTCTTTTTCCTTTGCACCTACTTATACAACAAGCATCCATTAAGTTTTAATTATTTCCCTTCATCAGGCCTTTCATCTTGGTGTTCCCTCTACTGCTAGAGGCCTTTGAAGATGGAGGCTTGGATTTAATATATACAGTTCATCGGAGGACTTAACTTTGGGCTATACAGGTTCACAGCTTATTATTTGAAACTGAGGCCTAGCTACTTCTCCCACACACAAAAAAATCCCAATTCCTCCAGAATTCAAATGACTATGCTTTTTTAGAGAATGACGGCTGAATTTGGCCCGCAGTGCATCTATCCCCTCTAGAATGGAAACTTGGTGATAAGATCAAAGTTCTAAAACAGTTTTCTTTGTTCTGTTGGGTAAATTCAGGGTTTGAAATGTAATAAAAACAAAATATTGCTGCAAGCAGGCACCAGCTCTAAAGCACTATAGAGCAGATCCAATGAAAGAGACAGGATGGCAGAGGAGGAAGGGGAGAATTTAGACCACAAAACAGCAGCAACCAGAATCATCTCCGTGTTTAACTAGCTATTATTTTATTTTAACGTATCACTTTTCTGAAATATATCATTATTCTGAACTTTATTTGTTTGTAGCCACTGAAGAATTGGGGTCAGTCCTGTATAAGCACTGTGGCCAAATCTAATTATTTCCTGTGCTACGGTGGTAACATGCTGTATCTTCAGAGGAAATCGATTCTAAAATGTATTCAAAGAAGCCAGCGAACAGACACACCACGCCATTCAAGAGCATAAACATTGCTGTCTGGGAAATCTTAAGACACATTAACAATCTAGGGTTGGAGTAACAGAGCTATAGATGCTATCTGCCCGAGAAAGGGGTACTACACCATACAACCCCCTCACTAACCACTTGAATTCTTATAGATCCATCTTAAATTTTCTCAAAGTATCATGTATTTAATTTTATTCCATTTCCTTCAGTCTACATGCTGATAAGGTGTCTGGTATTTGAGTACTGGCATTTGAATGCTAAAATCCTGTCAAGAACAAAGTGCCTTTTATTTGAAGTACTGCTCAAGCATCTTACACACAGTTAGCTGTAAAACTGTAAGCTTTACTTTGGAGGCAGGGGGACAAGGCACTGATTTAGGGTTTTACAAAGGTTGGGCCATCACACCATGCAACTTCTGTGGGTTTGCTTTGTCACATACAAGATAATCCATAGGGCTTCTCGACAGTAGAGCTAGATTGTGTTTGGCACCAGGGCAACCTGTTTGATCTAAAACAAATCCCTTCCCTTAATCTGTTCAGCTGGGAAGCAAACTTTTCCTGGCACGATACCTATTGCAGAGAAGAGAAACAACAGTACCCATGCAAGGCCCATCCATAGGTGAACACCTATTGTACTTAACGGTATGGAGGAACCCCCCAGAGGGAAAGGCCCGGGAGAACAGGCAGAGGTGTTCCATCTCCTTGCCCATTCCAACAACTCTTTACTCAGCGATTCGCTGTTAATAAAATTCTGGAATTTGGATTCTGGCTGACATTTTCAAACTTCATTTATACGATAAAGACGATTTGGATGCATTAAAATTAGAGTAGCAGAGGCAATTAGAATAACTTAAAACACACGGTGAGTATTGTATGTCCCGTGCTGTGTCTAATGCTCATTAGAAATATATGAGGTGATTGGAGTGATACCTTAATGAAGTTTGATGCTGGTTAATGGCCTTTTCCAAGGCTAAGAGAGTTAGTCCAATGATTACCATCAAACGTGTCTACTGACTAGTTGTGTACTGGTTTCCTTCCTCCCTCCCTCCCTCCCTCCCTCCCTCCCTCCCTCCCTCCCTCCCTCCCTCCCTCCCTCCTTCCCTCTGTTCTTTCTCTTTCTCTCTCTCCCTCCCTTCCTTCCTTCCTTCCTTCCTTCCTTCCTTCCTTCCTTCCTTCCTTCTTTCTTTCTTTCTTTCTTTCTTTCTTTCTTTCTTTCTTTCTTTCTTTCTTTCTTTCTTTCTTTCTGATTTTTCTTTCTCTCTTTTTAAAACTCTGAATATTAATATATTATCTTCACTTACAGCAACTGAAGATAGTGGCACAAACATTGAAGTTTATCTCCAGGAGGCCAAAGTTAGTCTGTCCCCAGGATAAAATAAACAGCGAAGGTGAGCAGCCCAGCCGCAAGCCCAGCAAGCTAGTTCTTTATGCACTGAAGGGGATTTTAAGTTTCACAATTAACATTTTTAAATATCCCCAACAAAAGATTTTTATCAAAAAAAAAAAAAACTCCGTAGAGAAAAATTTACTTTTTCTCTTCAGATGTCTTGATGTGAAAGACTTTGAGGACTGTTGCAGTTGAACTAAATGTATTTTCCATTATGATACGGGTACGAGACTATGGGGATGGGGAGTGGAATGTGGTGGGTTGAGTGAGATCTCCCCCAGATTCCCATACATTTTCTGGTCCTGTTTACAGAGGTATAGAAGTTGTGGTGTTGTTGAAGGACCTGTATCCCTGTAGGCAGGCCTTGAAAGTTTGAAGACTCAAGCCATCTGGAGTTCACTCTCTCTGCTTTCCTGTTTCTGGTTTGCAGTGTTAGCTGCCTTCTTTCAGCTCCAGTGACTGGGCTAGCCTGCTGCCATCCTTATAGGCTGCAGTGGAGATGGACCCTTATCCCTCTGGAACCAGGATCCCAGATAAAACCTTTCTTCTCCATGTAGCCTTAGTTATAGTCTTTTATTACAGCAATAGAAAAGCAACCAAAACCCCGGGGAAACATTTAACACAGGGACTCGATTGGTGGGTGGGTGGCTGAGGGCGGGGAAACATTTAAAACAGGGAATCGATTGGTGGGTGGGTGGCTGAGGGGTAAAATGTGTAGAGAGCATGCATGAGATGCTAGCAATAGTCCCCAAATCTCTCTCCAAATACATCTTTGTGTATAGGTCCATACATTTATACACTTTCAAATCTATATATCTATACACATGTTATATATGTATATGTACTTATATATTAGCATGTTCTATAATTATCATTATAGTTCATTTTCTACAGGCAAATGTCCAAATGACCTGCTCTAAGATCACTTCTAAGTCCCAGAATATTAAAATGTCTTCATATAAAGTAACTACCTTACCTATAGCATGTTCTTTCCCTTTCTCCTACATTTTGCACAGGGCCAGCATCCAAGTAAAGATGCAAGCTGATAGCAGGCATCAGGGAGTTTTAAGCGACGTGCACAGTGGTTCCAATTATTTTAAGGTAGTATGTGCCCACGGATAATTGCTTACACATCTACTTATTCCTAATTTGGGTCTCACTATTCTTAAGTAGCTTTATCATGCCTTCTCTTGAGCAGGTCCTTTGCACCCTTGGGCTAGATCAGACATCCAGAGTCATCAGTTTACCAGTGCCGTGTTACCATTAGCAATCTGCAGTGGCTGTCACAGGGCTGTGTGATCAGCAGGTGGTATTCTGCATGACCAGGGCTGCTGGAGAGATAACAGAAAAACAATCTTCTGGGAGAAATAAAAGAAAAATATGCAATGAAATCAGTCCTCCAAAAATGTGTGTTCAAGTAAGCTTAAATGCACATTTATTAGACTTCTGTTCCTAAAACGTGGATATAATCATTTTATGAGAACCTGATAACTTGAAATCAAGATTGTCTGTTATGGGTTTTAGCATACATAAAGTTATAGATGTTGGGAGATTTCTCTATTGTTTTACCCAAGACTATTTGCCTCCTTTATTTAAAGGCCAGTATATCCTCAGGCAAATTGAGTTTCTTTGCTCAGTTGATTCTGAGCCTATTTCAAACAGTGGCTGCCAACAATGTCAAAATGTATCCTGCTTTTGTGATATACACCGTTTTCCAAAGGACGACGTGAGATCACCAGTCTCAATCCATTTGTGACTTGACTTAGATCTAAAGTTGCCCTGGAGAAATGTCTGGCTGCTACAGAAGTGTACTGGGATATTTGTTTTCAATCTATTTCTCCTTATCATTCAGTTTTCTCATCACTAGTCATGAATATTAGCTTGAAAAATTGTAAAAAATTGTCCTAATATTTAGAGAATTCATTACATTAGTATAAAGCAAAATGGCCTACTTAGAACCAACAGTACCATTCTGACTAATTTGTTCCTTTTGACATTTTCTGGGGGGAAAAGCTCTCCCTACAACATGAGTGCTAAATAAATGGAAAGAGTATGAAGTACAAGAATACAGTATACATAAATTGCATTTTAATTTGTATTTTTCTTTAGAAAGATGTCAAAGATAAATCTAAATGCGGTTTAAACACACACTTTGCTTCAAATGCGCAGGAAACGATGCCTAACACAGAAAAATAAAGCCATTAATTTCCCATTTGCATAGCTTGCCCTTGAACTTCCTTTGACATTTCTCATCTGCTTTAGCAATAGAAAATCCCAAATCCCAGTTTAAATGGCGGGGCCCCTGGTTATTGCTACCCTAACTACTAAGCGTGCAGGCATTCGTCTGTCTTAATGTCTACTTTATAGAGAGGATTTAAATGCTTATTTAAATTAAGTAGTATGTGTCTTATTCGTTGCCCACTCAATTCCCATCTATTTGTACTCCTGAGTCTTTTAAACATTTTATTTGGTAGATTTTATGTCAAAATATATTAACAATGTAAAATTGTAATCTGATTTTTTTTTCTTTCCACATCTGTTGGCATGTACGTTTCCCCTTTCCCTTCTGAGTTTGAATAGGAAATGTCCGCACATGTTCATCATACATTGGACCACTTGGCCCCAGGATGATGGGACTGCCTTGTGGGAGGTGGGGCCTCACTGGAAGAGGTGTGTTTCTGGGAGGTAAACTTGGAGTGTCATCTCAAGTGTCTGGTTATGGCCCAACCTCTCTCTGTCTCCTGACTGCCTCAGAGATGTAAGGAGACTAAAGGAACAGGGTAAAGGGTACAGAACAATGCTCTATGATGTCAAATGATTTACTCCTGCATTAATGACTTCTCCTGTGCTGTGACAATAGATGCATCGAAGGCAAGTTGCAGACAGGAAGGTTTGTTTTGGCCCACCGTTCCAAACTCCAGCTGTGTGTGCCTGGATGGAATCTCAGAAGTTCTGTGCTCTCGGCCACGATGGACTGTATCACCAGAGCCACCAGAGGAAATCAATCTCTCTTTATGTTTGTTTCTTTCAAGTGTTTGTTCTGAGTAAGCAAAGTGACTAATACAGCCTGTTTTACATGAACAGGAGACAACGGGGTTTGGGTAGAGGAGAAAAGGCACAGGGAGGTGCTGCCAGTCGATAAATGTTCATGGATGGATGGCTTTTCATGTGCTGTGACCAAAACAACACACACACACACTCACACACACACACACACACACACACACACACATACACACACCCCAAATAAAAAGACAAAAAAAAAAAAACCTAAAAAAAACCTCACCCTGCCTGAAAAACCAACCAACCAACGAAAAAAAACAAAAAAACCAAAAACCAAAAACCAAAACAAAACCAACAAACCAAAACCTAAAAAACTCTAGCATAAGCAAACTAAGGACGTTTGGCGCCCAGATGAAGAGCTAGTTCACAGTGGTGAACGCGTTGGGGGAGAACAGCTCTAGTTATGGCCACAAAACTGAAGCTGAAGGGGTCTGCAACCCTATAGGTGGAACAACAATATGAACTAACCAGTACCCCCTGGAGCTCGTGTCTCTAGCTGCATATGTAGCAGAAGATGGCCTAGTAGGCCATCATTGGGAGGAGAGGCCGTTGGTCCTGTGAAGGTTCTGTGCCCCAGTATAAGGGTATGCCTGGGCCAGGAAGCAGGAGTGGTTGGGTTGAGGAGCAGGGCGGTGTGTATGTGTGGGAAAGTATAGGGGACTTTTGAAATAGCATTTGAAATGTAAATGAAGAAAATATCTAATAAAAAATCATGGTTTCTATTAGATTCTAGGACTATGATATTTAAGGGAGTTTGTTACCAGTTTCTGGTGTGTATAATGGAGTAGACATACAGGAGATAGATACAGTGAATATTCAGTATGCTGTGGGACTCAGTTTCAGGGTGGTGCGGAGCACACAGGAGAACCATGACTTTCTGGTGTGAGGTCAGCAAGGTATCTTTACGACAACTACCAGCATTTCATTCCCTATGGGCAGGAGCTGCAGCTCGTGACTGTTGGATGATTTGTTCAGTTTCAAACATCACTAGAAATTTACAAAATTATTCTAAAAAATCACATGAGAAGTAGAAGGAAAAGCTGTCCTTTGGTCAGATCATTAGCATATTTTTTGATATGACTACAGCCATCTTAATTTAGAATTATGTTTACTTTCAGTTTAAGTTTACAAATTACCAGCTAGCTACAGGGTCTGTTTTCTGAAAGATTTCTAAACATGAAACCACTCAGACAAATCAGGAAGGCTGCTGGACTTGCCTTCTTTGGTCTCATCTGTACTTCAGTTTCCCAGCAGAGGTGCATAATCATCTCTGTAATGCCCACGTTGGGAAACATGAGGCCAGGATAGCCAAAGTTATGTGTTTATGATCAGCAAGTGGGCTTCATCTCAGAGATGCAGAGAGATGGTTCAAAATATGGATGGAAATTAATAAATATAATCCAGTTTATAAACAAACTGAGAGACAAGAAGCAAACGATCATCTTACTAGATGCAGAAAGGGCCTTTGACAAGATCCGACACCCTTTCATGATCAAAGTCCGGGAGAGAGTAGGAATACAAGGAACAGACCTTAACATAATAAAGACAGTTTACAGCAAGCCAGTAGCCAACGCCATCTTAAATGGAGAGAAACTCAAAGCACTTCCATTAAAATTAGGAGCAAGACTGACTACTCTTACTATACCTTTTCCATGCAGTACCTGATGTCTTAGCTAGAGCAATAAGACAACTGAGGGAGGTTCATTTATAGTCCTTCTAATACTTTATGATATGATAGGAAAAATTAACAGGGGATTAGTAGAAGCAACATGACTGGATCCCTTGAAATTCAGAAATGAGCAAGATGCTTTCATTGTTTATAATTCTATTGGGAAGGATATATTTCTTTTATAAGTCACTGAAACAGGAATAATATGTTCATTGAGCCAGAGTGACTTTTTTGACCATTTTCCATCAAAATTTAGCTGTTTGAAGAACAGTACACGACTGGACCCAAATGCAACGGTTTTCCATAGACTAATTATAACTGTCAGATGTTAATCAACGTATGTCAGCAGAGTTGGATGATTTAGATGTGCTTGGATTGTTAGGATGTTCCGGGTGGCTCATCACCAATGTAAATCACCGTAGTTCATAGAAATGATGAATGTTTCCTGTCTGATTATATACACTGGCACATTTAAATTATGTTGCATCTGTCTCTTTAAATGAGGGAAATTAGCTTTTGAGTTTAATTAAACATTTTAAAAATTGGGTTTTCGTTTATAAAATTCGCTCTGTGATTCTTGCAACTTCTCTCCTTGAGAGAAATGGATTACATGTTTCATTGGGATTTGACCTTAATTAATCCCTGTACTTTCTGATCCATCCCTTGTGCTGGAGGAGTCTTATCAAAAGGAACGCAAGCGATGGGCTAAGATAACAATCGGTCATTAACTTCTGTGTGTGATGCTGGCTGTGGTCCATGGGCACGGAATTCAAAGCCCATTGTGCACAGTAATGTCCAGGGCTTAGTGCCCTATGGCCGAGAGACAAAGTAAACTATGCAGAGCAGCATCTTTACACAGTCCACACGGATTTACACCAGAGCAAACGGGCTGAAACATTTATAGTGCAGCATGTGTGTTGGCATCCAGTCCTGCCGTGTCAGATGACACAGGAGATAGTTCATTACAGGGATGCCAAATGAAGTAAACAAGCAAAAAAAAAATGATCACTTTCCAAACACCATTATTCTGGTCAGAGTGATTTACGACGTTAACCTATCACTTAACATTATAGGGGAAGAAAGATCATGTTTTTGTACTGTTTAATATACTATTCCCTACGCAGTAGCTCTCTTACTGACCAAATGTGACTGCCTTCTAAATAAAGATAGAGAGTTTGAATAAATATTTGTTGCCTGATGATCTGAATCAGATGTAGTCCAGATAAATAGGACACATCTGTGGGACGATGACTCACAAAGCCAATGCCTAACAGCATCTGTAGTCCATGTACCTTATGAAGTACGGCTTTTCCCTTTTGGCTTTGGATCTCAGGATCTCTCTAGTCCCTTTCTAGTTTGGGGAATTTGAGGAATGGGAACTTAATTCTTTTCTTTTCATTTGTGCAAGTAACCAAAGAACCATCTCAGAATGGTTTGGCACAGTGAGTCAATTTCCATGCGCCCGTACCCTTTTCAGATTCAAGATGACTTTTCTGATCTTTAAATATTCTTACACAGCTGGCATTTACTGCTTGCCACTACATGCTGGGGACTCTTCTAGATCGTTCAAAATTAGAAGCAAGGCACACTTAACCTCTGTGAAGTGTGTAATTTAAAATTGGGATTTAGAAATAATTTTTAACATGCCTAGCCTATCTCATAAACAAGTGGCAGTTATACTAGTTACATTGATCTAGTCATTATGCATTATAGAAATGTACTGAGAATATATGCATAGTTACTATATTGTCAATTACAAATGGTAGAAGCTAGTTAGCAGGCATGAACGTCATTGACCATCGTAGCTTTCCTCCAAATTAGCATCTTGTAAAAGTAGGAGTTGAAACCTCAGGTCCAAAGAATGGGCTCGGATTCCTAGCTCTGATCCTTCTAAACTTCCACTTTTAACTGAAAGGCTTTCTGGTAAAGAACGAGCAACCAGCATTGCGCCTTCCTCTCAGCAGAACATAAAGTCTTAATCCAAATGGGCCACGAGTCACCTGTAGAGAAAAGCACCTTCCAGGAATGTTGTCTGTTTCCAAAACTTACAGGAATGACCTAGAGCCGACTTAAACACGTAGGGTGGTCCAATGACCTCTTTGGCCGTTCTCCATTCTCACCTGTGAGACCATTTATTTCCCGTTGTAATGATCCCCTTGAGCACTACAGGCTGTCATACTGTCATTCCATGAGAGGGTTTTCACCTGACATGGTCACTTTGGTCATTGCACATTCTTATACGTGAGAGTGTCTTCTGCTGCTCTGTAACAGCCTGCCCGCTGCATGGTGCCCTGTGTGACTCATCTACATTCATTCATTCAGTGGAGATCTCAAGGACTGGGGAGCTGCCGGGAGGTCGAAATGATAGACTGATAATACAACTTTAAAAAAAATACCCCCCTCTCAAAACAATAGATGGTTGGAGGAGAGACAGCTCATTGGTTAAAAGAACTGTGTCCTCTAGTGGAGGACCCACCTTCAATTCCCAGAATTTACACAATTGTCTATGCCTCTAGTTTCAGGCTTCTCCACAGTAGCCAGGCACACATGTGCTCCACAGACAGATAAATGATAATATAATTAATTTGCTATATTATTATTAAGTAGGCAAAGCACTATAAGCATAAAAATAAGTATTTTAAAGACGCCATGCCATTTTTTCTTCACGGAGCATGCATTTTAAAGGTATAGACATCCATACCATGAGAGATAGGCATACAACTTTGTCATGGCTGGTCATTACGAATTGAAGGTATTTAAAGGTTATTAAGAAAATAGGAATAAAAATAAAACCAAACTTTTTTTTAATGTTTCAGTTACCAAGCACTGTGACCTCAGTATCCATTTCCTCCCAATTTCAAATGGTGAAATTCTAAACCCCAAGATGATTCAGCCTGTGGGCGGTGATTTGGTGACAGGGACCTCGTTGTTTTTATTATTATTTTATTTGCTTTTTTTGAGACAGGGTTTCTTTGTGGAGCCCTGGCTGTCCTGAAACTCACTCTGTAGACCAGGCTGGCTTCAAATTCACAGATCACCTGCCTCTGTCTCCAGAGCGCCGGGACTAAAGGCGTGCATCACCACGGCCCAGTAGGAGTTAGCATTATTATTGAGAAGACCTTGGGGCCTCCCATATCCTTTATGGCCTATAAAGTCAGAGAGAAGCTGCCTCTGAAGCAGGAAGTAGGCCTGCCCTAGACAATGCATTGGCCATGCTCCTGGAATTCCCTGAACCTCAAGCTGTAAGATCAGAATTCCTGATTTTTATATGGAGCACAGTTGATGGTCTTGCCTCAATGGGCTGGGACATCAGGAGAGGCTGGGTTTTTTTATGTGCTGAGAGAACTTAGTCTAATTCCTTTCTTCCTAATTTCCATCAGAGTCATTTCCATCCACACTGTTGTAGGAGCTTTTACACTGATTTGGTATGGCCTGATCCAGAGTCACCTTACCATTTTTTTTAATCATATAAATTGTATTATAGAATTCATGACGTAGCCCTCTCTCTGCTGAAGACAGTCTGGATTCATCTGATATCAAGGCACCCCATTTGTAAGTTCATTCCTCTTGGTCCACCAGTTTTAGTTCCTTTAAATCTCGAGTTAAAGTCTCTCCACTGTTTGCAGCCAAGTGGGTTTGCAAACACGCATTCTTAATGATTCCAACAGCTCGCACTCTATGGCGGCCAGACCTCACTTTTTATCAAAAGCTCCTTTCTGCCATGCTCTGTCCTGCCTGTATTGATTCGACCACAGGAGCCTCTCAGGCCAACAGGACAGCTACAAGCCTCTGTGCTTTCTATGCTTTGCCCAGGATGCCCTCCACCTGTTTTCTTGCTGCAGTGTCTCTGTTCAGGTGTCAGACAAAAGGTCCCCCTTTCAGGTATGAGTGACACTTCAATTCCATTAGGAACTCCCACGGGGATAAGAAAGATCAAAGTAGCAGTGAGAGGAGTCACTACGGATGGCCAGGCGATTCTGCTCTTCTATCCTATTCCTGTCTGAAAATGTCATGTTAATCTCCTTAAGTATTGTGATTATTTTTTTTAAAAGATTAATCTATTATGTATACAATGTTCTGCCTGAATGGCCAGAAGGGGGCACCAGATCTCATTATAGATGGTTATGAGTCACCAAGTGACTGCTGGGAATTGAACTCAGGACCTCTGGAAGAGCAGCCAGTGCTCTGAACTGCTGAGCCAACTCTCTAGCCACAAGTATTATAATTATTAATGCCTTAGGATTAGAAAGCTGGCTTTGCAAGTTTCACCTACTTCAACATTGTGAGATAAAATTTTCATTTAAAGGTTAAGGAGGAGAAAAGAAAAGAAAAGAAAAGAAAAAAAAAAGAAAAGAAAAGAAAAGAAAAGAAAAGAAAAGTAATAAAAAGCTATGCCTGGTATTTCTTCTAATGTCCAAACTAAAAATAACTTCCCAAGAAAAAGGATCCTCTGTGTATGGTCGATTGATTTTCATTAAAAGTAAAAAGGTGATTTAATGGGGAAAGACTATTCTCAATAAAATGAAGAAAAAAATGAAATGTATCTTGTTATTTACTAAAACTATAAACAAAATTTAACTCAAAATGTAGATGGATACTAGCTATAAGATTTATTATCTACTTTTCTTCTTGTTGTCATAAAATACCCTTGCAAAAGCCAGGAGAAAGGGCTTATTCTGCCCATAGTCTGACAGTTGATTATGGCAGGATAGCCCTGGCTGTGGGAGCGTAAGGTGGCCAGGAAGAAGACAGTGATGGCTGCTGCTGGATCTGAGGTTACAGGATACTGCTACTCATGGTTAGGTTGGCTCTTCTTATGTCTATTACCTTGGTCTACAAAATCCCTCTCACGTGTGCTAAGAGGTTCTTTTTCCTAAGAGATCCCTAGACCTGATCAAGCTGATAATCAATATTAACCATCACACGGAGATAAGCATAAAAATTTAAATTACAAAGCTTAAAAATTTAAAAATGTCTTAATCTTTAAAACATGCAAAGCCATAAAAGATTAAAAACTCCCATAAATTAGACTCCTCAAAATTGACCTTCATCAATTTAAATATTAAAGATTGTGAAGCCAAGCTTCCAATTAGCACCATCTAGGATATGGAATAAATCTTTACATCTCACTTATGAAAAATAAATATTAAAAATGGACAGAAAATATTAGTATATATTTGCAAGAGATACAAATAATGACTACACATAGAAATCCATTATTTCAATAGTCACCATAGGAATGCAGTGAGGTTTCACAGCTCTCTCACTACGAAGGCAACTATTCAAAAGGTTGACCACAACAAGTCCTGGAGAAAACCTGAAACACCATAGCTCTCATCTCTCCCGCTCTCACCGATGGCTGGTGGAACTCTAACTGTGATCACTTAATCACTTTGAAAAACACTTTTTGCTTGTTTTTGTAGGTTGTTCTTTTCTATGTCTTGTTGCATATGAAACCTAGGGTTTTGCACATGCCAGACAACCGTTCTGCCATTGAGCTAATGTCAGCAGTTCTTCATTTCATTTCTTTTGAGACAGTGTCTTACTGAGTTTCTCAGGCTGGTCTTGAACTTGTGATCCTCCTGCCTCAACCTCCTGAGAACACAGGTCTGCAGCACTGTGACCTTTAGTTTTACTTATTTTATAAGATTACGATGTTTTTTCTCTCTGGCTCAGTAATTGTATCTCAGAAATTTATCCAAGAGAAAGAAGCACTCCTTTACAGAAACTTTATGGACATGATCATAACAACTCTATTCATAGACGTTAAGACTGGAAGCAACTATCTATCGATGAATAGAATGATAACTAAATATGTACGTACATATTCAATGGAATAGTACTTATAAATGAGAAGAAATGTAATACCAATTTGTGCAATTACTGGCATACTCATATAACTATCTTAGAGCTATTGATATAGCTCACTGTACAGTGCTAACTGAGTTAAAATTCCTGCACTGGAAAAAGTATTTTTTATTTTTAATAAAATATAGATCTAATTTATAGTGACAAGACATTTTCTTAGATGATATGGATGAAGTTAATGGGAAAGATTGCAAATAATATTTGTAGACGTTCCATAGCATTATGTACAAGTATGTTGAAACTCATTCTGATATACACTTAAATAAGTGAATTTTATATATGTAAATTATTTACATCGACCTAAGATGAAATAAGGGATAATGAGAAATGGTGGTATGAACATATGTGCTTATCAGTGTATGTGCAGTCATACATGCACATGATCAATAAAGACACATAAATCTATCTTCCTTCTGTGTTTCAAGTATAATCCCTTAAGTATAGTCCCTTGACATTCAAAGAGGTAATCACTGGAATTAGCACTATGATTGTGAGCCACATATAATAACAAGGTTGATGTCATGAGGGTCTATTGAGGTCTGCATTGAGAAGCATACATAAAGTGCATAGAACAGTGCCTAACAGTTGGTAAACATACAGAAGTTGGAATTGTTATCAGCATGCAATGTCACCCATTATACATTAGTATCTTTTAATGAAAATGAAAAGTGAGATTTGCATTTTTGGGTCATTGAGTGCATAAGTCCAACGTGGTTGATTAAGACCATGCATTCAGTAGCATGATCGGTTCTCACTGGGCCAGTCGCTGTGGCCCTTGTCAGTGGCTGGGATTCCAGGTACTGATAAGTCTTCTTTAATTGAGATTTATGTTAAGAACTTTACTGCGGAACTCTCCAAAGTTCAATTTTGGGGACACACTTAGTTGACTCCCAAATTTGACATCCTGTTTCAGAAATGCTAGCCAGATCCATCTCTAAGCCGGTACCTGGATATTATATATCCCTTGCCTAATCTCTTGGATCATTTGGAAGTAACCCAAAAGGGAAATGAATTAAGCCAAATCCTAGTTATTCTTTCCTTTTCATCATTATGGGAGAGCCTAGCTCAAGTACTCATGAATTATAGTCTTTCTTACTTCCTAGTATCAGTACCTATCACTTGGCAACATTTGGCCTCCTCTTTCTGTGAAGAGCCTTCTCTCAGAACATGAGAACATCATTTAATTGATGCTACTCTGCAGTTTTCATTGCTTAACATGTTGTACAGTAATTCGATTACCAGTGTCAGACAGGTAGAAGGTTTCCTCCGTCCATTCACTCACGTAGAAGGAAAAGACGGAACTGAACTTCCAAGTGCATCTAAAAAGGAGCTTGGCTATACAACAATTTCCAGATAAGGTTCTCATTCACTACTCAAAGAAGGCACCATCTCACCATTCAGGAGAAGGAAAAACGTCCTAATTCAGAAACAGGGAGATTCACTTCTAAAAGAAAGACAACAAAATAGGAACACAAACCACAGATCATACCCCCCCCCGCCACTACTTTTATGAGTTTAAAAGCTTGCTTTGCTTATGATGGGCATCACGACAAAGGAGACATAAACCATAGATGCTCTTAGAAAGCCTCATTCCATAGTCAACTATTATCCCATATAACATGGTAATAATGTAGACTTTCAGATGGGTAGTACATTTCTTTTTATTAATTTCTAAGATGGCATCTCAAGCAATGTGTTTCATTATGGCACTTTCATACCACATAAGTATGTTTAAAAAATATAGACTATACCCCTTTAGAATTGATTACAAAGACCCTACAACAGTACTAACAGAATATCCCATATCTTGAACTCTTCCATGACAGATGAAACCTGTTCTATCTCACAGAATTCCTGGGATCACTGTAAGCAAGCTCTCTTATGTTAGAAGTGCTTTCTCTCTAACTTCCCCCTGGCTTAGTTTTCCATTATATATGACTGTAATTAACTTAGGGAAAAAATACATAAAAGTTTGATGAGAAAAATGTGTTTTCTATGGCCACTATGAAGGGAGTCCACTTAGGTGTGAATTGTTAATGGATCCTCGGTTTAAGGATGAAAGAACCCATCTCTCTGGTCAGCAAGGCAGAGTGGGTGCCGGTTACTGCCTGGGAAATGGAAACCAGCGCTTGAAGCTGCCACAGGGCTTCAGTGTAGATTCCAGATATGGACTTTGCCATCCGTCCTTTATTTTGACTGCAGAATGGACCACAAGTCTTAATGCCAGCTGACAACTACATGGTACTAAGCCACTAAGTGTCAACCTCTGTCAGTGTGTCACACATACAAAACCAGTAGGTTGCATAATTCAGTATACCCACGCTGGAGCTGCTTTTCCTAGCAGTTCTGATTATGATACGGATGATACCAGTTGCTTTCTTATGGCTAGCTTGATTCTAAGAAAGAACCAAGGATAAAACCAAAAAATAAGAACCAAAAAAAGGGATCACAGTCTATATAAGTTTTAATTATACTAAATTAAGATGGAGGTGAAAAAAATGTATGTGTTTTAAAGACAGCATTTAAAAATCCAAGATGCTGTGGGCATAAGGAATGCTGTTTCTCAGTGCCGAGGCTTAATCCCAGCATTTCATGCAAGTTAGCAGCGAACTGCTTCATCCAGGTTATGTTAAAGCTATTCCAACGTGAGAGGGGAATAAAGAAGTCTGGGAAGGTGGTGCTAAAAGCTAACACATGGCTGTATCTTTTTACAAAATTTCTTATTATCTTACAGAGATGGGTTTATTATCTAGGTCTATTGACTATTGATGACTTAGCACAAATACAGTGTATCGCCCATAAACATAACAACATTTTGTTTCATGTGTTGAAAAGATGTACGGTGTTTGGGCTATGGTTCAGGGTATTATGTTAGTCCAACAGCAGAGACCCTGCCTGAGGGAGCTTATTTTCCTCTAGGGTAGACAGCTGCAGACAGAGGCCTTAATACATGTATATTTGCCATACTGTTATACATCACAGAGTGAGATGTGGCAGAGAAATACAATGGGAAAACAAGAAGTGGGCTGGGGGTGTTATGCCAATGACAATGGTTAGGAGATGGATCTCTGGGGAGATAGACCTATGTACAGGTGCAAAGAAAGTGAGATCTGAGGAGTGGCTGCTCGGTGGAAATACCTGGAGTCAGAGGTCACTTAGTGGGAGTGGATATATACTGTCCCCCTCAAGGCTCATGCAATATTGGTTTGGTTGCCATGTGATTGGATGTGGGCTCAGTCATCAGACTAATCAATGACTAATCCACAGATGTACTGATAACTTGGTGACAGGGGAGGGAGGTTGTTGAAATCCACTGGTAGGTCCTATTTGGGAAAAGTAGTTCATAGGTGGTGTGATGCTAAAGGGCTCACAACTCATCCTTGGTCCTTACCTCTTAGTCACTCTGCTTCCCAACTACTATGAGGTGAAGGTGAACAACCTCCTTCATTGCAACGTCTCAGTGACACATGCTGCCCCTTCTTGGATCTAGGAGCAGTGGATTCATCAGATCTTGGCCTGAAGACTCCAGAACTGTGAGTCAAAGAAACGTATCTCCCCTTTAACATTGCTTACTTTGGTGTTTTTGCTATAGCAATAAAAGGCTGATGAATGCAACCAGCATTTCAATGGGACATCCCAGAAGCAGGGATGCTTGGCCGGCTGGGAGGAGTACTGGAGGGGATGAGGTTACAAAACATGGGTAAGGATGGCTGCATCTTGACAGCAATGTCCAACTTTCCCTCGGTGGGGGGGGGGGGGTAGTAGAGAATCGAGGCATTGAGTGTCATAGTAAAACAGCATCACTGTCTCCATGTAGAGGGATAGGGTCCAAATCAGGGTGATCAAAGCGACCAGGGCGACACATAGGTTGAGTTGGATATAGACAGAGATGAAGAGAAGCTTTCTTTACATTCATCGAAAGGAAATACATCAGGACATTTGTGATGGATGGGAAATGGGCTACGTGAGGAAGAGGAAAGAGAAAGCTGACCTAAATGTCCTGGTTTTAGTCAAAGGCCATAGATCTAGGGTATCCGGTCTTTCTGTTTATCTCTTCTCTTCTATCTCAAAGGCAAACATGAATCAAGGGTCTATTTAACTAAGCCATTCTCTGCCATTCCGTTAAAAAGATGATGGACTGACTACAACCACTGCCTAGAAGGAAACCCAGTTTGTACTTAGTTCAGTTGAGGAATTGTTCTTGAATAGTTATCCTTATATCCATTCTGTGTGCGATGCTGACAAGTTCAATTTCTGCTTGGGTTAATGGCCACATAAATGTCTTTACACAACTTCAGGTTGCCTGGAGGCACGGATGATTTCTAATTTTTTCCCCTCTGTTTTGCATTGCTGGATAGGTTTTTTTTTTGGAACTTGCTGTTTGAGATCTAGCCTCCTCTTGTACTGAGGGTGGTGGTGGTGGTAAATCTAATTAACATTAATGAGAGTTCTGTGTACATATTGACAGGATAATAAACCTTTTAGGGTGGCTCCTCCTCTCTTACACCACCACTCCCCCACTGCACACTGATTATTGCATCAGGCAGTGATACAAGTTCATGCTGGAGAACATACACTCTGTGGAAATTAAACAGAAAATCTGCCTTTATCTCTACGTTCCCTTTATGTTAGCGAGAGGAGACAGAGCCGTGGGATATCGTAGCCCACAGCAAATTTGGTTTTCTTGAGGGGAACATTTTTACAAAAGTAAATTTTCCAAGACCATTCAGGGTTATGTTTTGTTTGTTTGTTTTTAAGTTGGCAGTGCTCGTCACATATAACTCTAGGTTTTTACCGTAAGCAAACTGATAGAGAATTGAGAATATTGTCACTAAGAGCTGGGTGACTTCTTGGGCTTTTTACTTCAAATGATAAAAAAAAGGTAATATGTGTTCTAGGTCTATGAAGAAACTACTAAAAATCGAATAAACATAAATTTGGACTTCCTGAATTGCCGGGCCAGCATGGCTAAACATTTCATTGTTCTTAAGGTTACAAGGAATTGGTTTTCTCTCTATTGATGTATCCTATAATATGTCCTATATGTGTTAATAGGAACACTCTAGTCTTGTGAATAATATTTGTCAAGTGAAGAATGTTGTATTCTTCCAAAGAGCAGAGTCTATCTCATTGCATTCATAGAAGTTGGAATAAATACTCGTATAGTTAAAAGTAGATGGTTGTTCACAGCTCTACTTTTCCAACTTTAGCTCCCAAATACAGCTGTGCCTTCCTATGCTAGATGCTTGGAGAGTGAGCGCTCACTTTTCTTTAATAAGACTGGTTCAGAAAAGGAGTTGGAAGTGTGAATTTATTTTTTTATTTCCCTTCTAAAACTTGTGAGGCTGAGAGTCTTGTGTGTGTGTGTTGGGGGGGGGGGGGTGAAATGTGATCTAGTAGAAATACTGAAAGCTGGCAGGTTTGTTCAGTTCTAAACTTTCCCTCTTTTGGGTGGCATGGGTTTAATCCATCAGTTAAGAGAGCTTGACCCATTTAGCCATGCAACAGCTAAACCCTTAATCCCAACAGATTCATTTTACAGTTCAGATTTGGGCACCGATACTGCACTGATTCAGACTCACAGGTCAACAGAGTAGAGCAAAGAGGGCTTATTTCTCCCTTCTCCTGAGAACCGCAGGAGCCAAAGATTTCTCTAGCAAATGGGTGTAAATAACTCTAAGATCTTAGTATTTACTATTCTATTTACTGATGGAATTTGCTGTCTTTATCAATAATAGTTTTGAAACAGACAATGAGATGTTCAACATGCCGAGAAGGAAATGTTAATACCATTAAGCATTCTCGGTTTTATTATTTAATTATTTGTTTTATTTTATGTATTTATTTTTGACACATGGTATCAGATTGTAGCGTAGGCTGGCCTCAAACTGGTGATCCTCCTACGTGGTGGCATTGCAGGTGTGAGATGCCACACTTGGCCTCAAAGCATCATCATTCTTGATTTTTTTTTTTAAAAAAAGTCTTTAAAAGTATGAACAAGTTAATAAAAATTAATGAGGATACCATAAACAAATTGTATGCATATCTCTATCTTGAACCTAAAACATTTATCGACCTAGTCAAAATTGATATTGTAGATGAAAATCTTGCCTATTACACAGGAAGCTGTCCTTCTCATGGAATGAAGCACTTCAACAGAGTACACACACTCAATACTGAGTTTATCAGTAGCACAGTAGACTGCCGTAAGTGGAGGGCAGTACTCATCAGTGTGTAAACATCAGCTTATTATTCTAATCTCCTGCTCACACATAGGCTCTCACAGGATTCCTGCAAGAAGGCACATCCACAGCCTCCCTGCCTCAGTCACGGGAGGTGCCTAGTCTACATCTCTAATAAAAATGAAGAACCACTCTGTAGAGTAAAGCTGTTAGTATCCCATCTGTTTTGTAGAATAGGAAATGGGGACCCAGAAGCACATTAATGAATTTTCACAAGTCTGAAGACATAAGGTGATTCTTATTCAGGGTTTCTGATGCTGTAGAGAACACAGAATAAAATAAATTACACCGGGGTGAAATATTGTTCTCCTCAAAGTTTGACATATAGAATACAGAATGGTTTTTATGGGATTTTCTTCTGATTTGATAAGACTTTTAAATATTCAGTTTTTTAGTGACTACTCAGAACACAACAAGCAGATGCAACATTTTCTTTGTAAAATATTACTCATTTGCTATAGAATTCCATTCATTTCCCCTCCTCCCCTTGATTTGTGCATGTTACAAGTCACCATCTTCTGACTGTGTAAAAGTCACTCTAGTTAGGCCTGGGATGATATAAAGCTAAACTGGACATAAACTTTGGCTGTGCTCTCAACTCAGAGCCAGAGTTAAAAATATATTAATAATAACTGTAATCCAAAATCATGTAAGTTTAATCTAATGAGAGCCTGTAGGACACATTGCCTGCATAGTTTAGGGGGACACTCAGGGAAGGTCCTGTAATACTTAGGCTGAGTCTTCAAAGATGTGACTTTGAGCCAGGGTCTCTGTATGTAGCCCAGGATGGCTTTGATCTCATGATTCTTACATTTCAGCCCACTTGAGCCTTGCTAGTCCTTGGACTACCATCATGCCAGCCGAATGTGTTTGACTAATAGAAATACGGGTAGTATACTTCTGCCATAATGCCCAATGTAAATAGAAATGTAGCATCCATTTGGACTGAGCACACTCTTTCACAGATAACATATACAGAGTTTGTGAGTGTGTAAGTGATAAAAATCTTTTGGAGAAAATTTCAGAAGAATCATGTGTGTGTGTGTGTGTGTGTGTGTGTGTGTGTGTGTGTGTGATTACTGATTAGTTGAGGAAAAGAAAAGCAACATTCTCTCAACAGGTGACATTACATTAGTCAGAATTATTACAAAGAATTAATGGTGTAGCATGGAATTATTTTTACTATAAATGGGGAAAAATGCCAAGTTGTATACCAAGAGTTATGGGATCCGGCTCTAGGGCATTTTCTCAACTAGGAATCACTGCAAGAGGGCTCAGTCCATGATGGGTGATGCCATCCTTGGCCTGGTAGTCCTGAGTTCTAGAAGAAAGCATGCTGAGCAAGAGAAGCATGTTGAACAAAAGGTGGGGAACAAGACCAGAAGCAGCACCCTTTCATGGCCTCTGCATCAGCTCCTGCCTCCTGGTTCCAGCTCTGCTTGAGTTCCTGTCCTGACTTCTTTTTGATGATGAACAGCAATGTGGAAGCTGAATAAACCCTTTCTTCCTCAACTTGCTTTTTTATCCTGGTGTTTCAACACAGCAATAGAAACCCTAAGGCACGTCAACAAGCAGTTTAAACAGAGGGTTCTGTAGCCTGTTTTTACAAGGAAGAGGAAAGATGGAAGCAGGACCAGAAAGGATGGTGACTCTCCTTATCAAGGGTCATGTTCTAAGTGCTAACCCTTATGAGACCAGGAGTGGGGTGTGTGGGATTCAGTCACCTGGCTGCTTACCTGATAGGTACATGAGATGTGGCATCATGTGAGATCCTGTGTTCCAGAGGAGGGAGTCAGACCCTGGCAGCACCTCTGAGAGAAACACTGAAACATCTGCTGTATCTTTATCCATAAGACTAGAGATTTGCATACTGCTGAACACATTTATACCCTCTCAGTGATGGCTAAGTTGGCTCTGTCAACCTCACTCCTTCAGGGACATTCAGGAGAAAGGCATGTGTGTGTGTGTGTTTGTAGAATGTGTTAGCACCTGGAGCAGTGGACCTGGCAAAGAGTCACAGTCATGGAGGAATTAGTTACTGTTTAGTCTGTGGAGGGCCAGAGTTAGGCAGAGCATGGGAAGAAGGGTAAATTCTTTTGCTTCTGGAACATTCTTGGCATGTGTGTTTTCCTGGCCTCAGACATCAAAGCTCCAGATGACCAGGCATGTGGATCCTAAGATATACGCCAGCCTACAGTGCTTTTCGGGTCTTGGACCTTCCATTAAGAATCATCACCACACATTTCCAGGTCTATGGATTCAGACTAAATTTTTCACCTGCTCTCTTTAGCTGGTGGATGGCATATGATCACCATTCTCTGCCTATATTACAAGTAAGCTAATCACCCACATGGTGCCCATCATAGATACGTCGAGAATGCCCCCAACTAATGCACTCCTTCTATCTAGACACAAACATAGCTTGGCCCATGAAGAGAATTTATGGACGTAGGACAGTACTGGCTGTTCAGTGAGCTGAAGAGTGCCAAAGATGACACCACTGTGAAGTTTGTGGAGCATTTTATAGTGGGTTTAGGTACAGAGAAGAGCTGTGCTCTGAATTATGATGATTCTTGTTATCTTTTTCCCAGTGAAGGCTATGGGGCCTGGAAAAACCTACTACACTACATAGCCGAAGAACTAGGAAGATGGGGTTTGTGCTGTCAGTCCACGAGGAAGCAAAAGCGCAGCTGCATATCAATGATAAAGTCTTTACATAGTTGTTCAACTGTTTCTACAGTTTATGAAGCAGCATAGTTTTAAATTGCACTTGTGTGTGTGTGTGTGTGTGTGTGTGTGTGTGTGTGTGTGTGTGTGTCTGCGTGTGTGCAGGTAGAGGGTAGGGGTCAATGCCAACAATCTTCATTGACCATTTCCTTTATTTTTTTGAGATAAGGACTCTCAGTTAATCTCTAGTTTTAGCTATGTTGGCTTTTAACATACCTCCAGGATCTGTCTTCATACCCCCTACACTGGTGCTTAGGTTATAGGTGCATGCTGTCAAGTTTAGTTTTCATGTGGGTGCTGGGATCTGAACTCAAGTTTCACATATATGTAATAATAAAAATATACATAGGGAACTTTGATCTATGCATATATAACTTTTAATAATATACACAGTTTATTGTGACTTTTTCATATGTATATAAATACAGCATCCTCTCTGCTGAGTCCTTTTTAACTAACCTTAGAAGGACAACCCTCAGTATCAGAGGTAATTTTTGAAAAAAGTTTGGAAGTCTCTGAGTGGACTCACTGCCTTGGGCTGGCCATCTTGAATGGCTAGAAACCATTAGTAGCAGCAATCCTAACATCAGACAAACATAATGTCCTCCTATACATTGCTGACAATTTCGACACAGCCTTTTATCTCTTCTGTGCTCAAATACACTGGCTTTTCACAACTTGGCCAGGCTTCCTCTGTACTCCTGTTCTTCAGTGCTCATCCACAAAAGCTCACACCTCAAAGCTTCGCTGCACTCTACAGACTGCATTCCTCCACATCAAACCTGGCTTGTCCAGGAATTATTTTATTCCTTCAAGTATCCCAGTGATAACTCTTACAGATTGGATCTATGTGGCTTTGAGATTATTTTAGTAATTCCTAGACTATAAGCTCCGGTGTCAACATTATTAACCTATTTTCAAGAGTATGAACTTAATGATTCTTTAATTATGATTAAAATTTGAAGTGCCTGCCACTAATTAAAATGTAAGCATGTGTAATCCTAAATACCTTTACAACATGCATTTCACTTGGCACCAGAATGAGGATGCAAAATTCCCTTTCAGATTTAACAGTATTTTTTTTTCTTTCTTTCCACCTATTTTAAGAAAAACAACAATCTGAAAGATCTTTAAGATACCTCCTTGTATCTTTGAATAATTTATGGACAAATATTTTTCCAACTCTTTTATCCCTTGTGGTAGTATTTTGCCTCTGAGTTCCTTATCTAATTGCTATAAATGACAATGTGAATTATGTGAAAAGAATGACAAGAAGGGAGAATTCATTACATGCAGTGTAATATATATCTACACAGCTATAGTGCTGGTTGGAATATTGAGCATCTTGAGTATCAGTTGGTACACGGCCACTACACTTGTCCCTCCATAGGACTTCTGATATCATTCTGGTCTTCAGGAAACGGCCTGAAAAGCCTTCTGCATTTCACAAATTAGTAAATATCACTGCTTATTGTATGACTCCTACTAAGTATTTTCTCTCTCAGAATCAATGATTTTTTTTAAATAAAAGCTTACACAAAACCAAACAAAAATGAGCAAGAAAAACAACTCCATAGCAGCAGAGCTCAAGGGTAAAAACGGGATATTTTTTAGGAGATGGGAACGCAAGAGGTCCTCTGGGGAGAACTGGATACAAAAGCTGACACCAGGACGTAGAGGCACTGTTAGCCATTCACTCGAGAATGAAGTTTTGTCCTCTACTCACTCACAAAGTGGGAGACAGGGCTGAAGGGATAGATTTTCATGATAGTCTTGGATTCTTTTATTTTTATCATCACTGAGGGCAGGGGTAAGAATGTCTATTTTTTTTCTGGCAGAAAAGTCTTTTGGTTTCCCTTTGTAGTCCAGTGGCTTGAATCTAGGCCCTTGCTCACCCTAGGCCAGCCCTCTGCTAAGCAACAAGCTTACAGCCCAGTCCTGGAGAAGTCTATTGGGGAAAACAACAACAACAAAACAAAACAAAACAAAAAAACAAAAACAAAAACCCCCAAACCCAGCAAGACTCTCTTCCTTATGCAGGTGGAGGGGTCAGATTGCCAAATTCTGCACTGGGAGTGAAATTCCAATTTAATTTCATGGGACACAGAGTCAACATTCCATCTCAGACCGACACACCCACAGGAGCCTTCAGAGAAACAGAGGCAAGCCAATGCTCAGCAGCCTTCCCACAATCCAGGCATGAAGGACAGACATAGGCCTTGAAAGCTCATCACCATGACAGTAAAACCCTGCAAGGATAAAGAGATCTCCGAGGAGCCAGAGTGACCAGATGTAAGGAAAGCCAGACTCTGGCCTGAGATCATTAAGATTGGGGGGCAGGTATGTGTGTGTGTGTGTAAAAAAGTTTTTTTTTTTTTTTTTTAGGTTAAAAGAACTAAAACGATTAAACAAAGGATAGAAGAAAGACACCAATCTAAGGAAATACTGGGTGGATCTATAAAACACCAAATAAAGCCTTATCAGTGAAAATTACAGTCATTGAAATAAACGCAAGTGAATTTAATAGCAGATTAGGAAACAGGTAAGAGAGAACTATAATTTCCAAGTTGTATTTAAGGAAAACAACCAGAATGCAGTAGAGAGGGGAAAAAATGATTAGAGCTTAATAGATATGAAAAAGGAGACCAACAAAAGCCGTAGAGTAGAGAGAAGAGGACTGTGCAGTAGGTGTGCAGTGAGGTTATAAACAGTTCAGACAGGGAGAAACCCTACCTTCAGATGAGAGAAGTTAATAAGGGCATGGGTTTCAAACCTGGACACTGCCAGGAGTGTCTGGAAACTGCAGGGAGAGAGATTTGTCATGTCTGAACTTTTGACTCACCCTTCCTCCCATTCCCATGCATCTTCATTCTTACAAGATCCCTCCTCCTCCTCTTCCTCCTCCCTCCCTTTATCCTTCCCCCTCCTTTCCCCTCTCCTCCTCTTCCTCCTCCTTTTTATTCTCTTCCTCTTCCTCCTCCTTCTTTTTATTCTCTTCCTCTCCTTTTCCTCCTCTTCTTCATCTTCTTCCTTCTCTTTCTCTCCCTCCTCTTTCTCCTCTTCCTCTTCCTCCTCCTCCTCTTCCTCTTCATTTCCCCCTGTTCCTCCTTATCGTCCTCTTTCTCTTCCTCTTCCTCCTCCTCCTCATTCTCTTCCTTTACTTGTTCATCCTCTTCCTTCTCCTCTTTCTCTCTTTCCTCGTCCTCCTCTTCCTCCTTCTGCTTCTCCTTATCCTTTTTTGCTTCCTCCTGTGCCTCCTCTCTTTCCTCCTCTTCCCCCTCTTCATCTTCCTCCTTCATACTCTCCCTTCTCTTCTTCCTCCTCTTGCACCTCCTCCTCTTCCTCCTTCTGCTTCTCTTTATCCTCCTTTCTTTTCTTCCTCCTCCACCTGCTCCCTTTCGTCCTTGGTTAGAATTTGGGTGATGGTAACTCCATCTTTCGTTTATTCTGGAGACTAATCACACGCCAGTCCTTAGATTCACCCACTATTTCCCTTTGTGTTCTTCCTTCTATCCTTGTTTGATCATCTAAATTCTTTTAACTAAAATCATTTTTCATTGTTTCACTCACCCCTGCACACCATGCCTTAATTATCTCTGTGTGGCTTTCCTTACATCTGGCGACACTGGTTGCTTGGGGATGTCTTTAGTCTCGAGGGGGTTTACTGTCACTGCGAAGAGCTTCCTTGCCTATGTCTGTCCTTCATGCTTGAGTGTTTGGTTTTCCCTTTCTTACATCCCTGACCCAATCCAGCTGGAAAGTCAGATGTGACCCACCCAGAATCTCACCATGCCTGCACCAGCACTGCCATGGCCATTTCTAGACTTTGTGAGCTCTAAATTGGGTGACGGCATTGCCTTCCCTATACATGTTGTGAATTCTACCTTATCTTCAACCTGGCAGTCTAGGGAATTTTTTCAAAAAAGAGATATGCTGAATCACCTTTTATTTTTTTTTTCCTGCAGTAGAGGGCTCTTAGAGGCAACCCCAGGGTCTTTGAATGTTCTCTTCTGATACCCATGTCGTTCGTTTTCACTGTTGCCATGTCTTTGCCAACATGTCACCTTTTTGATGAAGCCTCCCTGTAACACCTTACAGCCTCGCCTCATGTTCTGTCTTGTATTCCCAATTCCTTATAGCGCTCCTCCCCCTCTCTCTCAAACTGGTCAAGTTTCATTTATTTCTTGACACAACATACATACAGCTCACATGTACACAGTAGGCAGGATACACACCTTGGCTTTACAACAGTACCAGGCTGCACTTCCGGTTATCATACAGCAGGGGCAAGGCGTACATTCATACACTTCATACAAGTTAAAAGGTGGCTACACCATGCCCTAGGGTAGCAAAGGCAAGATTTGGACCTACTGTCTGGACCACTTGTGTCTGCTTGCTCTCTTTTATTTCATAGTGTGTACTGTTTTCTTCTGTACTCATGATCCATCATGGCCATTTACTATCTGAGTTCCCCCATATGTCCTAGACTGGATAGAGATGTCCGTTCAGTAGGAAGATTTTCAGCTCATATTAATCAATTGAGCCAATGATTTGAGAGAAGTTAAGCGTTATGCTCTGTGACATGGGTTATAGAAGTCTCTCCAATGTTGAACATACTGCATTGAGGTAATGTCTATTTAATTTAGTACAAAAAAAAGTAATGTTGAGATCATAAGAAAAAATTAACTGGGATTATTTGTTTTATATTCCTAAAGGAACAAATTAATTTCACATTCTATAAAAAAAAAGACAGTTTGTATATTCAGGCTATCATTTTTAAATTGGGTGTATTTTAAAATCATCATCATCATCGTCGTCGTCGTCATCATCATCATCCTAATGATGGATTCCCTGCAGAATCGCTGAACAGCATCTCTAATAATGCTCAGGTAGAACAGAGAATACCAGCACAAGGCAGCTACTCTGTTGAATTCCCATAGCTTTGTGTCGTAGGCAAACACTTGTCTTTATATTTTGAAAGTACTATAGAGACCAAGGTGTAAGGAGTAGATACTGAGAATATGACTTAAGCCACTGGCATGAAGGACACCAGTTTCAATATTAACTAATACAATTAAACTACGACCCCAAAAGGGCTACTCTGGGTGAGTTGATTGTTAGCTGTTAGCTTTGGAGGGCTTGAAACTAATCATGTTTGCCGCCTGCCTTGTGGATACTATGTTTCTTCTCTCCTTTCTACCTGTGTAGAGAGCGAAAACAGACATTCTCCTCCTTAGCTCAGTTGACATGTCTAGGGTTCTAAAAGGCTAAGGTCAATACACACACACACACACACACACACACACACATATTTATATATACATATACACATATATTACATATGTATCTATGTATCTATCTATATCTGTATTTATCATCTATTTATCTATCTATCCAGAAATTAATAAATAGACCATGGGTGAAGTACACAGTGAATTTTGCTGTTGGAGTATGTGTTTCGCCTTTTATTATTTTGACGTCCCTCCGTGGCTGCAGGGACCCTGACTATACTGTGGTGCTGAATGACTAACCCCTGGCCATTGCTCTTTCTTGGGGCTCTCTATTCACACATTACTGATCTGTTCTGCAACTTCAAACCTTCAGCAATATTCCCTAGGCAACCAGCCACCTTTTGAGTGAACGGACAGGCTGTAGTGAACTCTAGAGCGCCCTCAAGTGGCTCTTACCAAAAATAAGCTCCGTGGAGCCCTCTCTTTTACAGAGCCCTCTCTGGACTTGTTCTTTACCAGGATTAAGACCACAGCTATATTTTAATGCAAGGAATATACACAGGACGATAGACCCAAGAGGATTCTTTTATGTGCAGGGAAATATTATTTTTTCAGTGTTTTAACTGTGGAGATGTGTCCAAGGTTATCTTCTATTATTATTATTATTATTATTATTATCTTTATATGTGCCATACACCCTCATTTTCTGACAGCACTTATTAACCCATATAAAATAACATTATTTGCATGGCATATTCTAAAAATATAGGTTGAAGCAAACAAAATTCCTTTCTGTAGTGGAGGCATGCAATGTGCACTCCCCCTCCCAAAATTAGGACAGTGTGCCACTTCTGTTTTAAACTGCAGTGCTACTACGTTCAGCCTTTCCAAAAGCCCTTTCATAAAATTGATAGATTATTTTTCCTAGTAAAGAGCCTTTTATTCTATGTGCCAGACCTGGTTCTCCCGGGTTGAAATATTGTTTTAGCAGTCCCCCCACCCCCATGTTGGCATTTCACTGCTGAATAAAATTACAAATTGTATATCTGATTCTCCAGGGCACAGAAAAGTCTCAAAGGGCTTGAAATGGGCACAGGAAGAGATATGTTTGTTTGTTATTCTTAAATAGACCTGGTGGGAACCCATGGTCCCATGCAAATTTCTATTAGGCTAGATGTTGCATTGAGAAACGAGCATTTTGTGTGGGAGACATGAGTTATAGGCTTGTGTTGGTGCTGGCTACAAAACAGTCCCGTAATTTACTGGTACATAGAGAACGGAGTGTAAGCATGTAACAATAGCTGCCATTCACTGCTTTTTGTCATGAGTTTAATGTACATAAGTTTTAATTATCTTGGCTATTTTGCAAAGGAAGAATGTCCTCATTTTAAGCTGGAGAAATGGAAGGATCCGTAGCGATCTGTTTGCTCAATGAATAAGTGATGTGAGTAGAATTTGAACACAGGCCTTTCTGCCTTCCCCCACTCCTCAAACCTTTAACCCTCCTGCTCTGGCCTCCCAAGTGGGATCACATCCATCCATTATCACTGCACTTGGCACCAGATCCAGATGATATACGCTTTCAGGCGTAGTATGGATGCATTAGTTGCCGTTCTCCATGCTGTGTTGAGATACTTGACAAAACCAAATTAAAGAAGCAAAAATTTATTTTGGCTCACAGCTCAAAGGCACGGTTCATCATGACAGGGTCATGAGACAGTTAATTCTACTGTGCCCCCAGTTGGGAAGCGAGAGGTGAATCCTGTGCCCGGCTTGCTTTATCTTTTGTTTCAGTTCTGAATCTGGATTCATGGAATGGCGCCCCCTTTCAGTTACAGTGGGTATTACGACTTCAATTACTCTAGAAACTCACTCACAGACACACCAAGTGGTTTGTTTCTTATGTGATAATAAATGCTGGCAAGCTGACAAATAATATTAATGACCACAAACAATGCACCCCCATGTTACTTTAATTATCTCCATTCTATATTTCCCACCGGTACAATGAAGGCATCAGGTGACTTGGTAGCTTAGAGTCTTTCCAGCCATAACTATCTTGAAATCTAGAATGTAGATCCAGTCTTGTGTGCAGCAAGCAACACATAAAGGTCGTCTTGTTCTGTATCAGCATCCAACTATTCACACGACTGCGACAAAGTACTGTGGACACTAGAGACCAACAGAGAGCGAGACTGTTATATTTGACCCAGTGGCTATCCCAAGTGTTCTAGCAATATAGGATGAGCCTGTGCCAACTCAGATGCACTAGCAAAAGGAATCAGAGGCTCATTGGAGAATCACATCTTAAGCAGAGTTTGGTCTGGGACCAGGGATGGAGACAGTGGGAGAGGTTCATTGAAATGTCCAAGTTGGGAGAAGGTAACTATGGTTCCTGGGAAATCAGGTCCAAGACTTAAGGCCATGTTCTCACTTATCTAAATTCATAATCTCTCCATCTAAGCTTGGCCTTAGCTCGTAAGAACAATATTTATAGAAAGGATTCACGGGAGTGCTCACCTTTTGAGTAGACTGAGAACCCCAGTCCAAAGGGGTCCAAATCCAAAGCTTTCAAAGTGACAACAAGTGGGAAACCTTGCAGTTGACCTCCTGAGATGGCTGTAGTGAAATTGCAGGTGGCAGGTGTGCACCTTTGGGGCAGGGCATGGCTTTGTGAATAGATGGAAACACAAGGACTTGGGTTTGGATTCCCTGCACACATGTGGTACCCAGGTAGAAATGGCTGACTCTTAGAATCCCAGGGCTCTGTCAGCAGAGCAAGGGGATTGTGAGGGGAGTTCACTGGTGAGATGTACCAGCATTGGCAATTCACAGGTTCAGCTTAACCTTCCCCCAATGAATGAAGTGGAGATTGATTGAAGTAGACACCTGGCATCACCTTTGGGCTTCCACATGCATGTACATACAGGTGCACACACATGTAAACATGTATAGCAACATACACACCACAGATCCAAGCTTTTTAAAAAAAGAAAGAAAAACACCTTTGAGCAACGTGTATAACGGGTCCCTGAAATACAAGTGCGTTCTTTAGGCTTTGGGCCTCATCTCTAACATGAGTCATCCTGTGTGCCTGAATATTCTAAAATGCAAAATGATCTTAGTCTCACAGCACTTTGGAGAGGTGATCCTCAACTTACATGGAGGTCTGTAAATTCTCCTGTAGTAATTGTCATCCCTGAGGCTTACTTCTGCAGCCTGCTAACCTAGGCTTAGTTCTGGAAACTTCTAGCCTCCATGCTATCTTATCTAGATCTAGAATGTTTTCAGCCTCTGTGATAGAAGCTCACTCTTGCTAGTTCTTTCTGAGCTCTGGCTGGCTGGTCAGCTCTGCTGTTCTGGCTCAAAACTCCTCTCCATGCTGACTGATTCAATCTGGCTTCTCTCTCTCACTTTCTCCTGGATTGTTCTGCTTGGACTCAAGCTAACTCTAGCAATCTGTTCTAGTCTTCTAGCTCCTTTCATTCTCTGGCTCATCCTGTCATCACCTGTGTCTAGCTTGTTCTCTTTCTTGACAACTTGTCTCTGTACAACTGTCCCAGTAAAACCACCCTCTCTCCTCTGCACTGATTTCTCTGAAGTCTCCTCTCTTTCCTTTCTGTTCTCCTGAGAGTTGGGCATATCCTATTCTGTCAAATCTTTCCCTGATTCATCACTTTGTCTGCTACTCAGATATCACTTAAAAATGTGGCTGCTTCCTTCTACAAATTAACTTTGCCTTTGTTACTTGGGATTGAAGATGCATGCTAAGGGCTGGGCCACACCACAATGAGAAACAGAGAATATATATAGTAAATAACACAGTCTAGGGACCCTGAAGTGTGATCACATATCTTACAACAGAGGTCAGTGTGGGAAGGTGACGAGGCAGGGGCAGGGGCAGGGGCAGGGGCAGGGGCAGGTGCAGGGGCAGGGGCAGGGGCAGGGGCAGGGGCAGGGGCAGGGGCAGGGGCAGGGGCAGGGGCAGGGGCAGGGACAGGGACAGGGACAGGGGCAGGAAGCGAGAAAGAGAAATGACTCCATGACCTTCTGCCCTTGAGTCCTTTATTCCTCCATTGTATAGTTCTATCTCTGATTTCCATAGTGTCTTTCTGTTCTTTGATTCTGTCTCCACTGTCACCATTGTAAGCCACTGTCATCCCAGATGTTATTCTCCTTAGGAATGATTAGTTCTGTAGATAGCAAGGCAATGGCATGCTGTAATACATGATGTGGGTCATGCTAATCCCCTGTCCACATACAATTCATGGTTCACCAATGACTTAGAAGAAAACAAACTCTTGAACCATCAGGTCCTGTGAAGTCAGGAGTTCCAGTGGCCGAGTTTATTCAACCACCTACTCTGCTCAGAGCTATGGTGGTGGCCGGGTCTTTCTCTCCTCCAGGCATCTCTGCCCAGTCCTGCCTTTCGCTGGGATGCTCTTCCCTTTTCTCACTGAGACTTTCTTCTTACCTTGAAAGAAGAAGGTTAGATGATCTCTGTTTCCAAAGGATTGCTTGCATAACCTTGTGAGGTGCCTCCTTCTCACCCTTAACCTCTTTCCAACAGCAAACCGATTGTTTTAATACAGTGCTTATTGCAAATTTTATTATTGTTATGATTATTATATTAACATAATTAAATACATTCTATTGTTTAAAGTTACACAAATAAATGATTAGAATAATTTATGACATTAATTAACAATAATAATAATAGTAATATGTGTGTGTGTGAGTGTGTGAGTGAGAGAGAGAGAGAGAGAGAGGCCCACCAAGTCACCGAGGCTGCATGTGTTTGAAGGTCAGACGTTGATGATATCAGGAGTGGTCATTTTTACTCTTCATCTTCCTTTTAAGACAAGGTCTCACTGAGCCTAAAGCATCGTTTGTTTGTGCTACTCTGGCTGTCCAGTGACTCACAACCTCTGTCTGTCTCTCTTTGCTTCCTAGTACTGGGATTAGAGGCAAGTATGGCCGTGAATGATCTTATTTATTTATTTATTTATTTATTTATTTATTTATTTATTGTCTTTCATGTGGATGCTAGAGATTTGAATTTAGGTTCTCATGGTCATAGTACTTTTACTTTCTCTCCAGCCCCTAACAATTATGGTGATGATGGTGGTGGTTGGTGGTGGTGAGGATGTGGTTAGAGACAAAGTCTTTTGTATCCTCAAACTTCCTATATAGCTAAAGATGACCTCGAACCTCTGATCTTTCTGCACCCACTTTCTGAGAGCTGAGAAAGTGGGCATGTACAGCCATATTTTATTTATATTGTGCTGAGGGCTTTCTGTGTGTTTGGTAGAATTGGATTATATAAGCTAGACACCCTTCGTCTTTGGACCCAGAGTCCAGCATGGACACTGCCCCCCATTTTCTTGGCCACTCTTGTGCTTTTCTTGGGTGTTGATCCACAGATCACATCTTTGTTGAGGTCTTTTCTGACTCAAATACTAAACTAGGTCCACAGATATTTGTTTCCACAATTTTGACAATCCCTGGGCTAGCATGCACCACAACTTAGCCAGCACTCTGCGTGTTTCCCTTTGCTGCCATTCACCAGGATTGTAATTAGTGATGACACAGACCTATTCCTGTGGCACCAACACTGTCTGCAAAAGTATGAAATCAGGACACGAGTGATGGCTTGTGCTTGAAGTCTTAGGACTTAGAAGGATGAGACAGGGGGATCACTCAGAGATGGAGCCCAGTCAGGACTACAGACTGAGTTCCATGTCAACCTGGGCTACAGAGTAAAACTTTATTTCAAAAGAAAAAGAAAAGAGCCAGGACACAAAATCAGAAAATAATTTATAGCAAGGCTTGGTTATTGAGTGCAGCTACGGGGACTGAAAAACAGGCCAGGCAGTTGTGATCAATCCATTGTGATTAATATAATGGATTAATTAATTAATTAATTAGACTTTACCAATTAAAGACCACCCTCACACTTCATTCTTAGCTATGCAAGATAGAGCATAGCACTGATTAACATTTATTTATTCTTATACTAAATATCTACTTATAGATATGTATTGAGCATGTACCATGTGACCCAGTTACAAGTTGAGGTATGAACAAGGAAACATTCCACGAAAGGAGTGCTTGTGAATAGTCATACTGAACTACACAGGATAAAGGACCCACAAACAGCACAAATCAAATGCATTTTCAAGGGAGAGGAAGTTAGATCCGGGGAAAGGCTGTAAAGGGAACGTTTATCTCAGATGAAAAGACAGGAAATTTTCACAAAGCCTGACATAGTTAAGTGGCTTCCCCAAAATATTGAAAGGACCCAGTGCAACTCAGGGAAGCCCTGAAATAAAGAGTGGGGTCTGGCTGGATGCTGCACAAAGACATGGAATAGTAGGTGGCGACTCTAGGTTCTGAAATGTCCTGTGACAGGGATGTGAGAATGCGGGACTCTACTCAGCAAAGAAAGGCAGGCTTTGGGCTGGTTTGGAGGTGGAGGGCAGAAGGTGGTTTTTTTTTCTGGAGACACACCCAGCAGTTCATCTTTATAGCTGGGCAGAGAATGGGGTACCCTTGATTTAGGAAGCCTAAGATTCAGGGATGCTGAGCAAAGAGAACACATGAGCCAGAAGCCAGCGAAATATCCTGACAAGGATGAACTGCTAGGATGGGGTGATGGAGAGAAAGCTCAGAGCTGGAGGGGGAGATGGGATTAGTATATAACCATCCTCAGTGTCTGTCTTAGTTAGGGTTTTGCTGCTGTGAACAGACACCATGACCAAGGCAAGTCTTATAAAAAAAATATTTAATTGGGGCTGGCTTACAGGTTCAGAGGTTCAGTCCATTATCATCAAGGTGGGAGCATGGCAATGACCAGGCAGGCATGGCGTAGGCAGAGCTGAGAGTTCTACATCTTCATCCAAAGGCTGCTAGTGGAAGACTGACTTCCAGGCAACTACGGTGAGGATCTTATGCTCACACCCACAGTGACACACCTATTCTAACCAGGTCACACCTATTCCAACAAGGCCACACCTCCAAATGATGCCACTCCCTGGTTCAAGAATATACAAACCATCACAGTGTCTATGGGCAAGCATCGCTGTGTATGTTTTCCTGTGTCACTTCACTGAGCAGGCACTGCAATTATCTTCATCTTTACTGATGAGGAAATTGAAATTCAAAAGGTAGAGTGACTTTCTCAGTCACGTGAGTCTCTAAAACTAAAAGTGTGAAATAAAACAAGGTTCCCTCTTTATTTATCTATCATACAGAGACGTTGGTATTCCCACCATGATTTCGTTGTTTGTAAAAAGACAGTCTTAAGGAAGGCTCCTGTGTTTTACACATAGCCCTGTATGTTAGCGGTTCCAGAGGTGGTGGCTTCTGGGATGAATGAATTGCCGTTTGATTTGTCCTTCATTTTGCATAACTTGAAATTCCCAGAAAAAAGCAAGCCTTGTCCATGAAGTCACTGTGAGTCTCTTACATCCTGGTGTGGACATGGGGTTCATGTGTGATTCCAGAATTTTCCTCAACAATAAGGAAGCCCATTTAAAGGCTGCTCCCCCCCGCCCCCCCAGAAAGAAATATGAACCCAAAAGGTCTTTTCTGGTTAATCAAAACAGAATTTAAGCAAATTGAATTGATTTAATCTGGAGTTACACGAATGTAAAACACATGTTTTCAACAAGTATTTTTTTTTAAATCAACCCCGTAATATTATTCCTGATGTTTATTTTTCTTTAGCTTTACAAAGATGGAATTAAAATGTAAATCATAGTCACTAATTTTCTGATGCCTTCACATGAAGATTATAACATTAAAAAAATGAAAATGTCCCTAATCTGGTATGATTTTGATCATGTGGTCTTACCTTTATAGTAAAGAGGAATATAAAAAAATAAGATTGGAAATGTAATGATCTTATGTAACTTCTTCCTGACAAATTATTTTAAAATTTAAAGTTATACTAAAAATTACTTTTTCATAAACTCTGGCCCATCTTTTATTTACTGTGTTTTGTAGCGGACAAATCATTTATTTTCCCATTCAACTGCCATCCATAACAATAATTTAAAACCAGCTAATAAACATTATGGTTTGTTAGAACTGCTACCGATTAAATCTTAAGTGTCTAATACACACAAATATAAACAGAATGTAATTAGAGCTATTTAAAGAACCCATTTTTAACTTAGATTAACCATACTTCCCATTTGCTGTGGATAAACACTCATAAATGAAACCCATTGCTGAGCAAGAAGCAATTACTTCAGTTTAAAATATTAATATGTACCGCCTTTTAAAAAGCCATGGAAAATCATTTATGGAGTGCACTGTACAGATTCGAGTCAGACCCAAAAGGAAGAATGGGATAGCGTTCTGTGTCCTAATTGAGAAGCCATCAAGTGAGGGATGGCGTGTTCCTCTCCTTTATGAGGCCATTAAACCCTGCTTCGACGTCTGCAGTTTCTAACATAATACTCGCATGTATGTTTAAGTGTGATTTGAAATTGCATGCACAACAGAGAAAGCTAGGTAAATTGTACTTTTGACAGAACACTTCATAAACCCGTTTTCTTTCTTTCTTTCTTTCTTTCTTTCTTTCTTTCTTTCTTTCTTTCTTTCTTTCTTTCTTTCTTTCTTTCTTTCTTTCTTTCTTTCTTTCTTCCTTTCTTCCTTCCTTCCTTCCTTCCTTCCTTCCTTCCTTCCTTCCTTCCTTCCTTCCTTCCTTCCTTCCTTCCTTCCTTCCTCTCTCTCTCTCTCTCTCTCTCTCTCTCTCTCTCTCTCTTTTTCTTTCTTTTTTTCTTTTTGGTTTTTCGAGACAGGGTTTCTCTGTAGCCCTGGCTATCCTGGGCTCACTTTGTATACTCACTTTGTAGACCAGGCTGGCCTCAAACTCAGAAATCCACCTGCATCTGCCTCCAAAGTGCTGGGATTAAAGGCCTGCTCCACCACGCCCAGCTATAAGCCCGTTTTCTTAGGCCTAAACTGGGTGTATTATAATCTAAACTAATAGCTGATACGAGCCTAACAATAAAGACAGTCTGGTTGAGAACAAAGGGAGGCACCTGGCATTGTAACTGAACAAGAAATAAATATACTGAGGAGTCAGACTAAGTCACTGTTCAGTTCTGAGGTATTTCTTATGATATCCTGGGCTGACAACAAAGCTTCCTTAGGCTACCGTTATACTGAGTGTGGTGAATTGGACTTGCTTTGAGTCAACTGTGGGTCAAGTCCAGTTACAATGGGCACCGTTATCACAAAAACACTTCCAAGTCTCTTGCAGAAATCCTCAGAGCACAGCTTTGTCTATTTGCTCACAGCAACACCCACTCATGGATGAAGCTGGATAAGTCTGTTAACCCTTGATTTTCTGGAAATAGTCCCAATCTGTAGACGCCGCTTGGATTATGTCCCTGTCTATAATATGATATTGGCTGAGGGTGTAAGCATTTTCAGTGTAATAAGACGAAAGCTAATTGAGCAGACACATTCTAGTAACACCCCATGCGTGCCCAGAGTTAAGAGTGAACGCAGATACAGCGGTTTTATTCCATCGCTACCCAACTTCAACAGAGATGAACTCAGTAGACAATTCGCGGATATGGACCCATCTGCCTTGAAGTGTACATGAAGTTCAAGAGTTTAGGACTGTATCATTTGATTCCATTTACAAAGTTATAATCAATTATTTCTATTCTGAGTTGTAGAGAGTTCCACTTTCATCGAAGGTTATAGAAGTGTAACAGCTTCAAGGGTTAGGATTTAAAAAAAAGTCTTAGCAGGGAGATTTGATGGCTGGCCTGAGGCAAAATTACCGAGCAAGGGACACTTTTCTTTGAAGCTGGTCCTGATTCTCCTCTGTGTCTTCTATTCTGTCTGAGTACGGAAGCTTCATGGGACCCCCTTGGATTTCTAGAGTTTCACCTACCACACATTTTTTTTTTAATTCTGAAGATTGATTTTTCAACAAAGCCTTGTATTGTTAACTTTTTCTTCTGTTCTTTTGAACTCCAGACAGAACCTCATCTAAAAATAAATCCAGTGATAAGAACTTATTTGTTATTTTGTTCCTAAGGAACAACAACAGCAACAACAAGACACTCAAACCAATATTTACATCTTCACAAGTGTTCTGAGTTAAAGCCTGACCATGAATATTGTGGTAGAAATTTTTGGATGATTTAATGGGATACTAAATTTTAAAAGGCTTGCTTAGATACACTGTGCAGGTGGCTGCATATTCTGTAAAATATCTGCTGGCAGTCACATGTCTTTTGTGGTTAAGTAAAAGGAGTGGATCAGGGGACTTTGGCTTATTGCTGCGTCATGCCCAAACAGCTCTCTAGAACCTTTCAACATTCCAAAACAAGACGCTTTTAGGAGCTGCATTATCTTTCCTAATTTTAGAAAGATGTCAGTATTAATTTTTTCATTTTTATTCTTTCCACTAAGTCCACTGAGTTGAGCTACTTGAGAATTCAAGGAATAGGAAAGTTCGTTGGGGAATATGCCAATTATGTTTACACCACTGTCTTTGGCATTAGTCACCCAAGCAGGTATAAAGGCTGTAAATGTTTCCTTTTGCTAAATACAACCATGAACTGTAGTTCTACCAAGATTACTTAGAAATGGATCTAATATTTTTGGCATCTCAGGGTCTACAGTGTAGTCCATATCTTTAGAAAAATTTATAACCTATTGATTGAATAACCTGAATTTGTTGACTGTATTGTTTGGCAAATGCTTGATAGCCAATAGATTTAATACATTGTTAATTATCCCAGTCTCCCTAAAATAGTATTTTCATTTTTATAACCAAGAATATTTAGAGGCTAATTAGAAATCCAGTAATGTGAATTGTAAATTATGTGTAATTACAATAAAAACTAGTGAAGAATAACACACATTACTTATAAATTGTAACACTGTGATAAATTAAAGCAATTACAGGTAAACCAATAATGTTCTTTAATTAAGTAGTTATGAATGAGAATTTGTGCTTCGCATTCACAATAACCTATAAGGTTGAGGATTGCGTTCCTGGCTTCTGCAGAAATCGATTGCACTCTGCTGTGACACTCTGCTAAGAATAACTCCTAAGTTCATTACTGTCATTATGCCATTATCATGTAAAAACACCCAGGATTGTTAAATGTAAAGTGTGCTGACAAGCAATCAACCATGCTTCTTAATATAATTATAATTATGTCACTATCACTTCATATGCTTTTATGAATCTGAGAGAAAGTTCATATTTCTACAAGTCTTCAGTGTTGGCTGCAAAGGAACAGAAGGTAGTCTGTCATAAGCTTACTGAAAATTCTATTGTGTTTGACATTAATAAGGCTATTCATCCTCATAATTATCTGACTGCAGCCTGCTGTCTATATGATTATGGCAATATTTATATGTTGTCAATCTGTTTACTATATTACTCATTGTTATATTTTGTTATAACTCTTGACCTGTCCAAGTTGCAGTTGATGTTACAGTGAGTTCATAAATGATTCATAGGACACTTTTGCCTCCTGTGGGCTTCTGGATTGTGTGTCTTTATAGAAGTCTCTGGACCTGGAAGCTAAAGCCATCCTATAACTTGATGAAGACAGAAGAGGGAAGGGAAGGTGTCCGAGATGAAGATACCCTGAGGTTAAATGTTCACCAGCTTACTAGAATGATGATATTTAAAAGATGAACATAGAAAACATTGAGGCAATATTGACTACTCCAGGTATGCGCATGCTGTTAACTTGCTTTGATGAATTAACAGTTAGAATTTTCCAAATGTAAGGGATGCCTAGATTAGTAGCACAATCTTGAAAACACAATACTTTGAATATTGTAGATTGATAAACACAGTCAGTAGTGTATATGTAAAGACTACCTGTATCAATAATGTTTGTCATGTCTGAATGTTTTAAAAAAGATTTAATTAATTTTAATATGGGTGTGTGTGTGTGTGTGTGTGATCTTTTCGCATATATATAATTATGGACTGTGTGTGTACCTGATGCCTATAAAGGCAACAAGATGGGTTGTACCATCTGGAACTGAAGTTACTAAAGTTAGAGATGGCTGTGAGCCACCATGTGGGTGTCTGGAATGAGATGTAGTCCTCTGCAAAAGAGGTAAAGGAATAAGTGTTCTTAACCACTGGGCCATTGCTCCAAACTTAGGTCTAAGATTCTTCTATATGCAATCCATTTTATTTATGGATCTGGGCAAAGACAGAAATTTGTATGTCAAAGACAGGTAACTTCAGCATTCAAAGCCCCCACAGGAGCCTGCGTGTTACCATATTTGTCCCTTTTCATCATGATCATGGTATGGATGGATGCAGATAGATGCAATCCACCATGGGGTTGCACGTGGCTGAGGAACAATGACTCCTTTACAGTGAGTGGTAAGGAAGTCTGGACTTTGTCCCAGAGGGAGACATTACCTTAGGTTACTCTATGTTTACATGAGCCCTAGAAATGATCCCAACAAAGAGCAGTCAGGGATTTAAACTCTTTACAAAACTAAAACATACAGTAACCTTGAACAGCTATGGAGGGGAACCTTCCTCAAATATACTACAGATGTGTTTAGAAGTTGTAATTCCAACCAAAAGAGAACATTCATCTTCTTTTTTTAAGTTCAGAACTTATTTCCAGTACCGTGATTATCTATGTATCTATCTATGTATCTATGTATCTATCATCCATTTATTCATCCATCCATCTATTCTCAAAATGAAGAAACATTCTTGAGAGAACTATCCCTTTATACATCTCTTTCCTGTATTGTTCTTTGAAAGATGTTTCAGGCTTATCTGTCAACACACACACACACACACACACACACACACACACACACACACACACCCTGTCCTAAGTTGGAAAGCTCAGACAAAGAAAGGATGACAACTTTCTCGTGTGGGTGTTATCAAGTCAGACACTTCTGAGTGTGGATCAGCTGCATGATCGTTTCAGTTGGATCCTCTGCGTAACTAAAACTGGAAATTGGCTTTGATCTGGGAGTAGAAGACAGATATGGTTTCACGTGCTTTGCCTCATCAGGAAGGTTAATGTAACCCAAAGAAACAGATGATGGCTCATTAAAACTGTCCTTTTTACTTATTATTATTATTATTATTATTATTCTCTCACGACACCACAAGCTTTGGGAGAAGCAAAAGTCACTCCTCACACTGTATTTCTTTGGTCAGTGGGTTGGGGTTGATAGCTTGCATACTCTCAGGACAAAGGTTTAGCATGAATGCATGAATGGGAGTAGTAGGCTGGATATAAAGAAGTGAGAAATGAACCGGGAGGTCCACCACTTTCTCCCTGATGACTACACTAGGAACTTGGAGTATTTGGAATTGGTTACTTAGCTAATTAAAAATCTATAAACATTTAAAAATCATGTTTACATGAAGCCCAAATACTGTTAGTTTCTTCTTGTTATCTTACAATTTTAAATACAAGTTAATTCCACATTTTTGTTTTATGACTCTGAGCATCTTGCCTGCATGCATATGCACCATGTACATGCAATGCCCGTGGTACAGGAAAGGGCCTTGAAACACTGGAAAAGGAGCCCCAGAGGCTGTCAATCATCACGTGGGTGCTGGGAACAGAACCTAGGTCCTCTAGAAGAGCAGTCAGTACTGTATACAAAAGAGCCATCTTTCTAGCCCCTTGTTATCTTGGAGTTTAGCAAGGGCTCCTGTTGTACAGTCCAGGTTGGCCTCAAACTAACGATCATTCTTCCTGCCTTGGCGTAAGTTAAGGCACTGTAGGCATATCCAGGTATGCCTATGCCATATATTTAGTTCAATAATAAATAATAAAAATAACGAAGAAAACAATAATTGGATATTCTACTTTTGCTTTTGTGTTGTTGGCTTAAATAACTGGAGTCTGTTTAACAAATGGTGTTTTCAGTTGAAAAAGAGTTCCCAAGGACTATGATCCTGAAGGAGTTAATTCATTCTGTTCCTCCTGTATGAGTTAGGAAAAATTTTTACAACAGTATGTTTACCTTCTGTTTTGAGAAAGTCAGTTTTTAAGCAAACAGTGTCTTAACAGTTTGAATTGTTCCAACTGTTCTCTGAAAGTTGAGGAAAAGCTATTAAATATTTATTATCTTATATTGTGTTATTTACTGTTGTGATGAATATGCAAATTTTATTAGTGTAATTCAGAAAGCCACAAAAATTATAATTCATGAGTGAAAAATTAAATGTAACAAATTTGTTATTGGAAAAAATACTTCAGCCCGTGCTGTTGTGTATGTCCACGGGTTGTGAAGGGTTTTAGAGAAGAAAATGGAAGAATGTGAGCAATGAATGAATACACTTGCTCAACCATGCTTGATTCTCTTCTATTCATAATACTCAGAAATTAGGTACAATGTAGATGTCCCTCAACAGAAGAATAGATAAAGAAAATGTGCTACATTTACACAATGGAGCATTACTCAGTCACCACACGAAATGAAACCATGAGATTGACAGGTAAATGGATGGAACTCAAAAATATTATCTGAACTAAGGTACCCCAGACCCCCAAAAGAACAATACAATATGTATTTTCTTATAAGTGATTATTAGCTGTAAGCCAATAACCACAGAGGCCAGGTGTAGCGTAAGAGACTAGTGGGGGAACAGCTAGGTTGCCCTAGGAAAAGGAAATAGAATAGATAGTTATGGATGCATTGGAGGGGAAGGGCGGGAGGACTGGAATTAGAAAATCAAGTGGAGGAGGGAGAAGAGAGGAATGAGGGAAGGAATGCAGGGAGAGACAGCTAAAATGAAGGGACATTTGAGGGGCATATGGAAGCCAATTACAGTAGAATATCTATACATATATGAAGGTGACATAGATGAAATCTCCAAATAATGGGGGCAACAGATCCCCAACTACACATCTCTTGTTATGAAATGAAGCTTTTAGTAATGAGGTTGGGTTACATCTAATTGAATTATTTTCCAAATGGGTCATGGGAATCCCCAAACAACCAAGGCTGTTGCCAAGACTATTGGTTACTCTCTACAAGCTGCTGGGAAGACCCCATCACTGAAACCAACACCTACACAACTCATTGAACATGGAGAAGTTGAGCTGCTGCTTACATAGAGCCTTCACCTCTATGTCCTTGTGTCCATGGTACAGGAAGCCCTTCTGCTTACTGCCAAAAAAGAAATGTAAAACCAACCTAGCCACAAGCACTCCAGTCTACAATGGTGTCCTGCCTACAGGATATGCTCATGCAGTGGCGGTACAGAGCTTGTGGATGTAACCTACAGGTGTGGCTTAAGCCCGCTCCGTAAGATGGAACCCATACTTGAAACTGCCTGGGTATCCAAGAACCAGAGACTAAATAGCCCAAAGGCTGAGGGTACAATAAAATGCTACTAATTTTACAAACAAACAAAACCCAACAACAATAAACTGACTTCTATGACTTCTAATGACACTCTGTTAGACTCATAGACCAATTCCTTTCTCAGCTCTCATCAGAGGAGCTTCATCCTGAAGGACATGGAAACAAATACAGAGACTTAGCCAGATGCTCTGTAGAGAATGAGAGACTTTGCAATACTGAGATCCAAACAGGATGTCTTCATCAAATTTCTCCTGTCATGCTATGGTTCAGGGAACCAGATACAAGAGGAGGAGGAAGAAACAAGGTAAGAGCCAAAAGTGATGGAGGACATCAAGAAAACAAGAACCTCTAAATGAACATGATCAACAAACATATGGCTTTCCAGAAACTGTGGTATCATGTGCAGGCCCTGCATGGAATTGCATAAGACGAGGTCCTAAAGCTAAAATGAGACGTGAACACATGTTCCCATCCCTAAACCAGAAGCTATTGCCAGTTGATAGCCACTCACAAATTTAGTTTCCTTCAAGGGGGAAACTAAACTCAATCTACAACTTACTCTTAAGTCTGGACTTCATGCCCAGCCATAGATGGCCAAGAGAAAACAAATTCAATGTTAACTTAATTTTCTCATAATGTTATGTCATGGCTTTTCCCTTTAAAATTTATCTTACTATTTTTGATTATCTATCTATCTATCATCTATCTATCTATCTATCTATCTATCTATCTATCTATCTATCTATCTATCAATCATCTATCTATCTATCATCTATCTATCTATCATCTATCTATGTATCTATCTATGTATCTATGTATCTATCTATGTATCTATGTATCTATGTATCTATGTATCTATGTATCTATGTATCTATCTATGTATCTATCTATGTATCTATGTATCTATGTATGTATGTATGTATCTATCTATGTATCTATGTATCTATGTATCTATGTATCTATCTATGTATCTATGTATCTATGTATCTATCTATCTATCTATCTATCTATTTTTCTATCTATCTACCTATTCATCTATCATTTATTCCTTCTCTCTTTTTGTCCTACTGGTCTTTTCTGTATATACTATGGCTTCCAGTTTAGTGTTTTTATAGGATTGCTGAATGTGTGCATGTGTGTGTATGTGTGCCTTCTCTTACTCTCTTTCCTTTCTGTTTGTTGTGTTCAATGTTTGTTTTATCATATTATATCATGTCATATTATTATCCTTTAGAAACCTATTTGTTTTTTAGTGAGAGACTTAAAGGGGGAGGGAATGGTTAGGAGAGGATAGAGGATATGGGGAGGAGCTGGGAAAGTAGAGGGAAAAGAAACTGTAATTGGGATATATTATGTGCAAAAAGGTGCACTTTCAATAAATAACAAAGCCACTTCTTAAATGCAACCATCCCTTTCTATTTGTATAACACCCATAATAATTGTTTTACATTTCAACAACTCCCTTGTAGTCTTTTAAAAAGGATTTATTTTAGATTTATTAGTGTTTCCCGCTCAGTATCTCTTTCCATGCCTCTCTGTTCTGTCTCTCTGTCTCTGCCCCCTCCCCCCCTCTGTATATAGGACAGGCATTTTCAGAGGCCATTGAGGAGTGGTGAATCCTTTGGAGCTTCAGAGAGAATTTCATGCTTTGAATCATGGAGCCATCTCTCCAGCAGCACCTCCTTGTATGTTTATCTTTAATTTTTGGATTACATAAGTGATCCCCAATCCACAGTCCTAAACTGACTTATATACTGTCTTTCTGTGTTAGATGTAAAGAAAATACTTGTTAGTTGGTGCTACAAGATCTTTGCTTCCATGAAACTTACAGTGTAATATGGGAGAGCGATATCTACAGAATGACACTTGTAATTTGGTTGGACTGAATGTATGGATAGGGTAACTAACATAGCCTGGAGTGTCAGAGACATATGTTCTAGAGAAATGGATTCACAGCGTGAGAGTTGACAGAGGAGAGACACCCTTTAAGGAGAGAGGTGAAGAACCTTCAGGAGAGCAGACGCAGGTAAGTCTCTGAGGAGGGAGTAAAGGAGCCCCATCCAAGGCAGAATCCTCAGCAGTAGATGCAAAATCAGGTGATTGACATATGAGGTCCTGATGGATTTCAGCGTTCACTCTGACAGCAACGGGAAACCGCAGAAGGATTTTAATTGAAGAATAAAGTTAATGACACAATCTGGAAAGTCACAACGGTTGCTCTGGAGTTTTTCTCCAGCCCCAGGGGTTCCTTTTTGCTGACTAGGTATTGAGTTTAATAATATCGTAACCTGTAATTTAAAATTGTGTATCTTAGTCATTGTTTTAACCGTAGTCCTTTACTATGGTGCACACTGGAGTGCCGTGCCTTCTGGTTTTAGTGCCACTCAGACAATTCCATTTATTCTTTCCTTTTCCTCTTCCTCTTGTTTCTCAATTTTTTCTCCCTTGTCCTTTCTTCTTCCCCCATATCCCCTTTCTTTCATTTCTTCCTTTTCTTCTCAGGACTGTGCACTTATCTCAGTCCCCTTTCCCCTGTCCTTCCTCCCATCCCTTCTTCTCTTCCTTCCTCTGCTTTTCCTGCCCTTTCTCTCTCACTTCCTCTTACTTGCCTTTCCTTCTGATAAAAAGCTTATTATACACTCTGGCTTTACTGTATATCTCATCTGCACTATTAGCTCCATAACAGTTATTTTATTTTGTGTTTTGTTTGCACTGCTCATACAACATATGAGCTATTTGACATCACAACAGAGTGAGTTATTTGTAAACGAGCTCCAACCAAATATTTCCTTAAGTACTACGTCTGAATACTTTTTGTTGCTTTGTAGGAAAACTCGCCCTGCTAAGTATCAGTATTGGTTGACAAATATCTGTAAACTGAATGAATGAATGGTCATTCTGAATTTTGAAAAAATTGCTGAACACATCCATGGGCTGTTGCATATTCAGAAAGGTGACAGGAGACTTTCCTTTTCAGCCCAGTTTGATAAATGCAGCAGAACACACTGTGCCCGTGTTAATGTATGTTGAATGATGGTTTGGGTTGCCTTCCAACCCAGCCAGTGTGGGTCCCTTTAATGCTGAGCTTGAACCATCCTAAAAGGGCTTACATTCCTGATATTTTATTATAGATTTCAACCAGTACTGATTTTTATTTCATGGAAAGAGCTTGAACTTTGGAGGAAACAGATAGTTCTGGGTTCAAAGTTTAGCTCTGTGAATACAATCAAGTCCAAAAACTCTCATGGTTGGATTTAACACCTATAAGTAGACAGGCATAAAGGCTGGGCGTGATACAAGAGAGATATGCAAAGACCCTATCCATATCTGACACACAGGAAGGGCCTCAGTGATCATCCTTTGGCTCACTGTCTCCTGTCCACAGCTTTCTGGTTCATGTGAAAATTAGACTCTTTCTTTCCAAGGACTCAGTTCAACATGTAGTCACTGAGATCAGAAACCCACCCTTGGAAAACAGACTTGTTAGTAATCTCCCCTTTCCTTTCTTCTCATCATGCTCTCTCTTATTTTCTGGGTTCTGTTTCCTGACATGTACAGTTCTCTTCAGACTCAAAAACCTGTCTCTTGGTAGCATTCATTTGTCCATCCATCCATCCATCCATCCATCCATCCATCCATCCACTCATCCATTGAAAAGCATTGAAGAACAACAAATGAAAGCCATGTGCAGTACCAAGGCTGTGAAGATGAACACGAAGCTTTTCAAGTTTTGTGCTACAGGATGAGAAACAAAGCAAGTTAGCACACTCGTATTTCATAAGTGCGAACCAATAATATAAGAGTAATACTGGAAAAAAGTGTATGAAAATATTGGAATGAGGAATCAGTTTTTACCGGGGAAATCAAGGGAGACTTCACATAGGAGAAGCCATGGGGTTACAGGTAGGCATTCCATGCGATGGGCTCACTGGTAGGAGGAGTGAGGTGGGCCAGGATATGCAAAAGGGTGGCAGGTAACTGAGGATGACTGTACTAAATACTGTCAACCAAGAGCAGCCTCAATTGAGAGAACATTACCATCTTTAAGAATGGGTGCAATCAAATACTTGCAAACAAGTAAGGCTGGACTTTAGAAAGATAACTTTAGGAGAAAGAAGGATGTTTGGCACAGGGGAAGTGCAGTAGAGTGGTTAGGATTCCATTTGACTTCAGTTCCCACCACTATTTTAAGCTGCTCCTTGAAAAATAATCATATTCTACAGACCTAATCGAATGGGTAGTAGCTGAAACATCACTGTAAGTACTTAAAATCACCAGGGTTTGAGTTTCTAACGGCGTGATCATCTTGCTGTATGGTCCCCAATCATTTCCTTCATAGTTCTAGGCTTCTTTAGCTTTGATACAATATCATTAGTGTAAGATCCTAAAAGACAGTGAGGTACAAAGAATATGTGAAGGTTTGGGTCTTAGTGAGAGGCCTTATTGGTGGCAGGCTGCATGTGCTGAGTGTCTATAATTTATCTAATCCAATTGATTTCCATGCCATTGATATTTGTATGTTATCTGTGTATTTTAATATACATAATTATTGAGACATTAGAAAGTCTTTCCTGCCCATTTTAATGGCTCATTACCTGCTATAGCATGTTGTATCCTGGTTTATATAAGAACAGCTGTGACTAATATATTCCTGTAAATCATCCTTGTTCATTTTCATAAGGATATTAGACTCAGCAAATATGTGTCGTGTGGATTTTTATGCACCGGCCTCTGAACATCACAAAAACTTCCCAGAGCCAGAGATAACTGCACTGAATCAGCTGTTCCCAAGTTCACTTTTAACCAGTGCTCAAATTAGATATCTATGAGTTCCCCTTAGCGTCCAATCCCATGCTGCCAGCTGCTCCAGATGTGAGGAGCTTTTATAGCCTTCAAACACACTTTATCTGTCATCATTTTCATCAACAGGAATATCTTCCCTTTTATTCTCTCTCACAGAACCTGGTAAACAAGGAAAGAGAAAAGCTGCACTTTATTGTAACTCCAAAGAGGTCAGGCTGTGTGGGGAAAAAAATGCACAGCATGCCTCTCTTTGCATCTCTTTCTGTGTCATCCTTCAAAGGCTTATCAACAAGCACCTTAATCCATTCACTGAAGATGCCTGATTTTCCAAATGACCTTTCTTTTGGAATTCTTTGGAAATGTAGCTTGAGAGGATACAAAAGATTAGAACAAGGCAGGGTGGCGTAAGTTCTAATAGGTCTCCACACTCTATATATTATTAAATCTGTATAATGGACGATTTTGAGAAGGTTAAGTATTAAAATGATTATAAAGAAACATTTAAATATTATGAGTGAATTACTTGTGTATCTTGAAAGACTAACCTTAGAGCCATAATCTACTCATTTTTTTCTTCACCAAGACATAAGTAAAAAGAGATTCATTGCTGCAGAGTTCATAACAGAAAATAACTAGTAACAACTAAGTATGCTATCAAAAGGGCATTTATGTGTAAGATATGGAAAACCATACCAAGCAACTGTTTATAATGACTTCTTAAGAGGCATATTGTGGGAACCATTTATACATAAATGTTTCAAGAACAAGTGAAAGAATAAAAAGGTTGCAGAAGGCTAGGGAGCTGGCTGCCTTAATGACTTAATGACTTGCTACACAAGCTTGAGAACCTGAGTTCAGATCTCCAGTTGCCAAATGCTGGTCTTATGTGTTGGCTGCACATATACGTGTGTGTACCTGTGCACAGATACATGCAAACATGCATGTATGATTGCACACACATGACACATGCACACACAAATAAACATATAGAATTGGTCTGAAGTGTGCACCTACTTTTCTGAATTCATTCCATGATGGAGTTAAGGTGGTTTACAGGGTAAACAGAAGATAATGTATTTTCAGCTATGCAATAAGTATAACAGATACCTTTGCACAATACACTAAGCCTCTGAAGAGTATTGAGTGAACTCATCTTCTATGGGTCACACACATAACAATGATAATCTAATCCATCACCCACACTGTGCTACACTCTGTTACATATTTTACTTTAAACTGAAAAATTAAACTTTCTGTTAACCCCATAAATTGAATATTAAAACACCATGTACAGGATGGATAAACATATTTGCATAATGACGGCTTTAATTTTGTTTACCCTGGTTAGTATCTATTCTCGAAAAGTAGGCCCTGAATTTCTCTATTTACACTCCTAAATTCAGAATAGTCTAAAATGTCATTTTTATTATTCCTTATATTGGAGTGCTGAAAATTAAAAACATTCATCAGAAAATTGCTGTCTTCAAAAATGTATCGCCCAATATGGAATGTAAATATTAAATTTAAATATTTTAAAATTAAATTATTATTTAATTTATAATTGCAGGAGCATAGTGTAGTGGGGTTATGTGGGTGGACAGCTCTGGTGCTTGGCAGAGATACGCTCACTAACACCACTGTAAAAGCTGCAAACCACAAGTCTTTAGGACAAGGGAACAGAAGGGTGCCTGGAAGGAAATTGTCATTGCTAGACATGTTAGGTCATTGCATAATTACTGGAAGCAACATAAAAATGGAGCCATACTGAATTTTTCTTAGCCTTTTATGTGTCCTCAACAAAATGAAAAGCAACTGAAGTTTTAGAAACACCTCTATAAATAAATACAATGGGAGGGAGAAATAATGTAAATGAAGTCACCTGCACTCTCAGGTATGAAATATAAATACCTAACAGATTTTATTAAAAATAGAATCTTCAAGGCATGATGCCTTACTCCAAACTTTAGTTAAAATCAAGACAATAAAAACATATGCAGAGACTTAATAGTATGCATAAAAATCTTTCTATACAGAATTGTGTTTCATATAAATTTTGCATGATACAAGTTTTAATTTGTAATTAAGGGCTTGTTTTTGATGGTTTTGATACACTGAGACAGGGTCTCCAGCAGCTTATTCTGCGTTGAACTTCCCAAGTGCCTGAAAATGACTAAACTCTCCTATCTTACCTCTACCTCCCGAGCTCCACGGTGACGAGTATGAAGGACTCTGCCTGGCATATGAGTATTTCTTTAAACGTGCAGCACATTCCACACATTCACTATTTTATCTAAACCCCCAAAACACATGCTTTCCAACTTGGTGTATGCATTCTGCCTGCTTTAGAGTCTGTTCAAATCTTCCTCTGCTCAGAAGTCCCCCAAATGTGAACGATCCCTCTGAAGTTGTGTGGGCTACACAATGTCACATGACACGGTGCTGGCTTCTTTTAGCTTTGATGTTTTTCCTGAAGAGTATTGTTAGAGTTGTCTAATGCCTTATCATCTCCGTTTGCTTAATTCCCAGTCCTCAGCTTTATGCTGGGTACAGGACTTTGCCTGGGATTTGTATATCAGAGTTCTTTAGACTGATGCAAACTACATGTCATAGATGGTGTTTAGTGCTGGACAGTAGTTAGTAGATGCAACCATAGAGAAGCGCCACCTAAAAGTCTGTATTTCTAGATTCAACTGACAAGGTATAATGTTTAGTAGCTCTGGTAGACTATATCCCTTCTCATACACAACAGGCTAAGGACAAGTGGTGACTCCGGATACTGAGACTTGAATTGTGATCTGACTTCATTTTTCTACTCTAACTACTGCACTTCATTTTGAAGTACCATTGGCACATCCCACAGATTCATATCCAGCCCCTTTATTGATATGCGATTTTATGTAACATTATAATAGCCATAGTATATGCTATAGAGTTAAAGCAAGGCAAAGGGCGAGAGACGAAATGGAAACAAGTCATTTTCTATCAGCTAGACTGAAATGTGGAATTTGGGCAGGAACATGAGTGAAGAGAAGCAGAACTGTGAGCTCCTTTGAGGGCAGCAGGACCCAAGTTGTGAACAGTTACAGAGAGGCCAGTGACGAAGTGACCATTCCTGGGAGCCTCACTTCATTGACCCTCTTAAGCAATATAGAAACACTTAGGTTTGAAGAGCAATCATATACCTTGGGATATTTAATTTGCCCGAGTTACATGATCTGCTTTGTTCTCAAAGTCTGTAAGGAAGTGAGTGCTGAGATGCAGGGAGCAGAGGGAGGAAGCAGGAAGTCTGTCACATGGTTCCCTAGACCAGGCAAAGGAGTCTATGGAGGGTAAGGTTGTAAGTTTTGATGGTTGGAAATGCAGTAGAAACAACAGAAAAGAACAAATAATTACTCTCAGGTTTTTGACTATGAAACCAAGAATGACAGAGAGTTGCAATCTTGGCACACTATCAATCAAGATGTTAGAATGAGGGTGGGATATTAAGAGTTGATTTTGAGATGTAATAAGTCTTAAATGTCCAAAGAATACATATATACATGTTGTTGAACACCTTACGTATAACAAGTTTAGCAGAGAGTTTGGAACTAAATAATTACTATATACATGTGCAATTTAAGGCCACACAATTGGATGAGATTATCAGGACTTCAGTGTGAGACAAACAAGAAGAGGCGAGAGAATTGAGGATTTAATCTTGGTCACAAAATATCAAAGGGTCACACTGAGAATAAGCATCTGTCAAAGAAAGCAAGGAGTCTCCACAACAACAGGGATATGGCCTCTGTGATAATGATTAGCTTAATCTCTTGATACCAAAGTTTGTGAGATGTGAGAGCAACTGTGTTTAGGCATGGAGGGAACAATTGTGACAATAATATTCTTGAAAGCCTTGTACTTTATAGAAATGAAGAATGAGCCACGGGGAGCCTAATGGCCCAATGCCATCATGATTGGTTTTAGTTGATGATGGATGGTGTATTCTGTTGGAGAAAATGACAGGTGGGGATGGAGTAAGCATCCCATCATGCACTTGGAGGTGTTACCTGTTGTTCCTATCACCGAGCAGGAAAAGGGACCAGAAACATGCGTGGACATTACTTTTCAGCCCACATGGAAGAACTGCTCCTGCCATTGATGTGCTAAGGCAAGCTACTGTGTCACTTGGCGTATGCTGGATGCAATTCCACATGCTAGCCAGCTGCTCACTGGATGGCAAGTGTTCTAGTCATCATTTACATGCTTCTAATACATAATGAATATATATGTATACAAAACTTTCTGTGAGGTTTGATTCTCTTAAAAGAATTTATTATAGATTAATGACTTGTAATTAACTGATTGTACTTACTGTATTGAAATTAATATATTGTAAAATATTATGATTGGTTGCTTTTGGCTTTTTTTTTTTTTTTTTTGGTACGATGGGATGGAACCAAGGGCTCCAGAAATGGTAGGCAAATGCTTTACCCATCTGCCATACCTCCAAACCCAACATGCTTCCTCACAGTATGCAGAGTTAGATTTTACCATTAGCCTAATGCTTGGCCTTCAGTGAATATTTGTTGAGCCTGTGAGTGAATGCTCATCAGCTGGTCCTCGTGAGAAAGCACTGAGAGGATGAGTCAGCCTCACTGCAAAGGATCTAAGGATTTTCTACCAAATGTCAAAGAATTTATACACATACACATACACAAGATGCAGGGTTGAATACCCGTTGTCAAACTAAATATTCTAGGAGGAATTCTTCTTTCAGGGAGTCTCCATCCCATCATTATACAATACCATGTGGCAAGCGCTTTCTGTTCTCTAATAGCACATACTGAAAGTATTTAATGTAGGTTTCTGTGTGCCTGGGTAACAGAGTAGTTGGGCTCAAAAACCGTTGGTAATGATGGAAACTTTGTGGGTACATTTGGGGACCATGTAATCAGTGTTTCTCCCACTGTTGGACTAAAAGCTCCTCTTTTGGCTTTGATAGCTAAACCCTTCTCTTTTGTATAGGGGCAATGACTTGAAAAACATAGCTATAAGATCCATTTGGTTTTATTCTAACATCAATAAAAAATTAAAACATCTGGGATGCTAAAAATAAGAGCAGAATATAGATTATATGCATATAGGTATATAGAGAATATTTGTATGTGTACACACACACACACGCACACACACACTTACCTCTTTACAGATTTTTATGTCAGACCATATGTTTTATCAGTCATTGTATGGCTTAAGTTTGATTAAAACTAGTGAGTCTTGGTAGGTGGGTTTTTTATTTGTCTGTTTGTTTGTTTGTTTTTGCTACATATCCTAAACAAAGTGAGAATTCCTAGTGGGAAAAGCAAAAAACTTGCTATAATGATTCCTATACAGCTCAGAGGAGCTATGGATGATAGAAACATTGATAGAAACCCCCAAATTCACTCTATAATAATAATAATTGGATGATTGCTATAATTGGTATTTGGGGATGGTATTTATATTTTAATTCAGAACTTTACACCAAACAAAATCCAAGAGTGGAGAAATATTGTGACAAAATACTATGATTTTAAATATAGCGGGCAGCTGGAAAGAGTGTGAATGTGTGTGCTAATGTGAGGGGTGTGTGTAGAGGGGCTTCAGCTGTGGATGTTTTGGGTAAATATCTGCAAATATTATATAGCACATACCACAGGGGAAAATATTATCTGCTCCTAGACTCCTACCGTGGAATGAATAAATCCCATGGGTGATCTTTAATAGAATCCTCCAGGACAGTATACAAAACCCACCTAAAGATAAGATTTTCACTAACCCTGATTTCTCTTTCTTTAATTTGGGACATCAAAAATTTAATTTAGTTTCAATGTTGGATCAAATTCTGGGTGGCCCTCAGGGAAAAGTGGAAATGGTTTTACTCTTATTTTTCTTGGTGACAAAGGAATTTTCAAGCTTTGTTCAAGATCCTTATTAGAGCAAAGCAGATATGACCACAACGCAAATAAGCTCATGACATTTTAGCCCATTGTAGCCAATTATATTCAGCTACTCAATAATTTTGATCAGTGTTGCAGACTGAGTCTTATATTTTTTATCAGTTACATAAAATGTAACACACACACACACATACACACACACACTATATTATACATATTATCTATCTATCTATCTATCTATCTATCTATCTATCTATCTATCTATCTGCTGTTACCTATAGTTATGTATCCTCACACAACTATATATTTGTTTAGAGAAGTACTGGGATTTTTAAAGCTGGGGGATTTTTAAAGCTGGAAGATGTTGTCAAATTCACCCTATCTCTTGTTATCCTTGGGAAGATGAGCTACAAGTCAGTATCCTTAGTCTCTAGACTCAATTGCATGTCCAGAGGAGAGTGGCTGACTGGGCATCCTGGCTAGGTAGCACTTTTGAGTCATTACATCATGCATGTCAGACAAACTGATAACCATAAACCAATTGTCAGCCATTTTGAGATATTTTGAAAGGTAAAAGGAATGAACCTCTGACTAGAAAAACAAAAATTGCTATTGTCTTAAAGGAAGGAAAGGATTTGAAATACAATAAAAATCATTAAAGTTTAGTTGTTTTGGGTAAAGTGATAGAGATGAGTTTTGTGTATGCACATGCATGCATGTGTGTGTGTGTGTGCACGCACACACACAAACAGGCAGAAACTTATGCACATTTGGTGAAATGATTTGATACTTGAGAGAGAATAAAGAATCTAGCAATATACAGATGGGCTACTTCTGTCCCCAGGGATCTCTCTCTCTCTCTCTCTCTCTCTCTCTCTCTCTCTCTCGGGGAAAGAAATGGAGCACTTCTCTCCTGTGGTGAAATCACAGCCAAGGACCGAAGCTTATCTTTTGTTCTACTTCACTCCGAGTGCTTTACACGGACAAGATGCCCAATTAATGCTCACGGAATTGAATTTATTGAATTGCACCGAAGGAGAAAGAGGACTCGTGGGATTGAGAGCCGTCAAGAGTATATTGCAAGAAGGTTTGGGGACAAGTGGAGAATGGAGTTTTAAATCTCTGGCTTTGTCTGTTGGGACCTGGAGATGTATGTACCTTGAATGGGAAACAAACAAACAGCAACCATATTGGAACTACTGAGCATGTAGCATTGTCAAGGGTCCTCCTCGGGGCATTTATCTACAGTTTGTGAAAGAATATATGAATCCATGACTATCATTGTGTTAAAGCCTGCACTAAGTTTTGTTTGTTTTTCTTTAGATTTTTATGAACTTCTGTATGATACAACTCAGGTAAACTACTAGAAGACAACGTCCCCATGCCTCACTCCATAGGCAATGGCTTCTACTAGGAAAGTCAGTCATTAAACTCGAAATGTAAGTTACTTGCTTTTGAATTTGAACTGACATAAAAAGACAGGTTTTGTTTTTTGTTTTTTGTTTTTTGTTTTTTTGACATTGGGGAAAATACTTCTTTAAAAGCTCTTATCAATCAATTAAGATTTAAGGTCTTTTGCCATAGGATTCAAGGAAACAGAATGCCAACTATGTTTCACCAATATCAAATGAAACCCAGGTCAATAATTGAGACTTTCTTTTCTGCATTGTAAACAATGTCTAAAAATATGACCAGTGAAATTAATTTCACAATTTCACAGTATCTTAAAGTCAATATAATCATATAGCCTTTCAAACCCGGTTTAAAGAAACATTATGAACACATTGTTTTTTATTTTTATAATAACCCTAATTAGGTGGAAGGTGAGTTTTTTAAGAAAAACTCAAATTTGGCTTAGGAAGGTGTGAACATTTTTAACCCAGAAATGCATTTTTCATAAGTTTATCATTGTGTGGCGCCTCAGAAGTCGATCACAGGGGTAGGTAGGTATTTAAAGGTTACACCTGATTCCGAGTCCTGGCAGTGCGCTCTGATTCCTGGCCCACTATGATGAGAACAGCCTCGACCGCAGTACTCCCACCACCAGAAACCAAGCTGCTCCGGAGGTCTCCCTTGCCACGATGCACTGAAACTATCTGAAAGTGTGTTCAAACAAGTCCTCGCTTTGTTACGCTGTTTCTGTTACGTGTGGTGGTCACAACCATACCCAGGTGACTAACGTAAGGGCTATGAAGAGTAAGAAAAGATTTCCAGGCAATGTGTTTCTTCCAGTGGGAAGACTTACTTGTGGTTTTTCTCGTAGGGGAGGACAAAACTTGGTATCCATTCTACAACATGTCTGTGACCCAATTATTACCATCTGGGCAGGGCCCTCTGGGATTCATTCAAATATAGCTGTGTGGAGGATGGTGGAGTGGAGCTGTAGCGCTGACAAAGAGCTGGAAATCCAGTGCACAGACAAAATTGTAGGAAAACCAACCTCTCCACTGTGGCAATAATCTCATCCCCATCGACGAAAGGGAGCTGGAAGCCATAAGCCCTTGTCTTCTTCTCTCCCTTCACCTTATAAACAGCTATGACTTAAAGAACTAGTCTTCTCTTTGCATCAGTGCCCAGTTTGTACACTTAGCCATGGGTCTTAGACCCAGTGCACTTTAATATTGTCCCGTCTGACGTTGAAACGCATCTTGGGGAAGTTTGAACTGGAATATCCCAAGATGACTAGCAGGAGCTAACTTTTAAGTATGGGAAAGAGTAGAGTGGGTTTTTTTTTTTTTTTTTTTTTTTTGAGAACGTTGTTCTCAACTTCAGTAAAACTTTTCAGTTCTTCAACATCTTTGTGTGACATATCAGAGTGATGAATTTTAATTTTAAAAGGGATCATGACGAGCTTATTCAACACTTTCATTTTATAGGCAATGAAATGGAGGTCTAGAGGGATTAAGTGACTTGCCTAAGGTCATTTTCATAAAAATGAAAAAAAAAGTTGAACTAATTCTTTAGCTTTTAGATTGGAGGGAATAAAAATCTTGCTTTCTTTCTTCAAGTCTTAGCACATCACTTCTCCCTCCCACCCAGCTCAAGGCTAGCTCTCGTCCGTGGATACCCATGTTACCTTAGTTCAGAACATGATAGAAAAAGTAGCTATTAAAAAGAACAGTTCTTTAACCTTAACCTAGTAGATCGGATGGAAGCAGAGAAAACAATTAGTGTATGTAGTGTGAGAAAACAGAAACTGAGTTTTTGAATTAGAATAATTTTTTTGTAATAAGCAAAAATAAATAAATAAATAAATAAATAAATAAATAAATAAATAAATAAGTTTAGGTGTATGTGTGAGGCCTTTTTTCCCAATGGGTTCATGATTAATAAAACACAAGAGGAATCTTGAAGAGGTCACAGAAAGGATGGGGAAGGCATACACACACACACACACACACACACACACACACACACACATTTGTTCAGGAGTCAGAGGTACAATGTATACCTGTTATGTGTGGTTCCAAGCACCAAAAAGAAAAAGGGAAAGCAAGAGAGAGGACTACAATAGAGGGTTGGGAAGTGGGACTTTGTAGAGCCAATGAGGAAAACTCCATATTTGTCTGTAGCTATGTGCTAAATAAAATTTGCTAAATGAGTGTCAACAGGAAGTAAGATCATTTAGATCTATGACTATTTGGATTACCTAAGCCTTGAGAGATTCTTAAACGTATACAAATCATATATTTTGAACAAAAATACAGATTTTCTTTAGGATCTTTCTAAAAGAAAGTGTAGACAATTGAAGCAGTCCTGTGGAACAAAACCACACTGTCTCCGAAGACAGAATGGACTCTAACATGGCCAATAAGTACTTATTAGTGTGGCATGCTAACGTGTTAAGCCTAGAGCCCTGCTTCTTAGAGGGAAGTGAATGTGCTTTGAGGAATTAGATCAGAGGTGGAGCAGCACAGAGTCCTATGCAATATCCTTGATTAGTAAATAAATAATTCCCATGGTTTGATCTGCTAAAGGAGACATCAGTTGAAACAAGTGTGATTAAAGTTGACAGTGGAATTGTACAAATGACCCTAATTAATGGATTTTCTCATTCCTTTCATGTTTATGGTCATTAGTCCCCCTTTAAGGAATATGGGCATGAATATGCATGCCTTACCACCTGTGACACTCTTAACAGGGTGCAAATGATATCCAGGGACCCATTCTGTGACACCTGTGAGACTGACTTCATTCTATCCTAAGCTGGTGAAGTTTTAACTCTGCCCTAACTCCCTACCCACCCCCCTCCCTTCTTAACTGCCACCGACTTGGAGATCGCTCACCTAGAAAAATCTCCAGTCAGATGCCAGATAAAACTAACCATTTTACAAGGCATCAAATCTTCTGCAGCTTTGGATTAAGGGTTCTGACCTTAAAAAAAAATACCTCCTACTTCCAAACACCCCTCCTCTTTGTAAATACAGTAAACCGATGGCTATTCTGCTCCTGTTCCCTGACAGGAGCAAGATAATGTCACTCTTCAAATAAGTTCTTATTGGTTGCTTTTTGATGGACTTATCAGCTGCCAGCAAATACTGGATTACTATTTTGGTGAAGCCATCCATGGCAGGCCTAGAGATAGGAACACCTCCGTGTGGAGTCCAAGTATTGCAGGTAGGTCTCCATGCACACAAACCTGAAGGAATGAGAAGTACCCCAAATGCCCCAGCTCTGAGAGATTTAGGACACGAAGCGCCCATTTAGAGCATGATGACCAATGCATACATGGTTCTAGATTAAAAGGTGGCATTACAATCTCATTAGTAAACTGATAATACTGCATCTGACTCCTATTCCACCAATGAACACCAATGCAGCATCAATGGCATTTTTCTCACAATAAATAAGTTATCCTTTCTTGTGACCTGGAAGATGACTCCCTTTTCATCGTAAGTTCTCAGGGATGTGGACTACATAAACCCTCCTGAGCCTTTCTCTCCTCATTTAAAGTTCATTATCTTTATGCAAGATGGCTACTTGATAGCATTTGTATGAATGCTCAAACTGTTTTGCTGGGCTGACAAGATGGCTTCAGTTGCTAAAGGTACTTGCTGCCAAGCCTGACAATCCCAGTTCAATCCTCAACAATCAAATGCTGGAGGAGGAAGAGTTACTCCTGCCAGTCCTTGGACTTCTATGCATGCATTACACATGACAGATAGACAACAGACTGGCAGACAAGCAGGCAGGCAGGCAGGCAGGCAGGCATGTACGTATGTGTGAATGTAAACACACACACACACACACACACACACATAATATACACACATGTGCAGCTCCCACAATTAGTAAATACATGTAACATAGATTTTGCTACAGTGTTTGAACATTACAAGTTGTATTCTTTAAAGCTGTGGGGAGAACTGTCCATTATAAGTTACTATAAAAGTTTTAGAGCACCAGGGCTGGAACTGTGTGAGACTGCTTTGTTTTGCCAAAGCTTTTGGTTTATACCTATATTATCTTTATTCTAATCAGGACTAATAAAATACAGAACAAATAAAACACAGAAACAAACTCAAATATTAACCAAACCTTTCTTTCATAGTCACAATAGCATATAATTTGGGATAAATACCAGCATTAAAGCACAATGGATTTTATATTATTCAGAAGATAAATCATAGGCAAAACTTTAAAATTCTTGATACCTATCTGGAATCCCCAGAATCTTAATAGGTCCTGAGAGGAATGGGGGCAGGGTAAGGTGGAGGCAGACAATGCCTATCTTCATTTTCTTTTAAACCAAATGTGTCTTAGGTGTCTTGAATCCATTAGATTTAATATTGTGAACATATGCTATCATATAAGATTATTATGTATTAATATATTATGTATAATATATGTTATACTTAGACCTATTTCACAGGTGTGCACTTTTTGTGAGTGGAATAATGTGAAATGAGCCCAGAGAATGGTTTAAAGAGCAGGACCATACTTGTTCTACACATTTGCCTAGCATTGCATAGAAGGTAGACATTAATTCTTACATCCATAGACCATTTTATTTTATCATTCAAATTATTCAGTCTCTTTCATTTAATCATGCTTCAATGTATTTATAATAAATGAGAATACATATAAACCTTCCAGAACATCTCTGGGAATACTGAATTATATTAATGACACTCTTCATGTCATTTATTTGACATGGGATCTGATTATGCCATTAAAGATCTAGTTCCTCTGATACTCACACAGGGATCAGAAATAACTGAATTGGGGAAACATCCCAGAAACCAGGAATAGTTATTTTTAAATTCAATGGTAGAATTCACACATTTGAAATGGTACAATTCACAGTTTCTCCTCTTCAGGAATGTTAAATCTTGTGTGAGAGGAGATTTGTATATCCCCAGTAAATTAGAAAACAATTTGGAAGCACTCTTTAACATTTGAAGACCGTCACAGGTTATATGTGCCATTCGGAGTATATGCAAAACAGGAGAAAAAAAATCACCCTGGGCTGGTGTTGGTTAAGGCACATCTCAGTGTGAGGGCAAGCATTGGGCTGAGTGTTAAAGATGCGTAGGATGGTTGGCAAGAGACAAGAGAGAAGCAAGGAGGATGGAAGGGAGTGAAGATGAGTGTGAACATTTCAGGATGCTGAACTGGCCAAGAGGGCCGATAAGAGGTATAAATCTAGTGAGGAAAGACTCTAACATAGCAGAGTGGTGGTAGGAGATCCTCTGAAGAGGTCTGTGACCTCACTAGCACCTGGAAGCTGACTAGGCTCCCAGTACCAGACATGCATTCTCTCCTGTTGAGTGGACCTTAAGTCCAATTAGACAGCGGTTGGCTACTGCCGGTATATGAATGCTTCTTATTGCACTTCTACGCATATCTCACTATGCTGGCAGTTGTGTTACAACTGGATAGGGCTGTTCTTTACTTCTCCCCGTTGGCAGCCTGCATAGTGTTTTCTGAAACCTGAGGCTTTTAGGTCAGATCCAGATCAACATGTCCAAGTCCTTCATCATAAGTGTCTTCAGCAATAAGACCCACTCTTAACTACTGATAAGCTACCAAGTGACATCGATATTGTTTTGGAAGACACTCGAACTTCCAACTAACCAGTCATTTGAAAGGAAGTTTCCTGTACTGGGTTTCTGTTAGTGTTTGTTTGTTTGTTTGTTTTTCTGGAGCATTGTCAGCCAAAGTGATTTAGTATCCTTTTATATATATATATATATATATATATATATATATATATATATACACATATGTATATATATATTAAATATATGTATACTAATATAAATTAATATCATTCTTCAAAAGACTAGGATCATTCCTTAACATATTCTAAATCTTATGCTTCAACCCATAGATAAATATAGCTACCACCCCTCATCATCAGAAAAGCCATCCCAGGAAACTAACATAGGAAACAAGTATGGAAAATCGCAACAGGACACATGTAGAAAGCGTTTCGTCGGGGAGTCAAGCTCTAGCAGATATATGTACATCGTAACTCCCACACCTATGGCTCAGGAACCACTATGGAGGAGAGGTAGGAAAAAATGTAAAATCCAGAATACCAGAAAGTCAGCTGTGAAATAGTCTTTCCTGGAAATGGCTGTGTAAACAAGACCAAAACCATGGTGATATCAATGGACCTGTTAATGCAGAAGTGAAAAAAGTTTGAATGGCCCACTCTCAGACAGAGCGTAATAGGCAACTAATAACTCTGTGAGAGTGAAAATTAGTTTCTTACAGGGATGAATCTCTTCACTGGTTGACCAGTGCAGGGTGGACAAGCCATGAAAATGCATACATACCACTAACAAAACAGACTCAGCAACTGTGTCTTTATACACATATATACACCCATGTATATATAATGAATGTATATATTATATATAATTATAAATTTTTATTTTTTTAATAATAGTGAAAGGGTGGTAAAATGGGTTCCATTCACATACACCTTAGTGCTGTCCCAGAAATGTACATTTATCGTAATGTACAAAAGGAAGCTCATATAGATCCTTAACAAAGGAAAGGTGTGACAAAGAGACATAAAACCATCCTGAAATAGGAAGTAGATCGTCTGAGAGACCAAACCTACTCCATCTCAGGACCAGCCTTCATCTCAAAAGAAAAAAAGCCTGAGAACTTGACCTGCAGCTGAACCCAAGCTGTACCCAAGTGCCAGGAAGAACCCCATGGCTCATCCTTGGCCCATACCCCAGAGTTACTCCCTAGCTACTTCCTAGCAACAGCCAATCAAGATTAGTCTGATCGTTTCAGATGGACTTTCAGATCATTTGTGACTGTTCATGATTTTGCTTCAGAGCATCCACCTGTTGGCTTACAATAGTCATTCAATTAGATGCTAGCCAGGCTGGAGCTCCCCACCCCCCTGCTCGCCATTTCCTATAAAACCTTGTCCCACTGCACCAGGAATGGTAGTGAGTGAGCTCCAGCTTGAATGAAAGAGACCCTAGAGCAATTGCATCACGTTGGCTCCTTGGTGGTATTTTGGGGCTCTCGCACAAGGCACAACAGTCAGCTATCAAAAATAAGGTGATGAGGGTCCTTATTAGATTAGCACTGTAGAAGGGAAAGAGACTAGTAATGTCACGAAGCACATGTTCTGGCAATTAGTGGCTAAAGAGAAAGGAAGAGAGGAGGGAGGAAGGTATGGATGAGAAGGGTGAGGGAGAGGGCTAGTGAGAGGGAGAGAGACAGGGAGAGGGAGAGAGTGACAGACACAGGCACAGGCACAGGCACAGGCACAGGCACAGGCACAGGCACAGGCACAGGCACAGGCACAGGCACAGGCACAGGCACAGTCACAGGCACAGGCACAGGCACAGAGCATGAATGCTATGGAAGGGAACCTGGGATATAGTTCAGGGGTAGAGCACTTGCATTGCATTCTCAAGGCTCTGGGTTTGATCCATTCATGGCATCTCAAAGCCACTATAGAGTCTATTCACAATAGGAGAAAAGTCATAATGGGCCAGTTATTGTGGGGGAACAGCAAACTATTAATGGCACTGTAAAGGGTCTTAGCTCATTTGGTGCTGCTATAACCAAGTGCAAAGATTAGGTGATGTACAATAAATGGAAATGGATGTAAGTGCTCTGGCTGCTGATCAGTCCAAGAGCTGTTTCATGCTCCCAAGGTTGCACCTTGGGTGCACAGAAGATCAGGGAGTCAGAATTCACATCAAGCTCTTAGTCATTCATTCATTCATTCATTCATTCATTCATTCATTCATTCGTTTATGTATTTATTTTATCTCCCAATCACAGACACCAGTTTCCCCATGAAAGAGTTTCTCTCCTTCCTCTTCTCCTCTGAGAGGGTGGGGGCCCTCTTGGGTATCCCCATCCCCCACCCCCCTGCACATCAAGTCTCTGCAGGGTTTCAAATGCATCCCGTCCCACTGACTCCAGACAAGGCAGCCTGTTAAGTTCTTCTTATAAGAAAGGCATCGCACGTTCACCTCTTAAGCTATCACACTGAACTTAGATAGGGCTACAGTCACAGGATAGGAGGAAATTAGGCAAGAAAGTCATCTTCCATCAACCAATACAATTAAACTGGACTTCACAAACTTGACCGTGTGATTGAACATAAATAGTTGCAAATAAATTCAAGTTCGTGGTTTGAAAAGAAAGAGCTGCGTTAATAATGATAGACAGTGATAACATCGATGAGCAAGAACAGGTAAGCCATGTGAAAAATTTATGAAGAAATTCAGAGAGGCCAAGTAGTAACTCCAGAGATTCGGTGTGGAAAGAACTGGGGATAAAGAGTAATAGAAAGTAAAGCGGAAATAGGAAAGGTGGCAGGGCGGTTAAGGGGATGCTCACAGCCAGGGATGAGGATGGAAGCAAAGCCTTGGAAGCTGTAAAGATGGAGGGTGCGCAATATTAGGGAAAACCCAAATTTCGGGTCCTACATTTGTTCTACAGGGGCTATAAATGAATTAGATTTTTAAAAAATGTTTACTGAAGAGGGGATTATTTCAGGCAAAATTTATTCACCCAAGGTGGCAAGACTTCCATTTCTTTAAAGGCGCTATTCTCTTCTGAGGCCATGAGTAGCCAGCTCGCTTCCTGTTTGTTTCTTACAGGAATCTAGCAGTGCGGCTGAACTAATTTAAGTTTCTGAGCCTATGAGCAGCTGCAACTTTGTATTTAAATTTCATCCGCTGGTCTGTCCTACTTAATGTTCCAGTAACAATCCATCTTACTTTCAAGCCTGACAATTTCATGAGGGTATTGACCACCCACAGAGAGTGTGCCTTCAAAAGGGAAAGCCCTTTAAGAGCTGTGTTGAGTGAGGCAAACTGCTTAGATTGTAGTCAATACTGTTAGAATGGAAACTGGGATAGGAGTTCAGTGACTCAGAAGAATTCGTTCCATCTTTTTTTTTTTTAAGATGCTTCAGGAAAGCAATAGCATCCAGGAAAACAATAGAAACCAGGGCAGCATGATGGTCACTGGGATGGGAGGCTCTTTAGCTAAGCACCCTCCCCTCCCTGCAGTCGTAGTTAAACACCTGCTAATAGAAACCCGAACCAGCCTTGAGGGACTGAATATTTCCAGGTAAGTATGGGCTCCTTTGTCTGAGACTAGTAGACGAGGCGGTATTCTCTCTGGCTTATAAATATTCTAATAATAGCATGGGGGCACATTTTAGTCTGACAATTTAGAATGAGCATCATGATTTTAATGATCTGATAGGCAAAATGACAAAAAAAAAATCCTCAATGAATAGTGACATTTAAAAACCTTTTAATAGTAGTAAAAATTCTGCACATTGGACCACTATTTTAATAGCTCTGTATTCTTAATTTTTGACACTTAGTGGTTTTGTGTAGAAGTCGTTTTGAACAAATCTTATTGCTTCAATTCTCAATTTCAGAATTGAGACTGTGTTCCTTCTTATTAAGTCTGTTTCTGAAGCGACCCATATCTGGCCATCAAGTAACCTATATCAGTCAGTACCACATGTTCACATTCAACCCCAGCATGCACCCTTTGGGCTGATAACTATAATATGACAATTCTGATAATTAAACCACCTAAAGCCACAGGCTGATGTCTTGCATTAATGCAAAACAGCTTAAGGTGAAACAGCTCAGTATTCAATTACTGCAGACATGGCTCTATACGCTCTCAACCATGTTGGTGGGGCTTTGTGGGTACACTAAATGCGATACCTGGCGAAAACTGTAATTTAAATAAATATTGGGTGCAGTTGATGGGTTTTAATCTACCCATGAGTTCCTCTGAAGAAGTCTCTTGATTAGTAAGACTGAGTAGGTCAAAGAATGACATTTTCCAATCAACCTAACATTCACAGAAAATTATATTTTCCTATAGCATTCATTAAGAGCTAGTGGGATTCAGATTGTTGGGCTTATAAAGAAAATCCCAATTAATTAAAATAATGGAGAATAAAAAATAAAAGCAAATTACCTTTATTCTGGGGGTATAATTGTAACATTTATATTCATAGATTTCATTAGCAGTAAAAGATGTTGACAATTTCAATGTTCTTTTTAAAATGCCTTCAGAAGATTGTACAGTGGGAAATGTGATGCCAATAGTTACTGTTTTGTGCCAATTTTGTTTTTGGAAAACCAGAGAAGTCAGGAGTGCTAACCTTAGGGGAAATTTTCTAATTATTGTCTGTTCAATTAAGCTGTTTAGAAATCTTTTCTATGAGTGCGACTGCTGTGATTCCATGGCAGAGACTGAATACCGGGAAATGCCTTAAAATACCTAGATACTGTGTACATACCACACGATGATGATTTTATGTGTGCACTGAGTGGACTGTGGGCATGCTCAGGGAGGTTCTGACATATTACGTCTCTGATGGTATTTTGGGCAGAGATTATCACATGGAGCAGGTAAGGATGTCCTTCTCTCATCAGGATTCATGGAAGAGTAACAGCTAGATATATGCAGAAGCATGGGACTGTTGTAATGTCACATGGTTGGCCATCAATCTCTTCCTGCCCTTGGGTATTGTTGCTTCTGAACTTTAGACCATGGCATCAGTACAATCTTCCAACTTAAACCAGACTGTGTCATTAGTTTCCTGGTTTTCCAGTCTGCAGACAGTTGGGTGTGGGATACTAGACCTCTATAATCTTACAAGGAGTTCTAATAATAACCTCAGACTCATACTCAATCATTCTGGAGAACCAAGAATACTACAGAGAATGGTTTGAATCTGACTTAAATTTATCTCTTTTTCATAGACTACCTAGAAATTTGCAGATAAAACTTTATCAGAGAGCAATACTGGATACTGCCAAACTCAAGCTGTATAATTTTTTTTTTGAATCAAAGTCTCTGTATAGAGTGTGAGTGTTGTAGAACTCTCTATATAGACAAGACTGGCCTGGAACTTGCAGAGATCTACTTGCTTCTGATTCTCAGGTACTGAAATTAAAGTTATGTGCCACCATGCCTAGCAAGTTGTAGAACTTTTAATAGCTTGTATTCTTACATCATTTGCTCTCTTCTCTCTTAGATGTGTGTGTGTGTGTGTGTGCATGTGTACATAGATATAGACACACAGACACACAGACACACACACACAGAAAGAGAGAGAGAGAGAGAGAGAGAGAGAGAGAGAGAGAGAGAGAGAGAGAGAGAGAGAATACTCTAAACTTATTAAGTTCTTGCTGTCTTTCAACAATGAGAGTATGGCTGATATTTTAAAAGAGAATGACTTGAATCCAAGTCTTTTATATCATTATATCACATTGCCTATTTTGTCTGTTTTAATTTTGAGACTTTATCATTAAAAGGTCAAGAGTATATAAATTTATGTAATGCATCCTGGAGTCTGATAGGTAAATTAGAGAGTAAGCAGTCCAGGGACAATGACTTTGAGTAAGACACACAGCATGTGGAGTTCTATAATAGAGAATGTTGGTAAGACACATTTGCTAAGAGGCATAGGGTCTTCCTATGCCCTTGGCCATCGCAGTTGTGACTTCGGCCTGACTTAGGGAGCATTCGGTTCAGTGAAGACTGTCCAGGACACAGAGCAACGAAGAGAACAAAGAGAGCAATGGTAAGAAGAGAGGACACATGTAGAGCCCAATTCTGTATTCATGCAGATGAAAAGGTGACATGAATTCTTAACGAAGGAGAAGTGAACATGGTCAGTAGTCAAAAACATATTTTGACTATAAGACCCCTCTTAGCACATGTCTTGCTATGCCTGTGTTAATGACAAAGGAAGCCAGATGCATGCTTGAGCCCATCTTGAGGGTCCTAAACTTTTATTAGCTTTAAGGTATCTTTTGTGTCTCTAAAAACTCACAGATGTATCTGATGATTGCCATCCATGTTAGATTTCTTTCTTTCTTTTAATAATACTTCTCTATGTAAAATACAACATTATGGAGTTTCCTTATGTGCTCTCTCTCTCTCTCTCTCTCTCTCTCTCTCTCTCTCTCTCTCAGTGCAGTGCTGGGGCTAGAACCCAGAACCATATACAATCTAGTCAAGTACTCTTCAACTGTCTTATGCCTCATCCCCCACTACCATAGTTTCATAAGTGTATACATGGCAGTGGGACAGCCCAGGCAACAACGGGATCTCGGTCTCAGTCTGGTGTCAGAACTGCAGGTTCTCTTAATGGTCTTCTTTGTGCCTGGGACCATTTGATTGCTCACTGGGGTAAACAAGGTGAACAGCATGGAAAACTTTTAAGAGTGTGCTGTGTGAGAATTCATGAAAGAAAAACCGAAGAGTATTTCAAGTGTTTGCTGGGCTTTCATGAGCCAAATGTCTTCCAGGCAGTTATTTTCTGTAGCTTCCAGATTTTATTTATGTTGGCTCAATGGAAAACTTTCCTGGTGGTAAAGGACATTCAAGCAGGTGTCAGGTACTGGGAATAATGTCAGATATTAATTACCCAATTTAGAAAGATCACTGAATTAAACTGAATTAAAACTGATCATTAAAACTAAAGTTTATTAGTAAGGTATAATATCAGAATGAAGCTGGTAACAATACAAGATTTTTTAAATCATAGTTTTGATTACTTTAAGTTTTAATTGGAATATGAAGTGGAAACATGCAAAGTAAAAAGAAAAATACAAGATACTTTCCTAAAAAAAGAAATGTGGTAATGGATAGCTGAATGCTTTGTTCATGTCCACAGTGAGTTTCTTGGTTACTTATTTTACATCAAATATGTAGAGTATTTGTAAATTATTAAATGTCAACATTAAAGAATAAATGAATAAAATACAGAATAATTCAAAAATACATCTTTGAGCCTGAGCAATACAGATGTGGATGCTTGCAGCTAACCATCGGACTGAGCACGTGGACCCCAATGGAGGAGTTAGGAGAAGGACTGAAGGAGCTGAAGGGGTTTGCAACCCCATAGGAAGAACAACAATATCAACCAACCAGACCTCCCCAAAGCTTCCAGGGACTAAACCACCAACCAAGGAGTACACATGGAGGGACCCATGGCTCCAGCCATGTATGTAGCAGAGGATAGCCTTGTTGGGCACCAATGGGAGGAGAGGCCCATGGTCCTGTGAAGGCTTGAGGACCCAACGTAGGGGAATGCCAGGGTGGGGAGGTGGAAATGGGTGGGGGAGCACCCTCACTGAAGCAGGGGGAGGGGAAGAGGATGGAGATTTGCAGAGGGGGTGACATTTGAAATGTAAGTAAATAAAAGAAGCGACACAAACACTGAAAAAAGTCCATTTTTGTGTGCATCCATGTTTAGGTATATGCATATGTATATGCATGCAAATTAATGTATATTTATTAAATATTGCCACGGCATAGAACTAAGGATTCAGAGAATAATTCAAAAGTTAGCGTTTGTGTGTGCATCTCTGTGTGTGCAAGTGTGTGCACATATGTATCTGTATGTATGTGAGTGTGTGTGTGTGTGTGTGTGTGTGTGTGTGTGTTCCAGAGGTCATTGTTGACTATCACCATCAATCACTGTCTACTTTGTGTTTTACGACAGTCTCTCACTTAACCTGGAGCTCACTGTACCTAAGAATGGGACAGATTTCACTGGGAGTTCTGTTAGTATTTTGAAAATCTGAAGGAGAGAAAGAAAATACCTGAAGACTGAAAAAGTTTGTGTGCACGTGTGTGCACGTGTGTGCATGTGTATTCATGTGTGTTGTATGTATGGAGTGGAACATTATTTTGGTCTTAAAATTCTGTTCATTTTACTATGACATGAAAGACTGACCCTGTGTCCTGTGTTCTAGTTTTTTTTTTTAAGGGCATAAGGAGGCTCAGCAACTCAGCTACCGAAGTCACCAAGCTCGTGTAAGTAAACTAAGTAAACTACTTACTTACATGAGTTCTCATAAGTAATTCCAGGAAACTTAGTGCACCAATAGGGACTTAGAGAAATATGCTTCGTTGGTCTGATACTGTCCTCAGCATCTGGGATGTATAGAAATGCATACATTCTTCATAAAATTTATAGAATGCCCTGATAACATTATATCAGGTGAAATAAGCCAAGGCCAAAGGATACATATTATCTGAGAAGTGTAAAGGGGTCAGCAGAATGGAGAAGGCAGAGAATCATGTAGGTACATATGAAGAAAATGTGTTATATATGTGTATGGAAAGTCACAATGGCTCATCCTTCTGTGTAATTAATATGAATGAACAAGTGAACACATAGAGTATTTGATTTACTTTTATGTGATACATATAATTCAGAAACTGTAGAGACTGAAACGAGAGTGTAGTCTTTTATAGGTAAAGGCAGTGAGGATAGTAGATTAACCTATTGGTTAATGAGAACCATGTCTGTTTGAAATGATGGAAAGGTTCTGAAAAACGTTGATGTACAATATCATGAATAAGCACAGCGCCCCTGAAAAAGATGAAAGATAAATCTTATGTTATCTATAATTATGAGGGGAAGTTTAAAAATTAAGGAAAGGAGGATCCTTATATACTTCTTTCTCTATTTAAGAGGAGAATTTTAACTGCGTCCTGGTAAAGAAGTGGCCAGCTTTTAAGCAAATCCACAGAGCGACCAATTGCTAGATAAACCTATATGGAGGCCATGGAAAAATGATAAATTCATGCAAAACTGTAAATGATGAGATTGGTTTCAACTGTTTTTGTCTGGAGACCACAACTATTTGCCTGGTTTATCAAGATGAGTTAATACCACCGTGGAACCCCTATGCCTTCCCCTAGCTTCCAATGAGGACGGTGATACTGGACACATTTCCCTTTGATTCCCCTGGCTGCCAGAGAACTCCAGTGAAATGTGCTGCCCTACTCAAGACTCATCTTATGATTGGAACATTTACACCGTGTGCCTTTTTGGTTCTGGTATTAAAATTCTATTTTTATATGTAGTTTATAGCACTGTAGGGTTACTGTAGGCATTTTTGGAAACAAAGATTGCCTTCAATTCTTGGTCAAAAGAGTTGAGCTGTAAATAAATATCAGCATGAAATCAGTTTTATCAGTGAACATAGTATTTGACATGATGATGGTGCCTGTTAGCTTTGCTGAATACATCTAACAAGATGATCTAGGCAAATCAATGAGCTTCAATTCAAATAAGTATGCATACATATAAGAACATGAATATGTGTGTGTGTGTTGTGTTATTTTACCCACACACAAACACATTCTGTATTTGTTCCTAGGTCTTAGGCTTTTGTCAACCTACAAGTTGGGAAAATAAACAGACTCCTTTTAACCCATCACAGAATATTACACAAACTTGATTAGTTATGTTCCTTTAAATAGAGAACTTATTTAAGCAAGGAGAGTTATTTCAAAAACAAACAAAAAACAACAACAAAAAAAACCAAATAACATTCAAGAAGTTCAAGAGTTTACAGATTCTGAACAAAGACAAAAGCCAAGCCATTAATTTGAGTAATCTCAGGCATACAGATTTTTGAAATAACACATTTTCTTATTGGTCTGTTTCATTTAATGCTACCATCGAGAGCATGTGTTCAGATGGTTTTAAGTAATTACCACTATACTTAGGACTACAGCTATACTTCCCATTTTTAGTTCTCAATGCTGGAGTAGGCGAGTGGACTGTGGAAATATCACTGAAACCCTTTCTAGTAACAGAAGCCTATAATTATATGGAAATATAAAATTTTAGAATTGCAGACCTTAGAAATAATTGGCTTTAATGTGCTGTCTCTACAAATGAGGTCTTTGATGCTAAATATCCAAGGGACTATAACCAGTGAGGGAGAGAGTTAGGGTTATAACCCAGGTCTTTGGCCTTAGTTTGGCTTCCCCAGAAGGACTCTGATGGAATGGGAATGGGCACATACTTTATATTTCTACCCTCCAACTCAAGAAGTGGCCTGTCTGGCAGATTGTACTCTATTCTGGAATACTTAAATAGAAATGACAAGAATGGGAGAATGGCTCAATCCTTTCATTTCTCATTTTGTGTATCTCGTCTGCAGAAACCCTAGACTACACAAAGTGAGGGGGAACAAGAGTAATGAATGAATTCCCAGCTCCCGTGTAGAGGAAGAATTAATCCATTTGTCTCTCATTTTAATTCTGTCTCTCCCCTAAAATTTATTATTAGAATTGAACAGATGCCCTCTACAAAGGTTATATGTGTGTGTGTTTGTATGTATGTGTATATATGTACACACACACACATACACACATACACAATGTCAGACAGAACCTGCTGAGTCCGGGTACTGTAGCAAAAACTCTACAGGCAAATAGTGAGGGCTATGGAAGTCCTTGAGAACATATGTTCTTTTATCTAAAACCTTGAACTTCCAGAATTAAGTTGAAAATTACATCAGGGTGTCTGCAGCCTGCATTTTCTGACTTTGAGCTATGTGCCTATTTTCCCTCTCATTCAGAAGTGTATGGGAAACAGAAAAGTCACAGAAGTTACATGAACGTGAGGGATAATGTAAAAGATAATCATTCTAATTGGGAAGGATGCATGTCAAAAGCCTGAAACTAAAAATTAGGTTAATTATATGGTCGAGGCACTCAGTGAAGAATGAGCACATTAATCATTTAGCAGAAGTGTTACAGTTCCCATGATCACTTCATTTCAATGTCAGGGTGAGAAACCCAGGGAACCCAAGGGTTAACAGCTGGCCTGGCAGGGCTTAGACCTTGTCTCCTCCATAGCTCTTAAACCTTCAAGAAATACACTCATGCCATGCCCCCACCTTTGGCTTTTCATAGTTTCAACATGTACAAACTTTGCTACAGAAGTAATGGGGTGGAAACAAACAGGGTAACAAAATGAGGACTAGGATTGATTTGAAGATATAACAATGTTTCAAGATGATGCTTTATGGTCAGTAAACACTGCCCCTTCTGGCCTGGTTCCAAACAGCACCTATAGACCTGACAAAATATGTTCCCTCACATTCATATTAGAGTATTCTATTTAAACCCGTTCTCCTTAAATTCCTTCATTTTTGCCATTTACTTTCTCCTTGTAAATCATTTGCATAGACTTAGCTGTTTCTGGTTGGTTTTAGGTTTGAAAAAGAAGTAACAATACACTAACCATTCTATCTCTCCCTGGTTTTACTTCTATATTCCATGTAATACCCCAAATAGAGTTACTCGTCTACCCAGACTGCGAGAGAAAATGTCTCCCTGGGATCATGGAGGAGAATTAGTCTGGAGATGTTCATAAATGAGAACGTAGAGGAAGGACTTTTATGTTCATTCTGCTAATCCGAATTTATTTGATAATATACTAGTTAGTGAGTCCCTAGAATATTCAAATTAGCTCAAGTAAAATAACAGAATGCAGACTATATAATAAATAAAGAAACCTGACACGCCTCAGGAGTAGAACTGATCCCACTCCCATCTCTTAGATCCACTGGGGGCTGGCTACTGAAGTTGGTCCTTTGAGGCGCTCTGTTGAAATGCTTCATGGATTTTACTGCCTTTGTCAAAAATGAGGGCTTGTCACTAACCAGGGAACCTGGAGCTCTTTTGTTTACAGACATATTTTATGCAAGATAGAGAGCATATCTTGCTTTTCTTGTTTATTTCCTAATTAGTTTTCAAAGTTAGGATATAGGTTTAATAAGTATACTTAAAATTTATTAGCATGCGGTAATTATACACTGTGACCTTCATCCTGTCATCTTCATTCATGGATACAATGTAGCTTGATCGTCTTTATCCTCTCTGCCATCTATTGTCCTACCAAGCTCACAGGTGCCTTCCATTGTCTCTATTCCTACTTTCTCTGCTTTCCTTTTATTTTTAACCTATTAGTTTAATTAGAGTTTCTTACTTGGGCAGGAGCAAGGAGTCATTTACAGGTGCAGGTACAATTTAGCAGTGATTAGTCCTCCAAATAATTTCTTTTCCAATTCTCACAAACATTAATACTGGATAGATCCTTTCGGGAGGCTGGGGTCTCATGAGGCCATCATTCGCCATGACAAAGTGTTGCCAAACTCAATTGTGTTTATTTTATGGTTTAATTCACTAAATATAATTTTATTTAGTATGTCCTAAATAACAAGCAATATTCTGACTGGCAATTTTCTTGGGATTCTTTAACTTATAACACAATGATACTGTGTTCTGAGTAGGAAAGTTGCCTCTGCTTAATTTTTAATAATATTTTTCCATCATAAACTAACTGTTGATGAAAAAATCTTCTAATGTTCTGATGCCTTTTTATTATTTTTAAACTTCAACCTTTCTCAGTGTTTGCATATGTGAAGGTTTAACCTAGTCTCTCATTTGTAATTCGCCATACACTCGAAAGCATCCCAGAACTTCACCTCCGTTTTGTGAATTAGTGCCATTAGAATTCCACATTCAGGTGATCACTGGACATCGGACTTGCTAACTTTCATACTCGGAAAGGAGAGACAGAGGAAGGTGCCTTTGGCTGGTATAGGTCAGCAATCAACATGAGGCAGAGTTTAACAACGTTTCAATTATGAAGTGAATGAATAATATTATGAACTCTCAGGAAAATTATAATAAATTATTTCAGAGAACAGGAAGGGCAAGGAAAATGAAAATCCCAGCCTATTTATCCCTTCCCCGTTGACTCGCAAGTGCTGAATTTTGAAAAATTAACTTAAATGCACTAAAAAAAGTTCACTGATTTTATTTTAAAAACCCGAACTGAACATGAAACATAAGATGAAAAAAAAAAAACACCACAATTGTATGTTTCCCCCTAAACGTCAGTACGTTCATGAAGCTCACAGGTGTGGATATTTGACAGATCACTCTAGAATGTGCAATAAAGTCAGTGCCACAAGTGGGCCCTACTCATTTTGTAAGAGGGAGGGGGTAAGAGTATGAGGTCTCTGCTCAGTATTGCAGCATCACAGCTGGGCCTTTTACACAGCGATCTCTGATGTTTAATGGGAGAGATAAACACGGGAAAATTTCAAGAAAAAAACCCTGAAAAATCCTATCCCTGTCAGTTGTTATCACTGCACTGCAAATTTTGGAAACAATGCCCTCGCAGGTTCTGATGGGGCGGTAGACCGGAAGCCAACTCTCATGGGAACGTTGTGGGTAGAGGCACTAACTTGGCACCTTTCCCTCTAGGTTGGCAGCCACTTCTCCTCAGAGCTGTTTCACCTTCTCTGGGTCCCACCTCGTTTCTGCCAGCCTGCAGCTATTGCTAAGCAGGAACCGAGAGTTTGCACTGCTCAACATCGACTGAGAGGATTCTTGAAAACAACAAATCTCCCTGACAGATGCTGGGGAGGGGGCGGGGCATGTCCCTTTCCTCTCTTTGTTTCCTTCTCTTCTTCCTTCATTCTCCTCCTATGTTTTTTTCTTTCTTTCTTCAAGACAGCCATTCATGTGCAAACAGCGTGCTGAATATTGAGAGGGTGCAGTTAGATCACCTGACAGTGCTGCTTCCTGTTGCTTCCTGTTGCCTGACCCGCATATTCTCCACTTGGACTCACCAGCTTGATAGTCCTGCTCTTCCCTATTAGACCGCTATAGAATAGGAGGACATTCGGGTTATCACGGAGCAGCCCGAGACCCACCCACCGAGAAGCCCATCTCTAACTGAAAAAACAATAGACTACAGTTCTACCATTCCATGTTGATAGGGTGATGTGGGAAATACAGCCGGACAGGATGACAGTGAAGACCGAGAAAGGCCCATGAACTAAAGGGATGTAGAGAAGACAGACGGGGTGGGAAGTGGGGGAATAGGGGGTGGGGGTGGGGGTGGGAGAGGGGTGGGGAAAGGGTGGGGTGCTGTCAGAGCCATCTCCTTTTTAAGCAACCATGGAAGCCGTCGTGTAATAAAAGCTCCCTCAGAAGAGCGTGTAAGATACACTCCTAGCATTTACAAATGTGAAAATAATCACCTACCAAACTAATACAGTTGGTAAAACAGCACGTAGAACACAATCATGTGCCCTCCTACGGCGAATAGAACCAACATGGAGAGATGGAACTTTGATTACAGTAGATGTCCGTGTATTGCTAAGACTTTCCTCCATGTCCTCAGCTTCGTTTTGTTTTTTTCTCCTCTCTCCCCTTCCCACATCAGCATCTTTTCTTTGTTGTTTTTCTATCACCCTAACCACACTATTAACATAGTAGTTACTAACCATATGTATCATCTATCATTCACCCAAAGCGTCCCCCACCCACCCACCCCCATCTCACACACACCCTATAATGTGCAAGTTAGCCATGAGACTAGATTATCTAGCATTCACTCTCTAGTTAATAGTCATTCATGATCTTACCTAATTCTATTGTCGGCACATAGTTGGAATGGGTGGATCCTACTTAACAGCTGAATAACATGCCTGGTACTTAGAGTCCATAAACCCAATAAACAATAACCCTTATATATACATCACATGCAAATACCAAGCAGGCTCATCTCGAATTAGCAATGATATAACATGTATGCATCACAAACATTACAAATGTTTAGTAGGAACAGCAAAAACCTCTATAAGCATCTTCCACACAAATGCAAGCCCCATTTTTAGCTTGGGTATGGAGACAGCGATCTGACAACTGCAGTTGCAACCTCCAGGTAGGATAATGTCTGTGTGTGTGTGTGTGTGTGTGTGTGTGTGTGTGTGTGTGTGTGTGTGAGGGGGAGAGAGAGAGAGAGAGAGAGAGAGAGAGAGAGAGAGAGAGAGAGAGAGAGAGAGAGAGAATATCAAGCTGTGGGTATATAAACAAAGAATATTTAATGATACTTCCTCCAAGGCTTCTGATAGGAAGGGCTAGCATAGATTTTGCCCTTTCCTCTTGCTGTAAACGTAAAGAAAGATGTGTGGTCTGGAATGGCAGTTCCTCTCACTGGCCTGAGCTAATGTTATGGAACTATACTGAAGGGCTACAGAAGTCCGATGAACTCATGAGGCTTCCATGCTGTACCCGAATGAGGCTTGCCCTGGAGAGAAACTCTGCTCCTGTGTGCTTCAGTCATGACTTGTTTTCCTCCTTGGAAATCACTTATTTAGGGATGAACAAAAATACTGATAGAACAGGAACAACTAAATATAAATAACCGAACCGTATTAATTAACAGGTTTGTCCTTCTGTTTTTCTTTAATTAATATGAAACCAAATATAGCTAAAAAAACAGAAAGTCATCTGCTGTTCTGGCTTATTCTATGATTGCTACTACTAATCTTCATATCAAATGTAGGCTGCTTAGATGTGATGAAAGTGTACTGAAATTTGTAATATTTCAACCATGAGCTGTTACGATGCCCCATTCCACATTTGAATCCCACCTCAGTCATAAGGTTCAGAAGGGGATTTTTTCCACCTCTAAACTCCAATAGCATTTGAGAAAGCATCACCTTTGGTAGTTTTTATTTAACTAGTTCTCAAACCCAGGAATGGAAGGTGTTTTTTTCTTTTTTTCAATTTTAATTTTTTTATTTCATATAGCTCACAGGCAAGTGATTTATCTATAGTGGGCTTTAAGGGGTTTATTGATATTTATGATTATGTATGTATACATGCTATGATGTTATGATAAATACAGTTTCCTAATAACCCTTAGCGAACACTGCTCTATTATTGATAATATAATTACTTCCCTTTCTTTTTCAAGTTCCCTTTACAATCATCTTCCCCAAGAGAAATATATATCTAAAGCATTTGACCTTGTAAGTCAAGGAGAGCAAAAATCTATGAATATCTGAAACCCTAAAACTTTTAAATGCTATTAATAAAGACATCAAAATTCTGTTTAAAACACTTTGCATATCTAATGTTCTTAACAAAACATGCATTTCAAGCAGAAGTTTTAAGGGTTTTAAATCACAGATTTTCACAGCATTTCCTTCCGGCAGCTGATGAAAATTGGATAATATACAATCAGAACACTTTTTCTACACATTTTAAATTGATTGAAAAATAGAAACAGATTTAACATTCAAAAAAAAAAAAAAACATTTGCAAACCGTTACATAAAAACTGCCTGATCTGATTTAGTAGACAGTAGGTATAGAACTTTTGAGCCGAAGGCATTCTTTGGGATGTTACAGAGGGAACACAGCACAGTACCTAAGCTGGTATTCTCCCAACACACGCCTCTGACTAACAGGTTGAATCTTCTATGAAGACTGCCATCAATGAAAATCTTTTACTTAATGGACAGTGCTCTCCATATTTTTTCTTTAGGCACAAGCTTGGCATTAAACAGGTTATGAATAGGTTTCCATGTAGAACATAAAAGTAATAAATTGCTGGAGATGAGCAATATGGAAATACAGCGTATTTGCATAAGATTTGAAAGTTCAACGCATATTACATCCTTCAATGTGATACATAACTTGATGATTGAAAAATAACTGGGTAACCATTCACGTTGTCAGTTTGCATTAGCTATGTGTACATTCAAAGAAAACTAAATAATGAACAAGAGCCTGCTATCACTCCTTCTAAGCTGCCGAGGCATGGACAGGAGGGCTGGGAAGGTAACAAGGGGACTCACAGTTTTGGTCAATGATGACACATTCACTCTTAATGGAGTCGCTCATTCTTTTGTAAGAATAAGAAAATGCAAAGGGCTTTTCTTTGCAGATTCCTTTTCCTAAGGTGCTTGGGGTGTATTCAAGCTTCAAGCATCTTTCAGAAGGTCACGTCAATCATACCTGATCTGTAATGACTAAGACTTTTAAGAACTGAAAAAAAGAGAGGATCGCAGAGTAAGTCTTCCTTACTCCTCTCAATAGCATTTACATAACTGTATTCAGTATCACATGATTCTAAGCCACAGCTCTAGACAGGAAGGACATGGAATTAATTAAGTCAACCACCAATAGTGAATTGAACATCCCTTTTAAAAGCATGCATTTCTGAGTAAATGAGATAAATGCATCCTATTTATAACACATTTTCAAATAAATGTATGGTTTTTGCTGAGTGGCTTATTTGTTTGAAACTTATATTTTGACTACATTTGAAACTTGTTCAAAGAGAATAGTCAGTTGTACGTAGAGAAGAGTGTTATTCTTAAAACAGAAATAACTACGTTACTCAGAAAGAAGAAACCGAATAGTTGAAGCTATTCTGTAGTGGAGATAAAGTTGAACTATAGGGTGTTAACTCTTAAAAAAAATCTGTATGATATTTAGTGTTATACTTAGAATAGGTGGGCAAATTATTACAGAAGTTAGAACAGTTTTGAAAGTGACATGAGAAGTCATTTACAACAGGCGATAAAGTGAGGCCACCTTAAGAAACTTGGAAATTCTTCTACTTTATTTGTTATTTGTCTAGAGTTGAAGATGATGAGGTAAATATCTTTTAACTTGGCCAAAATGAAGACAGAGACTCATTATATTTATTTGTCCTAATAAAATGATGACAAAAGAACTTCTGTTTGGCTTGACAGTGTAACTTGCATTGGACATACTCTTTCACTGTAAAGAACACTAAAACTGGACCAAAAATATTGTTTTGAGGCAATGAATATCATGCAGTCAGAGCTATGCCTCTCCATAGAAGGGAAGCCCATGAAGAGAATGCAATATTTGTTCTCGCTTCCTGTTTTGTGGCAATTTCCAGATGGCATGAAAAGAAGTAGAGCCAAAGAAGAGAGCTGCGTCATCATCAAACAGAGGCAGCTGATAAAAGACACCAGGTTGCTGGATTGTCTGGAATTTGCAAGGCAGGAGACCAGAAAAGAATATGAATTGGGTAGTGTTAGGATTTGAATATGAAATGTCTTCCACATGCTTATATTTTGAGTGTTTGTTTCCAAGCTGGTGGTACTCTTGGGAGAATCTACTGAATCTATTGGAAGGGAGGCCTACCTGGTAATAGGAGGTACTGACAATGGGCTTCTGAAAGCAGATTTTAGTGACTTTGATGCTTGTGGGGCTCTTCGGAGGAATCTGTGATATGAAGAACCTCTACTGTGCGCTCCCACTGCTGTGACTTAAGGATGCTTCTATTATGATGGATTAAAATTTTGTAAAGAGCTGTATGTGCCAAAATAAATCTGCCTTCTCTTTTCTGACAGGTAGTATGGTCTCACAGACAGAAATACCTGTAGTGAATATAGGCAATAATTGGGGGAATAATCTCCTGGGCCTGGAGTTTCTCTGGGATATATATATATATATATAATAGGCAAAGAGCAGCTGTTGATTGAAAAGTTGAGTACCAATATTTCTTTATTTTTTAAGTCTATTGTTATACACCAGTTTGAATGGTAAGATTAATGGACTATTCCATTGTAACAAAGGGTTATGAAAAACTAACATAAATTTCAAATGTATCCACTACTACAGCCAAGAACAAAAGAAGGGATATGTTTGACAACTCAGATGGAATAGAGACACTGAAAAATACAACTGTCAAAATTAACATAATAAAATAATAACATTGATAACTCTAAGAAACTCAAAGGTTGATAAGTTTTCTTGTGATTCTCTATACAAGTTTTTTTTAATTTATTTATTATGTATTTTCTTCATTTATATTTCCAATGCTATCCCAAAAGTCCCCCATACCCTCCCCCCACTCCCCTACCCACCCACTCCCACTCTATAGATATTATTTAAGAAAAGATAAAATGAAATACTTCAATTCTTTCCCAGTCATTAAATGGACCAGAAGCATCCTATTAAAAACCAAAAGTACTGGATGGTTTTAGCTCCCTTGTCAAAGATCAAGTGATCATAGGTGTGTGGATTCATTTCTGGGTCTTCAATTCTATTCCATTGATCTACCTGTCTGTCACTGTACTGGTACCATGCAGTTTTTATCACAATTGCTCTGTAGTACAGCTTAATGCCAGGCATGGTGATTCCACCAGAGGTTCCTTTCTTGTTGAGAATAGTTTTTGCTATCCTAGGTTTTTTTATTATTCCAGATGAATTTGCAAATTTCCCTTTCTATCTCAGTGAAGAATTGAGTTGGAATTTTGATGGGGATTGCATTGAATCTGTAGATTGCTTTCGGCAGGATAGCCATTTTGACTGTATTAATCCTGCCAATCCATGAGCAAGGGATATCTTTCCGTCTTCTGAGATCTTCAATTTCTTTCTTCAGAGACTTGAAGTTCTTATCATACAGATCATTCACTTCCTTAGTTAGAGTCACACCAAGGTATTTTATATTACTTGTGACTATTGTGAAGGGTGTTGTTTCCCTAATTTCTTTCTCAGTCCATTTATCCTTTGTGTAGAGAAAGGCCATTGATTTGTTTGAATTAATTTTATATCCAGCTACTGCACCGAAGCTGTTTATCAGGTTTAGGAGTTCTCGGCTGAAATTTTTGGGGTCACTTAAATATTATCTCTCTTTTGAATGATTAAATAAAATAAATTATTTTAAAACATCATAAAAGTCAAACCGAGGAGGACATAAGATAGCCATAAGTCATTACTAAGTAGGGAATAAATGGGTGAGGTTAGTCATGAAAATAACCATTTAATTCACTAATTTATCAGAAAAGGAAGAAACACCTTATGATCACTTTAGTATATGCAGGAAGAAAAAGAACTTTTGACAAAAATTATACAAATAAATTTACTTTGCTTGAAAAGGCGTTTACACAGAGTCTAAAACGGATATCATAATGGTAAAACATTGAACATTTTCCTACAAAGATCAGGAAACTGAGAACTATGTCTGTTCTCATCACTCTTGCTCAATGTTGTTTGAAGATTGTACAGAAAAGAAGAGGAAGTCATAAAAGGGGCATAAATGTCGATGCAAAATTCTCTGTTATACTAAAACATCTAATTACATAATGCAGCAAGCTAACTCTAACTGTTCATTAAGGTGTATAGATTTCCAGTTTGGTTAATTTAGGTGAGTGATGTTTTTACATATTTTCAATTTTTAATAATAAATTTTACTTACACACACACACACACACACACACACACACACACACACACACACACACACACACACACAAACACATAAACTCCAGAGGGAAAATCACATCAACACCCCACTGGAAATAATAAAGAGGTTTGAATGTTTGTATGACACAGATCAGTACTTTATAAATCAATTATGTATCTATATTCTGTCATCAGACAAGAAAGAAGAAATAAAACTCTTGATTTATAATACAATACTAGGATTAAATATTTGAGAATAAACTTGAAGGATGAATGAAAGTGCCAGTGGAAAAGGGCGGAGTATGAAGAAAGATTTAATAGGAGGGGATTGTCACATGCTCATGGATCATGGCTTACAAGACTAAACATGGCTGCCATAGTTATTTCTCTTCTTTGTAGAGTTAGTTTGCTTATTTTAAAGCACATATGCGCACATGGAAATACAAAGTGTTTAAAGCCATTAAGGAGCATTGTAACAATGAAGACAGTTGTAGATCTATGTCATCACAGTTAAAGGCTCATGGTACTTTACGCAGTGGAGCTAATTCACGTAGTAGGATTGATCCATGAAATAAAATACCCAGTTCAGAAGTACACATAGATGATTTTTTTTGGCTTTCAAGCAAGTGTCAAAGCTATTCAATTTGGAAGGGAATAATTTATCAATAAATTACAGTAGAAAAAGTACATACGTATATGAAGATGTACATTAATCCCTTCCCCACACCACACATGCAATTAAATTAATTCAAGGTAACAACAGATTTGAAGTTGAGAGCCAGTACTACATAAAGATGTTTAAATTATTTTGTCATATACTTCCGAGAATGGACATAAGAAGCACAAAGTATAAAAAGAAACAGGATGGAATTAGACCTCCTCAAGTTATATTCATTGAAGGTATAGTTTAAAATTAAACAAATCTTAGATGGCGTATAAATATCCATAATGGACAATATTTGGCAAAGAGTTTATGTCTCAAATATGTTTGAAAACAAGGCAACTCTATTTCATGGGCAGCTACCTTAAGAAACATTCTGAATTAAAAGGGATACAAACGACATGCATTCCTAATAAGTAATGAAAGTGAATGCTGCACCACCAGTAATAGAGTAGTGTAAATGAAAACTACGTGGAGACAACAAGGTAGGTCCAAACCCAGAACACTAATGACATCAAACACAGAGGATGATTGCAAAGAAATGTTACTGTGAGACATTCTTGTGGGAGTATAAAATGGGGAAGGCAATCTGTTATGATGAGACATCCCTAAATAGTTTCATAGTTTCTGAAAGAGTTAAAAACAATTGTTCTATGACCCAGAAATTATCTGATCAGAAACACACACACTTACATACATGCTCATACACATGCACACATGCATGCACACACTTACATACATGCTCACACACATGCATGCATGCATACCACATGCTCACACACACATACATGCTCACACACATGCACGAATGCATACACACACACACACACATACATGCTCACACACATGCATGCATACATACACACATGCTCACACACAATTACATACATGCTCACACACATGCACACTTGCATACACACACTCTCACACACAATTACATACATGCTCACACACACACACATGAATACACACATGCTCACACACACTTACATACATGCTCACACAATGCACGCATACACACACACTCACACATACTTACATACATGCTCACACACATGCACACATGCATACACACACTTACATACATGCCCACACACATGCACACACACGCTCACACATACTTACATGCACATGTTACCACAAAAGGACTTCTTCAAAAATGCTTTGAAGCAGTTTTTTTCATTGTATCTCAAACTTGGAAACAACCCTCTGTCTCGTGAAATGATAATTAAATGTGGCACATTTGCTAAATGCAATGCTAGCAAACAGTAAAATAACAAATACACAACTACTGTTATGTTCAACAGCCCAGATGAAACGTCTCAGCAAATGACGAATTTCCAAGTAAATAAAGCAGTCATTGTATCATTCCTGGAGAACTGCAGTTCAAGGACAGGGCAAATGAATCCCAACATCGAAATGAGACCATGGTTGCCTACAGTGTGTGAGTAAGTGGGACTGACCCTGTCTTTATTACAGAAAGATCTTGCATTTCTACTCATGCTCATTAATAGCAGAATGGAATATAGTCCAACTATATTTTTGTAAAAAACTACCATTTTATAAATAAAAGTTGTACTACTGTTAAGTTATCTTTTAACATCAACTTATATTTTTCAATGTATTAACTATTTCATCAGTATCTGTATCAGTAACATTTAGTGATACTGATAAATTTCATGATTTATTTTTAGAATTTTGAATAAAGAGAAATCCTAATATTTTTCTATTAAAATATTCAACTAGTCTAGTACTGGCTGAATCAGTGAGAAAACCAAATGTCAGAATATAACTGCTACTTAGAATAGGTCTAAAATTTAGTAAGCATTAGGACGCTGGTAGTAAGCGTTCCGTAGTAAATGACCAGAGAGACAGAAACCCTCCCTGAAATAAAAAAGAATATGACCTTACTTCTTGCTTATTATGCTAAATACAATGGAGTATTCAGCAAACACGTATAAGCCTTTCCTGATCTTGGGCAGGTTTTTTATTAAACAAAAATATAAATGGGTATGAATACAGAGGTTAATCAGCAGTGACCCTCAATTAAACAGGTGATGTTTGCGGGGCTTCTGTGTGGCAGCATTTCCTGCCCAACTAGCTGTTAAATTACCTGCCAAAGAGATATTACATAGATGAGTCACATGGCCCTCCTGCTCATGTTTCCCCTTTTTGTTTTTAATTTTAAGTCACTCCAAGAACACTGAAGCAACTTTTAATGTTAGAAATCTGGGTTGTGGGTAATCTTAATAGGAGTGGAGAGAGGGTGGCTAGCTGAGAAGCAGTGGTGGTGGTAGGGGAACAAGAGCAGAACCCCACTGGGACACTGGTGAAGTTAATACCATTTAATGCATCTTGTTGCTGGCACATAAACGCTCACTTTGTGAAAACCCACGGAACTGTGCAGATACTTGCATGTTCTTCAGAATACATGTTGCATTTCAAAACATTTTACCTCAAGTATAAATTCCTTTCAGAAAGATGTGGAATTTCTACAGCATTGTATAAGACTGAAAGATTTTTATGCTAATGTCTAAAAAACCCTATACTTAATATTTTTCTCTGCTAAATATACCTTCTCTTTGAATAAACCAAGACCTTGATTTTTTTTTATAAAATCATATGTCTGTCTGTCTGTCTGTCTGTCTCTCTGTCTGTCTGTCTTTCTGTCTATGTGAGTGTGTGTTAGTGTGTGTGCGCACATGTGTGTGTTTGTGAAATAGGTATTAAAAGAAAATGAGGGAAGAAAACCTGAAATTTGTGATTGCAGTATGATTTAGAGATATATATGGTACTTACCCCAAAGGTATATTCTTCCTCAAGTTTTGTGGCAGGTCCCTTGTGTCACCAAAGCAAAGCTATCAATGCAGCTCAAACCTGCATTTGTACTATACCATGAAATATTCTTTTAAGTGTCTAATCTTTATTATAGTATATTAATCTATATAAGTCATAAAAATAAGTCATTCATTTAAATACTCAGGCCAAAAAAATATGTTTCTTGACAAAGAGATTATAAAAATTGTGGAGTAACTGGGCTGTCCTGATAGCGCTTAATCAGCTGTTTTTCACACACACATTTGTATTACCAGTTTCTATAGCCAGTATTTGTGTAAGTGGTACAGAGCTGTAGCAAGATAAGAAAAAACAAAACAAAACAAAATGCACGCATCAACAACAAAAAATCTTCTTAAAAAAATTAGGTAAACAAGCATCTGTAACTAATATCCCAGTTGCTGGTTTCCTAAAGGAAACAGAGGTTATGAGATCAGAGGGCAGAAAAGGTTACTACCAAAAGGAGAATGGATCACACTTTAAAGCTTAGGTGAGATGTCAGCTGCAATGGGAGAGGTGTGTGTGGGATAGCCATTCAGGCACAGGGGATAAAGTAGTAGCTTTTGAACATATGGACATTAAAGGGCAAGGAAACTCAATGCATTTCAGTTTGATAGATGATTTTTTTTAGAGGTATTAGAATGCAGAAGAATGTTAGCTTAGATTTTTTTCCAAAACTTACTTTAATAAGGGTTCTTAAACACTTCGACCTCTCTTTTAGGCCACCATCCAAAAGAGGTAGGGGGAAAGAAAGGTTATTAGGGGAAGTGGACTTGCTTAGAAATTCTTTTTTGGGAGGGTGGGGGTGGCGGGGATGATTCCAATCTTTGTTGTCAACATATCAGCAGTTCAGTTCATGTAAATTAGCAGCTTTATCCACTTGCAAACACCATTCAGGAATCAGCAATGGCAGCTCAATCCAGAAGAAATCAAGAGGCTCTGCTAATTGGCCTGAGTCTGAGGACATGACCAGGGGTTGCTAGAATATGAGAAGTCTTTGGTGCTTTTCTCTCTATGACATCACATCATAGCAAATGATGATCAGTGAAGAAGACAAGGTGAACCAAGGCCACGGTATCATCAGCAAAGAGCAACATCAGCAAAACCCATCGAAGAACAGTAAAGAGTGGCAAGGCGAACCAATGCCACAGCGTGGTCCACTGTCTGTTGGACCCTTTCCAAACATCATGTGTCCTTTCACATGCCCTTTCACCAGGGAGCTTCCAGAAAAACACCACATGTCAGTTCTCAACAAACATCCTCCCACATGTCTGCTTCAGCAAAACATCCTCATGAGACAGTCTCCAGAAAAACAACACATGACACAACTGAGTTTCCAAAGACACCAGAAAATTTTACTTCAGGGGAAACTTTTCATACAAGAGACTGTACTGCAGACACATTGGTAGAGATGTGACTGAGGTTCAGCAGTGAGTAAGAGAGGTATGAGCCATGTGTCTGTCCTCACTAGGACTGACTGGCACAATGGATTATAATGACAAGGAGCAGTGGTCCCTGGAGAGTCTGTAGAAGAGGAACAAATTTGACCCAAGAGGCAGAGACAATATTTTGAGCTGCAGGGGAAAGATTCTTAAGGCAATGGCATCTGATGAAACCAGGAGAGACAGCATAATAATAGTATGTAAGGAGGAGGAACAGGGACAGCCTCACTTATGGGCAGGGAAGGAAGTCATCGGGGACATGACCTTCAAGAAAGCCTGGTATCAGGAAAACCAAGCAAAGAGTTTTAGAAGAGAAGAGTGAAATGTGTTGAAATTCAAGCAGGGTTGATGTTGGAAAGTGATTCTCTCTCTTTTTTTTTTTTGACTTGTTTAGATTTAGATCCAAGGTAATTATAAATCTGTGGAGCAACAGAGCCTGTATGATACTCAGTTTTTATATGTATAAATTAGTAACAAAAATCTGCCAGAAGCTGTGTATTTTTCTGTGCCTTAACAAGCTAGTTGTTAAAAGTTTTGAAGTTACCCTAGCTGGTGATATGCAATGCTATGGTGGGTAATTATTCCTATGAATGGCTCTTTTAAATGTTCTTTGGGAAACAGTGATACTTAACACACTAGGAGTATTTTCCAGTGATAAAACTTAGCACACCAGAGTTCTGTTGTTTTAGGTAATTAAATTTAGCATACTACAAGTCTCTGTCAGTGATTAAATTTAGTACAGTAGAGGTCCCTGTAGGTGATTTAAATGTTTCTCTTCTTTAAGCAACCAGAATATTTGTGGACATAAAATACCCCAGGGCTCCACAATATGCCACTTTAAGCTGTCATGTCTAAGAAAAGGGACTGAGGTTAATATAAACTGTCTGAGTGCTGAGTTCTAAACTCTGTGTGATGAATCTCAGAGCTCAGTCTACTCCAGAAGTTAGGGAATCATGTATGACTTGGGTGTGCCTGTGCACTCAGAAGACTCAGTCTAATGCTGGACATGAGGGGCAAACCTGCAGCCAAGACAAACCCTGACTCCACAGTTCATTTGGGAGTTGACAGAGATGATCACAAGTGGATGCTTATGAGGAAGCATGAAGTTCTATTCTAGAAGATGCATGATAATTAACTCGTTTAACCTTCCCATCTATCTCAAAAGGCAGACACTTCTTGGTTCCAAATAAAATGGATCAGGTAACAAAAATTCAGAAAATTTCCAAAGATAGAGATTACAGGTTAATGTGTGGAGAATACTCATATATGTTAATATATTTAGTCATGCCATCAAGACTAAATATCAAGTGACTTAAAATAATCACTTGCTAATCCTGTTTTTTAGCTTTAAGCAATTTAATCTCCCTTGCACATATACACACACACACATACATATATACATATACACACACATATATATACACACATACATATATACATACACACACACACACACACACACACACATATATATAACAACTAAGATTACAACACTGATTCTCAACCTGTGGATTGTGTCAGATATCCTGTACATCAGATATTTATATTACTACTCATAACAGTAGCAGCATTATAGTTATAAAGTTGCAATCAAGTAACTTTGTGGTTGGGGGTCACCACAACATGAGGAAGGGTCAGAGCACCAGAAAGGGTGCGAACCACTGCTCCAGAGATTTAAAGAGACTTGTTGGGACAATTTGTATTCTGTGCAGTTTCATAAACAGTCATAACCAAATATCCTCAAATTGCCCATTTTCAATGTCCCTAGATTTTTTTCTATATTTTGAGGTTTGCACAATCAGTTTGCTTGCATATACACTTGGGTTGCATTGGAAGAAGAATTGTAGAACAGACAGAAGAGTTCTGACTAGATTCCTGAAACACTACCTTGGAATGCATATCTGAAGATCAGAGGAAAAATGTCTATGATGAAAATAGAGTGGAAAAACTGGCTATTTCTGTCAGTCCTAAAAAGCTGAGAGAGTCACTGATTAAGGTCACTGCCAATTTCATCAATGAGGAAAGTGCTTTAGCAAGCAGTCAGCCCCTCATTTTCACAACACTGGGTAAGCCTGTGGTGATGGCACTGTCAGCGTGTCTATGATCAAGCACAAAGAAGATCCAAGGGTCAACTAGATGAGAATTTTTTAGTAGTGTGCCAAAGCTATCCTAAATCTACACCATATAATCCATATATGTCTTCCTGTCCCCTGTCCCCTTCAGGGCCATCACCACCAACAAAGTGACAAGAGAAAGAGGACAAATGAGGAAGAACACTAACCGAAAGCCAAATTAACATTTCCCCATGGCTTCTCTGGAAGTAAATTCTCTAATCTTCAGGTGGAGTCTTTCCATTAAAGGTTTATTCTAGAACAACCTCTACAGATAGAAGATATTAAGATGTAAATTCTTTAACCCAAGCTAATATTCAAAACCATATTTCTAGTTATCAACAGGCATGGCCTGGTTTGCATCTCGAGTGAAATATGTTCAATGCTTTTTATAACTGCAAGCCTCACACACGGACAAAGACACTCGTTAATTGACTTTAGTGGCACTTGTTAACGAGATGAAAATGTAGCAATTTCACATTAGAGCACACTTCCCTTTGTACAGACATCTGGCTTGTTTGGACATGTAGAGGTCCCAAGCCCCAATGTGACACATCGAATCACCTCACTGGAGAGAAAATGGAGAACAGTAAAGGGAAAGTGCGGCCTGCTAATTTGCTGTTGTTAATTCCTGGACCTTGGAAAGAGAGTTTGTCCTCTGAGAACACAGCAGCCTAAATAAGCAAGAGCAATATAATGCCGTGAGTACTAGTCAAAACTCCGCTGCACATTGAGTTTACACTCTGGACGCTTGGATGCTAAGATGCAAGTTTAAACTTGTGAGGGCAGTTGGCCTGCTATATCGAATTGGATCTCACATAACCTTACTTTACCAGGCCTCTTTTTCCTGTTCTTAATTGAACTAGGTAAGAAAAGTTGTTATATTTCCTCAGTTTTATGTTGCTTTCTCTCTCTCTTTTCTCTTCTACACTCCCAATAAGTCCCCTTTTAAACTAATGCCCCCCCCACCAATTTTACATCTACGACAAAGTATACACTACTTTGTCTTTGGGGACTGTCTCATCTGATTCTGCTCCATATCTGGGTCGAAACAATGCCTGACTACACTGATCCTTCTCACATCCGTTTCCCATGTGTGGCCTAATTAAGTGTAAGGTGTGTTTTTGAAGGGTCTCTGTTGGACCCTCAGATGCAACCAGCCTCTCTCATCCTCTCTCTGTCTTTCATCCTCCCTCTCCTCTCTTTCCATCTTCAGTAGCCTGAGTGTTTCAGTTTTATAGCCATTATCACCAGAGGACATGGTGGTGAAGATGCACTCTCCATCTGGGAAAAGCCTCTCATTCTCCAGGTCATTATCAGTGAACCCATGCTTACGTCCCTCAAACTCAAGCTTGCCCCGTGGATGCCCGTGCCACTTGAAGGTTCCGCTTGATGGTTAGAAAAGTCATTTTTGCTAGGTTACAATTTGCAAGCGTAGCAGAGAATCATTAACACTATCAGGGGTTGGCTCTTCCCAAAAGGAATGGGTCTCATGTTGGTGTAGTCATTGATTGGCTGTTTCTTCAGTCTCTCCTCCATCTTTATCCCTGCACATCTTGTAGGCAGGACAAATTTTGGATTGAAGGTTTTGTGGGTGGATTGATTTTCCTCTCCCTCTTTTGGCAATCCTGCCTGGCTACAGGTGGTGGCCACTGTAGTTTCTAGAGGCTCCTCCATTCAGCAGCTGATGGAGGCAGATGCAGAGACTCATAATCAAACATGATGCATAGCCCTCATGAGGAGTCTTGTGGAAGAGTGGAGGATAGAAATGGGCAAGTCAGAATGGTCAAGGATACCACAAGAAGACCTACAGAGTCAACTAACCTGGGACCAGACCATGGAGGCTCACAGAGCCTGGGCACCAACCAGGACACATGCAGGAGCTAGAACTAGACCTCCTACACATTTATAGCAGCTGTGTGGCTTGGTTTTCATGGCTTACTTAACAAGTAGAATGGGACCTGGACCTGTCTGTTCCCTGCCATTGCTTCCTCTTCTGCTCTACTTGGACTGCCTGGTGGAGTCTCAGTGGGAGAGGATGTGCCTAGACCTGCTAGGACTAGATGCCCCAGGGTAGGATAGTACACGAGGTGGGCTTTCCTTCTCTGAGGAGAAGGGGAAGGGGCAATGGGGGAAGGGATTTGTAAGGGTAGGATTGGGAAGAGAGGAGGGAAGGGGTTGTGAACAGAATGTAAATTAAATTAAAAAAATAAAACTAATTTAAAAACCCTCATTTTTGCCTTCTGATGTTGAATCGTGTACAGCTACGTAATGATGCTGAGTATTTGCTTACAGCTCTAGTGCTGAGGTGGTAGAAGGTGTTGCTCATGATCTAATATTAGTGCATGGCCGGAATTAGCTGTGCTGGACCATTATTCTGCCTGGACATCTGTCTGCAACCCAGTGCTTGAGGGCTTGGCTGTGTTCCTGCAACACAGGTTCCCATGCAAATCATCAGGACTCCTGAAGTCCACGGAGGGACACAAGGCTAGCTTTCCTGCTTTCAATTTCTCTTGGTTGCAGACAAACTTAAATGGATTAGTGTATTTATGCCACTATCATTAGATTCTATATTTCATCATCATTTTGATCTATTGCACACTTGCTAAACTATGTTAGGTATTGTGTTGTTCCTGCTGAGGGGTTTATTATTTTTCTTTCTGAGTAGAAATAGATTGAGGTATGTCTATTCCCACAGCCCAAAAATTTGAGTCCTATTTTAAAGTATGGAGGTTGGTCACAAAACATTTCATGAGTTGGGCAATTAATAAAAGGATTGTTGGCTGTTGCAGATAATTTTAAATCTTGTATCCTGGAGAAAGGTTTAGGGGATATGTACCCCAGAATGAGATGTAAATAGCAGACAACACCTTGACAATGTTGCCAAGGGTCAACTTCATTTGTACATCAAAGAACCCAAATTTGTTTCAGTTTTGACTTCTTACCCAGACGTCATGGGAAACATTATTGTTTGTGCTTCTAATCCATTCTTTTGCCCAGTTTCAGACATTCATTTAGTGCTCAGAATGTAAATTACATTTCCTATTTGTCCTCAAAGCAATGTAGCATTTCTGTATGCTTTTTAGGCATGATATTTACTGTGTCTGTGACATTTTTATTTAGTAGTCGGTATTAATAAATCATCATGAAAGTAACAACATCATTGTGATTTTGTTGTAAATGCATTGCTTATGGCTCTTTGAAGAAGCATGAATGTTCAGCCACAACGAAAACCAATCAAAAGAGAGAAACATGGTTATTGATGGCATCCTATTCATCTTGGAATTGGTGAAATTAATATAGTTAACAGACGGTTGCTTCCTTTCAAATTCTGTTCTTTTCAGCTTATGATTAAAGTAGCATTTTCTTAAAAATTATCTAGGCAAGATTCTGTATAAGTCACATCACTCCTGACCCCAATACAGTCATGTTGCTTTGTATAAAACAGACACAATTTACTATCATTTGCTCTTGATATAGTTTGGAAACTCCTCTGTGCTTTTGTTCTGAATGTCTTCTCTTGTTGGTACCTAGCCTCACATCTATGAATAGCTTCAATAAGAACTGATGTATTATTGGCTTCTTATGGAATACGCTATCTTACCATCAAAATGCATGACTGTTATATTTTCTGAGTCGTATATTTTATCCTCTGAAAGCTACTTTCTATTACATTAAGCTGATCATGCACTTCCAATCATTAGAACAAATTAAGTAATCCTAGTAAAAAATGATATAATACAGTTCCATACACAGCAACTCTAAAGCAATTTCACTTTAACGAAGAAGATACATATACAAAGCTATCTCCAACAGTGTCTGACACATAGTAGGACCTAAAAGTATGTTGCTGTTTTCCTCACCTTTTCATAGTTTAGTTTAGTTTGTGACAAGCTTGTTATATGTCCCCACAACCCCAGGATGCATTTCAACTCACAAAGTTTAGCAGATTAGATTGAATTGAGAAAAAAGGGGCAAAATACTAGAAAATATATGAAAAAAAAAAGAAGGAAAAGTACTTTTAGCATGCCAGCTAAGTTTATTTAATGAATTAAAAAAATTAATTTTATTTCATAAAAATCTAGGTCTATATGGAAAATTTTGGTGTTAGTGTATTGTATATCACACCCCTCAGCTACCCAATACAGTTTTTCCTGGCCTCGTGAAATATATTGTGCTGGTGCATGTATGTGCATTTGCATAGGTAAGTTTGTGGAATCAAAAGTCATCGTCCTGTTAATTTTATTTTTTTATTACAGAATTTAAATATCTACTTTGTCATCATAAAGCATTTTAAATGTCTTTGCTTTATAACATCTGGCCAAGAAATAATACCTACTTCAAACCATCTTAAAGAGCAGTTCAAACTTGAAGAAGTCCTCTTAGAAACAACTAAATTTGTCACTAGTATCACAATAAAGCCATTAATTAAATGGATATGAATCATGCTACCCCAAACCAGTCTTCCTTTAAGCCAGCAGTAAGCTAATCAAAGAAAAGATTATGGGGATGTTAAATATTGTGAAAAATTTCCCAAAATTGAAAAATACCAAAAAAAAAAAAAAGACATTTGACTAATCATGGACTTTGGAAGTATTAGGAGCTTTAATGAAAAGGAAAAGAACATGAAAGAAGGAAAAACCAAAGGAAAAGCCAGGATAAATACCGACTGACCCCCTTAGCACACCCAGCCTTGCCTGCGTTGTTGTCAATGTAATGAATATTTCAGTTGCATCTCAAGTTTCTTACATTTTCAAAGGCAGTAAAGACTATGAGTTTTACATCTGTTAAAGACTTCTGATTGGCAGCCACACTGAAAGATTGCCTCATATTTAAAAGGAGAAGACTCTTCAGGAGCCATGGCCATGAAATATTTATCACACCTTCTTTCATAGAAAGGAGCTAGCTGACTTGGTGACACACAGCCTACTATTAATACCAACAAAATTACACGTCTCCTGTTAAATAGTGTTCTTAGGAGATGAATGAGGACTTGTTTGTTCTAGATGATCAGAGAGAATAATGCAGGTTACAGTTTGTAGTTTTCTTGTAAAGTATAATATATGTTTGAGCTTTGTAGCACAGAAGACATAGGGCTTGATAAATACTTCTTCAGAAGACAATGTGAGGTGATTTTCTTTCTGGACTTGTGTCCTTTTAATTGCAAAATTACATTTTTATGGATACCCACCCCGTTTTTGGTTTTTTTTTTTTTTTTGTGGGAAGCCTTTGGATACAAGAATGCTGTAGCTATACCTTTGAGTATACTTTTATTAAGCTAAGCAGAGACTCATGTGTTTCCAAATATTGTTCAAATCTCCAAAGCCAGCTGAATAAATAAACATTATGTGAGCTGTAGCCTAAAAGTCTGCAAATGACTCCTTGGGATGTAAAAAATAACTATGATTCCTTCTAAGTATTTCTTGGAGTATTTCTTCAGCAGTTTTGTTTAAGTTCTGGGACCCCTGAGCCTCCATAAAAATAACTTTGAAATATTATATTATGTGTGAAAATTTTACACACATGCACATTTATAATCAGCAGACAGGGCCTCTGCCCTTCTTCAACCCGATAATCAACCGTAGGACCTACTCAAACATGAAAAAAGGAGAAAGACTCAGAACTCTAAAGCATATAATCTTAGTGTCATTTAGAGCCATGTGTCTTTCTGAAATGACCTATTACTGCAAATCTCTTGGTTATATTGCTATGGAAGTGTCTGTTTCTCATTATCAAAGTCTAAAGAAATTGGATACAGTTCTGTAACACTTGGCAAAGGGGGTCTAAGAAAAATGCATCCCGCCGTTTTCAGCTTATCTTTTCTTTCCAAAGCTGTAACTACTGTCTGACTTTTTCTACTTGGGAGAAGCCAACTGGGACAGTGAAAGAGAAATAAAAATCAAACCAAAGTAAATAAAGCGATGGCCCTGTGCTTGAATCAATCATAGATGTCAGGTTTTAGACAATGATTATAGTGAACAGACACTAAGATAACGTGAGTAGGAAGATGGGTTACCTTTTAAGGTTACCTTTACCTTGGAAGATGGCACTGAGTATTTTCATAACAAGCTTGCCAGATGCACTAGTGTAGGGGCTGGGAAAGTTGGCTGGACTGGAAATATACTCGTGGTATAGGCATAAGTAGCAGAGTTCCAATCTCTAGCACCCACACAATAGCCAGGCTCACTGACATCTATCTGTGATGCCACTGTGGAAAGTCAGAGAAAGACTGACCCCTGGAACTTATTGGCTGGCCAGCCCTGCCTAACAAATGGGCAGTCCAGCTCCAGTGAGCTCAAAAGTTAAGGTAGATACTAATCAAGGAGAAGACCTAATGTTGATCTCTGGCATCCACAGGCACCCATCACACATACACCTACGTGAATGTGTACACAGGACACAGGTATACAGCGCGCGCACACAGGTATACACACACACACACACACACACACACACACACACACACACACACACAGAGTCCCGAGGATGATGGTGTCAGCAAGATCTGAGATTTACTACTTTCACAAGTATAATAATAATCATTAGCAACTGCTTTCTGTAAACCAGATTAAGATCTTGCAGAGAGACCCTATGGCCTTTTTTCTATTCGTGGTTTTAGTTGGAACCCGGGGCTACATATGTTCTTTCCCAGAAGTGAAGAAGAGAGAAGTCCGGAGAAATTTTATAAGGAAGCAGTTCAATGGGTCTCATTCCACCAGGTGTGTGCTCCTTCCCCAGTTCACGTTAAGTCGGTCAATTTATAATTTCTTCAAATAGTACACAAACAGTGTTCAGACAACTCTAGATGCACATCTGATCAATTAAGACAGAGCACTGTTTTTTTTTTTTTTTTGCTATTCAAGCTTTTAAAAAGCATTATAGTTAAAATACACTGTGCAGGCCTGCTGGGATAATTGCTTGTCAAAGTACATGGGTACCAGCCAGTAACCTTAAAATAGCAGGAAATACAACTGCACACTAGAAAAGGAATCACTATTTCACTTTTTCAAATGAAACATATTGCACCTCTGAGTTCACAATGGGGTATTTGCTGAGAGCCTGTCATTAACTCATAATGACGAGAACTGCAGTGATAAACATTTCCTTCACCAGAGCGCTCGCTTGTTTTCCTCATTCCCTCCGAGTTTGCTCTGTCCTTGTCAGTTCTTCTAGTTAGCCTGTCACTACGAATCAAGACAATAATGGAGAAAAGGGCAAATAGTTTTTGTCAAAGGGGATTATTTGTTTTAATTTTTACACAATCAACTTGATAGAAACAATTTACTTTATTAGATAGCTTATACACGGCCCTGGCAGAATGAGCGAGTGGGGCAGGGAGAGGGAGCTTCGACCTAGTCCTACCACAATGCTACTTTGGAAACTCAGAACCAACCAAAATAGACTCTCAAGTCTAGTCACCTATCGCAGCTGTTTTCTGAGTCATCTCCTGGACTGCACACAGCTGTTGAATTAATCTCCCCAAATACCTCTCCACCATGTCTTTCCTTCCCTCTAAACTCTGCAAGAACTGCCCAATACCAACAGAACAAAGTGCACATTCCTCACCAGGCATTAAGCCCTCTACAATCTGCTTCCAATTTTCTTGTCTTGCCTCATTTCCCACTGTTCCATTATAACATAGAAGCCCATGTGAATTCTCCACTCCGGTCTGTTCCATGTCCTTTGAAAGGCTTTAAGGCTTGCTTTCTTCTTTCCCTGTTCAATCCCCCTTCCCGCTCGAGTCCTTAGGTGCTGGTTTGGATCAGGGAATGCTGTCTGGTCTGATTACTGGATCTGGAATGTGTCGTGGCTCTGCATGAAACTGTAAGCTGCATGTGAACAGGAGTCGATTCCTCCTTCCTTGCAGGTCCTGACATTTTTCTTTTAGCACAGCATCCTGTGTTTTATGGTACTTTATGAACCAGCCATGGGTAGGGCAGTCATTACTGTAACACCCAGAGCAATAGCCTGGCATTTAGTTTGCCTCATCAGTATCATTTCGAAATAACTAGGTTAAGATGCAAGCCCCAAATGGTTTCTCCGTGGTTTCTCTATAACCTCCCAAAAGCGAGAGTGCAGAAGAGGAGAAAGTAAATAAACCACGCAATGTATCTGGGCTGAATCTATGGAACCTATAAATACCATCACAGTACATTCCATAACCAAATGAAGGCCATCAGCGCATGCAAATGCTAATTCCAAATGTACAAATACTTGAGAAAGCCAGTACCAGCCCTGGGTACCATGTTACCAAATCCCTTGGTGGTTCTGGACTTTCGGCAAAGTCTTGGCTTCCCCACTCTACCTACCTGCAGCTGCCTAAGGGCACTCTGTGCTTCTGCAACAGTTCTTACCGTAGTCCTCTCCCTCAGCCGATAGCTATGCTTCTGCCGTAGAAGTAACGTCATGTCACGGTTCTCTGCTTTCAGCATTGCTAATGGGTGCCCTGTCTCACAGGAGGAAAGCCTGCATTCCTTCTGTGACTGCTTCGACCTCTTTCCCCCTAACCCTCCAGCCACACTGCCTTTCCTTTCTCTTGCTTTCTTCCTTTTTTCTGGCTGGTCCCTAAGTTCATTTTGAAACATTTCTCTTTGGTTATGCCTTCTTCTTCTAAATTTCCGAACTTAATTCAATGACTCTTACTCTCTCCCTCAATTCTTTATTATGTTACCCAATTTTCTAACAGGCATTAGTGATGTTTGAAATAAGCTTATTTACTTAGTTTATTCCTGGTTCGTGTTTATGTCTCTCCACTAGGAAAACAGGGTGTCTTTAAATACCCATCAAATGAATGTTTTAGCTTGACATACTCAGCCAATAAAGGCCAATATTACTCCTGAAACCCAGGGTTTTCTATAGCTAACTTGGTGTTACCTCCTACTCTACCCAGATGCTGATGGTCCCATCGACACCAAATTTGCCATCCATTCTTGAGTATACTTCCTCTAGTATGTCCAGAGCAGAGGTACTAGACTCAAGATGAATGTAACAGACAAATAAGGTACCTGCCAGTCCAGGAAGAGAAACTGTCTGCAAACTACAGACAAGAATATGACCACAGAACTTCATCATTCTGGCAAACCATCAAAGAAGGGCCAGCTTAGGGATCGTAGTAACTATTGATGAGCCACTTTAAATTTATTAGGAATACTTCAGCATTCATTGTCAAGGTATCAAACATTGGAGAATGGATGGAATTCTGGATCTACTTTTCTTGGCCTAGGCTTCAAGTTGTTTTGTTGTTGTTTTATTTTAATCCATCAAAATTATTACACAGAATAGAAAAGAACTCAGTGCTCATATATTTATTTCCTGCCATATTTTTCTGTATCAGCCTATCTATTCCAACAGAAGTGGAGAAGCAACAAGTTATTTCAGTTTCCCACAGAAAGAAATAAAAGTGGAAGCGTGCTTCCTCTCCGTCTTTCCTTCCATTTTCTCCTCACCCTTTTCTCGTGTTCCCTGGTGCAAACTTGTTAACACAACAAATCCTCCACAAATGCCAGTTATAGCAACCATCCAAAAGGAAAACTCAGCTTAAATAGTCTCATTTCCAGGACTTTCATGTACCATGGATAATAATAATAAGTTCAAACATTTCTACCACTTTCCGATTGCAGGAAGTTTTTTCTCTTCATGTTAAATTGAGGGGCTTGACATATTTGGTTTACATGAAAGGGAGACCAAAAAATGCATCATGAGACTAAATAGGACACTTGATTCATAACTGATATTTTAAATCTTTACTGTTAATGTTTCAATATTACATGTTTTCAATTAAGATTTGGGTGTAAATTGCCATGTAGATAGATTGAGAGTGGTATATGCCACTTGACTACTGATCACATCTTATTATTCAGAAAAACATCTGGCAAGTGTAATTACATGTGAAATTGAAAGTAATACTATATAATTAAGGACTTGTGGTAAAAACATATTGTGTAAAAATTTTTGAAGAATCAATAAAAATGTTAAAACATTAAGAGCAGTATTATTATTGTCTAACTCTTCAATAAATACAAAGAAATCTGTCATATTTTATAACACTGTGAAAAGCTACAAAATACATTTCACTTTAATCCACTTTCACTAAGCAATTATACAAACAGTTTTTACTGAATTTAAGGGCGCAGTCTGCTCTTTCAGGGGCTCTCCGTTTGGTTCCTTGTACTCATGTTAAATAGCTCACAATCTTGTGTAACTACAGTTCCCGAGGGTCCGATGTCTCTGTGCCCCACAAGCAGCCACACATATGTGCATACCCCGATTCCTATACATATACACATGATTTTTAAAAATTCACTAATGTCATAACACAAAATTAACATACATTTCAGTGCTCATGTGCTTCTTTCCTGTTATGTAATTCTGCATCAGTTTGTCTATCCCAGAAAATATGGACAAGCACCAGATTTCTTCAGGTCTCATGAAAAGTAGCAAAAGCTGAAAATGAAGCTTAACAAAACAGCTTGTCTATATTTAAATATAATCTCTGTACCTGTTGAAGTATGCTGTACTAGAGATAACATGAGTCTGAGGGGGCGGTGTGGGAAGTGGTTTCCACTGTGCCTGCGTGGCCTAATTGGTAGACAAGCAGTGTGCGCATGTGCAAGAGTGTGTTCGCACCAAGTCACTGCCCATCCCGGGGCGTGCTGAGAGAGCAGCCAATCAGGTGTGGACACGCCGCACTGAGGTGTTTATAAGCAGCGCCTTTTTGGGGCTCGGGGTCCGGTTGTTCGTGTGTGTGTGTGTGTGTGTGTGTGTTCTTGCTGGCCAGACGATAGCGCGCGAGAGGGCGGGCTTGGGTGGGGAGGCGTGTACTTTTTCTTATATGCATTCATCATTAGCTAGCATTGACATAGGTTACCTTGTGACCCTAATATATTATGACTAACTTAGAAATTAGACAAACAGTACATAAATATACTGCGGAGATTGATTGCTTGGGCCTGGCTGACCTCAAATGACTCTAGAGGTTAAATGTGTTGGAAAAAAATAATAATGAGACAGCAGCGAATGTCAGACAAAAGCAGGCAAGCCATGTTTCCTGTTACTTAGATTGGTTTGAGGACATAAATGCCTATCACGCCATGATTTTGCACCAATTTATTGGCAATTTAATCGCTTAGTAAAGTCAGGCATCATCCTTTATTGCGAGGTGGAAAAGGCAAAGAGGCAACCGTGTCTAGGGAGGGATTCTGTAGTCTGCACATTTATTGGTCCTCAAATTAAGCTGCCTTCCCCCACAAATTCGCTTAGGACTTGTGGAGTCGCCCAGTTTTCTTCTCTCTAATTTGGATGGCTCGAGGCCATGGATGCATTGAGTGGTTCCATTCATGATCAACAGATGATGCATGAAAAAGCCGGGATGCTCATCTGAGGAACTGAGATCCGAAGAGCTGTACACTCTACCAGAGGGCTTCGGATAAAACTTTCATCCCTGTCTACAGATGGTAGACATTGATTTGAAATAAACTGTGACTGATGATCTGTCGATGATGATTTCCATAATCATTATGCCGTCAGTAATTTATCAAGGTAATGATATTTGTGTCCCTGATGTCACATTCATCCTGCACTGGGAGGACCGAAGAACACCCTGTGATTTTTAAAGCTCTTATTAAGACCTGACTGGCTTGCTCTACTTCCAGCCATACAGCAATCAGTGTGATAGCTACAAGGGAATAAAACATTTTAAAAATCCTGATAGGTTTGTAATAAAATTCTTTTGACAAAAATCTTCCCTTGCACAAAGGCAGAGACCTATGCTTACAGGATTTTAATTAAATCAGCTTTACTGAAATTGCTTGGTGTACTTTGCCAATACACTTTGGAAAGAGATATTAGAACATGCTGGCCAAAACCAATCTGGCCAAACACCGCCTCTTAACCCTCTTGGACCGTTTCTTTCCAGTGCACCTCCCTTCTCCTTTAGATGACTGCTATATCCTAGCAACCATGATTGTTTAGCATGCATACCGTCAACAGATGCACCTAGATCCTGCATTTACTCGAATTAGGTTTCAAAACTCCCGAACAATATTCCCTCCCATCTCAGAAAGAAAGCTAATGACATTAAACACTAAATGTCACAAGTGTCTCTTCACCAAAAGTGAAAAGTGAGCTGAGAAAGTCAATGAGAGTGATATAATTAACAAAATTAGCAAATGTGTTTCGAGATTGCCATTATAAGATGAATTCCGATTAGACTGCAAATGTTATGGGATCATTTTTATTTTCATAGAACATGGCTTACACGCATATAATCCAATGTCATTTCAAGAGCTTCATACATAACTCTAGTTTGGCAACTTCTAAGGCTCCACAAAAGTTAATATAAAGCAAAAATAACTTTGAAACTAGAAACTAGAGTATTAGCTATCTTCCTTACTGTGTTGAATCTGTGAACACATCATCCTATTAGATGATTCTACATAGGTCACATGTCCAGGAAGTCTCTAGATAATGATCAACCCATCAATAACTTTTCCTGACACTGAGTTTGTAAGCTTTAGTTTCTAGTTGCATAAACTATGTAGGTGACAAATCGCCACTTGTTTTAGAAATGTTTTTTTTCTTCGCCATTCTGGATTAATTACCATAGCCCTATGACTTTAATCATTAAGATATCTCATACTGTCTGGTTGCTTTTCCTGAAATTATTTATTAATTTATCTCATTCATTGATTATATCGTGGCAAAATGAATGTAACATATTTGCCATCTCAGATAACAAATATATGATATATATAAATTTCTGTATATTTATTTATCTATTGTGCATGAATCTGGAGATATGCAGGTACTGAGGAACATACCTGGAGGTCAGTGGACAATATGGATGAATTAGTGCTCTCCTACCCATAGGTGGGACCCAGGTATCAAACTCAGGATGTCAGACGTTGGGGTAGGTGCCCTTACCTACTGAGCAATCTTGTCTACTCTTAACTATTTTAAGTATACAGTTTTGTGGCATTCAGCACACTCATAATGTTCTGCAACCATTGACACTGTCCCTGATTTCTTGACCTTTAAACCCGATTCTTTTGTTAGCTCCAAAACAGGGGAGAGATAATGACAGTAACTTCATATTACTTGGGATTAATTAAATGAGATGTTATGTCTGGTACATAAGAAATGTGAAATATATACTCTAGTTCTCTTGATTGACTTTTGTCAGATGTATATATTATTTAACCCCTTTTAAAAGATAATAGTGTGGACATAGGAGGACAATTTAGGGGAACCAGTTCTCTCCTTTCACTATGAGATCCAGGGGTTGAACTCAGGTGGTCAGGCTGTTGCTGCAAACCTTTTTAAAATCCATTGACCCATCATGTCAGTCCATTAACTCAAGAATAAACTATTGCAACCCACAACGGAATAGTCTTCATTTGCACAGAATGTGGATAGATTGTTCAAGGTCGTTCACTGGTGGCTCTATAACTAAAAGTTTTCTATAGATTCAGTCAATTCACACTAATATTCTAATTCAAATGGAAAACCACAATCCTAAAATTCACATGCAAGCACAAAAGATTCCAGGCAGTAACACAACACCACGCTTTCAGTTATACTAGAGATCTATAGTAACAAAACAGCATGGTACTATACAGAAAGAAATCTCCATCAGCTGGACAGAATAGAGGACTGGAAATAAATCCCCACAACTATGGCTACCTAGTCTTTAAAAAGATACTCAAAACATACATTGGCAAAATGATGGTTGTAGGACACCCTGGTATCCACCTGTGAAAAGCTGAAACTAGACACCCATGTCTCACGTTGTACAGAAAACAACACTAGATGGCCAAAACCTCAATACTGATATCTGAACTTTTGAAACTATGGAAAGAAAATACTTGGAGATAGTTCCAGGAAAAAAACTTCCTAAAAAAGGTTTCACTGGCTCCAAGAGATTCAACATAGACTTAACATATATGCTTCTATGAACTTAAAAAGTTCTCTGGGTAGTAAAAGCAATGACATTGAGTGAACAGACCTCCCGCAGGTGTGCACATGGTACACAGACATACCATCAGGTAAAACAGCCATCGGTATACAAAAACAAAACAAAACACCTTAAAAATAAATACAATAAAATAAAAATACATAAAATAAACAAAAGAGAGTTATAGAGGAATACAACGAACATGAATTTTAAGACTCTATGGCATGTAAGGCATGCATACCTGCATATGTGTGTGGACAAGCATACACATTCACAGGTACATGCACTAGAAAACAAAGCAGCGGGAACATCTACAGACAGGAAGATGATAAAGAGGGGAGGAGTCTGGAAGGTATCGGGGTAGGTGTGACTTAAAGTATGTATTATATTTGATGGAAAAATCTTTACACAACCCACTACTACTTATAAAACACTGACCCGAAGCAATGTGTCATGAAAGGGTTTATTTGGCTTCCAGGGTCATCTCCAAGAGATACAGAGGCAGGTGGTCAAGCAGGCACACGAGGAATTCTGCTTAGAGGCTGGCCTGTTTCCCCCTGGCTAGCTAGGCTTCCTTTCATTCACAAGCCAGGCACACCTGCTCAGCAGCCCACAAAGGTGGGCTCTTCTATAGTAACGATTAATCAAAGAAGAGCCAACAAACATGCCTGTGAGCCAGTCTGGTGGAAGAGATTCCTAAGCTGAGGTTCCCTCTTCCCAGGTAAGTCTCATCAAAAAGTGAAGCAGCACACACACCAGTAGAAAGTTTTCAAAGGACAAACAATGCCAGTCTACAGGGTAGTCATAGAAACAGCATGCACATGTGCTCCTATTGGCTCTGAGCTGGGAGAGCCATTTGTGCTGCTGATAGAGTGTCAGCCCTTGCTAGGTGTTCTGCTTTGCATTTGTAGAAACTATCATGATCTCAATTACCGGAACTAAAACAAAACTCTCGGTGGCTCTTAAAAAAAATGTCTATACAAAATTCTGCGCATTACTACTGCTTCAGTAACCACATCATTAGATACTTCACCCCAGGCAACAAAAAAGAAGTTCAGGTTTTGGTTTTTGACTGGAAAAACAGGAAGAGTGAATCCTGGAAAGATAAATCACCAAAGAGCTTACAGTCGGAGAGCGTGGTGTTAGAACTGGAACCCAGTGCTGACCATTCGGGAGGCACCAGATTACAAATGCCTGTCGACAAAATGAACATGGTCCAGGATCTGAAGGCTTGTGACTCTAAGGCACAGCATAGACTCAGTTGACCTGCCAATTCATCTATACCTGGATTCCTCTGTTTCCTGCATTTCTTCAGCAACCACCTTGTTACTTTCGTAAGGAACAAAAACTCAAAGGGTTCATTGTGAACTCTAGGCAAGTATAACTCTTTGGGATCGACCTTCTCCTTGGTTTGATTAGAAAGGAGTAACCCAGGTTACTAAAAACCAGAGCCCTGAATTTGACAGGACACTCAACAAGTGGTGCTAGAAGTCATTTTGTTTCAGTTTTCATGAGTTCTTTGGTTTTATTTCCAGGTATAGTTTTGTGCCCGGTATCTAGGGAAGCCAGGAGAAGGCATATGCTCTGGAACTGAAACTGCAGGCAATGTTGGGTGATGGTGTGGGTGACAGATACTGAATCCAAGTCCTCTGCAAGAGCATCTAGTGCTCTGCACAGCTGAGCCATCTCTCCAGCCCACTAGAGGTCATTTAAAATCACATGTTCTTGATACACGGAAGAGAGTATTCAGTGACACTCAAAAAATCTTAGCACACATTGTGTTTTATGTATATCGTAGGCCTTTGTGCAATGTTTAGGACTCAGAGACAGATGACAAGGGCTCTAAATTTGCATTGTAGCTATGCTTCCCTAAGCATATCTTTAGTTAGACAAATATTTATTTTCCTTGAGTTAGATCTGTTATTTCTTCGGAATATTATTATTGTCTCTGAGTCATGCGTATGCCTGTGTGTTACCTCTATGTTTGGCTCAGCTCTTAGTCATAATGTCAGGCCAAACATAATGTACCTAGCCTACAGCGTGGAAGAGAGAACCTTAGAAAGATCACCATGAAAAAGTAGCTGTTTTAAATGTCTTATTTGTGGAGCACTAAAACTCAACTTGGGTTTCCCTAGTGTATTCTGCTCCTTGATGCTGTATGTTTAGTTTGAATAATCGAGGGTTGGGACAGAGACCACTACAACCATGTCTTATGGCTGGACCATGGAGTTTGGTGAAATGTATGATGCATGAATGCTAACATGAGTTAGGTGCTATGGAGAATTGATGGATTTTCCTAAAGAAAGTAAGGAGGTTAGTTTGTAAAAAAACAAAACAAAACAAAACAAAACAAAAAAAAAAACCGTGTGTGTGTGTGTCTGTGTGTGTGTGTGTGTGTACACATAGAGGTCAGAGGTAAAATTTTAATGTTGTTCCTTGGAAGTTGTCTACCTTATTCTTTAAGACAGTCTCTCCTTGTCCTAGAATTCACTAATGAGGGAAGTCTGGAGGGCTAGTGAATGCCAAATATTGACCTGTCTCTGCCTTCCCAGTATAAGTGTGTTGCATGTAAAATGGTCAACATGCAATATAGTTTCTGGGGATCAAAATCAGGTCGGTGAGTTTCCACAGTAAGCACCTTAAGTGACTGAGCCTCTCTGCCTACCCTGACTATATATTTGAAAAAGCAAGTGGATCTCATGCAGGGCACAGAGCCAGCTACTAAGGGTCTTTTGTAGTGGGTAGGTTCCTGACACTTAGGTCTCACATCTTGAAGAGGCATTTCTTGAGGAGGAGACACAAGAGAGGTTCTGAAATCAACTTGGTGGCCAGTGGATCACTAGCTCAGGAGAGATGTGCAATGCAAATTAGCTGGCTCTTTATTCTGTCTACTGCCTTCTTTAGCAGCAAACCATCTCAGCTTGTTGTTGTGTACCTTCTAAAGACACATCATATGAAACTACATAATTCTGGATGTGTGGAATAGAATTAAGGAGAACATTGAATATGGATGGTCATGCACTTAAAACTATTTTTAAGGAAAAGCCAGCAGGTTATATCTTTTAAAATATTCCAAGGAAATAAAGAAGGAAGCTTTCTATGAAAAAATAGTTCACCCATAATATCTGTAATGTTTTCATAATACACGTTCAAATGTATGATGGCATAAAACAAATTTCAATTTCTTTATTTTAAAACATTTAAGATGACTTTGTGTCAACTAATTTGGTAACCTAAAATTTGATAGAAACCTTGACCTGGTCCCTTATTGAGATTGAATTGGAGAGGTAGAGAGCATGATCAGATGATTAGGAGGTAAGGAGAATTATCCAGCTACAGAATGTCTCTACTAAGGGACGTCCAGTGGCAAGTCAGTCCTAACTTTCATATCGTCTGTGTGCAGTGTATGTATGTATGTATGTATGTATGTATGTATGTATGTATGTATATATGTGTGCATGCATGTATGAACACACTTGTTCAAAGCCTTGTATATGTATGGAGGCCAAAGGATAAGGTTGGTGTCCTTCTGAATGAATTTCTGCCTTCTTCCTTTGAGAAAGAGTTTCTCACAAATCTGGAATTAGGTTGCACCCATCAAGCAGCCATGATCATTCTGTTTCTGCCTCTAAGAGTGATGGGTTATAGGTACCTGCAGCCAACTCAGCATTTATATGGGCTCTGGGAATGTGAAGTTTGGATGTCATGCCTGTGCAGAAAGCACTCTTCACTCTATAATTTGATACTAAAATCAGATGGGGACAAGAAAACAAAGTTACAGGCTAATATCCTTAACGCATACAATTGCAAAAAAAAAAATAGAAAAAATAGAATATTGGAAAACCGAATCCAACTGCAAGCACATGAAAATACATGCGTGTGAAATATTTAACAGAATTCAGTAAAATTCATCAAGGAAATCTTTCAAATCCAAATTCAAATATTCAAGGAAGGTTCAACACAGGGGAAAAATCAATAAACATCATACAATGTGTTAATGAAATGAAGAATAAAGAAAAGGCTTTTAATATAATTCAGCATACTTTTTGATAAAAATGCCAAATATATTAGGCTTGTAGGGAACATACCTCCACATAATAAATTTAATAAATGAACATTTAACACCACAACAAACAGGGAAAAGCCAAAAATTCTCTAAGCTCCAGAGCAAGATAAACATGTTCACCTTTATCACTTTTATTAATCATAAAACTAGATGTCCAAACAGAAAAACTAGGCAAGAAAAGAAAAGAGCTTCTAAAAGGGAAAAATGTCAAATATCCTTATTAGCACATGACATGACCTTCTATATAGAAATCCCAAAGAGACCAGCAAAATCCCATCAATCCTAAGACTCAACAAGATTGTAAGACAGAACACTGATGTGCAACATTTACTTATGCCACACTATCCGAGCGCCAGTGATCAGAACCACAAGAGCAATTTCATTCATGATAGTTCAAATAAATGAATAATCTAACAAAGTTTAAACTGAAGAGGTAAAAATTTTTATAATAAAATTTGTAAATAAACTATGAAATAGACCAATCAAGATGAAACATCCATACACAAAATGGTAAAAGAGTAAAAGAAAGAAAAGGAAAAAGAAAAGCGAAGAAAAAAGACATCTATACATTTGAAGAATCAAGACTGTTACAACATTTATATTACCCCAAATCTCTACAGATTTAGTGCAATATCTGCTGTAATATCAATGTGGTCCTTCCTAGAGCCAGAAAAATCAATCCTAAGATTTGCATAGAATGCAAAAAGTTCACATAGCTATCATTGTCACAAAAATAAGCCAAACACAAAGGAACAGGATAGAAGTGAGTACATGCATGTGGAGCAAACTGATCTTTGACAAAGGGAGCTAAGAACACACTAACGAGAGAGCAGCCTTCTCAGACGAATGCCCAGAGGCGGACTAGCCCCTATCACTTGCCCACGAAAAATTCACCCAATGTGGATGTTAGATACTGGAATGGATAGAAGTGTGTATGTGTGTTTGTGTGTGTGTGTGTTTGACAAAAAAGCAATAATAAATATCAACAATAACAAGTGGAACTAGATTTCTGCCAAAACAAACAACCAATAGGATAAAGAGACAACCTACCAGGTATGAGAAATTATCTCCAAAGACCACATTTGATAAATGGTTGATGTTTAGAATGTATAGAGAACTCAGAGTTTATAGCAAACTTTAAATAATAAAAGTGATCAATATGGATTGAATATCTAGTTCAGGACTGTAGCCTTTCACTAGCATGGTCTATCCCTTGGTTCTATCTCCCCAAATATTATCCATCTGCAAGACAACAATAGATCTAAGAAGAATATTCTCAAATAAGATGTACACTTGGCTTAAGAAAAATATTCTCAACATCACAAATTAGGAAATTTCAACTCAAGGCCATAGTGAGATAATTCTATAATGTTGCACCAGCAGAGATAACACCAGCAAGAATAAATAGTATATAAAATGACAAAGTTAACAGTAAGCCCTAGTGAGCATGTGGATATAAGGAGGTAAAGTTGTATAGCCATTATGAAAACCAGTATCAATGCCGTTCAAAAATATTTAGGCATAGAACTATCATTGGGCCCAGTAATTTCCATTCCTAAGAACATATGCAAAGGGAATGAAATCCTTATGTGGATGACATATTTGTATTTACATTTATTTGTTATAGTCCTTGTATTCATAATAGCCCCAAATTGGAGACAAACTTAATGTCCATCAACTGATGTGTGAAGAAAGACTGTGGTACACACACATATACTATTCAGTCATAAAAAGAATGAGATCTTGTCACTGTCAGCAACACAGATAGAACTGGAGATTATATTAAGTGAAAAGAGCTAGACACAGAAAGACAAGCTCTGCCTGACCTCGTTCCTAAGTGAAATATACAAAAGCCAATTACATATGAGTCATTATTAACTAGGAAGATTATTACTAGAGGCCAGGGAGCGTGGGGGTTAGGAGGGAAAGGGAGTGGACATTAGTCGATGAGTAGGTAGAGAGTTCTAAGTGTTTTTTGCATGGCAAGGGGCATAGAAAAATATTAATGTTGTCTACATTTTCAAAAGGCAAGAAGAACATAGTTTGAATGTCTTAACCATAAGCAAAGGCTATATAAGATCAGCATATTTAACGTCATTTAAGCATTGCATAACAGAAACATTCATTGAAGCATCACATGACATCAAATAAATTATTACATTTGTAATGCTTTTATGTATCAATTAAAAATACGTTTTATTTAAATGCAAGAATAATCAAGGAGAGTATATGTATTTATGCAAATAACACATAGGCACATAAGTACCAATTTTAGTTTACTGTCATGGAGGATTTTTAACAGTTAGAGTTAAGGGGATTGGAGAGATGGCCCAGTAGTTAAGAGCACTTGCTGCTTGTCTAGAGGACCTGGGTTTGATTCCCAACACCCACATCGTGGCTCACAATTAGAGTGAAAAAAAACTAAAAGCCTTTCAGTAAAAAAACCAAAACCTGCACTTTAGAAATATGGATTTTTGTTACACTCTGAAAGTTATGAGAAATACAAACTTCCTATGTAGCTTTTTCAAACAAATGTCACTTAAAAAAACTTTAAATGTCATTTGAAAGAAGTAAATACCAAAACTTATTTCAAACCATATTTGATAGAAAATGTATCAAATTTCTATTAACAACATATAAGATGATTTATTCTGTGTTATTAAAATCTTATCTCTTGTTAATCAAACCATATTGACTAACAAACTATAGTTAAAGCTGTTTGAAACATATTTGCAGTTTTAATAGAATGTGGATAGAGTTACTGAGAAGCAAAAGCAAGTGAGACTCAGGACTAAGGAGAACTAAAGGAAATGAAGGGAAGTAGGAAATGTCAGTAAGGAAGAAATATAACAAGCTGAAGAGCTGTGGGAGGGAAGTGAAGGGAGAGAGAGAGGGAAGGGGGAGGGGGAGGGGGAGAGAGAGACAGAGACAGAGACAGAGACAGAGACAGAGACAGAGACAGAGAGAGAGAGAGAGGAGGAGGAAGAGGAGGAGAGGAGGGGGGGGGGGGAGGAGGAGGAGGAGGAGGAGGAGAGAAACAGAGACAGAGACGGAGGCAGAGATAGAGACTGAGACTCAGTTCCACCTATAAGATAGAAACTCTGCCTTGTCAACATTTCTTTTAAAGTTATGGCAGAGCCACATGCGGATTATTCGAGTATCTGTCGAGGGAGCCTAATGAGAATTTCAGAATTTTCAAAGATAATTCAGAAAAATACCAACAATGTCTGCATAATGTCATACATAAAGACGTGGGGAAACAGCATACATCAACTTGAAGGATGACACCATATTCCATTAGCTTGCTTTGGCTTTGACTTTTAAAGTGGCTTTTAAAAACATTTTTGAATTTTTAAACACATTAAAGAAACACTATAATGCTTTTTAGTGTGAGTATGTAAAGAACATTTTTTTTCCTGCAGCATAATTGAAATCTAATTAATCATTTTCTCTAGAGATTTTTTTTTTTTTTGCACGAGACAACTTACTGTGACAACAGTAGGAAAACGACTGCTCATTAGCATTGGAGATGTTTTAGTTAGGGCAACAATATAATTCTGTAAAAAACTTGTACACGTTTTTATTAGATACATTCATGCAACTTCCAAATGAAATTAACAGTATAACTAAGATGTTGGTAAGCACACCCATCTCTCTCAGAATGTCCCTTTTTTTTTTTAACAATAAGAAACTGATTCATACCATGATTTTAGTAACATAGATCCTCAGTCCACTCATTGGTTAGGAGGGCAGCATTTCCCCTTTCATTGTAGACTCAAGTCTAAAGGAGTTTTTCTTATAAGTACTCGGGTGTTGGTCTCCTTATCCGCATGAACCCCTGTCTATAGCTGAGTTGTGAATGCTTGCTGTTAATCTTTATGACTGAACTGTAAATTTTATGCCAAACTGTTATTTCCTTCTTATTCATCTGGGTCTCACAAAACAAATGGATGTGTGGGAAGTTCTCTATGCTCAGTCCCATTGACTCATAAAGGAATCTGCAGGTTTTTCAGCTGTGGATTAGCTTGTAGACTCTCATAATTCTCTAGTATCTGAGATGTTTCAGGCTCAAGCAGGCTTTGAAAATCAGCCATGGCAATTCAGAGATGACCCTCATTCCCCAGATCTCTGAATTTTCTAGAAATTCCCCGCACACATCCCTCAATCTTACTTTCTCCTTAACCAGAGTCATTCATTTGCATTTTGGTGTTTCCAATTTCTGTAATCTTACTTATTCACTTCCTTCAAGCATGGTGACAAATTTTAAAGCCATTGGTATTTGTTTTGAAGTTTATATTGGTTTGTTATATTTGACATGGGTCACGATAGAAACCCTTAGATTTTCATGGATGCTTATGACTAACAAAGGCAACCAGAAGCCGTTTGGGGTGAATCTATACTGAGTTACATAATCCACACCCACTGTTCCCTGTCTCTTACTGAAGGCCATTCATGAAGACTTAAGACACCTCCCCAGGGAATCTAACATGGAAAGACTGCATTCCTGAATTCACCTTCAACCAATAGTCTCACCCCATCTCCCCCCACATTGAGATTTTACCCACTTTTAGTAAAGCAAGACTATCTAAACAAGTTACACACTTTCTGGCTTACATTCTAGTTCAAACTATATGGCCCTGTGTACTGAGTGAATTTAGAGTCCCACTGGGGCCTCTGCAGACATTTGCAAACTGCATGCTTTCTTACTTCATATAAGTTCTCAGAGGAGAGTCTTCTAAACCCCATGATTTCTAAGAACAGTAAAGTATTGAGGTGCCTATTGGCAAAAGAGGGATAAATCACACATTGAAAAAGCACTTATACATCCCATTTATGCTGTGCAGCCAATTAATGTTTTAGAAATAACTAAGACAATTTTCCAGTTTTAAAATCCAGTTGAAAATGACATCCATTGTGTAAGGACTGACATTGTGGGTTTTGTTTTCAGTTTTTTAAAAAAAGGCTTTGTAATTATACATAGAAAAGTTTCTGACAAAAGTTATATCCCTATAGAGAATCTTTCTCAGGATTATTTTTGAAAAAATATTTAAAGGAAATATAATAGGTTCTAACTTTTAAGCTTGAAAAGTTAATAGCCCTGGGAATATTATAAACTAATAAAATTATTGTATGCTATGTATAGAAAATGATGATTGGGTAAAGTGTCTCTATCAGTTATATCTATGAAAATACATGCCATTCAGATGAAGATACACAGTATGCATTCAGTATGTCTATAAATACATATTCAGCTACATATATGGTCTATATAATAAATACTCTAGTCAGTAGCAAAGATTAACTTCTCTTTGAAGGGAGACAGATAGTGATCTGGTTACAACGTGGATTTAGCTTCTTCTGGAAATGAGAATGTGTCCAGTGCAGGTCATGAACAGGATAGGGCTAAAGACAGACAGATCAAATGATAAACTGGGCAATGAAACCTCCTCCGTTTCAACTATCACCCCTCAGAACAAAAAAAAATAAAATGTTATCTTTCATTTTCTAAATTGAACTAGCGAAAATGATGGCTAAAGGTTTAGGGGGAGAAAGAGTGAGATTACTAATTCATTTGTATTCCCTGCTATAATGCTTTCCATATGGGGAGGATATTCATATCTAACATATATTCATATGGAAATTGTGGAGTCACAAATTTCCTCCTGATGAAGCAACTATGCTTCCAGATGCTGGTGTTCTCAAACCAGCAATGTCTTGCCACAAGACAGCAAGGACACTGTGATACATGTTGTTATTTGGATAAAGGATGTAGCAGACAAGAGCGTCTTATACAGGAGACAGTGGATAAAACTTAATTTTGATTTTGCGTGTCATTTGGCATATATAGTGATTTCTTCTTCAAACATATAATTTTGTAGTCAGTGTTTTGTTTTATTAGTTCTGTATTTAAAGGCACGTCTATACAGAAATACTGTTTCTTAAATATAGACTCTCATACATACCAAAATAATATGTGGCAATGGTTCTAACAGATTTGCAGGCTCAAAAGCAGAATACGACACAGAGCTTATGTGTGTTTCTTCTCATTTACATTCCTGGCCTTTCATATGAAATGGGTGGTCAAAAATATTTCTTCACAGGATGAACTATTGAACATTTAAAAGAGTGAGAATTGTTACTCTATAATAAAGAGAAACTCCAAGACCAGTGAAAACAGGGTCAGGCAAAAATAGTTTTATTTCTCTCCACAGTCCATCGAAAGAAAACTGGACCAAAATAATTCCAGGGAAGTTATTGCTGAATCTTTAAGTTGAGTCAACAGGAAGATGAGATTTATTTCATAATAATCTTCCAAGGAAATGACCTTACAAGGACACCGAGTGTCCTATGAGTAGTCTAACTCTCCACAAAATTATTTTCTCCATCACTTCATCAGAGAAGTTCAAATTTTAAGCAATGTTGTCTACTTCCTCAAATCTGGATTTGTAAAAAGTTAGATAGCATTTTCAAATGTCAATAATTTTCATATATTGTTTATTCTCCGTGATTTCTAGGAGAACTCAGGTTTTGGGAAACATGCAGCTCTAAGATTGTAATGTTATTTATATAAAACCACATAGCCATGGAAATAGTAAAAATTCAGGAAAGAGAAATTGAAACCCAGTGGAAGATTGGGGATGGGGCTCAATGGTATAGCACCTGCTCAGCATACACAAGGACTTAGTGTAGATCCCCCATATTGTAAAACAAGTAGAAAAACCATGTAAGAAAATACCTTCAAATACCTACAGATGAATAGCACACTGGAAAAAAGAAAGAATTCATGTGAGATAGAACACACCAGAATTTTTCATAAGTAGTGAAAACCTATATAAACAGAAATAACCAGAATCCAAAATCCTGTAAGAAATTGAAAGAAAGCACAAGTTACCAGTAGGATACAATAAAAGGCTCCATCCGTAGACCATCCTTCCTCTAGGGAAGCAGGTTGGCTCTCCTATGGTCTGAACAAGAACGGAGAGCACAGTATGCTATCTACAATGATTATTAACACATCTTCGCAATAAATAGAAGAAAGGTTTATCTTTAATATGAGTCTAACTGTACTTCTTGCTGAGATAAATATTATTCTGAAGGCATGTGCATTCACAGATGTGTGAACCCAGGTAAAGCGTTTGTAACTTGATCTCTGTGCTCTCTCTTGCAGTTGGTGGCAAGCGATGAAAATTTTAAAGCAAGTAGGCTAGACAGGATGTTCTATGCTAAAATATTGAATATGTGCACATACTATATACATCATAAACATTTTGCCAAATCATTACCATGTTAGTGTATATATATATATATATATATATATATATATATACACATACACACACATGTGTGTATACATATACATATATATGTATGTATATATATAAAAAGATGTATCTAGCAGAGTTTGTATTGAAGTATCAAAATAGTATCTGGTCAGTGCAGTATATGACATATGAAATATACATAATCTACAGATTTCTGAGGTATCTAGCAAAATTCATGAAAACTCCACTGACCCACATATTTTTTTATATTTTCAAGGCACAGTATACTTTATTATCATTTAGCTTTGCTAAAACTAGCCCAAAGTTAAAAAAATATATAGATGATGCATTTCATGGAGGAAGATCCCCAGAACAAAGCCAATGTAGGAAATGCAACCAGATTCCTCTTTAATCATACAAATTTATAAACACCAGACTTATCGATCCCCAATACTTAAATATCACACTACATGAATAGCAAATGGTATAAAATATGCAAAATAATAGTACATTAGGCTAAATCACGCTAATAAATTGCAAAGCTTAGCATGGAAGTGGAAATCACTAATGGAACACTATGCAGTTTCCTTGTGCAACAAGCGAAGTCTCATACATAATGGAGGAGTACCACTGTTAGCAGCAGGCTCGGGGAGGAACATTTAAGTGTGTTTTTATGGACAGACTGGATTGATCTGGGAAGTGGTTCCTGAGGAGATTCCACTTACCCCGAAGAGCATCTTGGGAGATTGCTGCTACTTCCTACTGGTATTTGAAACTCATATTATTTAGATCAGTTGCCCCCTTTATACCATGTTTCAGGCATCGGGAGGAAAAAACCCACACTCAACCTAAAGATCTTATTGAAATAACTAGCAACAATAACTGTATGACACAGGGCTTTCTTTGATGGTCAATTTCCACTTGATATTCAAGTTAGATGTTCTGTAAGTTTACAAAGACCACTCCCTTCATTTTGATAAGAGAGGCCAATAAGTTAAAGACAAGATTCAAGCCCTTAATAATATTGGAGTCTCACAAGATTAGAGATTCACTATCATACAGAAGTTGGTCATATAAGAAGTACCGTGGACCACATTCAAGGAAAATGAGTTACTGGACGTATTAGAAGGCACTTGTTAGGAACTATGTTCCAACCTTAAGTTGGTCCCGAGGCATGGGGATTGAGAATAACATTATGAAGCAAAGCTATAGTGTTTTCTACTTTCATTTTACCTTAGTATCACCTCTAAATCTAATTGGTATTGCCAAGAAGGAATATAGTTTGAATTTAAGCGTTCTGTATCTAAAGGTGAGTGTAAGGATGAGTTTGAAGGTGAGGTGGAGTTGTCAAAAGTCACAAAGCTGCTACTAATTTCAAGATAAAAATAAATTGTGTTACTGAAGGAAAAGCTTAGTTAATGCAATGGGGAATACAGTAACGAGTTCATCTAATATAGTCCCTGAAAGTGAAGAGAGGATTGTAGTCAAAGGAACTTGGAGAAGATGAAATCTGTTTGTAACAGAGCACTCGGGGGATGAAGAATAGTTAAAAATAGAGTGTTGTCCTTCACTCTCTTCTGTCTTCAGTGCCTCACTGAACTTCCCTTTCCACATGACCTGCTTAGAAATTAGGATTGTTGTAGATATATATGTACCATGCCTATTTGTCATATGGTCTATAATATATTTATGATCGAGAAAAATCAATATCATTGTTCATTATTTGTTTAAAATATATGTTGGAACATAGTGAATACCAAGATTTGTGACATACCACAGTGTTTGATTTTGATCAACCAAGGACAACTGTAACCATGCTGTGGTGACATCTTAATATAATAAGCTACCTGATCAGCTATGTAAAGGCCAGTCTTAGAACACTTGCTATTTGCATAACATTTGCTAGCTCTGATCATTAAACAGTAAGTAGATTACTTCAAAGGGAGTTGCACAGAAATACTTAGTATATGTCACAAATATTATATTTAAGAGACTGTTTTAAAACCCATATATGGGGAATGGACTAATTGTGCACTTTGTGCCATTTCTAAGGTTTGTTTTAAGATAAAACATGAGAATAAGTTAAAAAAGACAGGTGTAGAATTAGAAGCTCAACATGTAGTGGGAACACAGACTAAAACAGATGGTCAGCATGACATAGTGTAAGATGACCACCTGCAAAAAAAGCAGTTTTATTTTCTCGGATAATAAAAACAAAATTTTAAATTCTACTATCTTCATTTTGGAAGATCAATTCTCTAAATAATCGTAGCTGGTATTTAAATGTTTTTTTCTAATTTAAAATGTGTTATATTTGACTAACACTTTATTTAATAACAAATTTTAACTCATCAGCAGAATATAATCTTCATTTTTATATGTATTCAGAAGTTCCCAATCAGAAATCTATATGCTGAGAAACCCTATCCTACACTACCCTATCATATCACATCAGAGTGTATGAAAGGTGTATCATGAATATCACCACAACTATACAGAAAGCCCTGAGAATCAAGATTATCTATAAAGATCCCCTTTGAGTTGATATATAGCCTTGCTTTATTTTTACATTAGTGGACTCAAGTAACCTGCTACTAACATTTAAAAGGCCTGCCTTTTGCAGATGTCAATTTTTTGGCTACTTTCCAGAAAGATTAGCACACAAACTCAGGATTACATATAATTATGGAGACAAAGCTAATCGACAGAAATGCATGGAATTTCATTGCTAGACACTTATTCCTACATGTTAAAAGAATGGCTTGTGCCAAGACTAGTCTCACTTAGAGAGTCTTCAAATTTAGAATAGAAATTGATCGAACTAAAATGACTATTAAACCAGAATCCAGTGGTGTTGCCAAGACAACAGGGATTCTTAAAAGTGTTTATAAAGGAAAACAAAACAAAATAACAAAGCAAAACCAATATCATTCCAGGTTCAGTGAGAGACCCCATTTCAAGGGCAGAAAATGGAAGTCAAAGTATCCTTTGATGTCTCACATGAACATGAGTGCATGCGCTTTCACACATATATATGCCCTCCTCCATTATACATACATAGAAACACACACACACACACACACACAGAGCGAGGGTGGGGTAATAATGAAATAATCCACCAAAGGGTCACAATATTAAAAACCGAAGACAGGTATAGACAAATAATTAATAAATCGAACATGATGTAGAAAAAGGGCCAAGTTTAACCTCTCAATAAATCCTCTGATGTTATTCATATATATTTGGATTCACTCTCTCTATATATATATATCACAAAATCCAGCTCCAGATTGATGAAACAGGAAAATGCTCTATATCACATATTATTTAAACAGTTTACATGACTATGACATATCACAGAAAACCTTGAGAAAGAAGTAGCAGGAGAGGCCTTGTTTCTCTCTTTCTCTCTCTCTCTCTCTCTCTCTCTCTCTCTCTCTCTCTCTCTCTCTCTCTCTCTCCTTCTGTCTGTGTGCACATGGATGTGTGCAAAGAATGATAAATTGTAACTTTTATTTATTTAATGCAATAATAATCCACCAAGACACCAAATTGTGACTCTTTTCTTATTGTGCTACCCACAGAAATTGTAAAAATGGAGGCAATACACACCTGTGAGCATGCTTGTGTTTGTGTTTGTAAATAAAGACAAATCAGAATGATATTGGAAAAAGAAAGAAAGATGAACAAGAATTCAGTTTATCAGATGGTTCTCATGGGACTTTACTGTTTGTCTCTACCAATGCGAGCATCCCGTTTCCCATGGCTGTTTAAAACTGTGCAGAAAGTGGAGACAGATACAGTTATATAGGTCAAGGTGTTCAGGAATTTGGGGTCAACTAGAATAGATCCCCAAGCATCTAACATCACATGGAACCACTTTTGAGAGAAAAAAAATCATTCTTGAATTCTTAATGAAACAATTAACCAAGTGTAATTACTGACTACTGAATAAGATAACTCGTTGTATTTATATCAATTACATGCACACCCTTTCTTTGGAATCTTTTTAATTATGTACCTTGATGGTCTTACTACTACTGATAACTAGGAAACAAGGTTTAATAAACATGCAAACCTCATCACATTCTTCATTCAATATCTAGAGCATTAGAACATTTTAGCTGAGTTGTCAACATACTCTCCTACACCATAGCAAACCACCTTTAAAGTCACATGAAGCAACCTGGAACTGATCATATTGGTCACCAAGAGTGGTTGACTTTGCCCATCACTTAACAGTAAGTTGCCTCTCCATGATCACTTGAGCCTCATTATTTATGTAATTGCTGTAATTATTATGACACTAATCACTGTTGAAGTCTAAATGTGTGAAATTAATTCAGTAAGTGTAAATATGTGTCCAGGAAAGGGAAATATACAGATGAAAACGAAACTCAGATATTCTGTTATAAATGAGAAATTAATACCTAGATTATTAGGATCTCAACTGGGCATATGCAAGGTTTGGGGCTGAAAACATAGGGTGAGCCTGATTGTAAACATTTAGCTATAATGAATGCAGGTGAGAATGAATTCGCAGACCAGCATCGGTGTCTGTCTAATGCACTACATTTGAAAACCTACTTCAGTTTCTTAAGTCCGACATATATTAATTTACTAAGGTCACCTAATGGCAGACACATTTTAGACGTTTAGGGTAACCCAGCTCTGACAAGCTTCCCCACAGATCACCTGTGTGTGTGTGTGTGTGTGCGTGTGCATGTGTGTGTGTGTATTGTGCATGCGTGTGATTCCTAACATTATAGAACTTCCTACGTCGATGTCTACTTAGGTTAATATTAACTCTTTAGCTTATATGAACCTCCTAGAGTTGAAAACTTGCACATAAAATTCATAATAGCAATAAGATGTACTCTTGTTTAGAACTTAGATTCATTTAGAAAGTCTATTTGTACCATTGGCCTAAAAAACTCTGCCCAAGAACACTAGAAAACTGTGGCCTCTGTTCTCTGATTTAAAGGACATCCAACCACCTGGCTCTCTCAAGCACATCTCACAGAGCTACTGGTGTTTGAAAGTATGACAGAATCTCTTACAGGTTGGCTAAGAGGCCTGGACTCCCCCTCCCCGTCTTGTGCCAAGGTGGAGGGCAGGAGCTTCAGCTTGTCCTGGTGAGGTGGGATCCCAAGTGCAGGTGCACGCCAGCTGGAGGCTGCATGTGCGCCAGTTGGCGCCCAGGAGCCCACATTCACACTTGCTGTGATTTCTAGCTCTTCCATATCCCAGCTCCCGCATGTGGCAAGCCCCCTGGAATACTGGTGATTAGGCCCATATTTTAAAGTGCGTTGTGACTGACAGGGTAGGAAAAACAATGCATTTGCAATAGCAGTACAACCCTTCTTCACAGATTTAGTCAAGTAAGTTGGGCATCTCACTTTCCTAAAAGCAAACAAACATGACACAGGAATATGTTATTGAAAATGCCATATGTCGGTGCTGAGGAATAAAAGGCTTGATTCGAGGATTTGCTTCAGCAACCATGGAGGATGAAGCAGAGGGGAAAGGAAAGAGGAGTCTGGTTGCTGTAAAAAAACAAAAAACGACAACAAAAATCAAGAGCCCCCAAACCTCTCATTTTTTATCTGTCTTAGATAATTTATCTTTTCTTAAACCCCACTTTTTTCCCCAACAGGATTCACATATGCACATCAGTAGTTCTTTATTTTTCTGTCCTCAAAACATCCAACCAGAATTTTAAAATAATTCTGTATTTAACATTTCAAAATTCAAGTCATTTCAATTAATCAGTTGAATGTTGAACCCAAGATTTAGTAAATGTTAACCATAAACCAGGTGCTGTGTTATGAAACACTTAGGCAAAGATGAGAGTGGGACACATCTTGCCATTGACAGGCCAACTGCTCCTCAAGGAAAACTATATATCATCAAGCAAATCTAATCAAATTCAAACACGGGTCAGTGTGAGTTATTGAGAATGTGACTAACTATGCCTGCTATACTGTGTAAGCTAGACTACGTAGTATACGTTTACTATTTAAGAATAATTTTGGAAGGAGTAAATAGGCTTTGAAGTATAGCAATGAAACAAGATATAATCACAGGGTATAAAAACAGAAGTCAGAGGTGTGAACTTGTCATACATGGCTGGGAAAAAAAAACAGAAAGAACAAGAAAAAGAAAAAGAAAAGGTGTGTGTGTGTGTGTGTGTGTGTGTGTGTGAGACTAGGTTAAGAAAGCCAGGACCTTGTAAGATTTGTGTATGAGTTTGAGTTTCACCTATAAGACTAATCAGAAGTTTTAAGTATAGGGGTGACATGATCATTCTTCCCTCTATTAGGTAATTCTGAATCTTTCATGTGACATGGGAAAGAGGAAGGCAGTGTATAGTTAAGAGGCTGTTGAAATATCCTAGCTGAATGGAAAGTGATGTCTAAGCTAAAGAAGCGACTGTAGAGATTACTGGGGACCAGGATGGAAGGAAAGGCAGACAGGAGTCAGAATGGACAGACCTTGTGGCTAGTTGGCTTGAGATTGAGGAGTTGTGAAAATTCTGGCTTTAATCATGAGGCTTGTCTCCCTGGCAGTTCTCACCCTTATTCTTGGGAAACCTCTTCATACACCAACCTGCATTCTCTTACCTTGTTAAGCCTCATTTTGGTCTATAGAGAAGAACAAACAGTTACTGAACATCTCCATAATGACCTGTTGATTGGTTAGAGATATTTGCTGCATATGCGTTAGCTTTCCTTTTTCAAGAGGATACAGTCCTAGCTCTTACAAATCTCAGCTCTTTCCTGGAGGGGTTGTTTTGAACTTTTTGTTGTTGTTGTTGTTTGTCTCCACTTTGTCATGTTTAGTTTTCACTTGCTCATCTGAAACTTGGAGGGAGACCCTGGCCCCAACTAGTCTGAAAAAATATTTTATTTTCTGCTGTATCTATTTTTGCCCAGGATTTGTGTTTGAATGCTACTGTGATTGCCCTGGAATGTCCACCTTTCTTCTCGCACATTGGCTCAATTTCCACAATATGTATGCCTCAGCATATACCAGCTTCCACTCTCTAACCCCTATCTCCAGACAGACTTCCTCATTGATCCATTGACCCAAGAAGTAGTAACTCATTTACCTATAATATCTCCTTCACAGTTTTTACTTATATCCATTGTTTAGCTGACTAAGTACTAGCTGATTTCAAAACAAGCCATCTTGCTTGGAAGGTTCAACTCTTCTTGCATAACCTATTTCCTAAAAAGCTTTGTCTGTTGCTCACTGATGTGTTTTGTCTGTGCTCACTATGATTGATGTGTTTGAGAGCAGATTTTTATGACATTTCCCAGTATGTTTCAAGATATGGAAATTAAGATCACTGGTCTTTGAAAAAGACTAGGACATCTTATTTTATTTTACTATTTTTTTTACAGTACAGACAATATACCTCTATGTCTAGGCTTTTATGACTCTCCAAAGTCAATTTTGCTGGCACATTAGGCACATGTTAATTAAAATGATGGGTTAATGTTTTAAGGGTCAAAGAACTGATGGCAATGATATTAGCTAATAAACCATTTGGATTTTTAAACTTCCTCAGTAGAAAATAAAACTGGAGAAATAAAAGCCTTGTGCCTATTGGCCTTGGACTTGTCTTGGAATGACAGGTGCACATGACCAATCATGTCATTAAGGACCCTTCAGAAACACAATGTTTGCAGCCTTTAAGCATAAGCTGGAAGAAAAATGAGAATATGATTGTCAAAGTATTTTCTTGAGGGAAACAAGAAGTAAGGATGAAAGGATTTTCTTCAAGTCACAATAAGTGTATTTTTAAAATTCTGCAAAAGGAAGGAAGTTATTTCCTGTTTATCTCTGTTATTGGTATGTAATGTTTTCATAAGTTTTAATAAGCCATTGAGGGATGACTAGAAAGCTTCATCATGTGAGTTAGATAGTGGTTTTTCAACATAGTTCCCCATTGAAATAGCACATATAGGAGGAGTTAGGAAAAGAAAACCTTTAAAGACTTAGGCTCATAGTTAAGAAATTGTCATTGTTTTTGACACTATAAAAAGTGACACTATAAATACTATTGCAGGGGTGGAGCATTATAGAAAATCTTAGGTCATGAGATTAATTTACCAGGAAATCTCCCCAGTGGTCACACTATGTTAAAGAGAATGTACTACACACCTACAGCTTTTCTGGATGTTTTGTATCTAAGCATGCTAAAGAGGTATGCTCTCTTTTAGACTCTATTTTTTTTTTCTTAGTAAGGTTTTTCTGTGTAGTCCTGGCTGTCCTGGAACTCACTCTGTAGACCAGGCTGGCCTTGAACTCAGAAATCCACCTGCCTCTGCATCCCAAGTGCTGGGATTAAAGGGATGTGCCACCACTGCCCAGCTTTTAGACTCTTACAAGTGGATCCTTAACACTGGATAAAGGGTTTGCCACCTGTTTCTGAATTGTTACTGTGATTTCCTCTATCTTCCTGTCTTTAAAAACAAGCATGAGATGAATTTTCATTCTCATGGCCCCAGGAAGCCATCACAACAATTTATCAAAGGCAGATAGTTTGTATGGGAAATGATAGAACCAATAGTGGCCAAGTGGAGATATAACTGTGAGGAAACTGGGAACCAGTATAGAATATACACATCAGTTATCACCACCCACCACCCCTAGGTGTTGCTTGAGGGTCACTCCTGTGTGGCAAGCAATGCATATGCTGGTTTTTGGAAGGAGGAGCCCAGAAGAACCACAGTATCCTGAAATAATAAAGGTAGGGGGACAGGATGAGATCCAAAATATACACATTCAAGCATGTCTTGGCTTGTAGGGAATCTGTTGCAAGGTAGGCACATGCAAAACAAAAATTGGAGGCGGGGGGGGGGAATTACAGCTTTTTGAGTCAGGGCCAGAGACACAACAGCTGCAATTTTAATCAATGAGTTCTCGAGAAGCAAGAGTTGATGACCCTCTTGAATACATATGAAACTCCAGTCATAAGTCTCATTGTAGCCGGGTGTGGTGGCGCACGCCTTTAATCCCAGCACTAGGGAGCCAGAGGCAGGCAGATTTCTGAGTTCGAGGCCAGCCTGATCTACAGAGTGAGTTCCAGGACAACCAGGGCTATACAGAGAAACCCTGTCTTGAAAAACCACACAAAAAAAGTCTTGTTATTTTTAATCCATGTATCTATACTCATAAAATACAACAGGTTTTTTTTGTTTTTTTGTGTTTTTTTTTTGCGAACCCCAGTAGCAGTACAATGATTTTTATGTCTTTCAATGCTGTAAAATATTGTAATGTAAACAGGACTGATTCAGAACTTCCGCAAGTACGTTTTAATATGGCTGTTTGTTATGATGATGATGTATTTAGATGTAAAAGTAAAGACAAGCACTCTTTAATGATGCAATTTTAGTGAACAACACAGGGATAGATACAAATTCTCTGTGTGGTTTCAAAAAACTCCAAAGCGAGGCATTTGCATGTTGGTGTGCATGTGTGATTTAAGGTATTGTTTTCTCTAAATCTATACGACATGTGAGTAGGTGAAATGGGTCCAAACCACTTTGGCAGACTGTTCACTGATGTATGGACAGGGGAAGGGATAGTCCTTTTAAAGAACACGTGTGCTATGGAGTTTTTCTTGCAGGCTCCTTTCATTCATTCTACTTTCCTGTAGAAGGACCCCAAGCAGTCTGTCAGAACACAGGACATTTGGCTTTCCCATTTCTCTCCTTGCTCCCATCAGAACCTATGGCCACCTCACAGCAGTGACACTATCAGGAGAATTCCTAGAACATCATTTCTCCCAGCTTCTTACAAGCTCTTGCGTAAATCTTTTTAGTCATCCATTTCTCATAGTCCTTAGACAAAGTGCAAGGATACAGATGGAGCCGAGACTTAGGGAATTGCCTACCAATGACTAGCCCAATTTGAGACCCAGTCCATGGGTAAGAACCACTCTCTGATTTTGTTTTTTTTTTTTTTTGTTTGTTTTGTTTTTTGAATTAATTTTTTTTATTAGGTATTTTCCTCATTTACATTTCCAATGCTATCCAAAAAGGCCCCAATACACTCCCCCCCCACTCCCCTACCCACCCACTCCCACATTTTGGCCCTGGCATTCCCCTGTACTGGGGCACACAAAGTTTGCAAGTCCCATGGGTCTCTCTTTCCAGTGATGACCTACTAGGCCATCTTTTGATACATATGCAGCTAGAGTCAAGAGATCTGGGGTACTGGTTAGTTCATAATGTTGTTCCACCCACAGGGTTGCAGTTCCCTTCAGCTCCTTGGGTACTTTCTCTAGCTCCTCCATTGGGGGCCCTGTGATCCATTCAATAGCTGATTGTGAGCATCCACTTCTGTGTTTGCTAGGCCCCGGCTTTGTCTCGAAAGAGACAGCAAATCACTCTCTGATTTTGTTAATGATACACTCATTCTTATGCTTACAGACAAGAGCCTAGAATAACTGTTCTCTTAGAGTCTTCACCAAGCAGCCAACTGTATCAAACATATATGCACCAGATGAGCAGCTTAGAGTCCATGCAGGTCCCCTGACAACTGGAGTCGGGGCTGTCCTTGAATCTGTTACCTGCCCATGGATCCTGTTCCCCTAAGTGGGATGCCTTGTCTGACTTTAGTGAGAGAGGATGTGCCTAGTCCTCCAGTGACTTAGTGTGCCATGGTGTGTTGGTATCTGGGGTGAGGGTCTTCTCCCTTCTCGGAGGATGAGGGGAGGGGAAATGGGGGAGGATCTGTGTGGAAGGGGGAGCTGGGAGGACACAGTTCAGGGGCAGTGCTATGTTCAGGATGTAAAGTGAATAAATAAATAACGGGGAAAAAGCCATGGGTAACATAAAAATCATGATTTCCTTCTAAAAATTATGCCTAATAAAATAATTAATAATAATTAATAATAATTAATAATAATTATTATTATGTTTTTTCCCTCTGTGTTCACAAAATCAAGGGTTTTCTATTTTGCCTATGTCAAGAACTATTTCATTAAAAGATGCATACTTAAAATTACTGTACAGAATTTAAAGAACTAATCAAGTCAACAGTATGAACTCAAAGTGACAAATGACAAATTTAAATATAAACAACAGGTCAGCAAAGGTTTAAGGGATATGCCAAAGGCTTAATCCACCAGAAAGCTGGGATTCTCCAGATGATCTTTAAATGCTGCCTGACTTCCCCGACACACGAGGCTCAGTGTTTACTCTTTAAACTTTTTCTTTCAATTTCCATGTTTCTAAGAGCAGCAGTTGCAAAGATATTCAAGTTATCATAGCCAGGAAGAGTACACTACGGGGGCAAACAGTGAGCAACATGGAAGTCCCTATACCCAATGTATGCAGAATACTGGGAGCATTTGGCAACCTATACTAAAGAAAGTCTCTAGTGTTCAGGGCTACCTGCCTGGACAAATGAAAAATTTCATCTTAAGTACCCAAATAGCCTAGCTTTCATGGTTTGTTAAAGGATGAGCATGAGACCTGGGAGACAAGCATCACTGTGATTCTTTTCTCTTATCTATTTCTGCGAGTCTTCTATAGTCCATTTCCTAAGTGTTAACTTTGGCAGTGGGTGCAGACTGTGCCAATCCTATCTTTCTATCCTCAGATACTTAGCACTTGAAGACTACTCCCCAGCAGAGACTGCTCCTCAGATGAGCTAAGTCTGCATTCTCCATTCAGCTGTAGACTATACTTTGATTCCTTGTTAATCTGGCTGTAATAACCCTACCTCCTTATTTGGGTCTATGCAATAACCATGGATATTTGTTGTTAAACAATATATAATAAACGCACTGAGTTTCCAGGATGTTTTGCCTTTCCATTGGAGAGCCCAGTCCACCTTATTCCAGATTATATGTGTGTTCATATGTTTGTCTTTACGTTCTTTCAGGGACCCTGGTTTGGGTTCTGGTACCCAAGCCATACAATGACAGTTATGTTTATTGCCTCTTTGTCAATCCCCATTTCCAGTGCATAACCTAACATGATAGGACTCATATAAACAAATCTGTGTAAGCTTTGCAAAAGAGAGATACTTTAAATCAAGTCTATTCTCACTAGATTCAACAGCAGTTCTCCCATATACCAAATCTCCTCTCCTCTCCTCTCCTCTCCTCTCCTCTCCTCTCCTCTCCTCTCCTCTCCTCTCCTCTCCTCTCCTCTCCTCTCCTCTCCTCTCCTCTCCTCTCCTCTCCTCTCCTCTCCTCTCCTCTCCTCTCCTCTCCTCTCCTCTCCTCTCCTCTCCTCTCCTCTCCTCTCCTCTCCTCCCCTCCCCTCCCCTCCCCTCCCCTCCCCTCCCCTCCCCTCCCCTCCCCTCCCCTCCCCTCCCCTCCCCTCCCCTCCCCTCCCCTCCCCTCCCCTCCCCTCCCCTCCCCTCCCCTCCCCTCCCCTCCCCTCCCCTCCCGTCTTCTTTGTCTTTTCTGATCCTTTAAGAAAAGTACCTGTTTGCTGTCTTTAATTTTATTAGGAAATAAATGTATTGTCCTGTGCTATTTGAATGTCACTGAGATGCTGCTCTGTAGCTGGGGATTTGGCTCTCTCTCTACAGATCCAAATATAACTGTCTCCAAATGTCCTTCACAATCTCCTGTCCTGAGTCAGTCTGGTCCCCTGACTCTGTGATTTACAGAAAGTATGAGAACATAGTTCAAGAGTATGAGCATTGTATCCTTAAACCTAAATTATTATTGAAGCCTCTTAAGGTTACCCTCAGCTGATTCTACAAGATGGCAAACTTAGATTTGATGATATTTTTCTAGGTGTCTACTGCTTGTCATTATCTGTTACCTACATTTATTCAAAGCCCCAAGCAACTGTGATAAGTCATTCTCTGGAATACACAAGAAACATTTTTTTTTTGGTTGTCTTCTGTATTCTGCTAAGTCTCCCTCTTTACAAAACCTCATGAATTTACAGTGTGTGTATGTCTAAGCTTAATGAGTCTAGTGCGCCTTTGATAAGATGATACACTTCTTTGGTAATGTTACTTTATCTCATGCTAATAAAAGGCAGGAATATAAGAGGAGAAAATATTTAAAGAATAAGAGAATAGAGATGCTTCTGGCAAGGAAAGATTTTTGTATGATCAAACTTTGTCCTAATTGAGATGTTTAGATTTTTACAGAATGTAAAACAACCTGGAAAGATTGCATAAGTCTTAAAAGATTTGAGAAAGTTGTGTATTAAAAGATAAAATGTTTATCAGAAAAGGATGTTAGATTTTGTCAAAGGCCTTTTCTGTGTCTAATGAGATGATCTGTGGTCTCTTTCCTTGAGTCTGATTATTTGGTAGATTATAAATATTGATTTACATATATTGAACCATCCCTGGGAAGAAGCTGACTTGATCATAGTGGATAATCTATTTTTGTACATTCTTAAATTATTTTTGCAAGTGTATTATTGAGAGTTTTTTTAAATTTATGTTCATAGAGAGTTTAACCACTATTTTGTTGTTGTTGTTGTTGAATATTTGTCTGGTTTTGTTTTTAAGCTGATATTAGCTTTGTTAAAAGAATATGGATGTTTTCATTTCTTTTAATCTTTGTGGAATAATTTGAGGAGTATTGGTATTAGTTCTCTGAAGGTCTGGTAGGAATCTTCTATGTATCATCTGGACATGGTTTTGTTTTAGAAGATTTTAGTTATTTCTTCTAAGCCATTGATTATTTTGGGTTTTTAAAAATTGTTTAATACATCTTGATTTAATTTTTGTTGGTTATACCTATGGAGAAATTAATCTATTTCTTCTAGATTTTACAGTTTAGTAGAATATTGATCATTATAAAAGTGTGTATTATGATTCTATGAATTTCCTTATTCTCTATTGTAATGTTTTCTTTTCATCTATGATTTAACTTATTTGTGTTTTCTTTATCTTTCTATTAATTAATCTGGCTAAAGATTTGCTAATCGTTTCAGAGAACCAACTCGGTTGCATTAATATTTATATTTTTCTTTTCTATTTTATTAAATTTCAGCCCTGCCTCTTATTCTCTCCTCTCCATCTACTTTTTTGAGTGTTTAGTATCTCTTGATGACTTGTTGCTAAACCTGGGAATGAGGATAACACTTCATAATCATAAAAGAAGTATCTTTATGAAGAGAATGGAAATTAGCACAGAAACATCAAACAGCTCGACATGTAGAGAATAACAATAAATAATAAAACAATAAAGAGCTAGATTCTAAATAGAGTAAGCATATCGCATCCCTCCTCATGAAGTTCACCTAGGATCTTCACCTAGGAAAAAGGGAGTAGAAAGATCATAAGAAGAGACAATCAGTAAAACCAAGGAAACAGTGCTTTCGAAACACACAGGGAAGCTGCACATATGAACTCACAGTGATACCAAACTATATCAAAGCCAAAGGAAGAGATAGATACCTCCAAAAAAAACCACTTGTCTAGTCTAATTCTTATGTAAGACATGCTGTGCTACCCTTGGAAAGGTTTATCCAAGCTCCCTTTGTACTTGTTCAGGTGCCTTGGATCTGTCTTTCAAACCCAAGTGGCAGGATTGGACTGAATCTACCAAGCTCATCTAACGTCTGGCAGCTCTGAGATCTCAGAGAAAGGCACCAGAGAGAATCCACTGGACTCTGGGGACTCCTGCAAGTTGATTAAGGGTCTAAAACTCTTGAACAGTAAAAAAAAAACAAAAAAACAAAAAAACAAAAAAACAAAACAAAACAAAACAAAAAACAAAAACAAAAAACTTCTTTATGCTTGCCTCTCGCCCACTGCAGTGTGTATGGGCTTTGTGTTGGCTCTTTCCCACCTGCTCCTCTCCTGTTTACTTGAATCTATCTGATGATGGTCTATATATCATCTGGTTTCTACTCTTTTTAGGATCTTCACTAGCTGCTCTACTTTCACTGATATTTAACCCCGATTTTTATCCAAAAGAAGGAAAAAATATCAATACAGAAATTGTTCTGCACATGGAACAGTCCATGAACCTTCTATCTGACTTCTACTTGGGACCTATGGATCTTTTTCCTTTGGGCAGACTGTAATTCTAACTGAGAGCCCTCTATCAACATCACTGCGTTAAATGGAAGTAGTTAAAGAGAGACTACGATGCTTCTCCTCCATGGGTAGCTGGAGGGACCATTCAGAGCTGGAAATGAGGCCACTGGTCCCTAGGATGGAAAAAGAGAGCATAATCCTAGTTTGTGGTCAGTGGTGTTTTCTCCCTTTAAGTAGGAAATAAGCCTTTTGACTTTTGTTCCAAGCTGTAAGTTTCCATTTGCTCCAAATGTAGGCTAATCCCTTAACATAAGTTAGGTCTTTCTGTGCCTGTTATATCACAAAGGACAGAGGAGCTGGGCCACTGTTTTCCTCTCTTTAAACTGGGTAAAAAGAACCAGCCTGCTATCTGATATTGTTAGGTTGGGGTATTTTGAGGATTCACATAAAGTCCAGGTTTTTATAAGCAATACACTTTGAAGCACCAAACAGGTGCCTTTAGTATTAGAAGAAATGAGAAGCAATGGGTGTCATGGAATGGGTCTCCAAATAGGAAAACCATTATTGCACTGGAAACCTTCCGACTAGGTAGACACAGAGTTCTTTCTTCAGGATGGGAGGGCATTCAGTGGGAGCTGGGATGACTGCATCCCAGAAAATGTCCATCACACCAATAGACCATCGAGGGTTTGTGCGAGAGCAACTCACATTCACTCTGCTATACAAACATTCTTACAATTGTTATGCATTGTCCTTCTGTCTAATTATTTTGTTGAGGGTGCTGTTGCCGCCTGGTTCATATGGTCCCATTCCTTAGAGGGAACTTGCCATTCCTCTTCCCACCCTCAGAGCTGCTTTACCAACTACAGACCCTGGTGGGGCAGTGGCCACCCAGGTGTCCTCATGCAGAAACCGATGGATGACTGGATACCTGATGCCTAGTGAATTTTGAACACGAGGTTCAGAAACTGTTGCTTGACCTGATTGCTCATCATTGATAAGGCACCTCTGCATGGGCTATCCTGTGCTAACTTGCTGCTTCACAAGGACAACTGGTGGACCAATACAAGAGAATTTTCTGTGAGACCTATGTTTAGACTCCACTGGTCTATTAGGGAACCTTGTTTGCTTTGGTTCAAGAGAGTTTTTCTAAGTGCAGTCAACCCGTGGTATAACTCAAACTCTACATAGTCTATTTCTTTTTTTGCAGATATCTATGCTCTGAATTAACCAGGGGAGGGGGAGAACACCTGACAAAGAACGATGTTTGATGAGTTACTAAGAATGATCTTAAAGACGTATCATTGTTTCTCAGGGTCCGGATTACACCTGTCAATTAGTGCTAGCAGATAAAGTCTGGGAGACTAACACAGTAACAGCTTTGCCTTCTCCATGGGGCCTTTCTACACATTACCTGTTCGTCTTATTTAACGCTGCCCCAAATTTTGTAGAGCAATGAAGAAGGTGTTGCTTCTCTGGTTCCACCAGACTCCTTTGACTGATATCATCCAGGTATAGCAGAAAGGAACAGAATTTGAACAGAGCGAGGCTGCCTGCTTCCAGACTTTATGCTGTCTCCACAATACCACAGTTACAACCTGGGAGAAAAGAGTGTCTGAGGGTGGCTAAAATCTTCCCTTTCCAGTGGAGATGAACAGTGGAATGGGTGGATTTCTTTATCTTCTTTGAGAGCACTGATTCTTAACCCTGGGTGCACATTAAAACCATCTGGGGAGTTCTTAAAGGGTACCTTAGCTGGGATTTCACCCCGAAGCAATTAAATTCAATTCTCGAGGGGTTGGCCTTGGCATCTGGATTTTTTAAAAGCTCCCTAGGTGATAGTAATGAGTAGCTAAGGTTAAGATTCACTGCTTTAGAGTAATAATCAACAAAACACTGATTACATTCTCCCATTAAGTCACACTGGGAGTATAGTAATGAAAATCCTTATTGTGACTTTGGAGAGTGCCTCTGAAGACTGGTCCTGGCCTTGGTCCTTACGAGGGATGCAAATTTATCCAGAGACAAATGAGAGGACAGAGAAAAATGATATTTTCATTGTCCGCCTCTGTAGGAGTAGAGTTGGCAACTCAGAGAGTCTGTGAGGTTCCTTTGCCCCTTTTCATTGTGTCACCCTTAAAATGTCACCACCAATGACCAGAAAATTAACATCTACCATTGATGGTGCTGTCATCACTCAGACCTTGTTTTTCTTTATTAAATAACTACTGGTTAAATTTCTTCCCTTCATTTTTCCAAATAATTATGGATAACTGCATTCGTTTCAAGGTTAATTTGGTAATTAGCTCTTTTATACACATAGCTTAGAGAAATGCTAGGGAGGTCCAAGCTTCAGAGGAGAAAGCAAATGTAAGTGGATGGTTTCCTATTTCTTTAAAAATTACCTCACACCATTGTTCTGTATATTTATAGAGAGAATACTCTTTCAATTATTTTTGTTCTTACACAGTACTCTTTTTTTAATCAAATATAACTTGTTTATTTTTATACAGTTTTTTATTATATATTTTCTTTATTTACATTTCAAATGTTATCCCCTTTCCTGGTTTCCCCTCTGAAAATACCCTATCCTCCCACCCCCACCCCTGCTCACCAACCCACTCACTCCTGCTTCCTGGCCCTGGCATTCCCCTACACTGGGGCATAGAGCCTTTGCAGGACCTAGGGCCTCTCCTACAACTGATGACCTACAAGGTCATCCTCTGTTACATATGCAGCTAGAGCCATGAGTCCCACCATGTGTACGCTTTGGTTAGTGGTTAAGTTCCTGGGAGCTCTGGGGGTACTGGTTAGTTCATATTATTGTTCCTCCTATGGGGCTGTAAACCCCTTCAGCAACTTGGGTCCTTTCTCTAACTCCTCCATTGGGGACCCTGTACACAGAACTCTTTTAAATATGAACATTAGCAATCTCTGACTAAGTCCTGGGATCATAAACAGGCACATACAATGGTCCACCACTCATAAGAATTTTGGTGATGCTAGTAGCAGAAATTAAGCAAGAACAAAACAGAAAGAGGCACTAAAACAACTTATTTTACCCCCTCAGTCTGGTCACGTCATTTCCTAAAACAACAATTAAAACTAGAATCCCAATCAGAATTTAGCTGTAGTGTAATACATGTGTTTTCTATATGTATTTTTTTAAATGAGAAATTTTTAAAAGTTGGAATTTTTATATTTTGAGAGTACTTGTTATGGTAACCATGTATTTTGTCATTGAAGATATTTTTCTGCCAATGAATATGGCATTTTACTTACTGACTTTCATTGTAAAATTTACAAAATATCCAAGTAAGTTATCATTTATGGCTTTTTCTGCTCTCTTCCACACCTTACTTTTTAAAAACTTTGCATTTCAGTTTCCAAATGAACAAAATAGCAGGAAAACCCTGTCTAATTCTCCCATACTTTTGTGGGAGAAAATTTATTATAAACTCTTCTGAGTTTTTTGTCAAAGCAAAAGATTTATAGGAAAGGTAGGAACCCGGCAGATCACAACACAAAGGAACCCTATTGCAATAAGACCACTAGTGCTGAGAATTAAATAAACATGTGACAGGAAGCCCAGACCTTTACATAACTATCAATTAAACGAACTCTCAGTGCCCACTTACTAAGTCTGTCCTCAAATGTCAGTTACTACCCAGTGGCTCAATGCATTTGTAATCTAGTGGCCTGAGATAATTAATGTCCCTCCCTAAGTAATCCACTTTCCATCAGAGCATAGCTAGGTCACTGAACAGAACAGAGCCCAGTGAGTGAGAGGATCATTTTTCATTAATTTTGATTTCCTTTCCATTGTTGTAGGTGCTTGGGATATGGAGGCTGAGCCTGATCAGCAACTTGCAATGGTATGAGTTGGTCATTTTTCATCTTTCCCCCTCATGACATATAGAAATGAAAAAACTGTGGCACACACACACACACACACACACACACACACACACACACACACACACACAATGTGTGGATATGGATGTGGATATGCATATGATGTAAATGCATACAGATATATGCACACAAACATACACATACTTTTCTTGCACTAAATTCAGGCAATTTGGATTGCTATTTTGCTCTGTCCTCTATCATATTTTTTTAAATGCTTGCTGGAGAAGAGCTTTGAGATGTGCCCAGTGGGGCAATATACTTGCAGTACAATTAGTAGCTGCTGTTATTAGAAAACTACAGAAAAAAGCCCCAGACACTGGTCTTTCCTGAGACTGAGCAACTCAGCAGGGGTTTTCCTTTTTACATCTCACCATATCTCTGTATCCTTTTTGTCAGATGCAACGCTCTCCAAAATGATGCTTCTTCCCCCTGTACACAAAAGCCATCACTTCAAAAGCCTTTGATTAATTTGAGCACAATCAAGGGCATATGAGATAGCTGCCATTTAGCAAGCCAAAGCAATCCTATGCCAGATGCAATAAACCTATCAAGCTGTCATCAAGTCAAGCTGTGAGAGAGACGGTAGTGATTACAAGCAATAGTTTCCTTCAGTGGTTTCATAATTTCATTTTTTTGTTTTGTTTTGTTTCCAGATCTCCAATAGTTCTAGTAAGGATGTCTTGGTAGAGAAACATTTCCCTCAGGGGTTACTAGCAACAACTTAGTGTATTGGTTTTTTTCCCCATCATTGAATCGGTATAGAAGCTCATCAGGCAAGAAATATTGTGATTACAGTTGTCTATAAATTATTTAAAAGGGCTCATCCAATCAAAACAGAGATCTAAGTGACTATTTTCCTCTTGATGCCTTTATAACTCCTACTCAAAAAGCAAATTTCTGAGTGATAGAATAGTTTTGAAGTTACTTCAAAAAGGCCATTTTTTTTTAATATGGGGAGGAGGGTCTCAGTGTGAATGGTTCATGTACTTCAATGACAGCTCTTTTCTGATGACTTTACAGAGGAGACAGAAAGAGACCAAAATAACAACAAGCAGGGAGAGGAAAAAAAACCAAAAAAACAGAGGGAGATAGAGATAGAAGGCAAGGCAGGTAGGTAATTAAGGTCTATCCTGGGAAAATCGATTCATGCATTCAGTATTTCCCACATATCTGAGCTCTGGCTAGAGAAAGTAATCACTGTTGAAAAACACTAGCCAAACAACTCATTCAATTGCCAGTTTCGCTCATGCCTTCCAACGGATGTGCTTGGCACTCTGCAGACAGCCCAGCTCATGCTTCATTTCATGCTCTGAATATTACCTGCAAGAAACAAAATGCTCATCACATCTCCCTCCCTCTAGTAAAAGCCATTTCCAGGATGCTTTCTTTAAAGACAATACACTCATTGCCTCATGATTTATATTTAACTGAATGTCAGACTCTCTAATCAAATCTAAGAACCCAGGGAGAACTAACTTTGGATTGATCCTGGAGAAATACTCTTTCCTGAATTGTCTAATAATCGGCACTGCCTCCTTTCTGCCTCTTAAAGAAGAAAATGAAAAACCTAGACATTCCTCAGTGCTGGCAAAGTTGCCAAAAACCAGATGATTTACATTGGGAAATGCATTTTAAAACATGAACATTTTCACTTCAAAGGACTTTCTGTAAGCACCATACATATTTCTTATACAGTTCACAGTCAGCCGGGAAAGGAGATTCTAATCTGGTTATGGCATCAGTGGGAAAACTATATGATTGATGCATACTCATGCGCACATGCACAAACACATGCACACAGAAAATGATGTGATTGATAAATACACTCACATACACACACTTGCACACATCCATGCATGCACAAATGCATGCACATGAATGGACTCAAGCATGTTCATACCCACATGCATGTACACACATTATTTTAAGCAATATGGAGATCGACTAGATAAGCTTGGTAGACAAAACAGTCATTTTATTTTTTGGTAAAGGGTATATTTACCAAATATATTCAATTTTGAATTTTTTGATGTGAAGAAGAAGAGGGTGATGATGATGATGATGATGATGATGATGATGGTGATTTGGTTTTTTGAGACAGGGTTTCTCTGTGTAGCCCTGGCTGTCCTGGAACTCACTCTGTAGACTAGGCTGGCCTCGAACTCAGAAATCCACCTACCTCTGCCTCCCAAGTGCTGGGATTAAAGGCGTGGTCCACCACGGCTGGCTCGGATGTGGAGATTATTAAAATGAATAATGCTCATTTATTTCCTTAATGGACTCTTTTTTTTTTTTTTACAAACCTACCATGAAAAATAATACCCCTCCCTTTAAACTCAAACTTCAAATAGAGTTAGTTTCCTATTATTTAGTTTGAGAACTTTAACATGTCAAAAGGAAAGAAAAGGATATAAACTCACTATTAAAACATTTAGGTTGGCAAGTGTTTTATCTCTTCCCTTTATCTGGGTTTTTATTTCACTATGTGAGCAAGTGCCTCCTATCACATAAATTTAAAGAACAGCCAGAAGTGAAGGGCGGTAGTAAGATTGACTAAATTTTCCTAAACAGCTCCACAAAGTTACATTTGCTCTATTAAAAAATAATTTATTTTTCTGATTACCCATTCACTAACCAGATCAAAACCTTCCTGCTCTTTGGTTCTTATTAGGTAATTAGATGCATGAGATGATTCTGGCACTCTCAAAACCTTAAGCAGGGATGTCTGACATGGCCCCATTCTTTCAAAGACTCTCTTGGTAGGTCTACCAATATGTAAGGGAGTAAAAACAGAATCAGAAAAGCTCAACCTACCAGAGTAGCCTCGGAAAACTCAAATACAAGATGTATAAGGTCTACTACAGGTCAGTTATGATGTTTGAACCCAATAATTTGACTAATTTACATGGAGGGGGACCTTCTAAGTGGGTTTCATGACACTAACTTCTTATTAAGGGTCACCATAAGTTGTTGTTTCAATACACATAACTATGCTATTTAAGGTCATAGAGGAATTGCTTAAATCTCTCTCATGTAGAAACCAAATATGTTGCAAATAAGTGAATTGTGCTACAAATTCATTGATTTCTTCAATTTTAAATGTTCCTTAGTGCTCCCTAGTACTGAGTACTCTTCTAGGTATTATAAAGTTTTAATGACTAATGAAGACTGAGCCAAACCTGCATATTTTACATATAGACTGAAGGCTACCCTACCCCTACATACAGATGAAGGATAAAGAATTATGGCAGAAGTGAAAGGGAATTCACAAGTAGGGGGAATTTTCTTCTAGAGCAGTAGTTCTCAACCTTCCTAATGTTTCTACCCTTTAATACAGTTTCTCGTGTTGTGGTGACTCCCAACTACAAAATTAATTTCATTGCTACTTAGTAAATTTACTTTTGCTACTGTTATGAATCATACTGTAAATATCTGATAGGTAGGATGGTCTTAGTTGACCCCTGGGAAAAGGTTGTTTGACCCCCAAAGGGGTTGCAACCCATACTTTATTGGCCATTCTAGAACCACCTTGCAAGGCGTTGTATAGTAAGTCGCATCTTGGTTGGTTAATTCTGAAGGCATGTACTAGAGGAAAAGCAATTACTGGACATTGGTTTATTGAGATGTGGAGACAAAAGCAGAAGAGTAGAGAATGGCATCAGAGGACAGTGGGGGACGTCATCTGTCCAGCCTTGGATGCTACAAAGGAAAGCTGTATGAAACACATCTGGAATGACTGTAAGGAGTGCTGATGTCTATAGGTGGAATACTTGAACTTCCTCTGAGACCATTCTACCTGAATAATAAACAAGGCTGACCAGCCCTGGAAAACTTAAAGACAACACTGAGATGACTTATATTTTATTTTTGTTTAAGGTTTCAAAATATATGCTTACATGGGACTACCTTTATAATTTAGGTGGTAGCTAATGGGTTTTAAATAAGGTATAGGATAGAATGATCAAAAAGACAACGATATAAAAGTATGTAAGGGAATATGTAACCTACAGAATCTCATGTGCTGATTCCAACATTCAAGGACAACTTAAACCAACAATAAAAATGCTCCCAAATCCACTTTTCGGTGTGTAGCACATGAGCAAGGGATATTGATTCTTGGAACAACACCCTATGGTCCCCATTAGGACATGGAAACATTTTAGTGGCGTGCTCTCACTGTGGGAGTGAATGTCCTCCCTGCAAATATTTAGCTTTGTGGGTAATGGGACAAGTATAAAAAAAAAAAAAAAACAGTTCATCTGAAGCTGGTGTTGATGGGGGGAGGAGGGCAGTTTTGTCCCAAATTACTGTTGTGAAATTTAACATGCTTACTATCCCTAACCATTAAGACCAACTGCATAATGACATTTTCAGCACTTAATTTGTTGTCAAAGTATGCACTGAAATTAAAACAGCTCTAATTATTGGAAAAAATTTGCTTCCTAATTTAAGAGGAATAAAACTTCTTTATATTGTTTACTCCTCCTGCCAAAACAAGGCCAAATTGTCCTTTAAGTAAGCCACTATTTTACCCATCTGTCTGGAAGGTAGATGTAGCCATCTCAGAATTAGGACATACTTTGAGCCCTTGTTCCTGTAATATTGTGCACCCAAGACAGACAATGTCCAAGCAGAGGAGCTCAGTAGCACAGAGTTTTGATTTATGGATTTTTCAACTTTACAACTGTGCAAAAATAGTAGACATTTGGTAGAAACTGTGCTGGGCTTTTGACCTTTTCTTTGGCTGGCAGTAGGTACTTAGATATTCTCTTGAGACACTGGTGGTACATGGGAGAAGAGCTTCTCAGTATAACCAGAAATTGAGATGTGACACCTAAAAAAATGACCCAGTTATGTAGAATAGAATGAATTCCATCTGGGACATACAATAGCTTAAGTGCCATTCGGATAAGCAGTGTGGTAGTTTGAATGAGAGTGGACCCATTAAGCTCATATATTTGAATGCTTGGTCCCCTTGATGGAACTGTTAAGGGACGATGTGGAGGTGTGACACTGGGGAATGGAATCAACGATTCTCTCTCCCCCCAGTTCTCCCTTTCCCCTTCTCTCTGCCTCATGGTGGTTGTTTCAAGATGCAAGTTCTTAGCAATTGCTCTAGAGCCATCATGCCTGCCTATTTGCTCTCATGGTCCCCGCCATGACTTACCCTCAGAAACTTTGAGTCTCCAGTATACCCTTTCTCCTATAAGCTGACTGAGTCATGATGCTTCTGAGCAGCATGAGAAAAGTAACTAAGACAGCTTAGACATCTAGTGGGGATGGTCATGGTCATGGTTTCTGTGTGACGTTGACATAAGTTGTTCATTTAAGTTTTGGTTATCAGATGAATCCATTGAAGGTTGGGCTTTATTAGCGATCATCCTTAGATGAGGAACCTGAGGATCCAAGAGGCTAAGTGAAGTTTTGAAGACCATAAAGACATGGTCAGCTACAGTTTGGCTTGACACCAACCCAACAGTACTTTAGAAGAAAAACAAGCTATGTAGGGATGTTTATTCCATAATCCTAGCAATTGGGAGACCCAGACAGGAGGACTGCTGTGAGTTTGGTGTCAATCTGGACTACAGAGTGAGACTCTTTCAAAAGCAAACACAAAATTAAACCCAGTGCTAGGTGTGATGAAGAGTGAATGACCAGGGCATGTGGGTAGGCTGATTTCTCTAGGTTTGTATCTGACTTGCTACTTAAAGATTCAAGTGGAAAGGTTGGGGCAGGGGAAGATATGGACCCTTGGTGTGGGAGAAGCTAGCTGTGTGAGGCCAGTAAATATTATATAGATGCATGAGGCGACCAAACTAGGGATATTTTGATAGTTCACACCATGAATGAGGGTGTTAGAGAAATTTGGAGCAAAACCACTATCAGGCATCATCAATCTCAGAAAAACAAAACTGTACCAAAAATAATCCATCTGAGAAAAGATGATGGTGCAAATCAAGGGACGGATATGAATGAACAAAATTTGACTGAACCCTAAGTTTTTAGGAACACATTTATGGAGATACATTTTAATCCCTGAACACCAAGGCTCTTTCACTCTGATAGCTGTGTCAAGCACGCTGCTCTGTGGAAGAGCTCACAGAAAGGCTGGTTTTCCCAGGTTTGCTTTTTCACAGTAGCAATGTTTTTGAAGCCGTTCTTTTGGCTGAGAGACACATATTCAAAAGAGGACAAATGAGACCAATTTGATTCCTAATTTAGATTTTCTGAATCGGAGTTTCTAAACATTTCGACTCAGCAACCTCTGATTTCTGTGGAGCTGTACACAGAGTTCTTGAGGAATGGACATTTTCCTTGTCCCAGGTAATGGTAGGCAAAGATGTTCATCGTTAGAACAGTATATACGAAATGGCTCACAAAATAAGTGGCTGTACTTTTCTAATGACCTCAGCAATCAAGTTTCCTGAAGTGCAGGTCTGGCAAGGCATCAGTGATGTTATATTCTTTTCCCTCCATTAACTTATTTGTTTTTCACCTTATATTTCAATTGTTTTCCCACTTTCTGGCCCCATCCTTATACAGTCCCTCCCCCATTCCCCTCTCCTTCTCCTCTGAGTGGCTGGGGGAAACCCTGGTTATTCCTCCATCCTGGCACATCAAGTCTCTGCAGGACTGGACACATCCTCTCCCATTGAGGCCAGACAGGGCAGTCTAGTTAGAAGAACATATCCCAGGTGTAGACAACAGCTTTAGGGGTTGTCATCTTACTTGTGTGTCTTTCATTCCCTTCTTCTGTTCCTTCAGGAGAGTGCCAGTGCACATGCCAGTGTGTGGTGTTCTTCAGCATGATTTTTAAGCAGTCTCTACTCTCCTTTGCTTATTTTTTTATTTCTAACCTTGGCCAGACATGCTTGTCTTCTTTTGTCCTATTTTCTTACCCAGGGTCTTGAGGGGATCTGTCTTAGTTCAAGCATCTCCTTAGCATCTGATTATACACTCACCCTCTCTCCTCACTTCACTTGCACCAGTTATTAATTTGTACCACATCTTTCTTTTTGTTCTATACCTTTCCAAATTTGTTACATGGTTAGTTTCATCAAATTATTCACCCTGCCTTCCTTTTTCTCTTTCTTGTATTTTCTGCTTTGCTCCTCATTCTGGATGTTGCAAGGTCTTCATTGCTTGGTTTGGAAATGGAGCCATCACTTTACTTTTTTTTGAGAGTATCATCTTATAAACAATCTTATAATTGTATTTTAGTACAATGTATAATTAGGGGAATTGTCTATAAAATCTCTACTTAAAATATGTCTTTTGTTTGCTTGTTTGTTTCCAAATAAACCCTAGTCTTCTTGGCAGGCTTCTCCTTGATTTGGGGGTGCAAGAAATCTATTTTAGTGTTACATGAGTATCCCAACACTGACCATGGTGAGACAAGTTCTGCTCCATGCTTAAAAAGTGTTCTGTTAATTCCTTGGTTTTATTCCCAAAATACAAAATTCCTTGTACTTTGTTTTATCATTTGTGGCTACCAAGAATGAGCTTGTTCCTGTGATTTGTTTCCAATGTGTTTATCATCGATGCATAAGAAGGCTACTTGATTTCGTGCATTTGTTTTGTGTCTTTCCACTTCAAGAAGGTATGTATTAGTAGTAAGTGTTTTTTAGTATCACCTTCATAGTCTTGTATTACAAAACCATATTGTCTACATATAGGAATACTTTGACTCCTCTTTGTTACCTTTCTGTTTCCTTCTTTTGTTGTATTGCTCTAAGACTTCAAACACCAAGTTGAATATGAATGAAGAGAGTGGACACCCCTGATTTGTTCTTGATCTATCTGGGAACATTGAGGTTTTCTATATTTAGCATGGGACTCGCTATAGGTTTGTTACATATACCATTTATTGCATGGATATACACTCCTCTATCAAACATTTTCTTGCCTTTTATAATGAATGGATTTTTTCAAGGGATTAGAACTATTTACTGATAAATTTAAGACAATAAGTAAATTGAGGAAACCACCAGTAGCTGCAAAGATGTGCTGTGCTCATGGACTGTGAAAATGGCTACCCTACCAATCTACAGATTGATTACAAACCCAACTAACATACCAGGATTGTTCTCAACAGACATATAAAATACAACCACAAAAATTTATACTGACACAAAAACTACACAAAAGAAAAACAACCAAAAACCAAAGAGCACCCAAAGGATAGCAAAAGCAATTCTGAAATAAACAAATACTAGAAGTTATCACCATATCTAATTTTAAATTATACTACAGAGCCAAGGTAACAAAAACATCATGGTACTGTCACAAAAGAGACACACTGATCAGTGAGATAGAATAGAGAATGCAGGTATAACTTCATATAAGTTCAGCTACCTGATTTTTGACAGACACTAAAAATTGTATTTAGGAAAAAAATGCATCTTTAATAGATCTCAGAAATAATATGGATTTTAATATGCAGATAATGAAATTGAGATCTGTACATTTCACTTAACACAAGCCTCAACATTAGGCATAATTAACTACCACTAGCAGAAAAATAATGGAATACATTTAAACTATAGACCTGGGTGACTATTTTGTAAATCTGCAGCTCAGGAAATAAGACCAATAGTTGACAAATGAGACCTTATAAAAGTACAGAGATTCTGTACAGCAAAGGAAATGGCCAGTTGTGTGCGTAGAATGGGAAAGAGCCTACTCCAGCTTCACATCTCATAGATTAGTGTATAAAAGACACAAACAGCCCCCAAAACCGAACACAGAGGGAATGGCACAACTTAAAAACAGGCTTTTGGACTGAACACAAAACTCTCTAAAGAAAGGCAAGTAGTTAGTAAACACTAAGAACCCCCAAGTGCTCTATATTATCAGTCACCAGAGAAATGCTGATAAAAATATTTTGAGATTCCATTTCACTCTAGTCAGACTAGCCATGATCAGGAACAAACATAGCAACAAATGCTGGCAGGGGGGAAAGAGACACCCGAGGGCCCTCTTGGTAGAAGGCACACTAGTGCGGTCACTCTGGAAACTGGAAGGTTCCTCCTCTCAAACTAGAAAGAGATCTATTGGGACCCAACTATACCACTTCTGGGGCATGTACCTAAGGGATTTTGCATGTGACTGTACCATGCTGGGTGCTACTCTATTCACAATAGCTAGGGAAAGACTTGACCTGGGTGTTTGCCAACTGAAGAATGGATAATAAGATGTGGTATAGGCTTTTATACACAACAGGATATAATTAATCTGTAAATTTGCAGTTAAGTTGATGGAACTTTATAAGTATATGAATCAGGCTCCAAAGACAATGATCACATGTGGTCTTTCATATTCCACTCTTTTGCTATGTAAGTTTAGTGTGAAGTACATGTGGAACATAGAAAACTAAATGTTGGCCATTGGTGGGGGCTTCGTAGAGCATTGGTAAAACAGAAGTAGAGAGGCGAACTATTGGGGACAGAAACATGTAGCAGAGTGAAAAGAATGGGATAGAAGCCAGGGGAACCTTTAACCACAGTGAAGGGTGAGAAATGAAGCTTCATGGGAATCTATGATCTTGCAATCAGAGCAAACACTTTAAAACAGGAGATAGTAATGGTTATTTGATATGAAATAACATAGGCAAATGTTGAAAGGTTAAGTGTGGGTTGGGGAAGCAGGGAGTGGTTTAATATTTAAGACATCTTTGCTGCACCACTAGGTTGCAAACTAATTAAAATTTATTTTGTACACAGGGTTTGATCAGAAGTGCTTCACATTAGTGAACAACGCTGCTCCCAGAAGACATGGGTTATTAAATGAAAATCTCACTGTCAGGCATGGGCTACCCCTCTACAAATTATTAGTCAGAGGGTCTCCAGAGGCACTCAGAACAACACAGACTGTTGTCACTGCTCTTGGTTATCTGCTGTAACGAGATGTTCAGGCCATATTGTTGAAGACACCATGCACCTTGGATGCAGGATGCAGAAAAGCCAATCTTGAACTGATCAGGAATCCTTCCATGATGTATAGCTTTGACAGTGCTAGAAGGAGCAATGTAGGCTCCAGAGGGAGGAGATACAGTGTGCTACAGTACCAACCTAGTAGGAAACATGTGCTCATTGAGGGCACCTAGAGTGGCAGGACTGTTCGTAGGTGTAATTACCTCCTCCTTTGATTGGACTTGAGACTTGCTTCATAGGAGGCAATTTGGCAATTCATGCCCAGGATTATAAACATAGTCACAAAACACGACTAGAGAAGGACTAGGTCCTAAGGTAGAATTATTGATGTTGCATTACTCCCAAACTTGGTCAGAAAAGCTTCTTATTGCAATGGGTAGTGATCAATGAAGACAATACATTGCATTTCAAAGTGCCCAGAGTAAGTGACTACTGGTGCCCAGCTATAGTTTGGAATTTCAATTAACCCCACCCCCCTTCCTCAAGGCGCAGGAGACATCTTTAAGAGGGGAGAGAAAAGTACAAGTGACAGAGAATAAGGAGAAGTGCCATGAAATACAAAAGTCCAAAAATGGAAGGGCACACCTGTGAGAGATTTTTGCTCCGTTTGAAGTGGGAAGATCTACTTCTAATTCAGGTCCTTGAGGAAGGAAGGCACATCTTTACTCTGGATCTTTCAGTCTGGGAAAATCCATCTCTACCTCTGGGCCACACTTTCTTTTGGAAAGTTTATATAAGGACATTGAAAAAGGAAGTCTTTGCTCTTTCTAAATGCTCTCACATTGCTAGCAAGTCTGTTTGCTCACTTCCTCAGGATTCTAGAGTAAACTTAAAGCTAGCTTAGATATCTAGTCTCATGAACTGAACAATTAGATACTTGGACTTTCCATTTATAAGCAGCTGTTGTTGAATTAGCTGGACCACAGCTATAAGTCATTCTAATAAATCTTCTGTATCTATCTATCTATCTATCTATCTATCTATCTATCTATCTATCTATCTACCTATCTCAATAGATACAGATACAGATATTGATATCTATACATATATACATATATGTATAGGTATAGATATAGGAATACATATACATATATCTATATACATATATACCAACATACCTATATATCTATAGTTATCTATCTATACATACCTATATACCTAGAGATATCTATATCTATACTTATATAGGTATCCTTATATCTATACCTATATAGGTATTCCTATATCTATACCTATATATCTATATCTATCTATCTCTATCTATATTGGTAGGTATGAATATAGAAGTAGATTTTATATAGATATAGATACAGATATAAATGTAGCTATAGACATAGGTATAGATATAGATGTTTGATGTAGATATCTTCATTCTATGTGTTCTGTGACTCCTGAGAACCCTGGCTAAAACAGCTATTATTCATATGATCCCACTGAAGTTCTTGTTGCCTGTACAAGATCTGCATGAGAGTAAGCCAGATATAACTTTCAGCCTTGAAAGAAGAGTGGCTTCTGAGGTCCTATCCCTAGACAAGGGGCTACTGGCACTTAATGGCTACTACGTGAGGATGAATCAATTTTCCTTAAGAGCATGACCACTGGAAGGTTGCTTACATCTCAGGAGATGATGGCATACTCATGAGCATGGGGCCAATATTAATTGGACTCCATAGGTTAAAAAAAATTAAAAACTAGAAAAGGATTACATTAACATTTAGAGAGAAATATTCTTGGGAAAGCTTGAAATAGGAAGTTAGGGATGATTGAGACATGTTGGATACATATTTGAAAATTTCAGAGAATAAATTTTAAAATAAAAAGGAGATGATCCTTATCCACACTCAAGGAATCATTGCGATTACAAGCAAGAAAGGTCTAGAATGGTTTCTGGCTCAGCATGAAACCACTATGGTGGAGGTTCCAGGCTCTGTTCTCTGCCAGAGGCCCAAATCTCAGGCACACACATGTTTCCAAGTGCACTGGCGTTTAAGAGGCGAGCACATGTTATTGTCTAGTAGCTATCCTCAAGAACTGTGTCTGCATTAAGCTTTTCAAGACATTTATAAAAGAGGGTGTCAGAAAAAGCCTTTCTTTGGGTTTATCCCTGTGATGTAACTAACCTTATAGATGTTCATCTTTGACTATATAAGTGCTCAAGCAATTCACAACATCCCTAGGTTTGAGTTAAAGTCTCGCTAAAATTAAAAGAATGAGTAGAAAGCCAAATATGATATTTCTTTTTTGTGTTACCTTTGTTATCCTTATAACCTAAGATTATATATCAGCTCTATTAAGTTCCCTAGGACACATTTAAATTAGCCCAACTCTCACATCTTTTGTCTTACATCACAACCTTTTGGCTAAGGCCTCCTAGTTAACAGTAGTTAGATTCATGAAGTTAAAGCAAAACCAAACCAAACCAAACCAAACCAAACCAAACCAAACCAAACCAAACCAAACCAAACCAAACCAAACAAACAAACAAACAAACAAAAAACTCCAGTCAAATACATTGAAAGAAAAGAAATCAAAAGACAGTGTTTACCTTATATATTAAATCTTCATATTTGAGTACTCTATTTGGTTTCCTAAAGTTTTGCAAAACTATAGTATGGATATTCTCAACCATAAAACCTGTTTTTTCTATAATCCTGTTAACACAGAGCACATTTTCTTGATAAAAGTGCCTTTAGAACTCTTCAAACTTTACTCGGAAAGAACTTCTACAGTTTTGGAAGCAGCATCTCTAGAACGATAGAGTTTTAATTATCACTTCTGTGGGGCATAATTGAGAGGAGCTACATGGTGCATTTTTAATGGTATCTGAAACAGGTATATATAACAAGAGTAGCTGAGAGATTGTGCAATGAGCTCACAGGATGTAGAAGAGAAAAGGATTAGAAGGAAAGGTATTCAGCACTCGGGATGGAAAAATAGGCTGTCAAGTGATTATCTCAATTTTCAAGGTTGTTATCTCTAAAATATTCTGTGGTGCATATTCATATTGTTATAGGAAGGACACTTGGTTTGGCAGACACATCCCTGGAGTTGAAATAATTCAATCTACTCCAAATTCCTAACGGCTTGCTGCATGGCCCATATGGTACTTCTGCCAGGCTCCCAAAACCAAATCATCCAAATTTGGACACATTTTCTTCCAGCCCCTCTTTCCTTATAACCCATCATGCTTCCAGCAGTCTCTCTACATATTGTTATTTCTGCGTGGTCAGCCAAGCTGGAAGATCTGGCTGTCTCCCTATAGCCATTTGGAACCCTTTGCTCATCCCTGTACAGCCTAGGCTCCCGGTCTTGTATACTATTTGAGTAGATTTACGGATAGGTCGGACACCTAATCTGAACTCCCCAATCCTCCTGTGTCTGAATTTTTCTGAGCACTCACATTTCATAGAATCTTGGCTCTTCAGATTAGGGACTGTCACCATATACTTACCCTTTCAGCTCCAGTCTTCCTCAAGCAAAAGTTGCATGGGAAATATCAATGCAGCTTCTTCAAGACCCATTGAAATTGTCACTGTCTCTATTTTGAACCATGATTCTGTCCTCTGTGACCTCAGAATTCCTTAATTTTATATTTGATCATTTTCTTCCCATTCTTATTTTATCAGTTTTATAGGTATGCTTCTTTTACCATGCTATATTGTGTCGTGGTTAGACGTTGGGTAGCAAATCTCTTTGATTCTTAAATGTCCAAGTGCAGTAACATATGTAAATAATTACCCTTGAAAGCATTTGTTGGTTGGTAACCTATTGCTATATAAACATACACTGCCTTCCTTGCAATGAAGACGTTGTGAAGGGGAAGCCTAATAATCTAGGATTTTGAAAGCATGGAGGATAAGTTTTCAGAGTCATTCTTTCTTCACTAGGTGCCAGGTATTGCAGACATCTGGGCTGGTGTTAGAAAGCCATCTTCTACAATAGGCTTGTATGGAAGGTAGCTATTCCCTTTCACAGTTGGTGAAACCAGAGATTCCAGAGGTCAAAACCCCAAACAATCATAGTCTAGATGAATTGAATGAGAAGAGAAGAATAACTAAATAGAAACAAGAAAGAAGAAAAAAGGAAAGGGTGGGGGGAAGATAAGAAAAGGTAGAGAAGTGCCTAATGTCAAATAATTAAGCAGGGTGGTGAGCAGTATGGATTACTACAGGTGCTTTCTGATGTATCTTAAGGAAGAAACAACAAGAGATAGCTATATCAGGGTCCTGAGGCTATGCCAGTGACTGGCAAATACAGAAGTGGATGCTCACAGTCATCTACTGGATGGAACACAGGACCCCCATTAAAGGAGCTAGAGAAAGAACCCAAGAAGCTATAGGAGGAACAACAATATGAACTAGCCATTCCCTTCCTCCCCCAGAGCTTATGTCTCTAGTTGCATATGTAGCAGAGGGATGGCCTAGTTGGCCATCAATGGGAGGAGAGGCCCTTGGTCTGTGAAGACCAGTACCAGGGAATGCCAGGGCCAGGAAATGGGAGTGGGTGGGTTGGAGAGCAGGATGGGGGGAGGGTGGGGAAGGTCTAGGGGACTTTCAGGATAGCATTTGAAATGTAAATGAAGAAAATATCTAATAAAATTTTGAAAAAAAAAGAGGAAAAAACAACAGCTTCCCCATGGAATTGTTTGAGGCAGGGGTATCGGGGTACAGTGGGAATGTTATAGAGATGGTGCAGAGATTTGGAACTGCACAATGGCCTTTTAAAGAACGGGCGAAAAATGCAAAGTATTCACTGTCCATCCAGTGGGAACCTCCCTTGGTCTGGAAACAACAAACAGTCTGGAAATGAAAACCCTGTCACTTGCATAGTTAGCTGGGGCCAGCATCTCTGCCATTCCTCCCTTTGCCTTCCTTTCCCCTTGCTAATGGCTTCCTTTGATGCACAGCTTTTTAGGCGGATGTGATTCAGTTTGGCCAACCTTTGCTATTGTTAACTGTGGTCACAAATCCCTTGAAGTTGACAATGAACGATGGAGTAAACAAGCTTAGGTTTACATTTAGTCTTTGCTCCATCTCCAGTTTAATTTTGTATGGGGTTGAAAGATAGGAAACAAGCGGGGCAGGGAGGCAGAGGCAGGCAGATTTCTGAGTTCGAGGCCAGTCTGGTTTACAGAGTGAGTTCCTGGATAGTCAGGGCTACATAGAGAAACCCTGTCTCGGAAAAAAAAAAAAAAAAAGAAAGAAAGAAAGATAGGAGACTTTTTGTTTGGTTTGTAGTTTTTGTTTTCCTTTTCCCTTATAAGTATGTTTGCATACTCAGTTTTCCCATCACCTCCGAGTGAAGTCTTCCCCTTTTCAAATGGTTTTCCTCAGAGAATCTGTGGCGTTTTTGAAGTTGAGTACATTTTTAATTTATAGGTTCTCTATTCTATCTCATTGGTTTATTTGTCTGTTTTTACGCCAGAATCATGCTGTTCTGATGACCATTGCTTTGTACAATATTTTAAAGTTAGGAATTGTAAATACTACAGATTTGTTCTTTTCCACCAAGTTTACAGTGGCATTTATGGTATTTGTAAATCCGCAAAGATTTTAGGAGTTTATTTTTATTTTTATTTTTCTGTGAAGAATGTTAGTAATATTTTCCTAGGAATTGCTTGAAATCTGTAAATCACATTAAATAAAAAATAATGGTTTAAAAATTAATTTTTCCAATACATAACATAGATTCTAAGTCCAATTTTTCTGTGTGTCCTTCATTTCTATTCATCAATATTTTGAAATTCTTATTCTTGACTTCCTTGGTTAAATTTATTTCTATAGATTTTAATTTTATGTTTCTATCATGAATGGGGTTGTTTCATGCATTCTTCTGCAGGCTTTGCCTACGGGAACTGTTGTAGGCTTTTCCATAGCATTTATTCGATCGTGTGCATGTGCGTGTACGTGTGTGTTTTATGTGTTTACACATCTGTTCAGGCTTTTCTTTCTTTAAAATCATTTGAACATTTTTATTTTTCATAAAGATACTTATGGAATTACCATTCATTTCCCTCAGGACTGACGTTTTCTGTAATGCATTACTTTTTTTGGTACATTGAATTTGTGTTTTGGTTTCTTTCAAGAAAAATATTAATTTCATTTTCAATTTCCTTGTTAACCCATTGGTTATTCAAGAGAATGTTGAGTAATCTCCATCTGTCTTCCCGCTTGCTGAAATTCTTACTGCTGATTTTCAGGGGTTTTTTTCCATTATGGTCAGGAAAAAAATGCATGCTATGAATTAAGTTGTTTTTGTTTGTTGAGACATGGCTTGTAGCTTAATATGTGGTTTATCATAGTCAGATGAAAGGAAAGTATTCACTGTAGTGCTGACTGGGGTGTACTCTAAGTGGCTATTAGGTCCAATTGGCCAAAAGGATAGTTTGTTTAGCTCTGTAGTTCATTGTTGATGCATTTGTCAAGAAGATCTCATCTATCTGTGAAACTGTGCTGCAGATATTATTCATTTACTACAGTTATATTAGATTCTGTCTCTAGTTTTAGATAGTGTGCTTGCTTTATAAAAGATATTGTTCCAATATTAATACCCATATATTTCACCATTATTTTATCTCTTGTTTCATTGATTCATTATTTATTATTATTATTACATAATAACAATTGTCTGGATTTTGTACAGCTTTGGATTTAAATACTTTTGCCTAATTGGTATTATTTAGTTTGCATAATAGATCTTTTTTTATCCTACACTCTCAGTATATATGCATATTTATTACCAGAGTATAGTTCTTAAAGGTAATATGGTTTTGGGATTTAATTTATCACCTATTAATCTGTCACCTATTGTTTTAAATTTAATTGTTTAATCTAGTTACACTTAAGGTATTATTGAATGATGAATCTGTATTCCTGTTATCTTGTATAGTTAGTCAAACTTCCAGAACTGCTCAAGTATTTTCAAGGTCCAAAGGCAAACTGATAAGGTTTCCCGTTTTGTTCTTGGAGGCTTCAGATGGCTGTTTCCCACGCTTACTGGTGAATGGGCAGAGCTGCTGATCTCCTACCCTGAGACTCTGAGTGAACCACTCTAAGTGCTACTCAGATGCTCCTTAGCAATATGGAAAGGTGAGACACATCATAACTGTTAGGGACACGGACAACTGCTTCATAGGACCTGAGTGAATCTGGGTTTTATATGGTTCCATGCAGCCAGAGCCTGTATGGAAGAGGGTGTAGCATGTCTGGGTTCTTTCTCCAAGGCCAAGCAGCCATCTGTCAGTTCACCAAATCCAACCAACAGAGGGTGAGGTTCACAGTTCTCTAGAACTAAATGTTTCAAATGCTTCCACTCTCAGCAGGAATCCTGATTAAACATAGCCCAATGAGCAAAAGAAAGCAGACAAAAGGCCAACATTCTCAATGCTACTCATTATTGAGGAAATGCAAATAAAAACCACAGTGAGGTGCCATCTCATTTCGACCAGCTCTATCAGGAATGTACAGGAAGAGATTGAAACCACCAGGTTAAAGAGACATCTACAGGCCCGTCATTCTTTCAACATTATTCTCGATACCAATGATATGAAATCAATCTGAGTGTCCATCACTTGATACCCAGAAAAAGAAAATGTGGTCTATATATGAAAATAGAACGTAGCTCAACCAGTGCTGCTACACTAACATGCATAGGTCTAGAGGACAATGTGATATAAAATAAATCAGGTACATAAGACATCTACTGAATTTCTAACTCCCACGCAAAAAGTAAGAAGTCGATCTCATGTCTGTGGAGCTGGTACAGTAAGTAGATTGCTTGCAACACACACATAAGGACTTGAATTGTTTTCAGACAGGTGTGTTGGTTATACCAGTGCCCAGGAACTGGAGACAACAGATTCCCTGGGGATTGTTGGCTCCGACTGGCTGAATTTGCAAGCTGCAGCTTTTGTGAGTTATCTTGTCTCAGAGATAACATGGAGAAATGTTTGAGGAGGGTTCCTCGTATCATCCTCAGGACCCTACATGTACATAGGTACACATGGACCTCCCCATACAGGGACATGGATATAAACATCCTCAAACACAGAGTTGAACTCTAAGACGTAGTGACTACAGTCTACTAGAGGGTTCCGGAGGGGTGTGAGTGGAGAGAAGATCATTAATGGGCATAGACACTACTGTGGGATAGGGAGGAATAGCTTTTAACATCCTGTATCTCCGCAGGAGAACTATACTAGGTGACAATTAATAGCATATTTCAAAATAGTGACACTGTAAGGGATCTGAATGTTCCTAACATAAAGGATTCATGTTTGTCTAAGATTACAGATATAATAGTTACACTGGCACCATCATATTGTTCACATGTATGGAAATCTTCCATCATACTCCACGTATATGTAAATGTATATGTATATTTTGTATGTTGTATGTGTATATGTATGTATATGTGTATGTGTGTGTATGTATGTGTATGCATGTGTGTGTATGTATTTGTATATATATATGTGTGTGTATGTGTGTGTGTGTGTGTGTGTATGTACCTACATGTATATATGTGTTTGTGTGTGTGTATTAGTGTATGTTGACTGAAAAGACAAATATGTAAGAAATCCCTGGTAAATTAATAATCACTTTGACTTTAGAACACAGAGCTTCTCTAACATACCAATGGCCTTAGGGATTATAGTCTCCTGTCACCTGGATTAGATTCCTTTTGTTTCTTCCTTCCTGAGAAAGGCGATGCTGTCCTCCTAGTAGTTTTTGTTTTTCTGTCTTACTCTTCCATTGATGCTGTAATTGAACTTACTTACGATTCAGCAACTTGAGAAAACAAACCTTTATACTTAGAAGGCTTGGAGGTCAGAAGCCCCAAAATGAATTTAAAGAAGTAAACTGTGAGTGTTAGCAAGCCTAATTTCTCCTGGAGTCTCCAGGGGTGAGGTTTATTTCTTTTGCCTTCTTCCTGTTTTCCATGGATCAGGGTCAGAGCAGCACCTTCAATTGCAGCCATATACGTTTTCTGTATTGTTGACGTTCCATTTTCTCTCATGTAATGACCCTGGTGATTGCACTGGGCTCACTGGAATAATCAAGAATGATCATCCAATTTCGGAATTCTTTTTTTTTAACATTCTTTCAAATATTTATTAGATATTTTCTTTATATACATTTCAAATGCTATCCCAAAAGTACCTTATACCCTCCCTCCGCCCTGCTCCCCTACCCACCCACTCCTGCTTCTTGGTCCTGGCATTCCCCTGTATTGGGGCATATAAAGTTTGCAATACCATGGGGTCTCTCTTTCCAGTGATGGCTGACTAGGCCATTTTCTGCTACATATGCAGCTAGAGATACAAGCTCTGGGGGTACTGGTTAGTTCCACCAAACCTAGACACTATTGCATATGCAAGAAAGATTTTGCTGAAGGGACCCTGTTATAGCTGTCTCATATGAGTCTATGCCAGTGCCCGGCAAATACAAAAGTGGATGCTCACAGTCATCTATAAGATGGAACACAGGGCCTCCAATGGAGAAGCTAGAGAAAGCACCCAATTTCGGGATTCTTAACTTTATCTTACACAGCCCTTTGCGATGTGCCACAGATTCTTGAAGTTAGGGTTATAGACATCCTTATAACCTGTTTTTGTTTGTTTGTTTTTGGTTTTTCAAGACAGGGTTTCTCTGTATCGACCTGGCTGTCCTGGAACTCACTTTGTAGACCAGGCTGACCTCGAACTCAGAAATCTGCCTGCCTCTGCCTCCTGAGTGCTGGCATTAAAGGCGTGCGCCACCTTTATAACCTGAATGGACTGGTAAAAGCAATTTTCTCTTTGGTGTAATAGTACAAGTGGAACCCTGATAAGTAACAGGGTTGAATAAGAAAATCCCAAAAATTCTAGTAACAAATAGACACATATTCCATTGGATATTTAAACTTAGTGTAACTGAGGAAATAATCCATTTCTATTATTCATTTAAAAATTTACTTAACCTTACTCAAAGTATATAACTAGTCAAAAATTCCCACAGCTCTTATAATTTTTATAGAAAAATGTTATTTGTGTCATTTAACCCACTTTTCTACTTAGTCGTCCTTTTAAGATTCAAATAGATGTCCTATGTGTAAAATGTTTGACTTTCTTCTAACTGCATGTATTGTATCTCTAACCATTTCCTACCCAAATGAGGGCAAAATGGCTCTCTGTAACTTCTTCCTCCGTGAGCTTCTTCAGGCAAATTCATCAGTGGAGCCCCTCATGTGATAGACTGGCAGTTAAAAGACTCAAATGTCAAGATGTTTTTATCCGTGCCATCAACATAACTTTCAGAGCGAGCAGTTCTCTGTTTATGTCAAATCTCCAGCCTGGATATTTTTCCTCCCCATCATAAACGACGAAATTGCTCACATGCTAATGCAAACTTTTTGTTGTCCAATCATTCACATGTCTCATCTCAAATATCCTTCACCTGCTAGTGAGGATGATGGGCTGCATCCTGTGGCTGATGAACACCCATTAGCCTTGAGAAGCAAATATACCCCCTTGTGGGCATCCAGCGTGTGATCATAATAGAATTCCATTTTGTGGTTTGTGGAAAACGAAGTGTTTTAGAAGCAGCCCACGTGTTTTCGGTTTTCATACCAGCACTCACTCGTTCAGCCTCTGAGCTGCTCACTTGTATGCTGGTATGTAGCCCATTTTCACACGCAATTGAAGAGAATATGTAGGCCGAATCTAGCTAGTCGGAAAAAATGAATTCATATATTTTGAGCATGTGCCTTGCTGTGGAGTACAAAATACCCAGGTAGACATCTCAAATCACTGTGAAACTTTATTATTAAAGAGAGACTAGAGAGTTCAATATCTTTCTCTGTGCTTTCCAACTTTATTTTATGGAATTCTTTTTCACTTTAAAGATGAATCAGTTTCATAATCACTGATATGATGACCAATTTTTATATGTCCTGTTTTATTTGTCTTTGGCAAAAAAACCCATTTAAGATTCATTGGGGGTGAGGTTTCAATGTACACCTTAATATTTAAACTTAATGACTTATATGCCCAAACCCATGAACATCTGTGAATGAAGAGATAAAGCATATTGATTTTAGCAAGGGCCTTCACTGAAATGTGGGTGTCACTGCATCAGTTTACAGTTTTAATGGCCTGCTGCAGTTCAGAAATGAAAATAAATAAATAAGAAAACATTCGTTACCTGGAAGCCTCTTAGACTTACAGAAATGTAATCAATTTTTTATCGGTGGCTAGGCACGGGAAGCCAGTGGTAGATTGTCTGTCCTCAGTTCCACTTGTCTTCTTGTTAAAATATTTAGGGAGCTCCCGTGGGAGATACTGTACCTAGATTGAACCTGTTTACATTAGGGACTGAGACATTGGTTCTTTGTATTCTGTAGCTGCAAACACGTCCTTGTCTCCTGTAATCTCCTCCCCTAGAGGAATCCAGGATGGATTGTAACTCTGCTTTGCTGACTGAACACCCTTCTACCAACTGACTGGAGACACGGGTTGTACCACTTCGAGTCCTAGTCAAATATATCACAAAGTTTTGCATCATTTAACATTAGTTCCTGTTCAGGTGGGAGTACACTATTTTGATGTCTACTATTTTCTAATCATTTTGCTTTGTTTCCTTTTTTTGTTTTGTTTTGTTTTGTTTTGTTTTGTTTTGTTTTGTTTTTGCTGGCTGAAAATAAATAGCCAACAGGAAAACGTAGAAGTTCTCTGGTGACTGATAACATGTTTTATCTAATATTGCATTAAAATATTTTGAAGTCTTCTTTTTTAGAAAAAAAACTAATTTACCCATGTTTAGGAAAAACTATTAAACTTTTAAAAAAAACTACTAAACTATTAAAAAACTATTAAACTATTGTTTAAACATAGTCTACGTGATGGGAAGATTAAAAAGTCAGTTTCTCCTGTAGATGGGCTTGTCACTTACCTAGTAAGAAGAGACATACTTTCAAATAAATATAATTCATGATCAAAATGAAGAGATAGCATTGGGAATAAAGAAAAGTCAGCCAAGATATGGGAGCTCCTGAGAAAGCAATGGAGCAGAAGCATGCTTTGTGAAGGAGAAAGAACACTTGTGGTGAATGCAAGTACACACCGAGTAACTACTGCTAAGACGTGCATACTGAGGGATGGCAGCTCTGTGCAAGAGACCTGTCTCAGCACGTGAGTGATACTTTAAAAACTTTAAATAAAAATGAATGGATTACAAATGTAAAGTGTCTATGTGGAAGCATGAGTGTTGACGCATGTGTAGAACTGCATCCCCTAATTCAAAGGCTTTCTGACCATGTAGGGTTTAGGGTGATGGTGGTGACACATGGTGTAGCTGGGCAGAAAGAATGGACATATGACCCAGTTTTTAACATGACATTTGTATGGGGGGTTCATGATGTGGCTACTGTCAAAACAGCTTTCTGGGGCCTCATTGAAAGGTGGGATTTATAACCAGACATAAGAATTTCTGAAGCAAGGGTTGGAGGTATAGCTCAATGGTAGAGTACTTGCCTGGAATATAGTAGACCCTGGATTTGTTTCTTAACTCAGGAAAACAAGTATAACAACAACAAGAAGGAACAGTGATGGCTCAGGGAGACAGAGAACTTCTGATTGCTGATGGCCAACTACAGAGCAGGCACAATGTGAGTTCTTTACATGCATTACTCCATTTCAGTTATTTACAAAGAAGGGGACATGGGCTTAAAAGGCATTGCCCGAACGTAACTGCAGCTATGTGTTTCTTCCACTGGAAAAGTCCCAGCACATTTGGGGCACTTAGGGCAAATCGTAATGTGGCTTTCATATTCCTGGGAGAGAAATGAGAGGAGACTAAGCTGTTTTAGCAAAAACTGGATAGGCAGAGTGTCAGGATGAGAAACTTTCCTGGGATAATTTCATGTCAACATAAATGTCATCAATGAGAATTGGAGAAAGGAAACCAGATGTGAGAGGATGTAAAAATGGAAACTTCTGACTCCATATTGCTTCAGAATTCAGCCCGACTGCATTGCCACATTGGAGCTTTCTCCTCAAGGGTCTGCTGCAAATGGCTCACATGTGCAGTGAAAAAAAAGTCATCTCTTAGCTTCAGGAAGAGAGAAGCTAGGCTATCAAGAGGCATGCACACTCACACATGCATGCACATACACATATTCGCACAAACTCATACTCACACACATACACATAAGCACACAGCCATACACATACATGCACATATGCAAACACATACACACAGGCACAAACGTACACATACACACACACACACATATACACACACACATATGCACACACACACTCAAATATAAGTTTGTTAGTAAAGTTTAAACCTTAAAAGTGGAAAAACACAGCATGTTGTGAATGGGAATCTGAATATTATGAACAGAATCTGCAGTCTGTGGATCAGGAAAATCCCCCCTGAGGTCACAAGTTTTAGCTTTTACTTTTTGAAGGAAGGCAGATGGATAGAGGTCTTGGGGGGGGGGTGTCGATAGGCTAAGGCAGAACCTTCCAGATTGGCTTCACAAACATGGTTTATAGCAAAGGCTTGCACTAGAGGGGGATAGCATCTAATGTGGTATGTACTTCAAGAGCAGTGTCCAATATGCCAACAGATAGAAGTAGAAAATTAGCAGGTAGGTTCTGGACACATGATAAAAAGAATATATTGATGTTTAATATCCTGTTTTTGTTTTTTAAATTTGGGTCTCAGTAGCCTAGGCTGGTCTCAGAGTGGTAGGTAGCCAGGAAGCTCTGGAATTTCTGTGCCTCATCCTTCTCAAGTGATGGTATTATGGGCTTATAAGACCATCATGCCCTGCAGAATATGGTTTTTAATCTGAATCACAATGAAAAAAAGTAAGTGAAGGTTTTTAGGTTGGTGATATTTTTATTTGTAACCAATGCAGATAGGATCCATTTTTTGGGGGGAGGGGGCAGACATTGGCAGAGAGGAGGATATTTAGGCTACTACAGGTGGATGTTTAATGGTTCATGCTGGTGGCAGGATCGGGGCAAACAACCCCAAGTGAAGATGTACAGACTGAAGGGCTGGGTATAAAATCACAGCCTGAAGGGCTGGGTATAACATCACAGGAGAGGGAGGGCACTCTCAGTGTACTGGCAGATCTAAAAGAGAGCTCTCTATAGGTTCTGCCCCAGGTTCCTCCATTTTGAACTTCTCTTATAGGACCAAGCCTGGCACTCACCCTCTCTTGCTTTCCTTCATTCATTTTCACTTGTGTATATCTGTTTTCCTCTTTGTATCTGCTTCTCAATCCAGAATAAATGGCAATCTCTTATAAATTTGGAAGCCATGAATATGTCTGCTTGTTGTATGTAGTTCAGTTTGAATTCCACACCTTTTATCATTGTCCATTCATCTTATGTTTGCTGAGATCTGTTTGCTTATTTGTGTCTGGCTATCCCATATGTATAGCTAGAGAAAGCAGTTTTGTTTTCTTTGTCTATGTAAAGCTTGCCAACCAGTTGTTGTTAGGTGTGTTCAAAAGTCCGAATTATTTGTCAATTAATTTCACATGAGACTGCAGATAGCCAGTCTCCTCTAAGGAGAAGAAAAAAAAAAGAAATCTAAAGCATCAATAGAAGCCCTCCTCTATCCCACCCCGCATGCCTCACTAACTTAAATTATTAGCTAGTTCCTGTAGAGGTTGAGTTTAAAGTATGAGGCTGTACATTTTCTACTGAATTAACCAGAATTTAATCAATAATGGTGTGTTGAATTATTTAATTCAGGAGTGATGGGCTAGGTCTTCTGAAATAAAATGCATAGTATCACTCCAATGCCATTGTCTTGGGGGATGGAGAAAGGGAGGGAGCATGGAGTAGAAAGACTGAGGGAGAAGGAGAGACATTTTGTACAAGAAATAAGGGATGCCTCATTAATCGACTATTTTTGTTGTTAGACTAAACTTTAATTTACAGCATGAAGAAAAGTAAGGTAGGAAGGTACAAACAGGTGGATACACTTTGAATTAACCAAGATAGCTTGCACTTAATTTTTGAAGGTGTGTAATTAGCAGTGTGGCTTGGAGTTAAGGATACTGAAGTGCAGACAAGTGGATGTAACAGAATTTTAGTTCCACACATGTAAAACTGTATACTGGCCCATAGCAGGAACAAACACAAAGAGGAGGTAACTTTAGGAAGGAGAACTTGACAGTTCGGAATCACAATTCTTTCTAGCATGTATCTATAAAGATAACGCTTCTATTATCTCATTCAAAAATACAAAATAAACTATATTCTAATGCTATGCCCATTCTAATGATGAACACTCCATACTGTTCCTTTGTGGGTTGGAGAAAAAAGTACCTCTAATACGAAGTAAAATGCCAGATGAAATAAAAGTCACCTACTTGCTATTGCTGTGTAGCAATCTGTTTTAATTCCTGCATAGAATGGATTTAAGGGTCCTTCTTAAACTTGGGAAACATGTGTTGAAGATGCATCCTAAGGAATTCAAGTGGTAGGTGACTAAAGTACTTATGCAGGTGTACATAGGTCATTATATTAGTAAGAAAAAAGTATCTTGAAAATGCAGAGGTCTCGCTGACAATGGCGAGCCCAATAGATCAAGATGGGGTCTCAGAGAACTTCAAGTTGTGGTTACTGACTGCTCTCACTTTGTAACCCAGGCTAGCTTCAATCCTCCTATCTCAGTCTCTCCATTCTGGGATTCCAGGTGTGTGCCACCATGTCTGGCAGTTAAAATATGCTGGAATTTACACTCAAAACCCAAACCTGAACTACAAGGTGAGCCATTCCATTTTTTTACATGACAGACCTAAACTTGTCTTCTCCTTTCAGAGTCTTTTAGAAGTGTAAATGGTCTGCATAAGAAATCTCTTGCTGCAGTGTCTTCTGTGGAGACCACGGGTTTTATGGTTGAAGGGGAATTCCAGTGAGTGCAGTTATAGAAAAATCTTTATATCTTGTGAGGTTACATTATTCTTTCCATAATGTCCTTAGCCACAGACATTTATATAACTTGGCCAGCTTCGGTAGGATTTCCACATTCATCTCAGAGGAACACAATAGCTATAATGGTACCCATTATAACGACCATTCTTCTCAATTGTAAAGACACAGTGAACTTGTGAAGATGAAGCTGTGTCTTGATTGGCTGTTAAGTTGTGATCAATGAAAAGTATTTATGCTGTAATTTTACACCCAAGCAAGAACCAGGCATCCTAGTGATAAATCAGCATGTGCATACCGTCAAAAATAAAGTGTCTCACTTAGATAACTTAACTGAACTTTCTTTATGTCAACAGGGCACGGCATAAGTTACACTTAAGAAATAGAAGGAAGCAAAAGAAAAACCTAGACATTGTTTTGGTCATTGGGTTAAAGAGAATAACTGTATTATAATGCACAGAATCTAAAGAGCATGTGATCCTTCTCTAAATCACACCTTACCTGTGGCGAGTTATCAGTGGGAGCCCATGTTCTTCTTCCCTTTTATCTTAATCTCAGAAAAAGATGATAAACTGAGAACTACATTCAGTATCAACAACATTTCCTGGAAAGGGCCAGAATGTTGGCTTTAGAGGCCTTGTGTGGTTGATGCTACCACATGCTTCCTGACGGACAGCTCCTTAGAATGTAAAACCAAGATTTACCAAAGCAGCCTGTAGTTCACCCTGTGAACTATGGTTCAGTCTTTAGTCTTCTGATTTATACGAATGTGCAAGTTGTGAGACTTAATAAAAGAATTGCACACAACTCTTTGATCTCCTGTGCACCACACACTTTCATCTACCTGGAAAAGTGATCTGGAAGGTCTCTCAAGGTTTAAGAGCATGCTTAAAAACAGTGGCCAGGGCCTATCTCTGGGAAGCTGGCTGAGAAATGAAATGCAACCCGTGGTCGTCTTCCTGCATGCATGTGTGTAGGTTCTTGGTCTTGGGGGAGTCTGCTACCTCTGTCCTTCTCAGATTTAGAAGGCACTCAAAGAAAATAGAGTACAACTAAAAGATCTCTTTCCAACAACTCAAAGAAAACTTAGCTGCTTCCTTTTCAGATCCATACACACTTATTACCAGATCATGTCTCATGACTGCATGCCAAGCTGGCCTGCCTGCCAAGATAATTACCTTGTTGTCCAAAGTGGTACTGATTTGAAACCCTCTTTCCTTCAAGTCTAAAACAGTTACTTGCCTTTACAGTGTTGGTATTTTTCTTGTCAGCAGTCATATTCCAACAGCTGCCTTTTCAGTGATATTTTATTGAATGGACATATTCTGGAAATGCTATCTTCCATTAATGTTGAAGGAATACACATTGTATTCATAATAAGAGCAACAACAGGTTAGAGCTCTTGAGAGCCTCAAGCAGAGCATGTCCTCATTCCATCATAATAACAATCCATGAGGTAGACAGCATCTTTTCATGTGTGAGTGTGTGTGTGTGTATGCATGTGTGTGTATTTGTGTGTATGTGCATGTATGTGTGTGTATGCATGTGTGTGTATTTGTGTGTATGTGCATGTATGTGTGTGTATGCATGTGTGTGTATTTGTGTGTACGTGCATGTGTGTATGTTGTCACTGGATGCCCATGAACTGTGAGCATGTGTATATGGAATTATGTGTATGAATTGACATCAGGTCTCTTCTATCTCTCTCAATCTCAGGTTTTTGAGACAAGATCTCTCACCAAAACTGAGATCATCAATTAGCTATATAGGCTGGTCAATAAGCTCCAGATATCTGCCTATCACTGTGACTGGTCTTACAGCAGTGGCCTGCCATGCATAGCTTTTTATATAAGTGCCAAGGATCTGAATTGGGGTCCTCCTGTTTACACATAAATCTCTTTGCTGACTCAGCCTGACTCCAGCTCCAGTAGATATTATTATTATTATTATTATTATTATTATTATTATTATTATTATTGTTGTTGTTGTTATTATTTCAATTTTACAGGTAAAGAAAGTGAGAGTTAAGGAGTAGCCAGAGAGACATGAGTTGCTCCCTCTACACCAAATGCATTTCTCTCCTAGAAGCCTCAAGTGTACAAGGGAAAACATTAGGTTCTTAGCGTTTAATCATTTCCCCAATAGCTTTGGCTATAATTTGTTCAACTGTCAATTGCAATGAAGTCTAGATAGGACACATATATGGTCAGGTTACATCATTATTTGGTGCAGAGTTGGGAGACAGGTAGCTGCCCTCTGGATCAGGACTATGGCACCATGGCTACTGTTTTTAATCATTTAGTTGCAGTCACTGAAAATTCTCATTTCTCTTACCTCTGGAGGCGAGAGAATCCCTGGCAGTCCTGGGCTTGAGTCTGGCACTGTGGTAATTGCCTCCATCAGCAGCTGATCCTGGCAAATGCTTTCCTATTTGCCTGTCTCCACAGACCACTCCACTCACTGGAATTATCTACTTAGCTCCTGAGGGCTTATGAGTTTGTGACTCCTAATAGGCAGCACAGAGAGCGCATTGTGTTGTGACTCCTGTGGAAAATGTATAGACCTAGACAAAGCATGCCACGCAAGAGATTTATATCCTTGTAGTATAATTTAATAACCTCTTTGGAATTTCCTTTGTAGTCATCTATTATTATCCCAGGCATTTTCCAGCTAAGGAAACATTTGGCTGCATCTTAAGGTGCTTTATTCTCTCTGTTGCTTTACCACTTTGCATAGCTGGGTCGGCTCCTTATTCTGTACATGACTGAGGCAATACACATCTGCAGATATTTCCTGGTATATTTCATAAAAGTTGATAAAAGTAATTGTCAGAAATGATCATGCTTTGATTCAATAAGGCTACCGTTGAGGAATTAGGTACGCGATCCAAATGTGGTTTAAATGATTTGTTAGCATATCTGTCAACCGATTGTGGGAGCTATAAACCGGAGATGCATGTGTGGATGTACCATCTTGTTTTTGCAAATTTGACAGAAATAGCTTTTTTTTTTCTTGAATATATTTGACATTATTTTTGACATTGTTTATGCCAATCACATTTACTGCAAACTGCTTATTACTTTATTGCTGAAAATGGCAACACATACTTATTTAGCTTTTTATTTTAGAATCAGCAGGCTATCATTCGCTTTATTAATCAGATCCAACCTTGAGGATCATAGCCATCAGATTCAAGTTATCTAATTGCTGCTGCTCAGAAACCGAGAAATCAGTAATGCAGTTATCCCTTCTCCCCTGAGGAATTAGTGTTCCTAAGGACATTATATTTGCGATTGGAGAAAGACAGTCTTTCAACTTACATATTTTCCTATTGATAACCAAGCATAAGTGGCTTTCTATTATCATGAAGAGAGTCTGGCTGACCTTTCTTTATGCAGCACATATTCTTGCAATTTTCACATTTTAAAATGCTCTGATTACCTTGTATTTGCCGGGATCTCCCTAGCAAGCACTGTTGTATATGCTATAAAAGTAAAGCTACAATTGGTAACTCACCTGCCGTCATTTTATTAGCCCAGTGGAAAAGTCAATATTTCTAATTTGATGCCTTTGGACTTATGCCAGTGTTGATGGAGAATAAAAGCCCAACAAGGCAACATAAGACACGCTGATCCAAATCTACAAAGAGGGGGAGTGAAAGTCAAAGGGGTGAGAAAAAATGTTTTACTTGGGAGCCGGGATTGTAGAATGCAATCTGAGACACCAGAGTTATTATATCAGCCGGAGATGGTTTTTGACTTTTAAAGAGGATACTTGTAAACACCAAGACTGTCAGAAGAAGAAAAGACAGTTGGATGCTTTAGTTTCCAATGGAACACTTAACAGTTGTTTCCCAAGCATCATGGTAATGTCCTAGCCACGCTAATGGAAGCTTTGGTAAAATCCAAAGCTTCAACCCTTACTTGCATGGTTCAAGTGAGTGTTCTTGGCTGTGCCTTGCCTCAGTATCTTCACTCACAAGATAGGGGCTGGTTTTGATATGTAGAGTTTGCTCAGAGAGCTCAGAAGGGCTAGGTTCTGACTCCTAAATGATGTCCCTGGGCAGAGTTTCTCCTTTCAATGTATGCTTTTGCATTTTGTTACTTTAAGAAACTCTCTGGGCTGGCGTGGTGGCAAATGCCTTTAATCCCAGCACTTGGGAGGCAGAGGCAGACGCATTTCTGAGTTGGAGGCTGAGTTCCAGGACAGCTAGGGCTACACAGAGAAACCCTGTTTCGGAAAATAAATAAACATAAATAAACAAACAAGTAAATAAAACAAACTCAAGGAAATGCAAAAGAATAAGTAAGTGCAGTAAGGGCACTCTGTATTTTCAGTTTCCTTTCCTGTGCGAGCCTTGGAAATCATCAGAGAGAGTCCATGGAGAGAGCTGGTTTAAAATGTATCCCCATAGTTGCAAAGCCCAGGCAGGATTATTGTCTTGCAATCACCATGTATTAGTGGCAAATAGAAGGCCGTATTATAAAGTAACTAATGTCAGCCAGAGAACAAATATAGTTACAAACTTATGTATACTATTATTCATCCATTAAACTTGAAGGAAGACTGCAAATTTTAACATGATTTGCTGAAAATATATAATTAGATGTTTCAGGTGTATTGTGTTTTTCTTGGTCCCAGATTATCTTGCGTTGTTGTTGTTGTTGATGATGATGACACCTAAGTACAAAGGCGAAAGCCGATGCATTGGGTGTTCGAGCACATATTCATATCAGGTTTTATCTTACCCAAACTGAACCAGTCAGTCTGGTCTGAACCAGGCTAGTCTAAACTATTGAATCAACAACCAAAATCTATAGGAAAAGGAGAATGTATACTCATCTGGGTCATGGGTCACAAAATTTAACTAGAACTCATGACCCCTCTTCTGTTCCAAAAATATTGAAAGAAATATTGGCCAATTGAGCAGTCAGGATAATATTATTGGCATCAAGATAAGCTTCCTAATTTCCTCTATTGTATATAAGAGGGGCTCAGGTTGGGGGTGAGAACATTCTCCTTTTGATATTATATAAAAGTAAACTACCACCAGCCCCCCCCCCCAAAGAGCTAAAGGAACACAGGTTCCCATAAGCATTCAGGGAGAAGATGAAAGGCAATTTCCTAACTGGCTTCTATGTGGCATTAGACTCTCATGAGACTTCAATGTGGATTCTTATCGCCAGTAAGAATAAACATGTGGTTGTACAACAGCTACCCTTCTGCACAAAGGACAGAAGTCTTAACTGCAGCCACCACTGCAGATCCCCAAGGTCACTGGACTCCAGAGATTCCAAAATGCCTTCTATTTCTGACTTTTATAAGTTTTATCGTGTGTCCAGAATGCATATTGGAGATTCTATCTTTCATCTCACGGCCAGGCCATCAAGCAATCCTAGTGATGTAATTTGGCTCAATCCCTCACTGTCTTCCATCCTCTCTCTTCCTTGGGCCAAACTGCAATGTAAGAGATCATTTCCTTTCCTAGAGCCCATGACAACAGCCATCTGTGCTTTTCTTTCTGCCCAGAAGTTCTGCAGGCCAATCTCCGCATGTCTGAATCTGTTATAAGTTTCAAGGGCTTCCTGCAATGTCCTATTATCCTTCTGTCCCATTACCCTTCATTCCTCCTTAGCCCTTAGCTGAAACGATTCTCTTCATTGGACAACACACGTTTCCCTAAAGTTTGTGTGTGTGTGTGTGTGTGTGTGTGTGTGTGTGTGTATACGCACGTGACAGCCAGTAGAGGGTATCAGATCCCCTTGGGACTGGAGTTACATGTTGTTGTAAACTGGCTGAAGTTGCTTCTGGGAATCAAATGTAGGTCCTCTGAATAAGCACTAAGTTCTGTTCCATGCTGAGACTTTGCTCCAGCTCCCACATCAAACTTTTTTTTCCCTGTGCCTTTCCTACAGTATGCAGCCCTTTCCACCTGGCATACGATTTTTTTTTCTTCTTCTTTTTTTTTTTTTTTTTTTTTTTGGATGCCATTTCTCTGATTCTTCTGTAAGATCTGCTTCATTTAGGTCACAGAACTAGTGATTTTTTACTCTATCTTTAATGAACGAGGGAAGAGACTAAGGGGAATGTGTGACCATAAAAGAAAAAGAGAGATGCTGGGGTTATAGAGATGGCTTAGAGGTTTAGAACAGCTGAAGATTTTGCAGAGGAACAAGGCACCACCTGTGTACATAAAATAAAATAAAATAAAGCTAAATAAAGCAAAATAAATCTAAAAGCCAATCAAGACCTCACCGCTGCACTCAAAACAGACACGCTCTGACCTGCTAGGACAATCATAAAGTATATCTGACTCAAGTTTTTCTTCGCCTATACCCATTCTTTTGACAAAGATCTCTATTCACAGACTACACATCTCCCTCTCTGTCTCCCAGCCTGACTTCTTTTCTATGCCCTGCAAACTTCATTCTGAGTCTCTCTGCTTCCATACTTTGTCCATTGAATTTATCCATCTTCTGCACTGGTACCAGAGATTTATAACACAAATCAAATCATGTCATATCTATGCCATTCGTTTCCATGGTTTCCCTTCATCTAAAGTTATTTGCATATAGCACCAAGTAACATCTTTGGTACCTTGCTTTCTTCTACAGGTTCATCTCCAGTGTTTTTCCATTTGTCATGTTATAGATCAATACTCATGCTTTAAACTCTGTTATGATTGCCGATGGTGCATAGTCTTCTTGTAGCTTTTCCTCATTCTTTATCTTATTTTTACACAGTTTTCATTTTAAAAAATTTATTATTTAGGATTTATAATCATATAAAACCATTTCTGTCTTTCTTTTTCAGACAGTTCCTCAAGATGTTAGATTTTCATAATAGGTCCTATCATAACAAATTATCTGTGGCTGTCTCTGTCACTGTATTGATACTGTTTATTATAATCACATGCCTAGAATCGAGTGTTTGAACTCATTGACAGCATTTTTGTATCTTTGAATACTTAAGATATAGTGTAGTGCACAACATATTCAGAAAAACAAAACAAAACAAAAAAAAACCAAAAAAACAAAACGGGTCAGTAAGCTATAATACTGATAGTTGGGGACCAGAAAAAGAAATAAAACTGATGCAAATACATTAAAGAGCAGGGATCAGGAAGATGGCTCAGTGGTTAAAAACTACTACCACATGTATAGGGACGCCTGAGTTGCAATCTCCAGAGCCCATGTAAAACCTGGATGTAGAGTTTTAGCATGTGTTTTCCCAGCACCTCTGTTAGGAGATAGGCTGAAGATACAGGAGGATCCCCAGAAGCTCACTGGCCCGGTAGCCTGGGGTACTCAGGGAAAAAGAAAGAGACCCCCTTCTCAAGAAAGGTGGTCAAGGTTGTCTTCTGACCTTCACACACACTTGCTGTAGCACATATGCTCCTATACACACACACACACACACCCACACACACTCACAAATATAAGAAATTAAAGAACAGAGGAAGCTAATTGGCTAATTGTGGTCATAGGAACATCGGGTTGCTAGACTATTCAGTGCGGGCAGTAGTGACTGAACTGGGAGAATTGAACCTGATTAGGAAGACAGGACCAGAGAGCAGCTACTGAAGGATTTAAATGGGAAAGGACAGGGTTCTTTTAAACTCAGTTCACTGTGGTAAGTATTTGGATATAAATTTAATGGGCAGCAGGATGGTACACTGACAGATGCCTGTAACAATGTGACAATGTGGCCAAATCAATGAAAGGATGGAGCAAAGAAGTCATCAAGAAAAGGGTAATGGACATGGAAAAGACTATTAAGGTAAAATTGATATGAGTTGTTGATTTGAAAAATGAAGATGGGCTGTCTATTTATCTATTAGTCTCTTCTTTTGAATATGGTTGAAGTAAGGTTTTATTTTTATTTAAGTGACTCCAAAGCCTTGTGTATACAAAGCACATGATGTACCATTGAGGCATGTCCAAGCCCCTGGGGTAGCCATGAGTTTTAATATCGGCTTGACGAACTACTACCAACCACTTTGTTATGGGTCCACAGCTCAGGCACTGATATTAGTCATCCCACAAGAGGTTTTCCAGATCCTGCACAACGCACTACTCTTTGTTTAGCTCAAGGTTGCTATGGGATGAATGATCACATCTCCATATTCATGGGCCATAGTTCTGATGCCCAAGGTGAGTTTGCACCAGAAGGCCAAGCCCTTGAGAGCTGAGCAGGCACTGATGCTCTCCAGAATGAGGTTTGTGACCTTGTGAGAAGGGACCTTAGAGAAATATTCTGTCTGTCTTTCTCTCTCTCTCTCTCCTTCCTTTGAAACACTATACCAAGAAAATGTCTATACATAATAAAGAAGGCATCCAATAGAATTCTAAACACCAGCACCTTATTCTTTGTTAAACCCTGAAAAACTAGAAAATACACTTGACTATTTAAACTACCAGATCTATAATAATTTTATAGTAGCCTGAATTAAGACAAAATATGGATATTGAAAGACAAAGCAATAAAGAATAACAAAAAAAGTATAGCAATGACTGAACCAAAAGAATAGCGAAATATATAAAGAATTGTTGGTTATTATTGTCATCAGGTTAGGTGTTAAACAGCGAACCATTTGCCAGTCTAAATTACCGTGCAAACCAGACAGTGAGTTTTGTTACAACCCCTGTGTGTGTGTGTGTGTGTGTGTGTGTGTGTGTGTGTGTGTGTGTGTATGGTATCTGGGTTGTAAAGAAGAACCACAGTATGTGTAAACCTCACTAAAGTTCTTGAAAATTACTCTCACATTAACAACATTTCCTTTATACAATTTTCCCTAAAGTTGGAGGAAGTCAGATGTTCTTCAAAGTACCACATAACAAGAAGAAACTTCCATTGACTATTTCTATGAAGGCTTACAAAATATCCTGAATGTAAAATTTTAAGGTCCTAAGGATCAGTTGGTAGACAAGTGACAAACTAAGATATCATATTTTTATCTATCTATCTATCTATCTATCTATCTATCTATCTATCTATCTATCTATGTACATACATCTCTCTCTTTCTCTCTCTCTCTATCATCTGTGTCTGTGTGTGTAGATAAATCATAGATAGATAGACAGATAGATAGATAGGTTTTTATCCTGCCTCATAAGAGAAAAACAAATCTTATCATTTGAAATAACGTAAAGGAACCTGACCATCATTGCACAGGGGTAAATAAGAAAGACATAGAAAGACAAATCCTGTATGGTTTCACTTATATGTGGAATCTAAAAGCAGTCGGCTTCAGGAGAACAGTGGCTTCCATGGGTTCTATGTGAGGTAAAGGGGAAAGCATCAGGCAAAAGTGGTGAGCTTCCATTACGTGCGATGACGAACTATGCAGAGATGTGATGCACGTTATGAAGACTATATGTACGAATGCTGTGTCATCTCTCTGGAATTTGCTACAGAATGTTGTGTGAAAACACTACAATAACTATGCGAAGTGACAGGCATGCTAATGATTGTCACGTTGGTAACTGTATTATAGTGTATATTGATATCAAAGTGTACTATATACCTTAAATATACACAATTTTAGCCTCTCAATTGTACCCAAGTGAAGATGTGAGGAAATGAAATAGTGATGCAAGACACACACAGCCCAGGGATGGGAAGGGTGAGGCATGGGGCATACCGTTAAGTTCATTTTCTATGCTTCTTTTGTATTTACCTCAAAATAAATCAAAATGTTTTTGGAGGTTGCCAGGTGTTATTAGTGTGGAAACACTAAAACAATAGGAGGTATACAAAGTAATAAAAAAAGACTATGGGACCAGCCCTAATCATAATCTAAATAATGGGAAATACAATAAAACAAATGAACTGAGAAACGCTGAAGACACTCCACAGCATTCCAATTGCGAGAGGCGAGTATTGCATTTTCTCAAATGATGTGAGCTTCTCCTGAGTCTGATACTAATGCAAGCACAGCATTTCCTTCTTTGTATGTATGGGAAAGCTAGCCCTTTTGAGAGTTAGAATAGCTTTCAAGACTCCTGATTTAAATTTCAAACTCTTGATCATAGCTGGGGAGCAAAGGTTTTTTTTTTTTTTTTTTTTTTTTTTTTTTATCTTGGAATTGGAAATTGAGTCCCTTTAGCTCTATACCAAGTGATAATATTAAGCATTTTGTTGTATCCACCATGCAAGCCGAGTTCCCTACTGTGCCTTCAAAGCCACAGTGAATGAGCCATATTTGGATTTGCTTATCAGAAAGAGACATTTAGAAAGACAATGCACTTGTCCTGCAAGCCCCAGGCTCCTGATGCTTTCAGATAGGCCCATGGAGAGCTCCAAAATGGGCCCGAAAATCAGGCTGACATGGTCGCTTAACAAGCTTCAGTTTGCTCTGTGGGCTCAGGGAGTACATAGTGTCACCCCACAGGGCTGCCGATGGCAGCCATCAGAATCAGAACACAGGAATCAAAGAACACCAGGTGAAGATTTCGCCTTAAAAGAAAGAAAAGGCAGATGGAGGGAATTACCATGCCCTTTGCCGATTAAGCCCTTTCATGGCAGCTGGATCGCTGGCTGGCCCTGACTGCATGAATGAGGCTGTAGAGGATGTTACACAGGCCTCACCCTTCCTACCACCAAGCCTCAACATGGTGAACCCTGCAGAAAAAATCTCTTCTTGTCTTTTCCCTGGAAGGAGTAAAATTCCAGCCTCTTCCCCTCACATGGGTAAAAATCAGGTCCCTTTGCTTTGGCTTGCTTGTGTTTCATGAAGAATGATGGACTGGGGCCATGCTTCCACTGGGAGAAAGCTCAGTCGGCTTGTAAGTGTTGACCTTGGGAGGGATTTGCCAAACCCCAACCTCTGTAGGCTTTTGATTTTAAAATCTCTCTAACAAAAGCTCTGCCAGGAGAACTGTTATTACAGAGATGCCTCTCATAGGGAGAAGTGGGTTAATTGCAAGCTCTTGCCAGTAAGATAAAGGAGAGTTTTGAAAACAAGCTCAAAGCTGACAAAATGCGTTGCATTGCTCTTTCAGGAGGGGAAAAAATAAACAAGATAACACAAAAAGTACGAGGGAGCCACATTAAAACTAGCAAATGTCATAAATAGATGGTATAAAATTCTAGGATGAAGCTGTATGAGATTTTGGATGGCTCATAAACAATTGGCCATCTGACCTTGATATGAATGCAGAAATCCGTTAGAAATCAAATACTCAAACATAATTATACACTAGGAAATATGTATCTCTCCTGTATTAATTTGTGCTGCCAAGACCTAGTTCAATGCCATGCTGTGGACTTTTTTAAAGATTTTATTTTATGTCCTGTTAGGTCATCATATTTGAGATTTGGTAAACATGATTCACTATGAAGAGCTACACAGAAAGTGGGAGAACAGGCTGTGAGGCTTCTCACAACATCGGGTGACTTTTATGGAAACTGAGTTCCTGTTTTGAGCTAAAAATAAAAATAAAAAAAACCCAAAACTTTAGAGCAGGCAAGATTATTTATGTTCTACTATTTACAATGCTCTCATTCAATAAAGGTTTTACCTTAGGGATAGTCTCCTAACCTTAATTAATTTAAAGAGAAAAAAAAACCCTCACATTAGATGGTTGTATGGTTTAGATGATATTGATGGGATTAGATATAATAACACTATGAAGTTAATGATTAGGGGTGAAATTATTAAATGTAAGGTTTGATACAACAGTCTAAATATGTTTGATATGCATTCACCAAAATGTTTTATATAGAGAGAGAAATTTTCCTTAACATGTCGATAAGTAGGAGTCTTTACTGAATACATCAAAGAAATTACAGAGAAAATTGCATTTATGTCCACGTGTCCAAAGACTGGTCATCCCTGGAGGCCACATGGCTTAATTTTGCCTATTAAGTAAATGAATATTCTTGAGAATCCACAGAGTCAAGCAAAAAAAAAAAATACAACAGTACCATTGTCTACTTCTATTCCAGTACGACTCAGAATAGACATTTCTCCGACTGATTTGAGCTTCATTTGGAAGCAATTAACTATTTTATATTAGATATAATAAGGGTCTCTAGTGCATGGACCACATTTGCCTGCTTCAGTTGTTTAAGGCTTAATTGAGTAAAATTGCATTCACACTCAACGCAGCTCTAAATGGTAACCCATTCTTGATTGCGGAATAACTTGTTTCTGCTTTCATTTCTTAAAATGTGCTGGGCAGGTGAAATGAATTAGGATTGAAGGCCAGGACAAAATTAGTAATTCCTTTTATGTTCAGTCTTCTCCCCGGTGCTTTGTATTTGATCACCCAAATGTCCAAGAATCAGTGAACAGAGTAGTTTACAATCTACTTACAAATATCCTTCCCCACCCTCAGAGTTTAATCATGTAACTCATTTTTTAAAAATATGATTACTGTTTGCTGTTTAAAATTTCATTTATGCATTTACAGGGGGTAGAGATTCAAATGCATCAAACCTTAGGTGTGAAAAATAAAGAGTATACAGATAATTTATAAAATTTTTAGATTCTAACAATGCAATAAAATCTTTGGAGTAGGGAGGCCAAGAGAAGCTCATTTTATACAAATAGATATGCTGGTAACTTATTCACCCACAGTGACTTGTCTCCTGCTATAGTGTGTTTTGTGTTACTATAAAGAAATAAATATTTGAGATGAGGTACTGCATAACATTTTCTTGGCTCATGGTTTGGGTGAGGAGAGGGTAGCAACAGCTTGGTGCTTACAGCTTAGCAAGACACTCCTTGGGTGGGTCACAACATGGAGGAGAAAGTCAAAGGCAGCTTACCGATAGGCCTTGTGGATAAAGGCCAGTGGATGGGGGAGCATTCAATTAGAAAAACCTCTTTTAAGAGCTACCCCACTCACATGAAACCCAGTGCAGTCCTGAGATTTAGCATAAATCCACTCATGAATCTAGAGTCTTTATCATCCCATTACCTTCTACCAGGCCCTACCTCTTCCAGGTCCCACTTCTCCAAGGTCCGACCTTTTTCCTGTTGTTCCACTAAGATCCAGCTCCAGTAAATGATCCTCTTAGGGACACTCCACACGCAAAGCATGATACTCAGTATGCAGACTATGTAGTTCCTTCGGAATATAATTGTTTTTCCTTCCTAAGGAAGCTGACTCCCTTTCTTGAGGCTCTTGCTATGTCCTCGTAAAAGCATTGTGTATTCAGCTACATTATCATAGATATTACAACTAGAAGACTCTCTTGGGTGTGGGGGTGCAGATATTATGGCTCTTCATGCTTGAATTCAGGATCAAATAGGGGTTCTGGATAGAGAGGGCAGGGAAAGGAAACTTGTCATTAATTCTTAGAGACAATTGGGATGGTACCCCATGTCTCCGTTTCCCTACCTCACAGACTTGGATTTGGAATATAGACTTGTGTGGGATCATTTCTTGACTATGGATATCTCAGAATATTTAAGATACATTTGAAATATGTTGATAATTTATCAATAAGATCTTACTCTTGTGCCTGTATTGTAAATGCCTATAAAGGCAGGGATGGTCCTCTCTTTTATCCTTACTTCCGTGATAAGAGATTTCATACTTGCTTCTATCCACAAGCAGTTGATTTCTGTGTGCATTTCCTTTCCTATCTAAACAATTTGAGTTCCATTTTGCAGCTTTCCTTGTCTTGACGCTAACCCTTTAACCTAAGAAGATGTTTAGTGACAACTGATAATGTATGCTAGGCAATTAATTGCTATAATTTGCTTTGGAAAAGTAGCAAGAACATGGAAGACACAATCTTAAAAGTGCCTTTGTAAACAACTTCCCATTTAAAGCTTCACAAAACAAATTGTTTTCCTTGAATGGAAACAAAAAGAGCTACTTTATATAATACCTCAAAAAGAAATAAAACAAAAGGACCAAATCCACAGCCTTTCATAAACTCATTACAGAGCACATCTATGACTGGAGGTGTGTGGTATTTCTCAAATATAAGGCAATACTCTAGTGAGCACTAGATGGGTGTCCTGTAATTCAGTTCGGACATCACTGGCTGGTGATGGTCCACAGGTTGTGTCTCATGCTCCACAAAGACTTCTTATGCTGATGCCAGCCTTCAGAACCAGTTCTTCACATTGACTTTCAAGGACCAGGTATGATTTGGGATTTGTACCACCCCTTCTTTATTTTATCCTTCTCTCGGAATGACAGTTCAAAGACTCAGGGAAATATTCCATTTTGATGGTTTATTTTAAGGGACATCCTAATGCCCCCAGTTAGTGCTGAAAGAAATGGACAGGGCAAGATCCTGGGATGAGGGGTGGAACACAGATCCTACATCACTCTTTATGACTTTCATGTGTTCAACCACCTGAAAATTCATCTAATCTTCTATCCGGGGGGCAGCATAGAGCTTAGTTTCCAGCCTCCCACCCCTGCTGTGCCTGGAGGGTAGATGGTGTGGCTAAAAGTTTTAGCCTTTAACCACTCAGCCTTGTAGGAAACCAGTTTCATCCCTAAGTTCCCCAGTACCTTATGGTAACATAAAAGTGTTATCAGATGAACTCATTCCGAGGAAAAAAAATAAAAGACAGTTTGATCATTCAGAAGTTTCTAAGAATTGAAATAGCTGTGGCATAGAATCAGAGGCAAGAGCAAATCAAGCGTTTACTGTCAAAGTACAACACTCAGGAACATTCCAACAGAGATGAGAGTGTGCTTGGATATCTCAATGTCCACCTTAGCAGATCACCAGAATTGGATTTGGTAACTCTTAATTCTGTCTCATGCCATAGAGGTATGTATGCTATTGTAATTTTTAATCTAAGGGGTTTTTTTTGTTTGTTTTTTGTTTTTTGTTTTGTTATGTTTTGTTTGTTTGTTTGTTTGTTTGTTTGGACTGCATCTAGAACACCGTGCTGGTGCTAGATGGTGCCATTGATGCTGATGTTTCTCACAGTTAACTGCATTTCTCTGGACAACTTTCCTGTTCGTAAATTGTGGTATTCATACTAACAACTCTCACATCCAGTTGGGAAGAGTAAATGAGGAGATCCTAGTAATGTGCTGGGATCCGTGCAGGGGAATCCACCAAGTATTCTTTAAGTGTTCGCTTGGGCAAGGAGGAAGACCGTAAAAGAATGACCATTCATTAAGTTCTCACTTTCCAGGGCAGTACTAATAGTTAACATACATTATTAATAATAGTCATCAAAGATCAGAAGCAAATAAGGGGATAATAAGGACTCAGATTTAGACCCTTGTAGCTCCCTAGTTAGTACTCAGGGACAAAAGAGCATACCATACAGCAGAGATAATCTTTAATTATTATGGCTTTCCTCAATAACTACAAAAACGATTTTGCTCAATAGAGGGCCCCAAACCAATTTCCCTCTGATAGCCTTGGTACACTGCACCATTGCCAGAAGCTACAACGATTCTTTGATGACATATGCATATTCAAATTAATGTAGATAATTTGTTAAAGGGTTTATATAAGAAAATTATAATTATTATCAATTTTTGTTTTCTTTGTGGCAGAGGATTCTTTTTGAATGGAAGAGGTGTAACACCTCTCCTCTGCATTTGTCTTTTTGTTCTTGTGAAACTCATGTTGATATTTAATTGAGGATGCCTACTGGGAGGTGGAGTCTTTAGAATTCATAGCTGTTTCCTGAGACTCAGTTAATTCTCTTGGTAACAAATACAATTTGACCTTTTGTGTCTGAGTTACTCAAAGGGTGTTACCTTAGTCAGGGCTTCTATTGCTGCTACTAAACACCATTACTAAAAAGCAACTCGGGGAGGAAAGGGTTTATTTTGCTTATACTTCTATATCTCTGTTTGCCATTCAAGGAAGTCAGGACAGAAACTCAAGCAGAGCAGGAACCCAAGGGCAGGAGCTGATGCAGAGGCCGTGGACGGATGCTGCTTACTGGCTTGCTTCCCCTGGCTTGCTCAGCCTGCTTTCTTATAGAACCCAGGACCACTAGCCCAGGGATGACACCACCCACAATGGGCTGGGTCCTTCCCTATTCATCACTAATTAAGAAATGCCTTACAGCTGGGTTTTAGGGAGACATTTTCTCAAATGTGGTTTGTCCTTTCTGGATAACTGTAGCTTGTATCAAGTTAACACAAGTGTAGAGGGCTGTTAAACGTAAGATTTCCTTTCCTCTTTACCCCTTCTCCAAGTGTCCACAAATCATTCTGACTTCTCCCATGTTGTGAAGAAACATGAAGCCCTCATCAAGCATGGCTGCCAGCTTTTGTCCTTCCTACTTGAGACCAAATAATTCCCCCTTTCTTCTTCCTGCCCAGTCTCAGTATTCTGTTAAAGCAACAGAAAACACAATGCTAAGACAGCCTTGGTACTTGTCACGGAATGGTTTAAGTACGGGATCCTAAAAATTACACTCTATATCACATGCAATTTTCCTTAGTTTTCATTTCTTAAAGTTGAAGAACAGTACAGAGTTAAAGGACAATACAATTTTTTCAGATATTTTGTTTTCTTTACCTTATAATTTTTTATCCTACGTATGGCTGTGTATATGTAGAGTATATTTTACTTATATAAGAAAATACTTCAGTTGTACTTACTAAATTATGTTCTCATTTCCACAGGACAGCACTCTGCATTTATTCTACCTTACTTAAAAGAAATGTGTCTGTCTGTGTGTTTGGTTCATAAGTATTCATTATGATGATGTTTACCAATGCAAGGCCAAACTGTGACTGGGTTTTGCAGGTCTGGTTTAGTAGTCTTACCTTTTCTTTCTGAACGCACAGTAACCAAGGCTTTTAGGAGACAAAGTCTCTGGCACCTACGGAGTCTAACCTTGGCTACTGGTTTTCCACAGGACTATACATTACCCTTTTTTATTCAATTTATTACTCTGTCACCCCAGATAAACTGATTGATACACTGTCTTCCATCTATGGATTTATGTATTACTGTTTTTCCATTTTTTTCAAGATCGCTGAAAATAATATCTCAAAGCTTCCACTTCCCATGGATTTTCTTACTCAGCATTCAGCTCAGATCTCACCCTCTGCTTCAGCCTCTCTGTCTAATTCCTCTTAACTTTTGCTGCCCGGCACTTGGACACATCTTTTCTGAATTTCCAACCTCATTATATGCTTTATCATGAAGTAGCGTGAATACATTTATTCGAACTTCCATTGAATTAGTTTGGGAGTCCATAGCATTTCTCCAGTCACACAATAAGTCCCTAAACTCCAGTTGCTAACTCTTAAGGCCATCCCAAAGCCACATGGTGCCCAGATCTAAGATCCCAGCATGGGACTCCTCAGACACCCAGCTTTGAGTGTTAGTTGAGGAAGCTGAAATGGTAGCAGGCAGTGGCATTATGTGTTTGTAACATCACAGATGATCAGTCTCATGGTCCGAAATGATTTGGCCCTCAGGAGAAACCACAAGTGTTTGCTTAAAAACAAAGGGAAAAAAATCCCCTGACCAAATTTTTGAGATATTGAGAAATTAAGTGAATTTTAGACTGCGGAATTTTTAGGAAATGAGAAAGAACAAAATGTCAATCAGTGACTGTTTTCCTATTCATGCAATGTGGCTGCAGCATTGGCAAACAAAAGACGGGGCTAACCAAGAACGGAATCTGAAAGAGGTTATCAATCTCTGATGGGACACTGAGACAGATGCTATCCGTAAAACACAAGCAAACTGAATAAAAATGTAGTAAATAATTATGATTCTGTACATTTTAATACAGAAATTCAAGGAGTATGTCAATTTGGATTTTTAAAAATTTATTGGCATATTGAAGGGAACAGAAACAAAAAAAATTGCATGGTTATTTTGAAAGATAATTTGTTTGTATGCATGTATCTGTGTGCAAGAGTGTGTATTTGAGCTAAGTTGCTTAAGAGACAAAAAGACTACATTAGGTTCCCAGTGACTAGAGATACAGTTGGTTACGATTTGCTTGACGTGGACACTTAGAACCAAAGTCAGGTTCTCTGTGGGAGTAGTGTACACGTCCAACCACTGAGCCATATCTCCATCCCCATCCTCTTTTTAATTGATCCTGACAAGGTCTTCTATAATATGTGGCACTCATCAGATAAAGGGATTCTGATGGAGGACATCATGTTAAGCGAAGTAAGTCTAACACGGATAGACTCACGCTGTGTGTTTTTGAATGTGGAAGCGTAGAATGTGGAAATAAATAAAGACCTACGAGTGAATGAGAGTGATGAAGGGGAAGAGAAAGGAGAGCACAAGGAACATAAAGGGACATGCATACTTAATGTGCAATCCATGCATCTATATGTAAATGTCACACTAGAGTGCACTAGCTTGCCATCCGCTAAGAGAAGTTCTCCTATGAGATGTGCTCTTTAGAGAAATGGTCCCTGTTATTTCTACTGTGGCTGGAGTTATATCCAGAGGCATGTTAGGAGTGGGTTTTTGGTTGTTTGTAAAATGTGTACACTGGACTCTTTCTCAGTTTTCATAGATGCTAGGTATGAATTCACAGTGGTCACAACAGCAGTTACAAGGCCCGTGGAAGCCTAAAGCCAGATGATACCCTTGCATGGAGAAGAGAGTTGGACACAAAATGTTACTATAAGTTATGGGGTTTTTGACGATTGTTAGCTGTTCAGGGGGAGAGACAGGCAGAGAGAGACAGAGCGAGACAGAGAGAGACAGAGAGACACACACAGAGAGACAAAGAGACAGAGAGAGACAGAGAGAAAGGTAGACCAGAGAAAGAGAGAGACACAGAGAGAGGGCCACAGTGAGAGAGACAGAGAGAGACAAGGAGAGACAGAGATGGAGAGAAAAAGAGAGAAAGGGAAACCAGAGAAAGACAGAGAGAGACAGATTGTGTGTGTGTGTGTGTGTGTGTATGAGAGGGAAAGAGAGAGAGAGAGAGAGAGAGAGAGAGAGAGAGAGAGAGAGTTTACTTTAAGAGTGTAGCCCCTGGTTAAGCTGATTACTCTCTGGTGGAAGATCATATATCCAAGAATATTTGAGCAGCAAAAATTTGTCTGAATCATCCAAAAATAAATGACACAAACATAATTTGTTAGGGAAGAGAGGGAGAATATTGGGAGGGCTGGGAGAACAGTGAATTGGAGTAGGCTTGGGGAGTGGACTGGGAAGTGTTAGCACTCAAATTAGGGAAGAACTAGGGAATGAACTGAGGGAAGAGTTGGGGAAGTGAATTGAAGAACAGGCCATGTGAATATGATCCAAATTCTTAAGGAAAATAATGGTAAAATACTTCTTCTAGTAAGATAATTATTTCAAATTTTGTTATAGTAATATGAAGCAGACTAATATAGATACAGAACCTTCCATTCAAAAGATGTGCCACAGTGTGGCCTTCTACCATCTCAAGTTTGCAAAGCTTGGACTACATTTCCCACATGGAAATGACTAGGAGAGAAGATGCTTAGATTTGGAAGGTAACATGAAGAGACAGCCTATACTCTGTGAAGAGCTTCACAGCTAGAAGACAGACAAATACTCTCAAGGGTGCTTGTGTCTTCTGGCCTATTTTTCTCTCAATCACTGGCTCATCAGCCACACCCTCCCTTCTTCAGGGCATCTGAGTAGAAGAAGATAAACTATCATGTGCCAATTTCTCATATACAAGGCAAATGTGAGCATCATGGAACAATTTTTTATATACAAGGCAAATATGAATGTTGATGTAAAAGCAACAAAGCCCAGACCTTCAGCAGGAGGTGACATCTTTCCCTCTGGGCTTTGGGAGGGTGTGGCTGATGGCAGAACCAGACTTGTGGCCAGAACAGGTTTAAAACAAGTATTAGATGAAGAGGCAGCAAGCACATCCCTGTTTCTAATCTCTAAGAGAGCAGAGTGAAGAGGACACTTGCAAGTATAGAACTCACAGCACTGTTCATTTCTTACAATAAAGCTACTTACACTAATATAAGTGCTTTAATTTATACTGATAAGAAAAATGTGCTAGGTTCAGGGCTTTGAGTGTGAAGAACACTCTAGACTTGATGCCATTATTTTTCTGCGATTGACAATTCAATTAATTTTAAGGAAACCCAGTCTCTATGGGCAAATGGAAGAACTGTTTGTATAAAAATTGTGTCAGTATTAAATTCAGTAATCTATGTGAAAATCCTCTTTAACCACTATGAGCTGTATAACTGAGTGCTATAAAATAGAATATGTATACCAATAGGAGATATAAGCTGTAGGGACAGATGCATTCTTATTGAGGTTGTTGTCGGTCTAACTGAATAAAAAAGACAACTCCATCTGAGCTGACAAGAGAAAGGAAACATAGAGCTTAGCTGTGGTTAATTACAGGTCAACTCTCTAGTTCCAAAATGGTTGTATTTGGGGCTATAAAAGTTTTCTACAGTTTTCTCAAAAATTATGTATTTCCCATAGGTAATCTTCAAAGAATTGTGGGAACCTGATAAGTTCTGGGTTTAGTAGAGTGATAGAATTGTTATGATGATCAATATCTGGAGGAAGCTACATACCTTCCTCCATGATACAGACATCAACAATTTGTATGGGGCCTCACTAAGTATATTCAGTGATACTTGAATTAGTAACAATTGTCAGCACATTTCAGCCCAAATTCTCCTGGCGATGTTAAGCTTACAAAGTCAAGTTAGCTGACAAAGACCTTGCATAAAAGTCTCGGTGCCAACAAGGCAAGTTGGAAAGTAAAATGGTAGATGTGAATTTACACTTGACCTATGGGCTGTCCTCTAAGCCAGGATTTATCAATAACCATTGGGATTCACGTGTGAGAGAAATCTACCCTCTATATTTCGACTGTGTCTTTATAATTTCCTTTTTGGTGTTTTTATAAGTTGGTAGAAAGTTGTTGATAGGTTTACTAAATCTTCTAATATCATTAAGTCAAATGAGGCAATTAATCAAGTTTGGTGACAAGTCCAGGATCCAAAATGATACCAACTAGCTAAGATTTTGGAATATAACCAAGAAGATAAAATCTAATTCGCATGCATGTATAATTCTTGCATAGAAAGAAGGCATCCATTGCAACAAAAGCTAGAATCTCCACTACAATGGAACAACATAAGAACATGAACAACAACCACAACACCCCAAATAACAGGTTGATTATAAAGGAAGGACACACTATGACTTAAAAGGATTTTGTGGAAAAAGATCAGAGGTATAAATCGATGTGATACCGAGAATAATCAGGTGACTTACACAGTAGAAGCTCAATGCCCAGGGTGTGAGGAGTCATTGTTCTGGCTCAGGGATACTGTTTCTGTAGCATCTCCCACTCTAGTTTGTAGGAAGTGGGTGGGTAGGTGTGGTGTTGAATGCCTTTAATCCCACAATTCAAAGGTAGAGGCAGGCATATATGTCCATGTTTGAAGACAGCTTGCCGTACACAGTGAGTTTCAGGCCAGCCCAGCCTACATAGTGAGATACTTCCTCCACAAAGAAACAACCCCAACATCATAACTTAATACATAAAAAGATCTTCTAATTTTTAGCATAGACTGGGTATCCACAAAATCAAAGGAAATAAGATAACAGGTTATAGGCGAATGTAGGCAGATTTATGGTTAATATAAAGAGAGCTTCAATGTGCATTTATTACTTGGAGATTCTACAGAGGAGACTCAAGCTGGGATTCAGATAAAATACATACAAACTGTTCCTTAAAATTAAACTCTACATCTCAGTGTCCTGCTTAGTCAATGTACTTTGAAAGTTTGAATGGGGAGTCAGTTATGAGCAAGATCATCAATGATAAACATGAAACCTGCTAGAAAACAGACAGATCTTAAAAACAACAAGCCTGCCTGATCGAAAGTCACACGTTTTGAGGCCACAGCTAAGTGTAGATGACTAATTCTGTCCTGGTAAAGTGGCATTCTCTGTACTACTTCTGATTTAAGAGGCAGGAGTTTCTATCTCGACATTCTTGAAACTTGGCAACCAAAACCAGCAACCAATTTAAACTTGGGAGGGTTTGTGTGTGGCATTTACAGCATGGGGGAGTTGATAGATATCAACCTTCAGTTTTATAGATTCATAAGTAGCACACCTTAAATGATAGCCAGTCTTTGATATCAAATTGTGGCCAAAACCAATAGGATCCTGGAATGTAGAAAAAGGAGCATATTTTACAAAGCTTAGACTCTCACTGTACTGCATTGGTCATGTCTCAAGAGTTCCGAGACCAATTTAGGACTCTGCAAAGTTAAGGGCAGTAAGCAATTTTGAGTTTGTCTGATGTTCAGGTGGGAAAAAAAGGAAATGCTTCTTGAGGTAAGGAGTCTTGGAGGGCCATGGAGCGAGATTTGACCTGGAAAGGAAAACTTGAGGTAGGAAAGCTTTGAGCGTGGAGAAGCAGGTGTTGTCCGTGTCAGATGAGAGTAGGAGAAAGATGGACTTAAGAGACTTGAAGTAGAAAACTTTCTTCAAGTCCCTCTGTCTCTAAGTGTCTCTGGATAATGAAATATGTTACTGGGGAAGTTGGACCCATCTACTTATTGGAAGGTTTTTAAGAAATATCACGAATGCTCTTTGCCAGATGACCTGATGTTATCTTGCACGGCATGGCAACATAATCAGGAGAGAATCCAGACAGCACATGGAATGCAAAGTGAGTCCGTTTTGGAAAACAATCCTGACTTGTGGTGCACTGGATGGTGAGGGTGTAATTCCGCTCAGTTTCTCGAAGATAGAATTTCTAAAGCCCTATTTGTCTAATTTTAGTATCTAAAAAAAATGCTCTGTCCTTTTCAAAGTCAAAGCTGAATATTTTTATAATCATTGCCAAAGCCAGGAAGTATGCTGATGCAAGTGTTAGACTCTTCTGCGAAGCTGAACTACATGTAGTTGCGTCTGCATTTTAAATTTTTTAACAGATTAAGAATTTTTAAAAATTAAAAATCATTTCTTATTTAGGAAAGAATCATTAGTGAGAGCACCAGTATGTTAAGAGGTAAATTGTATAGCTGAAAAACATTTTCAAGTTAAAAAGTTTTATTTGGTATACTCATATCATAAATTATTTTTCTCATATAATATCTATAACATAGTAGATGTTGTGCCAATATTTGTACCCAAATTAATATGATCTTAAAAAAATAATCTCAGGGCCCGTGGAAAGTTGTTCATTGCATTTTAATGTCTGGCTGTATTTTCTTGCTTAAATGGAGAAACCACATGAGAATGTTATCCTAGATGATTTGGATACTAGTGGCGTTGACTAAGGTATTTGGGACATTATTATACTTGGAGTGAACAGATTGGTACACGATTCTTCCAGCTGTACACTCAAGACCTGCTTTCCAAACTGTAGTCTGGCACCAGTGGGAGCTTGTTGGAAATGCAGACTCTCAGACTTACGGGGCCAGAATCTGCACTGTGAAAAAGACACTCCATTGATCTGTGCCCACACTTACAGTTTCGATGCACTATAACATGAGGATTCTTGCAAGTCCACAGGAATTGTGATTTGGTGCTTAGTCAAAAAAGGGTCAAAGTTCAGAGTACACCTGCTGGGCATCTCTGAGAGGGAGATGAAGTTGCGTTTTTACACAGTGGAGGGTTTTCATTGCTGTCACTCGATATTATGATAACCCATGTCACAGGAGAATGTCTCATATGCGGAGGGTACATTTTCACTGAAGATTTTTTTCCTACCTTTGGGAATCACTGGCCTAGAAATATATTCTAAAGCATACACAACATAACATATAAGAGATATACGTAACATTGCACTTTTATGTTATCAACTGCTTCTTTTTTTAAAATTGCAAATAGATTTTCTTTCTTACAAGATACTCTGATTATGATATCCTATCTCCCAGTTCCAGCCAGATTGTCAACATTTTCTCCCCACTCACCCAAATCTTCTCTCTCTCTTTCCCCCCCCCTCTCTCATTAGAACACAAACAGGCAACTAAAATAATCATAATAGTGAAATAAATAAGGTAAAACAGACACAGAGATAGCTCTGCTGTTAAAGGATCATAACCAAAAAATAGCAATCACTTCTCAACTAACACAGCTTTTCACTAATCATACACCCTCCATTTCTATAAGGCCACTCAACTTTATTTTTTTCCGAGACAGGGTTTCTCTGTAGCCCTGGCTGTCCTGGAACTCACTTTGTAGACCAGGCTGGCCTTGAACTCAGAAATCCGCCTGCCTCTGCCTCCCAAGTGCTGGGATTAAAGGCGTGCACCACCATGCCTGGCTTGCCACTCAACATTTTAATGTGTTTTGGCATTAAAAAAAAGACACATATCACCTCGCTACAATACACCATTCATACACACAAGAACTTTGAAGTTACAGGCGCTGCATTGAGAACCTACACTCTATTGATGCTGTGGTCATGGATGAGTTTCTTAATCAGGTGGAATCTTGTTTTATCTACATTACATATGGACAACATTGGTCTCTCTGCCAGTCAGTCAGATCTGAAATAATACCTATAAGTAACATTATACAGATGTTACAGATTATACCTAGGAATATCTATAATATGTGTATAAATAAATATTATATAATACAATTATATATAAATATATGTATATATATATATATATATATATATGTGCAATCACAGTGAATAAAGAGGTAATGAATTTGAAGGTGATTGGGAAGGGAAAAGGATTTATGTGAATGTTTGGAGGGAGAAATGTAATTTATAATTTCAAAAATAAGAAAAACTAAGAGAAGAAAATGGGTTGGAGAAGGAGGTCAATAAATTGGTGATTAGAGACTGTATAGTCCAAAGATTTGAGCCATTAATTTATTTATATCTAGATAAGAGTATATCTGGTAGGTTTATCACATATTTAGCATTTTAACTGTTTATTAATCATCAAATCTTATAGTAAATTTTAATAATAGTTATAAATAACCTTTACTAAATACTATCTACACTTTAAGCATTTTTAAGGATATTAATGAATTATAAAAGGGGCAAACCACCATCTTTGTTTTGTTGCTGATGATTAGGAGTTATGGAGAAAAAAGGGTAGAAATCACACAAGCCAGGAATTTGGATGGAGTTAGACCAAAGTTTCACAGTTCCCAAGTTTCTGTATGAAATGCAGCAACTCCTTTGCCAGTGTCTAAGGCTGCACAATCGTTAGCTATTAGCATAGACTAAGGCTCATAACTATTGAGTCTGTGCTTTCTCCAGGAAATTCTCCACAAAAGGAGAATTAGACTGTCAGTTAGACTGTCTATATAGATCTTCTAAAGATAATGATTGGGGCTGACTTAAATAAACTTAAAATGGAGGCTACTCTGTACATGTCTCAATTTTTAGAATGAAATTTGTATATCAAAACCCTTGGTAAACAGTCTTTGGTATAGGAGAAGAAAAGTCTTTGAAACACAGACTGAGTTTCAGTGAGGGTCATTATCTTAAGAGCTTTCAAATGTTCAAAAGAGAAAAAGATTCAGTCTTGCCTTAAAAAGGAAAGGAAAGGAAATCAAGCAAATGAATGATGGCAAGATGTCTCTTGTTCATTAGACAGTTTATATTTTGCAGTTGTTGTATTTAATTGCCTATAAGATTATGAAAACATTCAGGCTGATAAATATTTTATGCCTCCTGCTATCACATTATAATAAATCAAATTATACTTGTATCTTTGATAGGAATGTAGCCAACCTAACAATGAAAGCATACTTATGAATAACTTTGGTTTGGTAGCAAATAGATGCAACACTTTATAATAAAAATTGTAAGTAGGCTTATAACAATATCACACTAATGAAGGAAAAAACTAAAATTTTATGGTAAATTAGCTTGGATTTATCTATGTTTTCTTTGCTGATTTTACTTATTTGTTTATTAAGCAATTCATACTTAAACATGGTGTTTTGATTAAGTATACAAGGGCATCCTCATTGTTGAGTAATTATTAAGTTGCCTTTAGAGCATCAGGAATTCTCAAAAAGTCTGATCATTTTAGACAGGAAAGCTTTCAATGCACAATAATTAAGAGTCAGTAAAACAGAGTTGAAACTGTGGAGTGAGGTTTAGTGTCAGTGCTGGAGTCCACATCCTGCAGAGGAACAGCCCTAACCTCTCTGGTTCTTGATACACACACACACACACACACACACACACACACACACACACACACACATTTACATTGAGAATGTTCCTAAGTGGAATGGGAAGAACATCCAAACTGCTTCTTGTGAAACACTGTTGTTTAAAGGAATGATTTAAAAGTGTAAATAACTGTATTATACCTTGGACTTAATTTGTACCTTGGACTTAATTCCCACTCCAAGGAGGGAAATCGTGTCCGGTCCTATAAAATTAGTCAACAACCAGTGATAGTGAGGTCATGGAGATTAGAGAAAAATTTATATACAGTACTTTTCAAACCTATAGAATTCCTAACTGCTTTCTAAATTTGTAAGGTAATTCCAATATGCCAGCATATAAGTGTGGCTTTCAGGCCTCATGAAGAAGCTTCAGTTTGCAGCAGACCATTACAGTAGATACCATTTGCAGTAGATACCATTACAGAAAGCTACAAATGGTAAATAAATAAATAAATAAATAAATAAATAAATAAATGAAATAAAAATGCTGCTTATAACTGTGACATGCCCAACCCAATAAATACATTTATAATACAACACCCACACCTAAGTTTAATGGAATATCATAGAAGAAGCAGAGGTAGGGGAGACTGTAAGAACTAGAGGGCCAGGAAGTTTGCTGGGACATTATATCTTCTAGATATGACAGAGAAGCTACATGTATGGACTCTCAACAATATTGTTGCCAAAACAAGACCTGAAAAAATGACACCACCAGTTGGCATGCCAAAATCTCATGAGGTCCCATTCCCTAGAGGAAGAGTTAACTAAGGGCTAAGTAATGCTACAGTTGGCTAATGACTACCGAGACAGAGAAAATTAGTCTTCTCTATGGACGAGTCCCCTAATTGATCAGCCAATAACAAAGAACAAGGGACAGTTCCACACACACACACACACACACACACACACACACACACACACACACACACACAGATGAAATAGATATAGATATAGATATAGATATAGATATAGATATAGATATAGATATAGATATAGATATAGATATAGATATAGATATAGATATAGATAAATATATAGATATAGATAAGGATATAGATATAGATAAGGATATAGAATGCAACACTGAAAGAACTGAATAAGTCATATTTATATATTTAGTCAAATACATAAAAACGTATCACTAAAGAAACAGAGAATATGATTTTGAGAGGATTTAAGTGGAGAATAGGCATGGTTGAAGGGAGGAGAAGGAATGTGAAAATTGTACAATTATATTTCAAATAAAAATAAATAAATAAATAAAATCAGATTCATGGGAAGCCTTAGGTGAAAGCCACAGTTCTTATCCCCCAGGGGGCCAAAACTTCACAGTGACAATGCAAAGTACACCTCACATTCAGGTGTGACACTCTGTCTAGAGTCTGAATGAACTTCTCGAACCTGGGGAGGAACATCCCAGTGTCAATATAAGAGTTTGCTTCTTCCCATTAGGATTATAGGACCACATTTCTTTCTGATATAAACTCAGTAGATCATCGTCCTCTGTTCAGAACGGAAGGTGCTTTATTACAAAGTATTCCTAAAAAGTATCCTCCGTGACTCACAGCTCGTCTGCTTTATTTTGACATCTACATAACCTGATATTTTAGAAAAGCTGAATGCATGTATGTATGCTGAGTGTATTCTCCCCTCTTCTGCAGTGTGCTGCTTTAAATCACAGAAGATAATAGAATTGATAGCATATATTTTCCTTTCTATTTCTCCCCTCCAAGATTGCAGCTGTACTTCATGTTGGCAGTGATGTTTGGGAGTTTAAACTGAACATAATTTCACATCCTCTGTGAAATAAGCACGTATCTGTTGTGTTTCATTATTTATGTATTTTTTTTTCAACGCTCACTGATGGCTGAAGGAGGCTTAACAGTATATTATGATGATTTGACTTGAAAGTAGCTAGCTGTTTTTCCCCAAAGTCCCTGCTTCTTCTGGAATCACCATTTGTTAAGTCACTTAAATAATATTATTCTACATCTAGCAACCTATTGAGATTTTCACTTTTATTCTTCATTCATGGAATCAGAGATTCATGAGAAGCTTTTCTGGTCATTATTCATATCGATATGGTAATCTTAGGAGTGCTTCATTTATTTTCAAATGAACAAGAAAGAAGTGATGGTTTATGAAGTAAGAAATAATCCCACTTTTCCGTTATCATACCCAGAGGACCTCCTATCACAGACTCTGTTCTATGTGCCTCTACATACATTAACTTCACACACAATATGTAACATTTCCCAAGCCATCAGATTGCAAACCCAAAGAGTTCTCCACAGGAGTGATGGTGCACTATTTTGAGGTCTGATTGGGCTGTATAGCAGAATCTTGTCTCAAACAAAATGATCTGTATATATCACCTGTAATGATTAATGTTAAACGACAAAAGCAGAAAATTAAGAGAAAGAAATCACAAAGTTTTGGCATTGATCTCTAAATCATAGTATTTGAAAAAATAAAAATTGTTAATTTTTTTAAAAGAATGCTCTAGGTAGATCTGAATAAGAATATTTTAATTAATTAATTAACTAATTAATTTTTGACAGGGTTTCTCTAGTTAACATTGAAAGCCTAGAACTCACTATGTAGCCCAAACTGGATCTAAACTCGGAGAGATCCATCTGCCTCTGCTTCCTGAATGCTAGAATGAACAATGTGTACTACCTAATATAATTGGGGAAAAAATCACTTCTATCTTTGAAACAGGGTCTCAGTATTTTATACTGGGTTTGAACTCACTGTGTAGATTTTGATGCCCTTGAAATGATTGACAGCAATCTGACTCCTTTACCTTCAGATCCCTGGGACTAAAGGCTTGCACTACCATGCTAGCTTTGTGTAAAACCACTTTTAAGCAGAATGGTGCTTCCATATCATAGCCAAAGTCACATATTCATGTTAATTATCCAATAAATTATAATTTTTAGATAATATGTACATATTGAATGGTTGCTAAGAAGTAATTTTTACCATGTTGAAAAGGTAAATAGTTATTGATTTATAAACACAACAGTTCTGTTATAACCAGACACTAGATTAACTCTCCAGTTCAAAGATAATTATTTAAAGCATCTACATCCTAAAATAAATAGTTTGATTTTGTTATAAATAATCCTACCACTATTTCGTGCAATTCCCTAGTAGGATAGTCTGTGTCACGAAGTCAAAAATGTATAAAGGGTTTTAGAGATGAATTTGTCCTTCCATGATGCCTGTCCACTATCAGGAATATCTCTCTGTCTGTTTCACTTTGTGTCTTTTAAAAGAATTATCAGGTCAGTTTTAATGTGTTAATGTGAAATTTTTACTTTTTGGTAAAAAAATATGAAAAATGAAATCTTAATGTGAATTTTCCATTTGAGAAATCTTCCCTGAAGAAGAGTGGAATGTTAGAATACAGTCAGGTCAAGTCAGGGTCATTGATTACATGTAACCAAGGAAACAGCCATATGATAATTATTCTTTTATATTCCTCAGTAGGGCAAATCACCTCCAGGTGTCAAGTACTGACACTGCAGACAGTCATACTCAAAATGTTCTGTAGCAATTCTGCCAATATGTATGTCAACATGGACTCTGTGTTCATGGAAGTTACCCCACCTTAATGAAAACTCAAATTGATGTTCCTAAATTAAATATTCTAAGAATAGACAGTAACTTGACTTTTTTTCCTTGTAAGTTTGACTATGGTTTGGAATTAGCTTGATTCAGTGCTAAAAGGGATATTAATCATGTAAGACAGGATTGTCAAACTTTTTTTGTTTTATGAGTTACAAATATTTTAGGATCTGCAGTGCAAACAGAGTCTGTTGGGGGGATTTTTCAATGCTGAAGACATAACAAAAGCAAATGCACACACATAGGTGATAATTGCAGCTCAGTTTCATTAAGACTTAATTTGCGCCGGGCGTGGTGGCGCACGCCTTTAATCCCAGCACTCTGGAGGCAGAGGCAGGCAGATTTCTGAGTTCGAGGCCAGCCTGGTCTACAAAGTGAGTTCCAGGACAGTCAGGGCTATACAGAGAAACCCTGTTTCGAAAAACCAAAAAAAAAAAAAAAAAGACTTAATTTGCATGTATGTAAGTTGGAACACCATCTAATTTTTACATGTTACAAAGTATTATTTTTCTTTTGGCTTCCTCCTGCCAATCTTATAAACACTATTTTGAAAATTCTTAGCTCATGAGCCACAGAAGAGCAGACAATTGGGGAGATGAGGCCTGAGTCATACTTTGATGATTCTTTATTAGAAAGTAGACAAATGGCTTCATAGTCACCAGACAGATATTGTGTTGAAGATTACATTGATAATCAGTGTGATCCTGAAGAATGTACAATACTGACTTTTAAATGTCTCAATGCTTATGGTAATTTCTTAAATGAAACATTCTTGTGTTCTGGTATGGTTTTCTGCTATGATATTCCATAGGAGTCTGCCAATTTTTTAGGTATAAAAGCAAAATTCATAGTTCTACACCAATATTCAATATCTTTCATAATTATAAACTTGGTAAGAAATAAGCAATACATAGTTCTTAATGCTTTCTAAAGGTTTTGGCCATTCTTTCCAAGTGTTATGCACATGGATAGTTGAATACAAGTAATTTTGGATTTTTTTTATTATTTTTGTTCGTGTGTGTGTTTATGTGTATGTATGTGTGTGTTCTGAGGCAAGTGGAGGTGAGAATTAGACATCAGACCCCTAGAGCTGGAATTACAAGTGGTTTTGAGTCACCTGATGTGAGTGCTGAGAACTAATCTTGGGTGTGTCCTTTGAATGAATAGTATCACTTTTACCTACAGAGCCATCTCTCCAGCACACTCATATGTGTATGTGTGTGTGTGTACATATGTTACAATTTCATTTATTTATTTAATTATGTCCCTGTATGTGTATCTGTGTGGGTGTGTATCCATGAGTGTAAGTAGCCATGGAGGGAGAACATATTGTATCACCCTGGAGCTGGAGTTCTAGTGGTTCTGACCTGTCTAGTTTTGAGTGATAGGAACACAGGTCCTCTGGAAGAGCAGCAAGTATTCTTTACCTCTGAGCCATTTCTCCAGCTAACAGTTTTCACACACACACACACACACACACACACACACACACACACACACACACACACACACACACTGCAGTTAAGTGGGAATAGAATGTGGATGTTTATGATGAGGTAAATATCCAGATAATTTTGTAGAACTATCCTGACCACTTCTGATGTTATAGAAAAGGCAAGATTTTTGTTCCTGCTTCTCACACAAGAATTGGGGAGTTGGAATTCGGCTCAAGTTAAATTCTTAGTGCTGTCATTAGTTGGACCTAAACTTAAGTTGACTTTCTTGCCTAAGGCAAAAACAGTCATCCCAAATCAACTGCCATTTTAATGGAGTCTTCAAACCATAGCATACTCCACCCACACTGACCTTTTCTGTCTGAGCGGATGATGCATTAAACATCAATGCTCCCAGATGCAGCTTGGAGTATGGAGGTAAGGAGTCAGGGAAATTCCAGGTGACATTTAAATGAACACATACATAGTCCAAATAATTGTATTTCTCATGGGATCACGTAAGTCTATGCTATAGTGTTGCTACATGCTCAGCACTGCGGTTTAATCTGTCAGTCTATGGAATCTAGTCCATGGTTTCAATGCAGATGACATTTCAGCTCACGTGGGATATTTCAAGAGGCATTTTTGTGTGGCTCCTTAAATCTTTTAATGTGAGAGCTATGCTTCATTTTGAACTCTGATAGTGAAGAGAGGGAATGTTTTGTATTCTTCCCATGCACTGGTCATGAAGAATTGCTTATAAGAATTTATCATCCTGTGAAGCTTGCTTACAAACTGGCCCCAGCAACTTGACAATGGAGAAAGAAATATATTATTCTGAAGAATCATTCTTCCATTTTTACTGAAAATAGATTTTTTTCTAACATAATATATCCTGATTATTTTTTCTTTCCCTTCACTCTTTCTGTTTCTTCCCCACCTTTCCTCCTGTCTAGACCCACTCCCTTTCTGTCTCACATTAGAAAACAAAAAGAATTCTAAGGAATAATAATAAAATATAATAAGATAAAACAAATACAAATGCATTGGGTTTGGACAAAATAAAGAGAAGGAAGGACTGCACAAGATGCAGAGAACTACCCATTCATACATACACACACACACACACACACACACACACACACAGAAGAATTCCATAAAGTCCTTAACTGTAAGCTATAATATATGTCAAAGATGCAGTGCAGACCCAAATTGGCCCTGTGCATGCTTCCTAGATCTCTTTGAGTTCAAATATGCTTGGATCTTGTTGATGTAGAGGGCCTTTCTTTCTTGATATCCTCAGTTTCTTCTCCCCCCCACCCCCGCCCCACTTTCTTGGGATTACTTGAACCCTGACTGGAGGGATTTTGTAGAGGCATCCTATTTGGGGCTAAGCAGTCGAAGTTGTTTTGTTCTCTGCATAATGTCTGTCTTTTGGTCTCTGTATTTGTTCACATCTGTGGCAAGGATTAAGCTGAAGAATCATTTTATTTAACTACTATTTAAGATGGTGGTTAAGTTATATTTCCAATGTCACATATATGTTGGACAGTTAGATACACGCTTTAACTTTTGAGACTGGTATGTCAGGACATGTGCTAGACATTTAAAAATAGTCTCCAATCTTCCTCAAAACCTGGATATACAGTTTATATATCCAGCGCTTAGGCACACTTGACAGAAAATAGCAAGTAGCAGAAAACATTTAGTAAACCCTACATAGACTTCCTGAAGTGCAACTGTAAGGTGTAAAACAATATGATTAAATGTGGTTGCTAAAATGCATTCATTTTAGGTGTGATCTTAGAATTATGTATACAGTTTAAGATGAATAAATTTCATAGAACATGGTTGATAGAAGAATAAACGTTCTTTTAAAGTCAGGCCTCCCAATGACCATATTTTTAGTATATCCATTATTAATTATATGGGTCAGAGGATATAAGTTATTTCCCCCACCTTATTTAATAGCAAACTGTGGCTCACAAATGACCTGTTCTTATCTTGTGCACAGACAGAAAATGACCCAACTAATCTTGTGCAATTCATGTGTTTGTTGGATTTTACTCCTAAATGTCACTACTCGACATTGCTATTTACTTTATTTGGCAGTTATGAGACAAGCTTTATCTCCTCTGTATGAACACACTTTGATTTTATTTTCCCCAGCAATACTCATGACAATGATAATATACTTTATGGCTTGCAATGATAAGATTTTTTTTCAGTCAGTTGAGTGTAATTGATAACAAAAATAAAAAGATCAATAAAATAGTGAACTATAGTCTCATCTAAGCAAATGATAATTTAGTGATATTTAAAGTAATTTGATTAAAGTGTGAACAACTAAATTAACTATGAATGATAATTCGCAAAACAGCCTTGCCAGAAATAACTTCTAGTGTATATGTGTGGATAAGATAAATAATAGATTTAGATATCTCTCTCTCTCTCTCTCTCTCTCTCTCTCTCTCTCTCTCTCTCTCTCTCTCTCTCTCTCTCCATATGGAAGACATGTAGGATCACATTGGTTAAAACTTAGGGAGGCAAAGAAACACCGGAAAAGATGTCTCACCCACATGGTTCTCAAAAGGGAAGGAAGGCTGGAAACCCAGGCAGGCACATCACAAAAGAACAGCGAGGTGACCAACATTGCTAACGTTTAGCCACCAAGCTTCTTGGAAGGGATGAAGAATCCCTCCCTCCTCATAGTCATAAAGTGACTTCTGGAGGATTCCAATGACAATGTTTAGGTCATACATTCAACCACCATAATCATAATGGATCCAACTTAAGAGACATTAAAGTGCAAGTAATATATACTTACAAAGGTATGAAATTAATTCTGTGTTAAGAGTGTGGAATTATCCAATTGTGGTCCATTAAATTCAACATAGATGTGCCTAAGTGACTAGATTAATAAAATAAAGGGAATTAGGGAGAATATTTAGACATTTTATTAGCTATTTAAAAACAATAGAAGAGTGACTCACAAGCACCTTATTTTAGGAAAAATAACCACGGCAGAGTTAACAGCTAAATGATGTCTAATTTTAATTTGGGGACTCTCCTCTTTTGACCCAGCAATTAATTACAATGGGTTGGGGTTTCATTTTAGTTTTTTTTTCTTGAGGTGGAAAGATTGCATTTATTGCCATTTGGTTTTACTCAATTATATTTAGAGACTGTAGTCTACAAATCTCTTTGGCCTGAAATTAGTTAAAAATTGTTTTGTCAAAATTATTAAAAGCTCTGTATTTTTTCCCTTGGAATAAGAAAGAGATGTATGTTTTCTATTGGCAAGATGAAGCTCAAAAGCTTTGAGAGCATTAGTCTCAGAGCCAATCCAGTTTGTGTAATCTTGGTAAGGGATCCCGGAACCCATCCCATAGCCAGTCAGGCTTCAGCATCCTTATGAGTTAGAAGAATATCCCATCCAGTCAAACCCTGCAAAAGTAGCAACACTAAAAATGATGAGTACTGAGTATCTATCAATTTCTCCATATAATATCTTTCCCAATAATCTCATATATAGAGAGATTATATAATATATATTAATAGATTTATGTACACATTCATGTTATATTCATGCATATGCAGATTATATATATAGACACACTCACACACACACAAATCTATAGACTATATGTTCAGATCCTTCCTTTAATTTTTTTATTTTTTAAAAGATGCACTTCTTATATATGTATGTTTGGTTAGTTTGTATATATATTTGTGCACCATGTGTGCTTGATGCTTTTAGAAGGTCAGACAAAGGTATCAGACTCCCTTGAACTGGAGTTGTTGATGGTTGTGAGCCTCCATGTGGGTGTTGGGACTAGAATGTGTCTCCTTTGCTAGGGTAACAAATAATGTCACCCCCTGAGCCATGTTTCCAGCCCCCTTTTAAGGAAGTGAAAGACCTGTATGGCAAGAACTTCAAGTCTCTGAAGAAAGAAATTGAAGAAGATCTCAGAAGATGGAAAGATCTCCCATGCTCATCAACTGGCAGGATTAATATAGAAAAAATGCCCCTTTTAAATTTCTATAACTTAACTTTTGCAAACCTAGTCTTCACTATCATTTGGCTTTGTCCAATTTCATTTCTGCCCATTTTTAATTATAATAGTCCACAACTTTGCTGTTTGCTGTAAAAGTCTCTTAATTATTCATCTCTGTCAGTAGAAGCTTTCCATTTCCATACTATTTTCATTACATGATTGTAGCATGACTCCTGCTTTAGGTGTTATTGGTAACAAACTCCAACTTTCTTTTGGGGTTACATTTACCATTCATTTCTGGCTTATCCTAGTATTTTCAAAATATTTTAAAGTTTTATTTTAAATGCAGTCTTTTTGCAAACAGTTAAATACTGTCTTTTGTTGAAGTTTGGAAGTCTTTGCATCCCAACCCAAAAATTCATTTACATTATTGCAGTGTGCTTGACTTGACACCACTCTTCATTGAATAGACTATCTAATATTATAAATTACTTAATTTTCCATTTTAACTGGGTTTGTCAACTTATTTTCATTCATTTTCTTCTTTCCACTCACAATCTGCCTCCACCCCCGCTGGATTTTAAATGTCAAACTATATTTTGAAGTTTCAGGCAAAGGAATTTCTGTCAAACAAGGAAGATAAATCATTTAAACATTTTTTGGAAGTTATAAAAGATTTGTTAAGCGATACAGGAGTCGGTATTGATTTTTTAATGTATTTCCTAAAACAGAAACTTGAAGGTAATGAGCAGCCAGATTAAAAAAAAAAAAAAACTTCTAGAAAGAAAAAAAAATCCTTCTAGAGAGAAATTCCAGAGGAGGGAAAAATAAAAGGAAAGAGAACTTCATTGCATTAAAAACAGTCTCTTTGTGAAGTCAGACTTAAGCAGTGGCTTTTCTACCACTCTGAGATCTGTGCCTTTCTGATCACACCACAGGGAAGCAGTCCAATATTTACCAACCTACTCTTAGCTCAAAGTTGAGTCTATAAAATCCATAATGGTTCTTTTATTTATTAATCTATTCTACTTCATATGGAACAGTTAGCCAGTATACACATAGCCTTAACATAGATTAGAACATTCATTAGTGCAGGCTCTGTGGAAAACTCAGCAACCTTCCATCCCTCCAGTCACTTGGCTTCATGTCTGTCAAATTTCTTTGGTCTAAGAAACAAAAAATATTTCCTGACCAAATGGCTTATATCTGTAACCCCTCTTCCCCTTACTGGAGACTGCCATTTTTCAAATCAAAAACATGTAAAAAGTTAATGTCTATGTGGTTAAAGTTACTTCTTGGTTTAATAAGCCAAGAAGTCTTGTTTCCCTCTATTTCACAGATGTACAGAAACTTTAAATTATCCACATACCACTGGGCCACCCATCCCTCATCCAATACAGGTCCTTGAAGGAGCTCACTGGGCGGCAGAAGAGTGCATCTGACTCTCATGGTGCATTTCTGTTCACTTCTGTCGATTGTCATATTCTTCAGAACACTTGAAAAAGTGGGTTGGGGGCCGGGGCAGTGGTAAAAACTGGTAGCGAGCTGTCAGGGGTGTAGTTTGTCACTGTTCCACAGACAAAAGGCAGGCTGTCATAATAAACAGCAGTTATTCCCTTCACATTTGTGGCTTAGGGCTGGAGAAGGGGAGGTGTCACTGGCTGTAATTGTAGAACACATAAATAATAATAGTAGCTTGCAAATCATTGATCAAAGTAAACAGAAGGAGTTGGCAGTGGATGAAGGCCAGAAAATAGATGCTTCCAGCACAAGCTAATTTACTACCCCTTTAAAAAATATGTTCTTTACCCTCGCAGTAAACGTTGAATGATTTCATCTGCCTCTTCAGCTGCAGGTAAAGAAGATGAAATTTCTAAATCACTGGGCATATGAATTATTTGGGGGCCTGCGAGTATGTTCAGGTCATTTTTCATTTAAGAAGTAGTTTATACATTAATGGCCATTGTTTTTACTAAGTAGGACTTTTTTTTTTGTGGACTCTAAACATCACTGTGCTAAGCACATCAGCTTGTTGAAGCTCATAGCGGTGCATGCATGAGGTCATTCAGATTAGCTTTCTTAGAGAGCGAAATTGGTTTTAGGATCTGAGAACAATTCCTAGTGCATATCACACCTATATAATGTGACCTCAGAAGAGCTATGGCACCTGGTACCCCGGAGAATGCAGACGTGAATCCTACCCTTTCTTTTGAACTCCCTCCAACACGTTTAATATGACACAATGCTCAAATTGAGTCCACCGTCATCAGCAACACCATGGGCAGCCTCCTCTCGCTTGCAGCCCACAGAAGCTTCATGGGAGAATTCCCCCAGGATGACGGAGCCTGAGACACTCTCCCTGTGTTATTACAAAGTGGAGAGGTTTCTCATTTACTGCTGGTGAAAAGTGTCTATTGTGGCTTCTAATAAAAACCTGTGAAGCCGCGTGGGTGCAAAGTAATTTTTTTTCAACTCTTCAGGAAACTGGTGGCAACGCTAAGTTCACTGTTTGAGCTCTGGGTGTGAAGTATTTCACTCTCTCTGTGATGGCAACTTTACATCCGCCCTGTAACCTATTCTTACAAACCGCGTAATTGGGACTAAATTTCACACAAGGGCGACGTTTCCATTTTATTGGCTGCATATGATTGTTCTAAACACCAAACTTTATAAATGAGACATGCGTCGCATGTGAGCATTATCAATCTCTGGTTGTACTTTGCTGTGTTGTGGAACGCTGACAAGATACAGAGCTTGGGAAGGTCTAGGCAGCAATGTGCCTGATCACAGAAGGCAGAAAACCCCGACTTCTCCTGTAAACACGTTTTAGCCGTCAGTAGTCAGGCTGCAAACTCTGCTGGTTGTTGTCCCTAGCATTTGCTTTGGTGCAACAGTTTTGACAGTTGCGCAGCTCCCAGCAAACTGCCACCGGAGTTTGTTCTGCTTCAGTGCCACTTGACTGTCACAGCCTGTCACGAAGCGGAAAGGCTCTAAAATTCTAACCCCATCCGACAGGGTTTAATCATTCTTATTACTCCTGTTGCCTTCACCGGCCACCTTGAAGCATACAGGGTACAATTTCACCCTGCCAGCAATACTTGCTTCATATGTTTCTGGTTGTTCCATTTTCTAAAAAAGTGGTATGATAAGCTCTGTTGTTTTGGGGAGAAAAGAATTGAGGAGATGTATTCATCTATTTATGAAATTATTATTGAAATTGTTCTGGTATAAATGGGACCACAATGAAATAGCTTTCCCTTCCTCTTTAAGCTTCAGTTGCTTTTCTTGGTATCTGTACTATTAGGCACGAGAGGTGACATTCCCTTTGTTTTACAGGAAGAGCACAAGCTATCTCTTGATTAAGGAAAACATGCAGGACCCAGTATCTGCAGCTGCTTCTTCCAGTCGCCCAGAGGTGCATAGCTTTATGTCCATTTTCCTGCATTTCTCGCCCCATTTCTTGATCAGTGGTCAATTCCTCTGGCATAGAGGTGCTCTCGAATGATATTTAGAGTTTTGTATGTCATCACAAATCTCCAAGAGAGAGATTTAGCTTACATGGGATGAGGTTTTAGGGCATCAGTGATCATATAATTAGATTGTGTTTTACCTTTAACAGTCAGAGCAACAATAAGGGAGCAATATTTCCCAAGATCAAGAAAGACTCCCGGGAAGTGCTGTAAACAGTGCTAACATTGAGCCCAGGAAGATCCACCACACTATGATTGGCCATTTGTTTTTACAGGTAATTGCTTATCTTCACATCAGTACACTCCAGGTATGGGAAAGGCAGGGAAAAAAAAAAAAAACATCAAGGAGGACGAAACACAGAATTTTGGGTGCTGAGGCCACAGCCAAAGACATGTGGTGTCTCCTGAAATCCATGTTAGAGATCAAAATTGCTTGTTTTGGGCCAAATATGGCATGCTAGCTTTAATTGAATGAATTGAATTCTGAATAGCCACTTCAATGTTTTAGGTTCAAACCATTCTAGCACAGTGTGCACACTCCAGTTTCTAAGCAGTTGACTCAAACTCTTGGGTTTATCAAAGATGTGGTTGACTTATGATTTCAAGAATCTGAATTATTTTTCCAGAATATATTATACCAAGGAAATAATTTCTTTCTTCATTTTAATTTTCTGGCAAAAAACAAAAAAACAAAAAAATGACTATATAAGAAGAAAGAATCTTGAGAACATTTTGAAAAGCTCATAAAGGGTCACAATGAACTTAACAATTTGCAAATTACTAAATTGTGTAATTTTAAGGTACAAGATAGGAAACATTTTCTCCTTCCCTTTAATTATTCTTAGAGTAAAGGTGAGTCCACAAAACCTCATGTCTTGGATATGTGGACAAATGAAGAGGAATCTACTTCTAATTGATGGTCCCTTTGGAGATAGAACTTCCCAAGCCACTGGTATTGGGTTAAATCTAGGATGTTAAATAAAGAAATCAGGAAGACCTCACTGGCAGGCAGTAGACAGCGTTATACTTTACAGTTGGTTTTCTAAAACTTAACAAAGCGTGAGAAGGTAACAATACCCAGGGCAGAGTGAACCTTGAACCCACACAGTAACTAACACTAGTATACTTGTCTCAGGATGCATATTGTATTAATCGAAGGCGATTATGAAAAAATGGTATGCATGAATTGCTTTGGGGCCCTTAAGAATACTTTAGAATTTCCATTTCTGCAATGAGAACTGTGGCTGAGCCATGGGAACCCAAGAATATAAACCCACCGATGCCCACTTGCCTCCCAGTCACAATGACTATGGCTCATGCACACACACTCACTGATAAGTGGATATTAGCCGAGAAATTCAGAATACCCAAGGTACAATTCACAGACCACATGAAGCTCAAGAAAATGGAAGACCAAGGTGTGGGTGCTTCAGTCCTTCTAAGAAGGGGAAACAAAATACCCATGGGAGGAGATACAGAGACAAAGTGTGGAGCAGAGACTGAAGGAAAGGCTATCAAGAGACTGCCCTACCTGAGGATCCATCCATATATATTCACCAAACCTAGGCACATGGAGGGACCCATGGCTCCAGCCACATATGTAGCCAAGGATGGCCTTGCCAGACATCAATGGGAGGAGAAATCCTTGATTCTGTGAAGGCTCGAATGTAGGGGAATGCCAAGACAGGGAAGTGGGAGTGGGTAGGTTGGTAAGTGGGAGCTGGGTGGTGGGATAGGGAGTTTTTGGAGGGGAAACAAGGAAAGGGGATAACATTTGAAATGTAAATAAAAAGAATATCTAATAAAAACAAAATAATTATCATATTCATGTAAGTGGGATAGCATTCCAATCACCTTTCCTATGTGATTGCCCTTGCTATTTAAGCAGTGCCCTTTCTTTGCCTTTTGAAATATCATCTATTTTGAGTAGTCTTCATCTTCCAGTCTAATACTTTCTCTCTATTGCAACATCCAAATCATGTATTGTGTACTTTCCTTTAAAAAATATACTTTATACTTGTTCCAACTTGAATATACATAGCTTTAGTCATTGGGATCTAGAACACAGAGCCAGCAAGTAGAAAGCCCTATTAAGTGTGATATATCTTCTTCATTATTATTTCTTCTCTATCGCTAAAACTACTACAGATACCTTAAGCTCTCTTTTTGTTACATACGCCAGGATGATAATTGTTGTTTTATATCTGACTAGATTCTTGTGATCACTAATCTGATTTACACCCTAAAAGATAACTTGCATATCTACCAACATACAACTTCATTTATTAACAAACAGTATTCCTAACTTATGCTTGGAATGCCATGGTTATAAGAACTTAGGAGACTAAGCCAGGCAAACATTTCACAAGTTCATGTTCTGTCTGGACTACAAAGTGACCTCAAGGCCAATTTGGACATTTTAGTGAGATGCTATGCAAAGTAAAAAGTAGAATAAAGAAGGATAGACATACAGCTCCATAGAGTCCACTTGGTTGTTGTATGTGAGGCCATAGTTTAAATCTCCAGTACTACAAATGAAATAAATGAATATAGTTTTCTTTACACACACCCCTCCCAAGGAGCATCCTTCTCAAATGCATGCGTTTGATTCTCCACATTGCTTTGCTACCTAAATGAACTTCCAACTTCTATTAACTAGAGATCAATCTCTAGTGTTGCCTGCAGGCTGAGAAATCCCAGCCCATCATTTTGATGTACACACAGTTACTCAGAGCCTCCTTTGTATCTGGTGTCCTGTGTTGGTATGACAAGCCGGGAAGTCTCCAAGCCACTCTGCCATCTGCTTGTTCAAAGCAAGAAAACAAACAAGGTACACACAAATAATAATCAGTGCCTACAGCATTTCTTTGGGGATCTAAACTGGTGTGATATGTTACCAATGTGACCCACAGTATCCTTTCAATACATTCTCCATGCTGTCGGTTGCAATGGAAGTCAGCTTGAATGATCTTCAGTCTCAATTTCAGGAAACAGTACAAGCCCAATGCCAACCTGTACAAATGTTTTTATATACTAAACTCATGTGAATTTACCCTTCCTCCGCCCCTTTCACTTTTGCAACACAACTGTGGGTATTATCCAAAAATAGCTGACTGTTAACTAGACAACTAGCCAGATCTATAATGCTCCATGCGGACTCTGGCTGCTACATCCCCATCTGCACAGCCTGCTGCCTGCCTGTTTTGAATTATGGAGAGTGGGGAAGGGAATCCAATAGACAAGGGTGCCGTGGTATAGTATGCACAGCCCTTGTACTAGTGAGGGAGACATTTTTCTCTTTTATGCTTTCAAAGTAGCTGGTTCAATGGGACCCCGACCAACCTCCTCACTTTAAAAGTATTTCTGCATGAGGAACACCTGACCTAGAGTTCTTTGAGTACCAGGTGTAGATCTGATTGCCGTCAGGTGTCTCCGTGCTAATTTGTACACATGGAGTTTAGTTCTTTATTGCTTTTGTGCCTGCTTCCCCCCCACCCATGTATTTCAAAACTTGAATATTATTATCTTGTTTCATTAAAGAGTATGCTATGCACTAAGCCAATGCAGACTTTGCAGATGAGCTATAATAATATCTCTCTCCATCTGACATTAGGTTTGAGTTAGGAACACTAATCCTCTGCAAGGCTATAGGGCAAGGTCTGAACTCTCTGGGAGATGGACTGTGTCTTGCCATGTGTTTCCTTACTACTGAGCTATTTTTAGTTGATTAATTTTTTTTCATTACTCTTTCTTCCCCTCCCCACCTTGGTCCCATTAGATGCCATATTAAAATAACTTATTTGCTATTATATTTCAGAAACCAAGTTAGAGATTTCCAGTGGATTAACTTTTTCATGATGTTGCCTTCATTTCCATGATGTCTCTGAAGCAGAGGTTTGGGAAACAAAGGTAGGGCTCTGCCAACAATGATTGTTGTTTTTTTTCCCCTGAAACCTAAAAGGCTTATTTTATTTTATGTATTCGACTGTAAGCCTACATCTATGTATGTTCACCACATCCCAGCTCTGCCCACTGAATCCAGAAGATGGTGTCAGATCCCCTGGAATGGGAGTTAAAAGTGGCTATATTATACTAGTGTAAGTTACTTGTAACTATAAGACTCTGAACCTAAGGCCTCTGGAAGAGCAGCAAGGGCTTCCACTGCTGACCCAACTCTGCAGCCACCTTGTTAGTGACTCTTACCCAAAAGTATAAAATGACAGCTCTGTTATGCGTGACAAAACATATCGCCTTCCCTATTTTGTTTTTGATTGACACTCACATCCCACTTTAAATCGAAGTCTAGCAACAAGGCATTTCAAGAACTTCTATTAGGAACGTCCTTGTGAGAAATTACAGATGGTGTCCTTTCTGATACACTGTTTTGGTGCAGAGAATCCTATTTGATGGTCAGCCAGAGACAGTATCAAAACAACTGAGTATGTAAGAAAGAAATTACGAGTGGGAGTCAAGGCTGATGCGAGTGGGAGTCAAGCAGAGGATTTTCAAAATAGCGAAGTTGACAAAGATTGGAATAATAAGCAGTAAAATGATAGTAGGAAGGGGTAGATAAGAGTCTAGATGCTAGATGACAATGACAAGTAGTCTTACAGACTAGCTGGCAGTGGGCTCAGGTCTATGATGGTGAATTTGGACACTGGCTGCCTTGTCTTCTTTTCTGTACCCTTACCTTAAGTGTCAGGCTTTCTTCCCTGCATCTGGAGACCAGCATGGAGGTATTCCAACAATACCCTAACACATACAGGGGATGCCTAGTCTAGAATTAATCCCTGGTGAAGGAGGGGACTGCTTACAATTATGATCCCATGATCTTGAGATCTTTTCTGCAGACATGACAGTTGGTTCGAGTCATGATGAAGTCTTTGCTTCTGTGCAACACTGCAGGACTTCCTTTCTGTCATAGGGCTTGTGAAGATGTGCAACTGGCCATGGAGCTGACCAAAGATGCTTAGGCACTGCACAAAGTGGAAGCTCTCAGAATGACCAATGGTAGGCACTCAACAGTCCTAGACTAGGTGGGTTGACACTCTTTGCTAAGAGTTTCATAGCTGATCATTTGGTTCTATTTCTTTGAACATGGGAGGGATTATATTTAGATAAGTGATAATCAAAGACACAACTATTAATCCAGTTGTATAAAATAATGGTCCTGGGCTAGATTAATAGACATACTGGAGGGAAAGAGGGTATGTCTACAGCCTTTTAAAATTACCTTGTCTATTTTTATTTGATCTCTATATTGAGCAGCCTCTAGTCATTGTATGTACAAAGAGGGGTCAAATTTGATGATTAAGTACATTAACTTAAAAGAGACAGCCTTGAAATTGTGAAGTGTAACATGACATACACCTTGCAACAGCAACAAAGGAAGCTGAACTTGTTAACACATCAACTATCCTAAATGTATACAATATTGGTAATAAAAGCACAAAAAATATAATAACTTTCAAAAGAAATCTTCTTTTGAAACAGTGCTTGCCACAGTGCTCTGCAGATGAAAAGGAGAGACCTTTTTTATTATAGTCACAGACTCGCCCTCAATCACTTTTCTTTTGAGTGGGCAGAAATGAATTTTCTCTTATAAAAAAAATGTGCTATTTCAAACAATGTGTTTTCCTGTGATAAGAGATCTGTTTTAATGTCTTTACAAAAGGAGATCTTCAAAATGGCATGTAGCAGGGGGAGGCATAAGATTTAACAAGTCATATCTATTCCAAAAGGATCTGAAGTCCTGTTAATGGCTCTACCCCTGTCAAGTTTTCTCACGGATGGGTATTTTTTTTCCTCAAGACTTATGCTAGATTTATTTGTTAGTTAGTCCTGCCTTATGAAGCAAAACAGCCCAAAGGGACTCATTTTAATTTTCTCCAAAGTCAGTAATCATCATAATTTCTGATCTGATAAATCAATGCATCTTTCCCGAGGGAACCAAATAATCAATTATTAAGTTAACTTTAGTGTATATGCTTTCTCTGTTTTCCCACACAGGTACATGCTAATGCCCAGGATCTTATATAATTAGAGTATGCACTCTCTCATTTAGAATTTAAGAAATAAGCTTAATAGATACTTTTAATTTAGCCAAATTATTTGAAGAATATTTTAGAATTCGTTTGCAATGTTCTCGATTGAAATTGTGGCATAATAATTTTTATCATGGTATAAGCAATGACATCTGGCTCTTGGCCTCTTGTCTAACAATATAGTAGACAAGAATTATTACTCCATAATTTACACCCTGTCATGTCTTATTGCTTAATTAAAGTACAACCTTCCTCTTCATGACAAGCAATTGGACTGTTAACATTATAGATGATTATCCAACCTAACATATTTTACTTTTACAGCCTCCTCTTTGCATGTACATAGGATGCTCCACCTCGGGTACATCTACCTCTGAAAACATGAAAAATCTGTTTCCTTAGTTACCTTCTGGCTACTGTGCAAACTGCCTCTGGCAAATTGTGGAGGAAATATGTGTTAGGAATTTCTAATTTTGATACAAAAATAGTAGCCCAAGATCTCAAAGCAAAGAATACATGTTGGCAAATTGGGAGTTTAATATTTTTATTATCAACCGAATTAACGGTAGGAAAAAAAGTACATACATGCATGCATTTGTAAAATGTACGTACATAAATAAAGGCATAGGTCACACACCTGAAAAGTTGAACAGTCTACTGAGGATCTGGAAATAGAATAAGAAGTGAGCAGCTACAGGACAAACTCTGGACGTAAGAGCATGTGCTTCCATTACACAGAACCAGAGGTAGGCTTCCAGCACCCACACCAGGTGGTTCCCAAACAGCTGCCTATGTGCTTTGGGTCCACAGGATCTGATATCCTTTGCTGGCTTCCCTGGTCATGCTCTCCAGCAGCTCCACCATACACAGGGCATCCAAGTCAATACACACCCATGCAAATGAATAAAATTGAAGCTTTAAAAAGGAAAAGAATAAATAGGTGATAACACTCACCCAGCGTTTTACTTTCAACATTTGTTTGTTGTTTGCTTTTCCCTGTGGTAGGGATTTGAACCCAGAACCTTCTCATGGTGGAAAATCTCAGAGCGATCAACCTCTGAGATATGACTTTGACATTTTATCCATATTGTTGTTTTAGTATACTAGAGAGTTCAAACTTATTGAAATCCCTTAAATTTATCTTTGAATTTAATAATAATTTAATTCATGTTTAAAAATCTTCAGGGGCACAGGGAAGATGGATCAGCAGCTAAGGTGTTGGCCAGCATGAGCTTAGGTTCCCCAGCATTCATCTAAAAGAGGGGTATGGTAGCACAGTCTGGGAAACACTATGCTGAGGGGACATCCGTAAGTGCACAGGTGCACATGTCCATGTGTGCAAATGCGCACACACACACACACACACACACACACACATATACACACACACACACACATACACACACACACACACTTTTAAAACTAGACTTGATGTAATACTACACTTTTCATGTTTGCCCATTTTAACAAGACTAAAACAATCCTTCAGGAAGACGGATGAAGGGAAAAGATCAGCTGGGAATTTCTAATTTCTAATTTTGTAAACCAAACAGAGCACCATGGTATAAGATTCAGGAACTAAACCATCCTCCAAAGAGTACACATGGTGGGATCCATGGCTCCATCCACATTTGGGGTATTTGCGGCGGGGAAACAGAGAAGGGGAATAACCTTTGAAATGTGAATAAATAAAATAACCAATAATAAAAAAAGAATCAAATAGCTTGATTCTAGAGGAGCACTGATGAGAAAGAAAGCCACATTGTGAGCCTGGACGTGAATACAGACGTGCACATTGTTTTGTTTGTTTTATGTTTCCAATTGGACACCTAATAGATCAAAATGAGCTTATGATATCATGCTCCTAATAGTCTCCTCTTTGTACTTATTCTCATATAAAAATATAAAATGTATTTTCACTTCTTTCTCAACCATCTTAGTCCAAAGTGCTATCAACTCATACCTGGATAATTAAAGTAATATCCTAACTAGCCTTCCTTTCTGCCTTTCTTACACTTTCTTATAGCCTCAGCATCACACCCGGGAATGTCCGTGAAGAGAATAAAGGGGACCAGCAAGAGAAGAAAGGCAGGACTGTAGGACAGTAGACCTATAGAGTAAGAGCAAATGTATATGTGCAGACAAAAGTCACAATGAAACACAATCCTGTGTATGTCAACAAAAATTAATTTAAAATATAAATCAGATCATATCCGTCTTCAAATCCTCCAATCATTCATCTTTAAAATGTCACTTGTAAACACCACTTCCATATAGAAGCTATGGCAGTGGTGTGTGATAATCTGACTGATTTTCTCTTCCGTTCCTGCTCATACTAAAGAGATTTACATGTGCTATTTCCCCTGCTAGCAACAGAATTCTTCCATACATGGTCACAGGGTTCCTCCCTTAACCTCATGTATTTTTCCTCAAACATCACACTCTCTCTTTTTTTTTTTGGGGGGGGGCGGTTCGAGACAGGGTTTCTCTGTGTAGCCCTGGCTGTCCTGGAACTCACTCTGTAGACCAGGCTGGCCTCGAACTCAGAAATCCACCTGCCTCTGCCTCCCAAGTGCTGGGATTAAAGGCCTGTGCCACCACTGCCTGGCTAAACATCACTCTCTTAACAAGAACTTTTGTATATTTGTAAAGTACCTGTGACCACATTCTCTGTTTCAGTTTTTCAGTGGTATTTACCAGTATACTCCTATATTCCACCTAGACATGGACACACACACACACACACACACACACACACACACACACACACACGCACACTGTGTTTTGTTCTGTTCTCACAAGAGGAGCAAAGCACAATGCCTAGAAAGTAATTTTATTTTACAACTTAGCTCAATTAATATTGAAAATCCTCACTAATATTTGTTTGGAAATTTAGACATGCAGATGTTTAAGGGGATATAAATTTCTATGAAAAAACTAAGTAATTATAATTAGTATCTATATTGGATAAAAGGAACCTGTGAGTATATGTGTTGTTTCCCTAACCATGAAAATCATTTCATTTCACAAGTTAAAAGCAGGCAATAATACAAAAGGGTTATTATATTACATTTTTGCTTTTTCCTATATACAATTTCTTAAAAATGCCAACAAATACTTAAAAATATATCCACACAATTTAAAAAAAAATATTACAACCAAGTAATCAACCCAGAGATCAAACAGTCGTAGTATGTTAACAGATGGGCAGCCACACACCTGAAGGATCAGATGACCTCTAAATGAAACCGTAGGATGCCTAACAAATTAGCATAGCACCAACCACAGGGTACATGTTCTACTTAGAAGATGAGAGAAGAGTCTACTAATGTTTCATTGTCGTTTGTGTGTGTGTGTGTGTGTGTGTGTGGTGTGTGTGTGTGTGTGTGTAGAAGAGCTCAGTGCATGATCACTGTGTGATGTGATGTAATGCAGCTACTGGGAACTTGGATGTGATGGTCCATGTTCCAAGATAGACGGGAGTAAGAGCTGATTTTATTAGCTTGAGTGATAGGCTATTACATTAATGGTTTCATTTGGAGCAAGGTGGCCCCTGCTCATCATAGTGCTGACTGCTTCATTTGGTAATGACTTATAGCTTTCCGTCAGACGTCAGCACTATAATTACCCAGCACATAGGAAGAAAAAGGTAATACTCTTGGAATATATTTTATATACTTTTATCTCGGGGTATTATCAACATGGTGTTGTGAAATGTACCTGAAGTTTTCTGTTAGCTAAATTAAAAATAATTGAATTTAAATAGAATTATCTATCAATGTTAGGAACATATGACTACTCCTTTTCTACCAAAAAAATGTTTTTATGAATATGAGATCAGTGGTACACACTGTGTTAGCACCTTTTAATAATTATTGAACTCACAAATTATTGAAGGAGTTGAGTCATCTCAAGTATAATTTCACAGAAAACCCCTTCCAGCATCACACCTTGCCTAGAATATAATCTGGAATGAAGGGATGTTATGGACACACAATTACAGAACAGGAAAGTCAGCACCAGCCTTTGACGCCATTGGTTTCTTGGTCAATTAGACTAATATTATTTTTTGAACAGCAATGTTATAATATGTACACCGCATGCACTTTTACACATTATATCTGTATACATTTAGCCACTAAGTTATAAAGTGTTTTCCAGAAAAGCAGACAACCTATGTTTTCTTCTCTCTCATTGTAGCTACTGTGAGTTGTTCCTGATGGTAAAGGCAGCTCATAGTTTTTATGTTTTTTATTTTTTTAAAAAACAAGATTATCAAGTTAAGATTTTGTTGACATGTTCCTAATTTTTACTCCACTTCTGAATTTTCTCACAGGTAACAACAGTTTTCGATAAAGAGGTGGCCATTTTATGGTGGTATCTTACATGAGGCTCTAGGTTTTTCTTCAAAGACCAGATCTAGAAAAGTGCTGTGGGGCAGACAAAAAGAGGTAGACTGGAGGCACAGAGTCTTCTAATGTCTGTAGAAATGTCGGATCCTAGGACAATTCTCTCCATTCTTGTTCTCAGATCACAGCAGTTCCTTGACTATTCCATGAATCAGCTCCTATTTTCTTCTATGTTTTATTTATTTTTTGTCTAGTGTTCATGGGTATTTAGGTTTAGTCATTCATTTGAGATTTCTAAATCTAAACCAGTATCTTCAACATCTGACATATTTCCTTATTTTGCTAGTTCTTACACTAATATTCATTTCAGGAGAGCACTTTATGCTTAGTTATTCCTTAATATAGTATCCCCCTATTTCCTTTAAAATTTTTATGTAATAAGTCTCAAGTTCTACTTATATTTTTGAGTAACACATATATTTCAGTAAAATTATTTGAAGGTAATATGATTGAAAGAAATAATTTAATGTCTAACATAGCTTAATATCCTAACCTAAATCAAATAGACCTAACCAAAAGTTTTACTTTAGATTATTAAACTATTAGATTATGCCAAATGATTTATTAGATTTCAGACAAGTAGAACCCTTAAATATATCTATTCACTTCTTTGAGGATGAAATAAAACATACAGGGAGCATTTTAGCATCATCTGTGGCTAAAACTGGAGATTAGGCTATTTACAAATAGGTAAATTTCTGAAAACTAAATTCCAGGACTAAAGATTGGATTTGATTTCAAACAATCTCTTCATAGCATATGCACTGGTTGCTATGCAACACAATTTATTATCAACAAATGATGCCAAGTGATTTTCTCCATCCTGCAATTGGCTTGCAAGTCTTGCTGCATGGAACATGTAAGGCGAATGTGATTATCACAATTTAAATGGTTAGGTTAAAATATTAAGTTTTTAATTAAAAATAAAAGCCCCACAACACAAAACCTGCATCTCCAAACTGAAGAAAAGAGTTCCCTTCCGTGTTTGTAAATGTGCAATGGCCTGGAAAGACCTTCTCCACCCTCTGGGAAGGCACAGAACACACTGAATACCATTTTATGGTGGTCTACTCACCTAGCTTCTCTGATGAGTTGGCTGTGGAAAAGCCTATACAAAGGCAGAGCTCAATTAGTGTAATTTATGTATCCTTGGACGTCAATCATTCCTGTTGAGAGGTGGGACTCACAGGCTCTCAGTGCATTAATTAAGAGCCCATCTCAGCAGAGCCATCTTTCTACCTAAGGACCAAAAGGAAAGTTTTAATTAGATTTTTAAAAGCAAGGATGTCATATATGAAAGCAAGTGTAGTTCTCTAGTTGGGATGAGAGGCAACAAAGGGAAGGGAATATTCCAAACAATACAAAGGGCACGGTTCTCAATCATCGTTGACACTGTGAGAAAGAAGCACGGGCTTCTACCTTGGATAGTCACTTCATGGAAACCACGGAAGCTTTGATTGTGTTGTTTCATTGCCAACATCATTATTGGACCCCTGTCTCATTATTGATGCGGAGCTGATGCTGATCAAGTACAATTATGATGTGGAGGGCAGGCTCTGTTTTCCTCTGATGACTGCCTTTTGTTCCAGGCTAGCATTGCATGGAATATGCAATGGACAACACAGTGCAAGTTCAGCAAAAGGGAGCGAGGGACCTTGCACAACACATCAGTTTCATTGGTCCAGTGATGGAGTGAGTGTGCCTTTGCTAGCTAACCTAAAAATACAGGGACTCGGGAGAGCAGAAACAGAGCTGGGCTCACTGATGTCAGCTGCTTGAGAGAGTCTGTTCTCCTAGAATGGCTGTGTGAGGCCATCAAACACACTGCTTAGGGCTCACTTGGGAAATAATAGATACATTATTGATTAAAATATTTATAAATTCAGGGAGGGAAAACAAATTTTAAAAGCTCGTTCAGGTTCAAGAAGGGAAAGCTACCTACTAATAGCTATTAACCCTTCTCCCTCCATAATGAGGGGAGGGGGGAATCACAATACATTCTCTGAAAAGCAAAAAACAAAGGAGTTTGCTCACTTCCAAGAACAAGCAAATTGTGGAAACCAAGGATAAAACAGTAGAAACATGGCAAGATGCCTTAAACAGTAATATGTAAGTTCTGAAACATAAACATTCCAAAATATAAACACCAGAAAAAAGCAGAAATGTAAAAAGCATAAATGTAATATTTCTGCTTTGGGGAATGTATACACACACACACACACACACACACACACACAAATGATCACACTGAGCTCAAAATAATTTTGTGATAACATGGAGTTTTTCTAACAAACATGACTAGTGCAATAAAGGGATGTTACAGAAGCCAAAGAGATGTTGCTGGTGTCTATTGCTGCCTGCATAGTCTACTTTATATTTTAAGGGGAGGTGTTTCAGAAAGTCTTTTACTGTATACACTGTAGCTTTATTACTTAAAGAGCATACCTGACATACACTGAATAACAGCAACAAACTTGACAAAAGGAACTATAGATTTAGCAGGTCTATGGCTTGTGCAGTGTGTATCTAAATGACAGGATACAATGGAAGCCACACTATAAAGAAACTTTGTTAAAAGAATAAAGCCAGAAAACTATCTCCTCAGTTATGCTAATGTTCATAAAGATATTTTATAATCCTTTCTCAGCTCCTTCCTCCTCACCCATTTTCCCAGCCATTTTGCCTCATTTATTGTGCATAGAATGTTTATTGCACAATTCATATAGTAGCACTCCCCAGACACGAGTTGGCAATTGTGCGGGTTGTACCAATCTTGTATGCATGATTAATTTATATAATATGGCATCCTATGTTGGAAGACCACGATTGTGTCTTCTGACACATGTTTTTATTTCCTTGTAAGACAAAGAATATTAGAAAGTCAAACTATGTTGGACATCTTGTGTTCAAATGATAATATTAATAAGCAGGCATTGCATTTGGGCATTTGGTTTGATTTGTTGATCTTAGGACTTTTTTCCCAAGAAATATTTAAGTTATCTTTGTGACTGATCAAATAAAGAATACTTTAACAAATGTTTATTTTATTTTTGAAAGAAATATGAATTTTGAAAGAATACCAGCACTTTTCTTGCCCCATAACCCTTAAACTTAGCCTTGTGCACTAAATGTTATTTCAGTGACACTGGCTGTGGCTATTCCTGCGTATGTCCCATCAGTTCACATGTCCCACATTTCTGGAGTAGGGACTCAGCAGAAGAAGCATGTGTCAGAGCAGAGTATGTTTGTGTGTGTGTGTGTGTGTGTGTGTGTATATGTATGTATATATATTTATATGTACATATATATATTTACTTTAGTCAAAGTGTAGGAATTGTTTTATTCTTTAATAAGAACACAGTGTTAAAGTTTAGAGTTAGAAGAAACCTTTTTCTGATTGGCAAGGTCTTGTATACCTAAACACATCGGGCTTTCCTGACTTTTCTTCCTTTGTTTTGCTTGGGCTTTGAGATAGAATCTCATGCTAGCCAGGCTGGCCTCCCATTCCTGGTCATTTGGCCTCAGCCTCCTAAGTACAGAGATCACAGGCATTAGTCACCATGTCACCCTGACAATGGTCATATCGAAAGCTTTGGAATGCTCTGTTAAAGGAGAGATGCATTGTAAGTGGAACAACGGAATCATATGAAGTTTTGTGGGTGGGTCTGAAATTGATCACCATAGTGGGGTGACATTTTAAGGAAGACCGTGTTTGAAGATGGGCAACCAGTGGAAATCCAGAGCTCACCATTGCCCTACACTTAATATACACTATAGGGACTCTGCATCAGTTCTTAAACAGGGTCAGGTTGCTCACTATCTGAAATAGAGCACAGCAGGCTTGGTGTTGTTTTTAGTGGTAGTTGAGCATGTACAGTCCCACACGGTTGTGTGACTTTGGAAAATGAAAACTGATAGCTTTCATCAGTTAGACAAGTGTACATTTTGAATGCTTACCTTCTTTCAGTCACTGGAATTATCCAGGCTAGTATTTATAAATTTACTATGTTCTATGCTCATGGGGCTTATATCCAAAGGCAAACTCTAATGAAGCTGTAGGTAAAATGACCCAGTTCTGTGCCACCTTCTCACTAGTGATTAAATGGGGGAAAAACAGGATCACCATCTGACCTCCTTATTTTTCCAGGGAAATTACATTGGAAGGAAGAGAAATTCCTCTTTAGAATGTCTTGTGCAAATTCCTTGAGCAAAAAAGGAAAAAGAAGAAAAAAATCCCAGACAGACATTAAGTTAGAACACTGGGATTAAAAACACATGCAGTTTAAGCACCAGAAACTGGAAGTGGCAAGAGCTTTTAAATACCCAAAACACCAAATATGAATTTATTTTATGTGTCACATTGGTAACAGTGAAATTTTTGTTGGAGACTTTATTTCTATTGATGTGATCCTGTGCAACAAACATAGAAGCAGAAATTGAATCCAGTAATGGCAAAGGAAGCCTTACCCTACTTACCCAACCACCTTCTAGGACAGAGGTTCTCAACATTCCTGATGTTGTTACTGTTTAATCCAGTTCCTTATGTTGAGGTGACCACCCAACCATAAAATTACTTCTTGCTACTTCATAACTGATATTATTTTGCTAATGTTAAATCATAATGTAAATATCTGATCTGCATGATGGTCTTAGGTAACTCCTATGAAAGGGTCATTTGACCCCCACTTAAAGGGGTCATAACCCACAGGTTGTAAGCTGTCCTATTCAGCGATATAGGTTTGCAGAATTCTGTAGATTTAAGGTTTTCTAGTCTACTTATTTATATAGATTTCTTTTTTCATAGGCTATATAGGAAAGATGTCTGGGTGCGTTATCCGTCTTTTATCTTTGACATTTTATTATTTAGTTTTAATGCTGGGATATTTTATTGTACATGAGCCTGGAGGTTTTCTGCTTTCATGTGTTTATAAGACAGAATAATAAATAAATGATGATTTGACATGGTGTTAATGTCAGAATTGTAGCAAGTTTCATATTTTTTAAACCTTTTTTTCCCAATTCTGACAGAAGAAAAGCGATTGGTTTCTTGTGGCTTTTATGGCATTTAAATTATTAGAGGGAGAAAAATTCTTACGTTTTATAGACACTGGGTGGTGTAAGTGTTGTCAAGTAATACTTACTTGTATTGTGTGCAAGTGCCTCGTTGCTTTCCTGCGATTATTTTATCTTTTAATAAAAACGAGGAAAGCACACAGAACATGAGTTCTCTTTAGGACACATTCTTATGTAAATATCAAATTACAATACCAGCTCTTAATATTTGCGGTTGTCAGGGTTGCAACTACCACACTCTCTGTACACTTTGACCATGAAGTGAAAGGACAGCAGGAAAATCCATATTTATTTAAGAAAATATGACTGTTTATGTAATAATTGCATCTCCCTGTGTATATTAGGGTTGGTTCTCTAAATGTGTTAACTGCATCTTCATTAATTTAAATGACTTCCTTCAAAGGATAGAAGGTGAAGAACTTTTTAATATGCAACAAACATTCAATATTTCCAAATAATCTTGTAAATGTCGTGACATTTGAAAAGATTTGCCTTTATGGGGCTATTTCTTTGAAGTTCTTGTAGAAACTTCTAAAGAGACTTTAGAAGATATTTTTTTAGTTATTCTCTGATGCTTTACCACACTCTCCTACCAGCGATGACACACATCTCTCTTTTATTTCCATTTATCAAATAAATGAATATATATAATACTTTTCATTACTATATATATATTATATTTTCATTATATATATTACATATATAATACTTTTCATTACTTTGAAAAATCTTAAAGGCTTGAAACCTGGTTTAACCAATTCTATTTTGATGTAAAATACGACTCTCTTTGATAAGGTATTTTGTAAACAATATCAGATGAACAACAAATATCTGATTATATATATTCACAGGTATTCATATATAATTTTAATCCTTATGATGGTTAATCTCAACTGTTAACTTGATGACATAGGCATGTGAGCATGCTGTGGGGGATTATGTCATTAGTTTAATTGAGGCAAGGTGATTGAGCTATGTGGGTAGGACCATTCCCAGGGCTGAGATTCTTGGGTGGATAAAAACGAGGATGTTAGCAAACAGAGCCATTCATCTCTTGACTCTCTGCTTGTGAACACAATGTGACTGCCTTCCTCAACCTCCTCCTGACATGATGGATGTACTACATCCTGGGTCTGACAGACAGAATAAACCCTTTCTCCATTAACTTACTTTTTTGGAGGGGTGGTCAGGACCTTCGATCATAGTAACAGGAAGAATAACTAAGGCAATATCAAACCAGAAAATCTTGGATGGTTTTCATTGTTTGTATTAAGGGAAGTTAACACGCAGTCATAATAGCGACTAGGCATACAGGAGATCTGACTGATTGACACTTCTATTTCTTCAGCTACCTTTATTGTCTCCCTACTCCAATAGGAAGCACGATGTTGTATTCAGAGAGTAAGAGAAGATAAGCAAACTCATGGAGAAACCTGCCCTCATTAAGCTTTCGTTTTACTATATAGATCTAGAGAGCTTTAAGTCTAAGACCTTATTATACTTTTACCTAGTCTGTTTCCATAGTTACCCATGTTAATGGCATCCTCATACTATTCTCTGTTCAGGGATGCTCACTTTTCTAAAACATTAGAATATATATATATATTTTTTATTGAAGTCTGATTTGCCATATAAGATGACTGAAAAAGCAATTCTAAATTACTCCTAGGCATTCAGTTTAAAGAGAAAATTTCAAAGATACATTTATGGCTTAATAATTAAATCTGGGTGAACATGCCTGCTGGGAACTTCTACAATAATGAAACAGAATGGCAGGTTTCAAACCACAAACAAAGGACGTTTTCTTTCAAGGATTTGAGTCACAGCATATTAGTATTTAATTGATTTTTGCATTTTTTAAAATGCATAATGTCAGGAATTCCTTGGTAAGAAGTTTTGAGTAATTATTCAAGTGCCATCTGAGAAGCGGTGAGTAAGAATCAAGTTCTCAACAGTGTCATTCTTCAGTAAGCAGCTCTAGGTGCCTAAATTAAATTCTCATTTCCTTGACCCCAAAGCTGAAGTGTTCTCCCTCTCTAATATTTTGATCCGTAAGATCCTCAGCCTTGTACCAATTGCTATGAAGCTGGGAACCTGAGAAGTGCTGTGAACAAGACTTAAGGACTACCTGGGCAACATATGAATGCTGGCCAACAGACCTTTCTTATAATCAAGTTTTGTTTAAGGCAAAATCATACGAGATGGTAAGAGTTCACTTGAGGTCAGAACTTGTATTGGCTGTCTTATACAATTAAAATTATAAAATTAATTATTATCTGTTTAATAAAACTGATCATAGAAAAATGACACAATTCTAGAATCTAAGGGGCAACTGAGACTACAGAGATGCATGAATTTACCATGTCTTTCCAAAGCACCCCCTATACTGGTTATCAAAATGGTTATCAAAAGTAATTCCATTTTAAGGTTGCATTTTGCCACAAATCCCTTTCAGATGATTAGACATAATCACATTTATATCCATTCACATTTGCTTCGGTTTATCTACATATCTAACTTCAGAAGCCAAGGAAAAATAAGTTTACTTTACTCTATGGAAACAGCTTAAACTTAAAGAAATTCTTAGGCAATTATTTTAATTCCAAAGGTCTAAGGACAGACAGGCAACTCCAGTCTTTACTGGCGTTTCAGGCCGTAGAAAATCACAGCCCTTTAGAGCCCTCTCAGAACAGTTAGGCATGTCTAATTTGTATCCATTCTCTTCCCTCATTTCCTTCTCAATAAATAATGGATAAAGCAACAATGGGGCTTGCTGACTTTCTAATTCTTCTACATATACAAAAATTATCTGCTGGAAATAAATTAACGTCTATAGGATAGTCTGCAAATGGGTTGGCAGTAATTTGGTGATCCTTCAGATGCTGCCTGTGTTCTGTTTTATTTTGAGCCAATTAATCACCCATTCATCTCCCTGTTCTATGCCCACCCTTTCCCCACTCATCCCCATCTCTAAATAATCCCTTCCACACCAACTTAGCTGGAGAGCCCTTCCACTCTTTCCTGACTCTCTTATCTTCATTTGCTATCCAATTTCCCACTAATTAGGACACGGTGACAAGGCCATGGCATAAATGCAAATATCATGCAAATCTCTAGTGGAAAGCTGCTCTAAGAGCAAACACAATTGATGATTATGTAACGTTGGTATCTCTACTGATTACAGCCCTATCTGATTTAGGAAAAGGATATTTGGGATGAACAGAATCTCAGACTCAGCGTTACTTAGCCACGTAAGCACCATGGCAGGCTTTACTATTGGGTTAGCCATCTTCAAAACACAAGGTTCTGTACTCCTGTGCATTAAGTAATAGGCATGGGAGAGGAAATAAAGGCGATCTGAATTAAGTTATTAAGATTTATCCAAATATCAAACAGAGAGAGCACTTTCTCTTTGCACTGGGTGATTTCAGCACACTGTTTTTCTTCAGAGGTCACAGTTTTCATGGTCTGTGGCCATACTCCTTTCCTTATACACATCTTATCTGAGGTTCTAACCCCACTACCTGCCAACACCTATCCAGCCAAGTTTGTCAGTCACCATCAGTGCTGGGGTTGCTGCTTTAGATTGTAATTAAATTGGAATACTAACTAAGGAAAGATTTGACAACTAATTCTGTGCCCAACAATTAAAATATGTGTAGAAATTTTCTTCCTTGGATTCATAGTCTTTCTTCCCTTCCCATTTAATTTTAAAAACACCTTTGAGGTTTTTATGTAAGTTTGAGGTTGATGTATGAATAAAATACAGCCTGATCATATTTCATTAATCTTCCATACTTCTCTGAGTTATAGAAGTTCACCCTGGTGCCGAAGGTGGTAAGACCACTGCAACAACCATTTTCAGTGTAAAACTTATTCACAAAATGTACATTTGTCCATTTAGTGCCTTTTTGATATATAGCATAAAGAACTAGGCTACTATGTCTTCATTTTATTTCAAATATGTACACCTAGCAGAAGGATTTGTTGTTTGTTTTAGCCATCCAACTTTGGGATACAAAAAAAAATACTGTTAAAAAGGCCATATTAATCTAACAAGTTATAAGCACCCAGCACCTTGTGTAGTCATTGAAGGAATACTTATTTAAAAGAATGGAACTTTATAAAATATACTTGTTTAGTTAAAAACATTTACTCACACCTTACAAGGAGTTTTCGCTAATATTAAAATTCATCAGGGGTTCCTTTTTTTTAATTGGGTATTTATTTCATTTACATTTCCAATGCTATCCCAAAAATCTCCCACACGCTCCCCACCCCCACTCCCACTTCTTGGCCCTGGCGTTCCCCTGTACTGGGGCATATAAAGTTTGCACGACAAATGGGCCTCTCTTTCCACTGATGGCCAACTAGGCCATCTTCTTCATCAGGGGTTCCTAACAACAGTATGATTTTCCTATTTCACTAGCTAATATAGAGCTCCAAAAATATTCATTTATCCTACTTTTATAAAGGCACCTTTTATAGTATCCTTTTTCTGGCTCCTTCACAGAATAGATTTTATCTTTGAAAAGATCAGCAGACTGTAAGTTGTAGGTGTGACACGAATCAGTTCTACAAAAATGATTTAAATAATCATAATGTGTATCAAATACATGGTTTTATCTGGGTGGTCTACAGCTCATAATCTCGAATAGGATTTTTATAATCTTTATGTTATCTTCTGAAAGTCCCAGTTTAACATACTGCAAACTGCTGTTGGAGGGCTGTCAAATACATATGAGGATCACAGATCTTATCAACTTAAACACATAAACAGCATGAATCACATTTTCTCTTTGGGGTCTGCTTCAGCCACACAACTTAATTTCGAAAACTCCGTTAGTACATGAACAAGCCTTTCTAGACACATCTTGAAATGTTATTGTATAATCACAGTACAGAATTCTTAATATTGGTTATAAGAGTTAGACTATATTAAGCAATAAAGGCATGAAAACAAATTTTCTATAACTCCAGAGAAATTATACATTACAAACATGTAAAGTTGACTGTGTCAGAGTGGGAGTTTCCCTCCATCCACTTCAATTTGTTCCTGCAGGTGTGTATCTATACCAGGAAAGACTTTTCTATTTTTTCCTGGAGGTAGGGTGACCAAGCATTTCATTGGATCTAAAATAATGTGAACATGTATCTGTCAATGGCCTTTAACTTCTCAACTCTTGCCTTTGCATGGAAGATGGATACAACTGTGGCCTTGATCTGACCAAGAGGACAATAATAATATTCATGGAGTGCCAGAGCCAGGGAGGGACATTGGTTCCCTGAATGACCCAGTGCAGAAGAGGCACCCTGCTAGCCTAGACCAGCCACTCTGTCACATCAAGAGGAAGGTATCCTGTATTATTGAACAGATTGTTCAAGGGTTTCCTTTGTAATGTAACTTAACCTTTTCTCTAATACATCTGTTCAGGGGGTAGCTACAAAAGCTTTTCTGAAAGGCAAAACAAACAAAACAACCTGGTAGCGTTTTCAGATCTCTCTGAAGAGTACGTTGGGACTTTCATGTTCTGGAGTCCCTTCATGTTAGCTGGGCCTCTGTTCCTGCTTTTCCAGGGAGGATGCGGGGAAGAGAAGAGCAAACACCGTGACACTTCTTTCCCATGATATTGTGAGAAGCACAGTTAGATGCTGCTGCTTCCATCCTCTTCCATTAGTTACATGGCTTCTCTGGACTCTTAGGATCTGTTGAGGCCCAGACCAAGTATCATCTCCTCCAGAAATTATATAGTAGCCCTTTTTGAGGTAGACATGATTTCTTTGTTTTGCTTTGCTCTCAAAATTATAACTATGAAGAGAGCGTTCCTGCATTTTTGAATACTCCATACAGACCTTTGATATCTTCTATTAAATACAATGGTCCTCATGAAGGATTTACATGGGGCTTATTGTGTGAAACTGTTATGTTTTACAGGTGCTTAGCATATTATAAATATATGCTGATTTTGATAGTGAATAAGTTTGCATTTATTAAATAATTAAAGTACTGTGCTTATGAAAACATCAATATAATAATGTGTCTTAGATATAAAATACTTAATGTCATCTAGAAGCTATATAAGCTAATGAAAATTTTCTTGCAATTATTAATGAATAGATAAAATAACTAATTTTTCTTCATAAGAGCATTTTATTTGTTATATCTAGGTAAAGAATTTAAAACAAAATAATATGCAAACTTTAGTTACTACAATATTGTTAATCACATGAAAATCATAAGACTGATATGATTTGAGAGGGAAAAACCTATACGTGATTACAAATTCCTTATGATTTCTGCCCATTACTTTTGACCATAAATGAAGTGCCTCCTTTCAAGTTCAGTTGCAGTAGTTGCTTGATTCATAGCCAGCATGAGGGCTAGCTATCAAACCTGTGAGTTAACACAAGTTTGGTAGCTGACCTCCATTCCTGCTAGAATGTAAAGATACTCACAAACATGAATGCCATATAGAACTATACACAAATATGTTCAGGTCACGTAGGCAAATATATGGTTCGGTCTTCTTGATGGAAAGTTAATAATCACTGTTTCCCAAACATTTCTTAGAATATAATTTTTATAATATAAGTTTTTGCTCAGGAATATATATACATATATATGTATGAGATCAGAAGTAGACAAAATAAGGTCCCAAATGGCCCAGGGAGCTGACTTAGACTTCAAATACAACCCCTTTTCTGAACTTTGTATTCTTATGGAGAAATTCTGATGATTGGGATGTTGTTCAATCAAACATCACAGTTTTTAATGTGTGTGTGTCTGTCTGTACAGACAGACACACACACACACACACACACACACACACACACACACATATATATATGACTACAAGTTTAAAAATCATACAAAGAAAATATAATGTGAATTTTACATCTCATTTCTCAAATTTGTTTAATAAGTATTACAGTTTGCCAGTTGAGAACACTCATAGTTGTAGAAGGTGCTATGCTAGCTGGTGGGGGAGAAAAGACATCCGGCTTCTTACCCAGCTCTAGAGCGTCCATGCTATAACATCTGCAAGGTAAGATATGATGACTAGTATACAGGGCGTGGCTGTTATGGCTTCCTTCGTGGATTTGAAGCTTGTTTCAGAGGAGGGAATTTACACTTGGAACTGTAAATCTGGTCAAAGCTTATAGCTTGACAGCTCATAGTGCACATGATGGAACCTTCTGTTCATCCTTTGTTAAGTGGACATGCTGTGTAGTTGCCATCTGAATACGTACAGCAGACCCACAGACCTGGGCTGCTTTCAATTGTAGTCCCTGAAGCCTCATTTTGCAATGGGCATTAGTCAAAGCAGAGACTCATAAGTGACCACAGTGCTGACAATAAGTGACTCGGACTGCTGAGTCTCAAATGGGACACCTTCATCAATCCCCTGGGTCCCCTAACCTTGTTGTAAGAGATAACAGAAAAGAATGAAGAAAGGATGTAAGGAGGATAGAGGATGTGCAGTAATGCTATGAAAGGTTCTCTTCTGGATGTGACATGGAACAGAACTCAGAGACTGATCAATTGTGGCTACTTTCAGAAAACCTGCACAAGATAAAGCCAACCACAATCCATCATGGGCAGGGGAGGAGTTCCCAAGGCCCTATCCCTAACTGAGGAGCTGTTAACAGCTGTTAGATGCTGGAGGGGGAGAATTATTGACTGGTAGTGTGGTCACTGGTAGGTTGCCTGGACTCCAGGGATGGTCCTGCACTCATGCACATATAAGAATGGGGAAGTGAGGGGCAATATGGTTGTGTTTCCTTGCTTGCATGTATGAAAATTCTCAAAGAAAAATTAGTATTATTTCTAACATTGGAAAATCTGACCTCCTTTGAGGCTCAAGAAAGCCATGTTCAACAGACAAAATAGACTGATCTCTCTCTCTCTCTCTCTCTCTCTCTCTCTCTCTCTCTCTCTCTCTCTCTCTCTCTCTCTCTCTGTGTGTGTGTGTGTGAGAGAGAGACAGAGAGAGACAGAGAGAGACAGAGACAGAGAGACAGAGATGAGAGACAGAGAGAGGAGAGACACAGAGACAGAGAGACACCCGCAACAGGATTCAACAGGATTCTAACAAAATAAGACAACCTTTTAATAAGTAAATAAGTAAAATTACAAAAACAGAAACATCCAAAGTGCAGGTACTAAATATCAGCAGAGGAGCTAGATCTCCCTAGGGTCACATTTAAAGTCAACATCTACTAGCTAATGAGAAGCATTTGCATTTTGTATGTTTGTTTCCAACTTTTAAGTATGAACAGTTAACAATTAACAGATGAAGATTAGACATCCAAAGAAGCTTTTAGTATAAAGAAAGAGATCAAAACAAACAAATAAACAAAAGCTCAAAATTAAATAGACACTGTTCAGTGGAAAACAAGGCTTTAAAATACATTAATTTCCTCAAAGAGATAAAGTATTTCATCCATTGAACAAAAGCAGTGTGTTATTAACCATAAAGTATATTTTGAAAACAGAGAGCATCAGGGACTTAAAAATATACAGAAATGAAAAAATAACCTCAATAGAACATTGCAAAACAAGACTGTTGCTATCTGAAATAAATAGCAAAGTAGAAATCCAACATTAGTGAACTCTTACGGGTCAGGGGTCATGATGCCTAGAAATAGGACAGAGGGAAATGCAGAAGAAGTAATCCATATCTAGTATGGAATGGTGAAGGCCTTGCTAGCTAACTGGAAAGCTAACAAGTTATACACCCACACTGACAGGAAGAATTAAAGAACTAATGGTGTGTTAGTCTGAAAAATCAGGAGCTAAAAGAGCACCTTGTGTTGGTTTGCTGTATTCTAGAAGGCACCATGATAAAGGCTACATGTTCTTTCTGTGGGGCCCATTGGAGAGGAATTTCAATTTATTCACTCTAGTTTTTTATACAAGCACATGTGTTAATTCTTTTCTTATAAGAGTGAGTTTGTGGGACCCTTAGCTCCAACTACACATGTAGCAGAGGATGGTCTTATCTGGCATCAATGGGAGGAGAGTCCGTTGGTCCTGTGGAGGCTTGATGACCCAACAGAGGGGAATGGTAGGGTGCTTAGGCAAGAGTGGGTGGGTAAGTGGGGAAGCACCTTCATGGAAGCAGGGTGTACAGGGAAAGGGATAGAGGGTTTGTGGGGGGAAAACTTGGAATGGGAAATAACATTTGAAATGTAAATAAGTAAAATAACCAATAAAAATAAACCATAATTATAATTTTAAATAAAGACTGCATTTGCAAATTATGTGCAGGAATGCCATGAAATATTATCTTCTAGATATGACATGGCTACCGAACTCATAAACTCATATAAACTGTGGCTACACACAAAAAACCTGCACAAAACAGCCACAGTGCAGCATGGGTCGAAGAAGGTGATCACAAATATATCCAGGGAGGAAAGAGTAGCCTTTGTCCTTACTTCCTTGGGATAACTCCAAGGAAATGTGCCTTAATATTTCTATGGAGAGAGAACATTTCTCTGCTCTCCAAAGTCTATCATGAACAGTGCTTTGATATGAATATCAAAATGCCCAGATAGTAATTAATAGTCTAGACTATGAGAAACCCACAGAAAAATACCCCAAATACCCATCAAGAAAAATACCCCAAATACCCATCAAGAAAATACCCCAGAGATATTACAAATGAAAATTTAGTTCTTAGCCTTATAGATGGACCCTCATTCATATCGCACTGGTGTGTCAGAGTTTGTAGACAAGCAAAACCTTCAACATACTGCTTATGCTATTGGAGAATGTATTCTAAAAAAAATGGAGTATGAAAAATTAAGAATTCTTTGAAGCATAAAAACTAACACAGCAGCAGAGGTGTCAATAGTTCAAACAAAGCTATTAAGGGGTGATTCTGGGAAGAAAGCTTCATGCTAGGTACAGGAGACAATCAATCCAGTATACAAAGATTTAAGATATGGTGATTTGATACATTTATTTTGCATGGGTTTGCATGTGCCCATGTGTGTGCATGAATATGGACCAGATGCCAACTGTGGGTTTCATTTCTTTGGTTAGAGATGAGGTATCTCATTGGCCTGAACTGTTTCCTTTAGTCTTGGGTGTCTACCTTCCACATCCAATGGAGTATGTCTATCTCAGATTCCAAAGTTTGGGGATTAAAGTGCATACTACCACATTTAACCTTGTTACATGGATTTTGAGACCAGATCTTTATGCTTGCACAAGTACTTTCATGAGCCATCTCTCCAGCCAGGAATTTGAGAGATAGTTTAAGAACTGTGATAATTGATTTTGGCTATCAACTTGATAAATCACCATGGAGATAAAAGTCTGGGCATGTCTATAAAGAAGTTTATAGATTAAGTTAATTGAGGCTAAAAGACCTGCTCTAAACATTTATGGCACCATTGTATGGGCCTGGCATTCTAAGCTGAGGAAAAAGGAAGAAAAAGCTAAGAACATGCAGGCTGAACATCATCATTTACCTCTCTCTGCTTCCTGATTGTGGATACGATGGGACCACCTTACATTCCTGTTGTCCTGCCTTGCCTCCATAATGTGCTATATATCCTTGAACTGCAAGCCAATATCCTCAAGTTCCCTCTTATTGGGCATTTGTTTATGGGAAGAAGGAAAGTAAATGATGACAATGGCGGCTTTCACTATCATATTCAATATCATCACATGATCATGTAAAAAGAGGACTGGTTGTCCAGTGAAGTCTGACCTACGCATCACTTTATGTAACTTGATAATTTCCTGCTGATGCATTTTATCTGTTTTCCATGCCCTATTTTTTTGGGGGGGGGGTTATTTGTTATATTTTAATCAAGCTAGCATTCAGCTATGATCAAGGACATTAGCAGAGAAGCCCCCAGCCCTTCTTCTCTCTTCTGACTTGGATTATGTTCCTAACATCTGTGCTTGCATCAGGCTCTGTATTAACATCTTCTCCTCCCAATGTATCAAACTCACTTCAAGCTAATCTTGCTAGGAGCTTCACACAATGAGTATTGTTCATGAAATAGTCTCCAATATTTCTTTTACTTTATGAGTAACACAAGGATAATATTTTATTAGGGTCCAGCTTCATTTATGCTCAAGAATAACATTACCCAATGAGATCATGGGGGCTAGTTAACAGATTTGATGTCGAAAAATTTTGGCTATTAAAAAAAAAAAACCAAATATGCTCTCAGAGGACAAACACTCCCTCCTGTTGAGACCAGTCAAAGGAGTGCTGTCAGTTTAAAAGTCTCTGAATGTTTTTCTTTTAAAATATCAGATAGTTTTGAAGGTACATATGGTAGCCAACATATTACAATAAAAACATGACAGAAATAATAATATAATTTTAAATGAAAGAAGACCATTTATAGTTTCTGAATGCCAAGTCCTTAAACAAATTCTTTTGATCACTGAATGAGGAAAATGGGGATAAAATTATAGCATAAAAGCTCCCAAAATTCAAACATCATCTGATACATATCAAATAATAAGATTCAAGAGTATATAAATTAAAATGATAGTAAGTAGAAATGATAGCAAGTATCATTTTTTTCAAAAATGATATAGCTTAAATTAAGAATGTTAATGAAAAAATATAATTGTGCTAGCATAAGGGTTCAATTCATTGTTTTATATGTTAATTTTTATGCTAGCATCAAAATTGTGGTGCATAAAGTGCTATTATTTGTTAGTGTTTTTTTATTCGCACAAGTAGTTACTCTAATGAGATGACAAAAGTTGGAATAAAATAGTTAATAAGAAATATAATTACACTAAATCGTAAATATTTTATTCTAATCTATATGATAAAAATTTATATAGGTTTACAGAAAACCTTCATGAAGAGATGGTCTCCAAACATATTTATCCAGCATAATAAGATAGAGATCTTTCAAGAATGTCACACAGCACCAGGATGACTTGACTATGAAACAAAGATATGTCCGTTCAGTAGATACTCATGATATATCTATGAGAATGAATAACATATGAATCACAATGCGGAGGAGTCAGAGTGAATCTAAAGGGACTAAAAGGCATTCATAGAGTTGTTACTTACCTGAAATCAAATTTCATTTTAATGGGTGATCAGGCATCATAGAAATCCTGAACAAATTGGATTGACTTGTAGATTATTGCCTAAGACAACAGACAACCCCTCCTCTCATGGCTGGCTATCATACTCAGTGTCTTGGAAACTTGGGAATGAACACTAGCTAAGTGCTTCTCACTAAACTATACTCCCAGCCTTAAACAAGGTATATTCTAACACTGAGAAATATTCAATGTTTTTTATGGTCTAAATGTTCATTAGCCTACTCTGTATGCCTGAACCCTAGCTATGTACAAGGAGACAAAGTCTCTGGGAGAAGAATTAGCTCATCATGCATGGATTTAATTTACTCTTTTCAAAAAAAGAATCTCTTCCCACCCCCCCACACCCCCACCTCCCTCTGTGCACCATGTAAGGACAGGAAATTGGCACAACACAGGAGAAAGTTCTTATTAATGTGCTAGTGCTCTGGTCTTCGTCTTTTAAGCATCCAGACCCCTGGGAAAGTTCTGCTTACAAGCTACCCATTTTGGTACCTTTGCTATAGCAAAGCTGAACTAATACAGAGCTGAAGTCTTCCCAGTGTGACTTTGGCTTCCTACTTATTTTTTATTTGCAGGTGTGCTTTTATCTTGCCTTTGTTTTTCTTAAGTCTTTCATACATGTGTACAGTGAAACAGAATCTGTGTGTGCAAACCCTCATTATGTACAAGGGGGAATTTTTCTGGGGATGGAGGAATGAATGCATCATGGATGGGATGAAACAAGATACACCCTATTTTTCCTGTCTGATGCCTCTCCAACCTTCCCCAACATAGCTCTTTCCCTTCTGACTTTGTGTGCCCCCCCACCCCCACCGCATTTCTGAGAATCCACTAAGCACAGTTAACGCTCTCCACACTTGTATGGGTGTGAAGCTACACAATGGAGCGTAGGAAACCTACCAGTGTACACACATGAAAAAAAAGAGAATGATCTTCCCACCTGCAGAATGTATCAGCTATTTTTATTAGATATTTTCTTTATTTACATTTCAAATGTTATCCGCTTTCCCAGTTCCCCTCCAGAATCTCCTTATCCTAATCCCCGTTTTCCTGCTACTATGGGGGTGTTCCCTCACCCTCCCATCCACCCTCGCCTCCCTGCCCTGGCATTCCCCTACACTGGGGCATCAAGCCTTCACAGGACCAAGTGCCTCTTCTCCCATTGATGCCTGACTAGGCCTTCAAGACCTAGAGACTATCTACTGCATTTATGCCAGAATGTGGGCTGGTGGAGGTCATGTGTAGGGAACGATGGCTGAGGTGAGCTCATGCATGCTCAAGGCCTGTCCGGTTTAGCAGCTCCCATTTCCCAGCACTGCTGCCTGCCACCTGGATCATACATGCCTTCGTCCTGCTCTTTCTTAGCACTTCTTGAATTTGGGAGATGTTGGGACTCAAGGGTTGAGAGAGATTCCCCACTTTGGGCTGAGCACGTGGTCTCTCATTCTCAGCATGTGTGTTTTCCAAGGAGAATCCTGAAGTCTGAGTTATATAAATTTCATACATATGAAATAACAAAAGAAATACCACAGGTCTTATGTTCTTTATACTTCACCAGGGAAAGGGTTTTATGGCAATACAAAAATTGAAAGGTAATGTCCTGTTCTCGCCTTCTGGGGAGTAGGGGGCTATGTGTGGCTGCAGGACACATTCTCTTTCCTTTGATCCACAAAGGGGAGGCATCTAAGATGAACAGCTGCTCCTGTTTATCCTGGGAATACTGGAACAACTGACATCATACACCATCAAAATATTCCATTTACATTGAACCCATTGGTAGGTATTAGACTCATTCTGAGTCTTATTCCTGGCTTTATGCTCTACTGTATGTGTGTTGACAGGCCACACTAGACATTTCACTAGAAAGGTTTTAATTATGAGTTGTGTGAGTTTAGAAAATCCTAATAGGTTTGATGGGATGCAAAATGAACTTCAGATGGCTTTTAAGAAAGAGGCAAGTTTTGAGTGTGAAGAACCTACACAGTTTGGAAATAGGAATGTATGCAAGATTTATGATAGGAAGGTAGCGGCTTCACACTAGGAAGAAACGAATACCAAATTCCAATTACAGAAAAAAATCTTGGAATGTTACTTCATAGAAGAATGACACCCTGTCATTCTGAGCTTCACTTCTTCCATCTTGATGCACCTTCTATTCTTTTCAAACGTCCACTTAGAGATCCTTAATTGAATGTAATGTTATGTCTGCATTTAGGGCAATTATCTCCTTTAGTTCTTTTATTAAGTAACAACACAGTCTTACATATAATGCATAACCTCAATTTTCTCAGCTTGCTGCAAGTTATCTGCTGCATCTTACAAGACAGCAGCATCCATGAGAGCTATTCTTCTGGTACCACAAGGAAACAGCACTCGGATTTCCAAACACATAATCTTGCACTATTCAAAACTTACACAGAGGAGGTATAGAATGTAGTTAATTCATCTTGCTCAAATATATTATCTCTACTTCCCTCCTGCAAAGTGTTTCATCCACCCCCCCACACACACACTTATAATTGAATCAGGCTTTGCTCCACATAGTTCTGTTAGGACGAATAGATACACACAACCCCATTCTAGACACAGACACACAGGATGCAAACAATACCTCTTTGCAAGTTCATAGGAGATTTATCACAATAAAAGGGGCCAGAAGAATCTGGACATTTCTGGGTTACTGTGCTATTCCCCACTGCTCTTCTCTAACTATCTCAGACAGGCTGACAGGAACCATTGTTATAACTTCTGCTGGTGTTGTATTTATACACTGTGTTGGTTAAGCTGGGAGGCCTCCGGAAAGGCCGACACTATAATGTGCTCTTTCAATCTGCACACAGAAACTTTAAGAGTCTATTATCTGGTTTACTTGCAGGGCCTATTACCATCACATGAAAATAGAGAGAAGCTCCATCAGGTTGAAAAAATAAAAGAATTTCTGTTGTGTATAGGATGAAAGGGAAAAATTTTAAAGTCTTCACTAGGATGTTTTCCAGCCCGGGACTATCTCCCGCAATTTTAAATCTGACATGAAAAAGTTTGTCATGTGCAAAGAAATAAGGCTAGACCCATGGCACAGGGACCTGCCAATAACTGCACCTACATCCAGCTACTTGATCATTCGCAAACTTCTAATACATGTTCTATCCGGAGTGTCAGCCATGAAATAATTAGGTGAATGATTTTGCTTGCCTAAGTTCCTGCTTATTTAGAAGTCAGCAGGCAACTTCAAGATTCAAATCCATACATCTTATAAACAGCAAATATGGTAGGGGATCAAAATCAAATCAAAGCTGGAAGGCTTGGTACCAGCAGTGGCTAAAAGACAGTGTTTCCTTTTATCCACCAAAGAATGTGCTCTAATAATCCCAAACTGAAAGAAATGTCATATGAAATAGTTTTTGTGATATATATATATATATATATATATATATATATATATATATATATATGTATATATATGAAATGAGGAAAATAGATTCCACGTGTGCTATGATGACTATTGATCTAATTATATGCTTCTATATTCTACATGTAGATATTTTTTTATAAATACTGAGTTAAATGCGTACAATATTTGTTAAACTCATGAGAGTTAATTTTGTGCCTGTTCTAAATAGCTTATGCATACGAACACTGTTCCCACATGGTTTTTTGCATTCTATGCTGTGTTTATGAGTTTTTTTATAGATGGCAAAATGAAACTACATAGAGGTGAAGAAAAGGGTAAAAATAAAAAAATCATCATATGTGTAGTAAAAGAGAGCAAGACTGGAACTTAAGAAACTTATTGTAAGTAGATTTGTGTAGATACTGTAATTAGAGCCACAAAGGGCTACTATGTAGTTAATATATTTGTGTGTGGAACTGAGTTTTACTGCAAATATAAAATAGTCACAGGAATTTACTTAGTAAGATAAAGACTACAGACTATGGTAGGTTATAGACTGTTATATGTGTGTGTGTGTGTGTGTGTGTGTGTATGTATGTGTGTGTGTGTGTATGTGTGTGTGTGTATGTGTGTGTGTGTGTGTGAGACATGGTGAAGAGGAGGTGTCATGATAAAATGAATAGACCAGACTTCAAAGAGAAAAAAGATTGGAAGAACACAAGAAATCACAAAGTAGATGATAGGGTTGTTGAAAAGTACAGAGAAGCAGAGGGCAGTAAACCAAAAGGAGCCAGCAACACATGGCTCCAGCCTTGGCTCTTTGGTTTCAGAAGGTTAAGCAAAATAAATGAGTTTCTTCTTAGTAGTGCTGGAGACTAAACCCTAAGTGTATAGTGCTCACTGAGACAGCCCACATAAAAGCAAGTGGGCTCTCTTAACCAAAGTATGTGCAAATTGCAGCTCAGAAACAGCAGACACATGAAAGAGGAGGACAACATTATACCTCTAAGAGAGTATTACTTCTCCATTACTGCAGCCAAAGCTACCGAGAGGTTGAAATTCCTAAGAATTCTCAGTCTGCTTTCCAAACAGCCTATGACTTCAAAGAGATTCAAACAAACCAATAGAAGACTGCAATATGGAAATAAATTCAGAATGTAGCCTGGAAAATCAGTAGCATAACTGAGAAAGACAAACGTAGTTAAGAACTTAGTAATGAAACTAACATCTTGAAAAGAAGAAACAGAAACATTGGAAATGAAATAATAAATCTCTTAAGAAATCTAAGTTGAAAGCATCAACAATAGACTAGATCAAATAGAAGAAGGTGTATTAGAAATAGAAAACAATGTATTAGGAAATATAATATCTTGTCACAGGCAAACAAATATAATACAAATTATAATGACTACATCTCAGCATCTGAGGCATGGCCCAGAGTTCAAATTTAAGAACAGATTTTGTCTAAGAAGGAAATGAGATTAAAACTAATGAAATTGTCACAGAAAGTATCTCAAATGTAGGGAAAAATAGATACCCATACAAGCTATATCTAGAGAAGTAGCTCCCAACAGCACAGTATAATCAAGTTGTCAAAACTGGAAACAGAGAATATTAAGAGCTGCAAAACAATACCAATGTACATTTTGCAACACGATCAGGACATTAGCAGGTGGCTCAGAAGAAGCACTAGAAGTAAAGAAAGAGTGACGGTTGATCCTGACTTTCACCTTGATTGTTTCTGGAATCAACTAAGAGACACACCTCCGTGCATAAGAACAGACACCGTTAGTTTGTGTTAGTGTGTGTTACTAAAAGAAATACTCCCTTTAAAAGTAAAAAAAAAAAAACAATTGTAAGTAAATGTGTGCCAAATATTATGGCACTCAATTTTATAAAGCAGATACATGTAGATACAAATGTTTGGGTGGCTTCAATACTCCAGCCAGATCAATAGATAAACCATTAGATAAAATATTCAAGAAAGAACCTATAAAGTTAACATGAGCAATAGAGAAAATATAATTGACCAAATCTATAGAACTTTCTATCCAACCAGTGAAGAATGAATGACCACTGTTCTCAGTACCCATGTAACTTTCCTTAAAAGAAATGACATTTTACACTATAAAATTAAAAAATTACCGATGAAGATCTTACAGGAATAAAATAATAAAATAGTAGCAGGCAAAGCTACAGAAACTATAGTAATACAGACAGCTTGAACAATACTGCTAAATGACAAGGTAATCACTGGAAAATGTGTGGAAGAAGTTAAATCACCATAAAACCAAGTAAAATACAACTTACACAAATCTTTGGGATATAGCAAAGATAGATTTGAGAGGAGTCTTTGTAAGTATGGGTGCTTACAGTAAAAATCATAGGAGCCACAAACAAATATGTTTATGCCACATCATGAGAGCCTATAAAGCAAACTCAAGTCAAAGCCAAATCAGCTGGCATCAAAGTCTAGGGTGAATATAAATGAAGCAGAGACTCAAAAACACCCAGAAGTAAATGAAATGATAATGTGTTTCCCAATGGAGGAGCTAGAAAAAATACCCAAGAGCTGAAGGGGTCTGCAACCCTATAGGTGGAACAACAATATGAACTAACCAGTACCCCCGGAGCTCGTGTCTCTAGCTGCATATGTAGCAGAAGATGGCCTAGTTGGCCATCATTGGAAAGAGAGGCCCATTGGTCTAGCAAACTTTATATGCCTCAGTACAGGGAAACGCCAGGTCCAAGAAGTGGGAGTGGGTGGGTAGGGGAGCAGGGCAGGGGGAGGGTATAGGGGACATTTGGGATAGCATTTGAAATGTATATGAAGAAAATATCTAAAAAAAAAAATGTCCAAAAAAAAAATCCTCACACACACAAAAAAAGTTAACACCATTGACAAATCCTTTGCCAAACTATCCAAAAGAAAGAGAGAACCCCAATTAATGAAACAAGGAAAGAGTAAACATTGAAACAGACACAAGGAAAATGCAGAGGGTTAATTAGGAAACACTTTGAACATCTAGATTGCAAAATAATGTATAATCTTTAAGAAATGGATGAAGCTTTTGAATCTACCAAGTCAAACCAAGAGAATATTGACAGCTTAATTCATCTCTAGTAAGCCATGAGACAGATTGATACCGTTATACAGTTAATCAACAAATAAATGCTCAGAATTGGATAGGTTCACAGTTGCATTGCACTAAAACATTACGTAAGCAAAGATTCACTTTCTTTGAACTATTTCCTAAAACCAAAAAGGAAGTAATGGTACCAGATTCATTTTATGCAGCCAGTATTACTGATACCAGAACCCTATAAGGACAAGTGATGGTCACGGACTCCTGTTCCTTTGGGACTGTATGTCCCCAATAAACCCTTACTTCCTTAAGTTGCCATGGTCATTCTGTCTTACCATAGCAACAGAAAAGTCACGATGACTTTAGAAGGAGCTCTTGACTACTTACACTCAAGTCTGTGTCCTCTATCCATGCATGTTGCACCATCTCCAAAATGACATCAGTTTACTTTGTTATTCTTAAAAATTCCAGTTTGTTTCAGAGATGCCAGCTTCTTTGAATCTCATATAAAAAGTGGGTCCAGCAGAAAATCATCATTCACTTGTATCACAAAACAGAACCTGCACAGTAGTTCTCTGTTTTATTTATTATTCAATGTCTATTTATTTTCAAATTGCACTCCATACCGGTACTTCTCTAAGTAATTTGATTTGGGAGTGTAGCCCAGTGGTAGAGAACCTGTCAAGGCCTGAGTCCAAGTCTATTTTTAATACCATGTAAAACAGACACCAGGCAGAATAAAAACAAAGCAACAAAACCCAAACGAAATAAGCTACCAGTCATACAGACAGAGAGAAGAAACATCCTTGGCTTTCCTGTGCTCCTTGTCCAATAGTTTCATGGATATCTGCAAGGGAACATGGCGATCTATCTAATTCTCAGTGTAGAAAGCAAGGAGAAAAACCCAGGGAGTTTTCTCATAAATGTCGTGAACAAAAGAGACAGCAACATCACTGATTACTAGGTCCAGTGTTACTTGAGACTGGATATAGTGATAAAGTGGCCAGTAGCCAGATAAAGTGACTACATATGGAAGACAGGGGTGATGACAATTTCAGACCCTTGAAGTGGCTCCTGATGAGGTAAATCAAGTCAGAAGCCTGAGTTTAATTGGTTGTTTTTCTTTCAAGAGCTAGAATTTAAGGACTCTCTATTTATGATGACCCCATACCAGAGAAAATGCACTGTTCTCTTTGAGCAGAAAGGTTCAACAGACAAGAGTCTTCTCCTCCTGCAACAGGATTTGGTTTTTATACTAGTTTATCACATTTAATTAAAAATATGGATACCGTTATTTAAAAGACTTTAATATGTACTTTAACAGAGAAGACTGCCAATTTAGATAACATGACCTATTAATGGAATGGGCTTCTAATATAATTTTATATGTCCATAGATTTGTCTGTATTTTCTACTCCATGACTTTAATATTCTGGAAACTACAGATGCTATGTGCTGCTCTTTGAAGAATTTTAAAACAACCATTCTCACACTGGAAGAAGTCCTCTGGGAGTTGTTACATTATGACTGACCTGTGGTCAAGTCAGTTTGGGAGCATTTTCTTGATTACTGACTGATATGAGAGGACCCAGCCCACTCTTTGTGGTATTATCCTTGAGCAAGTGATTCTGGATTATGTAAGAAGGCAGGCTTAACAAGCCTTGGGGAGTAAACCTTTAATAGCATTGTGATTCCTGCAAAAATTTTACTAGTAAAATTATAGTTATGAAGTAGCAATGAAATAACTTTATGGTTGGGAAACATCACAACAGGAGGAACAGTATGTTGTTGCTGTTGTTGGAGACAGGGCTTTTGTGTGTAGCCCTGGCTATCCTGGAACTCACTCTGTAGACCAGGCTGGCCTCGAACTCAGAAATCCACCTGCCTCTGCCTTCCAAGTGCCAGGCTTAAAGGTGTGCGCCACCACTGCCTGGCTAGGAGGAGCTGTATTAAAGGGTCACAGGTTCAGGAAGGTTGAGAACCACTGCTTTTTGGTCTCAGCTTCAGGTACTTCTCTGAGCTTTTCCCCTGACCTCCCTCAGAGATGGATTGTGAAGGAAGTGTAAGCCAAATTAACCCTTTCTTTCCCAAGCTGCTTCTGGTCATTGTCAAAATAAAATACAATAAACCCAGACATTGTGTTAACTGTTTTAATCAGTATTCTCTACCCATCCACCAATCCAAGACCCAGGGAAGGCATGCATGGGGGGTGGGTTGAGGGGAGATCTGCTTTATTTCTGAAATTCTACTACGGCATGTAACACATTCCACAGCATAGAAGCAGCTCAGCTCAGACCCAGAGTTGATATTATGAGATATGCACTCATTAAAGCAACAGTTATCAAACTAGGAAAATTCCTCTGTAATTCTCCACATTATGTCTTCAGCTCCTGCGTGGCAGTTTTTAATGCCTACCAGAAAGCAAATGTAAACATTTGTAACTCTACAACAACAACAACAACAACAACAACAACAACAACAAAATCATCTTGACAGGAATGACTAAGGAATCCACCACCAGGGAAAAAAGAGATGGGATGGAATTCTCTCCTGAGGGATGAAATGTAAATTAATATGCAAAACAATTTTTTTTAAACATCACTTAACCTGAAAACTAAAGGGAAAGCTCCCTCTTGGGAAGGACGTATTTTTCTTCTTGGGCTAGGTTACTGACTGAGGAGAAAAGCCATAAAAGGTTCTGCTCTGAGTGACAACTTTACAGCCTCATAAATAAGCAGCAGAGTGGGAATTACATTTTTCTTTGTGGTTGAATTGAAGTCCCTATGGTGCCAAATGACCCCATTCACCCACCTTCCTGCAGAATCTGGGACTGCTTTGTGCCCCCAAGTGTCATTCCAATTCTGGACAGGATGTGTGAGGCAAGGTCTTCCACACATCCCCATATTCTGTCATATTTCACACCCAAGCAGTCACTGAACCGCCGGGTCATTTTTCAAGGGTGAAATGCAATTTAATAAGGTTGAAGAAAACATTACACTGCTTTTCTGTATACTTACACAAGGAAGAAGAAGAAGAAGAAGAAAAAAAGGCCTCCCCAAAGAACTTCCATCCATTAAGGAGGAAGGAAGGGAAGCCCTGGATGCCAAGAGGAAAAGGAAAATTAGCTTAGCTCGGCAGATAGACATTGCTTCCACCTGCTCAACTCAGGAAAAGCAAAGTTAGCCAACTCAGCTATTTGAAAGAGGAAGCAACCTCAAAGGAGCCCCTTCGCTGCGGCTGTGCTCCGCTTTACGGAGCAGGAGACAGAAAGAGCCTAATAGGGTTTCTGAGACGAAGAAGAGCCATTGAAAAGAGGGACCACATTTTAATGCATCAATATTACACATAAGGATGGACTCTATCATTCATTTATTGAGCCATATCTATTTCTTCTCTTAAATAGGTTTGCATCCATTGATGTTAAAACTCTGTCATCTTCCTTTGCGCGTGTTATAAATATTATTTTATTCTGAAGGAAAGAAAGCCTGAGGGTAAGTTATTCAAGTCCCCAAGCACTTAGCAGAGTACAGAAGGTCTCTAACAGGAGATGTGTACAGCCCACTAAAAAGGATTGGGATATTTCTAAGATATGTATGACCACCAAAACTGAAGCCAAGGGAAACCTGCCTCAGATGTGGCGTGTCAACTTGGAAGTGTTCTTGGGTGACAGAGGGCACAGACTGCTCATCTGCTTCGCCATGTATGTAGCCTCAGTGTTTTCTGGGTGATTCTCATCACAATACTGAATCCCTCTGCCCTTTCCCCTCTGAAAAAAAACAAAATGATGATCTTCATCAGGCATGCAGTGGTACTGGCTAAATCAGTTCAGATGGGTCCAATCTTTAGGATGCAGTTATTATTTAATAAGCTCAGACATGCTTTTTCATTCCAGTTAGCAATGCATTACACTTATAATCATGTAGTGTTAGTTTCATTAGATGCTAAATGCTATAAAATCATGTTGAAAGATTAAATATGATAAAGGTTAACAATCACAGAAGTTACTGTAATGTAAAGGTGAACACATGATGATATCTAAGATCCGCAGAAAGAGAACATTATACTTGCATATCTAATGGGAATTTTATAACTCATTTTAGCAGCATGCGATCTTATACATTCAGTTACATATTATTGTTGGTTAAAATTTTAAATGGAAACTCTCTGTGAAATCTCTTGGGCTCAATCAGCTGTTGACAAAATCAATTTTATGTAGTAAACTCAATTATGTTCACAAATAAATCTGCATATATCTGATCAAGTTACTCTTTATCTATTGACAAAATATGTCTATAACAAGCACCAGGGGTTTGTTGAATGAACATACTATCTGAAGGGTAAACTTCTAAGAGTTGATGTCAAAACTTTGTCTTTTTACTTTGTTTTAAGAAAATAGCATGTTTAGTGTTATGACCCTCAAAGTCCTCTTCAGTTTTTACATTCTGTCAGTGGTGAAGTTAGCTGTTTGATCTGTGGACCTTAGTAACCACAGGTCAGCTATGTGCATGCAAATCGAGCCCAACTTTTACTGGCAACAATGGGAGAAATGGAATGAATGACAGACAGCAAGGAAGAGAAGACTGAAGGCAGGACTCAATTCTGGCCCCTGCTTTCTTCTAGAGATGCTTGCTTCCATTCACCATGGTAACTTAACACTGGGTTCCTAATTCCCTAGCATGGGGAGGAAAAAATGCTATGCTATTGATTTGCTTTGTACTGTATCTTGAAACATTTGCATGGTTGTAGTTTTAGCTATGCTGAATACAGCTTTGTGCTTTGTAGCCAGGGCTTCTAATCTGCTCAGACAGTAAAGAACCTAGCTACGGCTTGGGAATAGATCCTGCACTAATTTTGAGCCAGAGACAAGGCCATCTATGAAACTACACGCCACTGTAAACTGTCATATAACGCCAGCATATATTTAGAAGAATGATATTTTGGAGGATTTTAAAAATTAGGGAGTCTCAGAGAGGAAAGGGAATATTTTCTTCACTATGCACAAATGTGCCTATTTATTACAGAAAGCTGGACGCCTCCATTGATTTAAATGAACCCTTCACTTCCAAATTACGTGCAGCAGCTTGGACTTAATGAAATATTTATTCAAAATCAACAAGCTGCCCTCCAGGAGTCTTTGACGATAAAGGCAAACATTTCATTTAGTGAGCTTCGCTCCCACCTATGGCAATCCTGTAGTGGCCTAATGTTAGGGAAGGCTGATTTATTTGAGACCAGGAAATTTAAATAGAATGTAACCTTGCCATGCAGGTAAAAGCGCTTGCCCTTGGCTATTGCTTAGCCTGACCATAGGGCTTTCTGGAAACAGCAAAAGCTTTATAAGTGTCAGCTCATGGCTAAATCAATGTTTATGCATGATGTGACTGAATAGCAAGCCCTTGCTGCCTGCAAGCGAAACAATGTTCTTTATCAGTTTGCCTATTTCTGCTTCTTCAACCACTGCACAGGAGTGTTGCAAATTGCATTTAGGAACAATTATCTGCTGGTATTTCGTGACAAGGAAAGTGTCGTGATTAATGAAAAGTGACACACGCTGATTACTTTGTCGTGCCACTCTCCTTGGTGAGACAGTGGCTTGGTTGAACCCAAGTCTGACCTCCCTTACCTTTGACAAGGTCAACCAGAAGGCCCAGCACCTGGAGATTAGTTGTAATAAGGGCTCCAAGATGACTTGAGCATGCTGCCTTCACTAATGAACCACAGGAAGCCATTTGAACAGACTAACACTGCGTTCACCTCAGTCTTAAAGGTGAAATTAAAAACAAAGGTTTTATGCCTTCCATGGAAATGTGTGAAGTGTAACCGTAGTCTGACGTCAAACTCCATACTCAAGATATGGAAACAGTGGAAGTCTACGTTTATCCAGATACTTGGGGTGAGTCCCTCCAATACTCTATCTGTCTAGTTCACACCAAAATTTTGCCGCACCTGATTCCATAATATTGGGGATCAGACACGATTCTGTTGCGTCCCTTGGTGGTCACAGAGAGTCTCCATCAAATAAAATCCTGAGGCTTCTTCTCACACTCTCAGAGGCGACTGGCAAACCAAATAAGACAAAACCCCGGTGGGCTGCCTGGACTAGGGGGAAATACCAATGCCCAAGTACATTCTTAATGAGATCATATGCTAAAATGTATGTATTTGTTCTCCCGTGTTGTACAATGCTGAGCCTACTGATATTTTTAGGATCGGTATTTAAATTTTCATTTGGAAACAATTGATTCTTTTTAACTTGATTGAATTTAAGAGATACATGCATTTCCAAAAACACAGTGCCTGTGTGTGCTTGTGCCTGTGTGTGTACAAGTGTGCACGCGCATATGTGTGTGTGTATGAGTGTGTGTGCGTGTGTTCGCATGTGAACCTCTATTTGGAATGCTTTCTCTCAGGGGAAAAAAAAATCACTCTGAAATAAAAATAAGAATCAAACTTAGAAATGCTGACATTCATTTCAAAGAAGCAATTTTCACGAGCATTTTATTTTCCCACAGGCGAACTGCACAATCTAGCGACATTGTTTCCTGTGGTCAATGTCGACATTATTGGAAACCCTCACTGATTCTGAATGTGAACGAGGAAACAACTACAGCAGTGGTTCACTTATCAATGTTTCAGGAGGATTTTTCCACTTTTTTTGGAGTGTGGTGGGGGGGCGAAGTTGATGGATTTCTCATGAACATTAAAACAACCAAACACAACAAATAAGATTCACCTCTCACCAGGATTAGACCACATTCCTTTGTCAAGGATCTTTTTCCTTTTCTTTTGAGAAAAGAGAAGTGCCAGGCCTTCCAATGGCTTGGTGATTCCTACAGGTCTGAATTTAAGTTTGTGTGAGTTTGCAGTCATCTTTTAGCTGTGAAGGTTAAAGCAGTAGGTGCTGACTGTCTCATAGGGCATATTACTAGTCCTTCTACAGTTATTCAAATTAAAGGAATTCCCACAGAGATTCGTTTTATGATGAAAGGAAACAAAATCATGACTAGATGATTTTAGGTTTATCTCAGATCCATTCAAATCATGGAATCTTTAAAATGAGACTCTAGGAATAAATAGATTAAGGGTGAGGCTGCCCTAAGCCCTCTTCCAAATACAAGGTGAATGATATTTCTGGTCAGGGAGAATTTCTTCAGGGAATTAGTTTATGAAGATTGTGTAATGATGTTTTAGACCCATTTAGATGGTGTTTTCTGATTCTCGATTTTTGCTGCTGTGCTAGGGATCAAACCCAGGGCATCACACACACACTAGGGAGGGGCTCTTCCACTGATTGCGACAGTCTGTCCCCTATGTAGCAGGGCTGACGTCCTCTCTGTTGCCTATCAGTCTGACTTTTGATGGAAGAACAGCACAGCCACCAGGGTAGATTCGCCCACGTGCTTGACTCAGCCTTTAAACATGTCATAAACTTCCTATTAAGAATGTTCTTTTTGTTCTCCTACTTAAAGGCAAATTTATTTCTTCAATAACGGTCTCCAGCAAAACAGATTCCACTGAAATCTGTTTCTCAAACAAAACCAAACAAAAAACCCGCTAAAACAAATAAAAGTAATTTTTCCCCATGCACCCCCACGTGATTCTGTCACTGTGTGACCCAGTGAGTTCTACTAGAGACGGTGTAACTTCATTGCCTTTGGTCTTTTTAGGTTCCAAAGCCAAATACATGTGTGCACTCTGTGAATTACAAGAAATCATGCTCATGACTGAAATATTTGAATGGCATCGAGAATGGGCGGGCAAACTTCACAACCATATTGATTAGGAGGGGGTGGGATTGAAGGCACAGGGAAGGGAGGTGACGTGCCAACAACTCGCTACTCGTTTTTGGCAGAGCTGAGAACAGAAGCTTGGCCTACTACTTTCTGTCTCAGGACTGGATTTTCCTTGCCATTTCGGATAGCCTTCCAGCCCGTGAAACATAGAATTTTATTAAGGCTCTGGGATCGCCGAATAAGACAGCTGCCATTCTGGAGTGTATTTCTGGATTTGAAGTGTGCCAGGGCGATATTTCCAAAATAAAAGTTTCTTATGTATGGCTTATGGAAAATTTATGTATGGAAAAGTTTCTTGGCCTTAAATATATATAACTAGAAATATCTTTAGGCCTGGAACAGACAATGAAGATTACCGAGAATCTTTGAACACCACGTTCAACAGTCCTTGGTAAGTTTTTGTCCTGCGGTAAGTCCTATTTGTCTGAATCTCCAGGTTTTTGTACAGAAAACAAGTGGTAGTTTCTTTATTCAGAGCTTTTCTTTGCTTTTATTCATTTAGATTGAAAAAGAATCAGTCAGCTACACTACTGAAATCCTACCGCAGCATGCACAATGGCTACTGAAACCCTGGAGTTCCTTGATTGGTTTACAGGCAGCTTTTAGGTCACTGAAGGTCTCCGGCCCAGGAAGCGTGGCTTGTCTGAGAGTTCCTCCACTCCAGTCCTTACTGCTTATATTAAGCATGAGGGACAAGAGTCCTACTGCATCTAGTCAGCTTCAACAACGTCATGACATCAGTTTTACGGATGTCCTGAGGTCAGTGACGACATGATGTCATCAGGCTTATGAGTCATTCTCTTCTCAAGTCTTAAACAGCTTCTTTCCAGGACTGAGTGTAGCTGTCTGGAGGGATTTGTTGAATAGCAGATAACAAGTGCCTGCTTTTTGTTTGTTTGTTTTCTATTGTTTATTATTTTGCTTTGGCTTGTGGTGTTGTTTTTTTGTTCTGGCTGCTGGCCCGGGACTCATGATAATTCTTCTGCCTCAGCCTGCTGAGTGCTGAGAATACAGGCGTGAGCTAACTTGCCCCTTCCCATACTTCTCTTTACGAGGAGGCTCAGAAAATGTTCCTGAGAGCTTCGCAGAGAGTACGCATTCAGTCTGAGCTAATTGCTTGTTCGTTGCTCTTAGAAATGAACACAATCTGCCGGCAAATGAGACTATTCTGCTCATTTCACATAATATTAGCACCACTGGTAGGGAATCTGTACTATAACGATGAAGCACGAGAATAGAAAAGTAACTTCGGGCGGGCTTCCTAAATCCTCTGATAGCACCCAAGGAAGAGGCCAGTTTTGACTGTGTTGGTCAACATTCCCTGGGCACTGCAGGGAGACCATGTGACCTGCTCTCCAGTCCTAGCTGGTCTCCACTGAAGGGACTCTGGGCAGATTAAAGTGTGTGAGCACGGCACTGGCAGGCCTTTTGCCCTTCCTTCTTTCCCATTCTCTCTGCCATGCTAAAACCATTAGATTATGTTCCTAAAGCTAAGCCCTCAAGGCCCCGTTCCCATGTTTTTCCACGTCCTCCTCCTGACGCTGACTACCAAAGTCCAGCTGTCAAATTATTGAAGCCAGCACTCAAAAGATCCCTTTGGCTCATCTAATTAATATGACCACTCAAAACTAAGCACTTCTCCTTAGCATGGGGTTTTGCCTTATTCCTTTATAAATCACTACTTTCCTATGCCCCATGTCTGCCTCCTGTGTACCCAGAGGCAGTTCTTTGTCCTCCAGGACAAATACCCTTTCTGCTTCTTTCTTGTTCGCTTCCCCTTCTCCTTTGCCCTCTCTCTCTTCTGCCCTTGTTCCTTATTCCTGTCTTCGGTCCCTCTGGGGAAACAAACCTTCTTTGTGCTGAGAACTTGGTCTTGGGGGTCTTGAGCCGAGATCCTTTCCTTTCCTCCACTGAATGGTAACTAGAGAATTTCAAAAGTCAACTTTGGGACAAAACTTCGTCTGTCCGGAGCATAGGCAGAGTATTGTTTGAAGACCCCCCAGGCTCTGGCTCTGGCTTCCAGGGTTCTGCAGTATCAGAATGATAACCGTCATCATTCCCGAATTTCCCATGAACAGAGGGAGTCAGGGAAGCAGAGAGAGAGAGAAGCCATGAAGGAGGTAAATGATTGGTCCTGAATTTAGAGTGACACTTCGCAATACAGATGCTCTGGTCTACCATTGTTCTCTATTTTTCCTTCCCTTTTCTGTGAGAGGTGATTTGCCCTCAACCCCTAACCTGTTGAGTGTGCTCTATACTGGATAGTACCTCTTAAATCTTGATCCTGTTATCCATAAAATAAAACTCAAAACATTTCACTCTGATTAGCCACTGGCAACATATATACAGTTAGAAGCCAGGCCCAGTCCTAGGCATCAACAATATGGCAGTAAATCAAATTTGGTCCATGACTTGAAAATGCTACTGAATCAAGGTTTATTAGCAGCATACAGAAAGCATCCAATAAAAGTGTTCCATGAGCTACTGTGCTACACAATTACATGCACATAAATCTGTGGTGTTATTAGAATGGACAAAATGTTTCATGTTAATATGTTTATTGACGAGATTAGGGGGGTATTTCTTATGCATTTTTCATGTGCACCGCATATCACAGTGGCCTTCTGCAGACAATTTCCTCTTTGTTCAATACATTGGTGGATAATGTCAGATGATAAAGAGAGTATTGATGATGGACAGAAAGCAAGGGGGCGGCCATGGAGTGTGGTGCTCTCTGCAGTGTACCATTGCTCCATTATGAAATCCTTTCTTATTAAAGGTTTCTACTATACAGGCTAAAAAACTGCCACTCTGTCCACTAAAATGCCTCAGTCTCTTCAATCTTGGTACACCCTGATAACCAAGAAATAAGTCCTCCATGCTTACAAGTCACCATTTGTGTTAATGTGCAACACCAAAAGTGTCTTTGAAAATGGAAACAGGTGTCCAGATTTACATGATGTGTTTATGTCTGGTTTTACTTCTCATCATGATGAATAAAATCCCATCAGCACAAAGTGTATTCACACTTGGATGCCAATGTTGTTTTTAACTTTATAAGTTAACCATTAATGTGGGGGTGGGGTATGTAGCTGTTTTATTTGGGCTTAAGCTTAAAACTTCAGCACTAGAGAGGCTGAAGAAAGATATGATTTAGGCCAGCCTGGGCTATATAATGAGACCCTGTCATAAGATGAAACAAAACAAAACATATAAGAAACAAGACCAGCAGTTTCAACAAACCTGGATCCCTGAGATCGCTCAGAAACTGAGCCACTAACCAGACAGCATACATGAGCTGGACCGAGGTCCCAGACACATGTACAGCGGAGGACTGCCTGGTCTGGCCTCAGTGAGAGAAGGTGTACCTAACCCTCAATAGACTTGACGCCCCAGGGAGTGAGAAGGCCTGGTGGGGTGGGGGTGGCTTGGGGACATCCTCTTGGAGATGGAGGAGGAGGAATGGAATAAGGAACTGTGGGTGTGTGGACCAGGAGGGGAGTAATGACTAGACTGTAAAACACAAAACAAAACAAAAAGATTAAAGATAATTTCTAAAAGAAGAAATAACAACATCAACAGTAAGCATGGTCTTTGTTCACATAAAGCGATCTTTGTTCTAGCTCCAAATTCTGGGAAAATTTCAAGCCAAAATAATTGTCTTCTGCCCCAGAGAAGATGTGAGTAGGCAAATATTGCAAAGAGGAACCAACCCCTCCACAGTTCTGAGGGTGACATAATTCATCCTAAGCATATGGTCGGGAGTCAGAGAACACACCAGAGAGAGAGAGGGGTGGAGGAACGGAGAGAGGGAGGGAGGGCGGTAACATGAGGATTCAAGCAAATGGCTACAGATTTCATTATTTTGCTTGTTCATAAATGGCATCCCCAAATATTTGAAATACTCCGTTTCAGCAGGCAGCAAGTGATGAGAGTGCCTCAGAAAGCTGCATTCGGTCCATCCAAGGTCATAGCGTGAAAGTGCTCACAGTTCACTTCCCTAGAGCATGTCTTCTGCCTGAGACTGTGGTATACGGACTGAGTTATCTTCATGGACATTCCTGGCAGACGGCATGCTAGTGTTCCAGGGACACAGAAGCCAACTGAGCCACTTTCCTCATGTTTTCCTCAGCCATTTCCACATCAGTTTTTCTGGTTTTTAACTGTACAGATACTATACTGCCAGAAGTACTAGATAGGCAAATAGCGAGTCTAGGGTATAACAAAGCAACTCTTCATTGGTCTTAACACATTGATAAGGAACAATAGCTTTACTGATAAGGAACAATAGCTTTACTGGCCCTGCCTTTTCAACACCCTCTGAAGTGAGAGCAGAGAGCCCACACCAGAATTAAATGAAATAATGCCATGAAGGCCTTAACTGTGGGTTGAATGGAAGCATACAGAAGAGTAAACACCAACTTTGAAGTAACTGAAGTAGTGGGACTTTGAAGTTAAGGTGACAGAGGAGCAATTAGAATAATACTAAAGTTGAGGGCTGAGTTTCTTCTGGGATGGCAGAGACTTAAATAAATAATAAAACAGGCAACAATAAACATATTTTCTTCTCTTCCCTCCTAAAGAGATAAAAGAACCCAGAAATAGAGGAGGTTGGTTTGAACAAATGATTGATATGAAAGCAAAGCCTTGTAAACTTCCTTCCAGGACATCCTGGGGCCCCTTCCGCTATGTGGCCAGGCAATAAAGTCCTATGTGACTTTAAGCCTACATCCTATATCCATGTTAAAACATATTTTGGGTTATGGCCTCTTGTGCATCTCTTCAGCCAGATAACTCTTTAAGTTATAATGGTAACTCTTTAAGATGAGGATAAGCAAGCAAAATAATGAAACCTTCAGCCACTTGTTTGCCCCTGAGCCCTTAGAGCTGGAAGAGGAGAGCCTGAAAGATTTTACTGTCCTGCAGAGTCATGCATCCAAATACAGGCTTTAGACATTCATAAATTTGATTTCACATTTGATAATGACAGTGAGAGGTATCAAACCCAGAGCCAAACCCCAGGCAATGCTGATGTAGGAACTGGGATATAGATCAATCAGAAACTAACCTATTTGGGGTCACACCAAAGCCAGAAAACTTTGCTTTAACAAGGATTGCTGTTCTTGCTGAAGTCTCATGGTGAAGTAGGTAGAAGTCACACGTGCTCTTGACCCAGTAGGGTAATCTCACGGAATACCCCGAATAAGCACTGGAAATAGTGACTGTGATTATTCTGATTTCTGGATAACAGAGAAAAAGCAGGGCTAAGATGTTTCTCCAAATACAGGCCTTTTTTCCTTAACCGGTCTGATCGCCTTGAATGTCATCGAGTTCTGAGAACACTACAAATGAATAAATCACAATATTCCTTCCACGTGCATCCCATTACATCCCAGCAGCCAATCAAATCTCTGGTGCTACCCATTACACTGCAGGCAATTCTGATTTTCTCTGCTCCAAGTGAAAACAGGAAAACTCCCTCACAGCCTTCTGTTTAAAGCTATGGTTTCCAGAGGAGCACAGAGATACTGAATTAAGTAGGAATGATGTAGTCTTAGCCTTCAGTATAATTTGGTCTGAAGCTTCCATGCAAGACTCAACTTCCCAAGCTTCAAATTTCTGGCTCCTATAAAGGAGAGCTCAGAGGTCCTTTTCCTATCTCTAAGATGAAAATTATTTCATGTCTACACCTAATTTCCAAAAACAATAGACCACCAAACTTCAGGCTTCCTGGATTGTTTAAGATGAATATATGAGAACACATTAGGCTCTCATTGTCCCCCTTAGGTGTCTAAGAAATAGATTGCCAGTAGTAATTAGCATGTACAAAAGAAAGTCATGGATGATAGATCTGATTAGACACAAATAAACCTGAGAGGTCACCTCTCAACTCAAGTCCTGGGAAGTCTTTAAGAAAAATCACAATGATGTATTTTTGGGTTTTAGACTTTACATCCTTATACATCTGCAATGGTGTTCTTAAGAGTTTCCATTTCATTTTTATATATTCAAATCTAATTAACTTAAAGTAGTTATAAAGGAAGAAAGGAAGGATGGCTAACACATGATCACCCAGTGCTGATGATTTAAAAAATTTGAGGTAGGTGTGTTTACCTATTTGAGCATGTGTGTGTGTGTATGTGTCTGTATCTGTGTTTGTGTGTGTGTTCATCAACCCTGCATGGTTGAGACTGGGAACAGGGCTGAACCATCTTCCCTGCGATGCCTCTGGCTCTTCTTTCTTGAGTCTCAGGAGAGCCCCAGCTGTTGTCTAGAATCCACTGCACCCACAGTTCCACTTCTATAACTTAGCCTTGCCCTTGCATCACCCCCGAGCACATTCCAGCTGGCTTGATTGTGGAGCTTTTGTAAAACTGAACAGGTTGAGCAAAGCCATAGTTGTGAAATCTCAGGAGGAGCAAACCTGCCTGAGAAGCCTTACCCAATCAGCTACTGTGTGCTTACTCTATGAACAGCATGCTTGGCCTGTTCAGAACCACTCCAGTTACTCTGATAGGATGGTGTACTTGACACAACCACAGACTTATCTGACCAGAGATGGACTCTTGCCTGAGAAATACCTCTATAACATGGACCTGGAGGCCAGTGTGTGGAGTGCTACCTTGTTTAATGATTGACAGGGAGGGCCCCATCTGACAGTGTGTAGTGCCACACCCTGGGCAGGTAGGTATAGAGATATAAGAAAGCAGGCTGAGCAAGCTATGAGGAGGAAGTCAACAACAGTGTTCCTCCATGGCCTCTGCATCAGTTCCTATCTTCTTCAATTCCTGCCTTCATTTCCTTCAGTGTTGGACTGCGATGTGCACCTATAAGCAAAAATAAAGCCTTTTCTCTCCATGTGGCTTTTGATAATTGTGTTTTAGCCCAATAATAGAAACCCCAGTAAGACAGGTGGTTTTAATATTTCACATCTGTATTAACTGCTATTCATGGCTATGATCAGTGCTATGTCATATGAAATACATGGGTTGCCTGAGATAGATTTAATGAGTAAGCTCCATACACTTACAGATTCCAACAGCAACAGGACAGGTGAGTGGGACTTGGGCTTTGCAGTCCAATGCATCTAACCTGCATGTCAAATTGGTAATTACCTTGAACATTAGACTACAGCCTAAAGCCCTAAGACACCACATGCAGCCCTTCACATTGATCATAGAACCCCTGACACGATACGCATTAGCCTCTCAGACTTATGAGAGAGTGTGTAAGACAACACAGGGAGAATTAATTGTAGATGCCAAGAACGTCTTCAGCAGTGACTTCGCTGCAGAATGCTTGAATATCTTTACTCAAGCAGAATTTGCCAAGTTGATTATAAATGTGGCATATCTTACCTCTTAATACATCTTACAATTCACACCTAATGGTTCCACGGGAGCCCGTAAACCGGAGTAAATCATAAAATTCATTTTGCTTTGCATCAATTCATTCATCCGTGCACCAACTAATCACCCCATTTCAAAATTCAATAAACCTAAATACCTGGATTTATGATGCTTTGTCGGAATCTACTGGGGAATTCTGACAAAGTGGAATTGGAAGTCTATGGCAACGTAAAGGCAAGCACCTAGTTGAAAACAATTAAAAAGGCTCGGCAGCAATAATTATATCCACAGTGTTAGCAAATAAAATAAATTAAAACAGATTTAATTTCTGCTCAGGGAGATGGGGGGAAACACAGAAAAGCCTTAATGTAGTCACTTAACACACTGGAGTTGTTTGGGAGCGAAACTTGAAAGTGATTGTGAATTGGTTTTGTAGTATTAACTGTTCTTAATTGCAAATAAAAATATACGCACAGGTGTATTTTTAAGAATTTATTGGTTGAGTACATTGTCTAATGGTCATGGCAGTAGTTGCGCCTCAGTATAAAAATTTCAACGGTGAAGACAATTTCAGGGAATGTTTGTATAAAGCCAACTTATCGCTGCAATATTCATACAGAACACGGGATAAAATCCTCCACTTTATAAGCAACTTGCAGTGTGATTCATGCAAAGTAGTAACACGGTTTCTTGCTCAGTCATATAAGTCATCAGTCACCTTGTCCAGTTAACACTAGCTTTTGATTGATAGCTGTGCTATTGAAAAGAAGGTAGCTATGAAGTGCAAGGTCTGTGTGTCTGAACACACACACATACACACAATACACAGAAACACACACATACACATTTACATTCACCCACATGCTCACAAAGGTACATAAACATACAAACAAACACACATATGCATTAGTACATATACTTGGACATCTACATATATAATTCTACACACACACACACACACACACGCACGCACATGCACACACATATATGTACACACACATATATACACACACATATATGTACACACACACATATATGTACACACACACATATATGTACACACACACACACACACACACACACACACACACACACACACACACACGCTGCATGAATCTGTAGAAACTCACAACGTTTTATTCACTTAGTGAGCCAGGGAGCAAAAAGTAAAGTGCCCTTATTTTAGTTCAAAATAAAACTCGCTTAGCAGCTTTGAACAGAAGAGGTTCGCAGCTGTTTTATTCATAGTCTCTAAGTATGTTTAAATCGATTTTTTTCCACTAATAAGCATAATGGCTGACTTACAGTTGACTCTTGTTGCTTGCTTATTTGATTGATTATTTGTTGTTGTTGTTGTTGTTGTTTTGTTTTGTCTTTGCAGCAATTCCAAAAGAAGATAACCTGCACAAAACTGTTAGGAATGTTTTATAAAAAACAGAATGAAAGGCCAGATGAGCCATACATTTTTCTTTAAAAAGGTTTGAAAAGGTATCTGATTGTTAGCCTCACCATAGGTCTACATGGTCCTGTTGCCCCTTTAATTAAATTCTTAGAAGTAATCAGATGCAAAATGACAAATGGCAAGAAGAGAACACACCAGTGCTGAATAATTTTATCATTTATACCTATAACTGTCAATCCACGAAGGGCTATTTTTTATATGTCAACTAAATCATAAGAGTTGGTACCTTTTTCTGTGATTCATGCTGGCCCTGCTCTGTGATTTACTGCTAAATTATTTCCCTTCTCTTTCAGGGAAAAAAATTTTATCTCCTTTTAGTGATTAATCTCTCTGGTTTGAATGAGCAAAGCTTTTCAGATGAGTGAATACCACAATTTCATTGAGTATAAATTTCTTCAGTATGATTTTTTATACATATGTTTTTTAAATATGCTCAGAAAGGATAATTATTTATTTCAAGGTTTATATTCCTATTACAAATACCATTGCATACTTCAGTTATGGGTTCAGGACTTCCTTTCAGAAACAGGTTGTCTCTACTTTGTTGGGACATTCTGACAATAGTTGTTGACTATGAAAATTCATAATTACAGATTCTTGTACAAAGCAAATAATCTTGGCATGAATGAGGTGGACTGCAGAACATTTTAATTCTAAGTATTCTGGAGAAAAGTGCCAAGTAATCTTGTTGTGTTTATAATAAGTGTATTTATATGGGTACAGGTGAGTATACGTGTATTTGTAGATATGTATTTATGTGTGTGTTTGTGTGTGTCTGTATGTATATCTCTATGCATGCATATGTGTATATGTGGATGGTATGTATGTGTATGCATGTGTATATATGGGGGCATGTGGGTATATGTTTCTGTGTATGTATGTATATATGTATGTATGCATGTGTCTGTATATGGGTATGTATATTAGTCTGTGTGTATGTGTATGTATATGAGTGGATGTGTGTATGTGGGTGCATGTGTATATTTGTTTAAGTATGTTAAGTATGTATCTGTATGTTAATGTGCATATATAAGTATATGTATGTGTAGGGGTATATGTATGTATGCACATATGTGTGTAAGTATGAATTTGCATGTTAATCTGTATATATGAGTGTAGGTGTGTATGTGGGTATGTGTATTTGTGTATGTTTCCATATATGTATGTATATGTGCAAAAGTATGTATCTGTTTATCAATGTGTGTTCATCTGTATGCGTATGTGTGTATGAGGGGAAGGAGCTGTGTATATGTTTTGGTATGTGTGTATATATGTGAGTATAGGTATGTATATATGTGTGTATGAAGGCACAAGCCTCTGTGTGTGTGTGTCTGTCTGTTGCTCTCGCTATAAATAACTAACACATCAGTCCCTGAATTTTAGTTTTATGAACAAGTTAAGCAGATGTTTCCAGCTGCTTTAATGAGCCGATCAACTAGACTGTCTTGCTGCTTTGTGTGCCTGGGAATCCCATTTCCTTTCACATTGCCAAATTCAATGCGCATGAGACAATCTTTCCAAAAGAATCACAACTACTTTTCCCTCATCACGGCCCCACCCCTACATCTGCACTACCGAGTCCTGACAGGGTATTTTACACCAGCCTATTATTTCGAATATCTAAGTGCCCGTGTTCGCTGCATAAGCAATCATGTTACCTTAGTGTTGTAAGTAAAGTCTCTTAACCTTTCCTAAGGATAACCACTGATAAGAAGAAAGACACATGGTAGCCATCCAACCTTCACTGGGAAACGCTGCTTCCCCACGGATGTGTCCTTTTCTCCTCCTTTTCACAGTTTGCTCTCTTGTTAGTAAAGGGATAGAAGCAAGGTCCCAGGAAGAGTGAATGCTTAGGCCTGGCATTGGAGGAGCATGCCTTAAGTGCTTTTCCTTTCAACTCACCAATCCGAGTCTCCTTCTGTTTCCCCAGAGTTAGAAATATTGTCCAAACCGAAACAACAACAGCAGCAACAAATACACAAACAATACAAAGCAACACCAAAAATGCAGACATAAGAAAGTATCTACCCTACGTATAGAACCATGCTCAATAAATATTACTTTGCTTCCATTGCCTTGTAATTAATTAAAGGACCTTGTAAAGAGATAATCTAGACATAGATGACTTTACTATTTGGAGGAGTGTAAGGTTACTCTTAATTGTCAACTGGTTAGGGTCCCTACTCATCCAGGAGAAAAGCTTTTCAAACACCCTAAAGGGTTATCTAGATTGCTGAGGGGGATTAGACATGTTTCCTCTGTAAATGAGATTGTTCCATGGGTCCTGGACTGAATAAAAGAGAAAAAAATGAGGTGAGCATCCACTGTTCTTCACTTCCTGACCAGATAGAATGAGGCACACTGCCTTGATGTTCCGCCTTCAGGACCTCCTTGATGTGGTGAATTATACCCTGGAACTATGAGCCAAAATACTCCAGTCTCTCCCTCCCCCTCTCCCTCCCTCCCCTTCTCCTCTTCTTCTCCCTCTCCCCTCCCCTCCCTCTTTCTTCCTTCCTTCCTTCCTTCCTTCCTTCCTTCCTTCCTTCCTTCCTTCCTTTCTTTCTTTCTTTCTTTCTTTCTTTCTTTCTTTCTTTCTTTCTTTCTTTCTTTCTTTCTTTCTTTCCTTCCTTCCTTCCTTCCTTCCTTTCTTTCTTCCTTTCTTTCTTTTTTTCCTTTTTTATTAGATATTTTCTTTATTTACATTTCAAATGTTATCCCCTTTCCAGTTCTCCTTCTGAAAGCCCCCTCCCCTTATTCCCTCTCCCTTCCCCCTGCTCTCGCTAACCCACCCACTCCCACTTCCTGGCCCTGGCATTTCCCTAAGCTGGGGCATAGAACCTTCACAGGACCAAGGGCCTCTCCTACCATTGATGACTGACTAGGCCATCCTCTGCTGCATATGCAGCTAGAGTCATGAGTCCTACCATGTGTACTCTTTGGTTGGTGGTTTAGTCCCAGGGAGCTCAGGAGGGTATTGGTTAGTTCATATTGTTGTTCCTCCTAGGGGGTTGCAAACCCCTTCAGTTCTTTGGGTCCTTTCTCTAGCTCCTTCATTGGGGAACCTTTGCTCAGTCCAATGGAAGACTGTGAGCATCCACTTCTGTATTTGTCAGGCACTGGCAGAGCCTCTCAGGAGACAGCTATATCAGGCTCCTGTCAGCAAGCTCTTCTTAGCATCTACAATAGTCTGGGTTTGGTGGTTGTCTATGGGATGGATCCCCAGGTGGGGCAGTCTCTGGATGGTCATTCCTTCAGTCTCTGCTCTACACCTTGTCTTTGTAACTCCTTCCATGGGTCTTGACTTTCTTTAAGTTGCTTTTGCCATAGCAACAACAAGACAAATAATTAATATAGAATTTCCAGTTGATTCAAACGCTTCCAAATTTCAAACTTAATCATAAGAATGATCAATTGGATTTAAGTAGGTAAGTGTTAGAAATCAATTTGGTAAAACAAAACAAAACAAAAAAACAACTAACCAACCAAACAAGCAAACAAGAAACCATTGTGGCTTCAAATTTTCTGATGAATTTTGCTCTATCTACAAAGTTATTTGTAAGTCTGAAATTCTTCACAATAAATTTGCCTGGAATGAGGATTCTGCAAATCAGCTCTCATATCTCACACAAGCAATAAGGACTGTGGGGAGCAGTGTGCCATGTGTTGCTTTGAAGTGTTTCCATCTGCCCTTTAGCACCCAGGGATGCTATCCTACAAACTGGGCAGTGGATATAGAATTTAACAACATAAAGCTTATATTTGGTGAATAGAGGTCAATAGAAAGCAGAAAACTGAACAGAAAGAGAGAATTTCATATCTCTTTACTTTGAGGCCATTTGTTCAGCTAGCAGGACTCAGAGTTCCCAAGATAAATGCAGTCCTGTGAACGGAGGAACCGAGATGGAAACAGAAAGGATAATCCGTTTTGTTTTGTTTCCCAGAAAACTGTCTAGAAACTTTGTTGCCTTGTGTCATCTTGTTCAATAGTTGAAGACATGCACTTAAATCCTGACTGATGCAGTTTTTCTTGTCTGCACTGCACACACTCATGGGGACATAGGCACATACTCTTGTCACTAGCTCTCCCAGTAAGGAAAAAAAATATTGTTTCCCATTGTCCATTTTACAACAGGAAATGTTGAAGTCAGATGCTCAGTGGACCACAGTGACATTTATGGGTCAAGATGCACATTCAAATGCAAGTTGATTTTCACAGTAGGAGACGTCACACACAATGACACCTACTAGCAAAACCCTAAGGGCTAACTCTGAACAAGATCAAAAAACATTTTTAACCACAGACTACAGCAGAGGAATTGATTTCTATCAGGAGAAAAACTTGTCTTTTTTTGAGTCTGAAGACATTGCTTGTATAAAAGTTATGGATCTTTTTTTTTATTCTCTCCTAGTTATTATCAATGTCAAAGTTTAATATAATTTCTGAAATAAACAGAGCCTGAAAAGAAACTTACAGAAAGGCTTAGACGTGGTGGAAGAAACTTTACCTGAATGAATAAATTCATCATCCTGTTTATATTTGGACTAATAATGGAAGCATTCTTTACTCGGACTACAGAATTAGGACAATTCAGGGTTGTGTGTGAGGGCGATGACTAGGTTGAAACCACCATCTCTTGTATAGTTTCTAATCTTTTCATCATATGTTTCCCACCCTCTTACAAATAAGAGTGTAGTGGGTAGCTAGATTTTGTGTTGTTGGAGTTTCTGTGAGTTCATCGATGTCATTCACAGAAGCACCACACACAGCCGTATATAGGAAGCACTCAAAACCACACACAGCCGTATACAGGAAGCACTCAAAACCACACACAGCCGTATACAGGAAGCACTCAAAACCACACACAGCTGTATACAGGAAGCACTCAAAACAGGCTTGCTAGTGTCATTCATATCTTGGGTGCTTTATACACAGAGTGAAAGACATTTGTGCATTCACAATACGCCAGTAATTCTTTAAGTGAATCAGAGTGTATATGAGCATGCACAGATCTGGTGAAAATTTGTCTAATGTTGGCATCTTTCTGCTTGGAAATGCCTCGGTTCCATCAGATATGGTACTAAGGGCTCAAACATAAACATCCAACGTTATGTTGAAGAGACAAAGGCTACAAAGGGATTTCTGACACGAAATAACTCGGGACTAGGTCTCTCAGCTGTACTCAAAGGAATGAGCCTGAATCCCAAATAACTCTAGGCTGATGGATTCACACTGACTACTGCAGACAGGTGATCAGGGGTACTCACTGTTCAGATATGGGCACATTTCCCTCACTGTGGAAAGATAGAGATAAAAAAAAAAAAAACAGTTGGATGGAGGTTTTTCTAAGACTTTGTATACAAAATGCTATTGAAAATAATTCTAAGAAAGCAGTGTTTGAGTAAGACTGTGCAGCTGTGTGTGAGAAGAACAAAGAGAAAGGACTGCTTTTTAGTTCTGAAAAAAGTTGGTGTTATCCTTTCGGCAAAGCTAATTTTGATCAAATGGAAATCACTGTATGCCTCACAGATTAGTCATTAGAGTGTGGGATTAAATAGTTTCACTACAATGCAAAAAGGCACCAAATAACCAGTAAATAATAGTCATTTTCAGAAACAGCTGCCCTAATGTCTTTGTACTAATATGGGTAATGGTCATCCCCGCTTCAATCGGTGTGCTCCCTCCATTATATGGCTATGAAATGGCTTAATGGAATTTTATTTCAGAAGCCCATACACTTGCTAATTTCCTGTGACAGGGCATATTTCTAAAACTCATTCCGTATGTAGACTCTAAGCTTATCTCTCTTGGAGTTAGGAGGCCCAGAGGAGAATATAATCTCTTAGACAGTAGGGAACAGATCACTTTTTTTTAATAAAGGACACAACCATTCACTTAATGAATGGAACAATGTAAAAAAGAAAATCATGTTCACAAAAAAAAAGAAAAGAAAAGAAATCTGATTCGTTGTACATAGAGGGGCATTTCTCTGAAATGAATATTTGTGGGCAATATTTTAGAGTAAAAAGTATCTGCCTGGAATTTGTGATTTTTAATTTTAAAAAGGCATACTGTTCTTAAAGAAAGGTTAACATGGGATTTACCAAGTAATATCATTGGAGGTGACAACATGTGAAATGAAAGAATTACTCCAAGAATGTGGCTGCATTAATTCTGCAGAACAGCCCTTCCCTTTAAGCTTTCCAAGGGCAGGTATATGGTACCTTGTAATGAACTTGTAAATCTTTTATTATGGGGAGCCATCCTTGTTTCTCCTATCTGTAAACTTTGGTAACATCTACTACAGTACTTTCCACATAATTGGGCTCAATAAATGTTTATTGACAAAATAAAGAAGACTATAGGGAACTCCTGCCCTTTAAATTATGTTTTTTTTTTAAGCCTGAAATATAAAGTTCTGTCTGAGGGAAAATGTTTTTAGTGCTACTCACTGAGGGAAAAAAAAGAAAATTTCTAGCTCAGCGACAGTCAAGCAACACTGCTTAAATCATGAACTAAGATGGTTTCTAAAGCTCCCTTCTCCAATAAGGGATTTCCACAAAGAAAATGTCCGACTAAGAACTTCAGAGTGATCTTCAAATGTGGAACGTTAGACTCTTGTCCCCTGGTATGGATCCTGTCAGGGTGTCTGTCTGGGGGACACATTGCTGGGATTTGAACCATTTTGCTGTGCCCAGGTGCTGACTTCAAAACTACAGATGTTCAAGTCATTGTGTATTGTTGCGCCCACAAAGATGAGTAAAACTAGCTCACCAGAGCCTGACAAAGAGCACAGTGACTCAGAAAAAAAAAGCATGCATTCTGATTCGACTAGGGAGATTTGTCATCTGGCATCCTGAGCCCTTGCCCATACAAAACCACCCTCTCTTTGCTAAATGTCAAAGCAATACAGACAGGTATTACTAATACCCTGGGAACAACATTTTCAAAGCTGCAATTACACTTGTTTCTTTACAAACACCCACTCGAAAACACCCACCAGAAAGGTACCCTGATTACATTTACTCTTTTCTGACATGGGTAATCTCTGAAGATTTTTTAAAAACATTTTAGGAAAGAAGTTGATTTATTGATCATACACTGTTTTCTCAGCAATGGGGCCTACAGCAACATCAGGGGCTACAACAACACAACAATGTCAACATTTTATTCCTACAGAGGGTGGGACAGATTAGGAGTTGGGTTTATGTGGCATTGGTGACTGTTTAATGCCTGTTTGCTTGGGATTAAGGTTCTTGTACAACATCTCGACCCATGAATGTTCCCTATACAATGGTGAGCATGCCAATTCTTAAACTGTCTGAGGTATTTCAAGCTATGTCAGAGGAAATTGTAAAACATTGTTTAGTTGCCGAGAGTTGAAAGTGGGATTAAACATTGAAGTATAATAAAGCTGAGGAGTAGAAGCAACATATGAAGACATTGATTAATGAATAAACTGAGAAGGCAAGGCGTGATCCTATTGAGGTGATTTTCAGCAACGCCCATTTGAGTCTAAAGTTTCACTTAAAATTAATAATCTGTGGCCACCTAACATTTGTCCAGGATGACAATAATATCCTGATTAAATGAATAGATTTTCTATTGCTAAATAAATGATTTCTACAAAACACTGAAAACTCGAGGAACGTATTGAAATCCTATATACTTTTTTATTTTCTCACATCATTTTGAATGGGTATCTTTAAAGTTAAAAAAGCGAAAATAAAATAGAAATGGCTATTACTCTTTCTCCAAAGAGGAAAGGGAATTATACCCTTGACTTTGATCCTTCTGTTTCTTAATCTTAAAATATCCATCACTGAGGAGCTGGCACAATGGCTCATTGGGTAAGAGTGTTTACAGCTAAGCCTACAGACCGGAGTTCAACTCCTAGGAACTACAGAGTAGAAGGCAAGAATCTGAATATATATATATATATATATATATATATATATATATATATATATATATATATATATATGTGTGTGTGTGTGTGTGTGTGTGTGTGTGTGTGTGTGTGTGTGTGTTTGTAAAGGGAGAGATTTGTGTGTATGTATATATGTAATAAAAATTAAATAAGAAAATACCATGGCAGTCTTTACAGAGTGAAGAAGCCCGGCATGTGTTAAGTGACCTGTGTCACCATCTAGCCTTCAGTGCACAGTGTCCATTTCAATGACTTTAGTGGTTGTAGTCAACACCTTTCATGTGTGTCACATCATCACATTCATTTTAGTTAAAAGCACACTTCTCACATCTGTGCACAAGTAGGTTCTCTGGAGATAATTTAAATGAATATGATGTGAAAAATGTTATATTAAAACCTATAGAACTTATTTTCCTCATGTGTTTGAGGGGATGAAGGCTGGGGGGAGTTGAAAAGCAAGATGTTTTTAGAGGAGACATGAATATTGATGGGCTTAAAGCCCAACTAGTCCATGTGTCAACTGTTGGTGATAAGTGTGGACTTTAGCTTCAACTCCTGCCACCACACCGATCTCCCACACAACTTTGGATCACACACAGAAACTGGAGTAGGTGAAAGATAGGCAGTCATACAACCATGCTGAAGTATGAACCCATGTAAAGTCAAACAGGAGCTATAGGAGGAATACAGTTCACTCAGGGTCAAAAACTGCCCACAGTTACCCCAGTTCCTCTTCTAATAATACTACCTATTATGGTCAGGATTTGAAGAGCCATCCATCCATTCCCACCTCCTAACCACACTCCTCATAAGGTTTGTAGATTATTAGCCACTGGTGTTATAAGAGTTAATTGTAATTTGGGGGCATGCACCATTTCAATTTCTTTAGCCCATTGATGAGTTCTCACACCTAGATGGGGTATTTTGTGGTGGCACCTAACTAAAGGAACGGGGCCATGGGGGTCAGACTGGAAGACTTGTCTTAAAAGAATGTACCTTGCTTGCTAAGCCTTTCTCTCCTCTCTCTCAGAGTGTCATGAACACTACTTGAAACTTATAGTGAATCAAAAGAAATCTCTCCTTTAAGTTGTTATAATGAAAAACTGACCACATGATGGCCAATATCTGTGCCCATGCTAGGCAATGTTAATTACTTTGAGGGCTTAGCCTATTTGATTTTTACAAAGACACTGTGAAGGAAGCATTCTTGGGCAGTTCAGGATCCTATAGTTATAGACTGATGACCAGGAACAGCAGTGCCTGGGAACAGGTAAAGAAACAAATTCTTGGGCTCAACCTCAGACCAAATGAAGAGTGAGAAAATCTGATAGTGGGTCCAGGAATCCTTTAACACATGTCCCAAGATGCTGATGCAGAATGCAGGTCTAAAGCAAGACTTATGAGAGCTATTATAGTCTAGGTGTATGGGCAGAGCACTGCCTACACAGCTGGAGTTTGGAATCAGATGACTTGATTTGAATCTGCTCCCCTAGTGAGCACAATGCATTGTCCTTTCAGATTCCTTATCTTTAGAAGCTATAGCTTTTATGTGAAGATAAATCAAGTTACTATGTATGGTACTTAGTGTCTGCACATATTCAGGATATTTTTATTAGCTCTTCATCCTCTTCCAGTCTCCACTTTTACAACGTTATGTGTCAGCATTGCTGAGTTCTATATATTGTCCTGTACACATTCCATTTTGCTGCTTGGCCTAGCCAAGTAACTTCTAGTTTGCCTATATTACTTGTTCTTGTTCTAGTTTATATTTACCTTCTACCAGAAAAATGTCTACTTCCTTCAAACCCAGCAGAGAATCAATCTCTACTAGGAACATTCCTAAAATCTCTTCCTTCACTCAGGAAGAGATTCTTAATTATTTTTATCTTTGCTCGCCTTCTAACCACTTTGTTGTTACACTCCTAATTCAGTATTATCCTTGTTTCAAATCTACCTCCTAGTGTTGAGAAAGACTTTTCTAGGCTGTACACCTATCTTTCTGACCACTGCATCTGTCAACCTTCCACCCCATCCCTGGCAACACTACATAGTACAGTTAGTAACTTAGCAGAGATTTAGTTACTTCATGTTACTTTATTAAAAGCAAAAGCAAATCCATTTTCCTTAAATGTGTGTCATGGTTGATCACTGGATTTGTCCGTAACTCCTCGTGTGACTCTCTTCCTCCACCTTCTCTCACAACTTCTGTCTACTTCCAGGTACAATGACATAAACTTTTACATAGGACTGCTGATCCATCTCCACCAGCCATGAGTCCCTAGACTCTGCCATGCCACTTTAACTGCCCTCTCCTGATTCACCTTTCCCAGAGTCTGGCTGCAATAAAGGATGACAGCATAATCTCAGAAGACGGGAGGCAGCCTTGGTGCACGGGTTATGTTTACAAGCATGCTGTTGAGCAGGGCAAAACTACACTGACCCCAGGCCACCCCTACCCTTACTCAGTTCTTTCTCCTTCCAGAGACTCCAAAGAATGCTTCTCCAGTGATACCTCTGCTATCACAGAGTCTCTCCTCCCTAGGACAATCCTATGCCTGACTCTAACTCAAGAAGAGTTCCATCTCTCAGGAAATGGAGAGAACAGCTCCACCCAGAAGCACAATTTCTCACCTACAGATTTGGCAGTGTTTAACTCCCCCAAGACCTTGGGTAAAGCATGTGTGTGTTCCCCATGACCTTGGGTAAAGCATCCTGTGTTCCCCAGGCCCAATTGGCCAGTTCTAAAAGTTTGCATGAGGAAGTCAGTCTTGTCTGCCTCAAGACTGCCCACAGGTTCCAAATAAAAGACTGCTGACAAGGGTATCAAAACCATGAATGTATAAAAGGTTGAGGGAACACATTTGTCAATATTAACAAAATTTAAGTTAAAAGTTCTCCCTAAGTCACCCTGGGACCTCAGTCAAGTTACTTTAAGTTAGAAAGTTCAAGACACCCAGGATTGACACAAAATGTGCACATCTATGACATAGAAGGGTCACAGGAGCAATTGTCTTAACAACAAACTGAGTCAGTTTGCACATACATTTTCTGAATAGGATTATTGATTTTGACTTATTGATTATTGATATTGATTATTGATTTTGACTGCTTGTAGTCACAAACTTAAGGGAAGAGAATATGGGAACCTGTGTTGGAGGAAAATGGGCTGTTAACAAACATGAGATTACTACTGCAAAGGGAAACTTGGAGTATAGCATCCGGCAGGTTAGCAAGGCTCCTGAATTGGAAGATAGAAACCAACCTTGGCATGTGGTATGATATTGACGAGGACTTTCGACTTGACAGTTTATTAAAATGTCTTTTTGTTAATTGGGGCAGTTGGTTTAACTTGTGCTTCGCTTCTGAAGCCTTTGGAAAGCCTTGCGTGCATTGGCTGATTCAGTCCTAGCAACCCTCAAGCTTCATCATTGTTAAATGGTTTTCCTAGGAAGGGGTTGTGTCCTTTGTGAATGCTGTACAAATGCCATTTTTCCTATGAGGTTCTGTGAGACACAGTGTGTCAGCATGCTCCCTCATGTTACATTTCACATTTGTAGATAAATTTGCAAGCTCTGGTTAGCACGGATGTAGTATTTACTCACAATCTGACCATATTTTAAATACATGAGTGGAAATATTTTTAAAATATGTAGAAAATGACCTGCTTTATAATTTTATTTCAACTACGAAAAGCAAAACAAACAAACAAACAAACAACAACAAAAGAAGACAAATCCATAAATATCTAGAGTTCTCTAAAACAAAATTTCATGTATATTTCTTTCTCATAGAGACTAAGCAATTAAGGCTGAAGATGTGGCTCAGAGGCTGACACTTGCCTAGAATGCAGTCTCATATCCATCGCTGCATTAACTAATGGGAAACATTTTCTTCATGTCTAGTCATTGACAAAAATGTCTCAAACCTTTATCATTCTAAGGTAGAGGTAATGTTTTGTTTACATGGTGGGAAATTGTACTGCAAAAAGAATAAGCCTAGTTAACTTCGTTTTGAAGTTTCCTAAGTAGAAAGGACATTACATAATAAATGAATAATACTGCCTATTGTGCATAGTTGAAAAGCAAAACCAGCATTCATTCATTCATTCATTCACTCACTCAATAATGGCCAACTGAAATTCTCAGGCTTTTCAAAGCTGAGTAATTTTAATGGCAAAGGCTTTCATAACAAGAGGAACAAAAAGCTGCTGTTCCTAACACTTGTTGTAAGTATGTGAGTAATGAGAGATTTATTTGTTTATTTGTTTATTTACTAAAAAATTTTCCAGTTCAATGTTAGATCTTTCTGGTTATAAAATCATGTCATACAACCATGACTCCCCAGAAAATTGACTTGTAAACTGCTTATAGTTGCTGACTTTTATTTACCTTATGTCATAATCCTGGCCGCCTATGGAGACAAGACTTTCTGACTGGATTTCGTGTGCGTCTTTTCCTTCTCTCCATCTTCTCTACTGTTTTGTCTGGCTGGGAGTTTTTGCACATGAGTTGATATTATCAAACCAAATTGCTCTTATCCTGCCCAGTATCTGCTCAGTCTCCTATAAATTGAGAACAAAAATAAAAATACTTTCTTCTAAGGAGGTAGAAGATAAGTCCCTGTTGCTCAAGACACTGTGTATGGATGGGTGTCAAACACAGCAGAACTGAGCTGGCTCTGACTGACCCAAAGGCCTCCTAGCAGAGTATTAGCATTCATGGTACCAGAAAGCATCTTGCAAACTTCCAAAAGAAGGAAGTAACTAACAGTGTTATCTAGCTATGACAACTATGAACTACAGCAAGGACCAGCATGGCACAATAATCCTAAGGATGAAGTGATGGTATATGTTCCTTGATAGTGACCAATAGCTCTGTGATGGAACTAAGAAGGCCCACTTAACTGGAAACCCAGTTAATTGGTACTGGAATGCTGGCCAACTACCTTGCAGCTAATGAAATCTTGGATTGTAAAGGAAAACCCACGACGTCTACTTTACTAACCTCTCATAATCTCTGATTACATTCTAAATATTTGCCTTTCTACTTAGAGCTAGGTATAGGTTTTACTGCTCATGAAGGAAACTTCTCTTTGTATCATAGATGCAGACCATTGTAGAAAACCTCAAGTGATAAAAACTCAAGAGTTCTGGAGCTCACTACCAACTGATTCAACTATAAAATGACTCATACCTAAGACTCAGGGTTATTGAGTAAGGGGGGCGGGGGCACAAAAAGACTGTAAGAGCCAGAAGTCCTGGGAGTTTGCTGTGAAATTGTATCTCCTGGAAATTTAAGGGAAACTATACCCAGTAAAATCAAATTAACAAAGCTGCTTAAATATAACCTAAATAAGGATGGCAATGATGTACATACTAAAGTGAACAAGAGATGAGGGGTTAGGGCTTGCTTAAAAGACCTAACTGCCACACAAAGAAATAAAAGCAACCAGCAAATGCTGAGAACAGGGGCAATTGTCTTCCCCAGAGAAAAAGCACAGGAGTCAGTTATCCAATATTAAATGGTCAGCCCTGAAAACATAGATATTGAAGTAACAGACACATTGAGAAGGTTAAGTTTATATATTTACATATAATGTATATGAGGGGTTAGAAGGAGAAAAAGAAAGGGATATTGATATAATAATATTTTAATAATAATCTCAAAAAATAAAAGTTATAAGAAGCCAAAACTATAGAATGGGGAAAAAAAAGAGAAGGCATCTTCAACAAATGGTGGTGGTCTAACTGGATGTTCACATGTAGAAGAATGCAAATAGATCTATGTCTATCACCCTGAATGATACTCAAGTCCAAGTGGATCAAAGACCTCAATCTAAGATCAGATACAATAAATCTGATAGAAGAGAAACATGTGGAAGAGCCTTGAATGCACTGGCACAAGAGATAACTTTCTTCATAGAACATCAACATTGCAAGCATAAGATTAATTAACAATTGATATATGGAACCTGATGAAACTGAAAAGCTTCTGTAAGGCAAAGGATGTGGTTGAAAGAACAAAATGGAAAAAGATTTTCATCAACTTACATATGAAAGATTCAAAATATATGAAGAACTCAAGAAACTAAACATCAACAAACCAAATTATCCAATTTAAAATTGGGTTACAGATCTAAATAGAGTATTTTCAACAAAGGAATCTCTAGTGGCCAAGAAGCATTTAAAGAAATGTTCAACATCCTTAGTCATCAAAAAAATGGGAATCAAAATGACTCTGAGTTTCTATTAGGCATCCATCAGAACGGCTAATATCAAAAAGTCAAACAACAGCACATGCTGTTGAGGAACAAGGGGAGCGCTTCTCCAGAGCTAGTGGGAGTACAAACTTGTACAACAATTTTGGAAATCAGTTTGACTGTTTCTTAGAAGATTGGTAGACCTACCTCAAAATCCAGCTATACCACTACTGGGCACACACCCAATAGATGCTCCAACATATCACAAGGACATTTGCTCAACTATGTTCATAGCAGCTTTATTCATAATAGTCAGAAAATTGGAACAACCCAGATGTCCCTCAACTATGAATAAAGAAAATGTGGTATATTTACACAGTGGGGTATTCAATAGAGTATTACTCAGCCATGAAAATCTGCAGGCAAATAGATGAAACTAGAAAAGATAATCCCGAGTGAGGAAACCCAAACATGGTATGTACTCACTTGTAAGTGAATATTAGCCAAAAAGTACAGTATAACCCTGCTATAATCCACAGACCCAAAGAAGCTAAGTAGCAAGGAGGGCCCAAGGGGGGTATGCTTGAATCTCACTGAGAAGGGGAAATAGATTAGACATCAGGAGTGGATGGATGGAGGAATCTGTGTGTGGGAGGGGTGGGATGGAAGCAGGAAGAATGAGGTGAGGGAAGAACATGGGGAGAGAGTTCAGGGAAAGACGATTGGTTTGAGGGTGAAACTCTGGGACAGGTTAGAAATCTAGGACAATGGAAACACCCTGGAATCTCTGAGGGTGACCCTAACTAGGTTTCCTAGCCACGGGGGATATGGAGTCTGAACCAGCTATCTCCTGTAACCAGTCAAGACTAACTATCCAGGGACTGAAACACCAACCCTGTTACAAAACCTTAGACTCACAATTTGTCCTGTCTACAAGACGTGCAGGGGTATAAAAAGATGGAGCAGAATTTGAAGGAAGGGCCAATCGATGACTGGCCCAGTTTGAGACCCATGTCATAAGAGTGAGCTCACCTCTGACGCTATTAATGTCATTCTGCTATACTTGCATAACTGTCGTCAGAGAGGCTCCACCCAGCAACTGATGGAAACTGATGTAGAGATCCACAGTCAAATACTAACTGGGGCTTGAGGAATCCTATGGAGGAGGGGGATGGATTAAAAGACCCAGAGGTGTCAAGGACACTACAAGAAACCCCAGAGAATCAACCAAATGTGCCCATAGGGGCTCAGAGAGACTAAACTGTTGACCAGAGAGAACTTATGGGATGGACCTAGGTCCTCTGCACATATGTAACAGTTGTACAGCTGGGTCTTCATGTAGAATACCTAAAACAGGAGCAAGGGCCATTTTGGGCTACATTGCCTCCCTTTTGATCCCTTTCCCCTAACTGGGCTGCCTCAGTAGCCTCAATAGATGATGCGCCTTGTCTTACTGCAACTTGATATGCCAAGGCTGGTATCCATGGGAGGCCTCCCCTCTTCTGAGGAGAAAGGGAGGAGGGGTGGTTGGAGGGTGTGAGAGGGAGGAACTAGGAGGACAGAGGAGGAAAGGGAAGCTGTGATCAGGATATAAAGTAAATAAATAATTAATTAAAAAAAAAGAAAAGTTATAAAATTAAAACAACAACAACCAAAACAAAACAACAACCCAAAAAACTGGCAACACTTCTCATAGCTCCACATGCAGGGGCAATTACCTCTGGAAAATCAGAAAGACAGTAAGAAAACAGTCAATTTATCTTCTAGCTCACACTTCAGATTTAAAGGACCCTGATTTCCATAGGCTCTCTGCACATGGTACAGTATTTATCATCATGAACAATGGGCATACTTATTCATAATTTTAGGGAAAGAAAAAGAGACGGTTGAATCAGTTTGCACAAAGTTCAGCTACCTTCCTAGAGAGCTTTAGCTCAGGAAGGTCGTTTAATCAGGACACAGGTTAATTTCACAAGTGTCACATAGAATGGCTACATCTAAAACATGCTATGGCAAGAGATTGTAGCTAGGTGTGAGACTAGTGCTTTGCCTGGGATTTTCATGAGTGAAATTATTTACAACAATGAAATACATTTCCAAAAGGAAAGTGATTAAATGTGATCATGAGCAATTTACCAGGTAAAATTCTGTCGTCTTAGTCCAATCAGCCAGGAGAGTCAGACAATGATTTGTGCACTGAGTTTCCTTCTTCCTGTACTCTACATTGAACTAACCACATAAATAATGCAGAAGAGAATATTTAAATTCTCTAGACACTCTCCCATTTTATTCTCAACATAGAGCCTGAGATTTATGTATTATTTATAGTACTATAACATATGCTCTATTTAATGTAATTTAGACCCAATAATATACTTGATCAAATGTTTTAATTTGACATACTTTATGAAATTATATAGTCTTAAAGTGAATTAAATCACCTCTTACATGGGTCCCTTCAGGAGGGAGGTGAGCTGTTATCAGAATGATTCAGTTCTAATAAAAAAAATAGCTTGAAAAACTATCAGTTTAATTGAATTTCCACCTATGACAGAGAATCTAATCATGAGTATATTTCAAACACTATCAAAACGTGTACTTTGTTTGCTTGTTAAATGTGCTTGCCTCTAAAGATCTTTATGTAAGAGTAAATGCATTTTCTATTCTAATCCTTTGAAGGTTTATAATTTAGTACTGAGATAGACTATAATAAATCTAAACCAAAATAATACACAAGATTATAGTTTTATATTTCCGTGGGATTTATGTTATTTGCAAATTTCTTTGCTAGATAATACTAACATATTATCAGTATTCTCTCCCTCTTTTTTGATGATTTATATAAAAATCTTCCTGGAAAAAAATTCTACTCAAATAGCATTAAGTACGTAATAGTAAATACATATTGCATGTTGTATATAATACATGCTATATATTTAATTTTATTTATAACATTAAATGCATAGTATATATTATGACATGTGTGTTTTAAATAAATAAAGCAAATTTATATTTTTAGGCAAATATATACTGGTCACCCTACACATAAGGCTCAGGGAACATTTCAGGGGATGAAAAGATTGTAAAAACCAGAGGACCAGGGCATCTACTGTGACATTGTGTCTTCTATATATGAAAGGGAATGTGCATACATGAAATTTTAACGATATGGCTATCTAAATAGGGCCTACCCAATGGCAACAGCAATTTTCCCCATGCATGGGGAAAATCTCACAAGGCCCCACTTCTAGGTGAAGGACGACATGTAAGGAATGATTGCTACTAAGAGGTGAGAGAATACATCTCTTCCAGTGATAAGGAACCCAGCTAGTTACATAATATCAAGTAGCCAGCCCTAAAACATACCCATCACTAAATGGATCATCCACTGTCTATATTTGTATAGCAAACATACTTGAAGAGGAAGTAGCAATGAATTTGAGAGAATTCTGGGGGTGGGGACCCAAGATAAATAACCATGTGAGGAATAATGTAAATATAGTATTTATACATAAAATTCTCAAAAAAGGACTTGTGGTCATAATTTAACAAAGGATGTTGATGATTTTCTTACTATTATACTTTTATTAGTTATTATTATTGTATTTATTATTAAGTGATTACATGATTACATAGTACCCTTATTTTATTCTTCATTAATTTCTTCTGGGATGAAGCTGCTTGATAAGGTGCCCTGGGCCTGGGTGTTTACACCCTCTCAGAACCTCTCTGAACCCCAGAACTCATTAGTAGACAGCTAATGAGTTTGGCTGTGGAGTTCAGCAAAATGCAAACCAGAAAGTTTCCCCACCTCTTCAGTGCATGTGAACAAGCAGAAGAGACACATAGAGAAGCCAGTAGGGTATTCAGGTAGCCAAACCCTGCTGCCTCAAGTTCTCCATGCGTGGAATGCCTCCTCTCTCTCTGAGAAGCCCTTGTCTCTGATTTTCAGGTCTTACTTCAAAACTACCTTCACGAAGGACTTTTCTGACTTCCTCCAGAGTGTTTGTTTGTTTGGTTGGTTGGTTTGTTGGTTGTGTTTTTTTTTTTTCCATAAACTCCTTATTCTCACCAAACTCTTGCTTCCTTTGACACAGCTGTAATAGATTTACATATTTTATTGTCTATTTTCTTCAGCGAGTCTGTTTTACTCAGCAACAAGTACCATCAACCCACTCCATACTTTTGAGGAAAGCAGAGAAATGCTGCCCGAGTGGGTGTATGAAATGAACCTTAAAACACTGAGTCTGAGACCAAGAGTAAAGGGAAATGGACCGAGAATAACATAGACAGTTTCCTTTAGATTGGGATTCAGGAGAAGCAAAGAACACAGAGGTAGCTATGTATTGGAATTCTTATAAAACAGAAAGCAAAGAGTGCAGGTTATTTCAGGATCTGAATTAGGGCTGATGCGTTTGCAGATCATAAAACAAGAATGTTAAAGTTCTAGCTGGTCATTTAAGACTTCTTTATTAAAGAAAAATAAAAGCATATTCAAGAGTTATAAATAGGGAGGAAAATAACTTGTAGAGGACTCTGGCCGCGGTATGTTGAGGATCTTGGGAAAGCAGAGGCAGATCCAAATATAGCCAGAATAGCTCCGAAGTTTGAAAATGTTGTGAAGAGAACTGTTTGGATCTTACATCACCTCCCCTACCTCAGCTTTAAAATATTTTCATGTACATGAGCTATCTTGAGGGTGCAAATGCAAAAACGTAGCTGTATCATGTATAACGTGAAAGTCAACAATAATTCCATATGCTTATTTATGATTTGCCAACCAAACTTGCAAGGTATAGGTTTCAATATGGAGTTTCCATTCACATTTCATGTTGGTTTACGTGCCCACCGCACTCTGTCTTTCTCCCCCACCATTCCTCATTTCTGTTTCCTCTTGTCTGCACCACTCCACCCTTAGCCCACTACTGTTTTTTGGTTTTGCTTTATTTTGTTTCCCATGAGATCCTAGTTTTCTGGACTTCTATCTTTTCCCATTTGATATATAGGCTGAACATGGAGCCTAGAATTCACCTATAAGAATGTATATACCCCGTTTTTCTGTGCCTCAATTAGATAGCTTAAAGAAGTGTTTTCCAGTTTTATCCACTTTCCTGCAAACCACACAGTTTCATTTTACTATGATTTTTATGTGTTTGTCTTTGACTGCAATTGGTTATAGAAAGTCAAACATGGAAATCCCATTTGTGGTATGACACTGATTGCACATTCTTTTAGGGTTCTGAAACAGTTTTGGGTTTCTGAGCAGGGTTGCTCAACCTGTAGGCAATGTTGTTACTCCACTACAAGTTTGGATTGATGTAGTCTATGAGAGAAAAACTAGATGTAGCGAGATATAGATGTAGGTTGTAGGACTTGTAAACAGGCTGGATAGTGGGAACTGAAGGATTAAACTTGTGATAAGAATGTCTACTTTTTGAATAATTGAGTGCATGTATTCTCAGGAACTGGTAGAGGAGTATTGGAGGAAGAACCAATTCCTTCAACAGTTTGGGCATAGATTGGTAAATTTTAAGTTCCTATAGAGATCCTCAAAAAGATAGTAAAGATGCAATCATGAGTCAGAAGTTCAGATATCAGAGTAGAAGATAACGATTGTGATTGATAGGAGCCAGGTGATACAGACAGCAAAGGGCACAGATGTCTTTTCTCAGCACTAAATAATAAGACAGAGTTTTGGGATGCTTCCACACAGAGCAGGGCGAGGAGATGACATAAACCCATGAAATACCTGATGAGGAAAAATACCAGAGAGGAAAAATACAAGATCAGAAGAGATGAAATAAAAATTAGGAGACAAGATTGTATTAGGGAAGCCAAGATCAAAAGGCTTTCAGGAGGAAAGCATTACCAGAGAGATGGCTCAAAGAAAATACAAATTAAACACTCCACTTGGAGTCATGGTCTGGATGCAGTGTTACCTGTGGGAAAAGCTTTTGTGGATAACAGGAGTAAAACAAAACAATGTCCTGGCTTCCTTGTGCACGATTAGCTGAATACTAGTTGGTAGAAATTAAAATTGTTTTAATTGTAACCTAGTTATGAACTTTTATATTTAGTGCCTCACACTGAGAAAGAGGTTAATGAAATTTTAGTAATGAAATGGATTATCCATTCTGGATCAAGCTTTGCTTTGTGGAGGTGGAAATGAGATCAACAAACAAAAAGCTTGACAGTTTTGCAATCACCTAGTAAGTCTAAACCAGAATTCGGATGCCTTCTTCTCATCATGGTACCCAGGCTTTTGCCTCCTGAACCTTATCCCACCTTGTATGTATTCTTTGTCAGTCTGTCTTTAGAGATAAAATACCGATGACAACGTATGCCACTTTGCATCTCATTTTAATAGCTTTAATATAGAAATTTAAGTCCAACTTAAAAGAATTTTAGGCTAAAATTACCAGAAAAAAACAGTGGTAGCTCACAACAAAATTATAGGGAAAGACAGCAACACCTCATACATCGCTCTTCAAGAGAACAGAGTACTATGGTCCCTCCAGAAATATACTGAAAATTAGTCTGTGACTAACAAACCTGAACCCCCCCCTCTGTGTGTGCATGTGCCTGTGTGTGTGTGTGTGTGTGTGTATGCATGTCTGTGTATGTGTATAGGCCAGAGGAAAACAGGTATTTTCCTTGACCATTCTCCAAGTAACTATTTTTTTAATGTTATTATATTAACTAATTTGTGTGTTTATTTATTTGTACATTCACTAGTTTAGTGGCATGGCGGGGAGGGGGGAAGCGGAGCACACGTGCCTGTAATAGTCAAAGAGCTATTTGCAGGAATCATTTCTTCTTTTCTACCTTGTGGGTCCTGGAGATCAAACTCAGGTTTCCGACTATGCAGCAAGTGTCCTTGTACACTGAGACATTTCGCTGGGCCACCTTCTTTTTGAGACCAAGTCTCTCATTGGATGCTGGAATCATTGTTTTGACCTGACAAATTAAACAGCAGGCCCCTGGGATCTGCTTCTGTCTGCCCGGCCCCTGCTAAGAACTGGAGTTATGGCCTATGCTAGCACACACAGTTGTTAAGTAGGTGCAAGAGATCTGAATTCAGACACCCATACCCGGATTCAGTGCCTATCTACCCACCAAGCCCTTTCCCCAGCTCTAAGGTCTGAACTGTGGTATACGATAGTTTTCTGCCTATGATATTTCCATATTTCCCTATGATTTTTATTATCAAACTTTCCAAGCTCAACCAGCTTGAGTTGAACCAGGGTAGTCAACTAGGAAAGGGAAGTAGTTGATCTTAAGTCATTCATATAGATTTCTCCACTAGTTTTACCTCCACACGCATGCAAAAAATATAATTGGAGAAAAATGTTTATCCCTAATGCTGAAACAACAATGCAGAACTAATAACATTCATGGTGTGTAACTGTGAAAATCAGGCTTGCATATCTGTGTCTCCACAAGAGAAAAAGATGTACAAATGGGATTCTAAAGACATGGAGTACACCTCCATCTTTTTATGCAGTCAAACACTTAATATTTGCTTGTTAAAATTATACTAAAATACATTGTTACAGTACAATATTATACATATTTACCATCTTGCCGGTGTCTAATTAATGTTCATTCCCCAATTGTGACTTGCAGTAATAACCATAAGTTTGCAAATCCTATTTGTGCGAAGAAATTTAAAGTATATTGCTAAGTTCTGAAACAATAGAAAATGCCATATAAAACATTCATATTTATTACTACCTAGAAGCCACAATTCTTCCAATATAACTCATTTTCCAAACTGCAAGGAAATGGTTCATGTTATAAAATATGAATGATTACTTTAAAAAAGCTATGTCTTCCACACAAAGCGCCAGCCTTATATCTTACGATTTCAAAAGGGCATTCTATCTGCTCTTTGATTTGATAATATTTCTAGGAAATAATTTCAATTCAAATGAACCTGGATTCAGGCAAGTGCATCAGGACACAGAGGCCCCGATTTGGAGTTTAGTTTGTAAGGCACCAGAGAAGTATTTAGGGACCATAAGTCATTATCATCAAATAAATTTAATCTGAGGACCTTCTGTGTCTGTAACATTGAAGTAGGTACTGGAGTGATTTATGGGGCAGCATTAAAGATATTGAATCTGCTTCCATTTCAACTTTGGCAAAGGGCTCAGGAGCAATTTGGATTTGAGAAGACTTGATGGTAACCAAAAAAAAATGTGAGGGGTCCTGATTACCAATTCTATATAATTTCTAATAATTATATTTTAACAAAAAGCATAACAAAAATTAGTAAGTGTGGTCAGAGAGTGTGTATTGACCTCAGAATAATTTGTGGTCCAAGCATTCATCTGTGGTCTTATCTCTCATTTCCCAAAAGAGCACTTCTAAGATTTGTTCAAGGGAAGATTTCACAGAAAATCTGCCAGAAGGAAAGGCAGCCTACGTTACCAACTTTTTGAAACATGGCCTATGAAATGCTGCCTTCTTGGGATTCCACAATGCGTAGCAGCATAACAAGGCTTATGAGAAGCCCCTCATAAAACAAAGTTGATTGTTACTAGTGCTGTTCTCTAACCAAGCTAACCAGCACCCTTTTGACCAGAATGGCACAATGTGCCCAATGGCACAATTGTGGCATTTATATCTTGGTGGTAACCAACAGCTATCTAACTGGACTTAAGATCCTCTCCATATAAGGAAAATCTTTTTTTTTATTAGGTATTTTCCTCATTTACATTTCCAATGCTATCCCAAAAGTCCCCCATACCCACCCCCCTACTCCCCTACCCACCCACTCCCCCTTTTTGGCCCTGGCGTTCCCCTGTACTGGGGCATGTAAAGTTTGCAAGTCCAGTGGGCCTCTCTTTCCAGTGATGGCCGACTAGGCCATCTTTTGATACATATGCAGCTAGAGACAAGAACTCCGGGGTACTGGTTAGTTCATATTGTTGTTCCACCTATAGGGTTGCAGTTCCCTTTAGTTCCTTGGGTGCTTTCTCTAGCTCCTCCAATGGGGGCCCTGTGATCCATTCAATAGCTGACTGTGAGCATCCACTTCTGTGTTTGCTAGTCCCCGGCATAGTCTCAGAAGAGACAGCTATATCTGAGTCCTTTCAGCAAAATCTTGCTAGTGTATGCAATGGTGTCAGCGTTTGGAAGCTGATTATGGGATGGATCCCGTCTGGTACTATAAATCTAGTCAACTACCCAAGAGCAGTGAGACTGTAGATCATAGTGGAGAAAACACTAGTACCAATTCCCTAACTCAGTATATTTTAACTGCATTCTAAATACATATCCTAATGCCCTAATAGGTATCCTAACAGGTATATTTCTTACCCTTCATCAGCAAAGCTTCTTTTTGCAGCAGATAGGGACCATTACAATAACCCACACCTGATTAAAATGCAGAGACTTTGGTGTTCCTGGACCCAGTTGCTAGTTCTACAATCCAACCCTTATATCTAAGGTTCAATGGAATGAGATAGAAAGATTGTAAGAGCCTGGGGGACCTGGATGTCTGCTATGAGGCAGTATATTCTATATATGAAGGGGAAGCTGCACCCATGACAGCTTAATGGTATGGTAGCCTAAACAAGACCTGAACAACAACATCAGTGACCTGCCAAAAGGAGGGGGACCTTTCATAATCCTCCATTCTTCAATAAGGAGCTTCAGGGAAACAGTGGATACTGAGAGAGGGAGAAACAGTCTTCCCCAGGGATGAATTCTATGATCAGTTATGTAATACAAAGTTGTAAGTCCTAAAGCCATAAAAAATAGGAGAAACACCAAATTGTCCATAATTTATGTACACACATGTATGTATAGTAATAACTAAGAAAAAGTACAACACTAGGTTAATGTACGATTGGAGTAGGAGAGGTCGGGTGTACAGAAAGTAACATGGGGAAGCTGGATGTGATAATAGGGAATTGAAGACAATCAAAGCATATTAGATACACGTTTAAAATGTCATAATGAAACCAATTATTCTGTGCAATTAATAAATGCCAATTAAACCTGGAAAAGCCATTTACTGTTAACTCAGCATTTCCAAACACATTAAGACATGTTTTCCAAAGATGACATACGAACATTTCAATGGAAACTTGAACTAGACATGTTCATAGAGCTTTGAGTGTTGTTCTGAAGGCTTTAGATTATTCTGTGTAGGTCAGCTCTGGTGCCTGCACCACCTTGAAGGCAATTGGGGGGAAATCAGTCACACCAGAAGGCAATCAAGTGTGATTGGGCCATCTCTCTCTGCTCTAATCTGCTTATGTAACCCACTCTCACCTGTTTATCATTTCCAGCATGCCGGTCCGCCATTACACATGCACACATTTTCCTCAGAGTAGTCATATAAGCCAGGGGATTTTAAATTCATGAATTTACAAGAAATGTTCACGTTATGAAATAGCACGAAGTAGCCTTGCTGTTTAAATAGCATTTAAACAACAAAAATCACAGATATTGTTATTTTCATCGGTATTCTATTTTCTTTTTTATTTTATCATTATTATTTTTTTAATTTTTTAATTAGGTATTTTCTTCATTTACATTTCAAATGCTATCCCAAAACACCCATGGAAGGAGTTACAGAGACAAAGTTTGGAGCTGAGACGAAAGGATGGACTATCTAGAGATTGCCATACCCGGGGATCCATCCCATAATCAGCCTCCAAACGCTGACACCACTGCATACACCAGCAAAATCTTCTATTTTCATTGATGTCGAGTTTCTGGGTCTTTGGAGGAAGTGACCTATTTGTACTTTCTCCTTCCTGTGCTTTGCCCATCAGCATATACTTATAGAATGTAGTGATATAAGATACAATAGATCATGTCATAGTAAGTTATACTTGGCACTGCCACAAGTAAACTGGGCTCTCCCCCATCAGTCAGAGAGAGGGAGAGAGAGAGAGGGAGAAGGGAGAGAGAGAGGGAGAGAACAGAATGTTGGATGGGAAGGGAGATGGGGAGGATCTGATCTGGCAGGAGTTGAGGCAGAAACAAAGCATGATTAAAATATGCTGGATGAAAAAACTAAATAAAAACATAAAAATACAATAATTACAAAAACTACTTAGCTCATATCAAATACTCTTACAAATGTATTTTTCATATAATGCTTATATGTGTTTATATAAGAAAAAATAAAAGCATTCAGGTAGTATATACTAGTATAAAACTGGTTGAGGAGAAATAATGCAAGTAAAATATAAAAGTAGAAATATTTTCTAGGGCTGGAGAGATGGCTCAGAAGTTAAGAGCACTGTATGCTTTTCCAGAGGTCCTGAGTTCAATTCCTAGCAACCACATGGTGGCTCACAACCATCTGTAATGGGATCTGACACCCTCTTCTGGTGTGTCTGAAGACAGCTATAATTGTACTCATATACATAAAATAAATAAAATAAAATCTTTAAAAGAAGAAATATTTCCTGATTTCAAAAAAGAAACAGAAAAGAGTAAATTTCATACATTTTGTATCATATTCACCCCCCATGAATTCTTCCAGTCTTCCAATAAATTCACTCAATTCTTCCATACCCACACAACTTTGTAGCCTCCTTTTTTAAGCCATTGAGCCCAATTTGTGTTGACTATATACTCTTGGATGCTTTGATATGTTTATGTGTGCTAAGAAGACCAAATACTCTGTGTTTATTCTGTTGTATTGGCTAAAATTAGGCAACACGGCTATTATAAGTGAGTGAGTCTCTTCCAAAAGGAGTTACCAAGACTTCCCAGAGAGAGGATTAGCCCCAGCCAAGGCCTTGCTTTCCACTTCTGTAAAGTGGGCACTGTACCCACCCTATTGTTTACCTAACAGGTTCCACCACGTGGTAGGTATGCACATAGTCTCTTCAACATAGCAGAAGGTATTGGTAGGCTATAAAATGCCCATGAAAGTGTTTGTCATACTAATAGAAAAACATATTTATTGAGTGTGTATTTATATTACCTTTAAAAGTATCACTTTCCTTTTTATATTGTTCCCTATATTTTTTAATTAAATATTTTCTTTATATACATTTCAAATGCTATCCTGAAAGTTCCCTATACCTTCCCCCCGCCCTGCTCCCCTACCCACCCACTCCTGCTTCTTGGCCCTGGCATTCCCCTGTACTGGAGCATATAAAGTTTGCAATACCAAGGGGCCTCTCTTCCCAGTGATGGCCGACGATGCCATCTTCTGCTACATAGGCAGCTGGAGAGATGAGCTCTGGGGGTACTGGGTAGTTCATATTGTTGTTCCAACAATAGGGTTGCAGACCCCTTCAGCGCCTTGGGTGCTTTCTCTAGCTTCTCCATTGGGGGTCCTGTGTTCCATCCTATAGATAACCATGAGCATCCACTTCTGTATTTGCCAGGTACTGGCATAGCCTCATACGAGACAGCTATAACAGGGTCCCTTCAGCAAAATCTTTCTGGAATATGTGATGCTCAAAGATGTGAAAGATGTGCTCAGGAGAAAAGGATTGGAGCATCCTGAGGAGGTTTCACATCACCTGGTTCTCTGTGAGGCTGTCCCATGTGACTGCTGTAACATACACCAGGCATGCAACACAGGCTTGTGACACCTCTAAGGATAGTAATTCCCAGGTAGAATTTAAAATTTACATTTTGGAATTCTGCAACTTAAAATTTAAGTAACTTCTGGGGATACCTCTTCATTACGGAAGCAATCGAAGGAATGCTGAGAGCAAGAGAAATAGTCTTCCCTAGGGAAGAGAGCAGCAATTGGTTACCAGATGGTCAGTGCTCAAACCAGACACACAAGTAACATCGTACAGAAGGAACAAGTTGTGTTTATGTGTTTAGGAATATGCATATGCATATACAAATTTGTGTGTAATATATACATATACATATTTGTAGGGAACAACTAATGAAAATAGTTCCATGTATTTTAAAGAGAGCAAGAAGCACATATATGGGGGAGTTTAGAGGGTGAAACGAGACAGTGAGATGATGTGATTATAGTTACATTATAGACTCAAAAAATAAAAGACAATTTCAAAATAATGATGATGATTTTTTAAAAAAGGAAAAGAAATGAAACTGACCAATATTTGTTGTCTTGGGGTACAAATCTATCTTATATGCCAGAAAAAGGTATAGAATGTTCACCAGAGGCAGACTGGTGTCCATCTCTATGCAACACACATGAAAGCACATAAGCACATCAGGGAACATGGTATCAATAGACAGACCAGGACCACCAGATATCAAAACCTCTGCTCACTGCAGGAAATATAAACATGAAAAGTGATTCGTTTTCTTCTTAAGAGTAACCGTATTGTTGGGGCAATGACTACATAACCAGGAGCTATACTCTGTGCAAGGATCACTGTACATTGCATTGGGCAGAACAGGCTATCCCAGCAAAGCAAGTTGTATTATCTGAGCACCAAGTACCCAGATGTTTTATCCCTGTCCTTGTTCTGGGAGGCAGACATTATTGCTCAGATGTGGAAATGGAAATGCAGAGAGGTTAGAAACCTTGCCCCAATCCATACAAGTAATAAACAGGTAAGACAGGCATTATTTAAGTCAGTTTACTCCCAGGATGATACCCTGCACGATACTGGAGGAAGATCCTGATGAGGTTAAACTTTTCTTTGGTTTTCTGTGCCTGCCAGCAGAGACAAGCTTGTGCCGGGCAACCTCCAAAAGGAGGGCATAGCGGCTTTCTCTTTTTATTTATTGTAACTTTTAACATATGAATCTACTTTTATTCATGACAATTTTTAGCAGTCACTGCGTCATTCCTGTAATACAAGGTAAGCTGAGCTCAACTTCAGAATCTTGAAGTCACTTGTGAAGTTTTCTGATTTATCTTATAGTAAGCATCCAAACTTCCCAACCACTCTCTAGTTATAATCAGTTACTTTCATGGAGAACATTGCTTTCCTGTGTTGCTAGATCATTGTCTATAAATTATGTACAACAGAAAGAGCAGTGTATAACACCACCACACCTCAAACAAATATGTATTATTTACAGTGTCACAGGTGAACTATAGAAAGTCGTGATATAATTTGCCAAAAATTCTATTTCAAAAATAACTTGTCCAGAATGCTGAACCTGTACAAAACTGGCCTTCTTTTCCCTGCCGTTTAGATTTTTTTTTAGTAATAAATGTGTGTTATAATAAAATATTTCAAATAAACACTGCATTATTAATGTGGCTTGTACTTGCCCTAGGGCAGCAGAGGCATAAATGGTTCATTTAAATTCTGGGCTCTTCCTACAACACACACAGCACCTCTGATAGTTCTGTATACAGAGACTGTAGCTTTCTTCTCTCTGTTCCTGCTTGAATGCTATGTCCTGATGCAGTGCCTACAGTATTTAATGCTCTATCAGCAAATATAAATTTCTCTCATTTATGAAAAACTACTATTATTTAGTGTTGCTAATGTTTTTAAAATGCACATAGGTGACTTTCCCCACTTCCATAATGTATCTCAGTTTTGTCCCTTTCCGTTGGCTACAAACAATCAATTTTAAATAGTGACAAATGCATCATTCTTATATTGTGCTCGAGCTCATTTTAAGGCCAAGGGAATTCACACAGCTCGATCACTCTGTGCTTTGGGACATTAATAATATAGAATTGCCAAAGAGAAAAACATGATAACAAAGTGGTCACTCCTGGCAATTACTTTTTACCACATGAGATTAAGGGACAGAATCCTTTTACCACACCATTTATCAAACTCACATAACATTACATTATATCATTTTCCATTAACTATTACCTAGTGGTTAATTAAAACTTACAAAATGGTGTTCATTACAAAGTGTTAATCAATACTTGCAATCCATTTACCTTGAGCATTGAGATCAATTTCTAGAAGTGATATTAACCAGCTGTTTGTCACCTAACTTTTTCTTGGCTAAGGTACACTTTTGGTTAATCTAAAATTGTAAACTGTCATTAATGGAATAATCACAAAATGGATCTTATTAACAGCTTTCCTGCCAAGTCAATTTCACCTCCTTTTTATGCACAGTGCCAACCTGTTGCTACAGTGCTACGGTGTTCTTGCAAGGAGGATTAGAATAAAAAAATCTGTCTTGTAGCAGTCTTTAGTCAAGCAGCACTCATCTATGGACTCCAAAGTTTGCATCAGAGTTTGCAAAGCATGAGACAGATGTGTCTCCAGGCTCAAAAGTCTCAAAGGGAGCAGAGGTCCTCTTAGACCAGTATGTGTCAACGTATAGGTTGAGACCCCTTTTGCAGTGCAGGGGGCTAAGTGACCCTTTTATATGAGTCACCTAAGACCATCCTGCATATCAGATGTTTCTAGTACCATTACAAAATAGCAAAATTATAGTTGTGAAGTAGCAACAAAAATAATTTTATGGTTGGAGGTCGCCCTAACATGAGGAGAGACTGTGTTAAAGGGTTGCAGCCTTAGGAAGGTTGAGAACCACTCACTGCCTTAAAGCCTTCATAGGAGTTATGCTGGTGTCACCTAGAAAGTTTAAGTGATTTCAGATCTGAATATGGGAAAATGTGGGGCAGAGAGGAAGAGGAAGAAACTTCCTTATTGGTTTCCCTTTCTACCCAAACGACCTGTAATCTGGTCTAGGTTGTATTAGTTGCAGTATAAAGTGCACGATTCAAAACCATGTCATATAGTTCCTTAAAATGGGAAATAGAGCAAATTTTTGGTGGTGCCCACTGGGGAGACTGAGACAGGAGGACTCCAAGTTTGAGGTCAGCCTGTGATATACAGGGAGTCTCTGTTTCAGTAACCAGACAACTTAAACAGCATGCCTTTTATAGTAGTAGTTAGGAGTGCATGGTGTCTGGAGCTGAACAACGTAAGGGACAATCTCCAAGCACTCATCTAGTATAAGACCATGTCTTAGAATCCCTTCATCAGGGAAAAGTGGGTGATAATTATATCGTCACTCAGGATTGTAGTGGGGATGAAATCTCGGTTATGTGAGAAAACAGAGCAGGGTCCAGTACATGGTGGGTCTTTCATAAAGCTTAGCTATGATTATTACCAAGTGGACTTGGCAAGGTGAGAAATTTAAATGTTTGCTCTCTAACTGGGTTCGGGTGTAAGCTTTGTTCTTGACAATGTAGTGAGTTATGAAGAAGCCTCTACTCCAGGTAACTCATTAGCATTTATTTTGAGTCAAGCACTCCACTAGGCAATAAAGAATATTTCTCTCTCTCATCTCTGACTCTGGTTTCAAGGACCTTGCTATCAAGGAGAAGAGACAGAATGAAAAGGTATCAAGCTATTAAAGCAAGTTAACTTCCTGGTATTCTGACAGTTAAAGTTCTTGAGTAAGAGTCATAGGTAGAGGGCACAAAAGGAAACTCCAGGAAGAAGAAATAGCAAGAGCCAAGGCAGAGATAAAGGGGAAAATATGGTCATGTGCTAGGTTATGTCCTTATAAAACTCATGTGTTAAGAGTTTTAACTCCCACTATTGATTTTTTAAAAATATTTTTATTACGTATTTTCCTCAATTACATTTCCAATGCTATCCCAAAAGTCCCCCATACCCCCCCCACTTCCCTACCCACACATTCCCACTCTTTTGGCCCTGGCATTCCCCTGTACTGGGGCATATAAAGTTTGCAAGTTCAATGGGCCTCTCTTTCCAGTGATGGCCGACTAGGCCATCTTTTGATACATATGCAGCTAGAGACAAGAGCTCCGGGGTACTGGTTAGTTCTAGGCAAATGGATGGACCTGGAGGGCATCATCCTGAGTGAGGTAACACAATCACAAAGGAACTCACACAATATGTATTCACTGATAAGTGGATATTAGCCCAAAACTTAGGATACCCAAGATATAAGATACAATTTGCTAAACGCATGAAACTCAAGAAGAATGAAGACCAAAGTGTGGACACTGTGCCCCTTCTAAGAATTGGGAACAAAACACCCATGGAAGGAGTTACGGAGACAAAGTTTGGAGCTGTGATGAAAGGATGGACCATCTAGAGACTGCCATATCCAGGGATCCACCCCATAATCAGCTTCCAAACGCTGACACCATTGCATACACTAGCAAGATTTTGCTGAAAGTACCCAGATATAGCTGTCTCTTGTGAGACTATGCCGGGGCCTAGCAAACATAGAAGTGGATGCCCACAGTCAGCTATTGGATGGATCACAGAGCTCCCAATGGAGGAGCTAGAGAAAGTACCCAAGGAGCTAAAGGGATCTGCAACCCTATAGGGGGAACAACATTCTGAGCTATTGATTTTTATAATGTAACCTTATTTTTAAGTAGGATACTTTTGATATAAATTAATATAAAATCATAATGATACAGTTTGAGTTCCTTGTACATATGACTACTGTCCATTTAAAAGGAAAATATGATCATAAATGTACCCTCAGGGAAGGTGTCCTGTGGTCATTGGGTTTGTGCTACTATATATATGTCAAGGAACTGAAAAGGTAGAAGAGAGTCCTGAACAGGCCTTGGTCTCCACGTTGTGAGAGAGCCTAGCCCTAATCACCACTCATCAAAGAAGACAAGGCTTCTGTTGTTCAATTCACTTGATGATATTTTCTCTAACAGCCTTAGCAAACTAGCATAAGGATAATAACGGAGAAGGGAGAGAACAGATCTGTTTTAGATTAGCAGAATTAGTGGTATGGAATCCCACTGTTCCTAGATAGAATAGCAAGAACTCCAGAGAACAATGAATGCAGAAGTCTGGGGGTGTAGCTCACTCAGTAGGGTGCTTGTCCAGAAGCAAGAAGCCCAGTACTTACTGATCCAAACATGGTAGTGTTGTTCCAGCACAGGAGAGATGGAGCATCAAAGGTCAAGCCCCCCTCTGCTACGCAGCAAATATAAAGCCAGCCTGGGCATGAGAACTGACTTGAAAAAACCAACAGAAACAACAACAAAAACATACAAAATATAAAGACTGAAAAAGCACAGAGATGTGTTTTTATTTAAACCCACTGCAACTATGTGAATATGTCCACATATAAGCATGTATGTTCATGCACTCAATAATAGCATTTCACTTTCTAAATGCCACGCACAGTCTAAGCACTTAGAATATACTGGACTACAAACAAAATTATCAGACCAGGTCTCGCTCTGTCTCTCTGTCTCTGTCTCTCTGTCTCTCTGTCTCTCTGTCTCTCTGTCTCTCTCTCTCTCTCTCTCTCTCAAACACACACACACACACACACACACACACACACACACACACACACAGAGTTTTGTGACTATTTTGTCAAATTTAATATTAAACACTATATTAAAGTCACTATATGTTACCAATGTTACTGAGATTTCTAAGGCAGAAGAGTTTATTGGTATAACTGGGTGCTCATCTCCCATCTCAGTGCCTTTCAAAATAGTCTTTGCCCAGCTTCAGGGTTTTTCAGAATACAACCTACATTGGACATGTCTGAGCTATCTAATTGGTTAGTTTTTTTGTTTTTTTTTCTGCTGCAATAATAAATTACCTAAGGTTGCATGGTTAATAATGAACAGAAATATATGATGTCCTGCTCCCAGAGCCTGGGAAGTTCAAGACCAGGGATAACAGTAAAGGCATTTTGCTGTGTTATTCTCTGACTAAAAGCAATGAGCAAGGCTCTGTGAATCTGAGCATGTGTTGAGTGAGTGTGTGTGAATGTGTGGGGTGTGTGTTGAGTGGTGATGAGTGTGTGTATGTGTGTGTGTGTGTGTGTTTGTGCTTGCATGTGTTGAGTTTGTGTGTGTTGAATGTGTGATGAGTGTGTGTTAAGTGTGTGTGTATAGTTGAACATTTTTCAAGGAGAGTACTTTTATAATAATAGCAACACAACTGCCAAAATGATAGAAGCAATCCTTCATGAGGGAGAGTCCATGTGTCTTAGGTCTGTTGTATTAGGGATTGAGCACCTATGAATTTTTTATTAGTAATATTAATGTCAAAGCAGACAGCTTCATTTATTTTAAAGAATTTAGCTGTTTAGTAAATTGAATGTATTTTACCTATTGAATGTCTTTCCTGAGCATTGTCATTTCACATTTAATTTCATGGTTACTACTAAAAAGAAGATGGGTAAGTAAAATTTGTCTCTGAGTCTCAAGTGGTATATATATATATATATATATATATATATATATATATATATATATATGAATAAATCAGGTTTCTATTGATTATCATATATACCCCCAGTTTGGTAGTACAGGAAGATGCTATGCACTGTGCCAAGGGAGAAGAACCCTCAACAGGCCAATTAAGATGCCTGAGACCTAAAAGGTCAAGAAGTTGGACTCCAGTAATTCAAATAACCACATTGAAAATGGGGTACAGAGCTAAACAAAGATTTCTCAACTGAGGAATACCGAATGGCTGAGAAGCACCTGAAAAAATTTTCAACATCCTTAATCATCAGGAAAATGCAAATCAAAACAACCTTGAGATCCCACCTCACACCAGTCAGAATGGATAACATCAAAATTTCAGGTGACAGCAGATGCTGGCGACTGTGTGGAGAAAGAGAACACTCCTCCATCGCTGGTGGGATTGCAAGCTTGTACAACCACTCTGGAAGTCAGTCTGGTGGTTCCTCAGAAAATTGGACATAGTACTACAGGAAGATCAAGCAATACCTCTCTTGGGCATATACCCAGAAGATGTTCCAACTGATAATAAGAACACATGTTCCACTATATTCATAGCAGCCTTATTTATAATAGCCAGAAGCTGGAAAGAACCCAGATGTCCCTCGACAGAGGAATGGATAAAGAAGATGTGGTACATTTACACAATGGAGTACTACTCAGCTATTAAAAGCAATGGATTTATGAAATTCTTGGGCAAATGGATGTATCTGGAGGATATCATCCTTAGTGAGGTAACCCAATCACAAAAGAAGCCATTAGATATGCACTCACTGATAAGTGGATATTAGCCCAGAAACTTAGAATACCCAAGATACAATTTGCAAAACACAAGAAATTCAAGAAGGAAGACCAACGTGTGGATACTTCATTTCTCCTTTGAATAGGGAACAAAATACCCATGAAAGGAGTTACAGAGACAAAGTTTGGAGCTAAGATGAAAGGATGGACTATCCAGAGACTGCCCCACCGGGGGTCCATCACATAATCAGCCACCAAACACAGACACTATTGCATATGCCAACAAGATTTTGCTGAAAGGACCCTGATATAGCTGTCTCATACAAGGCTATGCCAGTGTCTGGCAAATACAGAAGTGGATGCTCACAGTCATCTATAGGATGGAACACAGAGCCCCCAATGGAGAAGCTAGAGAAAGCACCCAAGGAGCTGAAGGGGGCTGCAACCCTATAGGTGCAACAACAATATGAACTAACCAGTACCCCCAGAGCTCGTGTCTCCAGCTGCATACGTAGCAGAAGATGGCCTAATTGGCCATCATTGGGGAGAGAGGCCCCTTGGCATTGCAAACTTCATATGCCCCAGTACAGGGGAATGCCAGGGCCAAGAAGTGGGAGTGGATGGGTAGGGGAACAGGGCGGGGGGAGGGTATAGGGAACTTTCGGGATTGCATTTGAAATGTAAATAAAGAAAATATCTAATAAAAAAAAACAAAAAAAAAGATGCCTGTGACCTACAACCATGACCACCATGACAAAATATTCCTGAAAATAAGTGCTATATAATACTTTGTACATTTCTGAGCATCTGGGAGAGTTAACCAAAAATGTTTCTCATAGGGGATGGGACTAAGAAAAAAAGAATAAGACTAATTTCAGTTTTGATCTATGTTCTAGTTACATTTTAAGCTGTTTATGTTGCTCTAGTGATATTTTCAGCACTTAGCAACTGTCAAGTTTCAAAAGTATGAGTTTACAAGAAAGATATCAAGAGAGATGAATAGCCGGACACAAATGCTATGAAGGAGAAATGGGGAAAATGGGGTAGAGGTGAAGAGTTCACTACACAGGGAGAGGGAAATATGTTTGAAAATGTCATAAAGAATCAATACTTTACAATTATATATTTTGACCTTATTTTCAAGTATGACTCTCTCTCTTTCTCTCTCCATATGTATATATATATATATATATATATATATATATATATACACATATATATATATAAATGAAAAAGATATATGCATATATATATATATATATTTCAAGTAGGTTCATTTCAGATAAGATTTTATACAAGGTCATACTGGTATAGGGTAGGCCCCTAGTCCAAAATGACTAGAGTTCCCACAGTCATTCAGTGCTTACCTGTAACAATTGTATAAAAATTTTATATATATAATCTATGAAATTAGCATATGATATGTAATCACATGCTATATAATTGTTAATATTATATAATTGATATAATTATTATAGATGATATTATATATTTAAATTATACATATATTTTAATGAAGTTATTGCACTTGTTGTGTTAAGGATTCCTCAAGAGTCATAGACTAACAGAATTCCCAATACCAGAATGAGAAACTTCTGTGTTGGTCACAGGTGTCCAAATGACCCCTGAAAAAATAAAGGCAATCGCCATTATCTTTGGTTGCTCTCTAGAATTTGAAGGTAAGCCCCTATTTCTGGAGGCACCACACACTTCAGACAATGTACTTGGAATAACTGATCTGATGTGGAAGCCTCCACCTATAAGAGCAGCTCTCCTAGCACAAAAGATGCTATAAAATTTGCCAAGGGAAAAGAACACCAATAGTCCTACCTAGTTCAAATGCCTGTGAACCACAGCACTGATAACCACGGCAAGATATCACCGAAGCTGTTACAGTGGCACCTCTAGACGTTAATCAAAAGCCTCCTAATTAGACTTAGGTCCCATTCAACAGTAGGAAATTCATATCTGGTACTGTAAACTTAGCCAAACACCCACAACATGGAACCTAGAGGAGAATCTACTATTGCCACTTTCCTAAACCAGTATTATCTTGAACTGCATTCTAAATGCTTATTGTTGTAGCTACAAATAAGTGGATCCCATCACTCTCCATGAAAGTAACATTTCTGTAGCAAATGGAGATGATTGTAGAAAGCCAAACCTGGCCAAAATGCAAAGATCATCTATCTGACTTTGGGGGGCCAGCCATAGCTGATCTTTCTACAATATACCCTCTAAACTAAGGTCCAGGGGACATCATGGAAGAGGGGACAGAAAGACAGCAAGAACCAGAGGAAAAGGATGTCTGGGGCAAGATTTTGTCTTCTAGCTAGTTCTGTGCCAGGGAAGTATCATCTAAAATCCCTTTCATTTTGAAAGATATTCCCCCAATTTTAACTTGCTGAAATCTTAGCAATTGAAGGCCAAGATGAATATTTCTGAATATTCAATATTTTGAAGTTTTAATTATCTCCAAATCTTTGGTTCTCTATCCATAGAGTGTCTCTTCCGTTACAAATAAAAGGCCATGACCAAGAATGGCCATAAAGTGTGCAAGAGAGATTCAGGATCAGCATGGGAGGTCAAGGGGTGAGAAACAATGGGCAGGTGTCCATAATTACAGTGTAGGGTTGATGCATTTTTAAGTTATGGCAGCAGGATGCTGAGAGGGATGCATGGGGTTTGGAGAAATTGGAATGTGTTACTTAGGAGGCTAGAAAGGACTCAGAAGAGAGTCATTTTCCATTTCTATTATGTGGAGCTCTCTGGAGACTCAACTCAGGTTGCTGCCTGGGCTCTTACAGACATTGTGGGAACTGGCAATTAAAGGTTCCATGTGGCCTGCTGTCAGGATATGTGAGAGCCTGCATATGCTAGGTCATCTAGAACCACTAGCAACTTTTCTTTAAAGTCTATTTGGGAATCAGGTGGTCTAAAATAACTTGAAATTGTCCTAGTGTAACAGAAAACTGGATAAAATCAGAGCAAAGACATATATACTGAAATCCAGGATTTATAAGCCCTGCTGATCCATATATTTTGTCTGTCTTAGGGTATGATTAATCTATAATATAGTATGGTTTTTATATTTAATTGGTCAGTGATACTTACTCTCGATATTGTTTGGCAGATCTTAGAGCATTTAAACCTCTGAGAAGGTGTCAAACCGGTCTGGAGGGAAAGGCCTCTTAGGGTAAGTTGTAGAGAATCAATGGATGCAGCCCTTTAAAGACTTGGTTATAAAGCACTTGATTGTCGATTGTTCTGTGACTTCCTTTAGCCCAGTCATTAAGCAGCAGATGTGAGACACACATGGTTCAATTGTTCTGTGTGCCTTCCTAGTACTACGACGACGCCGATTCAGGAGAAAGCATGCATTAGAATTATGACATGGCATCCTAATAAGAGAATAGAGTCTTGGGTGTGTTCCCAGACCAAGGTCAAGAATAGAGTCCCACCCTCGGATTCCTGGGATGCCAATGTGCAAGAGAAGCAAGACAAGAGCTCTGGTTCAAAAGCTGGAAACCGAAATAGGGAATAATTGTAGGGCACATATTAAACGAGGGATTAAATGAAGAGATAAACATCATCAACAGAAATGACTGACACACATTAAAGTTCAATGACCTTCTAGGAGAGGCTTCAGACTAAGAAAATAAAATGAAAACCCCTCAGTCATTTTAATTCACATTTCTTTTTCTTTTTCTTTTTTTTTTTTTTTTTTTTTTTTTTTTTTGTTGTTGTTGGAACCTTGGCTATACTCAGCTTTGCTTTGAGCCTTATAGGAACACATTTCAAATGTAAGTCAGAGTGGGTTATAGAAATCTCCATTTGACTTTTGAAAATAAGGTTGTCCCACCCGCAAAAATGTATGCTTATGGGCAACCAGGAGAAAGAGGACTTCCAAGGCTGTGATAATCACTGTTTCTGAGTTACAGATTTTTAAACGTCTGGAAAGGTTTAGAGGCAACTCCCCTTCCCCCCTTAAAGAGCAGTGATGTTTCTAAATGTTTTTGAAACATTTAGAGCCTGTTATCATATGTATTATCAGTTTTGATAAGGCCAACTCCAAGGACCGAGAAGCAAAAGGAGGTCTTTACAAGCTGCCAGACCTCATCTGACGGCCAAATGTGTACCTCTCGGACATGCACAAGGACTCTTTGGGGAATGGAAAAATGGCAAAAGAAAGAAGGAAAACCTACTTAATGTTTTATGGACTTATTAAAAGAAAGTCTCCCCTTTCATTAGCTATGGGGAAAAAAAACCAACAACCCTCCATTAATGTAGAAAGTGCAGCAAGCAACTGGAGCAGACCCCGATAACTGCACCTCCCAAAGGTAACCGTGGCTGCATAGCAGTAATCGCGTTTCTGAATTTTAATGATAGTTTTCAAACAGGGCTCATGATTCAGAGGGGGGTAATAAAACTTTACGCTATCTGTTTAAGATTTTCTGTCTCTTTGTGCACACTTTTGATTACAGCTTTGCTCAAGGTACTAGACCAAAGACTTGGAATCCTGCCAGACTTTTGACTTAGCCTTTAAGAACGAGGGGGCAAAGGGAGTTTCACGGAGAAACTAAGTGGGATTTTTGTAAAGTGTTGTTGTCATAAGTAATTTTATAACTTTCTTTGATATTTTTATGTGAGATGGCAGTTTATTCACAATCACACACTCACACACATACACACACACAAATTCTTTCATGTAGCTTTTCTATTATCCATTTGAAAAATGAAAGGGGACTAAGAATCAATAGTTAGTTATCTATTGGACTAACAAAAATATTATGTTTGTGGATGGTAAAAAGACATTGTTAGGTCATTAAATATTCTTACCACTATACAACTCACTAAACATTTTACTTTCAAATTTTGAAAAGAATTTATCTTCCAATATGTTGAAATTTTTACCATTGTTCCTTCAATTTATCTATTGAAGTTGAGGTTAAAATTCTAATATAATTTCTTATTTCCAATCACTGGCACATATATTGGTAGTATTTACAAAAGCTCACTGCACTCTGACTTTTATTAAGAAAAAAAAATTTTCAGTTTTGTCAATGTTTGAATATAAAGTAAGATAAATGAGGAATAAAATTGAGTCCTTAGATGAAGACTTGAATATTCCACAATATAAAAAAACAGGGAATATTTGCTTTTCATTGGTTCCTATAGACTAGTTCATTCATAATGTCTCAACAGGTACAGAACATATTGAATTAGGGATTTTTTTTTCTAGAAATGTAAGAGGCACCAAGCAGATGTGCTTTATACCAAATGATTTCATATTTCAATTTGACAAAAGAGACGAGCCACATAAAGCCTAATTTCAGTTGCAAATTGCAAGCTGGAATAAGTTCCAGAATGGTAAACAATTAGCTGCTTTATTTTCTTTTTAATAAGACTAAATTACCAGATAATATCTACTGGCATCAACTTGGCTAATAAAAATCTGTTTAATAGGATTTGCCATTTTTCCAATTGCTATCATGATCAGCTTTGCATTTTGATTATCTCTAAACTTTGCCTCAATTTTCTCATAGAAAAGCTCTCGGTGGTAATTGCTTTAACATTTATTCCAGGTCAAGTGGTTAAGTATGAATAATGATCTGTCAAAAATGTACAGTAATGCCGTCAATAGAGCAATTACCATTTAGCTAGAGATTATTATGGCAAAAGAGCACATGAACTGGGCACCATAAACAGAACAACAGAGAAAACAGGGCAAAGGGATTGACTGTTTGCAAAACCTGTGTGTTTTCTGCATGTTCCTGACAGATATTAATTGTCTTTCAAGACCAATTAACCATAACCCACAATGGTCTTCCTACTAGAGAGCAAATTAGGTACTTTTCATTACTTTTAAAAGGAAAACACACGTTTATTCAGCTTACATTTAACATTCCCATAAAGGTTGTCTCACATACATGCTCTGGATTGGCATTTATTTCTGCCTGCTCTCTGTTTCTCCTAGGAGGGCCCACTGCGGAGTATATCAGTTGTCCAAAGTAGTGAATCACTGATTAAATTAATGCTAATTGGAGGTGACAACACCTGCTTTTATTGTCAATATTACTACAAAGACCCAATTTTTCAAAGTGTCTTTCTGTAGAAGAAGCAATGAATAACCCTATAACTCAATACAGTACTACTTGTGGGAAGAGGTGATAAAGAGGAAATATGATGTTTATCCAGTCAACATGCCACGGTGTCATTGTTCCCTTAATATCCGTGACTAAGGGGAAACCTTAAAGCCAGTCTTCAGGAGAAAATGAAAAATAGATCTTTGCTTAGAGGAAATTCTGTAAGTAGTAACACTTTAACACTCTTCCTGGAAACCCTTCATGTGACTAGGAACAAGCTATTGTTCGGCTTACCTAAAACAGTCAGTGACAGATATTCACTTAGAAGAAATAGTGTCTTGTTTTAATTTTGGTGGAAATGAATTCAGAAAACAGGCCACAGGTTACCAGAATTTTCTTTTATGTTTCTTTGCTCACTAACCTGCTCAGAAAAATAGTTCTTTGATTCTACTTTGTAGAGAATAATGATACAGGACCCACTGAGACTTACAACCTGGAGTAGAATCAAAACTCATTCAAGTAACTATGATTTATTTATTTATATATAAATTTTTAAACTGCAATGTGGGATTAAATACTGTATATAGCATGTACTTATTAGGCACATGCAATGATATGCCTGTGAGATGCTAGGTAAGACTACCTGGAGCATTTGATGAATGCTAATGGTGCAACAACATCTAGAGACAAAAACAAAATAAAACAGAACAAAAGCAAAAGCCAAACAAAACAAAAACCCAAAACCCCCAGAACTCTCCCCCTCAGTATCGAATAGGATTTGCTTGTAGCAAAAGAAAGAACACATGTGGTGACCTATGGTGGTGATGGCCTTGGGCAGTAGCACAAATGTCCTAATGTGGTTCCTCAGAGACTTCTTCCCATTTGAGAGGCTGAGAGAAGGCATAAAGTGTCGTGTCCACAGGAACAAATGTTTTTCTTCTTTGTTCCCTTCAATGTGCAAATATATTGAGATCTAGTCTACAGTTTTCATCTCTGTGTCACCCACTAGTGGGCCTGTTAATATCCCGAAATGTTTTTCAGCATAACATTTGTTTGAATAAGCATTGTGAGGAAAATATCTATGCCACCCAAACCTTCTTCTTCTTCTGAATTTCTCTCATATTCTTAAGTTAGTATGCATTTCAAGTTCTGAAGAAAAGGATTGGTATGTGTAGGTTTTCAAACTCACCAGAGTTCATAATCCCTTGCTCTATTGTACTTTGCTGGTCTGTTCTCTAAAGTATTCTCATCTTGGCTGCAGAGAGACGCTCCCTAACTTGTACCTCCAATGCTTCCATTTGCTTTTGTGTTCTATTCAATAAGAGCATGCTTTTGTGTTCTATTCAATAAGAGCACAGGCTATGGAACCAGGCTTCTTGCAATTGATCCCTAAAGCATCACAGGAGCTTAGACAACTCATGTTTCGGGTCCCACACTTTTAAAACAAGAGTCTGTGAAAGACTATGACTTCACTGTGTTGTTACGAGGTCAGTCATCAATCAGTTTATACTGCACATATAAATCTCTACATATGTTACAGTCACCTTAAGACTTACCTGCCCTTCCTGGCTGAAACTGTCACTTCCCTTGGCATCTTTAAAAATCCTTTCCTTGTGGCAACACATTTTCTTGGTCATTAGTTTCTTGTACTAAGATTGAAAGTCCCTTTAATATTCAATTTCCTTCCTTTCAATGTTTAGTACTTGGTTCTGGCCCATCTGTTTTTTGTTTGTTTGTTTATTTGTTTGTGTTTTATTTAAGAGAAGCAAATATTTCCTGCTCTGTATTATTTCCTAAGAGGCATGGTTATATCTGTTTGAAGCATGTTTATAACTGCCTGAGTGTTCCTCTAACAAATAAAAATCCTTTTACTTTACTAACCAAAAATCTGTACTTCATTCACCCAGGCTAGGCACATTGTCTATTCATTTGTTTAATAGTTTAATCCTTCATAAAGTATTCTCCACAAATCTACCCATGTCATCTCTCTCTTTAAGTCTATCCTTAAGTTGCTCTAAAATATAGTTTGAACCTCTTGCTATTGCTCTTCAGTACTTGCTCTGACAGACTTTTTATTTTATTTTGTACTAAAAATAGATTCTCTTCTCATACAATATATCCTGTATATAATTTCCCCTCTTTCTACTCCTCCCAGTTATTCCTTGCCTCTCTTTTCTGATTCCCTTCCCTTCCTGTCTCTCATTAGAAGACAATAGGCATCTAAGAGATAACAACTATAGATGACATACTAAAATATGATAAGGTAAAATAAAAAATATCACATTAAGGCTATACTAAGCAATCTGATAGAAGTCAAAGAGCCCCAAGAACAGGCACAAGAATAAAACCTACGCATTCACACACTCAGCTGTGTGTGTGAAATAGTAAGCTGAAAGCTAAAATATATACACAGATGGCTTGGTGAAGGACCATGTCAGACCCCTGCTTGTTACTTCAGTTTCTCTCAGTTTCTATGAGCCTTGATCAGTTGACTAGGAGGGCCTGCTTCTCCTGGTGTCCTCCATACCCTCTGGCACTTACACTCTTTCCACCTCCTTTTCTTCAGGCATTGCTAAGCTCTGAGGGGAGGGATTTGATAGAAACAGTTTATTTAGAGGTACTCTTTGTCTCTCTACTTAATGTCTGGCTCTGGGTCTCTGCAAGTGGTCCTGACCTTGACAGACTTCTGACATAAGCTGTTATATATCACTACTGATGCCTGAGCACTGGACTTTTTTCTATAGCTTTCCTTGCAGATAGATGACACATAGGTCTAGGCTCTAGTTAATGGAGTGACAGAAGAAATGATACATGCCATTCCCAAGGCTTGCCATTAAAGGGCTAACACTTGTTAATCAGTCTTCTTTTTATATCTTTTCAGATGGAGATCAAGACAGATAATCTGTCATGGACCCAGATGCTGTGTTAAAGGTGAAAGAGCCTTCTCAAAGGCATCATCATTTAAGATATACTCAAAGACCGCCATTGATATCTTTCTTTGGAAGATAAAAAAATGAGTCTACCTTATTTCAAGACTTGGGCATGGGGCAGATATCTAATAAGTCCTCCTGGAATCAAAATGTCACTCCTCCAGTCCATCCCAAAGAACTCTTTTCAGCTTTTCAAAGACTTCATGCATTTACCACCTCTAGCTGTTCATGTATTATGATTCCTTCTTTCTCCTTAACCCCAAACTCCTCTGTATCACTCAGGATTCATTGCCAGGGTACCTCTACTGCAAAGATTTAGGACCATCTTCTTCTAGCCTAGACTATTAAAGGGACCTGGGACATGAACCCCCAAGGATCTGATACTTCCCAGTCAAACTACCGACCACCAGTAATTTTTAAATGATTTGCATTGAGTGGTGATGGTAGGTTTCATGAACTCGGGAATTGCTCTTGTCTCACTGCTTTGCAGGTTGTCTGGCATATAATAGACCCTCAATATATCTTTGTTGTATAAGATTCAATTCAAACTCAGCATGATCAGAATCCAGTTAATTATCTTCTCTCCTTAGCCCCCAGCTGCTTTCCCTCCTATGATTTATGTCTTAATGGTAATTCCATCTCTCCAGTTACCCTAAATAGAAAACTGAATACCATCACTTCTTTATCCCTCTCCCTACTTTCTTCACTTTTCACTCTACTTGTACACAGAGTTATTTTTAAGATACCTTTAAAATAATGCCTACATTTTCTTGGATTTTGGTTGCCACTGCATTTATTTGCTTCCCTGGACTTCCCCAACAGTTCAGTCTCAGCCTTTTTTCTTATGAACAGTTTTCATGTGTTGCAAGTTGCCTTCCTTCAGATAAGATAGATGACTATACCAGTATCCATCCTTTCAGTCTTCCTAACTCTCAGATATCTGAGATTGGCTAGCTAGGTAATTCTCTATCTCTCAATAAATATGACCTTGCTATAGATTTCTACATTTCCTGCTTTTTCTGACCTTGATTTAAGCCAATATTTTTCTCACCTTGAACCAAAGGGGCATATACATAATATTCTCCCAACCAGTATCTAGAACCGACAAAGGCATCTGAACTGGTGAAGATATGAATTAATGATCTTAGAAGCCATAGTTAACCAAGATAAACTTCTTGATATAACCCAAATAAATATATCATCCTATTTCACTTACTCCAATGAGCATATGACATTTTCACATCCTGCAATAAGCTTCCTCCAATCAAACTCAAATGTCTCGAAACTGTGGAGTTTTATTTAGGTCTTCTGAGTTTTACTGAGGACAAATCATAGAGATCTATAATTTCTGGGGTCATGTGTTTGGAGTCATTACCCACCCCCTGCATCCAAAAGAGAATCAGAGTTGAATTGGAGGATATAAAATTCTAAATTAGCATTTTACTATGGTAGTAGTTTGTAGAGAGATTTGAAAAAGTGGAGCAGAAAGAGATTAGCAAGAGAATCCTTATATGAGTTGCAAGAAGACATTCAAAGGAGAAAGGCAGAAAAAAGGGATGAGATTTTAAATATAATATAAAATGTTGCAGACTACATGATTGGGTAGATGGTGATACCAACAGTGTAGAAACAAGGCCTAGAAATATAGCAATAATGTCAAAGGCAAGGGTATAAGATTCCTCCTGCAACCTCTGAGGAAGTTTTTATCTTTTTAGAAATGCAGGTTTGGAGACCTATCACCGACCTATGGATCCACAGCCTTTAGGTTAGGCTCAGCAATCTGATTTACCACTTTTAGAACTAGGGAACTGTGGGAAATTCTGAGATTAAGTAGCCTAGGATGAATGATTTGTGCATAAATGGTCCCACTTAGCTCCTCCTTAGGATTCTCAGTGCTATAGTCACTTAATAATTGACACAAGAAAGATTTAATTTTTGAGGTATCATTATCCAAACAAATAATTTTAGATGTTATATAAGTATAAATAAAATATAAATATATTTTATATATTTAATTATTGAATTTGGGTAAATAATATTCATAAAGATTCAATAAGGTATGATATTTCTTTTTATCCTTAATTTCTACAAGAGTGTACAAAGTCCTTTTGAAAGCCAGCACTTAGAGTAGTGAAGACTCAGTATGACTCTAAGTATGTCTTAATACTTAGAACTCTGCTGCTTTTCATTGTTTGATATTGTTTTCATAAGTGTGGCAAGGTAATGGATGAGTTTACTTTGGAAAATGCTGTGTGTGTGTGTGTGTGTGTGTGTGTGTGTGTGTGTGTGTGGGTGTGTGTGTGTGTTTGTGTGTGTGTGTGTGTATGCATGCCTGCGTGCTTATAAAGTGATTAATTGGACTTACAGTTTTGGAGGGTTTGAACCCATGATGGTAGAGCAAAGGCATGGCAGCTGGAACAGGTAACAGCCCACATCTTGAATCGGGATGGTGGGAGGCTTTGAAATCTCAAGCTTGTTCCCAGTGATACACCCTTCCGTTAGTGCCATGCTTCGCCATCCTTTATAAAGATACTACCTGAGGACCAAGTCTTTAAAAACCCAAGACTTTAGGTGACATCCTTTTGAAGCCACTAGAGACAAAATAGAGCATACTGTTGATTATTTATATCTTAAGGACGTGAGGTTTAGACTACCTTTCCAGATTAAGGGGGAAAACCAAAGCAGCAGAAACAATTGGCAATATTCAAGATGCATGGGAGTGAGTATGTAATTCCTTAAACAAGGTTGGAATGGTAGTAGTCCAACACAGAACACATGCAACTCAGTTAATACACAATAGATTTCACATGACCAAATAAATATGTTAGAGATGAGAATGTGAAGAACTTTTAAGGTAAAACAATGAAAGCTCACATGCTTTGCATCACTTGCCATTTTGTTACTAAAGGAACCATGTGGTCACTGTGGAAAGAGTGCAGGGATGTGGAAGAAACTTTCTGGATAAAAGATGTCAAAATACTTAGAGCAGCCTGTGTTTCACAATGCACCTATTGACTTCAGGAAAGTGCAACATTTCTGCTGGTCAAGTAATGATGACTTTGGAATCCTTCCCCTTTGAAGAGATGTCATTGGGAATTATGGGCTTCCTTCAGCCACGTCCCGGAGATGACTATAGCAACTGCAGTTGTTTTTCACCCTCTAAAGTGGTTGTGGTTTGCCAAGAAGCAAAAGGAATGAGTGCTTGGGACGAGGGACAATTTGTTTCAATGCAAGAGGACAAATGCTGGATGATTTTCTATCAGATTGAAAAAAAAACTATCCAGATTACATTACATTAGTTAATAAAAAGAGAAACTTTTAAAAGTCCTCTCTTTGTAATAGCAACAAAGATATTAGCTGTGGATCCCGAATAAAGGGAACCTGGGTTCATTTGCACAAGAGTCACTTTCTGTTATGAAAGTGCAGATTAGACTCTTTTTGGTATCTGTCTTATTTGGAAAAGTTTAATAGGACCCCAAAGAATTTTCCTAAGTAGCAAACCAAAGGCAACACCAACTTATTCACATTTTTGAAAATTCTGAACCTTTAGACCTCCATGATGGGTATTGGCTACTTTCCTGTTGCTGTGATAAAATTCCACAGACAGGGCAACTTAAAGAGAGGGATAAAAGTCCACCATCACAAAGGAAAGCAGCTAGCAGGCACGGTGCAGAGGCAGAATGGCTGAAGCTCACACCACAAAGCAGGAAACAGAAAGGGAACAACAACAACAACAACAACAACCACAAGGCATGAGTCTTTAAGCTCTCAAAACCTGTCCTCAATGACATTCTTCCTCCAGCAAGACTACACTACCGAAGCCCTCGCAAACATACATCAACAGGGAACCAACTAATCAAATTATGGGGCAGGAGGAGACAACTAGTGCAAACCACCATGTAGTGTTAGCTTTAATATTGCCATTATTTTGTAGTTACTTACCTAGCTAGCTTGAGTTTCAAGCTAGGAATGACACATTGCTGCTTCCTATGACATAAAATTGTGACTGAAAATGATGTCTGTACTTAGGTTGGTTTTGGAGAATTCAAGTCATATTAACTTCCACCACAGTTTTTATATTTGTGTTGCTCTTATAGTTTTTAAATTCATACCTTTAATAGAAGTTATAAAGTTCATGCTATACTCATTAACCATAGATTAATGTTTACTTCACTTCTATCCCTTTTTTTATCTTTTAATTTTTAAGATCTTTGTATTTGGCTATCTATACAAGACAGCATACACTGCTCATTAATAGGCAGGAAAAGGCCCTTGCCCAATATGCTAAGAAATGTAACCAAGAGCTGAACAAGTTGAAAACTAATACATTATTTCTAAGGCAGTAAAATTGCTTTTGATTTTAATTAAAATAGGACCCAGCTGCATTATAATAAAATTCAAAATGTAACTTTCCTTAGCTTTTCAAATATTACATAAAATTTGAACTGCAAATATGAATTTCCCATTTGCCCCCGTACTTCTGTCATTCCTCATCTTGTGGTTTCATCTCTTCTAGAAATTTCTGCATCTCTGTTATCCAGATAATGGTACAAAATGATATCCAATGTAAACAAACCATAGTGAATCACTGTCTACTCTCTCTGAACGTGAAACCTGGATGATCTACTATAAGTAATACTGTTCATAAATTATAGGTGACATAAAAGTAAAGTGATTGCAGCCATGACAACTGAGATAGAAAACAACGAATGCCCAGGCTTCATATAATCAGGTTGAGGGTGAATGGTGCTCCTAGGTAGAAGTTTCTAGACATATTTAAAACAGGTTTAACGAGACTTACATCACCCTGTGTAAATGTCAGTGAACATACTATATGTTTGTATACTGGTTTCATACATGTATTTATTTTTTTAAATAGCCTTTATTTCAAAGTTGGTGGGTGGGTGAGTTGGTCAGCAGGACATGGGAGTAGGGGATAGAGGGTTTTCAGAGGGAAAACCAAGAAAGGGGATAACATTTGAAATGTTAGTAAAGAAAATATGTAATTATATACATATATATATATATATATATATATATATATATATATATATAATAAAGTTGGAACCTTATCTAAAGCAGAATTCTCAGATTCTAATGGCAGACTTATGAAGCAGACATTATCAGTCCATGTATGTCTTGTTTAACTTTCACTAAATCAGTGTTAAAAATGCAGTCTCCTGAGAATTCAGTGAGTCTGAGAGATGTGCCAGTTTGAGGCTATCATACATAATCTTTGAGTGACAGGTATTTCGTGCCTTCTATCACATCTCAGATTTTATAATCAGAAGCCCACATGCTCTGAAAATGTCTACCTGACTTGTCTAATGAGTGACTTCTCAAAAACGAAGTTTGTCTCTGCTGTCAAAATCCCTCACATAATGATAATCATGGCTACCAGAATTCCTTCCATTTCAGCTATTATTTTCTCCCAGGTACAACTTTTTAAGGACCTGTAACCCTGTCTTGATCCAACTTGATTGAGATGCCATATTATCTCCCAACCACCACAGCTCTGCTTAGCAGGGACCACAGACACTGATATCATAAAATATCACTCAATTTCTGCACTATCACATAATATTTGTCCCAAGATGATAAAAAAAATCAATTAAATTTACCAAGTGGTCCTGAGTGGTGTTGTTACCTGTAAACTAAGTCTGTTCTGGCATAAAACAAGCAAGCCATTGTTGCTTCTTTCAGCATTCCCCCCACCCCCAGCCTTACAAAGCCAAGTAATTGCCATTCCTTCTATTTGACACTCTGAATGGTACCTAACTGCACTGTACATGCTGAAATACACTACAGATATTTCTGGCTTCTGGAATTCAAGAAATCAAGACATATGGACACTGATCAAACTTATCAGCTCCTAAGCACTTAGAACATACACCATTGCCTGGCTGGGCCATTGTAAGAAATGGCCACTGTGAAGATAGTCGAAAAAGAAGCCTTCACCACTTATGACATACTGCCTTTCCTCACCTGATCCCATTTATATGACATATGCTAGTATTGATGGACACACAGTGTAGAATGGCTGGAGGCATCGTATTAGTCACTACAATCACCAGCCCCAGTAATTGACATAAGAGGACCTCTGCTCTGGCAAAGTGAGCCAACACAAACTGTTTCATGTAGCACTGAACCATTTACTCAGAGAGCCAGATACCTTTCCAAAAATTGAAAAATTCCTTCTCTAGCTGAATTAAAATGATACTTAACAGCAAAAAGGTTTTAATTGTCCAAAGTAGCTATCAGAACCACACCCAAATTTGGAACATATGTGCATGTTCTGCAGTCCAACAGATATGGAAACTTGACAAATGGTGAGTTATTCTAAAAAGAAGTATCTGTCATCCTGAGTGAGGTTAAACCAATCACAAAAGAACACACATGATATACACTCACTGATAAGTGGATATTAACCCAGAAACTTAGACTACCCAAGATATAATATGCAACACACATGAAACTCAAGAAGCAGGAAGATCAAAGTGTGGATACTTCATTCCTTCTTAGAATGGGGAATAAAAAATACCCATGGAAGGAGTTACAGAGACAAAGTTCAGAGCTGAGACAGAAGGAAAGACCATCCAGAGACTGCACCACCTGGGGATCCATCCCATATACAACCACTAAACCCAGACACTATTACATATGCCAGCAAGATTTTGCTGATAGGACCCTGATATAGCTGTCTCTTGTGAGGCTATGCCAGTGCCTGGCAAATACAGAAGTGGATACTCACAATCATCCATTGGATGGATCACAGGGCCCCCAGTGGAGGAGCTAGAGAAAGTACCCAAGGAGCTAAAGGAGTCTGCAATCCTATAGGAGGATCAGCAATATGAACTAACCAGTACCCCTCCCAGAACTGTGCCTCTAGTTGCATATGTAGCAGAGGATGGCCTAGTCGGCCGTCAATGGGAAGAGAGGCCCTTGGTCTTGTGAAGATCATATGCCCCAATATAGGGGAATGACAGGGACAGGAAGATGGAGTGGATGGGTTGGGAAGCAGGGCTGGGGGGATATAGGGGACTTTGGGGATAGCATTTGAAATGTAAATGAAGAAAATATCTAATAAAAAAAGGAGTTTCTTTGTTTATAATCACTGCATTGTTCTTGATTTTGGCTTCTCATCTTGTACTTGTTCGTCAGGTTCTGGACACCTGGAGATGGGTGATCTTAACTCAGGCATCTTAGTTGGTTTTCCAGTTTGCGATAGTTTGGGATGAACACCACTACTCTCTCTCTTTCTAACGTGGTGCAGAAAGACTCAAGTTTTGAATGAATCTTCCTGGCAGAAAGTTCAAGGCTTACCTTCATAGTCCACTGGACTCAGAAGAATGTCCATATTCCAGCCTTGGGAAATCAGAATCCTCCCATAAACTGGGAAGCAGCTGTTCTTAATTTAGCTCTTCACAGGCGAACAAACCACTTTAAGTTATATGCATGCCATCAGATATGATTTGGGGGAGATGAAGGCAGTTGGTGTTTGTTCAGTAACTCAAAGTGAATTGTCAGGGGAAATGACAGCCAGTCTAGGGCAGTCAGTTCACTGGACGAACGTTTCTCAGGTGACTAAAAAGTGGTGACTTTCATCTACGCTGGAGAAACTTTTTTTTTTTTTTGAATTCCAACGTTTCTTTAAAATGTGTGTGTGAACTTTGTGGTGGCAATGGTGTTAGAGCCTTGTCCCCACTCTGGCGTTTTGCAGCACCCCTGTGAGTCAGAAAGGTGTCAGAAATAAAGGAGCTGAGTTTGGACATAATAATTACCATACCAGAGCAGACTAATGAAGACGGGAGTCTGCTATGTTCTCTCCAGTTAAGCCAAAGCTGCTTGCCACAGAAGACTGACAGCCCCAGTCACACACCTAATTGTGTAACACGGAACCGCAGGGGTACATTCCTCCCAGTCACTCACTGGTGATCCCGAACGAAGCATGTCCCCTGAAGCAGCAGATTCGAATCCCTTTGTAAAGTTATTCTTGACAATCAACTGCCAGAACTCAGAGTAACAGGGAAGCCATCTCTCAAACATTCTCCAAGCGTCTGAGGCAAGCTGAATCCAAACAAGTACCTCAGCGGAATTGCAGACACCCTTGTTCTGTGTCTTATTTCCCCCATCTCCCTTTAGAGTCTGTGCTGTCTGGTTTCCCCCAGTGCCATTCTGTTTCTCTGCTACTGAGAAAAGAAAATGAGGGTCGCAGCTTGTTTTCTTAACACCAGTCTTTGTTTCCCACAGCACTTCCCACAGCAATGTCCTTTTGCTTGCCCCCGCCCCCACCCCCTGTTTCTACTTTTATGGCTCCCGTGTTTTTTGGGTTTTTTGGGTTTTTTTTTTTTTTTTTTTTTTTGGAGGAGTTTTTTTTTTCCCCACCTCACAGCGCTTGCAGATTTCTTGACACATTTCTGGACTGTTTTGTTGGGTTATTTTATTTTATTTTTTCTCCTCTTGTTGCAGTTTCATTTGTGACTGTAGTGACAAAAGTAAACATGGGATCAAAGTGTGAGCATGTGACAGATTCCGACAGCTGCGCGTGGGGATATTAGGCATATTGCACCATGATGGTACACTTCGTAATTCATGTGGACTAATATTAATTAACATATTGCACAGACAAATTTTTCCCTCCTACAGCTGTTTCATGGGAAATGGATTTTTTTTTTAACACAGCCCTGGAAAGAAAAAACAAAAACAAAAAAACGGATGATTTGAGAAGATTATAAATCATTTGGAATCCATCATGAATACAGGAGACCTACATGGCCCATCAAACAAAACAAATGTGGAGGCACACACATCTGTTTTACATACATGCTACTTTGTAATTATCACTGAGAAATTTATCTGTCAAGGCTTGCTTGGTCTTAGGCAATTGCATTATTTCTTTTTCTTTTTTTCTTTTCTTTTTTTTTGAGGATTTCATCATACTTTCTCCTCCTTCTTTTAAAATTTTGTTATCAGTAAATATTGGTATCCAATATTCCATATATCTTGTGAGTCACTAACACAGGAAAACATCTGTATTGTGTGCAGTCTACCTTCTGGGTCTATTTTGTTAAGGACTTGATGAGAATGGACCATCTAGCCCTAAAGTTTTTTCCCTCCATCAATTTAATCCATAAAAAGATTTTGTTGTATGTTTAAATGAATTATTTTCACTGTGCTTTAGCTCTCAGAAAACTGAAAGGGTTTTGACAAACTGCCATTCTGATCGTACTGTACTTATTGGAAGCAGGATGTCTCAGGCATCCTGTATTGTCTCAGGCTTGGGGATGCTGGGCACATATGTCAACTGTTGCCCACTGTGAATTTTGGCTACTCATTCCCTCTAGAACTTTAATTTTAATAACATTTAAATGTTCTTAAATTATGGACAAGTCCTTGGACATTTCAGGAGAGTTAAGGGATGATGACGGATGGTCAATAGACCTGACCCACCGTGCCCCATCCTGAGATTTGGATCTGAGATAACCTGATGGGAGGAAACTGCAGCACTCCATTCTCCATGATTCCAGGACTCACTGGGCATCCTCTCTTCTTCTCTTTTCATATAACAGAGTCAAAAGAACCTTCCTTTCCTCCATCCCTGGCCCGCCCAGATCATCACTCCTGTGATACCACCTTTCTTCCTCTAGGTCCTTATCACATACACCACAAATAATCTTGTTTGCTGTGAGCCTCGGGGAAAACAGACATCTAGGGTAGACTTTCTTGAAAGAGAGGGGTTCATGGGTTATTGGGTAGATCAGAATGAGTGAGGGAGACAGGAATGGCCGAGTACATTATATATGTATAGTTGCCAGAATAACTAGAGTTTTACCTCCCGCACATAAGATAGAGAAAGAAGTTCTAGAAAGTAGACAAGAGCCAACCTGGGAAAGAGAGGATCTGAGTGCGCATGCTCAGAAAACTCCTCATGTACCTGTTGTGTGATTCATGGTATCCACAAAAATCACAACATCAATATCATCCGTGGCTAGATTATTCATATGCTATTATCCACGCCCTGCTGAGAATCTGCCCTATATAATTTGCAAGTGTGGAGATCAGAGCACATCAGATATATACAGGAAGTTCTGTGAAGGACAGCTTATATGGAAATAGGTGGCACACAGGTGAATATTTTTATACCTTATGACAATTTTAGATTCTGAGTGATTTTCCCCCTACATTTCTGCAAATTAGTAAGGAAGGCATTTTAATTGTGAAGACGTTTTTCTCAGTATCACCATGAAGTTCTCGTATCCACAGTTTCTGAGATCGCCTTTGGTCCTATTAAAGAGATGAGGCTTCACCTTGGAAGCCTGCCAGTCTTCCAGTTCAGTGGATGTTTTAATTGATAAATGGCATATTTTTGTTAGTAGCACTGATTCTCCACTCTCTAGTTCTTTTCTATCACTTGGATGGGTTCCACCAGGCTGGTGATTTATTACAAAGTAAATTTTTTGATCTGTTCCATCAACCCACCCCTCACCCCACTATTTTAAGCATTGATTTTAAGCATTCCACCTTCAACCACAGCAAAGCATAAAACAAGCCCTACGATGATTTTAAGAAAAATGGGGAAATGTGACTGTTACTAGTCATACTTGATGCCCAAGTGGTGCCCTAGTAGAGTAGCATGCCCCCAAACACTTGCCTTTTCATTGTTTACTGCTCTCGATGTCTAAGTTGAATCCTTCAAAAATCTTTCTACCATGTAAGATTCATGAATTACTAAAGGTACAACTGCTTGTCAGAAGATACTTGAAATTGTTTTCAAGCATCCAGAGTAATATAGTATTAAATAAATTTCTATTTTCTTACCCAACCACATGGTCAGTTAATCACCTGGGAACCTAAGAGGCTTGTGGGACTAAGGTGACTTCTGCAGTTCCATGCATGAAGAGACTATTTCAACATGAGATTTGGGCTATACAACATGCCAGTTATTGAAACCTGAATGATGATTCAAAAATTAATTGTTCATTAATCATATAAGACCAAAGTATGCAGGTGCTTCTCTGCTAATTTCAAAGCACTATGACGTATATGTATTTGTTTTTTATATACACAGTAATTTAAAATAAGATTTTAAGGATTATGCCACCTATTTCTATGATGATAATTACAACTGATATATTATGTTTTCTGAGACATTTATATAAGATAAAGAAAAATTCCATGCAACAACAAAAAAGTCTAATCTTATTTTTATGGTGATTTTTTTTCTTTCAAGTTTCTAAAATGGTAGAAAGTCATAGGAAAACAAACTTTTGACTTTAGGATTTCAACCTCTCTCTTGGATTCATTTTCTAAGTAGAACAAACTTTAATGGGGACAGCAGGGATGTGAAAGGGTGATGCTGATGGTATTTTTCACACTCAAAAAAAAAAAAATAGAGTAACATCAAAAGACTGGGGAAATTACATATTTTCTATAGATTAAATGTCCCCTCCAAAACTCAGATTAAAGATTCAATTCACCATTACTACAATATTAAAAGATGGTACTATCTGGAATAGGATGGCTCAGTGGGTAAGGGGCTTGCTGAGCGAGCATTAGGACCTGCATTTGAATGCATAGAATTCATAAAAAGGTGGACATAATAACATATCCCTGTTATCCAGCACTGCTCTTGTGAGATGGGAGGCATAGATAGGAAAATCCCTGGAAGGTTGTCAGCCAGCGATCTCAGACTATTTCAGATAAGGGAAACCTTGTCTGAAAACAAGGTGTAAGTGAAAACCGACACTCAATTGTGTCTCTGACCTCCACTTATATACAATGGCACATGTTCACGTGTACTCACACATGTAAACCCTTGTGCACACATGCACACTCACATACACACACTCACACATCCTATACATACAAAATAACAAAGTCAAACAAATGAACAGAAAGAGAGGGGATCATGAAGAAACAGTGGGGCCATGAGAAGAACTTCAGTCCCAACAATGATTAGTGCAGGGGTGTGATAATCTTTGAGGGGGCTTTAGTAATAGAAACAATGAATTCTGAAATGTTTCTGTCTGTTTCATAGGCAGTGACGTGCCTTCCCAAAATTCTATGATGTAGCAAAATTTTTCTTGCAGATTCTGGGTCCCTGCTCTTAAATTACCCAACCTATAGAATGAGGAGACAAATAGATGCCTCTGGTTTATAAATTTCCTGTGTGACATTAAGATCTTGCACAGAAAACTAAGACAGCATTTTCTACATAGCTATAGATTCAAAACTTTAACTGCCTTGTTAGTATGTAAATTATATAGCATTAATGAGACTTAGTCTTATGCTAGAGAAAATGTAATCTTGTATCATATAAAGATATATGATTTAGTTATGATTCACTAATGCAATATTACTAACAACTACCTTTACTAGAATGATAATTAGATTCAGACTTTAAGCAATCCAGTTATAAAAGTTAGATACTAATGAGAATTACCAGATAAAGAGAACAGGACAAAGTCAATATATGATTATTTTTCTTAAATTTTCTCCAATTCTACTTTGCCACCAGACTGCTGTGGACCCTAGCCTTCATTCATATTGTTCAAATTCAGCTAAGTACACTACACCACCTCATTCTAATTCTCTGTCCATCCATCTGTCTACATCTGTCTGTCCTTCCATTCATCCAACCATTTTTATTTCCATTCATTTGTTCATTCAAAAATTATTTATGTACGTTCCCAACACTGAAATTGAGCTATGTATTAAAAGGAACAAGAATTTGTATCATCAATGATTCATTTAGTGCCAGTGACATAAGATAATTAAAAGGAATATAAAAATGTAATATACTTTGAATGTAGGAAGGGCCTGGTACTAGTAGGATATTTGTGTCTTTATAACTTCCTTACCCTGAAATGACTAAGCCCAGTGTGATGGCACTAGGAAGTGGAGTCTTCAGGAAGTCATTAGACTGTCAAAGCAGAGCAGAACTCTTATAAAACTCCCACCATAGCACCTTCTTGCCCTTCCCAGCTGGACAGATTTATCAATGAACTAGGTTGGAAGCCCTCAGCAGATAATGCATTGGACCGGAGCTTCTCTGGCTCTGAAACTCTGGGAAACTGAATCTCTACTGTTAAGAAGTCACTCAGTCCATAATCAGCTTCCAAACGCTGACACCATTGCATACACTAGCAGGATTTTGCTGAAAGGACCCAGATATTGCTGTCTCTTGTGAGGCTATGCTGGGGCCTAGCAAACACAGAAGTGGATGCTCACAGTCAGCTGTTGGATGGATCACAGGGCCCCCAATGGAGGAGCTAGAGAAAGTACCCAAGGAGCTAAAGGGATCTGCAACCCTATAGGTGAACAACATTATGAACTAACCAGTACCCTGGAGCTCGTGTCTCTAGCTGCATATGTATCAGAAGATGGCCTAGTCGGCCATCACTGGAAAGAGAGGCCCACTGGACTTGCAAACTTTATATGCCTCAGTACAGGGGAACGCCAGGGCCAAGAAGTGGGAGTGGGGGGGGTAGGGGAGTGGGGGGACATGTGGGAATTTTGGGATAGCATTGGAAATGTAAAGGAAGAAAATACCTAATTAATAATAATAATAATAATAATAAAGAAGTCACTCAGTCTAAGGCATTTTCCTTAGCATGCCAAACTAATTTAAGTAGTTTTATTGAAGGAGCAGAATATGTGGAGGGTACCAGCAAAAATCTACCCAGCAATGCCTTTGCTCTTCCTTTTGGAGGTTGGAATTAGGGGTTTCTTTGTTTTGCTTTGTTTTGTTTTTGTTTTTTTGAAAATACCTCTATACACACTCTTGCCAGCTTCCACATAGGGAGGTGGAAATATCAAATAGTTTTTACTGCTGTAACATGGGTAGAACTGAGGCACGGCATACTACTGTTATATAAACCATCCTAACTCTCCTTATATTCATTTCTCACCCAAGTGTTACACAGGATAGGCTTCAAAGGCCAGAGAACGGTGGAATTACCGCATGAGATATGTTTCTTAATCATCACGTGGAGGTTGATTGCTGACTTGTCATGAACACTCAAATAAGAAATGGACTTTTATTTTGATAAAATGGTGACATCTGGGGAGATCTTTTGCTCCAGTAACTAATTTGTAAATTAATCCATAAATTTTAAAAGGCCCGGGAATTCTTGGAGATGGGGTTGATTTTGTGTAACATGGTTTGTTACACAAACCATAGATACATATATATGAACTTTCTTTTTATTCCCCCTCTCAGGAGAACAATGACTGGAGCAACTAAAAGTAATTGCCTTTGTCTTAGCTAGAAAGATGTTTGGAGATATGTTAAATATAAGATATTGACATATCAAATTGATATTAACAAGAGATATTGAGAAGGGGGTTGTCTTAGTCAGGGTTCCTATACCTGCACAAACATCATGACCAAGAAGCAAGATGGGGAGGGAAGGGTTTATTCGGCTTACATTTCCATACTGCTTTTGATCACCAAAGGATGCAGGACTTGAACTCAAGCAGGTCAGGAAGCAGGAGCTGATGCACAAGCCATGGAGGGATGTTCTTTACTGGCTTGCTTCCCCTGGATTGCTCAGCCTGCTCTCTTATAGAACCAAGACTAACAGCCCAGAGACGATCCCACCCACAAGGGGCCTTCCCCCCTTGATCACTAATTGAGAAAATGCCTTACAGTTGTATCTCATGGAGGCATTTCCTCAGCTGAAGCTCCTTTCTCTGTGGTAAGTCCAGCTGTGTCAAGTTGACACAAAACTAGCCAGTACAGGGGTATAAGGATTTTCTAGGATATATTAATATAGGAAGACCCACCCTGAATGTTAATGTCACCATGTCATGGGATGAGGTCCCATACCTCATAAAAACTATAATTAGAGCTTATTTTCAGGATCTAATCTCTGTATCCTAATTGTGGATGAAATCTGAAAATCTGCCTCTTCTGCAACCATGGCTCCTCCCTTATGATGTACTATACACCTTAAAATGGGTGCCAATATTGGCTAAGATCATGATGGATGAGTGTGCAGATAAGAAGAAAGTGTAATCCCAGGACTGAATCATGGTCTAGGAAACCCCAGCATGAATCTCTGATAAGTTCAGGGAGTGCCAGTGGAGAGAGCTTGCCTAGAGCTACCAAGGAGGCAGGAAGACTAGGCAAGCAAAAGACTGATTTGCAAATTGGATTTAGATTCCTTGTGACTGTTGAAAACATTATTGAATGAATGAGTGCCACACTCCATTCTTGCAACTCAGGTGAAGCTAAGGGAGAAAGAGTCAATATTCAATATTGATAATTTTATCAGAGAGTTTTGCTGGAAGAAAAAGAGAAGAGGTGGTGGCTTACCATGTTACCAAAATTACCCCAAAATTTACCATGGTATTCACCTATGACTGTATAAAAAAGTATTCACTCTTTGGTAATCTGTCTACAGTCACTGAATTCTCTTCCCCTGTCACCCATCACAATTCCTCTTTTGCTATGGTATTCACTCTTCTTTCATATTTATGTATTTTCTCTTGGGAAATATTAACGAGTTTTTTTTAACTGATTAGCTGTTGTCTCCATGACATTTGTCTTCTCAGATTGCCAAACTCTATACTCTGCTCAAATCTAAGCATACTTTACTTCAAAGTCATGTTCCAGAATACATGTCAGGCTGTTTCACCCCTCACTTCTTTCTAGTCTCCACTTTCTCCCACCATCCATAACAGACAAATTAACTTATGTTTCATAGTCTTAATCTAGGCCCAAAGTGTTTTCCGTTGTATAAGTGCGTTCATTATTTTCAGCCTTTAAAATCAAGGAACTTTTATGAGCTATTGGATGTTTGCTTCCTTTGGAATCATCATGTCTGGCAGTTCCCATCTGGAAGGTTTCCTAGAGAGGACAAGCTCCCTTTCCTCTATGAGCTCCATTCCCCCGTTACATGTTGCCTATCTGACCTGGCAAAGCATTTAGCTTATGGGCCCTACTTACTGATGCACAGGCTAAGAGATTTTAGAAACATTGAATTCAGAAACATTCGATGGCCCCAGTTTCAGAAACTAACCCAAATGCTGAGGGTATCAGGAAGGACTAGTTTTTCTTTGTAGGGAGAACCCATTTGGTTTCTAACAGTTTCCTCCAAGTTTAAAACATTCCATCTTGTAGGGAAGTTCCTTAACCCAGAAAGCAAACAACTCAAAATAGCTTCAGGAAGTCCCTGAAACAGAGGAGATTCACTAGGCTCCTCCCTCCAGAGAAAACAATAAAGGCTGCTGAGAGTCAGTTACTCCTAGAACACCCAAGCTGCAAAAAAGATTCTGAGACCACATCAGCTGCTAAAGGAGCAGAAGCTAGCCAAAATGCCTGGAAGAGATTTGTCCATCTGAGATACTGGAAAGGACATATTCCAACCTTGAGCTGCCTCCAGGGTATACATTATACTCTGGGTCTCCAGCTTTTGTGAAGTGGTATTTTGCTGAGGTGGGCTTTGGTAATGCAGTTACCTTTGGATCATTTCTGTACTGTAAGTAGCCCATTACCCATATTTCTGTGAGTAACCCAAATAAAACTCATTGGTTTTCCAAGTTGCTAACCACATGGTGGTCTCAGTACTTTGGTCTGTCACTTGCATGTTATCTGGGGTGAGAAGACCTCTGTTTGTGTTTCTGAGGAAAAGACTGGTCATAATGCCATCCTACACTTTAGAAGTATATGCTTATCTTCCTCATCCCAGCTGTTTAAGGAAACACATCTGTGCTACTTTTTAGTACAACAGTATGTCCTAGATTAAGGAATACCCCTATCTCCTCCAAAGTAGAATTTACTTCACTGCTTCTGTGATTTAGGCCACACAAGACCATTGAAGACATAATTAGAACAAGAACTGAGAATTTCACATCACAGTTTTCTGAGGTTCTTCAGAAATGAACTCCTTTAAGACTTTTCAAACTACCTCCACCTGTTTATTCCACACTTATGCCTTTCTGTTCTTTTAATTGATAGCAGTACTCACAATAGAAGTTAATTCATTTGCTTTTTGTTTACAGCTTATCGCTGACTTTCTGAGACAGTGATTCTATCTGTCTGTTTTACATTGACACAGTGGTTGGTATAGTCCCTGAGACACAGAAGCATTTAACAATATCTGGTACTCATTCACTCTACTCTCACATATAAATGTATATGAGTACCTACTTGGTAAACCAATTAGTTTTATTGGAATTACTTACAGAAATATGGGTGATGGATTACTTACAGTATGGAAATTATATAGTATGTATGTGTGTGTGCATTGCAATCACATGCATGTATATATGCTTGTGTGTGTGCATGTATATGTACTAGGGTATATGCATTCATGTATATACTTATGTCCTATAATATATTTAAAAATGTATTTGTATATTAGCATATAGGAGAGAACACATAATATGGTTTACTTCCAATTGTCAGAAATGGCAAACCCCTTTTAGGCCTGATTGTGACACCCAGACACTTCATGATTTAATCTCTCTGAGCCTATCTTGATCCCATCTCCAAGCTATGCTATGACACTGCTTTATAACTCAAAAATCAATACTAAACAAACAAGCAAACAAAAACTTCCTGTGTCTTTATTCACAGGATTTTCTACAAAAGAGTCAAATATTTAAACCTGGTAATAGATGAGGTGAGACCACGGTGTGCAAGTAGAACTATTAAGACACAACCTTGTCTGATCTATCCACACATCAAGGTTAAGTATGACAGTTGCTCTCACCTAAGACCATCATAGTTGAAGGATGAAACATCTTTTTATCTACCTGAATAGCAGCATGTGTTAGAACACCTAGACCACAATAAACTCAGTGGGACCATGTGATCTAAACTGAGTCTTGGTAAGACACAGTGTTCTCTTTGTCAACCTGTGTCTCATTATGAATCCTGCTTAATCTCTATTTTCCCCACAAAGTAAACATGCGCCTGATATTTATATCTACTATTAGCTAAACTAGCATTGTGGAGCAGCATTAAATATGTAACAATTACAATAAAAAATTTAAGTCACGGAAATTCATTTTTCAACTTTCTCATTTGCTATGCCCACAGACATCCCTTCTGCTGATAAAGAGGAAATTTTGACTGCTAAATCCCATCAGAATTAATGTGACTTCCTCCTGTAAATCTCATGGGTACAAATAAGAAATAAACAACCTTATTTTCAGAGATGACTCTCACAATATTTATATAACTCTGTTAGTAGAATGCATTCTTTTTTATGCTCATTCTTCCGATGCCATCAAAAAGGGGCTCTAAATATAGAATACATTTTTCATGAATATTTATTTCAAAATAATACTTAAAACTTTCTAATTAATCTACAAAAGTAAAATTAAAAAAAAACAGTGAGTAATTTTATTATTTATAAGTAAAATAAAAAATTGTAAACAGCCATGCCAGACTGTTTTGTGAAAACCAAAGTAGAACCCAATAAGAAGATTCATTAAGGAAATGGATATATTAATTTAAGGTGATTGAAATTTTGATGTAAATTATGGATCATCCATTAGAGCAAAGGCTTTGAGCACATTAATCTAAAAGAGCAATAGAGGGATATCTTATTTCCTACCAGAGAGACTTAAAATATATGCATCCTTAGCGCACTCCTGGGGGTAAGATCAATCAATGGAAGGAAGCATATGGTACTGGCAATACAAAATCCATAGGAAAACAGATAACATATGGTTTGCCTTTGTAAGGTATGCAGTGTGAGAAAAAGTATTTCGCACCTTTCCCCTCAATTATAAATGGCTAAAAAGACTCTTCTAGACAAAAAAAAAAAAAAAAGAGCTGAATTAAAAAAGAAAAGAATCAAATGGACAGATACCGGTGAAAGTGGATCCTTTGCCGAATCTGAAATCTTTTAAAGGGCCATAATAAGAATCAAGGTCTCGAACCCTCTTCCGGTCAGAAAAGCACCGGGGCAGCTGGGGCGCAGGGTCTGCTGACACTCACCAGCTACCCACAACACCCGCCACAGCATCTTAAGACTTCTGGTGAGTGGAGCACAGCTTCTGCTCCAATCCAATTGCGCGGGACCTGAGACTGCATTAGTTAGGGAAGCAGAAACCGGCCTGAGTAGGACCACAGGCCTCATCCGGCCAGATCAGCGCCGGGGTAGCGGGAGCGCAGGGTTGCCTGACACCCTCCAGCTACCCACGACCCCCGCCGCAGGATTTTGGGACTGCTGGTGAGTGGAACACAGCTTCTGCTCCAATCCAATTGCGGGGGACCTGAGACTGCATTAGTTAGGGAAGCAGAAACCGGCCTGAGTAGGGCCACAGGCCTCATCCGGCCAGATCAGCACCGGGGTAGCGGGAGCACAGGGTTGCCTGACACCCGCCAGCTACCCACGACCCCCGCCGCAGGATTTTGGGACTGCTGGTGAGTGGAACACAGCTTCTGCTCCAATCCAATTGTGCGGGACCTGAGACTGCATTAGTTAGGGAAGCAGAAACCGGCCTGAGTAGGGCCACAGGCCTCATCCGGCCGGATCAGCGCCGGGGTAGCGGGAGCACAGGGTTGCCTGACACCCGCCAGCTACCCAGGACCCCCGCCACAGGATTTTGGGACTGCTGGTGAGTGGAACACAGCTTCTGTTCCAGTCCAATCACGCGGGACCTGAGACTGCTCTGGTTGGGGAGAGAGAAATCCGGCCTACATAGGGCCACAACCCTCTTCCGGTCAGAAAAGCACCAGGGCAGCTGGGGTGCAGGGTCGGCTGACACTCACCAGCTACCCACAACACCCACCACAGGATCTTAAGACTTCTGGAGAGTGGAACACAGCTTCTGCTCCAATCCAATTGCACGCGGGACCAGAGACTGCATTAGTTAGGGAAGCAGAAAAACGGCCTGTGTAGGACCACAGGCCTCTTCCGGCTGGACCAGCACCGGGGTACCATCAGCTACCCACGACCCCCGCCGCAGGATTTAGAGACTGCTGGTGAGTGGAACACAGCTTCTGCTCCAATCTTTAAACAGTGACAACGATAACAACTAACCCCAGAGATTACCAGATGGCGAAAGGTAAACGTAATAATCTTACTAACAGAAACCAAGACCATTCACCATCATCAGAACCCAGCACCCCCACTTCGCCCAGTCCAGGGCACCCCAACACACCGGAAAAGCTAGACACAGATTTAAAAGCATATCTCCTGATGATGATAGAGAACTTCAAGAAGGACTTTAATAACACACTTAAAGAAATGCAGGAGAACACTGCTAAACAGGCAGAAGACAATAAAGAGAAAGCACAAAAATCCCTTAAAGAATTGCAGGAGAACACTGCTAAAGAGTTACAAATCCTTAAAGAAAAACAGGATAACATAATCAAACGGGTAGAAGTCCTTACAGAAAAACAGGAAAACACATCCAAACAGATGATGGAAATGAACAAAACCATACTAGACCTAAAAAGGGAAGTAGACACAATAAAGAAAACCCAAAATGAGGCAACACTGGAGATAGAAACCCTAGGAAAGAAATCTGGAACCATAGATACGAGCATCAGTAACAGAATACAAGAGATGGAAGAGAGAATCTCAGGTGCAGAAGATTCCATAGAGAACATCGGCACAACAATCAAGGAAAATGTAAAATGCAAAAAGATCCTAACTCAAAACATCCAAGAAATACAGGACACAATGAGAAGACCAAACCTACGGATAATAGGAGTGGATGAGAATGAAGATTTTCAACTCAAAGGACCAGCAAACATCTTCAACAAAATTATAGAAGAAAACTTCCCAAATCTAAAGAAAGAGATGCCCATGAACATACAAGAGGCCTACAGAACTCCAAATAGACTGGACCAGAAAAGAAATACCTCCCGACACATAATAATCAGAACAACAAATGCACTAAATAAAGACAGAATACTAAAAGCAGTAAGAGAAAAAGGCCAAGTAACATATAAAGGCAAGCCTATCAGAATTACACCAGATTTTTCACCAGAGACTATGAAAGCCAGAAGATCCTGGACGGATGTTATACAGACACTAAAAGAACACAAATTCCAGCCCAGGCTACTATACCCAGCCAAACTCTCAATTAACATAGATGGAGAAACCAAAGTATTCCACGACAAAACCAAATTCACACATTATCTCTCCACGAATCCAGCCCTTCAAAGGATAATAACAGAAAAAAAACAATACAAGGACAGGAACCACGCCCTAGAAACAACAAGAAGGTAATCCCTCAACAAACCTAAAAGAAGACAGCCACAAGAACAAAATGCCAACTTTAACAACAAAAATAACAGGAAACAACAATTACTTTTCCTTAATATCTCTTAATATCAATGGACTCAACTCCCCGATAAAAAGACATAGACTAACAAACTGGCTACACAAACAAGACCCAACATTTTGCTGCTTACAGGAAACTCATCTCAGAGAAAAGGATAGACACTACCTCAGAATGAAAGGCTGGAAAACAATTTTCCAAGCAAATGGCATGAAGAAACAAGCTGGAGTAGCCATTCTAATATCTGATAAGATTGACTTCCAACCCAAAGTCATTAAAAAAGACAGGGAGGGACACTTCATACTCATCAAAGGTAAAATCCTCCAAGAGGAACTATCAATCCTGAATATCTATGCTCCAAATACAAAGGCAGCCACATTCATTAAAGAAACTTTACTAAAGCTCAAAGCACACATTGCACCTCATACAATAATAGTGGGAGACTTCAACACACCACTTTCACCAATGGACAGATCATGGAAACAGAAACTAAACAGGGACACAGTGAAACTAAGAGAAATTATGAATCAAATGGATCTGGCAGATATCTACAGAACATTCTATCCTAAAACAAAAGGATATACCTTCTTCTCAGCACCTCATGGTACCTTCTCCAAAATTGACCACATAATTGGTCACAAAGCAGGCCTCAACAGATATAAAAATATTGAAATTGTCCCATGCATCCTATCAGATCACCATGGACTAAGGCTGATCTTCAATAACAAAATAAATAATAGAAAGCCAACCTTCACGTGGAAACTGAACAACACTCTTCTCAATGATACCTTGGTCAAGGAAGGAATAAAGAACGAAATTAAGGACTTTTTAGAGTTCAATGAAAATGAAGCCACAACATACCCAAACTTATGGGACGCAATGAAAGCATTTCTAAGAGGAAAACTCATAGCTCTGAGTGCCTCCAAAAGGAAACTAGAGAGAGCACACATTAGCAGCTTGACAACACACCTAAAAGCACTAGAACAAAAGGAAGCAAATTCACCCAAGAGGAGTAGACGGCAGGAAATAATCAAACTCAGGGGTGAAATCAACCAAGTGGAAACAAGAAAAACTATTCAAAGAATCAACCAATCAAGGAGCTGGTTCTTTGAGAAAATCAACAAGATAGATAAACCCTTAGCCAGACTCACTAGAGGGCACAGGGAAAGCATCCTAATTAACAAAATCAGAAATGAAAAAGGAGACATAACAACAGATCCTGAAGACATCCAAAACACAATCAGATCCTTCTACCAAAGGCTATACTCAACAAAACTGGAGAACCTGGATGAAATGGAGAAGTTCCTAGACAGATACCAGGTACCAAAGTTGAATCAAGATCAGGTTAATGATCTAAACAGCCCTATATCCCCCAAAGAAATAGAAGCAGTCATTAATAGTCTCCCAACTAAAAAAAGCCCAGGACCAGATGGGTTTAGTGCAGAGTTCTATCAGACCTTCAAAGAAGATCTAATCCCAGTTCTTCACAAACTATTCCACAAAATAGAAACAGAAGGTACTCTACCCAACTCATTCTATGAAGCCACAATTACTCTGATACCTAAACCACAAAAAGACCCAACGAAGAAAACTTCAGACCAACATCCCTTATGAATATTGATGCAAAAATCCTCAATAAAGTTCTTGCTAACCGAATCCAAGAACACATCAAAACAATCATCCATCCTGACCAAGTAGGTTTCATCCCAGGGATGCAGGGATGGTTCAATATACGGAAATCCATCAACGTAATCCAGTACATAAACAAACTCAAAGACAAAAACCACATGGTTATCTCGTTAGATGCGGAAAAAGCATTTGACAAGATCCAACACCCATTCATGATAAAAGTCTTGGAAAGATCAGAAATTCAAGGCCCATACCTAAACATGATAAAAGCAATCTACAGCAAACCAGTAGCCAACATCAAAGTAAATGGTGAGAAGCTTGAAGCAATCCCTCTAAAATCAGGGACTAGACAAGGCTGTCCACTTTCTCCATACCTATTCAACATTGTACTTGAAGTCCTAGCCAGAGCAATTCGACAACAAAAGGAGATCAAAGGGATACAAATTGGAAAAGATGAAGTCAAAATATCACTTTTTGCAGATGATATGATAGTATATATAAGTGACCCTAAAAATTCCACCAGAGAACTCCTAAGCCTGATAAACAGCTTCGGTGAAGTAGCTGGATATAAAATTAACTCAAACAAATCAATGGCCTTTCTCTACACAAAGAATAAACAGGCTGAGAAAGAAATTAGGGAAACAACACCCTTCTCAATAGTCACAAATAATATAAAATATCTTGGCGTGACTCTAACTAAGGAAGTGAAAGATCTGTATAATAAAAACTTCAAGTCTCTGAAGAAAGAAATTATAGAAGATCTCAGAAGATGGAAAGATCTCCCATGCTCATGGATTGGCAGGATCAACATTGTAAAAATGGCTATCTTGCCAAAAGCAATCTACAGATTCAATGCAATCCCCATCAAAATTCCAAATCAATTCTTCAACGAATTAGAAAGTGCAATCTGCAAATTCATCTGGAATAACAAAAAACCTAGGATAGCAAAAACTCTTCTCAAGGATAAAAGAACCTCTGGTGGAATCACCATGCCGGACCTAAAGCTCTACTACAGAGCAATTGTGATAAAAACTGCATGGTACTGGTATAGTGACAGACAAATAGACCAATGGAATAGAATTGAAGACCCAGAAATGAACCCACACACCTATGGTCACTTGATCTTCGACAAGGGAGCTAAAAACATCCAGTGGAAGAAAGACAGCATTTTCAACAAATGGTGCTGGCACAACTGGTTGTTAACATGTAGAAGAATGCGAATCAATCCATTCCTATCTCCTTGTACTAAGGTCAAGTCTAAGTGGATCAAGGAACTTCACATAAAACCAGAGACACTGAAACTTATAGAGGAGAAAGTGGGGAAAAGCCTTGAAGATATGGGCACAGGGGAAAAATTCCTGAATAGAACAGTAATGGCTTGTGCTGTAAGATCGAGAATTGACAAGTGGGACCTCATGAAACTACAAAGCTTCTGCAAGGCTAAAGACACCATCAATAAGACAAAAAAACCACCAACAGATTGGGAAAGGATCTTCACCTATCCTAAATCAGATAAGGGACTAATATCCAATATATATAATGAACTCAAGAAGGTGGACTCCAGAAAGTCAAATAACCCCATTAAAAAATGGGGCTCAGAACTGAACAAAGAATTCTCACCTGAGGAATACAGAATGGCAGAGAAGCACCTGAAAAAATGTTCAACATCCTTAATCATCAGGGAAATGCAAATCAAAACAACCCTGAGATTCCACCTCACACCAGTCAGAATGGCTAAGATCAAAAATTCAGGTGACAGCAGATGCTGGCGAGGATGTGGAGAAAGAGGAACACTCCTCCATTGTTGGTGGGATTGCAAGCTTGTACAACCACTCTGGAAATCAGTCTGGCGGTTCCTCAGAAAATTGGACATAGTACTACCGGAGGATCCAGCAATACCTCTCCTGGGCATATATCAAGAAGATGTCCCAACCAGTAAAAAGGACACATGCTCCACTATGTTCATAGCAGCCCTATTTATAATATCCAGAAGCTGGAAAGAACCCAGATGTCCCTCAACAGAGGAATGGATACAGAAATTATGGTACATTTACACAATGGAGTACTACTCAGCTATTAAAAAGAATGAATTTATGAAATTCCTAGCCAAATGGATGGACCTGGAGGGCATCATCTTGAGTGAAGTAACACAATCACAAAAGAACTCACACAATATGTATTCATTGATAAGTGGATATTAGCCCAAAACTTAGGATACCCAAGATATAAGATACAATTTGATAAACGCATGAAACTCAAGAAGAATGAAGACCAAAGTGTGGACACTGTGCACCTTCTTAGAATTGGGAACAAAACACCCAGGGAAGGAGTTACAGAGACAAAGTTCGTAGCTGTGATGAAAGGATGGACCATTTAGAGACTGCTGTATCCAGGGATCCGTCCCATAATCAGCTTCTAAACGCTGACACCATTGCATACACTAGCAAGATTTTGCTGAAAGGACCCAAATATAGCTGTCTCTTGTGAGACGATGCCGGGGCCTAGCAAACACAGGAGTGGATTTTCACAGTCAGCTATTGGATGTATCACAGGGCTCCCAATGGAGAAGCTAGAGAAAGTACCCAAGGAGCTAAAGGGATCTGCAACCCTATTGTTGGAACAACATGATGTACTAACCAGAACCCTGGAGCTCTTGTCTCTAGCTGCATATGTATCGAAAGATGGCCTAGTCGGCCATCAATGGAAAGAGAGGCCCATTGGACTTGCAAACTTTATATGCCCCAATATAGGGGAATGCCAGGGCCAAAAGAATGGGAATGGGTGGGTAGGGAAGTGGGGGGCGCTATGGGGGACTTTTGGGATAGTATTGGAAATGTAATTGAGGAAAATATGTAATAAAAATATTAAAAAAAAAAAGAATCAAGGTCTCGCATTTGTTACCTCAATATTTCTTCTCTAGGGTGGACATCTGAAGGAGTAAATGGCTAATGTTTATGGCCCCATAAGGCCAACGGTGATAAAAGGGAAATTTACAGTTGGTAGAGGCGAATATGTAAATAAGGTTTAGAGCTTCTTCAAACATCAGCCTTCTAATTTGTGACAAGATAGACTATCTGTTAGCAGAATATGATCCCTGCCAGAGCCACCTGCTATCAATGAGTTACACTGAAGCTGTCAAGTGACAGAGATGAAGGTGGCACTCACATTTTTTCCCGAAAAGGATATCACAGGGAAAAGAGAGAGAGAGAGAGAGAGAGAGAGAGAGAGAGAGAGAGAGAGAGAGAGAGAGAGAGAGAGAGAGAGAGAAGAAAGATACTCTTCACTGTCCCTCATTACAATGTCAACATGACCTTAATGTGAATTAGCACATTGCATTAAGGAATTGATAAAGGGCCAGGCAGAGCTTGACATGAATCAGTTTAGTATTTCAACGTAGACGAGATATGGCTTGCAGGGGTCAGTTGTGTGTGGAAACTCCGGGAATAAATCCCCCCAAATCCTTAACAGAATATTTTCCCCCCAGAAATGTGGACATCTAACTATCACACATTACTTCTAAGACTTCAGATTCACTTCTTCCTCAAATATCACCATGTAATCCTAACCAAATCACACAGAGTAACATCTTGTGGATTATCTGTACCTTATAATGATTTTATAATTCAGTTTTAGATCTGAAGTGCATTCAATATTTTCTCAGCAAAAGCTCCAGAGACCATAATATTTGCAGAAGCATCAACCACTTTTAGGGGTGTTACTTTCTAGGGACCTGTTGCATTTCACTGTGGGAAAGGAAAATAATCAGAGTGAGATACAATATTATCAAAAATGAAATGTTATTCATTTATACCCTAGGATATAAAAGTAAATAGCTGATCAAATAGAAATTGATTGATTACTGTGTGTATTTACTCTGTGAAAGTCTAAGTAATTTTTTTTTCTTGGTGATTTTTCTTAGGTGAATTTTCTCTGAATTTAAACAACGAAGACACACATTCTGTGGGATGTCTTCTGATACACGTTTGTGGCTGGGATGGGGGGACTTTTGACTACTGCACAATTCTGCTCTCAACAGCCCTAGGAGTTTATAAGTATGCAAAGTGGAAACAGATCATTCTGTGAACTTCTCCCAGGCAAAAGTAGTTGTCCACTTCTTCAGGGGAAGAGAGGCAGCTAAACTTTACAAAGGAATCTGGGGGTGATAGAAAGTACTCTAAGCTGCCATCGTCGGCGCGTTTTACTGTTCACCTCTGACTCTGAGAATCCGTCGCCATCTGCCACCATGATGAACTTCACAGTAGATCAGATCCGTGCCATCATGAACAAGAAAGCCAACATCCGGAACATGTCAGTCATCGCCCATGTGGATCATGGCAAGTCCACGCTGACCGACTCCCTTGTGTGCAAGGCCGGCATCATTGCCTCCGCCCGAGCCGGGGAGACGCGCTTCACTGACATGCGCAAGGATGAGCAGGAGCGCTGCATCACAATCAAATCCACCGTGAGCTCTCTGAGAACGACCTGAACTTCATTAAGCAGAGCAAGGATGGCTCGGGCTCCTTTATCAACCTCATCTACTCTCCAGGCCATGTGGACTTCTCTTCAGAGGTGAGAGCTGCCTTGCGTGTCACGGATGGAGCTCTGGTGGTGGTGGACTGTGTGTCTGGCGTGTGTGTGCAGACAGAAACGGTGCTGCGCCAGGCCATCGCTGAGAGCATCAAGTCCGTCCTGATGATGAACAAGATGGACCGGGCCCTGCTGGAGCTGCAGCTGGAGCCCGAGGAGCTCTACCAGACCTTCCAGCGCATCGTGGAGAACGTCAACGTCATCATCTCTACCTACAGCGAGGGCAAGAGTGGGCCCATGGGAAATATCGTGATTGACCCTGTCCTGGGCACCGTAGGCTTTGGTTCTGGCCTGCATGGCTAGGCCTTCACCCTGAAGCAGTTTGCAGAGATGTATGTGGCCAAGTTTGCAGCCAAGGGTGAGGGCCAGCTGAGTGCAGCCGAGCGTGCTAAGAAAGTAGAGGACATGATGAAGAAGCTGTGGGGAGACCGGTACTTTGATCCGGCCAATGGCAAGTTCAGTAAGTCAGCCAGTAGCCCAGATGGGGAAAAACTTCCCTGCACCTTCTGCCAGCTCATCCTGGACCCCATCTTCAAGGTGTTCGACGCCATCATGAACTTCATGAACTTCAGGAAAGTTCCTTCATGAACTTCAGGAAGGAGGAGACAGCCAAGCTGATCGAGAAGCTGGACATCAAGCTGGACAGCAAGGGCAAGGGAGGACAGGAGGGCAAGCCATTGCTCAAGGCTGTGATGTGCCGCTGGCTGCCTGCAGGGGACGCCCTCCTGCAGATGATCAGCATCCACTTACCGTCCTCCATCACTGCACAGAAGTACCATTGTGACCTGCGGTACGAGGGGCCACCTGACGATGAGGCCGCCATGGGTATTAAGAGCTGCGACACCAAAGACCTCCTTATGATGTACATTTCCAAGATGGTGCCAACCTCTGACAAGGGCCGCTTCTATGCCTTTGGTAGAGTGTTCTCTGGGGTGGTGTCCACGGGCCTGAAGGTCCGGATCATGGGCCCCAACTACACGCCTGGGAAGAAAAAGGAACTGTACCTGAAGGCTATCCAGAGAACCATTCTGATGATGGGCCTCTACGTGGAGTCGATTGAGGATGTGCCCTGTGGAAACATTGTGGGGCTGGTCGGAGTGGACCAGTTCCTTGTGACGACCAGAACCATCACCACCTTTGAGCACGCTCACAATATGCGCGTGATGAAGTTCAGCGTCAGTCCTGTCGTCAGGGTGGCAGTGGAGGCCAAGAACCCAGCTGACCTGTCCAAGCTGGTGGAGGGGCTGAAGCGGCTGGCTAAGTCTGATCCTATGGTGCAGTGCATCATTGAGGAGTCTGGAGAGCATATCATTGCTGGCGCTGGTGAGCTGCACCTGGAGATCTGCCTTAAGGACCTGGAGGAGGACCATGCCTGCATCCCCATCAAGAAATCTGACCCTGTTGTGTCATACCGGGAGACAGTCAGTGAGGAATCCAACGTGCTGTGTCTTTCCAAGTCCCCCAATAAGCACAACTGGCTGTGCATGAAGGCCAGGCCCTTCCCCGATGGCCTGGCAGAGGACATCAATAAGGGGTGAGGTGTCTGCCCGCCAGGAGCCCAAGGCACGTCCTCGCTACCTGGCCGAAAAGTATGAGTGGGGCGTTGGTGAAGCCCGCAAGATCTGGTGCTTTGGCCCTGATGGCACTGGCCCCAACATTCTCACCAACATCACCAAGGGCATGCAGTACCTGAATGAGATCAAGGACAGTGTGGTGGCTGGCTTCCAGTGGGCTACTAAGGAGGGCGCTCTCTGTGAGGAGAACATGCGTGGTGTGCGGTTTGATGTTCATGATGTGACCCTGTATGCTGATGCCATTCATTGGGGAGGTGGCCAGATCATCCCCACAGCATGTCGCTGCCTCTATGCCAGTGTGCTGACCACACAGCCCCGCCTCATGGAGCCTATCTATCTGGTGGAGATCCAGTGTCCTGAGCAAGTGGTGGGTGGCATCTACGGTGTCCTGAACAGGAAGTGTGGCCAGGTGTTTGAGGAGTCCCAGGTGGCTGGTACCCCCATGTTTGTGGTCAAGGCATACCTGCCTGTCAATGAGTCCTTTGGCTTCACCGCTGATCTGCGATCCAACACCGGCGGGCAGGCCTTCCCCCAGTGCATGTTTGACCACTGGCAGATCCTGCCTGTGGATCCTTTTGACAACAGCAGCCGCCCCAGCCAAGTGGTAGCTGAGACCCGCAAGCGCAAGGGCCTGAAAGAGGGCATCCCAGCGCTGAACAACTTCCTGGACAAACTGTAGGCAGCCTGATACTGTCACACGCTGCACAGTGCCCACTCATCAGAAGACACCTTGAGACTGCCCCACAGTGCTCCTCTAGAGACTGCTGGGGCCACCCTGACATCACTCAGCACTCACTTGCTACCAATTCTATTTATTTCGGAATTACAAGGCAGCGGGAATCTCTCTGCAGGCTGGACTGGCAGGCTGTGGGGTGGGCGGGACAAGGCTCTTGGCATTTTCAGAGGGAAACATGCAGATGTCCAAAAGTCTAAATAAATGCATTCAGAGGTTTATGGGGTCCATGGCCAAGTGGAGTTCGCCCAGAGTGGGAGTTGGGGTAAGTGCCTCCAGGAAGGCAGGCAGCCTGCCTTAGACTTTGCAACCCAGCTGTGGGAATCATTGGAGTAATAAACTACAGTGGTTGATCCTAAAAAAAAAAAAAAAAAAAAAAAAGTACTCTAACCAATATTATTACACAGCATTCTAATTTCCTCTAAGCTGGGGAACAGAAATACACAGTTACACACATCCCAACCATTTCAATGGCTAAGGCTGAAGATTAACTTTTATTGAAACTGTTTGGTTTGGAATTTTAGTTCCAATCCAAAATTGTACTCACAGAATCATACTCTGACCATTGTACTTTCATATGCAGAATGCATTAATAGAGCCTCATCCATCTGGTAATTCAGAGAAGTCAAGTTTGAGAGAGAAGTTATCATAAGGATGCTATACTACCCTATGTAAAGCAACCATTAAGGTAGGGAATTGTGTGCTTCATGTTCACACACAACATAGCACCCGTGGGAAGATTACATTTTAACCCATTTTATCTAATTTTCCCATTTCTGTATATACAAACTATAATATTGAGCTATGATTCCTTTAGTATCTTCAAACATTTTTAGAAGCTTTATACATAAGTAGCATATACTAGTCTATTTTATGATGTAAATTATAGCTTGAATCACACACTTAGGAGTTAGTAGCAGCACAAATTTGTGTAATTACAAGAGGTTTTTACCTACTCTACAAAATGATCTATTTTGGGCTCTAATTCTCTCAGAATTGCTTTGCTCCCTGACACCTACATGGCCTTAGAGAATATATGATAGGCTCCTAGAAGCAGCTACAAAATTGACCCTGTAACACTAACTTCTTTGATAATATATCTGTGGTCAGAAGAACTCTCAAAGGGTTTCTATCTCTGTCCCCTCTCAATATGTAGTGTACCTGTCCTTTATAATCTCATCCCCTTGGCTTAGTGGGATGGCGAATAGGAGTATTGGATTACATTGTGTAAGAAAAATCAAGGAATTTTGCAGATGATGCTAAGGTGATCACAAGTGGACTATGAATTGTCAAGAAGTCTTGGATGGATCTTACCTATCAGATAAGCCTTAGTAGAACTGGGCCCTTTCTGAGGAAAGAAACTGTAATAATGAGTTTTCTTACATTAGATCTCAGCAGGGAGCTGGCACTGGCCTCCAGGATTTGTAAGTGGTCCCTTGTCAGCATCCAACAGGTCCTAAGGAGAATGTCTTCCATCAGGAAGGGCATGGATTACTCCTACAATGATGGAGTTTGGAAAGGCATCATTGCCTGGTTAAATCTCCAGATGAAGGCACACCTGGGTAACTGTGATTTTTACCCTTCTGAGGCCCCAAGCAAGAAACCCATCTTTGTACAAAACTCTGAGCCAATGATCAAATATCTTTTTAAGCTATGGTGGTTTTGGTTGGTTCTTATTCCACTCTAGAACATTGATGCAACACTCCAATCAAGGAAAAAAATAGTTTATACACTTGATTTGGTTGAATACTTTGAAAATGTGGCTATCAATCTTACCATCAATTATTAAGAGACATTTTCTTTATAGTTTTTAGTACAATACTATGCATTTATTTATTCTACATTTATCTTTCTATAAGGCAGTATACAAAGCTCTCTGTGCTGAAGACATTCTGATTTGCAAACTTTCAATCTCCTGTCTTAGAAATTGTGGAACACACATTTCCTTTAGAAAATTTTCTTGTGCACAGTAATTTTAGCAATAAGGCCACACTGCCTAAGATTTCTATGTTATTCCTGTAGGAATTAAGACTGATGTGCTCTCTCTCTCTCTCTCTCTCTCTCTCTCTCTGTGTGTGTGTGTGTGTGTGTGTCTTTCTATTTCTCTCTCTCATCAGAAACACACAACTCTAACTCTCTATCTCTCTGTCTCAATCTCTATATCTTTATCTGGGACCTATTTATTCCCAGGCATGAACATCTCTTCTGCATTTGGGGATATAGATTGTCCTGTTTTCATCTTGCCCTGGTAGAATCTATCCTACACACACTTAGTAATGTTCAAATGCTCATCTGACTATGTCACTTCTAGTCCATACTTAAAATAACTCTCGATAAAATTCAAAGCCCATCCGAATGGTTTCTCTTTACCTTCCTCTATGAGTTCCTGTCACTGCCAGCTATTCTGAGCTTTCCAGCAATACTAGGCTTGCCACATCTGGCTTTGCTTTACTGCTCTGTAAACCAGAGCTCTGATACACATGCTCTGATTTGTGTCTCTGCTTAGATCCTCCCTCCTTACCCCTTACATTGCCCCCCTGTGCCAGAACCAGGTGAGGCAGAGGATTGGATGAGCACAATGGGCTAAGATTTGCAGAGATGGCTTTGACTCCATCTTAGTGTCTATTAGGTGATGTTACTGTACCTTCTCATTCACATCTCCACTGTGGGTGTCAGTCTCAAGAAAGGAATGTTCCCAGTGTAGTTCCTTGACAGAGGTGGCATGTATCAAAGTTTGTATTGTTACGACGGGTTTCTTCTCATTTTACCACCACAAGATTTTTTTGGACATGATTTTACGATAGGGAATTAATGGAGTATTAGAAAAAGGAATCAGAATTTAAAATTACAAAAAAGGTGGTCATTTTTCTGTTATTTGAACAGGTAGCTAGAACTACTCTAGCTACTTGCTCACTGAGTGGCTGGGTTTATAAAACCAGCACAAAGTTTCCTCCCTTCCCATAAATAGAAATTGCATTTTATATTTATATTGCAGACTATAATCTCTGCAACTAAATGAAACCCATTGAGAAATATCTACAAAATGGTGCTGTAGTCTTGATGCTGTATATGTTATTCAGTGGGTAGCCCATAAAACCATTGATCTTCACCATTCTCAGCAAGTGTCACGTGTTTTTGGCAGAGGTGGGCCAACCATTCTTTTACCAATAGATTCTGGAGTTTGCAATTAACCCTGTTGTTCTTCCCATAACAAAAACAAAAACCAAACCAAACCAAACCAAACCAAACAAAAAAACAAAGGAACAAAAAACAAAAAAATGGTTTCCTTTCCCTTTGCAGGGCACCCTGCGTCTATGATTTAGTGAAATCTTTGGCTTCACAGTCTCTCCTCAAATTAGGCTTCTGGCTTTTACTAATTTCCTCCTCTAGTCTTAAAATTACTGTTTTAGGATCACTGGACCAGACTCCCATAGCAAAACAGAAATCCATCAGTGTCCTGTCTAGTAAGTGAGAGTGACCATCTTTCCAATCATTACTACTGCCCCATGAATGAGACAGTGAGGCTAAGTCCAGCTGGCCCCACCCACACGGATCCTGAGCAGATGAATGGTGTTTGTTTAAGTGAGTTAAAGTTTAAGATGGTTTGTTAAGGAGCAAATGAAGCCAGGCAAACTGTAGAGTTAAAGGCAATGTTCTGTCAACTACTCTTGTCTTAGACTCAGTAGCCTTTTAAACGTGAATGAGACGTTTAAATATCATAAAAGTCATTCTATATAGTTTTCTTTGTTTGTTTCAGGATGAAGATGGAGTGCTTGGGGATATTATGTTTTTTCTGATCTTAGCAAAGGAAAAAATCTTGTAAAGAAAAGGCTAAAACATAATTCAATTATTGCTGTCATGAGGATGTGATCCAACATTTGTTCTTGTTTGTTTGTTTGCTTGCTTCCTTGCTTGTTTTTGGATTGCTTTCTTATGGGATGTAGTAAAGCATCCTTTTCCTGCTTCTTTAAAGTTAGATGTGACCACAGGATTGACATCGGCCATTAAAATAGGAGTGGAAGTCCTAGGAGCCAGTGTGTGATCATCAGCCATCACCTTCTCTTTCCATTTGCCTGAGTGACAGTACAAGCTACTTGTTGCATCCACCTGTGTTTTAAAATGAGGCTAAGACCAAACAGAGCATCCAGGTGTCCAGACATGAACCTGTAGCTAGAGCTGTGGTTGCCTGTTAACCTTCGGCAGAGTCCTCCTTCATCTTCCCAGACAGATATGGTTTGTACTAGGTCCTAGGTGAGGTTGTGTAGTGGGTACTTACTCCATCTGGAGTGTTATGCCACTGGCCTTAACAAGCTGTTCAGGATACTGAAGAGGCAAATTCATTCTCCTCTGTGAGCAGCATCAAATATTTTGTCTTATAAGATATCATGTAGACATTTTTCTATGCCTCATAAATCTGCTATTAGCTAACTTTGTATGTCAGGTCTTAAATCGCTTAACATCTGAGCAAATACTTCTGCAGGTTGGCCCTTAAAATTATGACTTTTTACATGAATTATTCTTGCTGGTACATTTATATGTTAATCTCCAAGGAATATAACAAATTGTTGTTTACAAAGTATAAGAAAGCCCACAGCATGGAACAATTTTATCAGTGGCTCCAGCACACAGAAGTCAGTGACTCTATGCTGATTCTGTGAACTTTTAGGAATAATTGCTACATCTGCTGCCTTAATAAGTAGAGTTTATGAACACAGATAACAGAAGAGTTTCTTAAACATAGGATGGACAACTACATGATATTCTTTTAAACCAGGCAAAAGCTAGCTAAACTCTATTTTTTCATTGATTTCATTTTTAACCTCTTCCTGTTAGCAGAGTGGTCGCAGTGCCCTATGAAATAAACGACCCCTCCATTTTCCTGTGGGACCTTTCCAGGGTAGACACACAACCTTTATACAAGTTAGGGTTTCATATGTAATAACTCAACTTGTATACTGTAAATCTATGAGATTGTGTGATTATTTTCTCCTTTTACTAATTGGGCACATGGTGATTTAGCAACTCATCAAATACCACAAAGAATGCAAACAGAGCAAAGTTGTATTGAAGCCAGTGGTGGCAGGTTTGATGGCCTTAGATTGTTTTAATCAACTGTGTACAATTGAGATGAAGCTTCAAAGTTCTCTTCACCCAAGTTGGTTCCCACAGTGTCTTGGCACCTGGAACATTACTACTCTAGGTGGATTTATTGAGGTCAATCATTGCCCTTATTTAAATTCTTTTTCAAGTTAGACAATGCTGCTGAAAGGGACTACACACCAAACTTGTAAGTGTGAAGCTGTTACTTGTATTAAGTTATGAGCTAGTCTTATCCTAGTTAGAGACAGAATGAGTTTGCAAGGTTTCTAATAGCCAAGAAGTCATCAAGATGGGGAAGGGTCTATATTATTTTCTTGTCCCTATGACAAAATGCATCACAGAAGCAACTCAAGGGAGAAGTTATTTGGGCTCACAGTTTTCAGGAATGTTGTCCATAGTCGTGGGGTAGATGATGTGATTCTGATAGTTTCACTGAAACATAAGAAACAAGACGATGTCATTCATTCCTTGGTGGATTTGTCAGCAGAGAGAGGACTGGAAGAAAGTCTAAGCTATAATTCTCAATGACCACACCCAGTGGTCAAGGTCTTCCAGTTTAGCCCTATTTGCCATAGTTTCTACAACCTCCCTAACTGTATCAGCAACTAAGGGCCAAGTATTCAAACACATGAGCCCATGGAGATATTTCCCATCCAAATAATAACATTATCAGGGAACAAAAATGTGGGACGTTAGAGAATGTTTTTGTATGTTGTCTATTGCTGTGGTAAAACATTGACCGAAAGCAACTTGCAGAGAGAGGGGTGTATTTCAATTTATAAGTTCTAGTCCATTGCAGATGGAAGCCAGTTCAAGAGCTTAAGGCAGGAAGAAAAGGAAATGCCAAAGAGCAATGTTAATTACTGGCTAGATACCCATGTCTTGGCCAGCCTGCTTTTTTATTACAACCAAGTAAGCAGCACTGTCTGCCGCGGATTGGTCCCTCCCACACCAATCATCAATCAAGATCTGCTTCATAGGTCAATCTATGAAGTGAACATCCACCTTCCCAGAAGATTTTAGCTTGTATCAACTTGACAGAACAACAATACTAAGAACAAAGACATCTCAAAGAAAGGCCAAACAATGAAATGAGAAAAGAAATCTCAAAGACCCCAAAAACGTAACTAGCACAGTTGGTTAAGACAACTCTAATTTGTATGATTTAATTATTTCAGAAGATGTTCAACACTCAAAGGAACCATTTTACATACACACAAAAGTCACACTGCCTAAGCAGTCGTCTCTCTTATTGTCATCCTTAAAAAAAAAAAATTATAAAGCATCCTATCAGTAAAGCCATTGGTATCTAGTTTCTCAAATGCTATTTTATATTTGTTATATTCTATTTATTATCTGTAGTTCATATGAGAAACTGATCCTTCAAAAAGGAAATCTTGGATAAGGGCAACTGGTAGTGTTGATGATACATAAATGAATTTAAGGAACATGTTTTGACTTTTTGAGTTTTGATTGACTGACTGATTGATGATAATTAACTTAGTGAATGCAATCTAGTAGCTGCAAGGGAGATAAAGCAAAATAAGGCAATGAAACTTGAGTAGAGTCCACAGAAGATTTTTCTATTCTGATGTTTACAGCTTGATGGGTGGATATCTGTAGACATTAGTGACCCTATGGTATGTCTCTGAAGAAGCTAATCTTGAGAACGTACCATCTTGTCCAACAGATAAAGTATTCATTTTATGTCTACATTACTCTAGACATATGGTACCCAGGATGTGGTTAATTTAATGTGGATGAACACATTGTTTAGTCCTGACTGTGGACGCATACCTATTTGGGCTGAATGGATTAGCTTGGTCAACTGACTCAATGTAGACAGGCAAATGCAGGTTTCTAACTATTTCTCAACTGCTAGAACTTTATCACCCTCCCACATCAGGGACTGTCACTTTCAAATCTCAGTTTAGTACAAATTTAAAAGTGAGTGGCATACACGGTTCTGTACTTGGACAGTAACAGTTCATTTTGGGGGCTTTCACACTCTTGGCTCTGTAGCTATCTTTAATATCTAGTTATAAATGATGAGATCTGACTTCTGAGATTATTGAAGGAAGGAGGCAACATACAAGAATATTAAATGATTTTCTTTGTGAGACCCTGGACAGAGATTGTCGAAGGAGTTATAGAGCTTTGGAGGGTTCTCCTGTCAGGAGGCTATTCATAAAAGCACATTGCTTACAGTGGCAGGCATCAGAGGAGACAAGCCAGAGAGTAATTAAAGTTAATTGATGCAGCATTGTTCTCTATACTGTGGCATTCAAATATTCAAGAAATGTATGCTAACTCGTCAGACTCCTTTTCTATCTACCAAAATGGCAATAAATAAAGATATGAGAAGTATATTGAAGGGAGAGTTTTTTTATTTTTCCTGGCCTTAGATTGAGTAGACAGACTGACTTCCTTAGCAACATAATAAAGCATTAAAAAAACAAACCAAATCAACCAACTAACCAAACAATAAACTTGCTAACTTCATATGAACCTTAAAGGATACAGAGTCACTTTATATAGTAGTCTCTGCTTATAAATGGAGTTAAATTAAAATACAAAATAAGTTTATCCATGTTAAGGTTCACATGTAGTTCATCATGTTTACTAACAATTTGACCTCTGGTATTCATTTTCTTTCTTTTTCTCTTCCATCATCTTAATATGCTCATGAAAACAAATTTTGGCTACAATTATTCCACTTAAGTCTGTATTGAAAGAGGTTAACTAAATGCAAAAACAACCGAAACACAGTTGGAGTTTTATTTACTCTGCAATAACTATCTACGACTAACTAGTGTACCTTCAAATCTTTTCCTCTTTCTTTAAACCATACCATAAAATTTTCTATATAAGAAGTTAGCAAAGGACTGAGCAATATCAAAAATAGCAGTTAACATTTGCTGAAATTGTATGTTCAAATCCACATGTTTCTCATGCTCTGGAAACTATGCTTGATGTGTGCATGTTGTAACTCGAGATTGAGTCACCCAGAATGGCTATGAAGTCTGGGGGTCATCAATGTAACTTTTCAAAGAACGAACCACAGATATTTGTACGCATTTGTGATAAATACAAGCAGCTGATATCAATGCAGAGACAGAGGAAGGCTTAATAAGGGACTATGTCTAAAGGTGTGTGAAAGACTTGAAGCAAACAGCTTTAGTTCTGAAAAGGAAGGAACACTTACTTACAAAAAGTAGCTTTAAGTGTAGAAAGGGCCACTCAGGGGTACCCCTGGCCTTACACAAGGGACATTTCATCCCACAATCCATCTGGAAGAACCCTGAGTAATATTGAGTATCCCAGTCACACTCTCCTTTCCCACTCTGGCCTCCTGTAATTCTCTTATTGGCTGGGGGGGGGTCAGAGATCAAGTTTCAGGGGTTAGAAAAATTAAGTGGCCTTTAACAGGCAGATGAAAATAGTGATCAGGACCAGCAGTTTTGTTTGTCTCTTAGTCCTTTGGTTTGACTTTTTCCCCTCAAGTGAAATTCACAAATATTACCAATACACTTGTCCTCTCTTCCTGTCTTCATGAATCATGTCACCAAAATAGAAATCTGAGTCATTCCAAAACTCCTACTGTAGATACTTCATGTAACAACTAGCCCCCCCCACCCCCCGCCCCTGACCAAATGTGAATGCATCAGGCAAGAAAACCCCAAGAAAAAGTGGGTTCCGGCCTTCCCTTTGCGATGAAAAAAATTGGAAAGACAGGTTATATCTATAGAACATGATCCAAGTCAAAAGCCCAGAATTCTCCAAATTGGCTTAGAAGCATTTCCTAGCTACCACTGCCTCCTAACTCGTTGACCTGAAATAGACTCCTACTACGAATGCCACAGCTGCAGACATCAGCAACTCGTAGGAAGTTAAAATCGACACTGTCGGGGAGCAAAATTGCCCTCTGGTCACCAGCTGATATGCTCACACCCCCCAACTCCCTCTTCCTGCAGTAATCAAGCCCAGGATGATTATGTCTGCTGATGTGTTTCATCTCCCAAGAAACTCTTTAAGTCTTCTTTGGAAGTTCTTGCTGCTCTATCTGTTGGAAGTGCTTCTGAGAGGGCCTGGCTAATTGCTTGCTAGCTCTACGAGTCAGCCAGAGAGCGACGATCGGCCTGAAATTGGAGCAAGCCATCGATGTTGATAAATTGGCTCTGGACTCAACCCACACGGCCTTTGAGAACTCATAAGGGCCACAGGCTGTCACAGTGTAGATGGCTCAGATAAGGAGCCTACTCCAAGCAGAAGTGTCAAAATGTAAGCCAGTGTCTGCAAGCTTTATATTGCCGTCCTTGGTTTTGTAGGTGATACCTTGATCCAGGTGGTTCTGTGTCTGTAGAGTAAGGCTGCATACTGATGGGTATCTTCAAGTTCAGTCCATACTGTGTATTTCTTAGGCCTCTGCTCAGCTTGCAACTGCCTCTGCTATTCACAGAACTATCAAACAATCGAAGTCTTATTTCCCTGCTCCATCAAATAAGCGATATATGGTCTTATCAAATCCTTCTCAGAGGCGACATAGGCTTTCCTAGTGGATGTCAGTAGCAGGCTTAATTGACACAGGATGGTTGAGGAGATTCGCAAATAACCCGTAAGGTATAAGGTGAACTGATATGCAGTAATTAGTGTTACCATGCATAGAGGCACTGTATTTCCAGTCATTCTTGACGAGTTAATTGACAACCACATGACTCCAACATTATACCTCCCAAAGGCTCCCATTATAAATAAGCCAAATCTTCAACATAAGAAAAAAAAATACTCACATCTAGTGGCTTTGCATACACACATCTACTGTCCCTCCAGCTTTTGCTGCCTGCTGCTGTGTCCCTTAGTGCATGGCATATGATGGTGACCCCCCACTCCCCTCAGCCTAGCCTCACATTTCCAATCTATGTGAAAGTGGGGAAAATAGTAATGGCCTCCTCGTGGATCATCTTCACTGATTCCCTGTCCCCAGGTCACTCCTGATAATATCAACATATTATCAACACTTCAGGACACCATCTAAGATGGAAATAGGCTTTAAATGTTTTTATTTGTTGCTATCACATTTACTTTGTGTCCCCTAGAAACCCCAGTTTGGGGCACAGTTCTTGGAAAAGGGTACTTGTTAATTGCTGAAGGTATTCATTTAACTCTAAATTCTACTGGCATATATATATATATATATATATACACACACACACATATATATATATATATATATATATATATATACACATGAGCAGATTTGAAAGACAGAGTGTATATATATGTGTGTGTATATATATATATGTATATGTATATATATAGAGAGAGAGGAAATATGGATACAGATATAGATATAATCATAAAAGGTTTTGTGAGGATTACTGTTGTGCTAGAGAGTAAGCTGTAGGGTGCATGCATATTGAATTATTAGGACCATGAAGACATTGAAAAAAATCACCTTTTTCGTAGAAAGAGACTCTGTTGCTTAGTTTTGAGCATCTATTTAACATGATTAAGAACTTCCCAGAATGTTTGGAAAACACCATCTCTGGTTGTGTCAGTAAGGATATTGCTAGAAGAGTCTAGTCTTTGAACCCGTACCCAGTAAGGACAATCCACCCTTACCCACTGCAGGCAGGCATCACCCAAACCTGTGTGCCTGATGGGACAATCATTGGTGGCAAACATGAATATGAATACCATCCCTGTCTTCTGAAGCTGCACCTCCCACTTTTGCTTACTATTAGAACTCAAAGCTTTGGCCTCTAGTGCTCACCCCAGAAGCTGGTCATGTTCTCACATTGTTGAGACTAACACCTCTGGTCTCCTGTTCTCTGACATTCTGATGTGTATTGAGCCACACTTCTCCCTTTTCCTGGTTATTTGACTTTTAAATGGTTAGGCACAAGATTTCTCAGCTCCCCACTGCTAGAGCCAATTCTCACATACATTCTTTCCCTTACTGAGACTGTTTTACTTGAGAATGTCACTTGAGAGGGGTTCTAATGCTTTCTCAGATTTGAAAAAAGATGTTAGTTTGGAGCTGCGATGAAAGGATGGACCATCTAGAGACTGCCGTATCCAGGGATCCATCCCATAATCAGCTTCTAAACGCGGACACCATTGCATACAATAGCAAGATTTTGCTGAAAGGACCCAAATATAGCTGTCTCTTGTGAGACTATGCAGGGGCCTAGCAAACACAGGAGTGGATGCTCACAGTCAGCTATTGGATGTATCACAGGGCTCCCAATGGAGAAGCCAGAGAAAGTACCCAAGGAGCTAAAGGGATCTGCAACCCTATAGTTGGAACAACATGATGAACTAACCAGTACCCCGGAGCTCTTGTCTCTAGCTGCATATGTATTGAAAGATGGCCTAGTCGGCCATCACTGGAAAGAGAGGCCCATTGGACTTGCAAACTTTATATGCCCCAATATAGGGGAATGCCAGGGCCAAAAGAATGGGAATGGGTGGGTAGGGAAGTGGGGGGCGCTATGGGGGACTTTTGGGATAGCATTGGAAATGTAATTGAGAAAAATATGTAATAAAAAATATTAAAATTTTTTTTAAAAAAAGAAAAAAGATGTTAGCATATAGACTATATTGAGCCTTCCTTCAATGTATACATATATTGTTTTTAATAGAAATTCAAGCAACATACTAAAACTTTTCAAATGATTAAGCCAAGTGGAAAAGTAACTGTGACTAGACATTTCTATTTTTCCATTTTGTTTTACTTTACTTTATGTGTGTGTGTGTGTGTGTGTATGTGCATCATGTATGTTTTGGTTCCTACTGGGCACAGGAGAGGGTATTAGATTGCCTGGAACAAGCGTTATTGGCAGCTGTGAGCTGTATGATATGGGTTCTGGGAACCAAACAAGGGTCTTCTGCAAGAATAGCAAGTGCCTTTTATTATTTGAGCCATTTCTTTAGCCCTGTACCCCTTATTTCTACTATTGCTACTTAACTCTCAAAGGATAGAGCAAAACAGCCCTAACATGTATCCCTCCTACCCTGGCTCACTCTCCTTTTTCCTCACTCTGTCTTTCAAATCTGCTCTAATAACCATGTAACTAAATGTAGGAAACAAGACTCTTGATGGTTATTAAAAATATTGAAATTATGTCCCCCCTGATTTTCTCACTTAAACTTCTTTCCTTTTATGGCTGTTACAATGACTTCCTCAAAGAAAGAAATATTAAACCCTAGTAGATGCTAAAATATCTTTCTTGCAGACAGTTCAAAAGTTTCACATTGTTATATCTTTCCTATTGCCACAAACAGCATGAACACTATCAACTAATGCATTTTCTTCATACAGTACCTTCTGACCTGTAGAATTAGTATTTTAAACTAGGAAAAAATTCATTCTAAGTATTAGTAGAAGTCTGCCTGGTATATAAAGCCCTTATAATGTATTTGGAGTTGCTGGGAGTTGCAATATTGGCTATTTGATGTACCCATTCTAGTTTCCTTCTCTCTGAAATAATTCATTTTCTTTCTAAATGGAATCATGAAAATACTTAATAAAAATGGTAATACATCCAAGGGCACGTGGTCATAACTGAATGATTGATGGGGGGGGTGTTAGTGGGGTGCGGGTGGAGAGAATAGCAGCTGAAGGAGGTGTTAGGGTACTCATTAAGTGAGAGTGCGCTCCACGGCATTTTTCTTTTGAAAAACACTGAGCTGTGGTCAGGATTCTTTTTATAAATTTTATCTGGGATTAATGTGTCTTTCTCTGGTGGATATCTTATAACCAGTTACCAATCAATCAGACCAGAATAGAGAACTGCTATTTAGAAAATTAAGCTTGTGAATAATTTTGAAGACATAATCTTTTACATATCAGTCCTAGTAAGTATTTGAACTAGTGGGTCAAAGTCAGCCATTCTAATAGTAGGGGAAGAGTTTAAAACTATGCTTAACTTTTCATAAGAGATATAGATTCATAACCCTAAGAAAGTGCATGTTCAGCAGCAAGCTTTGAATTCTGTATCATCTCTCTGTATTTTGTTCTTCACCCCCAAACGGTAAATAAAAAGATTTTCACTCTGGAAGAAACTCAGACATAAATACCAGTTTGTTACCCAGCATATTCTCTAATCATCTACCTAAATTCTACTCCATTCTAATCTTGTTTGTCATAGAGGACTGGATGCCTGTGGCACAAAAGGCTCTCTCCCAGTATGTTAGCCAAAATCTGATAGATAAGATGGGGGCCCTGATGACAACTATTTGACTTCCTTGTAATCCCATGTGTTAGTTACCCCAACTTTATAACAGTGGAAAATCATCATCAAGGTAACTAGAAAAAAAAATCATGAAATAATAAAAGCTTGAGGAGTGTCTCAGAGGGTGAAGTGTTTGTTGTGCAGGTGTAAGGTCCTGAGTCTGAGTAGTTAGAATCTACATAAAGCCAGATGTGGCAACGCATATCTGTAATCTTGGTGCTATTACACTGAGATGGGAGAATCCTGGAACAGATACTCTGCTATGTGGTCAGTGAATAAAAAGAAAGAAACAACATAGAAGATTCGCAAACAAGGTGGAAGATGAATTCCAACACTCAAGATTGTTCATTGGCCTCCACACTTATGCCATGACATAACTGCTCTCTCTCTCTCTCTCTCTCTCTCTCTCACACACACACACACACACACACACACACCCATCCACACACATGCGCACATCCACACACAAACACACATACATATATTCTTTTTTTTTTTTTTTTGGTTTTTCGAGACAGGGTTTCTCTGTGTAGCCCTGGCTGTCCTGGCACTCACTTTGTAGACCAGTCTGGCCTCGAACTCAGAAATCCGCCTGCCTCTGCCTCCCGAGTGCTGGGATTAAAGGCGTGCGCCACCACGCCCGGCTTCATATATTCTTAATATATATATTCTTGCCAAAGCTAAAGTATTCTTCACATTAACTAGTCTAACCTTCCACCTCAACTCTTTTAGTCTATGCCTATTAATATTTTGATGAATTTTCCTCATCTAATAACTGTGGTGAAGGAGTGGATTTGTGACTTGATCTTCTTTTCGTAGTTAAGAATAAGCCTTCCTTCACTGATTGATTCAGCCTAAGTCTCCTTTATTTGCTGGCTATGGGATTGCCAAGGAGAAAACCAGGTGTCATTTTCATATTGGATCTAACAATGCAACTCCATCCACAAACTGTCTGAGTCTGTCCTTACATATCTCCCATCCCTGTAGCCCATCTCTTGCTGGTAACTGATCTTTCCTCTCTATCACCCTCATGGCTTCAATTAGCCTTTAGAAAAGTCACAGCTGAGGGAAATCATGGCTGCACTGTTAATTATTGTATAGTGTACTGGTGTATAGTTTGGCTGACACACAGAACTGCAATCACTGAATTCTGTAAGATACCATCTGGATGGCATCTATAGATTGGGAAGCTTACCTGTCTTTCTACAAGAAAACATAAGGACACTGAACATCGATGCTGTGATACTTCTGAGAAGTTTTGTTTTGGGTCACATTATCCTTCAGAATGTGGTCAGAAAAACTTAGAGATTAAAATTCTGGATATTTTGAATTCTGTCTAAATCTTTATAATCAGAATTTATGAACAAAGATCTTAGGTTTTTTTTTTTATTCCCACCTCCTAATGTACTGTGTCTTTAATGAATAACCAAAAGAATACCATTGTCTACTAAAAGGACACCTGTGAAGATATTATACTAATATTTCAGATATGCAAAAGAAAGTCTAAAGATGACAAAGCTGATAAAAATAATAGCTTTTTATTAATGGTAATATTAGTATTTTTTAAACATTTGTATATGGTACCTATTTATATTTAAAAATCAAAACACCTTCAGAGTTCAAGAGAAGACTCCGCAAATAGGAGACCCTGCTGTTCACCCAGAGGGTTAATTTACCATACCCACATGGCAGCTCACAACCATTTGTAACTCCAATTCCAGGGTATGCCACCCCCCTTTTGACCTCTGCATGCACATGGTGCACACATATACATGAAAATCAAGCACTCATCCATATAACATAAAATAAATAAGCCTGGAACAAGCAAACAAAACACATTTTAAGTTTCTGAAGAGCTTTTATGTACTGGTGGCTATATCTGTCAGTATGTTTCTTATCAGAAATTTAAACAATTACATAATTTGAAATTACATCACATCTATTAATACTAACAGAAATAGGATTCGCTGATAAAAAGTGGATTATCCAATGTAGAGGAATGCCAGGGCAGGGTGTCAGGAGTGGGTGAGTGGGTGGCAGAGCACACTCATAGAAGCAGGGGGAGGAGGGGTGGAATAGGGGGTTCCCGAAGGGGAAACCAGGAAAGGAGATAACAGTTTAAATGCAAATGAAGAAAATATCCAATAAAAGAAAAAATAGAAAAAGGTGGATTGTGTATTCTGAATTTAAAAGTAATAAATTGTTTCACACTTTTTATAAATATCTTCACTCTGTGACTTACTAGAAAGTAGCTGCTTCCCCCTTCCCCTTCTTTTGCAATTAGTTTGCTGTAGAGTCACAAGGACTTGTGAGTTTTGTACATTACCAGTCCAATCATGAGAAAAGAAGAGTAAAATTGTCTAATTGTACCCCAGAAGTATAATAAACACAATTTTATCTTACGGTGATATAACAGTTCCCTGAGGCAAAGTGTGAAAGCTAATATTTATTGCTAGCTGGACTAGGTTATGTCAAGTTGTAAGAAACCCTACCTCTCTACTTCTTGACCATGGTTTCGATGTAATTAGAGGATTATGCTGTCATGCCTTGTCCACTATGGTGGACTGTATCTCACCAAACTGTAAGCCAACGCAAACTCCACTCCTCTTAAGTTGATTCTTGTCAAGTATGTGAGCACAGCCTCAGATATCCAGTCAATGAAAAGATCAGTACTAAGAAGTGGGGCCATTGGTGTGATAAACTTGACCACAGGGTTCTCAGGCTTTTAGAACCAGATCATGGTGAAGAATATGGAAGTCTTTGTGGCTGCTTATAGAAGTCCTACTATATGAATATGAGGTCCATTCTGGTGGCAGATTGGAAGACCAGACTGGTGAGAAACATGGCAGCAGCAGCGGGATGACTCATACGATTTCACAGGGAGTAAGTTCACCATCATGGATGGGCTAGAGGCCATTGTTGTGTTCCAGCAAAGAATCTGGCCTCACTGCTCCATTATTTTGAGATGAGTATATATGATGAGTATATATGATGAGTATATATGATGAGTATATATGATGAGTATATATGATGGACTGATCTGTTTAGTGGAGGGAATTATTAAGTAGAATAACATTCATAATACTTCCTGATTGCTTCTCACTGCTCTTAGACAAGTCTACAGTGAATAGAGCAACACATGTAGCAGTCACTAAAGCTAATGTACAGTCTAGTAAAGTAAAGAATATAAGCTGCAAACCGTAGACAAGCTAAGTTCAGAGGAATATCATTGTTAGTAAGCCTAACACTATTAAAGGAAGCCAATTCCACATGGGACAACAGGAAAGGTATCCTGGGAGCATGGCTATACACTCTGAGGTCTCCAAACTATGAAGGTGAGAATGCATTCAGAAGAGTCTAAACTGAGAATCCCACCACGTGGTTTCCTAAACCTAGGGAAATGTTTCTTCAGGAGTCAGTCTGGAAAGGGCATACAGGCCAGTACAACTGTCGTCCACCAATGCTGGTTATATGTCAAAATGGCAGAGAATATGATAGTATGATTCATATGGCACTAGTGATACCATGATACAAGATTAAAGAGTGAGAGTGGTGTTGGGGATTTGCATCAAGGTTTCAGAAGGCTTCTGAGGCTGGGTAATCTATGGTGATGATGAAGTTCCTCCGAGGTAAAACATAAGATATAGGAAGACCCCTATAAAGGTTCAAGGGCCACCCACAAAGAAAGCTGTAAGCATGGAGTGAACACAGCCGAAGACTAGAGGTACATGTATTATAGGAGGCAGAGGTGGAGTGTTATGGGTGTCCAAGGCTGGTGGAACTCAATTGATTCTACCAACAATCCCAGATGCTAGGCATGGATCTGGAGTGACACTCTATTCTATCCCTCCTTCCTCCCTTTTGGAATGAGAATTGTTTACTTTGTGCCATTGTATATATTGACAACATATAACTTAGTGGCTCTTGTTGTTGTTATTCTTATTTTTATTATTTTAGCAGGCCGTCATATTTAAGAGATTGGATTTGAGTCTACGAAGAGACTTTCGGTTTTTGAACTGTGCCAACATCAAAAAAATTGAGGGCTTTTTCAGGTGGACTGAATATAATTTGTTTTGTGAGATAAGAATGAGACTTTAGGGGACAAGGTTGGTGGGTTACAATTTAGAATGCTAAATTTGTGTATTAGGTTGACATTGATACAATTGAGATGGTTAATATTCATTGTCAACCTGACTAGCGTTAGAATGACTCCCATGTCCACTGTGAAGGAATATCTAGAGAGGTTTAACTGCATAGGAGTGACCTACCTTAAATGTGCCAGGACTACTAGTGGCTGGCATCCAATTATTAAAATACAGAAAGTATGAAATACCAGAACACATTTGTTCTGTTTATTTCCTGACTATGGAAAAACTGTGCCCACCCACCCACCCCTCCGATGTTCTTTTGGTATGCTTTTCCCACTAGGATGTACTAAATCACCCAACCTGTAAGCCAAATACTTTTCTCCTTTGTTACTTAGTGCCAGATATCTGGTCACTGCAACATGTGAATCTAGGTGATACATATATAGTTTGGGAACTATGGGCTTCTATTAAGCTAGCATGGATCCAAGCTCACTTTGCTGAATTTGTTAGTAATTTTGAGTCAAGATCTCACTATTATATTCATAGAGCTGTCTTAGAGTTACAGTTTTACTGTTTCTATATCCTGACTACTGGAATTGCAGGGGCATGCTACATACCCAGCCTAATATGTTTTCCTATTTTATTTATAACCACCCCGTGAGAGACAAAATGTTACAGCTATTTTCCCATTTTACAGTTGAAGAAATAGAGGCATAGGGAAATGATATTCATGCAAACTCAGTGAAAGTATGGGTTTTAAACAGTCTGAGAGTGTGTCTTCATCCTAGCTTGCCTCCAGGTTAAGAACATAGAGATCAGGGATAGTCTTGGGGCAACTAAATTAACAAAACCTTGAGACATAGCCTTGTAATTGAAGAGTCAATTCCTCTGTCCCCTGCTATGGGACTCTTGGGCAATTTCTCAGCTCAGCTTTTCTGGTGAGGGTTTGGTTTCTGGAGAAAGGCCCCTTTCACAGAGACAAACAGTGAGTCCTGAAGACAGGGAGTTGCAAGTGTAAGAAGCAAGCACAGAAAGGTCCGGACATTATTTGTCTATCACACAATATACCTTTTTGCAAGTTAAACTGTTTTCCAAATTTTATTAAGGATTCTTCCTTCCTGAAATAATGAAGGTCTCCAGATGGGTGGCATTCACAAAAGCATGGGTTCTTTGAGTGGGTTTTCAACATCTCAAACTGCAGGTCAAGGGTGGGAATGACTCCCTTTCTCAAATATGTGAGGAATTTCTAGAAGTTCCTTGGAGGGAAATGAACTTCATGAAAAATGTAACACAAGTATAGGGTTGTGATAGATCTAGATATCCTTTTCTTATTTTAACTACATACAATTTAACTTCTCAATAACAGGTCAAACTGGAGTTGTATATTCTTATTTAAATAATTAACATTTTTTCTCATTACGCAATAGTTTAAATTTGTTATCTAGACAAACACTGATATAATACTATCATTTTTTTCCTTTCAGTTAAGGAATTGTAAGTTAGTATGATAAGCTTTTAGGTGAATTCTTCTTGTCCAGTATTTCAACAGACTGATTATTTTATGAAATAAAGAGAAAAGTAGAGAAACATACACTCACACACACTCAAAAGTAGTTTCATAAAGTTTAAAAAATCACCAGGAGGTGTTTTACTAGCTGCTCATGACTTAGAGGGCATTGGCAATGAAGAAGTTAAACATTTTCTGATTTCTCTCAGATCTTAACCAAAGAATCATTCAGATCTCTAAGCTGTTTCTAATTAGGTGTTAATGACCTCGAGTTGTGCGAGTTTACCATGTTCTGTACCTCATTTGATTTCCCCCCCTGGGCTAAAACAATACCGAGAGGACTACAATGAAGATAAAATACACCTCCACGTCCCCCATGGTTATTGGATCAGAGATATATAAATACAGAGAAGTCCAGAGGGAAAGATTATTATTAACACTAGTTCCGTGACCTGTGTGAACCCAGAAATGAAAGTAATTATAGAGCTGTAGTGTGCTGGGTGAGGGGACCCTCGTCTGCAGAAATCATGAATGAAACAGACATGCAGAGGACCCTGGAACATCAGAGGCTGGAGATTTGAGGTCTAATATATTCTCTGAACAGAAGGATTTTTTTAAGAAAACAACATACAGTTCCTGAAGGAGGCATTAGAAAATAATTTTTGCCTTGGGTAAGAAGGACATTCTTATCTTCAATGTTCACCGAAAGAATTAAGTAAATAAAAATAACCATACATGAGGAAAATGCATAATATATATTATATACATAATATATAAAAATAGCTTTAATATATATAATATGTGTGTGTGTAGTTTTAATATAGCTACATTAGGTTAACAAAGCTCAGGATTAAAATTCAGTCACACACACAAATATATATATATGATTATATATAATATATATATGCATTATGCATATAGTAGGTACTTTAGTGCTTGACAGCAAATTGCTATCACTGTCTGTAAATTTTTCAAAGTAATCTTATATAGGATTTTGAATGAATTCCAAAGGTTTATCCTTTAATTTTTTAAGTCAACTGGCTATTCTGTGTCCTGCATGCTGCAGTTTTCCAACTAAGAATGGATGACAAAGAAGTATTTAGTTTCCAGTAATCTTTGGTATCACACTTTATGTATTTTTATTATGAAGTTCAGACTTACTATAACTATAAAACTAGTAACACCTCAAACTAAGGAATCATTTCATTGTTAACAACACAAAAATAAAAACAAACAAATAAAACAATAAAAAAGCAAACAAACAAACAAGAAAAAGAAGAAGAACATCAACACATACCCCAACTCAACTGACTTTAGCCAAGGATTGAGAAGAACAAGAGTTACCAAACAGTATTCTGGAGGGCTGTTAAATTCATAACTTTTGTCTAGCCTAAAAAAAATATTGCTTTAAAATAAAGTGACATGGGTATCATTCAAAGAGAGGTTGAAAAAATGTACAAGTAAAAATGTAGAGAGAAAGAAAGGAAGAGAGAAAGAAAGAAAGAAAGAAAGAAAGAAAGAAAGAAAGAAAGAAAGAAAGAAAGAAAGAACAAGGGGAAATGGAAGGCCAACAATGTGCTATTATAGTAAACCTATTGAACTGGTAAAGTCACCATGATTAAAATGAAGTAGTTCACTTTGAACTAACTCTAGTTGACGCCTCTAATGTGCCTGAGGATTGTCTGTGGCAAGCCCAGGGGAAATCTTTTGTGCTTCAGTTAGCAATAAAGCTTAGAAATCATTATTCTTTCAAAGATGAACATGGATAACAGAAGAAAGCAGAAATGCCTAGGTACTCCTAGTATTCAGTTAGCCTACACAAAGTCCAGCTACTTTGTTTAAACACAAGTGTGCTTTCTCAAGGTGCACTCATTTAAATACCACAAAGTCTCCTTCACATCTCTTATCAGTCGATATAGTTAGATGATTAACATGGGAAAACATATTGCTTAGGATGTATGTAAAATATAATCAATAATGATAAAAGCATTCCTCTAAGTTGAGAAACCTATACTCAGCTCGCATCATTGTTGACTAAAATCAAAGACAAATTGGCCTTTTGATCTGTTTCAAGTGGACTATCCACATGGCAGCTTTATTGCATTTTGTTTTGTTGTACTGAAAACCCGATCTGTTAAGAACAGATGTTTGGCTGTGCTGTGGTGGAAAAGAGGGGGCATAATTAAGGACTCCTAATGATGATCCCATACTCCTTGCTCTGCCCCCACATAATTATGTAGCTCCAATTTGGATACCAAGTTTCCGTGTCTCCATATTAGAGTACTTAAAGCAACAAAGACAATAAAAACAAATAAATAAATGAGGCCAAACTTGCTAAATTATACCTTTTCCTTTCTTCCTGTTCCACCTTTCCCACACCACAATGAATTGTAAGGTCATTTCACAAGCCATTTCTACAGGTTAATCAGCTCTTTGCCGCTCATTTCTACTATCTCTCTTGCAGAGATGAGTCTTCTCCCTTCATCTGGTGTATAAACGCCTTCATTTTCAATGCTTTCAGTGCTTTTCATGTAAAAGGCAGCAGACAGAGGCACATGAAACTAGGTTAAAAAGCTTTATTATAACTACACTAGGTTGACAAAGCTCGGGATTAAAATTCAGTCACGCATGCAAAAAAAAATGTAATAAATGAACGAGATGTATGTTATGGGTCATTTCTGCTTCAATAGCACCTCTGTCTGTGCTGTGGAATCCAAATAGCAACAGTCATCTTATACACGCCTCACAAATGAAATAACATTAGGTTCCCAGGAACCTAATGACACACAGCTAGCACAGAATGAAGACTGTGCCCGTGGATTTATTTCATGCAAACATACAGGGCGTGAAGAGGCAACTTATCAGTCAAAAGATAGGACTCCATTTAAAGCTGTTGCAACATTGATGTGGTTCGTCTCCATTTTTCAGCTAAATAGAGGTTTTCTTTTTCACTTCACATAAAGTCTTCAACTTGCTCAAGCTTTCTAATAAATTGCAAACTCTGTAACAATATATCTTCTATTATGCCTCTTGTTACTTTACTAAGACAGGAAATTAAAGCAATAAAACACTTTCAAAATGATAGGGTACACTCAGACAGTCATTTTTCTTGCGTTCCAGTATTATTCTTCAAAGGTCCTTTTATGATACTAATATTAAATTCTTTGAAGTTGGAAGAATCTGTTGAAAGTGTTGAATTTCTAAAATACAGCACTAAGATATTGCAGCTACTCATGCATTTATTAAAACTGAATATGTGAGAGAAAATTTTAAAACACAAAATACAATACAGCTAAATAATACATGGCTGGCTATATTTCACATACACATTAGAGAGTCCATTGTGTGAAAATTTGATTTAATACTCAGGAATCTATTTTGTTGCTTCTCACCTTCTGTAGCTAAACCTACAGCGCATGTGGCCATTCATTTAAAAGGCCAGTACATTGCAAAGCAGAGCCCCCGAACCAAATACCATAATGGTCGCTTATGTGGCATGCTCACATTAAAGGAAATTGAATCAGGCTTACAAGGCAGTGCATTCTTTATTAACCTCCCCAGAAAAAGGTCAGACAACAGTTCTCTTAATGGCCAGAACACTATGCAGAAAAAAAGGCTAAAAGAAATGTAAAAAAAAAAAAAAGGCAACAGATCCCGGGCAGGATATTAAACAATTGTATTAAAAAGCTTGTAGCGTGAGATCGGGAGCATGCCCTTCTCATTGGCTGTTATGTAAAAAGAAAAAAAAAGTGTCTTATTTTCTTTTTCACAATAAACATTTCTGACCAACTTTATGACAAAAGAAAAAAAAAAAAACAAATGATACTGTAAAACCCACTGCAAGTATACTAATAAAGGGGTGCTCATAAAAACGGGTATCCCCACTTCCCTTCCTCTTTTTTGTATACCCAGATCAATAGTCAGCCCTTCCCTCCATTTCCCCCTCTCTGCATTCCCTCTTGTCTCCATCCCTCCCTCCCTTTCTTCCTAGACTTGGCAAAGATTTGCAAAAAGATCGCAATGAAACCTGCGCATTCCCTCCCTTAAGACTGAACAAGACCCAGTTTCCCACCAGGTAAAAACTACAGAGTGGCTTGCTCCAAGCAGCAACCCTCCTCCTAGGACCCCACCCCAACCCCAACCCCTCAATGGTCCGAATGGTCATGCTGATTTTCAATGTGTCATTTTAAACAACAACTATTTAGCAGGTGTGAACGTTCCAATTAAATAGCTAGTGCTTTTTGAGGCGATCCTAAGAGCCCTTACCATGTCCGGCTCCATCCCAACCCACTAGCTTTCCTCACTCAGCTGATTAGGGTCACCACTTCAAAATTAGAAAAGGAAGCCCTTGAACCCCTCGTCACAGCTATAGACACACTTACTAACATTAAAGGATCTTCCACACACCAAAGAGAAGTCAAACTGAGCCTGTATGCTGCTGCTAATTTACCGCAGATCTTTACCAATTTCTATTTCTGTCTCAAAAAAAAAAATCTTTTTGATATTTTCTGAAACACTGCCCTGAATTTCCCATAATAAAATTAACTAGTCCAATCTGAAGTATTCCTTTGCAATAACTTATGTTTCCCTTCTCATCTGACACAGTTCCTCTCTGCTGGAGTTCCAGTGCAATCAACTACCTGGGGATACTTTTCCCCAGAGACCTTTCTTAGCGCACTATATCAATTAACACAAAAGCAATTTTGGACCCCCTCCAATACATGGCACTGCCATCTGGTCTCCCTGGAACCTCACGGAGAGGGGCAGATTTCAATTTGTCAAAACAATGCAAATTTCCCAAATTATTTTCAAATTATGCATGTGTACTTTAATGTTGTGCTCATTCTTCTCATAAAAGGGTACTTTGTAAATTCCTCTTAACGGATTCTCCGGTTAGATCATCCCTCCCTTTAAACGTGCTTCCTTTCTCTCTCTCTTTTCTCTCTCTCTCTCTCTCTCTCTCTCTCTCTCTCTCTCTCTCTCTCTCTCTGTCTCTCTCGTTAAATTTGAGGGCTATAAAGGTTAAAATTTATCTCTAAAATTTAAGTGTTTGTAATACCTAAGAACAATAAATGATTAGATATATTTATATCCCATAAATCCATAAATTCACATGTCCATTGCCTAGCAATTACTGTGGGAACACAGGTTTGGGAAAGCAACATAGTGAACATTATAAGATGAGTATGGAGACATTTGAATGAAAGAGAATTGCTCCTGATCGAATATAATAATTTGGAAGTACTAATAAATTATTTTCCATCCAGTATAATAAATTGATTTGGCAGAATATCTTGGCCTGGAAAATTCTGGCATGTGAAAAGATCTATGGCTGTGCTGGCCAATTCAGTAGCCACTCCCACATGTGGCTATTTAGTAAGTGTAAAATAATACTCACTAGCTACATTTCAGGTACCTAATAGCCACAGATAGCCATTGACTATCCTATCAAACTGACAGATAAAGACTATCTCCCTCAACTGCAGAGATTTCTATTGGATATTATGAATGTCTTGGTTTAAGAAGAAAGAAAATATCCACCCAGGAGTCAGAACTACAAAATTCCAACTCCTTAAGCACACTTTGAGGAAGGTCTTTCCCACTAGTCCAAAGCACCACTGAAAGATAAAGGAACCTCTCTGAGGGTATTTTCTAGTTACATTTATTTGCCTGGAAAATTCATGATGTGCTCATTTTTCATAGCTAAATAGTATTTCTTTGTATTAATGAGCCATGTTTTCTGTATCCATTCTTTGATTGATGGACATCTGGGTTATTTCCAGCTTCTGGCTATTAGAAATAAGACCACTATGAACAGAGTGGAGCATGTGCCCTGTTGTATGGTGCAGTAGCATTTGAATATACGCCCAGGAGTAGTCTAGCTGGGTCTTCAGGTAGTTCTATTTCTAACTTTCTGAGGAACCACCAGATTGATTTCCAGAGTGACTGTTCATTTTGCAATCCCATCAGCAATAGAGGAGTGTTCCTCTTTCTCCACATCCTTACAAGCATCTGCTATCACTTGAGTTTTTTATCTTAGCCATTCTGATTGGCATAAGGTAGAATCTCAGTGTTATTTTAATTTGCATTTCCCTGGTCACTAAAGATATTGAACATTTCTATAAGTTCTTCTCAACCATTTGAGATTCCTCTGATGAGAGTTCTCTGTTAAGCTCTGTACCCCATTTCTAAATTGGGTTATTTGGTTATATTGGAGGTTAACTTCTTGATTTCTTTATATATTTTAGATATAAGCCCTTTATCAGATATAAGATCTTTAGTGAAGTTTTTATCCCATTCTGTTGGTTACTGATTTGTCCTATTGACAGTGTCCCAAACATAAAAAGGATATGCATGTATATACTCACTGAGAAGTGGATATTATCCAAAAAGTATTGAATACCCAGGATACAACCCATGGACAATAAGAAGTTTAACAAGCAGGAAGTCACAAGTGAGGATGCTTCAATCGCACTTAAAAGGGGAAACAAAATAATCCTTGGAGGGATCTGGGTGGGAGGAGGGAGGAGGAAGGAGGAGGGAGGAGAAGAGGAAAAGGGAACAGGCTCGGGCAATGAGTGGAAATATGGAGCTTCTGGGTCTGGGAGGCTGGGTAACCCTCTAGAAAATCCCAGAAACTTGGGATAGGAGGGACTTTCAGGACTCAATGGGAGTGACCTTAGCCAAAATTTCCAACAGTGGTGAGAGAGAACAATCTCCAGTAGATAGACAGAGCCCCAAGTGGAGGGATGGGGCTACCAACCCACAGTCAAAAACTTTTGAGCCAGAATTGTTCCAGAACTACAGGGACAAAAATGGAGAAGAGATGGAAGGAAAGGCTGTCCAGTGACTGACGGGCCCAACTTAGGATCCATGTCATGGAGGGGAACCAAGGGGAACGTCACTATTACTGATATTATGATGTGTTTACAGAAAGGGGCCTAGTGTGGCTGTCCTTTGAGAGGGCCTATCAGCAGCCGACTAAGACAGATGCAGATGCTTACACAATCCACTGGACTGAGATCAGATTGGGGATCCCAATAGAGGAATTAGGAGAAGGATTGAAGGAGCTGAAGGGGAGTGCAGAACCCATAGGAAAACCAGCAGTCTCAACTAACCTGGATCCCTGGGAGATCCTGGAGACTGAGCCACCAACTAGGCAGCATCCATGGGCTGGTTCAAGCTCCCCCTCTCCCCATATATAGCAAAGGATTAGAGGACTGCTTGGGAGAAGATGTGTCTAACCCTCTACAGACTCAAGGCCTCGGGGAATGGGGATACCTGGGAGTCGAGGGGGGATCTCTCTCTCTCTCTCTCTCTCAGGCAAGGGGCAGGGGAAATGGGGTGAGAAATTGTGTGTGGGGGATCAGGAGGAGGCAATGGGTAGAATGCAAATAAATAAAGTAATTTAAAAAGTAAAATAACATAAATGGAAGAAGATAAAGAAAAAGAGAGATAAAGAAACATCTTGGTTCGCCTAGGTTATGGATCTGAATAGAATAATTTCATCATTAGTCAGTTTGGCTGACAAGGATCAGCTCTTCCCTCTGCTGTTCACAGTCATCCTGCCACCATTACTACCCTTAGACCCTGGGAATGGCCTTGGTCCGACACACTGGGGTCTTAGAACTACCAAATGACAAGAATAGATTAAAACTGTTTCTTTCAGGACCATCAGGGTTTACTGTCTTCCTCTGTGTGAATGCTTAAAAAAATCCAAGAATCTGTTTTCCCTTCTTATTAGAAATGCCAGGACTGAGATGAGAAGGACCGGTCTTACTGTTCAAAGGAGGATGAGTGCCCACAGGGTAACTGTTAAGAACAGACTAAGAAAGCAGGTTGTGTGTGTGTTGGAGAAAATGGTCTGTTTATTCCTGAAGTCCAATGCTTACTTAATTCAAACAATTACTTTTTTTTGTAGTTGAAAACACTTTTTATTATTCACTATTACAGTGTCTAAAATACTGTCAATACAATAATGTTTACACAATTTATGTTCATGTCACACAGAATATCCTGCTCTACAAAAATATCAGCAGAGATGTTTTGACTTTGACTGGTGAGGAAGAATCATTTTTTGGCATAAATATTTGTCTGACAAATTTAAATTGCTACAGGAACTTATACCTCGAATCTGTCCCCTTTTATTTAGGAGACATTTTGATATCAAACAACTACTTATATTTCTGTATGTACTATTTATATATAACACCATCTCTCATCAATAAGTAAATAGACACTAAGGCGCGTGCACAACCAAAACCTAACCTTGCACAGATTGTAACTAATTTCTGGAAAATTTCTCAACCAAAAGAAGGGCTTTTGTAAAAGCCCCGGATAGGAACAGACTTGGAAAAGATAAACGCAGGGACATCCCTAACAGTGATAAGCTGGATTGGGCACAGCAAGAAACAGAGATATGATGTGGAGTTTATAGTTCAAGCAATGGAAACACATTTGATGCTGTTATTTAGTCTTGCGGCATCTGTTTGCCTATTACAATAATTTGAGAAAGATATTGCTAAAAAGACAGTGATCTCTTAAGACATCTAGTAGAATGACATGGACTGGGCCAGCGCGGTAGAAGGAGGATATAGCATGTAAACTAAGGGTAGAATGAATAGAATAGAACCCAGGGTTTGCTGGTGAGATCTTATTTTCCAAGACAAGAGGCTGAAGAAGCAAGAGAAAGGTATCCAGGTAGAAAGGGGCCAAAGTGGAACGTGTCATGTGATCGGTAGGATAATGTGGACTGTCCAAATTAAATCCAAACGTACAAATGAATCCTGGATTTACAGAGTGGGACTCTGCCCAGAGGAAACATACAGCTACAATTTAACTGAAGCTTGAGTCCCACAGGCCCAATACTATCAAAAGACTTTTAACTGCTATGTTGTTTTTGGACAATTAGGGTACCATTTATTAGGTTATAATAATGTTCCAAAAATATCATTTTTAAGATGAGAGTTAATTCTATTCCTGGTAGGCTTGCCTTACAGTCTTTCACTTATGCTTAAGAAAATTAGTTTGGATTTTTTTTTTTTGGTTTTTCGAGACAGGGTTTCTCTGTGTAGCCCTGGCTGTCCTGGCACTCACTTTGTAGACCAGGCTGGCCTCGAACTCCGAAATCTGCCTGCCTCTGCCTCCCGAGTGCTGGAATTAAAGGCGTGCGCCACCACGCCCAGCTTAGTTTGGATTTTATTGCTTATGCCTGATGCTGCACTGGGATGTTCAGTTTGTTTCTTTATATTTTTTTCTGATTATCATAGGATGAAACAATGCTATATACCTTTGTGCATATATTTCTGTGTTTTTATGTTATTTCATGCTACACAGTGACTATAAGCTTAAGACTATATCATGCTACATTAATAACAGTAGTCATTAGAAAATAAATACTTTGAATCCAAAGTAATCCAAGATTATAATGTACATAAATTTCCATAAAAGAAGATCTATTCTAGGTCCCCATTTTATAGGTTAGGAAGTTGAGGTATCAAGGGATTAAGTAACATCTAAATTTTGGAGTATTCATAAATGCCCTAGAAAAATGTCTAACCAGAATCTGCATTCTCATTTTGTATTGCCTTCTAAGAACTATCATTAGAACTTAAGTCTATTAATTTTGGCCACTTTTTGAAAAATAAAAATGCAGTACATACATGTCACCCATGAATTATCTTTTTCTTTCTGGTTGGAGACAGCATGATTTTAGTAGAACATCAGCTATGAAGACAATGATAGGGGTTAGAATGACCATAGAGTGACTTGGAATTATGTATGAGATTCCAATTTTGGATTCGTTTTCAGTGTTTATGGCCATGACAAATATACAACCCTTCTACTTGGGACTCAAAGCAGAGGTGTGTGTGTGTGTGTGTGTGTGTGTGTGTGTGTGTGTGTGTGTGCGCGCGCCCGCGCGCGCCCGCGCGCGTGTGTGCTGTGTATTAGTAATGGCAGACTCTTTTTCTGAACTTGATACTCTGAGCTCTGTGTTCCTCTCTGATTTTATCATCCATGAACTGCAGGGTTTTGAAGGCAGAGCATATGTCATTATGCTCCTTCATACTTAGCAGAGCAGCTTTCCCCCTGTGTGCTGCAGGTACTCGATACATGGAAAGAATTATGCCAATGTTTTTTTTTATTTCTGTTTTTGGGGTGTGTGTGTGTGTGTGTGTTATTTTTATTGGACATTAGAGGCAACGACTTAGGGTAATTTTCTCATGCTCCTTGTAGCTAAAATTTGTGTTTTTACATTTTTTTTTTATTTTTGCTTTGACTTCATTTTTGTTTAGGAGTTCATGGCCTGGAATGTGCTGAGGACATTGATGTCTTTGTCTTATATCAGTGCTGATTTTCCTGGTGACAGCTTGAAAATCAGGCCTAACTGTAGGAGCTGAATAACAACATCAGGCATTTAAACTCTGCCTTCCCTTTGACAACCAATGCTTCTTCCGCAGACTCTCTGACCATACAAATACAGTTGTATTAGGACTTTGGAAGCGTTTGTGCTAAGCACCACACCATGATATATGCAAGATCAGCTGATTGTCTCAACTGAAAAAATAAATAAATAAAAGGATCCTGCCTCATCTAGTGTCAGTAATGAATATTGCTATAATTTCAACAACTATGGCATTTTTGTCATTAAGAGCCTTTTCAGTTTCTGAGATCTTCATGTTGAGTCATCCAGATAGCCTGGTTCCATCCCTAATAAACGATGGGAAGAGAGTAGGAAATAGCCATTTCCCAGGTGGCAGGGGCACATATTTGCAGTGTCTGAACCCTCTTTAGGCAACACAGTTGAAGGCTGCATGATGAATGAGCAGCCACTGATTGGTCCTATTGTGCGTTTGTGATTCTTCTTCATTTTTTAAAAAAATCCCTCCATTTAGTATGCAAAAGACATTGCTGGCGATCAAAAGCAGATATGGGACACATGCACCAAGCCAAAATATAACAATGATTTTTTTTTACTCTGTTTTGTTGGATTGATCACAGTTTCTTTGACTGTCCTATGGGTCACAAATTGCCAAGAGTTGTTCATATGTATTTCTTATAGCCCAAACCTTGACTTTTTGACATACCATTCAAGGAGTGACATTGACAGTTCTATTGTCCTGCATTTTGTTCCTTATTTATCACCCTTCACTGTTCTCCTCTCTCTCTCTCTCTCTCTCTCTCTCTCTCTCTCTCTCTCTCTCTCTCTCTCTCTCTCTCTTTTTCTCTCTCTTGTTCTCCTATGCAGTTGTTGAAAGTAATGGCTTGACTAGCATCTCATAAGACAACTTCTGATAGACTTTCAGTTTCTGATAAGTTCAGAATGTATAACATGTCACTAATTGTTCAAAAAAGTCTACATACTAATGATGTTTTCCTGTGTCTGATCTTAAAGGCAATGAAGGCCATCCCTAAGCAATGATCTCCTCAGTAAGAGTTGGGGAAGCCAGAGGCCAAAATAGAATGCCACTGTAGCCTTTGATTGGTAAAACCACAAGAAATTACATAGTGAGTCCCAAGATGTATGTCAACAGAATCACCTTCACGCTCACGTAAGAGTAGAAATGGGGAGGCCCAGCTTTGGAAAAAATACTTTTTTATGGAATGAGCATTTGCATGTTTTTTTCTAATCCGGAAATTCCATTTTAAAGACCCCATTTGCTTAAGGTTGTTTTTAGCATCAGAGAAAGAGTATTACAGTGAGTTGCATCATAGTTCCTCAGAGACGTGCTTACTGGGAACGTAGAAGTGGGCCCTTATTTCAAAAAAGGTCTTTGAGATGTAACATAAGGATCTCTAGATACGATTGGCCTGTATTAGGATACAACCTAAAGCTGAAGAGAACCGAGTTTATAAGTAAATAGAAGGAACAGAGAGTAGGATGTGTGAAGACTGAAGAAGAAACTGAGATGATGGTTCTTTATGGCACCGTGGGCTTTGTTCTTTGAACTGTGCCTTCCTATCCCAGTCAGTCTGCTCAAGCCCAATTCTCCACTATCTCAGAATGAGAATGCCTTATAGCCTTTAGCCAGTTATGTCAGACAAAGTGATGTCATCAAATGTCTGCTCTGGTCCAATCGGACTGGTGACTTTAAAAAGATCGGTGATGTAGATAGGTATCTATAGGGTGAGTGGGTATGTGAGGTATGTTGCAAGCAGTGGTTCTCAACCTGTGGGTCATGGCCCCTTTGTGGATAGAATGTACCTCTCACAGGGGTCACTTAAGGCCAATGAAATATGTAGATATTCGTAATTCAGAACAGTAGCAAAATCAGAGTTATGAAGTAGTAATGAAGACAACTCCATGATTGGAGGTCCCCACAACAATTGTATTAAAGGGATGCAGCATTAGCAAGGTTGGTAACCACTGAGATCACAGATAGTCATCTGCAGAGAGACTTGACATGAGTCTCACCTTCACAACATCTCCATCCTGTACCTTCAACATCGAGGACTTCAGGAAGGAAGATGTCTGCCCTTGAAGTCACCCACCTGCCAAACTCTGCTGTGGCAACTACAAATGAACATGCAAAGGGTTGTCTGTGACACTAAAGGACAGCAATATAGGACATAAAGGAGCCCTGATAGATGTTTACAGCTACTGAAAAATGCAGGTTGTAAAAGTAAACACTGGGGGGAAGACTGGGTCTGCTGTTGTTACAGGTGAATTTATATTGAGTTCCAATTTAGGTTCAGGAGACACCTGTCGGTTCCCCTGAGCCCAGAGTCCCAGCCTAGTTTCCTGTTACTCTACCTCTGAGGTCACAAAGGCATAGTGACAAAAGCTTGAGAGGCAGAATAGCTCCCTTCGCTTATGGATTGGAGTCTGTTCCTGAGGAAGAAGGTGTGGGTCTCGGAGCAGGAATATGATTCTGGGAGTGAGTGTTGCTGGATTTATAACATTAGTATTTAGAGATAATTATGTCTGCTCCTCCGTTGCCCCTTTATTACAGAACCCTTTTGTTCTGCCCTTAGAAAACCGTCTATAAGAAGAAGGATATTTGGGCGAGTATGGTGGCACACACCTCTAATCACAGATCTCTGGAGGCATGAGCAATGAGGCAAGAAGATCATGAGTTGGAAGCCAGCCAGAGCTCCATGACAGGCAATACCTGTCTCAATATTCTGAAGAATGGAGTTAGTATCGAGTAGTTGAGCACTTTTGTAAATGCTGAAGGTCTTCCCTTTGTGCCTATCACTAGAGAGAGAATGAGAAAGGGATGGGGAAGGGAGAGTAGGTGATGGAGATAGAGGTAGGGGGAGAGGGAGAAAGAGAATGTGTGTTATACATATCCACATACATATATACATACACATATATACATATATAAATATATATCTCCAAAATTTAGAAATTCAGATACCTACAGTAGAGGAATAATGGATTCAATTGGTATTATGTAGTAGTTCTCTTGTCATAGTGATGTGTTTGAGCCCTCCTAGACAACTGAAATGGTTATAAGAATTATATTTAAACTTTGGTTTTGTCTATCTTATACATTTATACACATAAATACAAACAATCACATGATAAAATTTGATTTACAAATTAGACACAGTCATGGATTAGAAATGACTAGCATATAATGAAAACATTCTACCAATATACATTTATTAAAGATTTTTAAAACTCATTTTTCTAAAATATTTCCATTTATGATGGATCCTGTGGTTGGCAATCTGGACCCCAGAGGACAATTCACAGTTAAAAGGGAAACCACTTTATGATATAACAGTAAAAACTGATTATGGTGCTAGTGAATGACAAGTCAATAGATTATATATTGCATAATTTTGTACTAAATTTTAAAAATCTCAAACTAAAAATATATAATTTTTATTCTGCACAGATTTGTCTGCAGAGAAAGAAAGAGATGTATGTAAGCCTTAGGTGAGATATTCATTTGGGTCTGGGAACCAGAAGAGCCAAAGTAGAGAGGCCCTCCACAAGGAGATGTATATTATTGTAATAGTATAGGTGTAGGCTTGTGTGGCATGCCCCTGAGAGATAATGTATTTTTTTTAAACAAACTTATAGAGAAGAATAAATAATGGAGAGGCATGAATAAAATATATGTTCTTTTAGATAATGTACTTCACATAGACTTTTAAATCAAGTAAAGTTTATTATTATCATTGTTGCTGTTATTATAGGTGGACATGTATGAGATCCCATGGGCATGCAGATACCATGGCCGTAGCTTGGTAGTCAGCAGACCATCTTTCTTAATTGATTCTCTCCTTCCACCGTGGAACTCTAAGATCAAACTAAGAACATCAGGCTTGCGCAGCATCTTTACCTCCTACGCCGCCATTTCGCCGTCTTCTTCTGACCATGTTTTAGTGCAGACGTTAACATCCTTACAAAGAACCTTGCACGCATCGGAAGACAGAGGTAGGGAGTAGGGAGCTGTATGAACTACAGACTCTTTACCGAGCAGCCAACGTGCCGTGCTGTAGACAATTGCAGCTGTGTCTTCAAGCAGGAAGTTTCAAAAGAAGGAGCATGTATGTGAGTTATTTCATCTGAAATAAGTTGTGCCTCACATCGCTCCTATAGCCGGATAATTTGCCTGTGACAAAGGCCCGGAGAATGTAATTTGTGGTGGCCTTTGAAGAAGTTTTCCTGTTTGCCCTCCTTAACAACCATCGAGACTACAGTGTCCCGCTGTTGCTTTTGTCCCAGTTTTGAATGCGGCACTTATAATTACAGAGTGAATCATGGGAGCCGTGTCCCTGTGCTATATCCCCAGCATCCGTACATAATGAAGGGAACACACACTCATTCAATTGGGGTGCCTTGAGATAATGAGGCCCGTGTGAGGGAGTCCTGCTCAATGTGATTCCCTCATTCCCTGTGAACTTGGGGGAAATTGTTTCTCGATGTGCTTGTTAGCACTGGGGGACAGCTAGACAGTTTTGCTCCACCTGAATATTTACATAGACTTTCACTCCACTTGTCCGTTGCAACCAAGCTTGGCGGGAAAGTAGTACTGCATTGAATGCCAAGACGCAGGTAGCTGCCCGGTCTATGAGTTAACGCTATCTGCATATTAAAGGGAGCCGTGGAAAGAAAACTGAAAATGTTGTTGGCGTCTGAATGTGCACCACAGGTATAATGAGATTATTGCACATACATTTGAAAAACCGTCATGGCTATGATCTGAGTCCTATAATCTCCATTTTCATAATAGGTGCAAAAACTGGCAAGTTGTTCTTCGAATTAATGAGCAAATGATCGCTCTCTTCACGTTCACATTTTTATTCTGGTCAGAATTTCATAGACGTGTTATGACAAGATGTAATCTGGCCCACTTTCATCGCCTGGTTTTAATTCTACTTTATGCTTGTTTAGTGATAAAAAAAAATCATGTTTTGTTAAATATCGGGCTTCTGATAATGGAACAAGTGTAAACTGGGCAACACCTAAAATATTTTGCTTTGGTTACAGAGATTCAACTTTTTGCTAAAATATCTTCACACTGTGTCTCAGAAAAATGAAAAAAAAAGTGCTCCTTTAAAATGGTTTTTAAAAATCCCTAAATTCAATTTACTTATTGATTAATTACTCATCGATCCATAAATCCAAAGACGATACATAGATGTGAGGTAAACAGTGACTTCTCAAGGCAGGGATAAGATGAGCAAGGTTTATACTGGTGTGCACATAATTATTCCTTTTAAACTATTATCATTTCTTTATGGTGAACGCATAATAAAATGCCTTCATCTAGCCTTTAAAATATACAGGGACTTATTTCTTACACAAAAGAACTATCCTTTAATTCAAAAAAGGCTGTACAGGAAGGCAGTTGAACATGTCTTCTGTGCAATGTTAGAGGAAGCCACCCTGTGGGTACCTCTCAGAGCCTTTGGTGGGGCTCACTTTCACATATGCCCTTCAGATGCTGCCTGCAGAGCACCGTTAGCTGGGGACAACCCACAGAACAGTATCAGACTCACCCCATGGGCCCAATTGTGGGCATAATCAATCTCACTCTCAGGGTGACACACATTGAAAACAGGGCAGCAAAGGTTTACCTCTCAGAGCAGCTCTCTATGTGGGACTGGAAAAGCTGAATATTTTCTTTTTTCTGCCTTTCCTGAAACCTCTATAGTCACTCTGAATTATTGATTAATGGAAACATTCAAAGATGAGAAACGTTTTGGACTTCTCTGTCTATGTTAATCAAAACTACAGCTTCTGCTCTTCCCAGTGTGTTTCAAAACAACAGGCACACTGATTTATTGAAAGAACCAATAGTAAGCTGCTTTACAACACTCTTCCTCTGGGGAGACGCAGTGGTGTATCAATTAGGCAATATGTGGCATGGTAAAATATTTTATCGACAACTGTTAAAGAATATTTAAATGGGATTAAAATATAGTCCTAGATATGCTAATTCTTTTTTTTTAAAAGAGAAATGTGTTTTAACAGAGAGAAGCCTAATAAAAGATAGAATATAGATATGTTTGTAGATAAAAGTCAGGAGAAGAGAATACAAAGAAACAATGTTGTCTTGCAGTCTTGAAGGCAGAAGCTTTGACTGTTGACTGATCACATATGCTTGAAATTAAATCTAGGATCTGCCTATGCTTTGTCACAAATGAATTTTATAGTTAACTGATTCAGTCACTACCTAGTAAGACTGAATGAATAGTTTTCCCTAAAAAAAGAAGAAAACTTCTCCTTGCAAATAGACAAAGAACATCACCAAAACCCACAACCAGACCAATGGCAGCACTGTCGAGTCCGAGTCCAGGCTCAACAAATATATCTACAATGCTAATCCTGCACCTAAGACTCAGAGATCATTTCAGAAAAGCGGGGAGAAAGATTTTAAGAGCCAGAGAGACAGGGAGTTTGCTGTGAGAGTGCATCTCCTAGGAATATTAGATGCTAAACCTATAAAAATCCCAGCCACATGATTGCCTAAGCATGCCCTGAACAAAGTCAGTCTTAGCCATGCGATTTGGGGGCTAGGCAAAAATCCAGAAATCCTTGACCTTGTACAGAGAACTACAGGAAACTAACAAATGGCAAAAATGGGAGTAGTCTTTCTCAGGAAAGAACACAGCAATTGCTTGTCCAATACCAATCAATAGTCAGCCCTGAAGATGTATATGCAAGTAATGTTATAGAGACCAAACAGGTGGAATTTTTATATTTTTTGGGAAAAAATGATGTACCTATTTATATATATGTATATAGAAAAAATTAATAAAAATAGTTCACTGATTTAAAAAAGAGCAAGGAGGATTACATGTGAGGGCTTGAGGGGAGGGAAACTATATAATTATAATTTTCAAAAAATAAAATACACAAAAACGGAAATGTTGTTTAAGAACTATTCTTTAGCATAAGGGTCAATGTGGGTTTAATGTTAGCCAGGACACCCATTTAATGATATACAAACAAAATTTCACAAAACATTGCCGATATAACTAACAAATTATATATATATATATATATATATATATATATATATATATATATATATACATACACATATGTGTGTGTGTGTGTGTGAGTGTGCACGTATTGTGGTAATGCACATGTGTTATGAAATTGTGTTTATGTATATTTGGGGGATATGTACATGTGTATTTAGCTACAAATAATATTACTGTTCTTTGGTTGGGTTGGGAATTGGAGTTACAATGTAACAGCACATTAACAAGTGAAAGTCAGACCAAATACAGCCCAATCCCTACAGCAGCTGGCACACACATGTGTCCAACTGCTAAACATTATTTTTCTTGTAGTTCTAAAGGAAGGCCAAACTAAGGTTGCCAGGTGTTCAAAAAATTTAAACATATTATCAAATATAAATTTTAGGCAACATGTTAAGCAAGAAACCAACCAACCATGGTGCTTTGTCAAAACATATCCTAGACATAATAACAGCTACATCTAGAGTAGCTGTTCACAATCTGTCCCTTATAACCTCTTTGGGGGTTGAAGGACTCTTTCACAGGGGTCCCATGTCAGATATCCTGCATATCAGACATTTACATTATAATTCATTACAATAGCAAAATTACAGTTATGAAGTAGCATCAGAAATAATTTTATGGTTGGGGAACACAACATGAGGATGTACATTAAAGGGTCGTAGCATTAGGAAGGTTGAGAACCACTGCTACGGAGCAAAGTTAAAAAACAGTCTCTTCTATGGCATTAGAAGTGTGTGTATATGAAGGTAGTTATGCTTGCTTCTCTTTGAAGTTTGTAAGTAAGAAAATACTTGCTTTTCTTTAAAGTGATACTTGCATCATTTTTCTCATAGGATAAGACATGAGCAGTTAGTCATTTTGGGATGTGTTGCACATGTGCTCTGGGACAGCCACTTTATTGGGAGTGACAGATCAAGCCCATGTTTTCAAGGTTCTTAGAAACATAGTGAGAGAGGAGTGATCATGAATAAGATGGAGATAAATGAACTGATGAGAGGTGCTGGTAAGGCAAAGGTACACAATGTAAGGATGGGCACTCTGGCAGGAATAGCCCATAATTCCCATCTGAGTGTGTTAGCTGAACTGACACCCACATGGTATGAGGATTCAGTTAAATGAATGTATCACAAACGAGACTCCTAAGTAGCAGCATGAACAATGAAACTACCCTCCAAGGTAGAATCTACTTAGCAGATTGGACAAAAAGGTAGTTGAGTGGAGAGAAGAAGACAGAGTAGAGAATGATTTTGAAGGGAAGTTCAGAAAACATACAAGGGTTTTTTGTTTGTTTGTTTGTTTTGTTTTGTCTTGTTTTTTAACACAAACTCATTTTCTAATCTTTCTTCTCTCTCTACTCTACTATTGTCCAAACAAATGTTAGCATATAAGTGAATCAATTGGGAGTCTCACTGAGACAAAATTTCTTATTCATTTTGTATAGGATTCTGTGTCTCTAAGAAGCTTTCAGCTGAGACTCCAAGATCTGGTCCTCCTGAGAGCAAAGGCCTGTACAATGACAGGGAGCCAGACTTAATTCTACTTTTTAAGAATGGCAAGCAGGGTGTGAGGAGAGATGCTAGAGGAACAGAGAAAGCCAGTAATGTGGATAAGGCATTCCAGCAACTACTGAAAGGAGAAGCTTGGAATTATTAAGGCTTTGAAGAAAGAAGCATCCTACGTTGTCAACACAGAGGAGTCAAGTTTGCCAGTTAAACCTCTAAAGAAATGGAAGAACCACTCTGGATATTTGATGATCTTAAAAACTGTGGTCATTTTGATGGAGTTCTTTATTTAAAATTGTTACATACATTACTGAATTTTAGTAAGTCATAGGAATCTATGATTTGAAAGCTTGGAGGTTGACAAATGGTAGATTAAAGACAAAGTTAACATGTCCCTGGCTTTTGTCAATAAAGTTTTATTGGAACATGTGCGCGTGCGCGCGGGCACACACAAACACTCTCTCTCTCTCTCTCTCTCTCTCTCTCTCTCTCTCTCACACACACACACACACACACACACACACACACACACACACACGCCATCCACCACCACCACCACCACCACCACTACCACCAGCAAACCAAACCAAACCAAACCATCCAAAGAAACTGTAGTCATGACCCAAGAGGCACTGGCACTGAATGTGGATGTCATGAAATAGTTCGCAATCTTTAAAGGTTTTTAAATTCACAGCCACCAAAAAGTATTTAAAAGTTGAATGCATAACAAGTCTCAGGTGTTTCTAACTTTGTTCACCCTTGCGGTATCACATGGTTTCACTGTAGCCTTAGTTCTGAACATAGGGCCTGCATACTGTCTGCAATACAATGGTGGCCAGTGAACACTGCTTGGAACAGCCTGGTGCAGATTCAAGACTATTCTAAATTATGCACTATGGTGTTTGCAGTCTATGGACAAGGTATTTTCCTTTTTATCAAAACAAAAGGTTTAATTAGGAAAAGCAAAGATGATTAATATTTTCCTACCATTATTGTTCAACATGTAAGTATCAAATTAGCCTGAATTTGAATTGTATTGTTAGAATTTTATGTATTTTCCAATGAATAATCTGTCCGTCCATCTATCCATCAATCCATCCATCCATCCATCATTCTTTCCTTTCATTCCCCTTCTTCTTTCCCTCCCTCCTTACCCATCTACCTATTAAACATCTAAATCTATCAATCTATTTATCTATTCATTGTCTATCTCTCTATCTGCCTATCCATCTGCCTGCCTATCTATCTATCTATCTATCTATCTATCTATCTATCTACCTATCATCTTTCTTTGCTTTTCTTTCTGTCATCATCATTTATCTACCTCCCTACATACTTTCTATCTATATTAGACAGGGTCTCACTGTTTATTTCATCTTGATCCACAGCTCTCCACGTAGTGCCACGAGCTCTGGTTGAGTCAGCTTGACAAGCCGAGAGGCTTGAAAGCTACTCTCGAGGCAAAAGAGTTTCACAGAAACTTGCTCCTGGAGTCTGGCGTGCTCTCTAAATTTTCCATTCCCGAGTTAGTTTAGTGGATGGATCCACGTGCTCTCTTTATTATAAGTGCCTTTTAAGATTGAATTCTGACATAGCTAAAGCCTTCTGTCAGTGTTCCAACAGTCCTAGAACGTCCTTGAGCTAGACAGTGACATTCAGAATAGCCTCTGGTATTATCAATAAAAGCCAACTCGCTCCCATATACAGGAATTTACAATGGTTTAGGAAGTAGATCAGGCTGTGGTTTTAGAGTATTGCATTATTCATGAGATAGTTAGCTAGAACTGAACTCCCTAGTTAGAACCATGACTTGGGTGTGAAAGCCCTTGCCCTAAGAGAGTAAAGACCTCACACCTGGCTTCTAAGACTATAGCTGAGTTACACCCATACACACATATTTACAATGGCCTAAGGGGAAGGTGGGCTATACAATAAACTAAAATAGGAACTATGGCAAGGGCACGAAGCCCTTGACCCTGGCTTCTAAGATTAAGTGAATCTTAGGTGGAGCCCTTTTTGATCCCAGTTGTTAACAATGAATTCTATCCCAGGTGGTTCCTGTTAGACTTTCTGTGTTTGCATTCCTCTGTTTTATGTAAGATTCCAGTAACCTATTTGTACCTTGCTGGTGTGTCACCCAACTTCCTTATTGTCTTCTGCATAAAAAGTCTGATGCTCGATTTGACATTACATTCAGATCCAACACAACCTCTCCTGTGTGCATCTGTTTGTCATTCATCTGATGCTTTGCCCACCCAAGACTAGAGACTCATTCCAAGAAGACAAAGGGGCCCAGAGGGTCTGCAGCAATGTAGTGAAGGCTGGCCTCAGCCTTGTGATCTTTCTCTTTGTTTCCCAAGTGCTGCTGTTTATCCAAGAATGACCTATACATTCTGGCTTGATCATTTTGTCTATAGCCACTAATTCATGGAAGAGCTGAGGCATTCCTTATTCCATTAACACTAAGAGCGAGCAATTCTACAGAACTTATTCACAACTCCTATGCTAGTTTAGTTACCCTTGTGTTGAGACCACTAGAAGGTAGAAATATCATAACTCATTCTTACTTATCACTTAAGGGTTTGATCTGTTACTCAACAGGCAGGCATTGTTAACCAGTGCAAATAGTTTCTATGGCTTCAATCATCACATTCATGCAAACTGCCTACATCCTTATCCCCAGAGCTGGTCTTTCTTCATCTTCATGAGATGAAATCACCTGCTACAAGGGCTGAATTAAGAAACATATGGTATCTCATTGCTTAGGTACTTTAAAATAAAACCATATTAAAATATAGTAACATCAAAAGTTCTCTTTTCTAATTCTCAATATTTTTTTATCACATTGCAAATATACCCTTCCACCATTTTTCATGCTAATACTTAGATTATTTTTACACAATGATGTGTGCTGCACATTTCCATTTTAAGATATGGTCATCGCCTCAAGCATACCCATCTACAACTGTTCTCATCAAATTTTCCTAACAAAGCAGTGTTGCTTTTAGATCAGCGTTCATAACTATTTTGGACCGAGTCTCTCTGAAAGGCTGATGAAGCCTATAGACCTCCAAAAAAAAAAATACACACAAATACATATGCAAATATTTTTGCCCGCTTAATTTTCTTTCACTCCATGCTCATTTCTACCACAGAGCTGGATGAGGGGAGCCTGCAAAGCGTCAGGTCACGTCCGCTCTTGATTTTCATAATGATCACTTGCTAATCATAAAATGGAAATGGCTACAAACTGTGCAAGTAAAACAAACTAAGCCTTAATTCCGCTCAAAACAACTTTTAATGAAGAGGCTTATTGTTTGGTTTGTATGAGAAGTGATTGTAGCATAACTGTAAATGAGTAAATAATCTCGAGAGCCAACTGATTGAAGATTTGTGCTTGGATAGAGAAAAGTGGAGGAAATCCACACTCACAAAGGAAGCCTGAAGCCAAGAGAAAGTGAACTCCCACGGCTGACTTTGTCAACTGAGGGGTAGGCTTGTCAAGGGGTGTAAGAATCCTCATCCCATCACTGCCTTTGTATCGGAGTCAAAGAGGACATTGTGGTGAGGGCTGAATCATGGAGACCATCTGTGTTAACAGCGAAAGGATTACAATTCGCTGTTGCAATGTTAAAGCCTTCAGAGCAGAAGTAACCTTCAGAGAAGTTCTACAGATTTCTGCCTGCTGAGAAATTGAAAGGCTTACTTCCTCTTGATACCCGCCTCCAGAAATGTTTCTTCCACATTGAAAAGTTTGCATCCTTCACTTCCGGCTCTCTCTTTCCGGAGAGGCAGCCAGGACAAAAAAAAAGCGTCTTCTTAGCAGTCTCTAAAATAGCAACTTCAGAGACTTGAATCAAAAGTTTTACTTATTCTTAGAGCTGAAAAATACTACCTATCAACCCAAGCCAGGGACAGATTCCCTCCTGACACACAGTCCCAAGAGATGCCTTTTCTTTGTAAACAAGCACCACTATTGCCTATAGTCAGTCCTAGGCTCTGACAATATCAGTTTTTTCTGTGGTCAGGTAAATTAAACTTTTAATATTTTTTTCTGTGAACGAGTACATAAAAAAAAATCTATGCAGTCTGTTTTTAAAGAAGGAGCAGATTATGAACTTGTCTGGAGTGTGTGCATGTATTTATGTGTGCTTCTGTGTGTACATGCATATGTATAAGTAGTTTTTTTTCTTTGTGTTATGTGTGTGTACTTGTGTCTGTATGTTACATATGTGTGTTCACATGCATATGTCCATTAAATATACAGTCTAAAGTGTTCAACAGTAAACACAATAGTCCTCCCAAGGTTCTGAAGCCCCTTTGTATTTCTGTCCTTCCGATTTTTTTCCAGACCACAGTCCCTATGTAATGACCAATCGGCTGATTTTTAATAGAATATAAAAATATTCTACAGGTCAAAAATAAGAAATAAAATTAAAAAACAACTGAAAACCTAGAAACATATTTATAGCATATCATAGATCCCTAAGCAAGAAGTTTAATCCTGGAGTAAAATTGGCCATCCCTCTACTAGAAGGAAGGTGTCATTTTTAGCATCAAGTACTGGAAGGTGACACTGGAGGACTTTTTTCTAGACCTTGTTAAAGTGATGCTTACCTTCAGGCTTCCTCACATAATTTAGTTGCTATATTTAAAACGTGCCACTTTGTCCAATTAAGTATATAATTGTTTCATCTGTATCTGAGAATCTTCATTTCTTCATGCTATATATAAAGCATGAATGTATGCTTTTGTGTTGTGCTGTCTTGTATTAATCTAATTCTTATGCCCTGCTCCCAAAAGTAAACAAATAAAGCCTAAAATCATTATATTTTTCTATGTTCTATATGTTCCTTCCATTTTAGCTTTGTGTATCTTCTTTCTAATCTCTACCATATTTCATTTTTCTCAATTGTTCAGAACTCTGTATATGAAATTGGTATATAGCATGCCATCCCTAAAACATTCCTGTATTAAGAAATAATACTAAACATGAGATGTAACAGATATAAAGTTTCCTCTTGCAATTACCCCTAAAGCATTTTACAAACTGAAGTCACAGAAATAGTTATATAGAGTTGCAAGTCAGAGCAATCCATGATCAAAATGTAGGACATGTGTGCATGAGGCCATAAAATTAGGAAAACGTTAGAGAAGTTATTTACTTGAAATTCCCTTATCAAGTTTATTTTGTCCAGTCTCCTTTTCCAAGAAGAATTACTACCAAAATCATTTAGGACAGATGGTTGCCTCTATTTTAAAAATGTTCTAGAGTCGATAATTTCACAGGCTCCTTTGGTAGCTCGCTTCAGTGTTTAATCACTCTTACACTCAAGACGGCCTCCCTTATGTCTAATATATGGTATCTAAATAATGGAATACACTGAGTGAAATACGGAGGGTAATTTTAACTCTTGGAGCTGCTACAACTGGAGACCTAAACAATTTTTCAATGAGACACAAGACTCAATTATCTCTCTGAAGTTGACATCTCCGTCCTTGACATTTCACCCCCTTTAGAAATCTATAATTCTTGCTTTCCATGGGATATTGTCTCCTGAATATCCCACTGACATTTGAAATTTTGACTAATCAAAATAGAGGAGTTTGACTTCTTAAGCAATGCAATTTCCTTGAGACTGTAATTTTCCATTTTGGCCTGCTGAATATCCAGTCTGTCTCTGCCTCTTGGATTCTCTCTCTATGATTTCAACATGATATTCAACAAGCTGCTATATCTAACCACTGATTATTTTGTAGACATCCTTGGCTGCAAGACCTAGAAATTTCATTCCCAATTATTTGTTCTTTAGCTCCCAGTTGGAATCTCTCTCATTCTCACATTAGTAGTTGATCCCTATTTCCCCCATAGAGTTTGGGATGTTAATGACAATATTCTGAATGTGCCTCTCTTTTGCCTCTCTTGCCTGCAGCATCATCTCTCCTCCAGCTGGGCACACCTCTTGAGTGATGGTGACTGGTTAAGTTATAATTCTTAAGTTTCTTTTAGGTGTCAGGGAAACCTTTCAAAGGGATTTAGAGATAATGAAATGTTAGGAGAGAAGCTTAAGGAGCATCCCTTCCTAGGGTGTGGGAACTTTACATGTTTTTGATGTAGGGAAAGGGATTGCATTCCTAGAGTGTTTCGGCTCACATCTCACCACAGTACATTCTCTCAGCACAGGGAACAAAATCTCCTGCCACCTCCATCTCTGCTGGCTTCAAATAAGTGGCCATAGGGCAATCTGGAAGGTCTTAGGGAAAAAAAAAATCCTGTGTACTCTGTCTTTTCTGAATCCACATGCAGATCATTGGGCACTTCCAAATTGAAATGTGTCTTCCTGTCCCTGAAAAAACGACATACCCAGCTTCTCCTTCAATCTTAGGACTGCCAAGAACCACTTTGTCATATTATATTACAGCTTTATATCCTTGAAGGATTCCCCTCAATTTCCCTCAGAATTGAAGGCTTCAAAAACTTGTAATACCAATGAAGGTGGGTGTTTGAATAGTGCAATTAAGGTCTCTCTCTCTCTCTCTGTCTCTCTCTCTCTCTCTCTCTGTCTCTCTCTGTCTCTCTGTCTCTCTCTCTCTCTCTCTCTCTCTCTCTCTCTCTCTCTCTCTCTCCTCTGCAATGAGGAAACTATTTTGAAATCACCAGTGTTAGTACACAATGAGACCAAAGCTGGCTCCACACATCTGAGAAAGTCCCACTATCTACCTTAGTGATGACGGGGAATTACATATTTTGGTTAAAGGAGGGGCTCTAGAACTAAAATATCTTAGCCTATATAGCTATTTTCTTTTCATCAGACTGGAACACACCCTCCAATCCCTTTCTCTCCATTTCTTCATCTGTAGGATGGGAAGCATACCAGCCCCACAGGCTCTTGTTAGAGACGATCATCAGGTACCACATTAGCACTGTGAAGTGTATATAACATCCACTGATAAGGGACAGAAGGCACTGAACTAAAGCTGTGTTTTCTAGACTTCACACACAGAGAAAGAGAATAGAGTATAGCTTCTTCAAAAGTCGGAGTGGTTCATACAGACCTGTGGAAATAGAGGGAGCTTGACAGATTTGATGCTCATTACATGGGCCTAGACTTATTAAATAAAAAAGTATGGTTTCCCAGCTAGGTAGGATGAAAGCTGAGAAGAAATTGTAACCCATAGCATGGGTGATAGTGGAGTAAGGAAATCAGGATTCACTTGTTTTGATTGGTACGTTGTTAATAAGGAAAATAAAGAAGCATCTAGTTGGCTCTAATTAAAGTGTTAATGACCAACCATAGCATAATAAATCATTTTGTTAAGGTATTTATATAATTTATTTTAAGGCAAAAATAGTTTTTATTTTGTCTTTAAGGCAACTGTATCATGTGGCTTTGGATTTAAATTGAGTCAGTATCAGAGTGAACTGCACTGACTTGATTTATATTAATTGAATGCCTGATGTCTGTGTCAGTGTCTAGCTCTCTTCCTATGCTTTGACTTATGGTCTGTTTAGTCCTCACAATTATGTCAAGTTGATAGACTTAATATTTCTGTTCTACAGCAGTATGCACTGCCACAGTCAGAATCTGATGGGATCTTGGGAGTTCCTTGAGTCTCAGAATTATACCTTGATACACTGATGATCTACATTATCCTGTAATCTCAAGTTCCACATGGACTCTTTGGAAGTTTGCCTTACAGGGAAAAAGTTTGCAAATCCATTTATGCTCAAAGATGATACAGCAAATCAAAATTTTGGCAAGGGGAGTGAATTCAAGACTCTTCCTCCATTCAGGACAGATGATAACAGATCAAATAAATGATTGCATTGCACTTGCTCTGATGAATTCTGTATCTAAGGGCAGCAATTTATTAATGACTTGAGAAAAACATGTAAGCCAATTTTCTCCATGGAATTATAATTTTTACAAATCTTCCAACAACCTGGATAACCTGAATCCCATTTAACATCTTTGGACGTCAGTCAGTCCATTGCTAAAACTAGACAATATATGGGACCTTCTATGAAAAAAAGGCTACTTTACATCATATTAATTAGTGGGGAGAAAAATAAGATGTTGAGAATATTAAAAAGTAGGACAAAATGTTAATGTCTTGAATACAATTTATAGAGACTGGATGTATGGTTGCCCTAAGAACAAACACCAGATCGAAAGACTCTTCAACATCTGGCTGAAATGGATGCATTGATGTGAAATTTCAGAGTCTGATGATAATTGTACTGCAGTACATCTTTTTGTCCTATTTAAACAATACTTAAAAAAAAAGAAATGAAAACACAAGACCAAATACCCTTTTGCCTTGCTGCAGGGAAAGCATAATGCCAAATAGTCTCTTTATTTAGCAGGTCATCACATTTCAGATAGAGCTTTTTCCCCCTTCTGTTACATTAACTGATACAGCTAAGTAGTTCAGTGCACATTTATTGGACTTTGAGATCTGTTTTCTTGCACATTTTTGTCTCATAGATGAATATACAAGTGATATCAAAAGCGTCAGGCAGTGATGTACACATGAGGACAACAAACAAGGGAATAGGAACCATAATGAATTTGGAGGCATTTGTTTCCTCTGGATACCTAATCGACTCTATCTTTGAAAACTGTGAATAATGATAACTTAAGAAATAATTCATCCCACCCATGAACAAAGTACAAACTGCTTTGCAGTTTCAGAGGAGTGATTCATATAAAAAATTTTAAACCTATATGCTTAGTTATAAATTCTATATGCATAAAGTGGGAAAACTTGAAAATGTAGCTAGTGGTAAAACTATATAGAATGTTTTTAGTTGAAATAATATTATATCACTTTCATCTCTATTTCCTGACTCCAAAGTTGCTAGCCTCTTTTCTTAACTATTATGTACATTCACCCATACATGCTCATGCTTGTGGGCTCGCGCACATGTGCACACACACACATACACACACACACAATTGCTGAGAATGCATTCAATAGATGACTGTGAACATCCACTTCTGTATTTGTCAGGCACTGACATAGCCTCACAAGAGATAGCTATATCAGGGTCCTGTCAGCAAAATTTTGCTGGCATATGCAATAGTGTCTGGGGTTGGTGGTTGTATATGGGTTGAATCCACGGGTGGGGCATGAAGAAAAAAATTAATAAAAGCAATGGGATCTTTCTAAAAAAAAATGCATTTGTTGTTGGGAGTATATGATTTCAAAGCTGACCACCTTGGATTGGACAGTGAGTAAGCAGGCTCACTCCTAGGAGAGTCTAATTATCCTTTTCCCAGAAGTCATTAGTTGTCTGTAGTTTTTACCTAGGGTAAAACACAGAGATTTTTTTATCTAGGTACCACACAGAGATTTACTTCTGCATGAACATGTCCATTGATGCTGCCATTGTTTAACACTTGTTAATGTAGACATTTCTAGAGCAGATTCAAGATCCTTATTTGGGCAAATCATTGGATAACTAGGATGAGGGAAAATGTTTCACCACTAGACATGCTTATGCTGTTTCAATTCCTTACTGTGAGTTCATGAGGATTCATACTCCTTAGCTTGAGAGCATCCCTATGGATTAATTTAGTCCAGAAGTAATGCCATGAGCAACCTATGCATTATGCTGTGGCCACCTAAATGCATAACCAGCTGTGCTCCAAGGGAAAAGACCACTTGCAGTAGGTGCTCTTCTTTGTGAACACAGTTGTCCTTGCCAATGGAGAAAAAATGAGACTTACTTGTTTTTATTTACAGATATATGCTTTATTTTAAGAATTATAGAATTAATATTGCTGGAGAAGAAAACTCTGTGTACAATTTTGAGCCCTTGCCACTAATCTGAATTTCTTTTGTTCAGATCTGTACTGCACACAAAACCAATTTCTGCATTAATTTAAAATAATTGTTTAAAGAGTTAGATATTTAAAAATTGTAACCAGTGATACAATTTAGTTTCCACCTTTCCTTTACATAAATATAAGATATTTTACAAAATTATAAAGTGGTAGTTATAGTGACACCTCTTAGGACTGTTGAAAATGATTGATTAGCTAGGGATGGATTATACACTCTATAAATGACTATAGTCATTCTCACATCTGAATCAATATTCAATATGAATAATTGTTCTTTGGCAGGACTTTGAGCATATCTAACCCTAAACTTAACTCTGATAGCCAAAGAATTGCCCACAGAAATAAGCCCACAAACAAAAAAGCCCACATGGGGCTAAGAAAAGACAAAAAAAAAAAAAATCAGAATGCATATACTAAAAAAAAAAAAACCCAAAAGAATGTAGGCATAATCAATAATTGAATATGATTGAATTTCTTGAAAGAAGAATGACAGTAGAGATTTGCAGCCAAATTACCAAGTTACCACATCTCTGAATTTTATTTTTTTATAAAATACAAATTCTCTGCTCCAGAAGACCATTATGAGATTTAATTATATGAAACACATATTAAGTACCTATCACAGTGATGGGTAAATGCCCAAGTTTTACTGTATCATGATGGATGGGTATGTAACAAATAGCCCATATAGATGTTCATAACTAGGTCAGTCATAAAATTTGTTGCCTGGAACATGACATTTTGAGCATGCCAGGACAAAGGTGTAAGTGGCATATGTAGTCACCCATTCTCTACTTCAGTGTCAGCAGAGATGATAGGCAGTTTGCTAGAATTGTCCACCTAAGGTATGGACAATTACCTCAGCTCCTCATTGCATAGCATGCCCTGGTAGAACTGTGCCGACAGTATTCTGACATAATTCTGCTCTAATGACATGGATCATTTCCAAGTATGAGGATATCGAGTGGAAAATCCCATGGCTATTACTGACTTCTTTTTATTGCAAAAGTAATATCTGCATAAGGTAAGAGACTTTAAACACTACAGAAGGGTATAAAACAAAGCAAAATTTTCCTATTACACTACTTCTATTGCACAATGGGACTCTTTTCTCTGTGCAGTTATAAATATGTCCTTAATGTTTCATATGTAATCATAAACTTCATATCTTAAGAAATGAGCACATTTAGGATGAATAGCTTTTGCCTAGGACGTACAATTTCCTTCAAAGGTGAATTTAAAAAATTGTTCCTCCTTTAAAAGGTTAGTGACCTCACTAAAGAGATGTCAGCTTTCTCTTCTAACTCTGAAGACCTTGGCCACCAGTAGGAGGGAGTCCTTGTGCAGTATGGCTGGCTGTGTGACCCTGGTCTGTTACTCTTAGTTCCTGTCTCACTACTGACAGCAAAGGAGTTTTATTTCAGTCTGCTAACCATGGGAGGCTATTTTTGTGGGTGAAAGTCCCTGCATCTTTATCCTGATTAGTCCAACTACCCTTCACCTGTGAGAATTCTGGTTGATTTTTAGGAATTCACACTAGAGATATCAAGCAATTAAGGCTCATCCCGGAAAGCTGGTGCATAAACTAGCCCTTGTTCACATAGCAGAGACAAATAATTTCTCTCTCTTTTCATGCTCTCTTCTCTTTCTCAACACAATGCAAGCCTAACAGCTGTGAATGTGAGAGACAGGAGAGTGCCCTGTGTAGAGGGGGGAAAAATTATCATGTACTTGGAAAACATTACAGTGCCTGCCCTCCTGAGCTTGTGAAACCAGAGACAAGGACTATATTTAGCCATTAACAACTTTATTTAAAAGCAAACATATGTCCTTACAATGCGAGCCTATGCTCACTGATATTTAATTACTCAGTTGAAGTAAACTCAGGGCACAGCATCCTTTGTTGGAAAGGAGGAACCCTGAGGAAGGAGTTCATAACAGAAACATTGCAGGTCAAAGATTTTTTTCCCCTAAGCCCTATCAGGAACCCAGAATTAGTTTTACTACATTTTATAAACAAACTCAGTGCACTATGAGATTTGGAGAGAGAAAAAGCATGGTCTTATGTGCTGTTTCTTACGTGCAAAGTTTGCAAAATGCAATAGAGCAGGGGAAGAGGGATCTTTGATAGGTCAGCTGAGACTTTTTTGGCTATTTGCATCTCCTTCAATCTGTTTCCTGGAGTGGATTTTCTTTCCTTGTTGGAAGTGCTATTATTTCTATTTACTTGATGCCGGGAAGCACAGGCATAAAGGGCATGTTCATAGTTTTACTATATGTGTGTGTGTGTGTGTGTGTGTGTATATATGGTAAGTGGTAAATCTAAAGCAACTTGGCTCCATGAATAAGAGCCATAATGACATAAGGACTAATACATTGAAATTAGTCACAGATAAAGATGACTTTGTCACTTGGACATTATTAGGTCTCTGGGGTAAGAAAGTGAACCACACACATACTTCTGCTCTCAATGACCCATTTGGCAAACATACCTCTTACTTATTTTTAGACTCTGACTGACTCTGAAAGTCCAGAAACCACCAGATTAAATCGATTACAATATTTATAACAACAGGGTATCATGTCTAGGGCATTTCCTGCCTGGATTAATTATAAACAGGGTTTTTCTGGCTAAATGAGGAGCATGAAACATTTCTCTTCTTCTCTTCCTCCCTTTGTCCTTCAAGCTCCTCTTGATTCCTCCCCATCTCTGTAAGATACTCTCCTTGCTAAGAGGGTCTAGGCCTCCCACATCTCCTCCTCTGTCCCATTCTTCACCAGTAAAATAACAACTTTAAATGCCTTAAACTTACCATTTGCGGGGACCCCGAGCATCTTCTATGAGGGTTGGCAGATTTTCAAATAATCATTTACTGGTATGAGAGTTCCCTTTGTGAGAATGTGGTCCTCTGCACAGGGACAGTCTGCTGTCTTCCTCCAGGATTCTGTGGGAATCACTTTGATTCATGGTGGGATTGGATGTATCACAGAGACCCTACTACACTCAAGAGCTTCTGAAGAGGACGAGCCACAGCCACTCACCCTGTCTACTCTGTACGTATATCTACTGTGGAGCAGTGATGATAACATCTAAGGGCCTTCTCCCCTTTCAGACATACAGATTTCCTCAGCACTTTTAACTTAACCCAAGTGAGTTGGGTAAATAAAATAAAAGACAATTTTTTTCCATTCTTTTTTTTTTTCCATTACTTTCTAGAATGGTCTGTGAAGGGGAAAAAAGGCATGCTAAAATTTTGGTTTAGGAATTCCCCGTGTCCATCTCTTCTTAAATATAAAGGCCACTCTCATTCCTGACCATCTGTATTTCTGGGAAAAGATGCTGAGTTAGATATTTTTATAAGAATTTGGAGAAGAACTGCATTGCAAAACTCAAAGTGACTGATTTGGTCAGGTTAGTTGTAAAGATTCCTGAGAAAACCCATATCTCTACAAGATGGGTTTACCCATCCCCCTTAGCTGCCTGCCCATAACTTCCAATGAATATTATCTATAAATAAACAGTTTGGATTCTACAATTAAAAACCACAAGCTGATGTAGGAGGGTTAGTAAACAATCATTGTGGTCTCAAAAAAAAACAAAATGAAGAAGAAGAAGAAGAAGAAGAAGAAGAAGAAGAAGAAGAAGAAGAAGAAGAAGAAGAAGAAGAAGAAGAAGAATAGATCATAAGAGAGAATGGCTATGTTGGAGAGCCTCTTCCGGTTGGAGTCCTTTGTCCCTGAGGGGAGCTCTGTCTGGGTCATAGCACACTCAGTAGCTGATTACTCATTTTATTTCCATCTCCCCACTGGCTAACCTTCAAGGGATGGCGGAGTAGAGAAAACTAATGGGGAATCATGGACAGGAAACCAGACAAACAGGAAACATAGCTATAAACCTGGGCAGGAAGCTGTTTGTTTCAATTAGTAATGAAATCCACACTAGGAGAAACTCAGTTCAGACGGCCTACTCTAGTGGCTTGTGTGTAAGGGACTGCATCATGCTCAAAT